>NC_062272.1:27033822-28283822 GCF_916048215.2 Malus sylvestris
AAGTCTCTGAATGAATCATCTGAGCTAATTTTGAAGTGAGCAGCCTTAAAATAGCCTACCTAGCTCAAGGACCCGTTTGGACGATACAACGGCGACATACCATCATCACTCTTGTGGTTTGGGGAAGACATGCTCGAAGAAATTCTACAAAGACGCAAAGAAAATTCATTAGACTGCTGAGCACAAAAAAAAAAAAAAAAAAAAAAAAGCAGGCTAGACCCTACAGCCTGGATCGTATCTCTCATCTCATCCCACTCAAACGAGCAACACACTTGGTCCCTCTCTCTTCCTTCTATGCCAGCACGGGCCAGGGCCCAACATTTAAAAAAAAAGAAAAAGGAAAACTCACAGCCTAAGCTGTAGGAGTCCAACAACTGCGTCAGGCCCACAGCATGGCCTGAAATCCACTCAGCCCATAAGCCTCACGACCCAAACCAAATGGAAGAGGGTCGATGCCCTACGCCCTCTCTCTCCCTTTCTCGCATGGGCCGAGGCCCAAACCTAACTCACCAGCCTGGCCCGCGTCAGGCCCATCTTATCACCCTTACGCTCCTATCAGCCTAGCCCGAGCTGAGCCACCACTGGCCCAACTAGCCACTGCCATTCCAAACAACCCCACGGCAAGCCATGTTGTGGCCTTCTACAACCAACTTTGACATATCCTCGACCCTCGTCGAGCCAAATTTTAAGCCCTGAAGCTCGCAAAAATTGCGAAGACAAGGAAAAATTAATTTTTTCTTACCTTAGTGCGGCATGAAAACGAAGTAAGCAACGAAAGACAGTCTTTTGCACATGCAAGTGTAGAAGATTGCTAGGGGAGGGGGAACAAATATCCTTTAGCTTTCTCTTTCTTGTAGGGTAGAATAAATTGCTCTCTAAAATTGATTTAATAATCTACTTAAGGTAGACTTATATAGACTTTAGAAGTAATTTATTTCCCTTTCCTAGAATCTAATTTTCAATTAAAGAGGGAATCTACATTAAAACAGAAACAATCTTATGTTTCCTAAAGCAAGAAGATCTTTACACCTGCTACCCTTTCCTGGGAGTAGCCCGGCATTTGTGGAGCAAAAAATAATCAAGAAAAGTATGGAAGCGACACATGGACTTTGGGGTAAAAAAGAGAAAATTACCCTTGAGGCACATCGGGACTCCCACGCACATGCAAGGGACAATAATGACTCAATTGAGGTCAAAAGTGATCAAAATGGTATTCTTTTATACCCTCTCATCACTCCTCATCAAACCTTCATCCACAAGGTAATTCCCAATTATTCTTTTCAAATTGAGATTAATTATCAAAATTAATTGATTAATTTTCTAATTGATTGCAAGATATTATTTGACATAATATCTTGCAATTAGAGCCAATAAACCACCATAAGTGGCCGGACCCCTTTTCTCCAAAGAGGGTCGGCCACACCCCTATAAATAGCCCTCATTTCTCCAAATAATCTAAGTCCAATTCTATTCTAAAAATCTCCAAATTTCTCTAAACATTTTCCCCTCAAATTCTAACTTTGGCATCGGAGGTTCTTCAGTCAAAGCCCCCCTCCCATTCATTGTTGGGGCGTAAGGCTCTTGGCCTTAACCTAAAGTGTTAATTGTTTTGCAGGTGCATTTTCATCCAAAAAGAAGAAGGCGAAAATTTGAATCCACAAGTCTCACATAAAATGTTCATTAAATGCCTTTAAATGATTGTATGAACCTTGGTAGTGAGCTCACCGAGTTTCTGGTTTTTCTACGTAGGGCTGTGTAATATTGCATCTTATCTGTTTACTTGAGTTTCTTAACTTAAACCAAACCAGAAGAGCCTATAGCCAAACAATAGGTCCCGTCGATAGGTAATTTATTTTGTTATCTGTAGAATCCAGAAACTAGGTAAAATGAGTTGACTATTTAGGACAAACTCATATGCCAGTTCTAGCTCTAGATCTGGTCTAAATAGGATCCCAGACATAGTGAATGAAGAACAAAAGTTAGAATTTCAATTAGATGAAAGTGTTGACTTTGGAGATTGGAATATCCCCAAGGTGTCTAGTAAAGAAATTTATAAGAAAAATGGTCAATCTCTTCATTTAAATCTGAACACCATGTCAGAACTGTTGAGCAAGCTTATGCTCTTAGTAAAGAACATGAAACATTTTAACTATTAACTCCAGAACAAATAAGAGCTCATAGAAAAGACGATCATAAATACATTCACATTGGTCTTGTATAGATCGCAGTAAAACCATTAACAAGAAGAGGTCTCAACACCTTTATTTTGTTATGTCTTCGAGATGCAAGATTCACTGAATTTAGTGATAACATTCTTGGAATGGTTGAGTCAAGCTTAAACAATGGACCAATCCATTTCGATTGTTTCCCAGATCTCACAGTAAGCTTATAAGATCCTCATATGTTAAAAGCACTCACATTAAACATAAAAACTTTTGGTTATCAAGTCATGGAAGGTGTCCAACCATCAGCTCTAATTTTCAGAGTCTATTACAAATGCACGGGTACAAATATGAACTTCCAAGCCATAGCTAAGAGTTCTAGAGGCCACACCTTGTTAATCCAAAGTAATGAAGAAAATGCCAATGTCAAAATACCTAGAACCATTAAGTGGTCAGACATCTGTTTACCCTCATATTGGTGCCTAATTAATGAAAGTACATCCAAAACAATTTAGTCAATCTAGACAACATAGAACAATACTTTAATGGTACAATTAAAATCAATTTCAATCCTACAACTACAAAGTCAAGCATCCAACTTCAAAGAATTAAGTCAATCAACTATGTTTAAAGAACCAACTAGACATTCTTTTTCAGGATCCACCTTAACAAACATATTAGAACGTGACCAAGAATTAATTATTCATTTAGTAAATATGAGACTTAAATCAATTAGAAAAAAAACTCCAAGTTACTCACCCTTGTTATGAAAACCAAAGTCAAACTAAAACTACTCAAACTCAAGAAGATCCAACTTCGCCAACATCAACCGATTTTGAAGTAAATCAAATAAATCAACAATTATTGGTTTTAAGTAAGCCATTTAAAATACACTGGAATTCATTAGAAATTGATGTCAAAGCAGACGAAAATATACCAAGGGGAGAAAGATTCATACAAAGTTATACTCAAGAAAAAAAAAAAGATATTTACTAAAAAAAAAAGGAAAATTTTATGAACAAACACAAGATTGATATATTATTCTTCAATTTTGTTGAAGAATATTATGAATTAGAAAAGAAAATCGAAGGAATCACAAAAAAGGATTGGGTCAAACAAGACAATATTAATCACTACTTTAAATACACAGGTAATGGCTACACCTTACAAAATTTCTAAAGAGAATGCAGGAATTAAACCAATCATAGAACAAAACAATTTCACAAACCAAAGCCTACATGTCATTGGAAAATAATTAGACAAAACTGAGAGTAAAATCGACAAACTTCCACAACAAAAAACAATGACCAACGAAAAACCTAGGGGTGGGTGTGGGTTGGATTGGGTTGGTTTTAGGCCAAAATCGAAACCTAACTGACCTAGTCAATTAGGCCAAAATTGCAAACCGAAACCGACCAAGCCAGGTCTAAAACTGATCAGGTCGGTTAATCAACAGTAGCGGGTTGGTTTGGGTCGGTTCTCGGTTTGCGTGAAGACAAAAATACATAACAAATGTTAAAGGAATTAAAGGAAGAACAAAAAACTATTAAAGTAGTAAGACAACAAGAGTCGCAACCAGAAACAACTTCTATAAACTCAGAATCAGAACAAAGTAATTCAACCACAATAGAAAATTAGAAGAAGCTTTTCAAAATCTTGAAATAAAAAGTATAACAAATAAAGGTAAAATAACCTCAACCAGTCTTACCAAGAATTGACATCCAAGACCAACACCCCTAGAAATTTAATTTGAAGAAAGAAATTTTCAAAGTCAACTCCTAGTATTTGTAGATAAACTCTATGAATGGAACATAGATGGTTTATTTGAGCAAGAAAGTTTAAACAAACTACAACAGAAATCTATGGTTGCTAACAATTATGTTACTTATCATAGTCTCAGTCAATCAAAAGTCATCAACCTTTTGGTCACTGGATTCACAGGAAAACTCCATTCCTTGTGGGAAAAAACATCTCACTGAACATTTTAGGTCAGCTATTAAAAACACAATTAAAAAGGAAGAATGGTATGGGAGTCCCAGTTGCTATTAACACACTACTTTTCACAATAATTGAACATTTCATAGGAACACCTAGTCATACATGACTAACTCAGTAATCTAAGATGCCCTACCTTAAGTGATTTGAGATGGTAACCAATCATTTTGAAAAGAAAAATTCATTAACAAAACACTAAACTTGTTTGCTCACAAAATCAGACAAGTTTTAGTCAATGAAGAGGGTATCATACCATATAGTACCCTTATTTATGGAAATATTATTAATATTATCCAAAAAGAATGATTAAAATGTGTATCAATATGAAAATCACAAAACACGTCAATAAAGACAAATCAATAGCTAAATATGAGTTAGGGATATTATGTGAACAATATGGTTTACCCTTTATTGCTTTGTCCAATAAAAAGAAAAGAATAGAAAAACATCCCAATAAATACCCAAGTAAAAGATTTCACAAATATAACAAATACAATAGGAAAGACAAAAATAAACATTTTGACACCAATAAATTTTATGAAAAGAATAAACCTAACAAAAATTGGAAAAAGAAAACATTTAAAAACCCCATAGATCAAACCAAAGGTAATTGCTATAAATGTGGCAAGTTTGGCCACTATGCAAATAAATACAAAGTTAAAAAGACAATTAACATATTAAAAATATCTAAAGAAGAAAAGGCTGAATTAATTCAAGTTTTATGATTAAAAGACACAAACCAAAGTGAAAATGAACAAGACTTCAAGTCCAACTCCTCATAGTCAAATCATTCAAGCAACTTTGATTCCCCAAACATAAATATGGGATGCAGAGATACTTGTAGTAAAACAATTTCAGTTTTAACAAACAAGAAGAACGAGAAGATTTATTAATTGAATTAATCTGTAAAATGGATAATTTAGAATTAAAATCTTATTGCTTGAAAAAATTAAAAAAAAATTAGTCATCTAAGGAAAGGCTAGCACCAGTCAATCGTCGGCTTCTCAAAGTAAAATATGTTTAAGTACAATTTTAGAAAGATTTAGTAAAACAAAAGGACAAAATAATAGTTAAAGATTTACAATATGAAGTAAACAAAATTAAGGAATAAATAAAACTCCTCAAAACAGATAATCAAGAAATCCGATCATCTCAGCTACAGACAAACACAAAAACTTGCCAACAAAAACAATGAATCAACTTCTTCCTCATCTGAAGAAGAACCATGAGAAGTCAACTATGATGAAATGATAAAGGATCAACTAAAAGTCTAATTTTGGGTTTACTCAACAAAATAAGAATAAAAATGGTATTCAAAAGTAAAAATAATAATTGAAGATTTCCAATTAGAAACAATCGCACTAATAGATTTAGGAGCAGATTTAAATTGCATACAAGAAGGAATAATTCTAACTAAATACTTTCGCAAATCAACCGAAGTACTTAGTGCAACAAATCTTTCATCAATGCAGTTAAAATATGAACACCAAAAACTCACATTTGTCAAGATAATGTTTGTTTTAAAACACCATTTGTCTTAATAAAAAAAAATATCACACCATATCATGTTGGGACTTCCTTTCATAGCCCTATTATATCCCTTTACAGTAGATTATGATGGAATTTCCACAATTGCTATGGGTTAAGAAGTGAAATTCTAGTTCTCTTAAAAAACAGAACTTCGAAAGGTAAATCAGCTAAAGAACGATATTATTTCAAAATCGATCAACTTAATTGACAGAAAAACACAACATATCAGTTACTTAAAGAAGAAATAAATTACAAAAGGATTGAAGAACAATTAACTAGTAAACCTTTACAACAAAGAATCCAAACCTTTCAACCAAAACTTATTAAAGAAATTTGTCCATATTCCTAATGCTTTTTGGCATAGGAAACAACACATCGTCAAATTACCATACACCAAAAGAATTTAATGAAAAGAAAATACCAACAAAAGTAAGACCAATTCAAATGAGTAAAAAAATCATGAAATTCTGTAAAAAGAAAATACAGAATTACTCAGTAAATGAATAATCAGAAAAAGTAAAACGCCTTGGCCATGCCAAGCTTTTTATGTTCATTAGAAAGAGGTACACCAAAACTCATCATTAATTACAAACCATTCAATGAAGTATTGGAATAGATAAGATATTCCAATCCCCTATAAAAGAGATTTAATAAAAAGATTGAGTCAAGCTGTAACTTTTTCAAGTTTGACATGAAATCTGGCTTTTGGCAAATCCAAATTGATGAGGATGACAAATACTAAACAGCATTTGTCACCCCTTTTAGACATTATGAATGGAATGTAATGCCATTCGAACTAAAAAACGCACCCAATATATTCCAAAACATCATGGATGAAATATTCAATCAATATAGTCACTTTTCAATAGTATACATAGATGATGTTCCCATTTATTCTAAATCAATTGATGAACATTGGAAACATTTAAATATGTTTGTCAGAATAAATAAGTCAAATGGGTTAGTTGTCTCAGCGTTAAAAATAAAATTGTTTCATACCAACATCAGATTCTTAGGATACAACATCCACCAGTCGACTATCTAACCAACAGATAGAGTCATCCCATTTGTAGACAAATTCCTAGACGAGATTACTGACAAAACCCAACTTCAATGATTTCTAGGATCATTAAACTATGTCGCATAATTTTATCCAAATCTTAGAGAACAATGCAAAACTCTATTTGACAGGCTCAAGACTAACCCTCTAACTTGGTCTCCTACACATACATCTATAGTCAAACAAATCAAGTCACATGTCAAGACATTGCCTTGTCTTGGTATTTTTACAGTCAATTAATTCAAAATTGTTGAAACTGATGCCTCTAAAATTGGTTATGGAGGTATCCTCAAAACAGTCAACTTGTTCCAGTTCTCCTGAACAAATTTTTTGTTTCTATTAAGGAGTATGGAATTTAGCTCAATGTAATTATAGTACTATCAAAAAAGAAATACTATCTATAGTACTATGCATTTAGAAGTTTCAAGACGATTTATTGAATAAATGTTTTTAGTAAAAGTTGATTGCAAAAGTTCAAAGCATGTTTTACAGAAAGATGTTGGCATCAAAATAGATTTTTGCACGATATTAAGTATTTTTTATTTTGAAATCGAGTATTTAAGAGACAGTCAAAATTACATTGTTGATTTCCTAACAATAGAGTTTTTGCACCAAAAAAAATATCAAGATGAAAACCTAATCAGAGAAGGCTTCTTGCCTCTCTCAACCCAGTAAAAAAGGAATCAGTCAAATAAAAGCCAAGCCTTGTACCTTTCCACCAAACATCTATTACCAACCAGAAGAGTCATACAAAACCCTTGGGTTTTACAAGAGTATACTCTTTGAAACCGAGTCAATAACCATTAAACTCACCGCTAGTCACACAGATGAAAACAACATCCTTATAATTTACACATTGGAAAAATCATGACAGAAAAGGAATGGGGAATCCCCATTTACAAACACAAGTCCCTTCATACTCAATCACCAAATATTTAGTACAATTACCAATGTTCTAAAAATAGCCCTAGGCAGTGGCTTGCACCAGAATTAATCCATAATCGAGAGAGATAACGGGAAAAAAATTAGGCGGACAACTGGGCGGCTTAGGCGGGCATTCAGAGGCCTAGGCGGGCCCTGAGCGGTAAGTGTAACTCAAACTTCCTCTCAACTTAGTTCCTCTCTCCGCGACAGAAAGAATTGAGAACAAATCAAAGAGCTTGATCACTAAATGTGGAAACTGAAAAGCCTTGGAGAACAAATCAAAGAACCCATCTAGAAATAAGAGTTTGGAAGAAAGAAATTCATTACATAAGAGATGCAGCGGGTCATGGCGCTCTTTTGCTCGCCAAATCGATCTGAACCTTTTTTTTGAAACTCGAAGTCTAAACCCTCGCCAACTTTACTGTCTATAGTTAGATTAATTTGGAAATAAGCACTAACAAATTTATGTTATATAATAATAGTAAAGGGAAATATATAATAAATATAATATAATTTCTTAATTTTATCTTTATTTAAATTACTTGGTAATGTTTTATTTCCATTCTTTTCCACCTAGGTGCCTAGGCGCTAGACCCTAACCCGCCACCCGACTAGTGCCTAGGGTCTTATAAAACCATGACAATTACTATGATTACAACAATGCATAGACCAACATTTTCTTCTATCAGAAAGAGGATTTCAATAACTCTTGGTTTATCAATTTCGACAAGAAATTTCAACCAATATTTCCAGCTTGGTTCTCCAAGTTGTGGTCAGTTTCAGTTCATGGCCCAATAGCCAGTCTTTTACCAGACTCACTCATGCACAGAGTCCTCCATTTTTAGTCAAGATTTGACAGAAGTTAGTTCACCAGGAAAATACCTCTTCTTTAAATTTTCATGGCCAAATATAAAGTTCTATGGATTTTAAAATGGGGGAATTAAGCAAACAATGAAGAAGTTCATAGAGTCATATCAGTCAAATGGTAGGACAAATTCAACCAACAAAGAATCATCGACCAGGTTCTTAGTGAATTTCCCATTAATCCATAACTAGTCGTTACAACACAGTTATTATCAGACATCTCCTCATCTTCTTCACTAAAGGGAAAATCAAAATTCTCCAAGTCATCAACATCAAAGAACAAAGTTGTAGAAATTGAAGTCCTTCGATGGAAACTTCTCACCCAAGCAGCACAATTACAATCACAGACAGCTCAATTACAGTTACAATTAAACCGGCCCAACTAGTCTAATGAAGACAAAGACAAAACCTATTCCGAATCTTCAGATGCATCATCACAGCAACTAGTAAAGCCAAACAATCAAAACACCAAATGGGCCGACTACCAAGATGCCTAGGACTTATTTGCATGATCCAACCTGTGTAAGCATTTAGAAATTCAGAGAGCATGTGATCACAACAAGAAGCATGTTTTCATTAGTCAAAAGCACCAAAAGAAAATAGTAAAAGCAATCAAGCCGACAATTTAGTATTCATGAAAAGTAAAAACAGTTTACTATTTAGCAACAGTAAAGGCATCAATGATTCATCCATCGAAACAAGAATCCAACTCACAAAGCAACAATAATTCACATCCAGCTCACAAAGTGTTACAACCCGTTCATTAAAATATTATATTTTATTCTCGAGACATGTGAAATGACTATTTTGCCCCTGAATGGGTGTCTTAATTAATTTATTGAGCATCGACTCGAGAATTCAATCCTTGTACTTTCTTAAGTCTCATGAATTTAATTTAGTACGTTATTATAACGTCAATAATCAAATTTTAAATCAGAATTTGAGGGTATAATGTAATTTTCACAATTTTTACAATTATGGAGGGTAATTGGGTAATTTCATTAAGTTATGAATGTTGTTAAACTCACCCCATTGTCCTATTTTTCCACCAACCTTATTATCCCACCACCATAAAAAATTTAAAAAATTAAATCTTATTTTCTCACCCACTATTATTCCTAAAATAACCTTTATACCACCACACCTCCAATGTTCAGTTTCCACCACTAGTCCCTTCCCCTGAACTAACTTTACACCAAAATCAAGATTGCAAATTTCTAACAGTGCAAACTAAACAAACCCAGAAATTTATCTAGTGAAAATTTACAACCTTGAAAGCCATTGTCATTGGTTTTGTTGGAGAGTTGCAGAGAGCAAGAGATCTGCTTCCTCAATTCAACTAATTTTGTTTGAATTGAAAGAATTAAAAAGTAAAAGTAAAAAAATTCTAAAGCTGAGATTTGATTCAAATGAGCTAGAAGCTATCAAATTAAAGATGAAATTCAAAATTGCATTAAAACGTCGAAAAGTTAAAAATTTATTGGAAAACACCACAAATTGATTAACATATTTGGACCACAAATTGATTAACATATTTGGAATTGGAGCCCTAGAAATCATATAGAAACAAACAATGAGAAATGCTGGCTGCCGGCAGATTCTTGAACTTCTTCTGCCCCCGGAAAAACTGGATCTTTCTCTCGGATGGAGAGAGATGAAATGGAAGAGAGAAGAACGGGGAGGAGAGACGGTGGTGGAGAGAAATGGGTAGGGATTTAAAAGTTTTTTTCTACAAGGATAAACATGTCATTAACATTTTCATTAAAATGTTGATAAAAAAAATAAGCTTAGTAGCACTCTAAATTATTTTAAGCGGGATATACCCACATCCGGTTCTCTCTCTTCCCTCATTTTCAGACTCTCTCACTCTCTAAACCCTTTTTCTCTCTCGAACTCACTCTCTCTCTCTCTCTATCTCTCTCTCTCTCTCTCTCTCTCTCTCTCTCTCTCTCTTTCTCTTGTTTCTGGGATATTTGGATGAGGTTTTTAAGCTATGTGTTCAAGTCTAACCCCTGCATGCACCCTCATCTCTATTTCCAGTTTCCGGCAATAGAAGGAGGACTAACGCCGGCGAATTCGAGCCACGGTTCACCACCAATCCTGCTGCACATGGTCTGGGTAAGTTCTCAGTTATGTTTGTGGGATTTTTCTTTAATTTAATGTTGTGATTTACCTATGTTTTGATGCATGCAAACTCTCTGTCACTTTCTGCAGTTTCGGCGAGTTTTTCTGAACAAAAACTGTTGAATCCGAGGTGGATTCAACCTCTCCTCCTAAACCAGTTCTAGGTGAGTCTCTTTATCTTTGGGATCAATTTGGGACTAAAAATCAGTGAATTTGGAGCTCGGGGAACCCATGATCATCTCTATGTTTTTCTGCAGATTTCAGCATTGGCACCGACTGACGGTCAACGGCAGTCGCCGTAGTTTTGAAAGCGGTAGCGACGACGCCGTTAACTTTAATAGCATATCCTTCCTCTGCATGTATATCGCGTTACATTTAGTTAAATCTCACCGGCGAGTGTGACGTGGCGACCGCGAGTATGACGGCACGTGTTTCCCGGCACGTGACACCACAGTGACGGCGCGTGCAGGACCCGTGACCTTCCCCTAGGTTTTTTGGTGTTCTGATCACGTGGTGTCCTCCGTATGTTGCAAATTCATAACCGAAATGGTAGTTTTGGACGAATTTCGATAAAATGTCAATTAAAGCTTAACTTAGCTTATTATGATTACAACGGACTCATTAGAGGATCAAAAGGATTTAGGCAAGGAGCCTATTGACGAGTGACGCACTGCTTACCTATAAGTGAACCCTCTCGAAAAATTAAACAACAAGCAATGAGACTTTCGCAACCCACAATTATCACAAAAATCCTTATTTGAAACTAAAAAAAGTGGACCCTAACAAATGCCTAGAAGCTAAAACACCAAGTACTTGACGAGACGGATGCCTGAGACAGCGATGCCATAAAAAGGCAACGCAAAAGCGTTCTTTGAAGCAGAAGTCTTAGAAGCACGACCAAGTTTAATTGGATAGAGTCCATTAGGGGTGGGTTGGAAAAACCGAAAACCGAAAAAAACCGGACCGAAAACCGAATCGAGACCGAAAAAAACCGAACCGAACCGAAGCTGTCTGGTTCGGTTTCGGTTTCTGAGGTTCGAAAACCGAACCGAACCGAACCGAACCGAACCGAAGTCTTCAAAACGACGTCATTTTATGCTATTTTATTAATTAATAATCCTAATTCTAATACGCCACCGTTTTACCGAGTGTAACCTAAACCTAGGTCTAGTCCTCCTTTCTCGGTCTCGCCTGTTTTCGCACTCCCAATTCGCGCAGCCCCTCCCTCCTTCCCTCCTCTCAAACTCTATCTCAAACTCTATCTCTCTGCTCTCATTCCCAGCGGCGGTGACTGAGAATTCACCCAAAGCCAAACCTCTAAAGCCCGAGTCTGACTCTCAAAACTCTGTCTCTCAAATTCTGTCTCTCAAAAGGTTAGTACTCTCGACTACACTCTCACATTTAATTTTCTGCTGCAGATTCAAACCAAACCTCTAAACCCGAGTCTTAAACAGGTCAGAGCACTGGAAGTGACTGAGGATTCTCTATTATTTCTCCCATCAGCAATCGGCACTGGGCGAGTTAGCACTGGAAGTGACTCAGGTGCTTCAAAAATTCTCTCTTATTTCTTGTTTGAAAACTTCGATTGAAACCCATGACCCATCTGTTTTCCCCAATTCATGTCTTCATTCAATTTGTTTAAAATTAGGGTTGTTGAAGACGAGATTGAAAGAGTTCGAAAAGCGGGAATTTCTCGGTGGATTTAAGAACAGTGAGTTTGTGGAGAAATTCAAGTCCAGCTTGGTATGTTCTCTCTACCTTCATTTCGAAATTTGTTGCTTTCGGCTTTGAGTTTTCATAGCAATTGAATTTGTTAACTTTGCATTTTGATTGCTACATTTACCAATTTGGGTTTACAGCACTAGGCCAAGTAGAGGTAGGCGTAAATGGATTGGGGGTTTGGGGTTGATCTTGTAAATTACTGTGTGATTAGCCTGTAGTTTTAGGGTTCCTAGACTTGCTCAAACTTCCAATTTTCATCTGCTGTGCACTGTCTACAGATCTTGCCAGATTTCAAATTAGATTTTTGGGTCTCTTGGTTAATCTTGATTTTTCCTATTTTATTTGTTCCTTCTTTTTGGATGTGCTAATTCCTGGTTTTTGTTTCTTCCATGCAATTTTATATAACTACAGAAAGGAATACCCAACGTACTATTAGCATTAGACTTGTGGGAAACATGTGCTTTTAAAATCAAAAGCAGTAACATAACACCAAGAGACTGCATATTCAGTAACCATAGAAAGAACAAAAACAAGTCAACAAATGAAAAAAAAAACGACAAGTATACGTTTCCAATCTAGTAACCTGTTGATCTTATAATGGGTTATAACCTGTGACTTCTTTCTTCTACAAAAGATGCCTCACCTCGGTAGATCTCACACGGCATTTCTACTCCCTGGGAAAACAAATGTTTGAGAAATGAATCAGTTAACAAGCTGAATAAGCTGCACGCTATCAAAGAAAATATGCCTTCTAACAGTTGAAATGTACATTGCTCAAATATGAAATTATAGGATTAGGGAAGAGACACATGCAGTATCATTCTTTAACAATTAAAGGTCAGGTGGTAAAGGTCATGAAAGCATCAATTGGGGACTTAAATAAACACAAGTTTTATAAATTGTTAAACTTTGCTTTTAATTCGAAATCTCTAGGTTTTGGTGTTTGACAATTGAACAACTTTGCTTTTAATTTAGTAGGTATTGGGATGTAAAAGTCTTATCTTTTTGTTTTGTATCTTAATTAGATGAAGTCAAGTGCATCAAAGGCCTCGCCCTCGAGCTCAAGCTCAAACTCAATGAGATCATCAAATAGCTCCCGTGAAAAAATAAACTCATCTACTTCTACTCCATCACAAGTAAGTTGTCATTTTTATACTTTCTATGGTTTTTATGTCTCAATTTATTTAATAATTAATTGTAAAGATTGTTTCTCTTATTTTTGAAGGACATTGTTGGTGAATCAACTCCACCTCAACTCCCCATGGTGGCAACTCAACATACTCCTCTTACTCATGGTGGATCCACAAATTTATCCAATGCAACTCCAAAACAAGGTGGCTCATGCTCGAGTGATCAAGTAAGTAAAGAAGACACTCCTTTGGATAAATTGGATTCACTAAAAAGTCATTCAAGATCTACAATTTGGGAGCATTTTGATAGGGTAATTGAGGATGGTAGAGTTAAAGGGGTGTGCATGTATTGCAAGAAATCATATATGGCCGACACGGATAAAAATGGCACAACTAGTTTAAGAAATCACTTAGCTAGATGTAGGAGCTATGGTCCTAATAAGGAAATATTTGCGGCAAATAGGCAAAAGATCTTAACCTTTGCCGGCACAAAAGATAAGTTGGAAGCTATTGGTTTTTCTCAAGTGGAAGTTACTAAGGCTTGTGTTGAGATGATAATTATAGACGAGTTACCTTTTTCTTTCGTCGAGGGAGATGGGTTTCGTCATTTTTGCATGCATGCATGTCCTTTGTGGAGAGTACCTAGTCGTAAGACAATAGCTAAAGATGTACTTGGCTTGTTTTACTCCGAAAAGGAGAAATTGAAAAGTCAGTTGAAGACATTTAGGGTGTGTCTAACAACGGATACATGGACTTCTATACAACAAATAAATTACATGGTTCTCACCGCTCATTTTATTGATGATGATTGGATGTTACAAAAAAAAAATATTTTGAACTTTTGTGTCATTCCAAATCATAAGGGAGAATCCATTGCTCAACTATTGGAGGAGTGTTTGGTGGAGTGGGGCATAGAGAAGGTGTTAACTATTACGGTTGATAATGCTTCGGCAAATGATTCCAGCTTAAGGGATTTGGTGCACCGAATAAGTGGGTGGGGGATTCCTAATGCACTTTTGCATGATGGAAAATATTTGCACATGAGGTGTGTTGCTCATATCCTTAATTTGGTGGTGAATGATGGGATTAAAATGTTGAATACCGCCATACAAAGCATTCGTAATGCGGTTAGGTATGTAAGATCTTCCCCTCAAAGGTTGGAGAGCTTTAAAAGGTGTGTTGAGAAAGTGAGAATAGAAGGCAAAGGGCTTGTGATTTTAGATGTCCCTACTAGGTGGAATTCCACATTTTTAATGTTGGAATCGGCTTTGAAGTTCAAGATGGCTTTTGATAGGTTGAAAGTAGATGATGGTCATTACCTTCCTTACTTTACTAAAGAAAATCATGATAATATAAGGGAGGGGCCACCTTCGACTCATGATTGGAGTGAGGCGGGAATATTTGCATCCTTTTTGAGACCTTTCTATGAAGTCACTTTAAAAGTGTGTTGTTCTAATACTCCAACAATTCATACTACTTTTGGTGATTTGTTTAAGATCAAAAGTCTCATCCTTGAAAACAAAGATAATGAATTCTTGTCTATGATATCTATGTTGATGCAAGAAAAATATGACAAATATTGGGGTTCAATTGAGGATATTAATCAATATGTTTTTGTTGCACTTGTGCTTGATCCTCGCCATAAATTGGAGAAGGTGGTTGATTATTATGAGATACTATATGGCGAGGACGAGGAGGACGAGGAAAAAGTTGAAATTGCAACCAATGCGGTGAAAAATTTGTTGTTTGATCTTTACAAGATTCAAGAAGAGTCATCTTTTGATACACAACAAAGTGCAAGTAGTGGTGGTAGTTCTCAATCGGCAACTACAAGTGGGAATGAGAAAAGCATGACAGAGATTGAAAGGAAGTTGAAAGAGAAAAGTGAAATGAGAAAAGCAAAGAGAGCTCGTATTGTGCACAATGATTTGGATAGGTATCTTTTGGATCCTATGGAAGGGGAAGAAGAGGCAAACTTTGATATCTTGAATTGGTGGAGGGTGAATGGGCTTTCTAAGTATCCTATTTTGGCACGAGTTGCAAAAGAGATTTTAGCTATTCCGGTATCAACTATTGCTTCGGAATCCTCCTTTAGCACAAGTGGAAGAATAATTGATCCATACCGTAGCTCTTTGAGTCCAAAAATGGTGGAAGCTTTGATATGTACACAAAATTGGCTTAGGTCAATTCATGTAGCATTACATCATGAGCCAACCATTGAGGAGATTGAGTTTTGTGAAGAAGTTGAGAAAGGTAAATTTACTTATTGCATTTGGTTTTGTTAGACTATTTTAATTAGATGCTAAGTTGCATGCTTGCTTTACATCATGTTGTTTCTTTTTTTATTTGTATGTAGAAATGACAAGTGGAAGCTCAAATAAAGGTGCTATGTTGCCTCCTAGGCCACCTAAGCGTTGAACTTGAGGACTTGGAAGATTTTATTTGTGCAAGACATGAAGTGATGAAACTTTGAAGGTTTATTTGACTTGTGTGATGTTTATTTTAAATTTGGACTTTTTAAAGACTTAAACTTTCATGTTTATTTAAGTTTGGACTTTGGAAATTGGAATTTGGAAGACTTGGATTCTCATTCTCATCATGGTTTTGTTGTTGTAAATATGTTATTTCCCGAAGTTGGACCGTGGATGGAGAATGTGAGCTTTTATATTTTCAAATTTTTTATTTTTTGGAGACAGAAAAAAAAAAAAAAAACCGAAAAAAAACCGAAACCGAATCGAAAAAAAAACCGAAAAAATGTGAACCGAACCGAACCGAACCGAAATTTCGGTTCAGTTTCGGTTTTAGGAAAAAACAGAACCGGTGGGAACCGAACCCACCCCTAGAGTCCATCCTCACATGGCCTCTGAAAAAGAACAACTCCCATTTTTAAATCACGAATAACAAATTCCTAAGTGAAAAATGTCAAACTACCAAAATTATCCCGAGTAAACTTAGCAACAGACAACAAATTTTTACGAATGGCAAGAATGTGTAAAACATTAGACAGACGAAAAATAAAAGACTGAGATGCAAAGGACAAATTACCAGTGTGCTCAATAGGGAGAGTTTCACCATTACCAACCACACCTAGTGGTACCAGTCAAAGAATGAGCATCATTAGTCATGTGATGGGTTGCACCTGTGTCCGGAAGCCAAGACACATCAGAACATTGAGCAAGGTGCATACCAGCAAATGCACGGGATAACTCATCGTTAGGATGAAGGGTCTGCGGGCATTGTGTAGCCAGATGGCCTTGTTGACGGTAAATCTAGCAAGGACCACAAGAATTTGGTGATGACCCAAGAAGTCTAGGAGCTGCAAAAAGACCTCAATGAGGGGCCCTATTATTGTTGTTGTTATTGGGGCCATACCCTTGATTTGGTGCATTGTGACCACCAAAGTTGCCATGATTTCCACGTGGAGCAACAGCTCCACCACTATAATTACCATACTGCCAAGGACGGAGCTAGAAAAATTTTTGATTGGGGGCGTCTTAAAACAACCAAGTAAAATAATGGGTTTTAGGTTATTGAGGATCAAATACAGTAAAAAATCTCTAAATTGAAAGGTTAAATTGTAATGCCACAAACAAATGAATGAAGTAAATTAATATAAAATACTTTGGAGTAAAATTTTTGTATTAAATTATGATACTTCATCATTTGAATTCAATGTATTTATGAAACCCCTAGTTCAATTGAGTTTGATTTAGGTTAGAAAACGTGGAATATTTGGAACCAAAATCATAATTTTAATTGTTGTTTTAATTGTCATGGCATTTTTGCTTTTCTCACCCAAAAATTTGAGTGGGGGCGGATGCCCTCCCTGGGCCTTATGTAGCTTCGTCCATGCATACTGCTGCTGGTGTTATCCCTCATTGGCACGATTTCCGGACATACTACCATCATTGTTGTGCATAGAGTAAAAGGCTTGAGGTGTATTGAATTTTATACCGGAAAAACCATGTTTATTGATTGATAAAAATACCAAATACAAAGAGGCCTTTATATAGAGAAAGACTAAAGCAAACCCTAGACTAAAACCCTAAAACAAATCCTAGACAAAAACAAATACTTAAAGGGCAAGTAACTAATCCTTGGCCCGCAAGATAACTAATAACAATCTAAACTCCAACACCCCCCGTCAAACTCATGGCGGAACACAAACATGAGTTTGCCAAAGTAGATGTGGATGCAAGACTCCAAATTCCAGTTGTCACGCCCCGATCCCAACATACGTCGAGAATCGACACGTAACAAGGACAATAACATTCGTTGAATACGATATAAGTTACGGAATGAAATACTTTAACTGATAAACCAAAATAATGTGAAGGTGGCTAAGTTCTCTACAAAATATTTACAAATATGTACATCCAAAAAAGAAACATAATCTTTGCTTTACAAAGAACAAGTTTGAGGTGCTCAAAAGAAAGTCCCAAAGACAAAGTACAAGATAGGATATAGGGGTAACCTAGCACTCCAAATCTCTGATAACTGTACCGCTACCCCACCTATGAACCTCTCGAAGCTACTCAGACTTGTTACATGTAAGATCAGTGCCTACACGATCGAAATGGTGCACTGGGCAAACAACAACCCGGATAAGCTACGAAGCTTGTGTGAGCGACAAATAATACAAAGTATATGATACTAATAATAAAACCAGCCATCATTCACAATTTATAAACCTTGCAAACTCCGAAGGAGTCACACATACATCCAAAGAGTTTTCTAAATTAAAACTCAGAGTTCTCAAAGCCACATTCATAGATACATTCAAAACTAGAGTTAGAGAGACGTCGTTTAGCCGAAGCCTACGCAAGTAACCAAATACGAAGTGGCCCCCCAAAGCGGATCAACCAAGCAGAGCTACCCCTGAGAAAGTAACCAAGTAGGTAGTGACCCCTAATGCGGATTAACCAAGCAGAGTCACCCCTGAGAAAATAACCAAATAGGTAGTGACCCCCCAATGCAGATTAACCAAGCAAAGTCACTCCTACAACTATTGGAAAGTGATCACCCAATGTGGATTAACCAAGCATGATCACCTTTAAATGTGTATGGCCATACCTAGGATATAAGGATCGCCCAACGAGGATTAACCAAGCACAATCCACAAATAGTATGGTCCCTTAACGCGGATTAACCAAGCAGGACCATCCAGTATCATTGCTACGTGGTGCAGACTTAGTGTCACCTAACCCCATGACACTAGGGTAATGGTCCTTTACAATCCATCATTTTTATCAAACCATCAAATATATATTCCAAAACACAATCCATCATTTTTATCAACCATCAAATATATATTCCAAACACAATCCATCAACAGTTCAAATATCCAAGTCACCTAATGTTTCATAAGTAGATCGACAACAACTTAATAGCAACAATTATTTAGCATCAGAACTATTTTAAGAATCCATGGTGTAACCACACAGTTTATTTGAACAAAATATTTCAAAGTAATAACCATATCACATAGATTAGAATCACTCACCTAAGATCCACACTAACGCACTTAAACATGGAATTCAAGGCGTCAAGCTCTATCACCTCCTAAAACAAAGCACAAATCCACATTTAGGTTTCTCTCGATAAATTCATATACCCAAAACTCTCATAAGTCTCCCACAACAACATTTAATGAGGAATCAAATTGTCTTTCTAAGGTAGGGTCCATGATCTTAAGTCACTTGCTCCGTAAGATCCAATCACTAGATTTTCACTAGTAAGTCCCTAAGGTCCTTAAACAATATCTACCATAGTATACTAAAATCTTGTGTCAATTCAATGGTAAGATCGTCAATCGTTAGAATAATCAAGTGGCGGACCTTATCGAATGTCACACACCGGAAAATTTGACTTTCTCCAAAAATTCTCAAATTTTACAAGAATAAAGATTTCAACAAGTAGAGTAAGCTTTATACCTGTGGTAGAGTCCAATTTGGCCGGGAAGGCCCTCAAATTGGCTCGCACCCAACGAACCCTAAGGTTGGTGTTCTTCAATTCGGCTTCCTTGGTGTTCCAACGCCCCAACCACGAGTTGCGTCTTGTTCCTAGGTCCAAGGGAAGTTGATTAAGGGTGATGGTTAATGGTGATACTCTGCGAAACGACAATTTGTCGTCGAGAACCCCTGGGGTTCTCCTATGGAGTTCCACCCGAATTTGGCCTTAAACCCTTGATTTTTGGTGGAGATGGAAGATGAAAGGTGGTGGAAGATGTGGCAGGTGTAGGATGGTTGAAGATTACCCGAAAATATGGTGGAAGATGGCTGAGTTTGGATCGGCTGAAGATATGGTGTTGTGGTGCACAGTTAGCCAAATGGAAGAAAAGAAAATCCCACTTCTTCTTTTCTTTTTTCTTCTCTTCCTTCCCTTTCTAATTTTTTCCCAATTCCCTTATAATAGCCGGCCCTTTAATCCCAAAATTGTTTGGGCCTTTTCCCCCAAGTGGAAGTTAAAATAATTCCCACAATCTATAGTTTCACAACTTCAAACGTCCATAACTATACCGTTATAATTCGGACTCGCAAACGGCTTTCGCCTATGCGTTCGTGGGTTCAAGATCTATTTAAAAATACTAGTTGCAACTTCAAATTATCAACGAAAGATAAAGAATGATTATGAAATTTCTAACTCGATAACTAATCAATTACTAAACTTAAAATTAATGGAATTAAAATTAACTAATAAAGATAACGTAAGCGCAAAATACGAATTTAAAATACGAGATACGTAATAAATGGTGAAATTCCAGGGATGGGATTTCACACCAGTGCTAATGCCAATGCAGATGTCGATGCCGACTTCAAGCTACCATGTCCAATCATCTTTCCTAGATTCAGATTCTGAATCAGTTGCAATATGCAAAACAGAAGATGCTCCTGCTCCAAGTGGTGACTTCTGTGGAAATTCATGTTGCTGAGATCTCTTAGGACAGTGGGATTTCCAATGCCCTTTCCCTTTACAATAAGAACACTCATCTATAGCAACCCCAGTTCTAATACGAGATCTTGCCGCAACCAATGCTGTAGTGTTTGACAAAGATGAAGAGAGCCTATGCAACTGCACACGAACTTCTTTGGCTTGTAACTCATTAAGAACATAATCAACAGATGGGGAAGGATGGAGCTACGGAGTGTCTCGAACTCATTCTGAAGAGGCATTAGGAACTAAACAAGATGTTGTTCTTCTCTATATTGACAATAGAGCTCAACAATGCCAAGTTCTTTAGGCTCAGTCAATGCAAGTTGATCCCAAAGATTGGTCATTTCATTATAAAAAAAACTTGAATACTCTTATCACCCTGCTGGATTCCACGAATCTCCATTTCTAATTGATACCTCTTAGCAAAATTGGCGCCTTGGTATACAACTTTGCCAAGTGATCCCAAACTTCCTTAGACGTTGAGAACTTAGCAAGTTGCATTCCAATAGTCAAATCAACAGAATTATTAATCCAAGTAATAATCTTCGAATTATTCATCTCCCATGCAACTAACAATTCAACATGTTTCTCATCTTTGGGGTTATTTGGAATAGAAATCATTCCAGAAACATAGCCCCACAAACCTTTTCCAATCAAAAAATTCTTCATCACATACGCCCAATACACATAATTATTCAATTTCACACCAATAGCTTGTAAGGAATCATCCTTTGCAAATGCCATGACAACACTAAGGAACAAGATACCTGATAGCAAGCAGGCGACTTGAACATACGAGTTTTGATCTAGTTATGTATACTGATGTAGATGCAAACTGATGCAGGTGCAAAGCTGCAAAATCAAAGATTGTGAGTACGGCGAAGCAGTACAACGGTAGTCCAGTTCATCAACGTGGTTGCAATGATTGCAGCAATTCAAGTAGGTACAAATTCAAATCGGTGCAGGTAGGTTGCAGTCGGAGGGGTCCATATAGATGCAGCGGTGCGAAGTGATCTGGTGCGGTGGTGGGCTAATCGGGCGGAATGCACGATGGTTCCTGCATAGCAACCTTCATCTGATACCAAGTTGAATTTTATGTCGAAAAAACTATGTTTATTGATTGATAAAAATACCAAATACAAGGAGGCCTTTATATAGAGAAAGACTAAAGCAAACCCTAGACTAAAACCCTAAAACAAATCATAGACAAAAACAAATACTTAATGGGCAAGTAACTAATCCTTGGCCCGCAAGATAACTAATAACAATCTAAACTCCAACATAAGGGACACCCTGAGTCACGGGCAATTGTGACTCAAATAAAAGAAGACGAGTTCAATTCATTGAACAGAGGAAAATGAGGAAAATTAGTCAGCATAGGAATGAGTACACTATACTCTAATCCCAAACCATTGGCAACAGGCTGCACAATCGAAGCCAAGTGATCAACAAGATTCTTGACCTGGCCAAGGTACTCAACAATTAGGCTAATGGTATTTCTTGGTTTGTAGGTATGATACCTTTGACGGAATTTGCATCCACACTAATTGCACTTAATTTGTTTAACACAAACAAAAAAAAAAAAATAGAGAAAATTGAAAGAAAAAAAAAAAAAACCCGACGCATACAGTATCAAAAGGTTTGTTCTTCATTTTTTTTCTCCAGCCTTCAATTGTCTATATGAAATTAGTATAATACTTTTAATCTCATCTTCCATTTCACTATTGTTTGTTAGTGAAGCTTGGATGGTGGTGGGAAGAGGGGAGAGTGACAGAGGGAGTTGGAGTTAGGGTTAAACCTCTACTGTATCTTTTTTTCTTACATAAATTGATACCTACCTACAAATCTTTTTTTTTACCTCCTGCACAACATCTTCACTTCCATATGAACCACTATAGCAAAAACATGATTCCAAGGCAACCCAAGTTCATGCGGATCATTGCATTTTAAATTTGCCTCCACACAACCAAGGAAGGAATCAAATTGGTTCCAATGAAGATGATGTGGAACATAAATATTTCTCCAAACCCATATAGTAGCATGACAGCTTGAGAAAACATGCGAGATATTCTCCACTGTAGAACTACAAATCTAACAAAAAGTGTTGCTAGACATGTGTCTTTTAAAACGTTGCTCATTAGTCAACAGCTTGCCATGAGACAAAATCCAAAGAAAGCATTTAACTTTAGGAGGCAACTTGATTTTCCAAATGAAAGCCCAAGAACTGTCAGCAAATTCCTGGTTAAGAAAATTCATAAGATAGCCATTTTTCACACTAAACTCTCCATTATTAATGCCACTCCAGATCATTGAGTCATTGCCACCACAGGACAAAGCAACCAGAAAACAAAGAATTTTCTGAATCACTTGGGGAGGAATCATAAGACTTAACTTATTAACATTCCAAGACCCATTTTCAATGAAGTCTACAACTTTTAAATTTAGATCGAAACCATTAACTGAAGGCAAATCATAATTAATCAAGGTATCATTTCCAACCTAAATATCAGACTAAAAATTTGTATTTTGACCATTTCCAATTCTCCATTTAAAGCCTTTATGTAAATTCTCAACACCATGAGTAATACTCCTCCAAGAAGAAGAAACACCCTTCCAAACTTTAATTTTAAAAAGATTAGCCTCACCATGTTTGAGATACTTTTTCCTACACATATTAACCCATAGATCATTGTCCTTATTCACTCCAACCTGATTTAGCAAGAAGGGCCCTATTCATCTGATTTACTTTTTTAATGCCAAGACCCCCTCTACTCATAGGACAACAAACTTTATTCCAAGTCACAAGATGTGGTTTGGCTCTATCATCCACATTACCCCAAAGAAAGTTTCTATTGATTTTATAAAGAGAATTGTTGTAGCTATGCCTTGCAAGTCAATCTTTGGAAGAAACCTTTCAGGACAATGTCTGTATGTATAGATAACTCTAATACAACAAAAGGCAAAGTCACTCATTAGGACTATCTCAATAAACGATATACGTCCAAAATAGTGAATCCATGGACAATGGATTGATAGAAGAAGTAATCTAATGATGTTAGACTGCAGAGACCTTCTTCACATAACCATAATGTCAAAAAAGGTTCCTGGTCATAGGATTGTCAAAGGGACACTGACAATACATAAACCAGTACATACTATGTCCCCTTATAATGGGAAGGATGGAAAGTCTCATGCCATTCGTGTAGTGATACTAAGACAAGTATGTAGGTGCAAATTAAGGGAATGAGTTCACTGAACACAATCAAACGAGAGTACTTGCATGGAGGTCTACTCATATGTCAAACATGAAACTCTACTAGTTGGAATAATGGAAGTAATCTTTTGACCTGAGACATCATGGTTGTCTTGGGGATACGTTGCTGATCATTTGATAATGAGACGTGACCACATCTCATCTTGGATGTGTTCTATGCACTGTTGGGGTCAGTGATTTATTCTCAGAGGCATGTGAATGATCAACAAGTGATCTCTAATCCTCGTTACGAGAGGAAGAATACTCTAAGATATGATTTTGGAATCTTTGGCCGAAGTATCGAGCGTAATGATGGAAGGCGTTCCTATACGACTCAATTGAATCATATAACTAAGTATAATCACATTAGGGGTTTGACATTCAGTATCCATACCCTAGTAATCTGACTGTGAGTATTGTATTGGAGAATGATCGAATTACATTGTAATTCCAACTGAATAGGTTCTTCGACCAAATTCTACATTAGCTTGGGTAGCCATGATATATGGTTAGATGTCACTCATGGCTTATGGGTTCTTCTAAATGATTAAATAAGTAGTCATCAAAGAAGAAGGAAAATTAAAAGTAAGTTTTAATTCACTAAGTGATTGGATAAATACTAATCAATTGGATTGGTATTAATCACCTCACTGCCTCGCTAATTAGAACCTAAAACGATTGTACACCAATACACTCTTGTGGTGAGACAGCTAAAGGCTAATGGAATTAATTAATTGGATTAATTAGGTGTTATGATTAATTAGAAAGTCTAAAGAAATCATAGAAGCGATGAAAAGTTCGGGTTCATGCGAAGATGACAATTAGAAGGGAAAGAAAGAAAAAAAAAACCTTTTTGATGAGGGCTTTGAATTTGACAACGGTTTCAATCTCCAGCGGAAGGATGCAATCGGTCTGTCTGTGCATTTGTAGCGACGAGGGAGAAGGAGAGGGAGAGGGAGTGGGACGGAGAGAAACAACCGCTTCTTGTTTGACTAAAGCACTTAATTCTTTTCCTTTTTAATTCTAACTCTGCACTTTTAATTTGAAACCGCATTTTTATTCTGCGCCTCATTTTATGTTAATGGTTTTTTCCTTAGCCGAGGAAATACTTTTTGTTGCCCCGAAATTGTCGTCTAGTATTCTTAAGACAGCAGGGAAAGACAATTTACCTATCAAAATTAAATTCGTTGGGACATTGCATTTATGCCGACAAAATCATCCTCGGTTAACATTCAAATTTTCTCACCTAAAATTTATGCTATAAATTGGTTTTGGCTTGAATATTTAGTCAACAAAAAATTTTAGTCAGTAGAAGACTCTTGTGCTGACACAATTTTGCTTTGTAGGCTTAGAATTTGTTGGCAAAATAATATTTTCTAGTAACCATCCACAATTTCAGCTGCTAGGAAAGTTACCATTCTTTAAGAAAAATAAGAAATCATGTCAAATTCAACCACAAAACCCTTGAAACAAAAGGCCTAATTCAATTGAACACGAAAGGTAGGAATGATTGTGGGCCAAATGGGTATTGGGCACCCACCTCATCGGAATTGAACATGAAAGGAAACTTCGCTTGTGTTTGTCTGGCGTCTGTCGGAAAATTGGAGACGGATTTAGGTCGCGCCGTTTGGGGATTAGGGTTCTTCGAGCTGGGGTTGGGCGAAAGAGATTTTCGAAGAAAGGTGTAAATGATCTCTGGGTGGGAGGAAAATCTATTTATGTCTTATTTTTGTGCATGTCGTGTGCATGCTCTATGCATATTTGTTTGGTCCTATTTCAATCCTACGATTAAGAAAATGGGTGACAATTTCCCTATTTTATTTTAGTAAAACTAATACTTTTTTTTACACCCAATTATTATGTCTGAAAGGATTCATAATAAAACTATGGTCTTCGGATTTTCTTTATCTCTTGACTCGAAATGGGAGCAGGTTTGGAAAAATGATCTTAAAGTGTCTAGGGTTGGGCCAGGAAAGTCCCTTAACGCCTTTCTTTTTTCTTCTCATCGGAGTTATTTGACAATGACTAGCCAAAAAAAAACCCAATTCCTTTGAACTTTCTCTTTTTGGAATAGAAATTTTCTTTATACACCCAGCAATTTTTTTATGAACAGGTAAAAACCATTGCCAACACTTCGAACTTTCTAACTCCGACCAGTCCGATTGCCGACGACGATGGAAACAATAATAACAGAAATAAAAAAAATCAAAACCCATTCATATTTCTCCAACTCCTACACTCCCTTACCACACAATCTGCACACATTTATGTTCAATTCTTAAAAGAAAAGATGAAGATGAAGAAATTGACGACAGAAAAATGAGAGAAACAGAGGGGTAAACGGAAGAGAGGCGGTTTGAGGATCAATTAATTTTTCCCTGCTATGCAAACCACTGATTTGAATGTAATTATGCAATTAATATTCAAATATGATGATTTGGGCTCTTACATTGGAGATGGTCATATTGATTTGATTGTTATATGGTGCCACGCAAGGTGAAATTGAATGAATATAGACAATTAGATTTACACCCAAATGTATCAATATATTTTAGGAAGAGTTCCTATTTCATAGTCATATTTTTCCACTCAGGTTATACTTTTCATTAGCCCCATAAAAAATTTAAAAAATCAAACACTCTCTTAAATAATAATAATAATAATAATAATAATAATAATAATAATAACAATAACTGTTAGGAATATTTTAGGAATATAAGTGGGTAGGAAGAGAGGGTTTTTTTATTTTATTATTTTTTTTAAGAAGTACAATATTCATTTATTTAGAAACGATAACGTATAATCTCGGAGTGTGCTTATATGGGTCTCGATAAAACCTTGCCGGAGTTTTCAATATGGTCAAAGGGAAGAGAATGTCTCGCACATTAACTTAGAATTAATTATCCTCCTGAACAACATGAAAAAGAAAATTACATAAAGGTATCCTCGAAGAACATCAGTTATGAAATTTGGGCCCATATCATCACTAACAGTTTGATATTCTAAATAAAATAAATATAAATAATGATTGAATCAATATGACCATCTCCAAATAACCTACTTATTGAGTTTTATAAATAAGACTATAGTGGCCATATCAATAACCCACATCAAATTAAGCTCTTTGACCATCTTACCACCTCTATAAACTTTTCTTACTATGTTGACGAGTCGTACTAACAATTACTAGTGCAGTTTTCACTCTTTATTATATTGAGTGCCCTTCGTTTGTCTATAGAAAGAAACTCCTTAACTTCTAATTCAATGCAAATTATGCCAATTGAATGCATATATTTTCTTTCTTCCAATGTTGTCTTCTCCAACGGATTCAAAAGTAAGTTTTATTTTACAAAAGCTTGTGTTCTTTGTTCTTCTCCCCCCTTTCATGTCTCTCCGATAAATCTATCATGTAGGGTGATCAATCTTCTAATCTTTCCCTGTTATGCTAACTTCTCACGTTGTTTCTTCTCTACCTTTTCTTTTTCTCTACCGACTGTTGATTTTAAACATTACAAAGCCTACATGACCCGCAGGTCGAGTAACTATGAGCTAACTACGTCCTTCTTGTGAATGCGGATATGCCAACTCACAATCAATCTCGGTTGGGCGAGTAGAAGAGATGTGGTGGTCATGGTCATGGTGGTTTCGAATACGCTAGTGACTTATGTGCTTTGAGAAATTACGATCAAGGAAGGAACACGTCTCATACTCTAATTCTAGACACCCTCAAGTTTACACTTTTTATTTTAATTTAAATCAAGTTTACACTCTTTTTTAAGAAATATATACCCTCATGTACAAGTACTAGAAAAAGAATAAGAAAGTCCTTAATTATAAGAAAAAGAATAAGTAAGGAACAAGAATTTTTTTTTTTAATAAATGATATTATCTACACTAGGGTACTCGCTTAACTTTGAAGTTGTGATGGGATCTGGTGCATGTAATTTGGTATGATTGCACCAGAATTAAATTTATTTTAATTTTGTATTTTCTACATTTACTAAAGTATGTGTACCATAGTCATTAAACTTTTTAACTTTCACTTGTATTTTCACAATACAAAGTATACAATCAATAATTTTGTAATTCTGTTTTTGTTCATAGTTTTTAGGGAGACTTTGAATGCGGTCCCTAACTATCAATATTCTTTGTATGTAACTATATATTTTAAAATTAAAAATTGATATTTATAGTTGTTTATAGGGAAAATTAGGTTCACATCCTTCTTTTTGTTACTACATTGATTAAAATCCTATTCATTTTCAATTTTTGATCAAGGTCCTGGGGTATTAATAACATCATTAATTATTTGAATAATAAAATATTTTTATTTTTAAATATATTCCTTTAGTGTTAAAAATGTTACAATTAGTATATTTATATTTATATTTATGGCTAAATTTTTTATCATATATTTTTATTTTTAGTTTGTACCTATTTTTAATTTGCAAATAGTTTTTAATTTGTACCAATTTTATTTTCATTTTTAATTTGTACCCATATATTAGTTTCTTTTTGTGCCCATATTTTTTAAAGTTTTATTTGTGTTTGTACTCATGCGTATACCGTCACATGACATTGTACATTTAATCAATGATAGAAAAATTACATATGGTATATTTATGTTTTATGCCTAAACTTTTTGCAACATTTTTTTTAAATTTGTAGTATTTTCTTTTTAGTTTTATTTTGTACCCATATATTAATTTTTTTTAGCGCCTATATTTTCTTTTTAGTATTATTTTGTACCCTAATTTATTTATAACGTACCCATTCTTCTTTATTAATGTACCACTTTGTTATATGTGAAATGTACCAATTTTTTTAACACTATGGATACATTCTTTTGCCATTTATTATTTCTTATTTTTTCATAGTTTTTATCCATTTATTCAATCAAAATGTTTGAATTTTTTTATTTTAACCATTTCTAATAATACTATTGTCACAACCTGTCCCGGAAATATACATTATTTTGTTATCATTGATGTGAAAAGACTAAAATGCCCTTGAGCGTTTGTGGCATTGTGAGTCGTATGTGATAGTTTTAGAAATGGACCAATGTGGTTATTTTCTTAAGTTTTTGGGGCCAATCAGAACTTAACCTTGGTTAGTTATGATTGGTGTGTAGGTTGGACCACACACACACATCCACATCACCTCCATTCTCTCTCTCACTCCCGTGCACCCTCTCTCTCTCTCGGACTCACTCTTTCTTCCCTCTCCTTCGTACGGACAAGGTCAAACCAAGCCAAATCTTCATAGATCAAGGAAGAAAATGGTACCATTGTGTTCGTGAGGACCCTACGAGTTCAAAGGTACCCATTTCAGGTAAGAACTCATTCGATATCACGTTGAAAATTCAAGCTCCGAGTTGAGCATTATTCATGAACTTTTAAATGTTTGTGTTTTAGGACAATCCAAGCTTATAGCGAGCTTAGTGAGGTCCCAAGGAAGCTTGGAGTGCTTCGTTTGAAGGTTTGGACGTCGGGATCACGAGGTTCGAAGTTGGCCGGTTTTGGTGAAATTGTCCTGACGAGTTTTCGAAGGATTTGGAAGTTTTAAAAGGTATAGCCTTCTTCCTCTCGAAATTTGTGAAGTTCTGGTGAAAATTTCATGGAAAATGGTGTAGAAACGAGTGAGAAATCGTCGATTACAGGGTTACCCAATTTTTCGGCGCCGGCGAGTTTTCCGGCGTCTGGAAGAAGAAGATGATGTGCGTGGGGGCGCGTGGCATTGTGGCCTCCCTGGCGCTTGAGGGCGCATAGGCCCTAGGAAAATTATTTTAAAAATATCTTGACGTCCGCGACGTTGAATAGATCACTGTGGTATATTCATATACCCATTTTGAGCAATGTATGAGAAGTTATTAACTAGTTTTGTCTATGTGCTTTAAAATAACGTTTTTATAGTTTATTCGCATATAGGTGAGACTTATCCCGAGGACGAGCATATCCACGAGCGAATCGGGGGCTACGACCCTTCGACTTATCAGTGAGTGGGCTTTTGTTTTCAATATATAATTATATACTTGATATAATTCCTAGAAATGTGTTTTAAATGAAAATATGCTTTGAAATAATATGCCACATGCCATTATATTTTGAATATGCATTTCATGGTTGCATATATACATACATACATATATATATATATATATATATATATATATATATATATAATTGTGGTGTTGTGCAGGCACACGTAAGTACAGGTAAGTTATGTTTGGTATATATGAACTACGAACGGCTTGATCCATGTTTAGGGTACGTAGGCAGCCTAACGAAATGTTAGGTGCATCCATACAATATATGACATGAAATAAATGAGATATAAGTTTATTTGAAGAATTGAGTAGTGTGATGAACATGTTTGGTCGGATATATGAGATGTGACTGCGAAATGATGAGCTCATAAGCTTGCACCTCGGGTGATTGCGATTTAGCCAAAGAGAGTTAGCACAGGCCTGTAAATTATGTCACCGCCCGCACCATATGCTCACATTGGATAATTAGGTGCACAGTCTTATCGTACATACCAGTATAGGTGGTTTCGACTCGTAGGTGACTAACGTATTATCGCACAGCTAGTATTGAGAAAGTAGAATTGAGCATAACTATATCTCACCCAACCTTGTCGTACAGACCTTGTTTAGTGGTTCTGACTTATGTGCAGTATATTGCTGTATAGGTCATAGTAGTGACTCCGGCTAGATTGAGTTTGAGCTATGAATTCAGCTGTACAGACTACTGAGGAGTTCCAGCTAACATGTCTTACTTCTATGAAATCATTATTACCTGGATTGTTACTTAATATATTTTGGCATGGCATACATATGAATATGTTTATGTGAAGCATGAATTGAATAGTTATGATTTCAGATATATGTGTATATGCTTACATCTTGATTCTGGGAAAATTTTATATGTTTTACACAAGGAGTTAGATATGTTGATAAATGAAATGATTTTGTAAAACATTTATTTTTGCCCACTCACGTTTTCTGTTTTGCGCCCCTCCAGGTTTTAAGTAAGATTGTTATTGGTGGCTAGAGGACGTCGGCAGTTCTGACTTATCCATATTATAGTAGGACATTCTTGGTACTGTATAACTAGTACTTGTCCTACTGGACTGCACCTAAACTTTATGCTCTGACTAGGAGTGTTACTGCTGTACTTAACTCCTACCACTTTCTGTTTAGAAATGCACACTAGTAATATGGTTTTTAATTATTCGTATGTTGCTATATTTGTCGCTTCCGCACTGTGCACATAGCTACGTCACTCTCACGTAACGGCCAACATGCTTTGACCTCAGTCGGGGTGTGTCAATTTGGTATCAGAGCCTAGGTTTAGCAGTCCTACATAATTCTTGAATGTTCTAATCCTTCTGATGTTTTAGGTCAGAACTATGCCGCCTCTTAGAGAGCCCCATCAACCAGCTGAATCTAGTTTCCCTAATATTGCTCAATTAGGGGAAGCTATAGTTTCTGCCATTCAGACAACATTCCGTACTCCTCAGAGGACACCTCTTGAGACAGTTCATAACCTAAAATTGACTCAATTCATGGGTAATGAAGGTCATGAGGGGGTAGAAAAATGGTTGAATCATGTAGAGAAGACCTTCCAGGTGATGCAGAGTCAAGGAAATCTTCCTCCTAATAGGTGGGTCGAGACGACTACCTGGTTTTTTGGAAAACAGCCTGCATCTTGGTGGAGACAGGAGTCTTACGAGATGACCCCAGAGGAGATTATGGACTGGGGAGTGTTTAATGAGCGATTTCGGAAAAGGTTCATTCCTCCTGCTTATATCGACCTTAAGAAATAGGAGTTTACTCATCTGAGGCAAGGAAAGATGTCTGCTAATGAGTATTATAGGATGTTTACTGATCCTTCTAGATATGATCCAGAAGTTGCTGCTAATCTGGTAAAGATGCTTCACCGTTTCAGTTTGGGTACTAAGAAGAAATGGCGTTCTATAGCGACATCGACCCATTGTGCCTCTTACCAAAAGTTTTATGAGATTCTACTGAGGATAGAGGCCTCAGAGAACATGCCTAGTGAAAGTGAGGATGAGGAAGGAAAGAATGTGGGCCAGAGACGCGATGACAAAGGAAAAGAGCAAACATTTCAGGGACCCCACAAGACCCAGAACTTTAAGAAGAGTGGTGGCAGTTTCAGCTCTTCTAGTGGGGAATTGAGTACTAATATGTAGAGGAGAGGTGGTAGGTTTACTGGAGCCCCTAGATTCCAGAGGCAGAGAGATTTTGGTGGTTCAGGTGGATTTGGTACTCCCTTATGCCGCATGTGTAATAATCGGCATTTTGGGAAGTGTAGGAGAGGCAGTCATGGATGTTATACTTGTGGACAGATGGGTCATAGGGCTGCTCAATGCCCTCATAATCAGCAGAGACCCCAACAACCTTCCTTCCACCACCTGCACCTACCCAGTACGCTTCAGGATTTAGTGGTTATACTCAGACGGGACGAGGAGGTGTCTATCACTACCAGGGCGATGCCGCTCCCTACACCTAAGGGCAGCAGCAGCAGCAGTATTCTTAAGATCCTCAATATCAAAGTGGGTACCCTTAGTACCAGGAAGGATCTATGTCTTATCAGCCTCATTCAGCTGGAGGATCTTAGTGGTATCAAGGGGGACAGCCCCAGCAGGGAGAGATTGCTACTAGTAGTGCAGGATCTTCGAGGTAGTCAGGTCAGCAGAGGCAAGGACATGGTGTTCATGCCAACAGAGGTCGCAGTGGATGACAGCAGAGTCAGGGATGTATCCACAACATGTCACTGCAAGATGCCCAAAATAATCTAAACTTAATCATGGGTACGTTAAATATTCTTGGTCATTTTGCTAGAGTGTTGATTAATTGTGGTGCTACACATTCTGTTATTTCTCATACATTTGCTCAAGTGACGCAACCCTATCCTACACCTCTAGGATATGATTTAGAGTTTTCTATGCCTAAAAGGGATAGATGTTTTGTAGATCAGGTATATCCAGGATGTCCAATGATAGTAGAGGGTGTTGTTATGCCGGCTAACCTTATGCTGTTGGATATTATGGATTTTGATGTGATTTTAGGCACGGATTGGTTGCACTATAATCGTGCCAAGATAGATTGTTATGGAAAGACAGTCACATTTAATTGTCCTGGATTACCTGAAGTTACATTTGTAGGAGAGCCTAGTGAGGTAAGACATGGTATTATTTCAGCCATGAAAGCAAAGAGAATGTTGTCGAAAGGTTGTCAGGGATATTTGGCTCATGTGGTGCTGAATGATGATACTCCTAGTAGTGTGGATGATGTTCGTGTGGTCAGACATTTTCCGGATGTATTCCCTGAGGATTTGCCTAGATTGCTGCCAGATAGAGAGGTGGAGTTTGTTATTGATCTGCTTCCAGGTACGAATCCTATATCCTTGACTCCTTACAGAATGGCTCATGCGGAATTAAGAGAACTGAAAGTGCAATTGCAAGAGTTAGTGCATAAAGGTTTTATCGAGCTGAGTACTTCACCTTGGGGAGCTCCAGTTTTATTTGTGAGGAAGAAAGATAGAACTTTGAGGCTATGTATCGATTACAGGTAATTAAATCGGGTAACCATCAAAAACCGTTACCCATTGCCTCGTATTGATGATTTGTTTGATCAGCTCAGATGTGCCTATGTATTTTCTAAGATTGATTTGAGGTCGGGATACTACCAGCTGAAGATTAAAAATGAAGATGTCCCTAAAACCGCATTTAGGACTCGATATGGTCATTATGAGTTTCTTGTGATGCCATTCGGGTTAACTAAAGCACCTGCAGCTTTTATGGATTTGATGAATCGAGTATTCCAGCCGTATTTGGACAGGTTTGTTATTGTATTCATTGACGATATTCTGGTATACTCTAAGTCTAAGACTGAGCATGCTAGACATCTAAAGTTGGTGTTGAACAGTTTGAGGGAACACCAACTATATGCTAAGTTTAGCAAATGTGAATTTTGGTTGAATCAAATGGCATTTTTGGGGTATGTTGTTTCTGCTCAAGGCATTCAAGTGGATTCCCAGAAAGTAGCAGCTGTGGAGAATTGGAAGCAACCTCGAACCATCACCAAGGTACGGAGTTTTCTTGGCTTAGCAGGCTATTATAGACGGGTCGTTACGGATTTTTCAGTGATTGCTTTGCCAGTGACGAGGTTGACTCGAAAGGATTTTAAGTTTGGGTGGGATAGTAAATGTGAATAAAGCTGAAGTACTATCTTACTCACGCACCTGTTCTAGCACTTCCAGATGATAGTGGTAATTATGAGGTTTATAGTGATGCTTCTCTGAATGGTTTGGGTTGTGTATTGATGCAACATGGTAGGGTAATTGCTTATGCTTCGAGACAGTTGAAACCTCATGAGAAGAATTACCCTGCGCATGATTTGGAGTTAGCAACTATCATCTTTGCCTTGAAGATTTGGAGACATTATCTTTATGGTGAGAAATGTAAGATCTTCACAGATCATAAGAGTCTCCAGTATCTGTTTACTCAGAGAGATCTTAATCTCTGTCAGCGGAGATGGATTGAGTTACTTAGTGACTATGATTGCACGATTGAGTACCATCCTGGTCGTGAAAATGCAGTGGCTGATGCACTTAGCAGGAAGACTCCAGCTAGACTTAATGCCATATATGATTGTCATGTTCCTCTCCTAGCAGATTTGAGGTCCACTGGAGTAGAGCTAGGAGTGGAAGATCGAGAAGAAGCCTTGCTTGCTAATTTTCAGGTTAGGCCAGTTTTAATTGACCGTGTGCTTGAGGCTCAGATGATTGATGAGGAGACTCAGGAAATAATTCAAGCAAGGAATCAAGGTAAGAAGAAAGATTTTGAGATTCGAGAAACTGATGGCATGCCTATGCAAGAAAGCAGAATGTATGTGCCAAATAATGCAGAGTTAAAGAAAGAAATTTTGGATGAAGCACATATTTCGGCATATACGATGCATCCAGGAGGCACTAAGATGTATCATACCATTAGACCATTTTATTATTGGCCGGGTATGAAGAGAGAAATTGCAGACTATGTGAGTAGGTGTGACATTTGCCAACAAGTTAAAGCTGAAAGGAAGAAGCCGTTTGGGTTGATGTAGCCACTTCCCATTCCACAGTGGAAATGGGAAAATATTACTATGGATTTTGTGTACAAGCTTCCTCGCACTCAGAATGGTCATGACGGCATTTGGGTAGTAGTTGATCGGCTTACGAAGTCAGCACATTTTATTCCAATGAGGGAGAAGTATTCGTTAAGCCGATTAGCTAAGCTATTTATTTCACAGATTATGAAGTACCATGGTGTGCCAGTTAATATTATCTTGGATCGGGATACTAGATTTACTTCCAAGTTCTGGATAGCATTCCAGGAAGCTCTTGGTACGAGATTGCTTTATAGTACTGCATATCATCCTCAGACAGATGGACAACCTGAGAGGACCATTCAGACATTAGAGGATATGTTGAAATCTTCAATGCTGCAGTTTGGAGATAGTCGGCATGATTGCTTGGATTTGATGGATTTCGCCTATAACAACAGTGATCATTCAAGCATTGGTATGGCACCATTGGAGGCACTTTATGGGAAATCTTGTCGTACGCCTCTATGTTGGTCAAAGGTTGGCGAAAGAGTTTTAGTGGACCTAGAGATTGTGGATGTGACTACACAAAATGTTCAGGTAATTAAATCTAACATGAAAGTGTCCCAAGATCGACAAAAGAGCTTAGCAAACAAGCATGCCACTGATCGGAAGTATGATGTAGGTGATTGGGTATTTCTGAAGCTATCACCTTGGAAAGGTGTTGTACGATTTGGAAAGAAAGGGAAGTTGAGTCCTAGGTACATTGGACCATATATGATCACCGAGCGAGTCGATGAGGTTGCTTACAGGCTTGAGTTGCCTCCAAAGTTGTCCAAGGTACACGATGTGTTTCATGTTTCGATACTTCGATATTATGTTTCAGATCCTTCACATGTGATTCCTTCTCAACCTTTGGAAATTAATCCGGATTTGACTTATGATGAGGAACCAGTGACTGTACTGGATTGGAAGGATAAAGAACTGAGGAGCAAGACAGTCTGTTTGGTAAAAGTGTTATGGAGAAATCATTCAGTGGAAGAAGCTACTTGGGAGACAGAGGATCGGATGAGAGAGATGTATCCACAATTGTTTTATGATTATTAGTGGATGTATTTGTTATGTATAATTTTGAGGATGAAATTTTATAAGTTAGGGATATTGTCACAACCCGTGCCGGAAATATACATTATTTTGTTATCGTTGATGTGAAAAGACTAAAATGCCCTTGAGCGTTTGTGGCATTGTGAGTCGTATGTGATAGTTTTAGAAATGGACCAATGTGGTTATTTTCCTAAGTTTTTGGGGCCAATGAGAACTTAACCTTGGTTAGTTATGATTGGTGTGTAGGTTGGACCACACACACACATCCACATCACCTCCATTCTCTCTCTCTCACTCCCGTGCACCCTCTCTCTCTCTCGAACTCACTCTCTTTTCCCTCTCCTTCGTACGGACAAGGTCAAACCAAGCCAAATCTTCATAGATCGAGGAAGAAAATGGTACCATTATGTTCGTGAGGACCCTACGAGTTCAAAGCTACCCATTTCATGTAAGAACTCGTTCAATATCACGTTGAAAACTCAAGCTCCGAGTTGAGCACTATTCATGAACTTTTAAATGGTTGTGTTTTAGGACAATCCAAGCTTATAGCGAGCTTAGTGAGGTCCCAAGGAAGCTCAGAGTGCTTCGTTTGAAGGTTTTCGACGTCGGGATCACGAGCTTCGAAGTTGGCCAGTTTTGGTGAAATTGTCCTAACGAGTTTTCGAAGGATTTGGAAGTTTTAAAAGGTATAGCCTTCTTCCTCTCGAAATTTGTGAAGTTTTGGTGAAAATTTCATGGAAAATGGTGTAGAAACGAGTGAGAAATCGTCGATTACAAGGTTGCCCAGTTTTCCGGCCCTGGCCAGTTTTTCGACGTCTGGATGAAGAAGATGATGCGCGTGGGGGGCGCGTGGCACCGTGGCCCCCCTGGCACATGAGGGCGTGTGGGCCCTAGGAAAATTATTTTAAAAATATCTCAACGTCTGCGACGTCGAGTAGATCACTGTGGTATATTCATATACCCATTTTGAGCAATGTATGAGAAGTTATTAGCTAGTTTTGTCTATGTGCTTTAAAATAACGTTTTTATAGTTTATTCGCATATAGGTGAGACTTATCCCGAGGACGAGCATATCCATGGGCGAATCGGGGGCTACGACCCTTCGACTTATCAGTAAGTGGGCTTTTGTTTTCAGTATATAATTATATACTTGATATAATTCCTAGAAATGTGTTTTAAATGAAAATATGCTTTGAAATAATGTGCCAAATGCCATTATATTTTGCATATGGATTTCATGGTTGCATATATATATAATTGTGGTGCTGTGGAGGCACAGGTAAGTACAGGTAAGTTATGTTTGGTATATGTGAACTACGAACGGCTTGATCCCTATTTAGGGTACGTGGACAGCCTAATCAAATGTTAGGTGCAGCCATACAATATATGACATGAAATAAATGAGATATAAGTTTATTTGAAGAATTGAGTAGCTTGATGAACATGTTTGGTCGGATATATGAGATGTGACTGTGAAACGATGAGCTCATAAACTTGCACCTCGGGTGAATGCGATTTAGCCAGAGAGAGTTGGCCCAGGCCTGTAAATTATGTTACCTCTCGCACCATATGCTCACATTGGATCCAATTAGGTGCACAGTTTTGTCGTACAGACCAGTATAGGTGTTTCCGACTTGTAGGTGACTAACGTATTATCGCACAGCTAGTATTAAGAAAGTAGAATTGAGCATAACTGTATCTCACCCAACCTTGTCGTACAGACCCTTTTTAGTGGTTCCGACTTATGTGCAGTATATTGTCGTATAGGTCGTAGTAGTGACTCCGGCTAGATTGACTTTGAGCTATGAATGTAGCCGTACAAACTACTCAGGAGTTCCGGCTAACATGTCATACTTCTATGAAATCATTATTACCTGGATTGTTACTTAATATATTTTGGCATGGCATACATATGAATATGTTTATGTGAAGCATGAATTGAATAGTTATGATTTCAGATATACGTGTATATGCTTACATCTTGATTCTGGGAAAATTTTACATGTTTTATAGCAAGGAGTTAGATATGTTGATAAATGAAATGATTTTGTAAAACATTTATTTTTGCCCACTCACGTTTTCTGTTTTGCGCCCCTCTAGGTTTTAAGTAAGATTGCTGTTGGGGGCTAGAGGACGTCGACAATTCTGACTTATCCATATTATAGTAGGACATTCTTGGTACTGTATAACTAGTACTTGTCCTACTAGACTGCACCTAAACTTTATGCTCTAACTAGGAGTGTTACTGTTGTACTTAACTCCTACCACTTTCTGTTTAGAAGTGCACACTAGTAATATGGTTTTTTTTTATTCGTATGTTGCTATATTTGTCGCTTCCGCACTGTGCACATGGCTACGTCACTCTCACGTGACGGCCAGCATGCCTTGGCCTCGGTCAGGGTGAGTCAACTATAATAAGGGATTTTAAATTTATAGGATTATAAATCTCATAAAATATCAAACAATTAATGTCAAAACTATAAAAATATAAATATTAATAGTAATATAATGAGGTGTATAAAGTCAAGAGAGCCTTATCAAACTTTGAATACTATTAAGGTTCTAATCAAAGAATGTTAAGGATTAAGGACCGCATCCAAAGTATCCCTTGTTTATATTAAAGAGATTTTAAATAAAAACCCATAATTTATGGGATTAAAAATATTAAAATATAAAAAATTATTGTACCAAAACATGGGTACATTCTTCAAAACCACCAAAAAAAAAAAAATATTAGCCTTAATAACATTTGTAAATTTCTTCGATTAAAGTTGACATGGATACTTTCTCAAATCAAAGAAAAATGATGTACTCATACAAGCTTAAAAATGGATTAGAAAAAAACTGAATAGATTATAAATATAAAAAAAAGGTACATTTTACATATAACAAATTGATATATTTAAGAATGGGTACATTTTTAAGATCAAAACAATTGAAAAATTACATGAATGGGTACATATAAGAAATTGAAAACATTTCTATAAAAAAATACTAATGGTACAAACTTATGCTAATTTTTTATTTATTATGGAAATGTTTTAAATTGAAAATTAGTTAGGAGTTTAATAAAGGTGTGAGTATTAAAATCCTAAATCAATTATTAATTTTTATTTTAAAAAATTATGTAATTGACATGTAACTAGGGACCGGATACTAATTTTTCCTTCCCATGTATTTTCAGAAACTAGGTAAACTATTATGGAGTGTTTACCAAACCGGGTAGGAGTGGGAGAACGAAATTGTATGCCTTCCAAAGCATTCTAACGTTACTAATTTACTTTTGGGGAATCAGAAAATGAGTGGGATCCGGCTAATATCCAAAATCGAATTGTTAACGGAAAATTGGATTACGTGCATGGAGGTGATATTCAGATTCCAACAAGAAATGGTCTATTTGGAATCAAGCTTTTCATCCTAAAATATCCATGTACTTTTACAATAATCCTAAAGCACCCTTCCACCAACAAGACACCACGACACCACCCACCTTCATGAAAGCACCAAGACACCAAAATCACTTCGACTCATCCATCGACTCGATCTCGTCGGTTGGCAACGGCGCAAATTATATATTAATAGAATCAAACAGAGAGGAATTTATAAGGGGTGTGTGTGAGAGAGAGAAACTTAGCATTGGCTATGGTAGCGGTGGGGGAAGGTAGAGAAGTGGTCACATAGTGGATTAATACCACTGATTTTATTCTCTTTACCAACAAAAATTAAGGAGGACTTGAAGCCTTCTTACAAAATTTTAAAAATAAAAGAATCAAAGTTTAACTAAGGATGAAAAAGAATTAACACAAACTACAATACTTGGATTAGGGACATTTTAGTAATGATGTTGGTTCTCATTCTGATTCATGTGAGTTTAATAAACAGTTTATATGAATTGTTAACATTCATACTCCTGATCCAAAATAGTTTTAGTAAACAAATTCATCATGAATTTGATTCTAACTCTACCTCATTCTAATTACTTTTCAATCCAATTTCTCCTCAATTCAATTACTTTCAATCTAATTACAAAATAGTAAACGAGCCAATTGTGCAAAAAAAAAAAAAAGGAGTAAACGAGCCATTAATGTGGAAGAAATTATTGGATCTCTTTTAGAAGTCGCACTAAACCTCAGGATGTATTTGGTAATTAGATCGGTTTCCAATTACAAAATCAAATGCATATATTTCCATTGCAGTTTGGAATTTGGAAAGAACAATGATGGACTTCACAAAATTGTGAAGGAATTTCTCTACAAAACACTTTGAGTTGATATATAAAATATCGTGCCTTTGGAACGATTTATGTTATATATTACTCGATGTAGATGCCAAAGAGGTGGCGGAGAGCATTAATGCACTGGAGGAAAGCCATGATTCAGATGGTTGTGTAGTGGAAGAAATAGAGGTGCTATGTACAAGATTTCGAAGTTTCTCTTGGAGATGGCAACGTCGTGATTCAAATGTTGTCATGCATGAGCTTGCTCAATTTGTGCTTAGGTTTGATGATTTCCATTCTTTGATTGAGCCTAGTTTTTTTTTAACGGATGATACTAAGGAGATGGGGGAGCTAAGCTTTACTGATGAGTTACTTTCATACTATTTATTTTAGGAAAAATTGCACTTAGATTATACTTTCAATACTTAATTATATATTGAAACAACACTTTTTAAACATTTCAAGAAAGGACATTTTTTAAACCCGCGTAAGATGATGTCATGTTTGGGTTTTCCGTTAGAAACGGAGTTACGTATTTTGTTAAATAGCGATTGGTGATGACTCGAATCATTCAAATTATGTTTTCATTTATCTGCTGTTTTTCTTTCTCTCTGAAGTTTATCTATTCCGATTTATATTTCGTCATCTCCCTCAATTATCTCTCGCTATAATTTCTATTCAAATCATTCAAGTTTTCTTCAAAGGTAAGTGTTTCTCTCAAGTTTATCCCTCTGAATTTTATGTGTTCCGATTTAGATTCTCGATGTGTTGTGTGCTTTTGAATTTTTTTCGGTTTAGATTTCGAAAGAGTCTAATTTTTTAGGTTTTTATTGGTCGCATTTTTTTTATTGTTCTTGTTTTTTGCAGTCACGGTTTTTTAGTTTTGAAGATTTTGATTCGGTTTGACCTTATTTGATCGAGTATTTGGTGAATGCGATTTTCGTTGTGCTACTTTTGATTTTCATTGAAGTTCATTTCGTTTTTTGCAGTATAGTTATCATATGTATTTGTTAGAATTAGAATGTATCATGAGTTAGTTTAGTATTTGGCAAAGGTTATTAATATTTATGCAGCATCAGTTCATAGAATCATGCAGAATCAGTTGGCATAAGTTTTTTTTTGGGGGGGGTGAAGGGGGGTTGGGGGGACCCCCCCAATAAACATTTAATAATTTTCAACGTAACACTTATGCAACATCAGCTCATAAAATCTTGAAAAATCAATTGGCATAAGTTTTGGGATGATGGAGAGGGGTTCCCCTAAAAAAAAAAAGCATTTAATAATTTTCAACGTAATACTTGTGCAGCATCAATTTTATATAATTAACGTAATACTTGTGCATCATTAGTTTTATATAAATATTTATTTAAAGAACAATGGATTAGAAACGAGTTAATGGATTATTTAATCTTTTTTGGCGTTTTGTGTTGCATCTATGTTACAGATATTTGTGCAACATCAGTTTTTATTGATTATTAGATTTACATTTTAAAATACATATATATATATATATATATATCCAATTATTTTTGTGCAGCATCAGTTTAACTTTATGTTTTTTTTTTGGGTGTAGATCACGTCCGTTGTTAAAATGTTGAAGCGTGTATATGAAAATTGTGCAGCAGTTGTGCCGCTTTATCCGCATACTAGTTATGAGAATTTGTGTGAGCAATTAACTTTGAGGTTTCCAAGTTTGTCATCAGGAGGCTTTCTGTTGAAATATTCATTATACGGAGGTGAACCAAACTGTTTATTAGAGTGCAATGAAGATATTCAGACCCTTCTACTGGTGAATAACTTGATTTCAAATCCAGTTGTTGATGTTTATGTTCAAGTTAAGAAGGAGATGTCTATTGTTTTTACTAGTAGTGTGTTGTCTTGCCTAAGTGAAGCTACTAATATTGGAGATGAGAACCAATTTTTGTGCAAGTATGGCTCTTATGGACCTCACCATTATGCAACAAATGAGTGGCAGAGTTATATTTCTTATGAGGGTCAAAGTTATGAAGATGGTGCAGTTGAGTTTCGTAGAAAACTTACACAATACTTTATTGAGGTTAGTTTTGTTTTCAAGTTCACTAGGAATGATTGGAAGCATGTTACTGCTATTTGCTCAAAGAAACTGTCAGAGGCATGTCAATGGCACATTCATGTTGTTGTGCAACAGCCTGGTGGTTGTTTTATCATTAAAAAAATTAAATAATATTCATACTTGCACTGGACGTATTCGTCAAAAGGAGAATAAAAGGTTTGACCCTTTTGTTTTGTCCTCTTTTTTGGTTGCCAAGGTTCGTTCGAATCCGTCTATTAAGGCAAAAGATGTTATGAGAGATATGAAGGAGAGTTATGGTTTTGATGTTAAATACTATGCAACTTGCCATGGCAAAAAGATTGCATATAATGAGGTTAATGGTGATGTGGCTCTCTCATTTGTATTTTTACCTTGGTACCTTGATGAGTTTATGTATGCCAATGATGAATCCTTTTGTGCACTAGAACTTGATAATGATAGTAATTGGTTTGAAAGATTATTCATATCTTTTGGAGCTTGTGTTAAATGATTCCTATGATGTAGACCAATGTTGTTCCTTGATGGTACGTTTTTGAATGAAAGATATATTGATACTCTTCTTGGTTGTTGTGCTAAAAGTGCAAATAATGGTAATTTTTTTTTAAGTTTCTTAAAGTGCAACATCAGTTTAATAATGTGCAAGATCTGTTTATTAAAGTGCAACATCATTTTAATATTGTGCATTTGTTTATTAAAGGTAGCATCAGTTTAATAATGTGCAGCATTCTGTGTATTAAAGTGCAGCATCAGTTTAATAATGGACAGCATCAGTTTATTAAAGTGCAGCATCAGTTTAATAATGTACAGCATCAATAATATTATATGCAGAACTTATTTTTTGATATAATTATTAATTCTTTTTTTCTATACAGAGATTTTCCATGTGTGTTATGGTATTGTTGACATAGAAATGAAGAGAATTGGACGTGGTTTATTAAACATTTGACTTGGATATTAAATTACCAAAGAAGGAAGATCACGTTTATTACCGACTAACATCATAAGCTTTTGAATGTTATTCGAAAGTACTTCTCTACTGCTTCTCATGATTTATGCATTATACATTTGAGGGAAAATTTAGAGAGGCGATGTGCAGGTAATAAGTTTTTGAAAGATCAGTTGTGTGAATATTTAAAAAATTGTGCATGCATGTAGTGTTGAAGATTTTGATAGGAATATTGAGAAAATGAGAAGTGTTAGCGGAGATATTTCCGATTCATTTTTAGATGATCTTCCGAAATGATGGGGCGAAATGAGTAATGCAACTGCAGAATCATTTAACGCAATAATTTATGAAAATGATCAGATGCCTACTCTTGAATTGATTGAATCAATTAGGGGGAGTTTGATAGTCATGATGTCTGACAGGAGGCCTGTTTAAAAAAAAAAAGTTTTTCTTTGTTATGTCCAAAAAAAGAATATGATCTTAGAGGTTTTGTTTAAGAAGGTAGTCGTTGGATTGTTTGTAGGTCATCTGATGATGTGTTTGAGGTTCGAGGGATAAGAACTCTTTTGTTGTTATGTTGGATCAATACCAATGTTCATATGTTCAATGGAAGCATAAATGATTTCCTTGTGCTCATGCTTTGCAAGTTATTCTACATGATCATCGTGATATTAAAGATCTTGTAGATGACTACTGGAAAGTTTCTTCTTATAAGCTAAGCTATCAGTTTCCTATTGTTCCAATTTCTTACTTGAACAAGCCCACTTTTGATCTACTAAATGCTCCTGTTAAGCCCCCTCTTACAAGGAGACAAGGTAGTAAACCACGTATTCAACGTTACAAGTCTAAAAATAAGACAAGAGGTGTAAGATGTGGTCGTTATCATCATGTTTCACACCATAACAAGCAGACATGTCAGGCTTTAATTTAATTTTTTGAGTGTTGAATTTTTTTGTATTATGGAAGTTTGTTATCAAATCAGTTTTTTGTTATTTTTCATTCAAAATAAGTTTTTTATTTTATGCAGAACCAAGTTATACGTTTTGCATGCAACATCAGTTTTTTGTATTTTTGCAATTTTTGGTTCCCTAATTTATGAAGAATCAATTTTTAGCAATTGAGTTCATGTTTTTATGGATATGAGACATAATATTTTTCAACGTAATACTTGTGCAGCATAGTTTTATATAATCAACGTAATACTTGTGCAACATCAGTTTTATATAAACAATATTTTTCAACGCAATACTTATGCAGCATTAGCTCATAGAATCTTGCAAAATCAGTTGGCATAAGTTTAATTTTCAACGTCATACTTGTGCCGTATCAGTTTTAAATAATCAATGTAATGCTTATACAACATCAGTTTTATATAAACATTTATTTAAAAGACAATGGATTAGAAACCAATTAATAGATTAAAAAGGAAATGTAACATTTGAAAAACATAATAATTTTCAACATAATACTTGTGCAGCATCAGTTTTATATAAACATTTATTTAAGGGACAATGGATTAGAAACCAGTTAATAGATTAAAAAAGAAATGTAACACTCAAAAAACATAATAATTTTCAACGTAATACTTGTGTAGCATCAGTTTTATATAATCAACGTAATACTTGTGCAACATCAGTTTTACATAAATAATAATTTTCAACGTAATACTTGTGCATCATCAGTTTTATATAAACATTTATGTAAAGGAAGATGGATTAGAAACCAATTAAGGGATTATTTAATCATTTTTTGCATTTTGTGTTGCCTCTATGTAATAGATATTTTTGGCATTTTGGCATTTTCTGTTATATACATGTTTTTATAATAATGAGTTATTGGGGTGAATCTTGTTGTTCCAAATTTTGCAAATTTTATATCATGAAGAAAATGAATGAACAAATGAAAAGGCTATGTAACATTTGAAGTTGATAGATTAAAAAAGAAATGTAACATTCGAAAAACATAAACATATGTAATTTTTTATTTTTTATTTTTTTTGCAAAAGGAAATGTAACAATGTAATTTTAAACATCAAAGTTCATAACAATTGAAATGTTAGAAGTCCAGCTTCTTCTTTTTTATTGGTTCAAGGTGGTTTTTGTTTGTCCTTTACTTCAGTTTCTTGTTTTTGCTCCTCAAACTTCATGCTCCAGCTTAATCTATGATGTATTATTTTAGATGCAATATCATGACGACTTCTCGCTTGGTTAAGGACCTTTTTTCATCTTTCCACCTTTTGCTATATTTCGGATGTAGTATAGCACAAATACACCACAACCATCTCTGTAAAATAAGTTTGCATAATTAGCATGCAGCATCAGTTAAAGCAGACTAATGCGACATTAGTTATGGAAGAATAGAATTAGCATGCAGCATCAGTTAAAGCAGACTAAGTATACAGCTTGAGTCATGGAAGAATATAGCTTCAGTATGCAGCATCAGTTATAGTATACTCATTCAATATGTAGAATTATTATTTTATATGGAATCTAATTATTGGTGTACAATCATTTTATCACCGAACATTTATTCCTGAGCATCGGTTATACTAAACTTAGTATGCAGCATCAGTTATACCAAAATTAGTATGCAGCATTAGTTATATCAGACTTAGTATGCAGCATCATTTTACTATCTTATTCATTGCAAAAATTAGTTTAACCTTAAATATGTAACCAAGTATAGTAATTCAATTAAAACAATCAAAATACACAATTATACTTACAATCCAAGCTGAATAAGACATTGCTTATCTTCATCCATCTCAAAAGTTGCATTTGTATGGCTCATTCAGATGTAGTCATTTGTTGAACTTTCCATTTCATTCAATGGAAAATGGAATAATCTATCTCTGTTGTTGTACCATTCTTCAACCATTTTGACCTGTACACAAATTAAGTGTATATTTGAAAAATGTATTAGGAAATCACTAAAAATATAAGCGATAATGAATCTACACTTATCACTTTATATGCATTGTCATTGTGGATGTTTGTTTCACCTTCTGGAAGTTTTTTCCAATAGAGTTGTAAAAATTAAAATGTCTTTCATCTGTGTCGAACATAAGTAATGTGTAGTGTTTGTGATTTAGAAGAGGTATACAGATTTTTCACGTAACTCCCATTTGTTTGTTTAATCACTCCCCCAAACTGTGATTTAATTCTTTCATTTCGGCTTTGTCATTTTCATAATTGGTGAAGTTCATCTGTTTATCCAGAACATAATTAGTATATAGACACTCAGTATGCAGCATCAGTATGAATTATCAGCGTGGACATGTGTATGAGTCATCAGTATATAATTTCAATGACATTGAATAGATTTTGTTTAAATTCAATATTTATAACTTACAAAGAGATTGACTGAGAGGTAGAAGTTTTGATGATCCAAATTGTTTTCTTGGTCCCTGAGAATGTAGTTGTGTGCATCAATCACAGTATTTGTAACTCTCTCATCTCCAAGGAATTTATCCATATCTTCTTTCATCACAAAATTGTCATAGTAGTTGAACTCATTTGCAATTGATGACCAATATATGTCCCTGAAATGCAATATACATAGAAATATGTTAATACAGGATCAGTATTTTGAAGTATAACAGAAATTATAGATTTAGTTGTAAATTTTTCTTACACTGGTGTTTTTTCCCAGAAAAGGTTGATTGTTTTTTTGTCCATTGTGGGTAGGTGAAAGTATATTGGATGGCCTTTCCACTCATTTCATTCTCTTGTTTTTTCCATGGCAGTGTAATAGAATTGCGTATTTCTCTTCTTTTTTTTGGCTTTTTGCTTGATGTGTCTGACCATTGTTCGAGTTTGAGGTTGAACAAGTGTTTGAGATTATGTTGGTACTTCTTCTGGAGTTTGCAAAACCTGTTTTGACTAGATATCTACCTCTTGATCAGAAGCGATTACAATTTTGTCCCCAGTTTTAACAGATCACTTTTTAGTTACAGAATCAGTAGCAGAATCTTGATGAACATGTTTCTCGGTTTTCTCTTCTTTTTCTGGTTCAACCTCATTGATGAAACCCAAGGTCTTGTTTAGCTCTGAAATTTCTTCTTGTTGCTTCTTCACCAATTCTTCAAGAGAATTTTTCTCAGCTTTTAAAATTTAAAGTGGCATGTGTTGATAGCATTATTCAACATCTGAAGCCGAAGTTTCACCCTCATTTTTCAGTACTATGTAGCATCTATTTGCTTTGAGAGAACTCTTCTTATGTTAACTCCTCTTCTAAATTTTCACATTCCCATTTTTCTTCACCCGTAAGAGGAGCAAGAAGTCATTCATAGAATATTTGTTGCTTTATTGTCTTGATTGTCGGCTCTTTGGGTGAACTGGCAGTTAAGGAACAAATGCTGCATTTCCTTCTTGTTCCTTAGCTTGAACTAGCAGTGGAGGAACGGAGGTGCTTGGACCCACTATTTTCACTGTCTCTTCTTGCACTATAGGAACTTATTCTTGGATTGAAGTACTTGGAAGCTCTTTTGCACTGCCACTTCTTGTATTGGAGGAATTGATTCTTCAATTGATGTACCTGGAGCCTCTTTTTGTACTACCTCTTCTGCTTGGAAATGAACCACATTATTGATCACCCTATCAATTTCAGTTGTGTCCATGTCTGTGATGTCTGCATTTCTTTCTTCATTTTCAACACTTTGATAGGCAAAATCATGTGCAATATTTTGGTCATCTTGTACTTGCTCATTTGGAATTTGAGTGCCAAAGATACTTTGATTATCAACTAGTGTGTCAAAGTGATCTCCATTTTCATTTTGTTCTCCACCCTCTTCCTCCTGATTGTATTCTAAATCAAGAATTAAATGAAAAAGATTTAGTATGCAACATTAGTTATGGATTATAATGACAAAGCTTCAGTTATGAATTATTACTAATACAAAAATTTAGTATGCAGCATTAGTTATTGATTATAATGATAAAGATTCAGTTTTATAGCAAAATAATTATGCAGCATCAGTTATGGATTATAATTACAAAGCTAAAATCTTAGTATGCAGCATCATTTATACTAGACTTATATAAGTTTTTGGCATACATTATTATTTATACAAGAATTAGTATGCAACATCAGTTATACCAGAATTAGTATGCAACATCAGTTATATCAAACTTAGTATGCAACATCAGTTACACCATACTTATATAAGTTTTTAGCATGCATTATTACTTACACAAGAATTAGTATGCAACATCAGTTATACCATAACTAGTATGCATCATCAGTTATACCAGACTTAGCATGCAGCATCAGTTATACCCGACTTAGTATGCAACATCAGTTATACCAAACTTAGTATAAGTTTTTAGCATGCATTATTACTTATACAAGAATTAGTATCCAGCATCAGTGATAAAAAATTAGTATGCAGTATCAATTATACCAGACCTAGTATGCATCATCAGTTATACCAGACTTAGTATATAGCATCAATTATACCAGACTTAGTATGCATCATCAGTTATACTAGAATCATTTAGTTGATGGCATTTTAACTTTTTTATGGCAAAGTCATGATTTTACGTAAAATATAAACACAAATTTTAAGCAGAATTAGCTGTTTTTTTTTTTTTTTACCATTTTGTCTGATGTCACAGCCTGTTCCAAATATATAATTTTCGACGATGTAAAATGACAGCTTTATCCTTGGACGGGAAAATGATAGTGTGTATGTGTGACATATCGAGACTTAGAGATTGTTTTGTGGTCTTGAATTGGTGACCACGTGGATCACACACACACCACACTTACTCCTTTTCTTTTCTTCCCGTGCCCTCTCTCCTTGCTTGGACTCTCTCTCTCTCTCTCTCTCCTTTTTCTTGTACGGACAAACACTAAGGACCTCTCAAACCTCATTGATCGAGGAAGAAAATGGTACCATTGTGTTTGTGAAGCTTAGACGAGTCGATTGGTACCCATTTCAGGTAAGGATACCCTCGAAAACCCTAGGTTTTCATAACCCCTGATTTGTGCACTATTCATGCACACGTAATTATGGATGTTTTTGGGAATTTGAAGCTTGTAGGAAGTTTAGTGAGGTCCTAAGGAAGCTCGAAGTGCTTCGTTTGAAGGTTTTGGACGTCAGGATCGTGTGGACGAAGTTTGGCCGGTTTTCTTGGAATTCTCTGGTGAGATTTCGTGACTTTTAGAACATTAAATTAGTGTGATTATGTTCTACAAGTTAAGAGCTTCATTTTGGTATAAAATACGTGAAAAATGGTGTAAAAACGAGCGAGAAATAGGCAATTGCAGGTCTGTCCAGAATCCGGCACCGGTGACACAGTTCCGGCATTTGGAGGTTAAAGGTGATGCGCGTGAGGGCGTGTGAAGCCGTGCCCTCTCCGGTGCGTGGGGGCGCGTGAGCCACAGAAAAATTTATCTAAAAATATCAAGATGTTTATGAGATTGTGTAGGTCACGTTGGTATATTCAAATACCAAAATTGAGCAATGTATCAGAAGTTATTAGCTAGTTTTGCCTATATGCTTTAAAATAACGTTTTTATAGTTAATTTGCATGTAGGTGAGACTTATCCCGAGGACGAGCGTATCCAGGGGCGACTCGGGGGTTACGACCTGTCGATATATTAGTGAGTGGCCTTTTGTTTTCAGTATATATTTATATACTTGTTATATTTCCCAGAAATGCATTTTTTAAGGAAAGTATGCTTTGAAATAATATGCCAAATGCTTTTATATTCTGAATATGCATTTCATGGTTGCATATATATAAATGTGGTGCTGTGGAGGCACAAGTAAGTTTAGGTAAATTATATTTGGTTATATGAATCATCGATGATATGATATGTGACTGAATAATGTTGAGCTCATAAAACTGCACCTAGGGTGATTGTGATGTAGCCAGAGATGTGGAGTACATGCCTGTTTATTTACGTCACCGCCCGCACTATATGCTCATATTGGATCCAACTTAAGTGCACAGTCTTGTCGTACAGACCTTATTCATGGTTCCGACTCGTAGGTGACTAGCGATTTATCGCCCGACTATTATGAGAGAATAGAATTGAGCATAATTATATTTCACCCAATCTTGTCGTACGGACCCTTTTTAGTGGTTCCGACTTATGTGCAGTATATTGTTGTATAGGTCATTGCAGTGACTCCGGCTAGATTGAATTTTGAGCTATGAATTCAACCGTACAGACTACCACAGGGGTTTCAGCTAACATATCATATTTCTATAAAATCATTCTTACCTGGATTGTTTACTTTGTTATATTTTGGCATGGCATACATATGAATATGATTATGTGAAGCATGAATTGAATTGTTATGATTTCAGCTATATATATATATATATATATATATATATATATATATATATGTGTGTGTGTGTGTGTGGTGTGTGTATATATATATATATATATATATATGTTTATGCTTATATCTTGATTCTGGGAAAATTATACATGTTTTACAGTAAGGGGTTAGTATATTGATAAACGAAATGGTTTTGTAAAACATTTGTTTCTGCTCACTCACGTTTTCTGTTTTGCGCCCCTCCAGGTTTTAAGTAAGCTTGCTGTTGGTGGCTTGAGGACGTCGGCAGTTCTGACTTATCCAAATAATAGTAGGACATTCTCGGTACTGTATAACTAGTACTTGTCCTACTGGACTACACCTAAACTTTATGCTCTGATTAGGAGTGTTCACTGTTGTAACTAACTCCTATCACTTTCTATTTAGTAGTGCACTCTAGTAATTTGGCTCTTAATTATTCGTATAATTCTTATCTTTATTGCTTCCGCACTGTGCACATGGCTACGTCACTCTCACGTGACGGCCAGCATGCCTTGATATCGGTCGGGGTGTGTCATCTGAGGGGTCATCGTCTTGACTTTTTAGCTTATCTTGACTTTGTGTTTTTATCATCCACGCAGATAGTGTCATTTGAAATTCTTCATCATCTGTTTGATCATTACCTTTTTCCGACACATCTGAAATAGTTCTTTCATCATCATCCTCTTCTTGCTGTTGAACGTCAATCATCTCATCATCTGCATCACCTTTTAGAAGTTTAGATGTCACTACAGTTTCATCCTTCTTGGCTACTTGCTCAGGTCCCACTACCGTTTCAACTTCTTTAGGATCTTCATGTTGAAGAACTAATTTTTTTTACGCTTTAGCTTTCTTGGCTTTTGGTCCCTTCTTAGCTACTTGCTTTTCCATTTTCCTCTTTTTTGATGCAAGTGAAGGATCGACAAAGTTGTCATCATCATCTTCTAGGCGCTGTTCAACTGACTCCTCAATTTTTTTTGCATTGTCCATCTATGAAAGGTTAAGGAGTTACGTTTTTCTTATATACTTTGTTTGAAAACAACAAACAACAGGCACATGCAGAATATCTTTTCACACAAAGTACAAGTAGAATCATGTTTTACATAAAAGTATATGCAGTATCAGTTTTACCTCCAAATTTTCATTTGCTTCTTTATAGATTTTTTCATGTATATTTGCCAAATCCCATTTCACTGTTGTTGGCGAGCGTTTATCCTTTCCTTCTATTGGGTTGATGATTGTGGTGTGATCACAAATCCAATACTGTAGACAAAATAAAAATTAGAGATTTGTATATTTTTTATAAAATAAGATAAAAAAATAAATTTTTTATTAGTTTTTGTTTGCTTACCAGTAAAAGTACAACAGCACCACTGACGGTTGGTTGTTTGTATATTTTTCTCTTCTGTGTTCTATCGATTGATTTCATCAAGTATCTTGTTGTTTCGTTGGCCCAGTTGTACTGATTTATGTTATCGTTGGAGTTGCAATTCTTGGCCAAACTCCAAGGGAGTTTCCCCGCTAAGCTCCCAAGCATATTTGTGTTGAACAAATATAGAATTATAAGGCAGGTTGCATCTTGATCCCCTTTAGTTGTACCAGTATCAAATGCAACTTGAATTACTTGTGCAATTTCTCTTCTACCAATTCTTGTCATTTCCGAGAAGTATTTATCAACAAATTTATTTTTTCTTTCGGCTTTGGGATTCTTGAGTCTCTTGTTGGCTAAGGGGCTTCTCTGCCTCAGTTTGAGATCCCAAAATGTGTTGGACATCATCAACATTTACTTTGCAATATCCATTTTTGAATTTGAACATTCCATTTTCAGTGTCATATCAATTCACTATATGTATGACATCCCAGTCTGATTTCTTCATTTGTAATTCACCTTTTATGTAAGCTTTCACTAGTCTGCTAAAAGGTGACGTGTATATGAATGTCAAGACTTTTGGTATTTCTTCAAGTTTTGGCTTGAGCTCTTGTATTAGCGGCCAAGAGATTCAGTCTTATTTGAGCATAGTTGTCATCTATTGCCCAACGCTTTACGGCATGAGATTTTGGAGTTGGTTTCTTTTTTATTGCAAAATGTTTTACTTTTGTCGTCATCTTCATAAAAAAAATGAAATAATCATAAGTATAGTAAATTATCAAATAATAAGAAGTCATATAAATGACAAACTAAATACCAAGGGCAGATGCTTAGCACATAAGCTAGATGCAGCAATTCTAAGCACACAAGCTAATGCAGCATCATTTAGCGCGCAAGCTATATGCAGCATCATTTAGCGCGCAAGCTATATGCAGCATCACTTAGCAAACAAGTAGATGCAGCATCACTTAGCGCACAAGTAGATGTAGCATCACTTAGCAAACAAGGTAGATGCAGAATTGGTTGTCAACGCACAATGTAGATGAATAATTGTGCAAAAGCAATTTACAAACAGAAAGTAGAACCAGAATTAATTTACAAAGTACAGCATTAGTACAAAGTGCAGTATCAGTTCAAAGTGCAGCATTGAAGCTAGACAGTTAATGTTTTTACTCACAAAATTTTGACGCATATTTATATTCTTTTTCAGATGTTTAAGAATTAGTATACATATAAACTAAAAAAGCGAAACTGAAACATTTCAAACACTTTTCTTTTTTCTTTTTTTGTGAAATCAAGTGCAAAAAACACTTGATAATGCATCCAAAACTTTGATAATGCATTCGTTTTTTACAGAGTTCAAAATATAATCATGCAAAAGGACAATTTTGAGTAGTAGGAAAATCCTTGAAACACTAATCTTTATGGAAATCCGACTGAACTTTGTGAATCACTTACTAAAAATCCGGCTTGAAAGTGCCGAAAACTATGGAGATTTTAGGGTTTTTTTCTAGGGAAGTATCTTTTGTGTGACAGGAATTTGAAATTATAGGTTTGGGAAGAGGAACGCATGTATTGAATAAGGGAAAAGGGAAAGGAACCAGTTAGTTTTTATGATTTTTGTCATGTAGTGGTTAACATGGTCATTTATTAACTATTATAGTCGAGTGACATGGGCCGTAATTTAGTCGGTCCGTTTCTTTTTGGGTTGGGCTTGGTTTTCTGTTATTGGGTTTTTTTTCCCTCCTTGTAATGTTTTAAAAGGTGTAGAGTTGTGTGAAATATGGTATTTGTGTCTCTATAAGTAAGGCTCCCTTTATTTTACAGTATTAATTAATTGGTTATTTTGGTGAGATTTTGATAATTTGAATTATATTTCTAATGTAGGACTATCAACTTCCTCTTGAGCATAAATTAATCAAATGGATGAATTTTAGAGTGATTCAAATTAGAGGATGTTCAAGAGTCTTTCAAGATGATTGTATCAAAGTTTTAGGTTTTTCTACCAAGCCGTTTAACCGTGGCAATGAAATAAAGGCCCAGCGTGCAACTTTCCCAAATTGTTATTTTTGGATGTTTTGGGCAATTTGGAGGTCAGGATGACATATTATGAGGAACATTTCTTGTGAGGATTTGTAGGGTACGACTTAAGCTTTCAAAAGAGACATTTTGGGACTAAATCGGAGTTTATTTGGTCTGTCAAAAATCTAATTTTCTAAGAATTCCGAATTTCAATTCAAATAGGAAACATTTAATTTACTGTTTTATTATTTTATTTTGTTTCCCAGTATTATTCTAAGACCTTTTCTAGGTAGGGTTTTATTTTGCATTAGTATAAATAAGGCTATTTAGCCATATGAAAAAGGGGACGCACTATGAGGAGAAGCACACACTACTTAGAGAGCTTTTGACGATTCAAGTTTATTTTCAATGTGTTTTCTATCATTTTTTCTATTTCAATAAAATTCATTTTGTTTATAGTTGTTCATAACTAGTTTCTTTTGCTAAGGCGAGGTCACGAGCCTTAGCATGAATATATAGTATTTATTTAATTGCTTATGATATTATACATGCATACTTTGAATTATTAATAAATGTGTTTAAATTGTCTCTGTATCTTAATGCTTAGCTACCATTAGGATGTTTAGATAAGTAATCAAATGAAATTCAGTTGGAATATCACCGAATAATTGAGTATTGCTTCTTGTGGTTAATAATTGTAATTTCACCTAAGGCGAATATCACGCTCTTAGGGGTTGCATGGTTTTTCAAAGGGTTTTTACAAAACTTAATGAGTCTTGCATATTCATATTTGATCTGAATATCACAGACATGTTGCATGTTAGATATACGTTATTGCTTGAATATCACGAGGAGAATATGCATTACGAAAACTTAACCTTCAAAGTTGCATTTGTGATTCATAAGTAATTGGTAAAGTTACGTAGGATTGTTGTGACAGCAGAACCCTAGGCTTTTGCAAATTGATTTTCAAAACCATTTACTTTTGTTTGCTTTACTTTTCTTTAGTTGTTTTTTTATTTTAAATTCGTTTTCAATATTTTCAGTCACAAAATCAATATTTTCCAAACCTTGTTTTAAATAGTTAATTAAGAATTAGTTTAAATACAAATTATTCATTTAATCCATGTGGAAAACGATTTTGCTTGAGCCGTCTATAAACTCTATACTACAATTACCTTGTTATCTTAAGTATTTTTAAATGTTTTTTTATCCCTACTTCTGCAGGTGGTAAAAATTTTATCACTTACAATGGGTTTGCCATAATAATGTGGTTCAACTTTGCTTTTGGCGAAAATCATACCTAAGAACTCTCACTACAAGTGAAGAGGAATATCACTAGACAGTAATACTAAGTGGCAGGAGGAGCCTAGTTGGCTCTCTCTTTTCTATTATTTGATGTAATGTCTGTTTTTCCATAAAAATTGTTTCAATAAAAAGATATGTAAACAATTCCGATTATAAGCATAAAGTTTCATAAATCAGCTACAAACGCTTTCACAATATTTGTGGAGCCAAATATTGTTCATTTGAAAATGTTATTATAGGGGCTTCCACGGACTTCATGTAGATTCCTCGTAATAATATATTTTTCAGTGGTTCACAAATGCATAAAAAGCCATATATAGATTCTTATTTGACAAATTGCTACCAGCATTAAGAAGGATTTTATTTTAATTTGTTGGGATTCAAATTTGAACGCTTGAAATCTTGCTTTATTTTAATCAGTCCAGTCAACAAATTCACCAGCTTTCACTGTCTCAGTAATTGGTCCAAGATCCTCATAGTTGAAATGCATTTTATTTTTTGAAACTTTTCAGTAACCGCACACCAGTGAATTTATTCTCCTTTTTTGACTAATTGTTAGGACAAAATGGAAACGGAACTTGTTTTTAATTTTATTTTTTTGGGTGGGACAAGTAACATGGCTCAATGGGGAACAATAAGAATAATAATCTTTGAATCGATTTCTATGGAAGAGAAATACTGAAATAGTAGTGTGATGTTTTCTGCAGAACATGGATGGTGATGTTTAGGAGTGGAAGATGCTTGCTGGATCAGACATATGCATGCTTCACCTTCGACGTCTCAGACTCACTGAGGGGTCATGCGCGCATGCGTAGCGATAGTTCGTTCTTTTGCATGCAATGTTCTATTTTGCCACATGTTTGCATTCGAAAATATGATAAACACACTCTTTCCAACTTTTTACACGCTCATGTTTAATCATGTTCGTTGTTTTCGTGAACTTGTGATCCTTTGCTCTTATTTTCAACTTGATATCGGTCTGCAAGGTTTTGATGGCTTGGTTCATTGTCGGATTCATAATAAGCTAGAAGATTCATTATTCCTTATGAGTAATTTTGGGGCAAATAAGTTGGTTTCTTGTGTTAAAAAATCTCACCCAGATAAAACCACGTGAGAAAAATTCAAATGAAAGAAAACGATACCCACATGCTCTCGGAATCCATATAGCAAAACAACCAACTCGGATTACAATACATAGGAAAACACCCGAAAATTAAATTAAGTTAATTACTAGGTTCTTTATGCTATGAAGTTGTGAACTGCATGAGAATTTTGGTTTATGTTTGTGTTTCTTCAGATTCTTCTTTAGTTGTATCATGCCAAAAAGGAAAAATAAACGGAAAAAATAAATTCCACATCGGCTATATACAATTGGGGCTTAAATGTCAAAATAGTCTTTGTGTTTTACTTGTGCGGTTAATTTAGTCCTTGTGTTTTCAATTTGATCAATTTGGTTGTGTTTTAAACTGTTACCTAATTTGTCCAATTCCTTAATTTACTGTTAAATATTTCATTTTAAATTATTAAAAACCAATTTATTTAAGAAATATGAAAAGCTCAATGTAAAATTAAAAATAAAAGTTAAATAAAAATAAAATAAATGTTCAAATTAAAAATTCAAGCCAACATCTCCAACCATGAGCGTGCAATGGGGAAGGGATGATCCACAAAGGAGGAGAATGGTGCAGATCAATGCTACGAAGGTGGTAGATGCGGAGATGACTCAGATTGGGGTCATATGGGGTCAACGTTAGCATAGAGGAGTGGAAGGTGAAGAGCAACGCAACGTCGACGTATCGCTGGAGAAATGACGCAGAATTCGATGGCAGGTGGGAGACCACGAGAGTGAAATTTTTCGGAGAGATAGAGGATGGGTGGTTATGGGGCGATTCATGGTGGTTGGAGTGTTTGCTTATGGATGGATTCGATGATGGTGGTAGCTGGGATTAGAGGAAAAGTAGAGGCGGGAGGGTTTCAATTTTGTTGTTGTTGAATTTTCATTATTTTCTTTTTCTTTATTTTTAATGTAAATTTCGGTAATTAGATGGAAAATGAGCAAATTCACTAACTGAGTTAAACAAAAAAATCAAATTGGCCGAATTGAAAGCATATGATCAGGTCATAAAGGTAAAACCTATAGACCATTTTAACATTTAAGCCTATAGTTAAAGAATACAAGAATGGTCCAAATTCTTTGCACTTAAAATGTGTGCAAGTACAACTTTGTTAGTTTCTTTCAACTTGTTGAATGTCTTCGTTAATCTCCACCAATCGTAAAGACTTTTTTTTTTTTTTTTTTTTTCTGAATGCCGCAGTTTAGCACGTAACTTGTACTACTTATGAATTTCTTGCCCTTTGTAATAAAGAAGAACATGTTGGAAGTAGCAAATTTTTTTTTTAAACCTATCATTGATAGAGAAAAATGTTACAAGAGAACTAGATAACATAAATATAAGCTACAAATAGGCCTAGTGGACATAGAAGCCCAAACAAAACACATGATATCCCCAGTAAACTTAGTCCCTTAAACACAAGTTGTCTCTACCACAACCACCATGTACCTCACCCTTCCGCCGCTTGGGTCAATCAATTCGCCGTTAGCACCAACAAACCACACAAGCCCCACATAAAAAATATAGATACAAACAAGCCCCAAAAGAAAAAACTAAACTTATCCCTAGCTTCACAACATTAAAGATCCACAAATAATACATAAAATTTCCTCTTAAAGACTCAACAAACAAACTAAGCGGCCAACACTAACAATCATATTCACCTCGAGGACAAGCAAGGGAAAATTTCAAATGCCAACAAAGCAAATAGACAAAATACCAACAAAATCATAGAATGGGGCAGCACAAAGACAAAAACCACCAAAGTGGTTTTGCACACCTTTGTTTGAGTGAGCGACGACTCACTCCCGAGGTGGGTAGTAAACATAGTGGCCAGATGAGGCTTCTCAATCGAAAGCAAGCATGTAGCAAGTAATTGGAGGAATTGTAGTGGAGGAGTGAGAGGGTAATGGAGAAATAGTAAGTGATACAAAAGTGAAAGAGAACTACGTTGGTGTTAGGGTTAGGAATTTGAGATATTTTTGGGGTTAAATTGAATATGGTGCAGCAAACTGAGTATCACTAAGTATGGTAGGTTTGGTCACCTGCGCACTTGGGCTAGGTTGTTTGTATGATTGTGCATGACTTCAGGGTAGATAATGTATTCACAACGTATTTTCACAATGTTGATAATATATATATAGTATCATCATTATACTGTAAATATAGTACAGATACGTTGTCAATACAAGTCATGTGCAAACCATGCGTACAACCCAGGTGGGCAGGTAAAAATGATTATAGTTTATACAACAATATTTTTATACCAAAGGTAGCATTTCTGCTAAGTTTGAAGCATAAAAATGATTATAATTTATCAATGTGATGGTCAATTAAACCCTCATAGATGATTCTCGACTACCGATGCATACATGCGACGATCACAACGTATTTTAACCTTCAAATTCAGAATATGCCATCTTGAGAAGCACCAACTCCAATTCTCATGTGTATCCTGATAAGCTAACAAGTGAGATCTTGGTTTTTTTTTCATCCTTGTTGAGACCCAAAAATGTCACATGCAAACCCAAGCAAGTCTCAATACTCAATTCTCATACAAACCCCAAGTCATGCGTAAACACATGCAAAGGTGTGGAATCGAGAAAGGAAAATATTCACAGTTATGCCACGCTACGGTAATTAAATCGGGTATTTGCATAAATCATGCCAGGCCCATGAAAATCCATGCATATTTATCATGCTAACTACTATTCACACTAAAATAAGCTCAAATCACATGCACGGGACTTACTAAGTGAATTGCGATGTGGATGGTTACAAAAGTTTATTGGGTCTACGCGGAGTCAAGATTATGGAAGACTTTGGGTTGCTTGGGCCCAAGATTCAAGCCCATAATCTTTGAAGTCCACCGGATAAGTTTGAGAGAGAACAAACCTAGTGTCTTTCTTTTCATAGCAAGTCAACCAATCTAGTTAGGAAGGAACCAAATCTCAGGCCTTAAGTTCACGTGTTAACCCGGCCAAACATGCATTTAATGAAAAGAGAGGTTAACTTTCACTTCCAAGCCCACGCAGAAGAATGACACATGAAAGCCAGGAGATGCGTTACCAGAAGTAACACATGTGGAAGCTGACCCAAAAAAGTAGTGCCTTTGGAAGGAAGCGCATTGTAGTCTTCACTGGCGCTTTAGTGCTCAGCTATCTCACACCAAAAAGGAAGGTTGCAGCTAAGAGGAGGATTTAGCCACAACTAGAGATTCCTTAAGAAACCTGGAAATGAATCATTCACCTAAAAGAGGTATCATAAAGGCAGAGAAGAAGAGGAACTTGACCAAAAAGACTAGACTTAAGGAGAACGTTAGGAGGTGTTTAAGGATTGTGATGCACCAAGCTAGGGAAATCACTCCCTAAATGCAAACAGTCTCAAGCCTCAGGAAGGCCACCTTTGCAAACTTAGTGTTTTCCACAACCTCCTTTTAAGCATCTTAACCATTAGAAGCATTGTTATTACCCTAGGAAACTCAGATACCCAACCTAGAATGTCATATAACCATGCAATCTCTCTCTCTCTCTCTCTCTCTCTCTCTCTCTCATGCTAAATTGATAAACTTCTAATTTCCACACCATGCCTCACTTGAGCAAGTCTTTATTTGCTTAATCATGTTACCTTTGAGTCATTGATCTAACCAAGATATTTCCTAAGACGTGCCTATCCCTTTGGGATATCTCGGAACTTGGTATGAAAGAAGACCAAGAGAGACAAAGGGACACCTGCGAATCCTAAGTCCATTTAGACCTAAAAGTCCCCAACACTACCTTCCGAAAGAAAATAGGGAAACTGCCAAAAATGATCCATTTTCTTATTCTTAGGATTGAAATAGGACAAATTAGCCATGCACAAAACTGAATGACAAAATATCCACATATGCCATTTTTCTGATTTCGAAGAGAGAGCTGTAAGCTCTTGGTTTTTGGGTTGGCTCAAATGTGTGAGCATATCATGTGCATGTCACTGGAAAGAGATGATTATTAATGAAATTTCCAGAATCTAGGTTCAGGTCAAAGATTTGTAAACTACAGATCTTTAAGAGATTTCCAGAATTTAGGCCTCCATATATCCCCCAACCCCGTTAATTGCACGTACACAACTAAACCAAAGATTTCCTCCAAATACTGCATCAAGAACCCTAATTTCTCACAGTAAAAACAAAAATATCAATTTGAAAAATTGAAAGCTCCAATCTTTGCCGCAACACTTGAATCTTAGAAAATGACACATTGCATCAATAGGACAAGTGCTAACCATATGTCCCTAACCACCTTGTAAACCATCCGATCAGATTGGCAAATTGTGTGTTTGTTTCAAATAAAAACAAGAACAAAAACAAAAATGTCCAAACCCTCAGTGCTGCTCCCATCCACTAACCCTAAACCCATCGAGTGGCTCCAGCCACGTCGAGAAGTTAGGCAGTCTCGACACCTATCTCGTTGGCTTCCCTAACTCCAAGGTTGCCACTCTTTCCTTATTCTCTCTCTCTATGTTTCTCTCTCTACAAAATGAAAAATGAAGGTTGGAATTTCTAGGTAACCCATTTACATGGGAGGGTAATTTGGTAATTGTAAGTTTTAGAAAAATCTTATTTCTGTCATATTGTTGTTCATGTCGTGTGCATAGTCTGTGCATATCCGAAAATCCTATTTTGATCCTAAAATTTACAAAATGAGTCATTTTTGTCTATTTTCAAAAAAAATAAAAGAAAGGAAAGCTAAAAGTCCCTCAAAACTAAAAAGGTGCAGCTTTCAAATTTGATGGTCGATACGATATGCTACTCACAAGGCATGTTTTTCATGGAACAACTTTAATAAGAAGTTGTTTGTCACATGTCACCACGTAGGCCAAGATCTACTCAAACTCTGTCTAGGCAGCTTGACAATCCAATCTCTTTTGCCTTTCCAACTCAAATATCAAAATCATCAACCCAAAAATGAAAATTGTCAACTTTTTACTCATTAGAAGCCAAGACTTTTTCTGCTGCTTTTGCAAACTCAATCCTCCTTTTACAAACATAAAATCTGGGGCTTGTTTGCCTGTTTCCACCTTTTCATGCCTCCTATTCCCAAACTACCCCCTCTCCTGTGTTCCTATCCATTCACACAGTTCCTTTCTTTCCCTTTTTTTTTCTATACTATCATCATTAGATACTAGTACATACAAAACTCCTTCGATATAGTGGAAACGAGAGTGATCTCCTGTAACCCTTTTTTTATAAATTCAGATCTTTTAATTTAATGACTGACATCATTTGTCTATTATTTCGAAATATCAAACTTAAGTACAAACCGACCAACCAAACTCAAAATGTTCTAAGAAAAACTCAATTAGGTTACCAAACCTTTTTATCTTGCTTTCAAATGCACTTTGAGATCAGCAATGACTTACTCTCTTCTTTTTGCCCTTAAATCAATGCCCTCAAGAATTTTGTTGCTCTTAAATTGTCATGGGTCTTGGTTAAATTCTTGTTGCATTGGAATCTAGACCTATGATAATCTCAGCCCTAACTCGTTATCCTATGCCTACTTCGAGCCGTTAGATTGAATGATTCACCTTCTACACTTTAATTTTGTACTCGTTAGATGAAATACTTAAATAAAAAATAAACGGATAGAATTAAAAAAACGAAGTAAAAAAAGATGGTGCGAAAATCATTCTCGTAATTAAAATGCCGACATCTCCACCAAGAGGCAAAAGTGGCCATGTGAACTCCAGCCCCAGGTGGTCTCTCAGAAGCAGGTCAGCCAGCTAATGGATAGCATCTTTAACAATATTATGTAATACCAAACATCTCCCACCAATTGTCTTTTTAACACACAAAAGCAGCGTAGAAAGCAAATCAGATCATATGGTCACCAAACCACATGCAAATACATAGACTTATCTATGCCATTGCAACGCAAAGATCATATTGGTTTCAATATTCTTTTGGCTGCAAGTAAATTGGATTTCGATTTCATTATTCAAAGTACTACAAAGACTAGAGATTCTTTTTATAACATGTTAGAATTGGATAATGTAGAAAGCTTCTAATTTTCTCATCCCCAAATCCCACAAATCAAAATTTGAATATCCAATACTTTTCAAATCTCAAACTTGCCCACTCCCTTTTTAAATCCTGAATCCGTCACTAATACCCTACGTTCATTTTTCTATAATGTCATCATCTTGTTTTTTATCATCCTCTTCATCACCTTTCTTGCAGCTGTCCTGAACAAGGTCACATGACCCTTCATCTTTAGGACTCTCCAATGCCCTCTTCTCCTGCTCTTCTTCCTCTTCTACATCTTCTTCCTCTTCCAACTCACCACCCCCATTACTCTCTTTCTTCTTCCTCCTCTCCGCCCTCGCCTTCAAGGCCTCCAGCAATTCCATCACCGCATTGCCCTTATCCCTCCTGTTCTTAATCAACACCTCACTCACATCCGCAGGAGTCATTGCCGCCTTCTCCAAAACCTCTTCAAACTCCCTTGTAATCTCCTCATCCAAATCCCCCTCGTCGTACCCCAAATAATTCCTCAGCAGAATCTTCAACGCCGGGAACAAACAGTGGCTCATGAAAATATGCATATCCATTCTCCCACTCCTCAGCAATGCAGGATCAAGCTTCTCAATGTGGTTGGTTGTGAACACGAAAATTCTCTCACTCCCACAGCACGACCACAACCCATCAGTGAAATTCAACAACCCCGAAAGCGTAATCGAATTTCCTCCGCCACCCTCCTCCCCAGAACCACCAACACCACCTCTTATCTCCCCTGATTCATAGTAATTCCTACCCGCATTCCCTCCGCCACCATTGTTCTTCCTGTTCGTCAGATTGATCGAACAATCAATATCTTCGATCACAATAATCGACTTGGAACTAGTCTTCATCAGCAACTTCCGCAGCTCGGAGTTGGTGTGCACCTCCGTGAGTTCAAGGTCATAAATATCGTAACCAAGATAATTCGCCATTGCAGCGATCATGCTCGATTTTCCGGTCCCCGGAGGTCCGTACAAAAGGTAACCCCTCTTCCAAGCTCTCCCTGTTTTCTGGTAAAAGTTTTGGCCATTGGCGAAATCCATGAGATCGTCCATGATCTCCCTCTTCGTCTTCGGGTCCATCGCCAGCGTCTCGAACGTGCTCGGATGCTTGAACGGCACGGATTCCCAAGGATGTCCGCGGGAATCCAACGATCCGCCACGGGAATTCGTGTACAGAAGCCGATCCTGGTTTTTTCTCCGGATTTCATTGGCCTTTTCCATGATATAGTCCAAGTAGTTGTTGAGGATGAGTAACTTGTCCTTCTTCTTGATGCGGAGGGTGAATCCTCGCTTCTCCTCCGGCAGCGGCCGCCAGGAGAAGGTCTGGTTCTGCCGTTGCGTGACAACGTGCTCCCAGAGGACGGTAACGCCGTTGAAGTTGTCCACCATGCAGTCGTTGTTGGAGAGGCCGAAGGTGATGGCGCTGGAGTTGAGGGCGCGCGTGAGGCTGAGGCGGGTGCCAGTGATGGAGACCGTGGAGCTGAGGTAGAGCTGCACGGCGTTGTAGAGCTCGTTGGTGTTGACGCCATCGATCTCCGTGATGTCGAAGTAGTAGTAGGAGGAGAACCAGTGGAAGATCTTGTTGAAGAGCTTGGCGAAGGCGTAGCGGAGCTCCGGTGGGAACACTGCTTGGAGGAGGCTCTGGCAGAAGGCCAAAACGCCTAGCAAAGAAGCCAAAGAGGTCCAATACTCCTTCATTTTTGGTGTGAAAATACTTGGGATTTTGAGTGGTGGGTTTTGCTCAATTTATGGAGGGATGATGAGATTTTGAGAAATGGGTTTCGCACAATTTAGAGAGAAGTGATAGAATTTTGGAACTTCTGAGTATTTTTCAAATGGGGTTTGCTGGATATAGAGAAAAGTAATGAACTTTAGAGTTTTTGGGGTATTTTAAGAAATGGGTTTTGGTTATTTTATGGAGGGAGAGAGGGGGAGGGGGATTTTGGAGTTCTTGGGTTTTACTAACAAATGGGTTTTGCTCTGAATTTATAGAGTGGGGATTTGATGGGGTTTGGGAATTGTTTGTATGAAATTAGTGGATGAGAGAGGGAGAGAATAAAGCAGAGGTGAAAAGAAAAGGAAGGAAAAGAAAAGAAAAAAATGTTTGAAAAGGGATGGCTTTTGGGATGGGGGGGGGAATTGGCTGGCCAAGGAAGGGAGGGGGGATATAACATATAAGTACAAGAAAGAACAGCAAGAGGGAGGGGCTAAAAAACAAAAGGGGTTTCTGGAGTTCGGGAAAGAATCAGAGATGGGGCCTCCTGCCCCATTGTGTTTTTTGATGTTTTGAGTGATTTACAGGGGTTTTTCTTGGACTTTTACCCTGTTTACTATTATGCAAGATTTAAATGTATAGCCAATGGTAGAGAGAGAGAGAGAGAGAGAGAGATATATATGATGGACAAAGAATGTGGTAAACCACCGGAGGAGGGAGGGTTTCACTGATGGCTGCAGTCCTGCTGCTTGGAAATCTCAGAGGAAATTGGTTAATGTGGGCTTTGCAGGCAATGTATAATAATCAAAATAATAATATATAATAAGTAATATAATTTTGAGACATTATTATCATTCATTAATTTACCAACTTAACAGATATTTTGCATGAAATAAGAAATTATTATCATTCATGAATTTACCAAGTTAACAGATATTTTGCATGAAATAAGAATGGAAAGCAGAAAGAATATTGATGGAAAAAAGTTCAATGTATATGAGGACCCACTATGCTTTTTTGGTCACATGTCAAACATATTTAATTACTAATACTAATTGCCAGATATTCTTCAAAATACTTTCGATTTGGTGAAGAAAAATCTTGACAGTTTGATTATATATTTAATTTTGAAAGAGTAATGCGAAGGTGTAACATCCTACATTGCTTATGGGAGTGAATCTTGTAAGTTTTAAATGTATATTCTCATTTCTACCTAGCATGAGGCTTTTCGGAAGCTCACTGGCTTCGGGTTCCATCGGAATTCCGAAGTTAAACGAGTTTGTAGCGAGAGCAATCCTAGGATGGGTGACTCACTGGGAAGTTCTCGTGTGAGTTCCTAAAAACAAAACCGTGAGGGCGTGGTCGGTGTGACAGCCCGTCCCGAAACATTAATTATTTTGTCCTCGTTAGTGTGGAATGACGACTTTACCCTTAGCGTTGGGTCGTAATTGGATATTTGGTCTAAGGAAAATGAAGTGAGTTAAAAGAATTGGACCAATCATTTTAAGTCCTAATTATTTGGATTCAATTAGGACTTAGATTTTCTTTGTTTTTGGTTGGTGACCCAACTTGGACCACACACACACACCCAAACTCCCGTTCACTCTCTCTCTCATTTTTCTCTCGGATTTCCTCCATTGTCCGTACAATTGTATGGACAACTCCTCTAGCAACCATTTCATGCACGGATCGAGGCTGTGAAGGTGATCTTTGTGTTCTTTGTAAGTCCAGGAGCTCATCCATGTCATTATTTCGACGTGAAGACTCGTAGAACTCAAGTTCCCTGGGCTCCGGTAAGGGGTGAATTTTCTCTGACATGATTGCGAAGGTTTTAGGTTGTTTTGAGACCTAAGAAGGTATTATTCTTGCTTTTCTAGCATGTTGGATCAATTTTGGAGTGGTTTTGATGTAAGAATACTCGGGTTTATGGAGTTGCAGGTTTGGCCGATTTTCACGAAATTTTTCCGATGAGTTTTCATTGATTTTAGGACCTTTGAAAGGTACAATCATGTTCTACTTATTGAGGGCTTCATTTTGGTATAAAATTTGTGAAATTTGTGTAGAAATGAGTGAGATATTGAAGTTTAAAGTTTTTTCTAGAATCTGGTGATAGCAGCGGTGGCCAGCGCCAGACTTCGGCGAACCAAGGAAGAAGGAGCGCATATTCCCTCAAAGTTGACGAAATATTCTAACGGCGTCAGGTATCTTTAACGGTATATTCTAATATTTAATGGAATATTCCCTAACACCGTTAGGGAATCCGTCAGTGTGCCAGGCACATGCTTGCGCGTGGGCGGCGCTTGTGGCCATGCCTTGGCCGGCGCGTGAGGGTGCGTGGAACATCGGAAATTTTTTCTAAAAATATGGGGATGTTCCTGGGGTTGAGTAGGCCACGATGGTATATTCAAATACCTCAATTGAGCAATGTATGAGAAGTTATTACCTAGTTTTGGTTATGTGCTTTAAGATAACGTTTATATAGTTGTTTCGCATATAGATGAGACATATCCTGAGGATGAGCGTAGTCAAGCAAGACTCGGGGGCTACAACCCTTCCACATATCAGTGAGTGGGCTTTTGGTTTTCAATGTATATATATATACTTGGTATTTTTCCCAGAAACTTTAATTAAATGGTTTTATATGTTGAAATGCCATGCCAAATGCTCTCTATGTTTAATTGTTCATTAGTATGGTTATATATATTGTTGCTCGATGTTGCAGACACTCAGGTAAGCTTCAGGTGAGTATATTAATGGTAGTGAGTAATTGTGTTAAGATGCATTTAGAGATTGTTATCCTGCACCCCGATGTTAGTGCTTCACTCGAGGACAGGGCCTAGCCTTCACGTGATTGTTCACCTCTCGCACCACACGCTCACCTTGGATCCAAGGTAGGTGTCAGCCTGTCGTACAGACCACTTTAGGTGGTTCTGACTCATAGGTGACTTGCGATACTTCGCACAGCCTTCACCTGACCGTAGCACTTGAGCGTATTTATTTACACCCAGCTTGTCGCACAGATCACTTTAGGTGGTTCCGACTTATGTGCAGAGAACTAGTTGATGAGTCCTAGATCCAGCCATACAGGTCACGTTAGGTAACTGCGGCTGCCGTACCATCTCATATTGATTTATTTCACCTGACTTAGTTATTTCCTTGCTGAGATATTTGACATGGCATGATTATGGATTTGCTATCTTAAACAGGGTTTTGAGATATATTTATATGCATTCTATTTTTCTGGGAATTATATAGGTTTTACGGCGAGAGGTTACTACTTTTGATAAGTGAAATGGTTTTGAAAAGCTTTGTTTTTGCCCACTCACACTTTCTGTTTTGCTCCTCTCCAGGTTCTAGTTAAGAGTGCTTGTTGGTGGCTTACGAGGAATCGTCGGCGGTTCTGACAGATATCACCAATGTAGGATCATCTTTGGTATTGTATAATTAATATTCGTCCTGCTGGACTACACTTAGGCTACTTATGCTCTGATTGTGTGTATTCACACTTAAATCTTATTCGCATTTCGTTTTGTCATTGTCTTCCGCACTGCACACATGGCTACGTCACCCTCACGTGATGGCCAGCATGCCTCGATCTAGGTTGGGGTGTGTCAGTCGGGACCCAAAGCAGACAAGATCGTGCTACGATGGAGTCGAGCCCGGGATGTGGTGGGGGCCCGGGACGGGATGTGATAATTTGGTATCAGAGCCAATCCCTGGCTGGATGTGTGTCGACGAGGACGTCAGGCCCCTAATAGGGGTGGATTGTAACATTCCACATTGCACAGGGGAGTGGATCCTATAAGCCTTATATGTATATTCTGATCTCTACCTAGCATGAGGCCTTTTGGGAACTCACTGGCTTCGAGTTCCATCGAAACTCCGAAGTTAAGCAAGTTCGCAGTGAGAGCAATCCCAGGATAGGAGACCCACTGGGAAGTTCTCGTGTGAGTTCCTGATAGGAGCATATTTATGCGACTGAGTTAGCTTGTTCTCATGCATTTATGTTGTTATTTCTTAGTTAATTATGTATTTTAAGCTATTTTCGTGTGTTTGTAGGTCCATAGGCCTTATAAAGCAATAAAATGCATTTTGGTGCATTTTGGAGCACTTTTGGACTTGGAATGGATAGCACATGCATGGAGCAAGGTGGATGGACGAAATTGAAGACTAAAGAGGCTAGGAATGTGTTAAAGAGAAAGAAGAATTAGTGTAAAATGGATAAAGAGCTCAGCCACAAAGGGGTGTCACTCCACCATTCACCTTTCCATCATTGCCATGCACCACCATTGCACTCCTTTTGGATTCCTATGTCGTGCATCATCATCCATTTTCCCTCCATTGACTCATTTGTTGCATCATTCCACTTCTTTTTCTTTGTCTACCATGTGCACAATATCCTTTCACCTCCTTGCACTCATTGATTCACCACTTACTCACCTTTCCACCCATGCCATGCATCATCACCCTTGTCCCCTTCATTATTTCAGATTTCATGCATCATTACATTGAATCATTGTACTCCATTGCTACACCATTCCTTGTTTCCTCCATCATTTCAGATTCATGCATCATTACATTGAATCATTGCACTCAATTGCTACACCATTCCTTGTTCCCTCCAAAAATCATTACATTGAATCATTGCACTCAATTGCTACACCATTCCTTGTTCCCTCCATCATTTCAGATTTCATGCATCTCCTTGTTCCCTCCATCATTTCAGATTTCTTGCATCATTACATTGAATCATTGCACTCAATTGCTACACCATTCCTTGTTTCCTCCATCATTTTAGATTTCATGCATCATTGCACTCAATTGCTACACCATTCCTTGTTCTCTCCATCATTTCAAATTTCATGCATCATTACACTCAATTGCTACACCACTCCATGTTCCCCTCCATTGCCATGCACTTCCTCTATAAAAGGAAGTGTGTGTAATATAAATGGAGTTCATACTTTGTTAGATAATTCACTCCCATTTTCAACACAACCTTCATCAAAACACACCCATTCATCTTCACATCCATTCCTCCATAAAAACAAACCTTCAAACACTCACCAACATCTTGTGTTGTAGCAAAGGAAGGGAAGGAAAGTGCTTGGACGTGTTTGCTGTCCAACTTGGATCGTTGGAGCGTTTAGGTGTTTTCTTTCTTTTGTTTCTAAAGTTTAAATTCATTTCATTTCGTTTTGTTGTAAATATGAGTGGCTAAACCCCTCTTGGCTAGGGGTGATTTCAAAGCCATGATTATGTGTGCAATATAATTTGATAAATTCCAGTTATGAACTCTTGAATCGTGAATGCAATTGGCTTAACTATTTGATTGATAACTTATTTGTATTTGTTAATTAAGGGTCGACACTTAATTGGCATGCATAAATCCAGTGCTAGAATATAAGGAAGTTTCACATAATCGTTACAAACTTATATTCACATGTAGTGAAGGTCGCTTATAAACGATCGCCTTAAGTTCAATTCCTAGCATGAGTGACAAGATGTCATAGTTGCAAGTGCTTTGTCAATGCTTATGATTTTCATTAAACGTAATGATCTTTGATTGTATCTCTATTATGATGTCATGTAGGGAACTTTAGAAGAATGTTTTGGGTTGTCGAATGATGTCATCCAATCTAATAAAACAAGGAAAATCTGAGAGTTAACTAGTGATGTCACGGTTAATTTGGAGCATTGTCATTTATAATTCAATGAAGTAGTAATTGGAAATCGAGTTGTTTGCAAACATATCATGTGTGGAGAAAAAACCTTTAGCTATCACATCCATCATCTTATTTCTCAAATTTGTTTTACAATCTGTCTAGTTTTTCATACTTGTTTGTTTGTTTCAACTTCGTCCAAAACTCAATCCCCCTTTACTTTAGTGTGTCTAATTAGTTAGAATCTGTTTTAATTTGTGTTTTTAAATGTTTTGATTCAAGTAAAAGTCAATTTTCATCCAAAGTCATTCCTAGTGTCTAATTTAAGTTTATTTAGTTGTTTTAAGCTGTTTTGAGTATTTTAAGTTTGTTTTGAGTCTTGTGAGTCTTGTTTAAGTATTTTTAAGTTTAGTTTTATATTTTTGAGTCAGTTTAGAGGTTATTAGCAAGCCCACCTAATCCCCGGTCCAGAACGATCCCTACTTATACTTATATTACAGTTGTCAAAACAGGGTTAAATTTGTGTGTTAAGTTAATTTTCGCATCGGTTCCCAGAAACAAAACCCTGAAGGCATAGTCGGGACCCAAAACGGATAATATCATGCTATGGCGGAGTCGAGCTCGGGATGTGGTGGGAGCCCGGGTCGAGATGTGGTGGGGGCCTGGGCTGGGATGTGACAGAAGTAGACTAAAATTTTAAATTAAATTTACAAATTAAATTATGTGTCATAAAAAAGAAATAAACACGTTAATTCACGTTTAAGTAATAATTCAATCATCAACAACTATATCATTTGATTTACAAATTTGTTTAAAAAAAGTGATCTCCCTAACATTACTCATTTTAAAATTACCATCATTGGTTTGAGACCAAAGTTTAATGGATGCGTTTTGTGATCTTGTCTCTGAATATTAGCTTATATAAATCTAGAAGGTCGAAAACCCATCACTTCGTGTGTAGGTATGGGTTTCACCAGTGTGTTTTTGTTTGTCTTAGAGACATTTTCACTCATACATAAACTTCAAACTTTAAAATAAAGCTTTGAACATTTAAGTAAAAATAAAAAAAATTCCAATGAATGCTCTAGTGTCGTTAGAGCTAGCATAGTTGTTTTTTAATGTTTTTTTTTTTTTCTTTCATGTTACTCAACAAACAAAAGTTTTAAATGACATATCCCAATGACCAAGAAGTTCTCTACTATCAAGTGGAACCATATTTTTAGGGAAGCAAACTTTGTGACGGATGCTTTTACCAAGTATGGATTATGTAGTCCGTCGAATCACATTTGGGAATATGTCACTCCCCAATTTGCTTCTTGCCTTGAACTTTGATTGTATCGGTACTTATTGTATTTGTGGTTTCTTTTTTTTAATGAAGTTTGATTACCCAAAAAAAAAAAAGTTTTAAATGATATATTCTTGCAATATTCCAATTTAAAAGAAAATTATCCTCCAACCATATACACATGAAATCTTTCTTTTGTAATAATATTGAGACCAAACAAATTTTATTACTATAAAGAGAGAATTAGATTATTATTTAATAGATATATATTTACAAGCGTTACTTTTTGACTAAATAATTCTTTATAAAAGATGTCCCATTACAGAGTATTTGCATTAATACTGGATCATGTACATTTCCAAAATGTAAACATTAAGAAAAGAGTTGAGAAGACACGTAACATAGTCATCTTTTAAAGTCTCTTATGTACTTTTCTCTCTAATTAAACCGAGATGTCGATTGAGAGTCCATATTTAAATTTGTTACCTTGAACTTGTTTTGCAAATTTATGCAGAATAAAAATACTTTTACGGTGCTTGCATATTTAAAACTCCGACAACCACACCACCCTATCGCCACACTCACTTCTCACCACCGACTATGCTTCCCTTCCATTCTCTATCTCCCACCCCTCACCATTTCTCTCTCTTCAGAGCCCGCACTAGATCATGATCTTTGCAAGGAAGATATCTAATTGATCGATACAGTTGAAATTGGAAACTACACGACGACAACGGTAAAGGAAATCTGGAACGATATGACAACGACGAACCCGTATATCTAAAACGACGCAAAGTGACAACAGGAAAAAATCTGATATGGCTTCGCCGATGAGAGAAAGGATGAGAGATATAGATGGAGACAAAATGAAGTGTGGGACCCTTTTTATGGGCTTATGACACGTGGTACTCAGTGTAGTTGGAATGATTGAGAGATTTTTTAATATGACCGGTACACAAGATGGTACACTATGTGTCACTATACAATTGGTGGGATATGTGTGCTAAAAAATTAATAACTTAAAATAATAAAAAATTTCACCACTTCTATTAAAACACGTAATGTAACATTTGTGTTCCCGTCACAACGAAAAAAAATTTCGAAATGACCTGAAAGCTCAAAATGAGATCAGAGTTACAAAGTATTTTGGATCAGATTATCACAGGGCAAGGTAGTCTGGCACAGCTCCATTAGCTCTAAGCCCATTGAAGATATTACTTGTCTCCCAAATAAGGAAACCCTAATTCAAGTCAAATTAGGGTATCTTAAGGATTAGACAACGTAATTGTAATCTTAGGAGGATTGGATATCTTATCCTGGATTACCCTTCAGGTTGTCTCTCGATTTAATTAGGGTTACTCTCCCTACAATAGGATTCTCAAGATCACTATAAATATCCTAACCTGGGCATTTATCTCTTCAATACTGATATACGCTATCACTCACACATATTCTCTAGTACACGTTGTCGTCTACGCGTAGACATGGAGAAACATCTCCTATATGCCTAAGTCAAGGCACCTTCGTCAAGGATGGTTCACGATGTACACACATGACACCATTTTTTCTTAGAACTATACTCGTGATTTGATCATCCATCCCTGGAGAAATGTAGGCAATCTGATCTGGATTCAATCACACTCCCCAATCAACCTCATTCTCCCCTCGCAGAAGTTCTGTTGACCCTAAAAACTACCAAGCCTATGTGGCACGCAAGCCAAGTAATCTATGAGCTAACTACGTCGTTCGATTGTGTGCGGGGCGTGCCAACTCTCGGCCGAGCTCGGCCGAGGAGTAAAATTTGTTGATGTTGCGTTTGGTGCCTTGCTGACTTCTGAATCTCGCAACTGCGGCCGAGGAAAGAACACTCTCGGCCTTCGGGTTCTAGAGCCTGAAAACAAGGCTGCTAGTTCTGCAACGTTCAATATCAAATTCGGCTTTTAATGTGCCGAATGTAATAACTTGTAACACCTCACTTCACCGAAAAGGCTAATGAGATGACCTCTGCCAATAAGGATTCAAAAATCCTTCTCGATCGAGACTTGGATAGATAACTAGTCACCCTCGACGCAGTGCTATCTATGCCGACTGAAGATGTTGCGAGACTGGCTGGTTCTACGGTGATAGTGTTATCTATGCCGACTAAAGATATCATCGGTTGCCTTCACAGTGTTGTTTATCCAAACTGAAGGTGTGTCGGCAAAAAAAGAAAAGGAAAAAGTCTCAAGGTTGTTGAGAGAATTTGTGCAGGGCAGTTGTGTGTTGAATTGAAGGTCCTTCTGTTTTCTACGCATCTCGTATTTATAGGACTATCATCTTGATAGTCGTCGTGTTGTAAAACTGCCGTCAATTCCAACGCTTCCTCTTGCATAACAATTTCATGCAAAACAAAATATTGTTATGCCTTATCACTTATCAGCACAACACCACCACGTGCTAATTAATAGCATGTATCAATTATTAGCACATATCTTTATGCTAATAAGCACCTTAATTTGAAACATACCACATCCTGCATGCATGGCTAACCAACTCCAAGCACACATGGAGTTGATTCTCTGTTGATTACGCATCTTGGCATCCCATTTAAATGCATGCATTAATCTTCTGTGCCAATCAATATCCGTTTGCCAACCAACTCCACAATATATTAAAACTCCTGATAAAACGCTCTAATCCTCCAATCCACCATGCGTCCAAACTCCAAGAGTCCTAAATCAAATTGAACAGCATTACTTGCTTTGGAAATATAATTTGCATCTCATCTATCTTTAAACAACCAGCTGGATATAGCTAATATTAGGTTTAGTTAATCTAACATATATTAAGAGATAATATTATGATTAAAACCACCATATTATTCTTTAATAATAGTTGAAAATCATCTTAACCACTTTATCATTCAACGGTCTAAAACTCTACTCATCTAACAGCCTCGATTACTCAAACCGATTGTGTAATTTTAGGCCCAAACAAGTTCATGGGTAATTCTGACTGAATTTCACCTCCGTCCGATTATGTGCGTGATTTTAATTCTAACAATTGGTGTTTTTATTGAGAGTGAGCTCATATTCCACAGGCTAACAACCTCTACTATGAACAACAAAAAAAGTATGGGCACCGATCGCAATAACTTTATGATTTACTGAAAGACCACAAGGCTTGAACGAAGGCAGAAGATTCCTATCGTTTACTTCGCATCTTTTATGCTTTACTTCAATTGTTTGTTTGATTACACAATTAAATTGTTGTTGTATGACTGCATCAAACATATTGCTTCTAGGTCCATGCATAAAGGGTTTTGTTCAAATTTGTTAAATTTAATTTATGGCCTTATAAGTTAATGAACGCCAGAGTCAAACAGCAATTTTCAATAATCTATCACTACTACAAAAGGGGATATCACTGGCGTTTTAAAACCGACAAGAAACGCCAGTTAATGTTGGATATTTGGTAAAAATCTGACATTAAATCGTGCAATGTCGGATAAAGTTACCGACATCAATACTACCATCACAAAATGGTAATGATGTCGCTTAGCCCCCTTAATCCACCACCAAGAAGTAAAGTAATATAAATAATAAATAAACAACAGCGTCGCTTAAAAGCAACATCATCCCTTATGTCGCTTTTAAGCAACATGAAAATCTGACATGATGGCGCTTAAAAGCGACATTAAGTAACAAATAAACAATTAAATAATAAGATGTATTGTCGGTCCAAACCGACATCATGTAAGTTAAATAAATAAAATAATCTAGCTACTGTCGTCCATAAAGCAACACCAGATATATTAAAAATAATAAACTTTAACAGAACTCCCTCCATTTTTAGTTAATAACAATTAAATAACAATTACAACAAAGTATATGAAGATAAGCCCACTTGCGCGTGTTGGAGAGCAACACAGAGATGGAATGGCGTTCGTGGTCATTGCAATGCAGTTTTGACAAAACACGAACACAATTGGAGAATCATACACCTAGAGTTTGATAGTATTCGATGACTAAAAACCCTCAATTCGAAGGTTGATTTCTTCTTCAAAAGAACGAGCTCTGAATCTCTGATAGAGAAGTAACTGCAAGATAATGTTGCAATTGAAAACCACACAAGATATATATAAGCACCAAGGATTATATGAACCACAATCGTATTTTACTTCCTACCAAGATAAAGATCGAGTACCAAATCAACGTAAATTCACAAAAAAATTGAAAGCAAAAAACACATTTACTAATTAAAACCCTAACCCTAGACCCATACGACTTGATTTCCAGTACCAGACTTGATTTCAAGGCGGTGGCTCCGGCCTCCTTCGAGAGCTTCTTTTCTGCCTTGGGCTTCTTCTCGGCTTTGGGCGCCATTGATGGAGTTGGGTGACAGAAAAGTTCGCGGAGTTGGGGATTTTTCGATTTAGATTGAAAGACTCTAAGAGTTGGATATTTTTGAGATGGACTTAAAAGATGAGGAGAATGTGTTTTTATACAATGGGAGCAGTTGGATTCTATTGGCTAAAGTGGTTTGACGTGGATCGTTGTCTGGAATGTGATTTGGCCATGGATTGGGTTTGGGAAAGTTCAAAAATTGACAGTTGCGATGTGTTAAGCTGGATCAAGCGGATTGGTGCCAGATCGGTGAGTTCTAGTGGAATTGGACGGTGGATACTTTCTGAATGAAATTGACAATGGACGGCTGAGATGAGGGACTAATCAATGACATCAAATAGTAAAATTAGAAATATCAAATAGTAAAATTTGGGTGACATATGATAAAATTTTAAAAAAGAAAAATTCATTAAAATATTTTACAACAAAAAATAATAAAAGAATTGATTCTTACCGACTGTGAACTTGGTTTATATCCCCAAGTAAATTAGAAACCTTAAAACCATTGCACAAGAGAAATGCGTAGAAGATTCTAAAGTGAAATTTTTATATCCCCAAGTAAATTGGTATCCACTAGTGTAAATATTTGAAATTGAAGATCGAGTTAATTCACTGTATTCATATAGGGTCAAGGAGTGTAGCTGTAAAAAATCATCAAAATCGAAGTTAAAATAACAGTAAAATCGTGATTTTTCGTTTATAACCGTCGAAAGGTTTTATCTTTTTACTTGATCTCTGAATGTTTGTCTTTTGCAATTTTCGGCATATGCGATCTCGAAGTATATACAAACATGTTTGACGTTTGGATCATTGAAACTAGTTTCGTAGAATGCGTATCCCATCAAAACAATAAATTCACTAACACTTAAGAGTTTATTCATACTTTCATTAAGTATAACATAAAAATTATTGGTATCCACTAGTGTAAATATTTGAAATTGAAGATCGAGTTCATTCATTGTATTCATATAGGGTCAAGAAGTGTAGCTATAAAAAAATCATCAAAATCGGAGTTAAAACAACCGTTAAATCATGATTTTTCGTTTATAACCGTCGAAAAGTTTTATCTCGTTACTTGATCTTTGAATGTTTGTTTTTTGTAATTTTTGGCGTATGCGATCTCGAAGTATATACAAACATGTTTGACGGTTGGATTGTTGAAACTAGTTTCGTAAAATGCGTATCCCATCAAAACAATAGATTCACTAACACTTAAGAGTTTATTCATACTTTCATTAAGTATAACATAAGATTTATTGGTATCCACTAGTGTAAATATTTGAAATTGAAGATCGAGTTCATTCATTGTATTCATATAGGGTCAAGGAGTGTAGCTGCAAAAAATCATCAAAATCGGAGTTAAAATAACCGTTAAATCATGATTTTTCGTTTATTACTGTCGAAAAGTTTTATCCTGTTACTTGATCTCTGAATGTTTGTTTTTTGCAATTTTTTGCATATGCGATCTCAAAGTATATACAAACATGTTTGACGGTTGGATCGTTAAAACTAGTTTCGTAGAATGCGTATCCCATCAAAACAATAGATTCACTAACACTTAAGAGTAGATCGAGTTCATTCATTGTATTCATATAGGGTCAAGGAGTGTAGCTGTAAAAAAATCATCAAAATTGGAGTTCAAATAACCATTAAATTGTGATTTTTCGTTGATAACCGTCGAAAAGTTTTATCCCCTTACTTGATCTCTGAATGTTTGTTTTTTGCAATTTTTGGCATATGTGATCTCGAAGTACATACAAGCATGTTTGACGGTTGGATCATTGAAACTAGTTTCGTAGAATGCGTATCCCATCAAAACAATAGATTTGTTGATGCACAAAACTGAATGGGTCTTGGAACAACGTAAATCCGACCGTGAATCTGCAAGAAAGTAAAGAACACAAGGTGTATCGTGGTTCACCCCAATGTTTGGGCTACGTCCACACTGATGTTGATATTGTTTCACTCTGAATGGTGAATATACAAGAAGGCTAGAGGCAGTGTGCTCTCTAGCCTATTTTCTCTTTTCCCATGGCCTCAACTTGACCTCTCATAATGAGAAGAGTAAGGAGTCCTTTTATAGAATAAGGGCTCATCACTTATTACATATTTGCCCCTTCATTTATTACATAATTACATTTGAGTCCCCCGAGTATTTATACGAGGTCTAAATACGGAGGCCCTAAATATGGTACAAACAGTAATCCCCCAAGTCTTCAGTTAAGAGAGTCTTTTGGCTGGAGACTTGAAACTCAGTCCATGTGTGGGCCGAAGTAACTAGATGTCGTCTAGAATTGATACTCGATATGAGGCGGTGCTTAATGTGAAATGATGCTCAACTAGAAGTAGCACATGTTGCGAGGCTGCTCGGCTTGTGGCGTTGAAGGTGAGAGAGTCCCTTTTATAGAATAAAGGCTCGTTCCTCAATACATAAATGATAGGTTTTGAGTGATGCTCGCGGCGAGGTGGTTGCTCAGCAGGCGGCGATGCTCTCTAATGATGGTGAGAGAGTCCCTTTTATAGAATAAGAGCTCGCGCATCAATACATAAATGATGGGTTAGAGTTGATGCACGTGGCGAAGCGGTTGCTTAGCAGGTAGCGATGCACTCTAATGATGGTGAGGGAGTCCCTTTTATAGAATAAGGGCTCGCTCCTCAATACATAAGTGATAGGTTAGAGTTGATGCTCGCAGCAAGGCTGTTGCTTAGCAGGCGGTGATGCTCTCTAATGATGGTGAGGGAGTCCTTTTTATAGAATAAGGGCTCGCTCCTCAATACATAAGTGATGGGTTATGAGTAATGCTCGCTGCGAGGCGGTTGCTCAGTTGGCGGCGATGCTCTCTAATGATGGTGAGGGAGTCTTTTTTATAGAATAAGGGCTCGCTCCTCAATACATAAGTGATGGGCTAAGAGTCTCTCTCTAATGAAGGTGAGGGAATCCCTTTTATAAAATAAGGGTTCGCTCCTCAATACATGAATAATGGGTGCTCTCTAATGAAAGTGAAGGAGTCCATTTTATAAAGTAAAGGTTCACTCCTCAGTACATAAATAATGGGCTAAGTCCCCCAAGTATTTTTCATGAGGCCCAGTTGCGGAAGCCCAATATATGGTACATAGTGTAGTCCCCCAAGTCTTCAGTCAATAGAGTATGTTGGCTGGAGACTTCAAATTCGATCCATGTATGGGCCGAAGTGGCAGTTGTAAAGAGGCGGCCTTTGTATACCATGCACTGAAGCTTTGTAGGTGAAGCTTTGAAATTGAAGCTTTGAAAGTGAAGCTTTGAAGCTGGAGCTTTTGTAAATGAAGCTTCGAAGTCGAAGCTTCGTAAATGATGCTTTCGAAGTCGAAGCTTCGTAAATGATGCTTTCGAAGCTGGAGCTCTGTAAATGAAGTTTTCGAAGCTGATTGACATGAGTGATGCTCATGAATGTTTATGTTGATTGACATGAGTGATGCTCATGGATGTTGACATGAATGATGTTCATGAATGTTGACATGAGTGATGCTTATGAATGTTTATGTGTGATTGACATGAGTAATGCTTATGCATAATTTTGGAGTACTGGACGTACTTTTGATCACCTGGTTGGTGATAATAGCGGCAGGCTGCTGAACAATTTTGGAGTACTGGATGTACTTTTGGTCACCTGGTTGGTGATAATAGCGGCAAGCTACCGAATAATTTTGGAATATTGGACGTACTTTTAGTCACCTGGTTGGTGATAATAGCAGCAGGCTGCCAAATAATTTTGGAGTAATTTTGGAGTACTGGACGTACTTTTGGTCACCTGGTTGATGATAATAGCGGTAGGCTGCCGAATAATTTTGGAGTACTGGACGTACTTTTGATCACCTGGTTGGTGATAATAGAGGGTGAACCTTAAGTGGAGGGATGGAGGTTAGAGTTTGAAGCCATAGGGCCTGGCTCTTTTGGGCATATGGGCCTTCGCCCTCCCCATAACATTACAGCCCACTATTTTGGGCTTGCCCTTTTTTTTTTTTTTTTTTTTTTTTAATTTTTTTTTACACATCAGTATAACTTATTCAATAATTGCTCCAGTTTGCAAAAGACAACTTAATAAAAATTCACTAATGACAGTGGGTATGGGTGTGCCATGCTTCCTCGGCTTTTCTCCATCTCCAGACATCTTTTCATTTTTCATTATTTTCCTCCCTTTATTCTTTGCTTATGCTTTTGCTTTCTGCTTTTACTTTTCTTTTCCACCGCACCTCTTTGTCCACCCATATTGCTTTGCAAGGTCATCTTTTGCTTTTCTTGATCTCCCCGCTCATTCTCTGTCCACCCAAGGTCATCTTTTTCTTTTCTTGATCTCCCCACTTGAAGATTAGAGCATATAGATTTGCTTTTCTCGTGGCTTTCTCAGAAAGTGATTTCTCCATTATTCTCAGGACACTTGAAACTGAATGACCATTATTGTTCCCCCCATTGCAACATGTAGAGGATGTAAAACTATTCTGACTACATACGTTTTCCGTCTGCATTATCCTGGGTCATCAATGTTCAACTACCGCGGATCGGATCAAAGATCTTCTGCTTCTTCTGAAGAAGAAACCCTTCAACCCCATCGTTGTCTGTAGAAGATTCACACCTAGAAAGCCGCTACCTTTTCAGATTTGTCAATGTCATACCCAAACATGCGACTGCCCTCCTTCTCAGCGACCTCTTCTTCTTGGGAATGATGATGGGGACTGACGACGATGAAACAGAGCGAAAACCTAGGAGCGTACAAGAAGATATTACTAGTGTCGGTCACGACAATAGTGGCGGAGATGACAACATTTTTGGTCGGCCTGACGATGACGAGGCTTCAGCTGCACGGCGAGTCGGTGTTGGTTGGGTCAACCCGGAGTACAAACGCGTTCTGGGTCACCTCAGAAATCGTGCGAGAGCAAGGTCCGGCAGGATTGTACAAGGGCTTGTCATCGGCGATTCTCAGACACCTCTTCTACACGCCTATTCGGATCATCGAGTACGAGCAGCTAAGAAGCTCGCTGAAGAGCGACGATGGGTCCTTCTCTCTCCCTGCCAAAGCTCTCTCCGATGGGATCTCCGGCATCATTGCTCAGTTGGTAGCATGCCCTACAAATCTTGTTAAAGTAAGGATGCAAGCAGACGGTCGGACGGTGGCGCAAGGTATGTAGCCTCGATATTCAGGGTGTTTCGATGCTTTGAACAAGATTGTACGAGCAGAAGGCGTTGGGGGACTGACAAAAACCCAAAACTTGTTTTCTTGTTGAGCCCCCTTCTCCGAGATGACCGTTTCTTCCTTGGAACAATCGGGAAGGAATCAAGATCAGATTTCGATTTCTTAGCAGCACAGAAACGGATGAAATCACATTTGCAAAAACAACTTCCAGCTCATTGAAAAAGTTCTCTCTCCACCTCTCGTACTCTGCAGTAGTCTTAGTTTCTGTCTCTTTTGTTTTGGTGGGTTGTGGGAAAAGGCGTGAGTTCAGAGGCAGAGAGAGAGAGAGCTATGTGTCTGTGTCTCTGTGTGTGTTTTGCAGATTCACGGTGGAGGTGAAAAAATGAAAGAGAATCGACACAACTTTTTGTATCGTTTCCCACAGATAGTGCCAAATGTTGATGCACAAAATCGGAGGAGTCTTGGAACAACGTAAATCATACCGTGAATCTGCATGAAAGTAAAGAACACAAGATGTATCATGGTTCACCCTAATGTTTGGGTTACGTCCACACTGATGTTGATATTGTTTCAATCTGAATGGTGAATATACAAGAAGGCTAGAGGCAGTGTGCTCTCTAGCCTATTTTCTCTCTTCCCATGGCCTCAACTTGACCTCTCCTAATGAGGATAGTGAGCAATCCTTTATAGAATAAGGGCTCCTCACTTATTACATATTTGCCCATTCATTTATTACATAATTACATTTGAGTCTCCCAAGTATTTATATGAGGTTTAAATACGAAGATCCTAAATATGGTACAAACAAAATTCACTAACACTTAAGAGTTTATTCATACTTTCATTAAGCATAACATAAGATTTATTGGTATCCACTAGTGTAAATATTTGAAATTGAAGATTGAGTTCATTCATTGTATTCATACAGGGTCAAGGAGTGTAATTATAAAAAATCATCAAAATTGTGATTTTTCGTTTATAACCGTCGAAAAGTTTTATCCCGTTACTTGATCTCTGAATGTTTGTTTTTTGTAATTTTTGGCGTATGCAATCTCGAAGTATATACAAACATGTTTGACGGTTGGATCATTGAAACTAGTTTCGTAGAATGTGTATCCCATCAAAACAATAGATTCACTAACACTTAAAAGAGTGTATTCATACTTTCATTAAGTATAACATAAGATTTATTGGTATCCACTAGTGTAACTATTTGAAATTGAGGATCGAGTTCTTCATTGTATTCATATAGGATCAAGGAGTGTAGCTGTAAAAAATCATCAAAATCAGAGTTAAAATAACCGTTAAATCGCGATTTTTCGTTTATAACCGTCGAAATTTTTTATCCCGTTACTTGATCTCTGAATGTTTGTTTTTTGTAATTTTTGGCGTATGCGATCTCGAAGTATATATAAACATGTTTGATGGTTGGATCATTGAAACTAGTTTCGTAGAATGTGTATCCCATCAAAACAATAGATTCACTAACACTTAAGAGTTTATTCATACTTTCATTAAGTATAACATAAGATTTATTGGTATCCACTAGTGTAAATATTTGAAATTGAAGATCGAGTTCATTCATTATATTCATATAGGGTCAAAGAGTGTAGCTATAAAAAATTATCAAAATCGGAGTTAAAATAACCGTTAAATCTTAATTTTTAAAATAACCGTTAAATCGTGATTTTTCGTTGATAACCGTCGAACATTTTTGTCCCGTTGCTTGATCTCTGAATGTTTGTTTTTTGCGATTTTTTGCTGATTAGATCTCGAAGCATATATAAACAAGTTTGACGGTTGGATCGTGGAAATTAGTTTCGTAGAATTTGTATCCTATAAAGTTCAATGGTGTGTGTATATATATATATATATTAAGTAGATTTAAATTTATTTATTTTGTACGTATAACACTTAAGAAATTGAATGATATGTATATTTAAGTGGATCCAATGGTCACCAATTTTTAATATTTAATTTAATATATATATATATATATATATATATATAATTATTATAGTTTTTAGGGGTATAAAATTGTTAAATTAATATATATAATTATTACAGTATTTTTTTAGGGTTATAAAATTATAAAATTATAAAATTATAAAATTAATATTTTGCTTATCGTGTATCGTGCTACCCACGTGTATACCCGAACCAACCTGTTATCTTAACAGGTGCTTAACGGGTTACCTGATAACAACCCAATTCGTTATCGTGTCGACCCCAACACCTGTTAATTTCGTGTCGTGTTGTGTCGGATTATCGGGTTGTGTTAGGAATTGCCAAGCCTACTTACAACCGACACCGGGTTTCAAAATATTTAAAAAAACTAAAATCTATGTCGCTCAGAACCGACGCAGACTTTAAAATATTTAAAAACAATAATTAGTGTTGCCTAGAAGCGACACCAATACTTTATGTCGCTTAAAAGCACATTGTTTTGTTTAAAGCGACGCCAGTATTTAAAATTATTAAAATATATGTCGGTTATAAGCGACATGAAATGTTTACGTCGGTTTAAAAGTGACGTAGACATTTTATGACGCTTATAAGTGACAGTAAATCTGATGTCATGTTTAATTAGTGTCGCAACTGTCTTATGCACTACTACATTATATTAAACCGACACCACCCACTGACACTATAAGTTCCTTTTGTAGTAGTGTATGCTTGCTTTATTCTTATGCTTCCACACTAATTCTATTGTTTCTTAGCATGTTATATCCTCATCGATATTGCAACTTCCATGGAAGACAACGATGATAAGTAGAACAAGATTGTTTCTTTCTTTGTTTGTTTTTATTGCAAGGAAAATATCAACAGTCTGTAAAAGATTTGGTAAATTCCGCCAACTATTCTGGTGGAGCCAGTAACTCTAACAACTACACAACAGCTCCAATGAGCATAGCAAAATCCCAATTTGGGAAGAAATTCACTAGGGGGATGTCACCCCCAAAGAAAGCATATGTTCAACTTCAGAACTCTGTCTCGAGTTCAAATCCAGAACTCCACCTACAACTCAAAATGCAATGAACTGAGGGCATCCCATTTGGAGCACATGACAACCCAGGTGCCACTTTGCAACAAATGTTCCGACTAATTGCTTAGTCAGAAAGGCTCACAAAGATACAAGGCACGAAATAACAAAGTTGGAAGAAAGAGTAGGTTTGGCTCCGTGCGGACCAACACTTCATCATGAATTCAACTCAAAGACCTCTCTTCTGAAATCTACAACTAGCGTTTCATGCAACTCAATTCGAATCCATCAACACTCCAGCTAGGGTAAGTGCTCGCAAAAATCTGGTGGCAATGTAATCGTGCCTTAAACCCAATATGTGCCCTTAAATGATTTTTAACGAAAATTTGATTTTTCGAATGAATTTCGACACAAGGCCAGTTGAAAAGAAAGCTAAGAAGCTGAAGATTGTTGTGTCAAGTTTTCAAAATTTTCTATGTAGCCAATACCTCCAGTTTTTCACAAAAAGATAGTTGAAGTTGTATTCCCTTTAAAACTGCACAACTGTGGGGAAAATGTAGATTTCGAAGCCTTCTCAATTTTTTTCAAATGAAATACTATAAGCCTGAAAGGTTAAGAAATAAAAGCTAAAACATTATTATTTTTCCATAATTTTCTAGAAGATTGAGCGATCTCAATTCTGGCAAGCAACAACAAGCCAACCCAACCAGCACATCACACTAATGCAATTAACTTGGCAGATAAAATTGTATCTTCTCGAATTGGATGGGGTTTCGTGTCATGCACCATCGCGAAGATACAGACGTCAAATTTTGTCAGATTTTGCAGTATGCAATTTCGAGCTACTTGGAAAATGTAATAGTCATTTTACAGGCTGGAATTCTCTGCGAAATTCCTCAAAGTTCTTCCTTTGAACTCATATCAAACGATGCTCAACATGCTACAATAACCTATGAGTTCAGGATACGCACAATAATGACTAAGTTAAAGGTTAACCTAATGCAAGTCTGCTCTTATGAGCTAAAAACAAGGTCACTCGCAAAACACTATGTGACAACTCCACACTTGTCCTCCTCCACTACTGGTTTGCAATGGAAAAAGTTAGGGGGCATACTATATGGAGTAAGAAGCTAATTTTTGAGATATGCATACGCTGGAACAACTTTCAACGTACTCACACATGAACAGAATGACTCCTACACAACATGGTTGTTATGGATTCAAATTCCCACACATAATGAATCCGAACAATGTCATTACTCTGACTTACTCTAAAACTATTCGAAGTAAGTCGAGTCAAAGTAAGTATGCCTTCTTAGTCTGGGCATGGACTAAACAACTTCGATCATAAATGTTGAACAAACAGACCCATAGAGCAACTACACTTTGTAGGGTTCCAGACAAAGATCTACTTGCTCCCCAAGATAAGGAGCCTAATCCGATTGGAGATCAAGTAGGTTTCCTATGTTCTTGGAGATTCTTACAATTTAGGAATTGGCAAATGCAAGTGATCTTAATATTTAGGTCGATCATGCAAATTGTGAATGCTTCATCTAGAATGAACGAGTGAGGCAACTAGGCTTAAACAACAAGTCATCGTCTATGAGCTAAAGTGCAAGTATTAGTTATCCTGAGGATATGAGTGTGTCTGTAACTCCAAACTCGCCCAAGCATAGTTTTAACGCGAAACATGAAGAAACTCTGAAATAGAGAAAAAGGTAATCAACAATCTATTTATGCGTATCAGTCCACTTTGCGGACTAACTTGGAATTCCTCAGCCATAATTGAACAGTGAGGCTTATATCATTGGAAAGCTATGGATGTCAACTTTCAACATCACTTTACGTTTTATGATTCCATTTTTTAATGAAGAAAATATCGCCGTTTTAATAGGAACAATGCAAGTAGAGATTTTCTGCATATTTACATAGTTCACCTTTTCAGGTTCAAACTCTAACGAGGAGAAAATTTGAAAACCCATCCATCTACTAAACAACCTTGGTACAAGCCATGGTAGCGTTCCAAGATATAAGTACTTTTGATTATTTAGTTGTATCTATAATTGAATGCAGGAGGATATGTGATTAGAAATTATTAACCAAGATTAGGGCATGAAACCATAATGAGACATGCGCATGAGCTACACTCGGACTTGAGGTTGTAACATCCCACATCCCTCAAGGGAGTTGATCATGTAAGCCTTATATGTATATTCTCATCTCTGCCTAGCATGAGGCCTTTTGGGAGCTCACTGGCTTCGGGTTCCATCGGAACTCTGAAGTTAAGCGAGTTCGGGCGAGAGCATTCCCAAGATGGTTGACCCACTGGGAAGTTTTCGTGTGAGTTCCTAGAAACAAAACCATGAGGGCATGGTCGGGGCCCAAAGTGGACAATATCGTGCTATGACGGATTTGAGCCAGGGATGTGGTGCGGGCCTGGGCCGCGATGTGACATTTTGGTATCAGAGCCAATCCCTGACTGGATGTGCCGACAAGGTCGTCGGGCCTCTAAAGGGGGTGGATTGTAACATCCCACATCGTCCAGGGGAGTTGATCCTGTAAGCCTTATATGTATATTCCCATCTCTACCTAGCACGAGGCTTTTTGGGAGTTCATTGGCTTCGGGTTCCATCGGAACTCTGAAGTTAAGCGAGTTCGGGCGAGAGCATTCCCAGGATGGGTGACCCACTGGAAGTTCTCATGTGAGTTCCCAGAAACAAAATTGTGAGGGCGTGGTCGTGGCCCAAAGCGGACAATATCGTGCTACGGTGGAGTCGAGCCCGGGATGTGGTGCGGGCCCAGGCCGGGATGTGACAGAGATAGCCCTAATCATGTGCGGCTCCTTTCTAATTAGCCTCTACCTGGCTATGGTTTGATTCCATCAATTGACCATAAGTAAGACAACTTGGTCAAAGAACTAACACCAAGGCAATGACATAAGAATTTAACATGGGCTGATGTCAAAAACTGCACACTCAGGACATAAATCTCAAAGCTGGGAATGATCTTTTCAGATCCTTGTGTGACTTTGTTTGTTCTTTCTTACACCATTTTTTGTCTTACAGGGAACTCCCCAATTTCTCAAATATCTCACTAAGTTTGTAATTATGCAAGAGATGTTCTAGTCTAAAATACTCAAAGTCTTAGTCTTAAAGGAGTCTCCTATAGCCCATTCTGTGGTATTCTGATTAGCAGCTTAGGAGCTTAACCCACATTAAGTGCAATTACGATAGGCGGACTACAAACATAGAGACATGGCCTTGATCCGAAGCTTCCAATGCACTATCCGACCTTTGGAAAGTTTATGCAACCTAACAGTTGTGCGTTATAAACATTCAAACCTGGGCTTTGGCAATTCGAGGTAATAATCGAAGGGGAAATCCAGAAATCATCTGAGTGGTGGCTTTGAACTCCAACCTTATATGATTACTTTTATCTCAGACCAGCATACTAAATCAAGCACGTTCTAAGGTGATATGCAAGTTTGAAAGGCCCACCCATACTAGGAAATCCCAAGATGGAATTTTATTCCAAATGAGCTCTAACGCAAAAAAGTGTTTTAGCCAAATCAGCTAAGTGTAGGCTAATCCAAAATGCACAGGTTTGATGCACATATAGTTTAAAAAAAGGATTCCAAAGGTGTTTCCAACTTACATGCAAGCAACCAAGTTCTAACGAAACTTTTGTTTAAGGTTAACTAGGACGTTCATGCAACTCAGACTAGGAAGGAAATAGCTTCCTAATGACACTTGGATTATAAAAATCTTCAGATTTCGAATAGGGCAAGGTGAAAGAACAAACGAAATCAAAGTCATGCTCAACTTTTCACAACAACACTTAGATTAATTTTTTGCAAATGTTAGGAACTATTATGACTCAACCAACAAGGTAACTCAAACATACCAGACTGATATTAAAACCTAGATGCCATTCCAAATATCTCATCACTTTTTCATCCTTAATCTGATCAATGCATCAGAACAAGTTAGGAGCAAAAGCTTTTTCATAGGTCTTAGACATGGTGTCAGAGTAGGGTGGCACTCTGATTATCGTAGTGAAAATCATTATAAACACTAAGTTTGGGAGATAACAATTTTCCACTTCAATATTATCAAGGGATATAGAGACCCGTCTCGAACCTACAAGCTTATTCATGTTTGACTCCGTTACTTAGCTCTGAAGTTGGTTTACTTTGGAAAGATTGTTGGATTAAACTATATTCCACGATAAGAAAGAAAAGAAAGAAAAGTTCTAAGTATTTTACTCTAACATGATTAAAGACTTGAGTGAAATAAACTTAGCAAAATATCTCCTAAGGCATCTAAGACTATCCAAGGATAAAGCAACATAGGCGCATTCCGCTTTGCATCCAGCTTTTCAGTTGTACATTTGAAAAATCTAACCAGGGGTCTACAATATGGTTCAAAACTCTGGAATATCATATCTTTTAGAGACAAGTAAGTAGCACTACCTGAACTTGGCTAGCCTGGAAACAAACAAGTAACTCGAAGGTCGTACTGAAGCGTATTCAAGAAGCGGTTGTTCTAAAGAGGTTTGTTCATTGTCCATGGGTAACCATCTATCTTTGAGTGGAGCCACACTCTCAAAAGCATATTTAGGGACAATTGTAGGACCATGATTTTCTAGACCCATGACAGATGGCACTTAGGGCGGTCAAATTACCACAGGCCAAGGTAGTCCGACACGACTCCATTAACTCTAAACCCATTGAAAATTTTACTTGTCTCCCAAGTAAGGAAATCCTAAATCAAGTCAAATTAGGGTATCTTGGGGATTACACAACATAATCGTAATCCTAGGAGGATTGGATATCTTATCTTAGATTCCCTCCTAGATTGTCTCTTGATTTAATTCAGATTACTCTCCTTGCAATGACTCTCAAGATCTCTAAAAATACCCTCGCTTGGGGTATTTATCTCTTACGTTATCACTCATACATATCATCGTCTACATGGAGACATGGAAAAGTATCTCTTACACGCCTAAGTTAAGGCACCTTCGTCAAGATGGTTCAAGATGTGCATGTATCACACCATTCATCCTTAGAACTACACCTGTGATTTGATTCTCCATCCCCAGATATATGTAGGCAATTTGATCTGGATTTAGTCACACCCCCCAATCAACCACATTCTCTCTTCGCCGAAGTTCATGGGTAATTCAGACTAGATTTCGCCTCCGTCCGCGGATGTGCGTGATTTTGGTTCTCACAGGAAGCTTCGCTGTCGGTAAGTTATTGCAGTCGACATGCATGGTGGGGGAGGTTGGGGTTGGTGGTTGCGAGGCTAGGGTTGTTGGGAAGGTTGCTGTTGGTTTTTTGTTTATGCTTAATTTCTAGTTTTTACTTTGAAAAAAAATATCTAGTTTGTATCATTTTACTTAATTTTATGATAAGTTAACAGAATAACAATGTTAGATTTGGAGTAAGTTGAAGGACATGTGTTAAAAAACTAGAAAGAAGACACAAATGAGACATAGAATTGGGGACAACAAACCCGCGACCCCTCAACATGACCCTTTTACATACCTTTGCTATCCATATATGCACTAGTTATCTGAGACAAGGTGTTTCCTTTTCTTGAATCCCAATGTATATATCTTGAAAATTGTTATGCTTCAATATTAATGTAGTATTTTGTAACCATAAAACTTGTTTCAAGGATAACAAAGTCGAAAAATAATTGTAGTCATATTATTATTATTATTATTATTATAGAGAGGTCTGTAACCTTTAGATTAGATGTGAATGTGGCGAAGAAAAAAAGAGAACGATGAGGAGTGGATGACGACGAATAACCCTTCTATAGCAATAGTTTTTCACGAGCGTGCAAGCAAATGTAAACAATACGTCGTTTAATATGTATGATGAAAAATGTTATAGAGACTATAATGTTCCTCTTTCCAATAGAAGTGAGACATTTTCGTGTATTGATGAGTTCTACCTATACTAAAATAATAATGCAATCTAGTCTCTCAAAATGAAATCTCCTTAGCATCGCTCATATTTAATTTGTCAGCTAGAAACATATGTAGATCCCACAGTATATCCCACATGCATGAAACAAATGATAAGGTATTCAAATTCAAAGCAACATAAACAATATGGAAAGCATATATACCATTATTTGAAGGACTATTTCAAACTCCACTTGATCAATTTGTGGACTACTTTTGTTTTTGCCAACTATAAACGTCTCCTAATGTTCCATACAGGTGAAAATGCTGTTAGCATTATTGTAGTGATTAAAGTGAGAGAGCTAGATTCCACAGTTTGATGCACTGCTCTCAAGTGGAAAAAGAAAAGAAAACTTGGTATTACCAATCAGTGTGGGAAATAATTATTGTGATGTTTATTGTCTGGGTGTGATTGATGAAACTAAGCTTTTTTGTCACCATTTAATCTCTTCCAGCATGATAACAGCTTAAGCCAGCTACGAATAAATACATATGCAAGTAAAAAGATTGATCCTCAAGAAAAAAGATCTAAAAAAATGAGTTAAAAGATAACAGGTGTAAAATCAATTTTTACTTCTTTATAAGTTGAAATTATAAAAAGTATGAAGCCAATTTTTACTTCTTTATAAGTTGAAATTATAAAAAGTATGAAGCGGTGAGATATGTGCATTCTATATGAGAGGTGCAATATTATCTAAATATAAGTGTATTATGATCATATGTCTGCAAAGATTTTATGGTATCTTCACCATATAAATTTCATAATCGTAACTGTTTAGCTTCTTCTTCTTCATTTAATATCACTCTATAAAGAAAATTATTTGAATGGATAATTGTTTACTCTAAACCTTAAACCCCTGAATCGGTAATTGTTTACTCATTTAAATGCATTAAATAAATGAAATGTTTAACATGAATGTTTTACGGTTGCTATTCACATTATCAATTTATTACATACTTTTAAATGACTAAACTATGTCTGTTTTAGATAATTATTTGGGATACTTTGGATACGTTCCTTAATCCTTAACATTCTTGGACTAAAACCTTAATAGTATTCAAAGTTTGATCAAAGTCTCTTGACTTCGTACACCTCATTATATTACAATTAATATTTTTTTTTAGTTTTGACATTAATTGTTTGATATTTTATGAGATTTATAATCCTATAAATTTAAAATCCCTCATTATAATACTATTAGAAACGGTTTGACACACCCCGTCCCGAAGGAGGGCATGCTGGCCGTCACGTGATACGTAGTAGTACGTAATATTTGAGGATTATAGGAACTTACGGATCGGGAATCCGATTTACGGATCTTTCGGATGGAGTTGTAAGTTCATAATATAGAACGTTAACCGTCACTTAGTTTTGGCAATTGACGGAGATCCGACTGTTGGATCGTAATGAAATTTTAGGATGTTGTCCTAGAGGTATATTGTAGATCTCTGGAAGTTTTAGATCGGAAATCTGAGTTGCAGATCTTCCGGATCAATCTACGTAGTGACGTGTTTTATATAAGTTATATTCTATCGATATGATTTTTGAGGCATGTCTTGATGATTATTCTAGGCACCAATCGTCATGACGCCTTGATGTGTTGTGCTAGGGAGTTGTAGGGCGAACTCCAAGTGAGTGGGTAGTTTTGTTTTCCGTATATATATCTATATAAATGAGATTTCTTCCTAGAAAATCAATTTAAGTGAAATGCGATATGAAATGCCATGCAAAATATATGCCTATTTATTTATGCATTAGTAATTGCATACATGCATGATTGGTGTTGCGGACGCACAGGTAAGTGTCAGGTAAGTTCATAAATTTAATTATGTAATTGTTAAGTTGATATGATGGAAAGCTCATAAACCTGCACTAGGGTGATTGTGATTTGGTAGAGATGATTCAGGCCTGTAAATATATAGTCACCCCCGCACTATACGCTCACAATTGGATCCAATTTAGGTGCCCAGTCGTACAGACAATTAGAGGTGGTTCCGATTCATAGGTGACTAGCGATTTATCGCATAGCTATCAGGGGAGGATAGTGTGAGCATAACTATATTCACCCAGTCGTACAGACCTTTCCAGGGGTTCCGACTCATGTGCAGTGTAGTGCCGTACAGGTCACTTGTGATGACTTCGGCTAGATTGATTGATGAGAATGATTATGAGCTATAGTTCAGCCGTACAGGCCACTATAGATGGATCCAGTTGACATATTATTTTTCATGAGCTATTTATATGTTTTGTTGAGATATTTTGGCATGGCATATAATTCACATACCACTACTTCTAAGCTTGGTTTTGAGATAAGTATACGTATTACATATTTTTGGGAAAGTATACAGGTTTTACAGCGAGGGGTTAGCGTTTTGATAATGAGATGATTTTCGCAAAGCTTTGTTTTACTGACCCACTCAACTTTGTTTTGCGCCCCTCCAGGTTCAAGATAGCAGAGTTTTGGTGGCCAAGAGGAATCCAACGATGTTCTGACAGAATTCACAAAAGTATGACTCACCCTCGAGTGTTACATCTTAGTAATTGTATCTTTAAAGCTTTCGAACTGTGTAAATGGTTACGTCACTCTCACGTGACGGCTAGCATGCCCTTCTTCGGGATGGGGTGTGTCACGGTTACAATAAAAAAATTCAAACATTTTAATTGAAATAATGGATAAAAACTATGCAAAAATAAGAAATAATAAATGGCAAAAGAATGTATCCATAGTGTTAAAAAAATTGGTACATTTTACAAAAAAATTGGTACATTTCACATATAACAAAGTGGTACATTAATAAAGAAGAATAGGTACATTATAAATAAATTAGGGTACAAATAAAAGATTAAAAAATTATGAGTGCAAATGATTTTTTTTAAATATAGGCGCTAAAACCTTAACATACTTTTAAACGGCTAAACTATGTCTGTTTTAGATAATTATTTGGGATACTTTGGATGCGTTCCCTAATCCTTAACATTCTTTGACTAAAACCTTAATAGTATTCAAAGTTTGATCAAAGTCTCTTGACTTTGTACACCTCTTTATATTACAATTAATATTTATATTTTTATAGTTTTGACATTAATTGTTTGATATTTTATGAGATTTATAATCCTATAAATTTAAAATCTCTCATTATAATACTATTAGAAACAGTTACAATAAAAAAATTCAAACATTTTAATTGAATAAATGGATAAAAACTATGCAAAAATAAGAAATAATAAATGGCAAAAGAATGTGTCACAGCCCATTCCAAATATATAATTTTCGACGATGTAAAATGTCACAGCCCGTCCCAAAAATTCAGTTATCGTGGGTGTGAAATGACAGAATTGCCCTTAGCGGTTGCTAAGGTATGTGTGACATATTATTTGAATACTGCATACTTTTCTAAGTTTTGGAAATTTAATTGGATTAAAATTGTATGCATTTTTTTTATGTGGTTAGGGACTTAGGTGGACCATATACCCTCACCATCAGACTCCTTTCTCTCTCCTATCTCGTGCTCTCTCTCTCTTCCCTCTCAGTTTCTCTCTCTCTCTCTCTCTCTCTCTCTCTCTCTCTCTCTCTCTCTCTCTCACCGTACGGACAAGAACCCAAAATCCCTCAAAACATCACGGATCGACGCCAATAAGGTGAGTTTCTTCATCCTTGCAACCTCCTGAGTTGAATGGTACCATTTTTGGAACTTAGAACCTTCGAAATCAGGTGAAATCCGAACCCCAGTTTGATGTCACTGTTCATGCACACGTGAATTGTTGATTTTCAGGGAATTCTAAGCTCACAGGGAGCTTAGTAAGGTCCCAAGGAAGCTCGGAGTACTTAGTTTGAAGGTTTTGGACGTCGGGATCGTAGGGTTCGAAGTTGGCCGGTTTTCTTGGATTTTCTCCGGTGAGATTTCGTAATTTTTAGAGCCTTAAACTAGTACAACGTGATTCTACATGGTTAGGGCTTCATTTTGATATAAAATGCATAGAAAATGGTGGAGAAATGACGGAGAATAAGGAGATTGAAAAATCTCCAGTTTTCTGGCGCCGGCGACTGGAGGAAGAAGATGACGCGCGTGGGTCCGTGCCCCTCCCGGCGCGTGGGGGTGCGTGGCAAGTCCAAAATTTTTTCTAAAAATACCTCGACGTCCGTGATGTCGAGTAGGTCACCGTGGTATATTCATATTCCCAAATTGAGCATCGTATGAGAAGTTATTACGTATTGTTGGTTATGCGCTTTAAATAACGTTTTTATAGTTGTTTCGCATATAGGTGATACCTATCCCGAGGACGAGCGCATTCAAGGACGTCACGGGGGTTACGACCCTTTGACTTACCAGTGAGTGGGTAGTATTTTCTGTATTTACCTATATACTATTGATTTTTCCTAGAAATTGAATTTAAATGAAAGTATGTTTTAAAATGCCATGCATACATTATATGAATTGATAATTGATGCATATATATATATATATATATGTGAATTGGTGCTGTGGACGCATAGGTAAGTATCAGGTGAGTTTTATGTTAATCATGTGATTTATTGTGATGTGAATTGTATTGAAAGCTCAAACCTGCACCCCTGGTGTTAGTGCTTATATTATTCACCCCGCACCACACGCTTACCTTGGATCCAAGTTGGTGCATGTCGTACAAACCATTAGAGGGTTCCGACATGTCGTACAGACCATGAGAGGTAGTTCTGACTTGTAGGTGATTTTAGATTATTATACAGCTATTGATGAGAGAAGCACTAGAGCGTATTCTTACACCTTTCTTATCGTATAGACTACTTCAAGTAGATCCGATTTATGTGCAGAGTAGCGCCGTACAGGTCACTATGGTGACTCTGGTTGGATTGGATATTGAGCTATAGAATTAACCGTACAGGACCAACTGCAGGGTCTCCGGTTGATTCCTTATTTCACGTGTTATAATGTTGTATCCTTATTCTGTTATTGACGCTTATTGCATGGCATACTTTCTAGTTTTTGATAAAGATTTGTGAATTGAGATATTTGAAGATTTATATGCATACTATGTTATTTTCTGGGAAAGTATACAGGTTTTACAGCAAGGGGTTAGAAATGTTATTAAATGAAATGTTTTCGAAAAGCTTTGTTTTACTGACCCACTCAATTTTGTTTTGCACCCCTCTAGGTTCTAGTTAGCAGTGTGGTGGCACAAGGATTCCCACGGCATTCTGATAGACTACATAAATGTATGACTCACCTTCAGGTGTTGTAATTTAGTTATGTTCCTACTTGACTGCACATAGTATTTATGCTCTGAATATGTGTGTTTCACACCTAAACTTACTTTAGCATGCTAGTTAGATACTATTGTTAGTATTTGGTTTTTATTTCTTCGTATTACTCTTATCTATTGCTTCCACGTCGCACTTTTGGTTACATCACGCCCACGTGACGGCCAGCACGCCTTGATTTTAGGATCGAGGTGTGTCATAAAATGACAACTTTATCTTTGGACGAGAAAATGATAATGTGTATGTGTGACATATCGAGACTTAGAGATTGTTTTGTGGTCTTGAATTGGTGACCACGTGGATCACACACACACACACCACATTTACTCATTATCTCTTCTTCCCGTGCTCTCTCTCCTTTCTTTGACTCTCTCTCTCTCTCTCCTTCTTCTTGTACGGACAAACACCAAGGACCTTTAAAACCGCACTGATCAAGGAAGAAAATGGTACCATTGTGTTCATGAAGCCCAGACGAGCCAATTGGTACCCATTTCAGGTAAGGATACCTTCGAAAACCCTAGTTTTTCATAACCCCCGATTTGTACACTGTTCATGCACACGTAATTATGGATGTTTTTGGGAATTTGAAGCTTGGAGGAAGCTTAGTGAGGTCCCAAGGAAGCTCGTAGTGCTTCGTTTGAAGGTTTTGGACGTCGAGATCGTGTGGACGAAGTTTGGCTGGTTTTCTTGGAATTCTCCGGTGAGATTCCGTGACTTTTAGAACTTTAAATTAGTATGATTGTGTTCTACAAGTTAAGAGATTCATTTTGGTATAAAATACGTGGAAAATGGTGCACAAACGAGCAAGAAATAGGCAGTTGCAGGTCTACCCAGAATCTGGCGCCGGTGACACAGTTCGACGTCTGGAGGTTGAAGGTGATGCGCGTGAGGGCGCGTGAGGCCGTGCCCTCCCCGGCACGTAGGGGCGCGTGAGCCACAGAAAAATTTATCTAAAAATATCACGATGTTCGTGAGGTTGTTTAAGTCACGTTGGTATATTCAAATACCAAAATTGAGCAATGTATGAGAAGTTATTAGCTAGTTTTGCCTATGTGCTTTAAAATAACGTTTTTATAGTTAATTCGCATATAGGTGAGACTTATCCCGAGGACGAGCGTATCCAGGGGCGACTCGGGGGTTACGACCCGTCGACATATCAGTGAGTGGGCTTTTGTTTTTAGTATATATTTATATACTTGTTATATTTCCCAGAAATGCATTTTAAGGAAAGTATGCTTTGAAATAATATGCCAAATGCTTTTATATTCTAAATATGCATTTCATGGTTGCATATATATATAAATGTGGTGCTGTGGAGGCACAGGTAAGTTCAGGTAAGTTATGTTTAATTATGTGAATCGTCGATGATATGATATGTGATGAATTGATGTTGAGCTCATAAAACTGCACCTAGGGTGATTGTGATGTAGCCAGAGATGTGAAGTACATGCCTGTTTATTTACATCACCTCCCGCACTATATGCTCATATTGGATCCAACTTAAGTGCACAGTCTTATCGTACAGACCTTATTTATGGTTCCGACTCGTAGGTGACTAGCAATTTATCGCCCAGCTATTATGAGAGAATAGAATTGAGCATAATTATATTTCACCCAATCTTGTCGTACAGACCCTTTTTAGTGGTTCCGACTTATGTGCAATATATTGCCATATAGGTCATTGTAGTGACTCCGGCTAGATTGATTTAGAGCTATGAATTCAGTTGTACAGACTACCACAGGGGTTTCGGCTAACATATCATATTTCTATGAATTTATTCTTACCTGAATTGCTTACTCTATTATATATTGGCATGGCATATATTTGAAAATGATTATGTGAAGCATGAATTGAATTGATATGATTTCATATATATATATATATATATATATATATATATATATATATATATATTATGTATATGCTTATATTCTGATTATGGGAAAAATTATACATGTTTTATAGCGAGGGGTTAGATATGTTGATAAAGAAATTGATTTTGCAAAACGTTTGTTTTTGCCCACTCACGTTTTCTATTTTGTGCCCCTCCAGGTTTTAAGTAAGCTTGTTGTCGGTGGCTTGAGGACGTCGGCAGTTCTGACCTACCTAAATAATAGTAGGACATTTCTGGTACTGTATAACTAGTACTTGTCCTACTGGACTGCACTAAGACTTACTATGCTCTGATTAGGAGTATTTACGTTTGTAACTAACTCCTATCACTTCCTGTTTAGTAGTGCACTCTAGTAATTTGGTTTTTGATTATTCGTATATTTCTTTTCATTATTGCTTCCGCACTGTGCACATGGCTACGTCACTCTCACGTGACGACCAGCATGCCTTGATCTCGGTCGGGGTGTGTCAGAATGTATCCATAGTTTACAAAAAAATTGGTACATTTCACATATAACAAAGTGGTACCTTAATAAAGAAGAATGGATACATTATAAATAAATTAAGGTACAAATAAAAGATTAAAAAATTATGAGTACAAATGAATTTTTAAAAAATATAGGCGTTAAAAGAAATTAATACATGGGTACAAAATAAAACTAAAAAGAAAATACTACAAATTTAAAAAAATGTTGCAAGTTAAAATTGGGTACAAACTAAAAATATAAATATATGATACAAAGTTTAGGAATAAAACATAAATATATCATATGTAATTTTTCTATCATTGATTAAATATACAATGTCACGTGACGGTATACATATGGGTACAAACATAAATAAAACTTTTTTAAAAAATATGGGCACAAAAAGAAACTAATATATGGGTACAAATTAAAAATGAAAAAAAGATTGGTACAAATTAAAAATAGTTACAAACTAAAAAAAAAATATGATAAAAATTTAGCCATAAATATAAATATACTAATTGTAACATTTTTAACACTAAAGGAATATATTTAAAAATAAAAATATTTTATTATTCACATAATTAATGATGTTATTAATACCCAAAGATCTTGATCAAAAATTGAAAATGAATAGGATTTTAATCAATGGAGTAGCAAAAAGAAGGATGTAAACCTAATTTCTCCTAATTAGGGCCTAATTATTTTGTAAAGATAATCTTCAAATAAAAATTTTAAAAATTAAAAAATTTATACAGAATTACCCCGGAGTGATAGGATATTTGCATTCCTCCACTAATATTATCCTTTATCTTTTAATGTTATTAAACAACTTGAAATTCAAACACAATTACGACGATTTGGGGAGTGTTTTTTTCTGAGAAGCGAAGTAATAAAATTAGTGAGTGACCTATTTTTCTCGTTTTATTCTTCTATATATTAATGACAAATGAGAAGTGACCACTGTTGGGGAGGTGTGTAAAAGTGTTTGATGTGTGCTTGAGAGAGAGAGAGAGAGAGAGAGAGAGAGAGAAGGGTTTCTAGTAGCTGGCCGAGCTCATTGTTATCCCAAATCCCAAGCCATATTTGCTTGGCAGTGCAAGAGATGTTAAATCGCAAATATAAGAAGAGAGGAAGAGAATCCTTTTGGGGCTTCGAAGCCTTCGATCCTCTGACTCAGTTTACACAATTTCGTCACATGTTGCATGCAAAAATAAAATAAAAACAAAAGTTAATTAAAAACCAAAGCTACAGACGCTAAAGTATACACAGCAGAGACGACCACACTTGCAAGTAAACCTCATCCGCTACGTTAACCAAACCTGTTTAAATTTGCTCTCTCTCTCTCTCTCTCTCCCCCTTGCTGCCGCTTCCGTCTGTATATATCCGTACAACACGTAATCATAAAACAGAAAAATAGTGCCAACACACACAAAGACAGAGCATCTCAGACGATTTGACATCTAGCTTTTAATTTTCTCTATATTTATTCATTGGGTGCTGTAGTAATGTCCTCTTTTTATTTTCATTCAAAACTCTTGATGAACTTATTTGCACCAAAGGCCCATAAAACTCAACTTTTTTTCTCAATTTACCCCATGAAACTTAAAATTTCTCACTTAACCCCCAAGTGTTCACTAGGTGTCTCACTTTGCGCATCTCATTTTGCGCCATGCTGTTGAATTCTGATAAAATCTTCCTTTATGGGCTATCATCCATGGGAGGTCTACACAACTAAAGACATACTGCCACGTGGATAAAACACAATTTAAAACGAAATTAAGAAAATACAGAGGTACAACGGCAACAAACAAACATAGCCTCCCTAGACTCGCAACTAACACCCAACTAATGCATCATTCCTAGCATCCAACCTCTTCTATCTCTGTCTATAAAAAGAAAATTTTCAAATTGAGCTTGGTAAGAATACGGATTCCACACAATCGTAGAATAATTTTGGTATTTTTGCAATTAAAAAAAGAAGAAAAAAAAATGAAAAGATGCGCAAGACTGTCACACTAATGTGGTGTGAGCCAAAAGTGCTCGATGCCTAAATTAGACTTAACCTCATGAAAATAAATCTCAAACTATAGGTCTCTTGGCTAAGGAACAGTAACGTTTCAATGCGTATGCGTGTATACATTGCCATTATATAGTGCCAGGTCATGGGCTTTAAGATGATTCATGGGCAAACCTTATGTAGTTGGTTTGTACCCCACATTATCTCGTTCATTCATCCAACAATGGTTGACTATGAGAGACGTAATGAGAAGTTTTGTTTAGGGATGACTCTTAACAGCATTGGTGATCATGTTTATGTCTAGCCATGTTTGTGTTATGCTAAATGTTAACACTAAAAATAAAACGTTAAAAATAAACCTTGCAAAAGATGTGATTGTAGTAAAGAGTGAGCAATGATTGTTCTATTCCGAGAATTAGAAAGGTTGCTAGTCAATATAGAAACTAAACAACTACAAACTTAACAATTAAGTAAATAATGAGGGTTTTATATCATTCTACTTCAATTGAAATTGAAAATCAAAATTAACAAGTAAACAAAAGTAAATGACAACAGTGAACGAAAGTTTTGAGTGATTAATGGATGAAAAGCTAGGTGAAGGATTTTTCTCCCCACATGAAACATATGCATATAAATTAATGTCTAATTATTTCTTTTGTAAACCGTAAATGACAACGTCCCAAATTAACTGTTACACACTAATTAACTTTTAGCTTTTCCTAAATTCATTGAATTAGAAAACACTTTGCTCATCAAATTATTATTCTCAAGATTTCTTTGAATGAACGTCATGGTAGAAATACAAATCAAAGATCACCTATGAAAGTTATAAGCATTGACAAACAATTATAACTATGATAACAATGTTACTTTTTCAAAGAATCTACTTAACTCAATAAACGTCCATTGATTTTTATACTCATGAGCGATTGTACCTCTTAAGTCAATCAACTTCCCTCTTTTTTCGCCTAAATTTCTCTGCTTTTCAATTCTTCCTTTCTTCAATACCCATAAAATACGGCTGCTAATTCAAGTGTTCTTTCTACCCTAGCCGCTAATTTCGACTCTCAATTTGACCCTATGATGGTTAGGGTTCGTAGTAAAGAAAATGGAGAAGCCTTTGCTCGCCATCACCTACATCTTCTGAATGAGTGCACGGTTTTGGTGGGAACCGATGCGGTTTGCCCATTCCTACCAACCCCAAGCGTCCATGTACCAAGATTCACCCCTAGTACTTAGATTTGGGGCTAAATTTCTTCTTTCCCCTTTTCTGAAAGAAATCATGATTTGCTATAAGGTTGCCTTATGCAATCTTACGCATGCATCATTCCACTTTATCACTTGCTTCGAACTCTTAAACAAGCTATATGGAGTGGAGCTTGGTATTTAGGAATTTCGCATGTTGTACACCATACAAGAAAACGTTGATCCTGATTATTTTTTTCAATCCCAGCCAAGCATCAGATGGATTGCCTACATCATCGATTTGCCTCGCCAGATAAAGCCTGGTACAAAGATGTTTTGATTGTTAATGAAGACTGAGAGGGCGACATTTCTTGGACCAGAGTACGAAATATTCCCCTTATCAATTTTTGATGTGATAATGACGTGGAAGGTATTGATCAACAAAGTTCTAAAAGATGATAGACACTAGTTGAGTAACATGTTAGGGCCTAATGCCAAGGCTGCTAGGTAGATTTAAGTAAATCTATTATATTTCGTGGATATAAGTGTCTGTTTATACTTAAAATATATATAATTTCATCATAAACTACAAAGTAGAATGATATATATATATATATATATATATATATATATATATATACATATATATATATGTGTGTGTGTGTGTGTGTGTGTGTGTGTGTGTGTGTATTAAGAAGTATTGGAACATAATGAAAACATGGGAACAAGCATATAATGTGTGTTCATTTAAGTATACAGTAAGTCCCTAATAATTTATTTTAAAAAATAAAATGCAAAATAAAAGTTATCTATTTTCTGTCTAAGTGAGTCGTAGCCTAGGTAGGTTTAGGCGGGCTAGGCAGGTGCCTAGATGGTCTAAGCGGGCGCCTCAACATGTCTAGGCACTCTTTCTTAATTTTTAATTGCCTAGGCACTAATCGGAGCGGTGGTCAGTTGCTTAGCACCTAGGTGGGATCTAGGCGGAGCTAGGGGGCCTAGGTGACGCTAGGGGGGGACTTTTAGAATAGTGTCAGTCAGTACCACCCTTAGCTGATTAATAGGACCTTCAAAGTCATTAATGTTGAAAATCGAAACTAAAAGTGGTTTATTAGTCCAGAAAGGCTTAAAGAGCATGGAAGGGACACCATTATAGATCACTATTATAACAATCCCATTATGGACTTAGCCTAGGTTGATGCAAAGGCAGCCAAGGATAGCAAAAGATTTGGTGAAGGTCCCAGAAAGTCCCTAAATCAGAGAAGAAGAGGAAACGACCTAAAGGTGCTACAAAGAGAACAATGATGTTAGGATTTCCAAGAAGAACTCTGGTGCGGCGGGGAGTTTAGCCATTCCCCAAGAGAGAGTCGACGAAGTGCTCGAGTTCTGGGATCCCATTTCATTCGAGCTAAGGCTACTTGAGGTGGAACAACAGCAAGCTTTGATAGTTAAGGAAGAAGGGGATACGAGACTTTCCTTAAGCAACGGTGAAGGTTTTGTCGACGTTCCTGAAAGCCAGGTTCCTATGGTCAGGGAACAACAATATGATCAGTAGCCACATCAGCAACAACAATAATAATAACATCATCATCAACAACAACAAGATGACCCTGCCCCTACTCCTAACCAAGGGGTAGATTCTAAGTGATGTGTTGCCTTTATTCTGAGGAGCGAAGCAGTGATAAGCAACTCTGCTATGCTCCCTCCATCATTCACCGGAGCATCAAGTTCTTCTGATAAGGTTGTGAGAGGAGTCCATTCTTCTCTTATAATCAAGTATGTCTACGATCGCGAAGTGTTCACCTTCAATGTAAGCGATCTTCACAACATAAATCATGTTCAAGCTCTGATCCGTTCGACAACTTGCCTTACTGACTTCGAGGAATTGATTGCAGAGTCTAATCATTTGGTCAGGAATTGCTACCAAAGCCGATACATGGTGAGTCCTTCTTACTTCTTTAGTAATTTGATGTTGCTTCCTTTAGTTTTTTGTCTTGTTTTCACGAATATGCAAAATCATGCTCATGCTTTGACGAAGGCTACAATCTTGGAGATATGTAGGTAGTCCAATATGGATTCAACCACAACCTGCCCCCCCCCCCCCCAAAAAAAAACCTCAAATTCTCATTCTTTCATAATAAGAAATATAATTTGATTATTCCATGACTTTTATTTGTTTGTTCCTTCCTTTTTTTCTTTTTAACAGTACATGATATAGCATAATATCCCATATATCACACTACTTTGAAATTATGCAAAAATGCAAGTCTAAAAACTCCAAAGTGTTAGTGTAAGAGAAGTCTTAAGTGCGGTTACGATTAAGCGGACTACAGACATGGGGACATGGCCTCATTGTCCGGTAGCTTTTAATGCACCATCCGACTTCTGAAAATTTATGCAACCTAAGGGTGTAGGTTACACACTCAAACTTGGGCCTTGGCCATTTGAGGGAATAATCGAAAATGATTGTGTGATTCTCCCTATGCCAATGCCTCTATTTATAGTAAACCAAGGGGAGAGGATTAACTTGTCCTCCAAGTAAGATCCTATAAGGAAATAATCACTAGAAAATTCGTTAATCTAGACTCCAAGTCTAACTGGAATTTACACAATCACATATTAAATAATATTCATAACAAATAGTAAAAGGCACAAACTTTGGTACAACATCATACAAGCAATGGTTTTGGGGAAGGGAAGGGGGAAAGAGGGAAATAGAACTTAGGACCACAAGTACAAAAGTGAATTTTCTTAACTGCTTGAGCTACAAGCCATTTACATAAATCTTCTTTTGCAAAAATAAAGTGTATGTGAATTAATATATCAGTCAATACTTATTTTAGTTGAAAGATGTTTTGGTGACCAAGTAATGTGACGACCCATCCCTAAATTTCTATGTAATTTTCTCCCCGAGTGTGTAAATTGACATTTATGCCCTGGTTAGCAAAGTGACGTGGATGTGGCTATTTGGTTTTAAATTATTTTCCTCATTATCGTAATTAATTAGTACTCGTTGTTACGATTGTGTGAGTGTGAGTTAGACCCGAATCGGAGTGGTAACGAAAAACTTATGCTTAGTTAAAGTAAGTTAACAATGGGTAAAATTGTACACGCGTGTGTTAATTATCCAATGTTAGAAACACTATTTTTGATAAGGGGACATATTTCGTGAAATTTGAAATGTGTACCAAACCTTATCTTTTTCTTCTTTTAAAAACTGTCCTGTGTCCCCTTTTTCCTCACCATCAATCACTCACTTTCCCTCTTTTCCTTCAACCAATCAGACACTCCCTCACTTCTCTCATCCAATCAAATCATCTCTCTCTCTCATCTTCTCCTTCTCTCTCTCACCGTGACTCCCTCTTCTCTGCAACAACAAGGACCATACATCAAATCTCACAGATCGAGCTTGCAACTACCATCATCGCATTTCTCTCATCCTTACGAATCCAACTGTACAAACCGATCGTAAAATGGTTGAGTTTTGAACACCCAACTAAGAAGCTCTGACTCAGGCGAGTTTTCCCTGACTTGTTCCCAGCCGAGTTACAAGCTTTTGGGATGTTTGGAAGCCTCCACACAACTCCCTCGAGTCAATAGCCTAAGTTTGAAGTTGAGTTAACGTGGAAACACAAGGTTTCGAGGTGAAGAAAATAAGTCCGAAACTTTCGAGGCTTTTTCAGGCCACTTCCCATCCATTTTTGGACTTTTGGAAGGTACAATCTTGTTCTACTCTTCTCCAGCTTCATTTCCATATAAAGCACGTTGAAAATGGTTGAGAAATAAGCAAGATATGAAGTTTTGAAAAATTTCTAGAAACCGACGACCTTTCATAGTTTCCAACGAACCAGACAGAGGCACCGGTGGCGACGGCGGTAGAGGTCCACCAAAGAAGAAGACTAAATATTCCGTTAAACTTAACAAAATATTTTGACACCGTTACCGTTAGCGGAATATTCCGTCAAGTCTGATAGAATATTCCCTGAAGTCTGTCAGTTTCTAACCTACGCATGGGCGCACGTGTGGCCGTGGGCTAGGCGGCATGTGAGGGAACGTCCAGCCTTCGACCGGCGAGTGCTTGACGTGTACGGGTCCGTGACGTTGAGGAGAATGTTTTGGTATATTTAAACCCTTCATTTGAGCAAACAATGGGGGGTTTTTCCTAGCCTTTTAGTATATGTCCTAATTAACTAATTAGTATAGTTGTGTTGCATATAGGTGAGAACTATCTCGAGGACATACGAGGACAAGCACGGCTAGAAGGTTACGATCCATCGACGTGTCAGTGAGTGGGCATTTTGTTTTTATATATATTATATATAAAGTTTTATAGTTTCCATAAATGATTATACGCCTATATGCCATGATTTTTTTAATTTTGAAAATGCTGTTATGATGTTGAGATTTATATATTGTCATGGAATATTCACATATATTATATTTTGCTCATCATACATGCTTGCATTGGTGTAGTACTCGCTCCGGGTCAAGGCCAGTCTTTCACGTGTATGTGCACATTGCACCGCACGTTAACTTTGGATCCATTGTAGGTGCCAGTCCTGTTGTATAGGTTGCCCTAGGCAACTCCGACTTGTATGTGATGCGCTTAGCGCCAGTCTTCACATGATTGTAGTACTAGTTATATTATGATTACACCAAGTCCTGTTCATGTCAGGAATTATCTGCATGAACTCGTGTGTTAGCATAGATTAATGAGCACATGATTTTATTATGCTACTATTGAGATATTTTGCGATTTGGCGTATTTATAGATTTACTGTTGATTTACAGTTGTTTTCATGCATATATGTAGTATGATTTTCTGGAAACTATACAGGTTTTACGGCCACGGGTTAGTATGTTCTGAAAATAAATGTGTTTTATAAACCTTTGTTTTTGCCCACTCACCTTTCTGTTTTTCGCCCCTCCAGGTCCTAGATAGCTGAATTCTCTATAGCATACGAGGAAATCTCTGGTGATTCTGACATACGTCTAATTGTAGGAACTTTTCTTGTTATGTAATAAGTACTTAGCTAGTTTCGACTGCACTACTTATGTCATCTATGGTCTAAACATTTTTGCTTTATGGGTTATTCCCACCACTGCGCACTCTCTACTTTAGTTTAAATAATTGTTAGTTTGGTTTAAATTTATCCACATTTTTATACTTCACTTTCCTTTATGGTTACGTCACCTTTGGGAGACAGCCAGCATGCCTCGACTCCGGTCGGGATGTGTCAAGTAAGCTTGAAAGTAAGAATGAAATTCACAATTGCATAGCTAGATGTGGAAAACCAAAAGTTTTCCTTTTTAAGCAATTCAAAACTACGAAGAAAAGAGAACTTCTTTGGTTCTTTGATGGCATGATTCAGGCTTATCTACGGCTGCACTCCCTAAAACTCAAACTCGCTTTCACTATACCGTGTGAAACTCATTTTTTCTCACTTCACCTCATTTTCTTACTTGCATAGTTACGAGAGAACAAGTATATAACGTCTCTCACTATGCCTCATTTTTTAAATTTGGCAAAAATCTGTCAAATTTATGAATGAAGGAGTGTGAAAATCTCCACCTTAAAAATAAATAAAGATCTCATGTTTGCTTTGGAAAATCGCCACTACAACAATACATTCTAAATAACTGAAAAGCTAATTACACCCAAGTTCAAATTGCCTTCCTCATAAATTAGGCCAAGTAAGAGCGAGGATGAGTTTCAAGGGGTATGCCATCAATAAGTCAAAGAATTATGGTTGTTGAGTTAAATTTAAACAAACTTGAACAGTCTAGACTCTCATAAACTAGGACTCACTTACTCCCTTGTAACGAGGATGAGTTTCAAGGGGTATGCCATCAATAAGTCAAAGAATTATGGTTGTTGAGTTAAATTTAAACAAACTTGAACAGTCTAGACTCTCATAAACTAGGACTCACTTACTCCCTTGTAACCAATTTTTTACTCCCTCATCCCAATTGTCATTTTGTCTTGATAAGTCAATATTCTAAACCACTCTAAGGCATATTTCAAAGTGGTTTATGTGCGTTTGATCCCTATATATATAAGAATCAAAAGCCCTTTCATAGTAGTTTATGTGAGTTTGATGCCTCTATATGAGAACCATGTTAGAAGTATCCCCTTAAAGCCATTCATTTAATGTAATATATTTTGGAATACTTATTTTGTTAATGATGTGATAAAAGTTAAGCACACAAATTAAACCCTCTTGTTGTCAAATCGTAGTATAAATGCAAGTAGGGATCGTTCTAAACCGGGGATTAGGAGGGCTTGCTAAAACCTCTAAACTGACTCAAAAACATAAAAACAAAGTTAAAAACGTTTGAATAGATTCAAGGGACTCAAAACAGGTTCAAAAGACTCAAAACAGCTTAAAAACACTCAAAACTGCCTAAAAACACAATCTGGGCAGATTCTGACCTTAACACAATTTTGGACGAATTTAGTGGTTTGGTTTGAACCAAAACACTCAAAAACACAAACAAAACCTAAAGTGAGCACTTTGAAACAAGAAAGTAAAAGGGGGGTTTTGAATTGGACGAATTTGAAACAAACAAACAAGTTATAAAGTTAGGCAAATTATAAAACGAAATTTGATGAATAAGATGATGGATGGATTAGTTAGAGGTCCGTTCTCCACACATGACACACTTGAACACGAATTGATTTCCAATTGCTTTTCAATAGATTATGATGCTCAACACCCCAGATTAACCGTGATGCACAAATTAACCCTCAGATTTTCCTTTACTCATTGGATTGGATGAATGCATGCAACAACCCAAATCATTCTCTAAAAGTCCCCTACATGAATGCATAATAGAGATACAAGAAGAGATCATTACGTTTCATGAAAATCATAAGTGTTGATGAGGCAATTGTAACTATGAATGCATGATACGTTTGCCAAGAATTCAATTAACGCGATTGTGATAAGCAACCTTCACTACTAATGAATATAAACTTGTAACGATTAGGTGAAACTCATTTATATTCTAGCATCTAATTCATGTATGAAAACTAAGTATGCATCCTCAATAAACATACAAGAATCAGTTATGAATAAAATAGATAATTGAATTGCAATCACAACTTAACAAATCACAATTGGACGAAATCAATTCATATCTCAAGCATGTTCATGGCTTCAAACTTCCCCCTAACTAATTAGGGGTTTAGCCACTCATGATTACAGCAAAATCAGAAAGTAATAACAAAATAAACATTGAAAACAAGAACGAAGTACACCTAAAACGCTCCAATCTGCAAGCATGAAACGCCAAGGGCCTTCTTCTTCCCCACTTTGCTGCGGCACAAGAGTCTATGGGATGGTTATGGACGTATGAAAGAGTCAGAAATAGGTTTAGGTTGAATGGGGATTGCGGCAAGGATGTATGGTGGTGGAAAGGGATGTAGAATGGTGTAGAATGGTGGAGAGGATGCGGCTGGATGTATTTCTGAATGGAAGGGAGGTGGTGACGAATTTAGGCTTTAAAACACATATATATAGGCACGGCAAAGCTAGGGTTTTCACAAATCTGATGGGAAGAGGTTAGGGTTTTGGAGATAAAAGGCTTGGCCCATCTAAAGGAGAAAAGAACTAGGGTTTTATGCAGATTTTTAGGCTTCTAGAACATTAGGTGCGGCACAACCCTAGGGAAATCAGATTAGGGTTTAAACTTAGCAGATTTTAAGGCTTAGGGCCTAAAGATTCGGTTTAGGGTTTAAATCAACAAAGAAAAGGGTTTTGGCCCACTTAGTTTCTGAAAAGGATGTGTAGAACCCAAATCCACAAGGAAAAGGGCCTAACAAATCAGAATCCAAGAGGGAAAAGGCTTGAAAGGTGCGGCAAGGGTTGGAACTAAGGTGAAAAAGGATTAGGAAACTTCCAATCCAAGAATAGAAACTTTCAAGAATGGAAACCTCCAACTTTAGAAACTTTGGCTTCCAATTCTGAACACTTTGTTCTTCATGTTCATTTCTTCATTTCTTGCCTCCTTTGATCTTCAATTTCGTCCATCCATTTGGCTCCAAGCATGTGATATCTATTTTATGCTCAAAATTGCTCCAAAGGCTCCAAAATGCACCTTTTTGCATACTTTGTCCTTAGAACCTGAAAATACATGAAACTAGCTTAAAAGACTAATTTAACTAAGAAAACACAACGTAAATGCACAAGAACAAGCTCACTAAGTCACATAAATATGCTCCTATTAGTTAAGCTCTTATTTAGTTTAACGGAAGGGCAATGTTTATTGTTAATCACTATTTAATGTATTATGTGTTTAATCAATAACAGAATCAAAGGAAATTAATCAACCTAAGAGAGAAGGGATCTGAGTGTTAGATCAATGAGACCTTTGTCTTATGTTCAATCCTAAAGCCACACATAGGATTGTCAATTAGGCATTGACAATCCGTTAAGTCTAGTATGTGTTATGTCAACTCAATTGGGAGTATGATCAGTGGCGGCAGAACCTTGAGACAAGGATTGGCCTAGGCCCATCCTAAGTTTTTCTTTGTAACCCTCCTTCTATTGGTATTATTCTTCTTTCATTTAGAATCCTCCTCTTGTTGGTCAATGTTACAACAATTCAAACCTATTCTTTCGTATTCCAAATTTCAACTTCCAAGTCTGATTGCATCCCACCACTAACTCGATTACTTTATTATGTATGTCACATAGCATTTGATAAAATTAAAAAAAAAAAAAAAAAAAACCCTAACACTAATCCTTCACTTTTAAATGAAAAAAAAATCTACTTTGATTTTTCTATTTCACGGTGCAACCAAGAAGCAGGACTCCAAATCTACAAAGCTAATCTTCTTCTCATTTTATGAAATTTCATATATATTGTCATACCAAATTCAAATTAATTCAACAACAAGATTTGTGAAATATATCTTATTCTCTATAACTTTTTATTGTTTATCCTCTATCTTACCTCTTATTTAAGTTTTAGTGCTTAGAATTTTTTTTATTGATTCACACTATTAAATTTAATAGTATAGATGGTAAGGTTATCATGTAACAAGTAATTGTGTACATTTGGATGTACTTTTAAAATAACTGAAAGCGCACTTGGTGAAAGTGTTTTTAGGTTTCAAAAGTATGGAAGAATCACCAATTATATACCTCTTGTAAGAAGCAATTCAAGTTCTTTTTCGGATTCACTTGCACTTTAACCAAGGATTGGTTCTATAAACACTTTCATTAAAAGCATTTTTAGTCATTTCCAAAACACTTTCAAACACACCACTGACAATGAATATGTTACTATGATGTTTTGTTTAGTAGTTTTGTAATGTGTTATCCGCCATTTTTTTTTTAACATTTGTGAAAGGCCTCTCCTCATATGAATTTCTGGCTCCGCCACTGAGTATGACTATTATCAAAGTCATTAGTGTTAGACACTAAGACAAACACATAGGTGCTCCAAAGGTTGTTGAGTACACTGAACAATGATCAACAGAGAGTTCTGGCATACATCTTTATATACTAAAACCGAATACGGGTGGTACTGTGGATGACCAGTGCTTGGACATTTTTGCCCCTCGATTTTTCCTCTATTTGGCCTGTTATTGCTTTCTTTGTATAGTCGAGTGACTCTTCTGCTAACAAAAATGCCCCTGGCTTTTCTCTTTTCTTACCATTTGTCTCACCCCTTGGCCATTCTTCTGGTTGATGGATTTGCCCTTTGGCTTTTTTTATGGTTTATGAGAGCACTTCCACCGGGGGTGGGATAGGCCGGCACACAGCCAAAAAAATGGCCTGGCACCTAGGGAACTCTCTCTAGCCCAGTAGATTGCCTGGCACCCAGCCCAAGCTGGTCTCCAGGCCAACCTAAAATTGACAGACCTTGGGACCGGCCCGTGTGACCTCATGCACTAGGCGCGTGGCACGGATGCGCGAGTGGGTGGGAGTAGCAGACACAAAAAGTAGACCAGGCCCGCATGCGCAGTGCACTCAGCCAAGTTGAGGGGGAGGCCATGTGGCCCAACCTGGGCCGTTGGATTTCCAATAGTAAAAAAAATTTGAATTATAATTTTGATCTGGACCGTTTGATCACAAATCAACGGTTTGCGTTTTTGAACCCAAAAATTAAAAAAATAAAATGCCCCAACGGTTAGAATTATGACAGTTGGCCACGTGGCACCTTATAGGCCGTTGGATTTGAATATTTTTCAAATCCAATGGTCCAGATTAATTAACTAAATTAAAAGTAATTAAAAATTATGAAATTTTAAAAAAAATTACAGAAAAATTTTAAAAATTTTATTTCTTTTTCTATAAATACCTAACCCTCATTTCAATAAATTTCAATATTTTCTATACTTTCTACATTTCAATATTTTCTACACTTTCTACATTTCAATATTTTCTACACTTTGAGAGAAAAAAATGACTTTGTGGAAGCTCATTGAGGATGTTACGTTGTGTGAATGTTGGGTTCACACAACTCATGACCCGATTATGGGTAATGAGATGGATAAGCGAGAAATGTAGAGTAAATTATGAAAGCATTTTGCGATGTACATGGAAAAGGCGCCATAAGTAGTCAAGGTCGTTGGAAAAAAACTCAACGCATCCTTTACTTGTTGTGTATTCCACCCACATCAATATTTTAATTTATTTATCTGTTTTACACCCACACTTTATAATACTGTCTTATCCCACATTTATAGACACTATAAGCACAAGCTTTCTACAATGCGAAGAACCACAACAAATCATTCAACAAATGGGAATGTTGGGAAATTGTCAAAGATTGCCCCAGATACAAAATTGTGGCAACCGGTCCAGAAGTTGTCATGCACGGCATGGGTTTACACAGTTCGCTAGAAGCAGACACGGCCCAACAAGAAGGCGACACATTTGAAGACACGGAAGGGACGACTGAAGAAGTGCCGGAAACCCAACCGACTCATCAGTCCCTCAGGCCTCAAGGTAAAAAGGCATCAAAGAAAAAAGGTAGTTCTTCCAAAAATGACTACACTAAATATATGGAGGAACTTGCTCGCCAAGGTGATCTGAAGATGGCGCGGGAAGCGGCTAGAGATGAGGAAAATGCTACTGCTATGGCAGCAAATTAGCAACTACTGAGAGATGTGATGTGGCGGCTAAGAGACAAAGAGAAATAGTTAATCGAGAGAACGATATGATTAGAGAAGCACTTAATCGAGAAAATGAGATGCTTAAAGAAAAAAGGATAGCTCAAGTATATCGTGACATTATGAACAAGTCTCTAGTAGGGCTGTCTTCGAATTCAAAATATTTTTGGACATCGGAAAAAAAAGACGTCGTATGAAGGAGGCATGCAAGAGATGCGGAAACAAGTCGAAGGAGTTATATCTACACAAATCCTAGCAACGAAGATCCTAGCACCACATATCTTAGCTCCAGAGACTTTGTATAATTTCGTATTTATTTGTAGTACTTTATTTAATTTCTTATGTAATTTTTATGTAATTTCGTCTTTATTTTTAGTACTTTATGTAATTTCTTATTTATTTTTATTTATAGATGTAATTTCTTACTTATTATTAGTACTTTGTGTAATTTCTTATTTATTATTAGTACTTTATGTAATTTCTTATTTATTTTTAGAACTTTATGCAATTTCAAATTTATTTTTTGTACTTTATTTAAACACATCAAATCAGTTTACATAACCTCACCAAATAAACTTTAAAAAAAACACACCAAATAAATTTATATAAACTTCAAAAAATACACTTTATTCTTCAACCACAAACTCATTTTAATTATCTTCACCTTCTTGCAATCCCCACTGGTGCTTAATCAAGTCATTCTGGCGGGTTACGTGCCAATATGGCTCTTGCAAATCAGTGTACTATTGAATTTAATTCATTGTAACGTCCATGCCGTTCTAACAGCTCGTGTTGCACGGGATCTTCAATCTGATCATGGCACAGCAGATACTTGTTCTTGAGTTGTTCATCGGATCCGGCTCGTATTCATCGACGACATCATAATCATACTCATCTTCCACAATCATGTTGTGGAGAATAATACACATCATCATGATGGATTGAAGAGCCTTGGCATCAAACATTCTAGCAGCAGACATGACAATCGCCCAACGAGCTTGCAAGATACCAAAACAACATTCCACATCCTTCCTACACCCCTCTTGACATTTTGTGAAGTGTTTTTCTTTTTCACTCTGTGGATGTGGCATTGTTTTGACAAAGGTTGACCACCTTGGGTAAATGCCGTCTGCAAGGTAGTATGGTCCCTCGTATTTATGGTCATTAACCCAATATGTGCATCTCGGCGATTTTCCTTGCACCAGTTCATCGAACAGTGGAGATTAGGCAAGGACATTTAGGTCATTTTGAGCTCCTGAAACACCAAAAAAACACATGCCAAATCCATGTATCAAATGAAGCCACTGCTTCCAAAATGATACTTTTGGCTCATTTTTTTTGTTGCCATAAGCTCCTTGCCACGCACTTAGACAATTTTTCCAAGTCTAGTGCATGCAGTCGATGCTTCCAATCATACCAGGGAAGCCTCGCATCTCACCCTTCCTCAGAAGCCTTCGCACGTCCCTTGGCGTGGGTGTTCGGAGGTACTCATTGGAGTACAGGGCTTCACTTACAGAGCAAAATCGCATCAGGGACTCCAGAACAGTTCTTTTTCCCATCCTTGCAATCTCATCCACTTGATATGCAGATGCTCCATATTCAAGAATTCACAAGGCAACCGTAATTTTTTGCTCAGGAAGAAGACCTAGAACATGAAAAGCATCCTCTTTTTGCACAAAATATGGATAATGGTTGCAAATAGCACTCATGATTTTGTCGAACAAACTTCGTTGCATTCTAAAACGACATCTAAAAATATGATCAGGGAATACACTGTTGGAAATAAAATAATCTTCCAAGAGATCTTTACCACGTCTTTCCCTTTTTCTATCAAAGTGTGCGGCATGTCTGGGTTTGGCTATCTAACCCATAGCTTCCATAACACGATGGGAATGTGAGGTACTCTGCCTTCTATGGTCATCATCCTCACCCTCCTCCATTGCGAAAGCCTCATCTCCACCTCCACCTTCCTCGAGATTGATCAATTCTTCCTGTGTGTACCAACAATCTTTTTTGTTGCTCCTCAAATTGTTTATGCACTCTCCTTGAAGAAGACATTGTAAAAAAAAACTCAAGATTTGAAAACGATGAAGAAGGATTTTGTGCTAAAAAGAAGGATTAAGTTTGGTGTGAGGATGGATGTAGAGATGTAGGGTTTATATGGACAAAAAAAGAAAGGATGAGGTTCTAGACAATGCCACGTGGCACTACGTGATTGGTTGAAAATCTTATCGAAATCTTAGCTAAATTATTGCTAACAGAAAGTGACACGTGGCGTGTCGGGATCGGTTGAAAATTTTATTGGAAATCTATCCACAAAATAGTATGTTCGGATAATGACACATGGCATAATAAGATTGGTTGAAAATCCTATCGTAATCTTGGCTAAATTATTGTAAATAGATAGTGACACGTGGCGGGTCAGGATTGATTGCAAATCTTAGCGGAAATCTATTCACAAAACAGTACCTTCGGATAATGACACATGACATGACGAGATTGGTTAAAATCTTATTTGAAATTAAAACTATTTTATTTATTTATTCTTTTTATAAAAAATTTAAAATATTTTAAATGGGCTGAGTGCCAGCGCATTTTGTAAGGGTGGAGATCGTTTGTGCCAACACATTTTTAGACTTTGTGCCAGCGCATTTTTTTAGGGGTGAAAATGCATTTGGCCTATTACTGTTCTTTGGGGTCTATCACTGTTGACTGAGCGGATAAATGTGCTGAATGCTGGCGTGTTAGGGGTGGAATTGCTCTGATTGGTTTTGGTGGTTCCTGCAGAGAATGTGGGAATTGACTGTGCCACGTGTTGGTCATCGTGTTGTGCTCTTTTTGGGGTTTATTTTGCTTCGTTTCCATTTTCTTTCCTTTCTTATTCCCGTTCCCTCTTCTCTGTCGCTCTCGGTTTGTTTTTCCTTTTGTTCTCCACTGTCTGCTTCCCTTTTGTGCGCTTTTGTGTTTTGGTCATCTCAGCCCCGCTTTTCTCGCTTCACAGCTACTTCCTTCTCTAGACAACTCTGTGGTGCGTGATTTTTTTTCCATTTTTATCTTCCTTTGTAGATTTTTGTGTTAGTTTGTGAAATGGGTTTTCTTCTGTTGTGTTTTGAGAGATTGGGTGATGGGTTCTTATGGATTTTAGTGTTTTAAACTTTGAGAGGAGTTGCTGCCTGTGGGGAGAAAAGTCTGGGTTTCAGTCGGTTTTCTTCTGTTGCGTTTAGAGAGATTGGGTGAAGGGTTCTTATGGATTTTAGTGTTTTAAACTCTAAGAGGAGTCGGTGCCTGTGGGGAGAGAGGTCTGGGTTTCAGTTTTCAAACCAGAGGAGAAAATGGAAATTTTTGACATGGGTTTGTCAAAAATTCAGAAATCAAAGAGGATTTCACGGGTTTTAGGTTGTGCTTCTTAATGACCATGTCTTTTACTCACAATTGGCAACATCATCCATGAATGCTTGCTGCAGGTTTTTGGAAACTTAGAGAGAGAGAGAGAGAGAGTTTGGTTATTCTGTTATAACACAGGTAGTTGGTCCTAAAAGAATTATTCATGTTAAGCAAAGATAATTGTGTGGGGTATGAAATGTGTTGTAATTGTTTTCAGCTCATATTTTTGACAAGTCTGGGATAAATTAGTGGGTTAACTATGTGTGTTTCTTTGCTCGCTGGTCAGCTTTTCTAATTTCTATGTAAACCATTGATTTTATTTGGGAAATAAATGGAACCCCATATGTTCTTTGCTTAAAGTATTGATCTTTGAGTGTTACTCAGTAGATATTAGATCGATTGGAGGCTACCATTTGAAAAAGAAGACAGATCACATGGATGATGGATCATGTGTGGTTCTCCAATTATTTGAGATCATATGGAAATATTTAAGTTGTCATAACTAAAATGATCTGAAAGCTTATTGAGAATTGTTGTAATTTTCTTTTCATTGTAGTACTTTCTTAAACTAATTAGAGCTAATGATTGTTAATTCATTAGCATTCAGTGCATATGCTTATTAATGTCTGTTTGTTATCTTAGTGGCATATGGTGGTTTAGTTGCACCCTGCACACATGCAGCTCAAGGATGACCCCAAATTGTTCCTCCTGAAATGATGTTGTGTTTATTTGTAAATTTTGCTGCTCATCTGCAATTCACCTTTTGTCTTTTGATATCTTTTACAGGTGCAAAACACCATAGAGTATTTAAACATCATCGGGGCCTTGGATGAGAACGAGAATCTGAATGTTTTAGGTGGGGAGAGATTTATTATGCTTTCAATATCTCAAATATTTTGCATTGTTAATTTTCTGTTACTTTCGTTGCTGCCTCGCCTTTTTTTTTGCCCCTTTAACTCTATTATCCTACTAACGTTTATAATTACCTTGGATAGTTCTATACTAAACTAAAGGAAACAACCCAAATGAGTCTTTCCATCAGGATCGCCCAGTCCACCAAAAGCCTCCAACTTGAAACCAAACGGGCAAAAAACAAGTAGAGGTTGGTTGCCTGCAATCTAAACTCCCAATAGTTAGGCTTTAAATTTGTCAACTTTTGGATTTTCAATTAAACCGACCTCAAGTGGATAAAGCTTGGTTGTTGTTCATTTTTTTAGTTAATTGTTTGGTTTGGTCGGTACTAGATAATGTGTGATCATGATGAAAAGATTAACAAGTTAGCATTTGAGGTTATCGAGAAGGCCACTCCGGTTTCAAGGCTCACCATGTTCTCCTCTTGCAAGGTAATAATTACATTATTTGTTATCGCAATTGGGTTTTCAAATTTGTGTCTTAAATATTATTTATGTTTGAATATTTTTGTTAATAAATTTGTGTCTTGAATATATGAAGTGCAAGTTCAGTGCAAATGGAGGCCAAAATGAGTTAGGGGTGAGGGTCGGAAATCAAGAAGTACCAAAGAGCGATCACTTTCGTTACCTAGGATCTATCTTGCAAAAGAACGAATAATTAGATGGAGACCTCAACCATAGAATACAAGATGGATGGATGAAGTGGAAGAGTGCATCTGGCGTGTTGTGTCACCGTCGTATGCCACTGAAGCTTAAGAGAAAATTTTATAGGACAGTAATAAGGTCGGCGATGCTGTATGACACGGAATGTTGGCAGCGAAGCATCAACACGTACATAAAATGGGTGTAGCGGAGATGAGGATGCTTCGTTGGATGTGTGGGCACATAAGAAGGGATAAGATTAGGAATGAGGATATCCGAGGTAAAGTAGGAGTAGCTGAAATTGAAGGAAAGATGAGAGAAAATTGGTTACAGTGGTTTGGACATGTGCAAAGAAGGCCTACTGACGCTCCGGTTAGAAGATGTGACTACGGGATAGAGGTCTAGGGCCGAATGGGTAGAGGAAGACTTAGGAAAACTTTGGAAGAGACTCTAAGAAAAGACTTAGAGTACTTGGATCTAACGGAATATATGACACAAAACCGAGCGCAATAGCGTTCTAGGATTCATATAGCCGACCTCACTTAGTGGGAAAATGCTTTGTTGTTGTTGTTGAGCTAAATTTATTGAGTTATCTGAATAGATCTTAAATCTTAAATCTCATTGCTTGGTCCACAATTCATGAGTCTCATGTGAAGGCTGCTTTTAACGATGTCCACAGTTGCAGTTCTATAAGCACTAGGTGGATCATAAGGTCAATCATGTGCGAATTCCGTTGGCAATCACTTTCAGTATATTCTCTATCTTCTTCAACCTCAGTTTGATTTTAATTAAAGCAGAGCATGCCTTGAGTCACTCATATCTGTATATTTGGAATACATTGTGTTCTGTATTTATTCTTTGTTAGATTGGAAAAGGTACCGTTTGGTTAATAGTGACCTCAACTTTTGTATTCGCAGGAAACCACTACAAAGGTTACTACCCAAAAACCCTGCTCAGCTGCAAATAAAGGCCCATCACTGACTTTTAAGAAGGCATACATTAACAGCTCTGAATCTAAAGAGAGCTCTGAATCTGAAGATGAGGTTTGAGTTCATGCTTAAATATTTGTATCATCTGAAAAACTTGCCTTTACATGTTCTATACAGTTTTGAAACACAAAATAGGACACCTTCGTTATATCTATGGATATATTTCCAAAATATTTTAAACACTCACGGCAACGCGTGGGCACTTTTTCTAGTGTCATCTAAGGACTCATTAGTTTCAATGATGCAAGGGTCGGAGACACCACACATGCCTTGTGGATATGTCTTTGATCATTGGACAATGTGACAAAGTACATGTCTCATCTTGGGCCTGTTCCTAGAGCATTGTTAGGGTCATTGATTTATTCATAGAGACATGTGATTGTACAATAAAGGATCTTTAACCTTCCATAGTGGAATGAAAATACTCTAAAATATGATTCGAGAGTCTTGGCAAAAGCATATGAATATGACTTAGGAAGAATGTTCCAAATCATATTCACTAGAATCATATAGAGAAATATCACGTTGGATAGTAGACATGAAATAAATTATTAACCAAACAATTTGGTCAAGAGTATTGAATTAAAGTGGGACCATATTTCATTGTAGTTGTAACTAAATAGGTTATCTAACTACTTCTGCTTAACTTGGGTAGCCATGACATACTGCTAGGTGTCACTAATAGTTTGTCAAAGCCCTAAAGATTAGCAATCACTAATCTTCATCATAGGCATAATAGAAAGTAAGTCAATTCACAATCGATTAGTAAGAGGTACAATCTCTCACTGCCTCGCTAATTGGGAACCTAATGGATCGTACACCATATAATGAAGAAATATAAATAAGATGGATAAGATCAATTAAATAGTTTAACTGAGTATAGTGAAGTTCCATTAATAAGTTAATCAATTATACGAATAAGTTTGTATTGGGCTCTAAAATAGTTTAGGGTTTTCGAGGCCCAATGGCTTTGCTTCATAAGGCCCATTAGGCTTAAGTTTATGACAACTTAAGACCAAAGGAACAAAAACCCCAATATTGAAGGGCAAGGCGGGCTATGCTAGAGGGTAGAGACTAATACACTCATGCCACTCAAGTTAGAGTGACTGTAAAAGGGGTGTTATAACCACAACCTCATTAGGATTGTTAGAGTATAAAACTTGGAGGTACATTCTCTCCTCTTCTCTCTATAACAGCTTGGCCACTGTAGGAGGATAATCCTCCTTTAGTTCTTCCATCTCATCTTCACATCTCACCCTTGGTGTGAGTTAGAAGCACTATCCTTTTGATGCTTGAAGAATCATTTCATCAAATCCTCAAGGAGCAGAAGAGCAAGGAATGAGCAAAGATCCAAGGATTCAAGGAGCTAAATCCATGGAGCATAAGAAGAAGATTGAAGGTCCTCGCATGGGTGAAAACCTTGTGAAAACAAGAATGAACTTCAAGGGTATGAAAGCTCAATCTTTCTTCTTTCTTTTATGAAAAGAGTCTTGGTTCACCTCAAGCCTTTGAATTTCATGGGACCTACATTTGTTTTGAGTTCATGCTTTCATTTGATTGTTAATATATTCATGTGTTGATCAAATAATCTCTACATAGCCAAAGCTTTTCCTTCAAACCAGGCACCGTGAGTTTGATTCATATTACACTATTGTCATAGTGGCGTAAGTTTGATAGGCGTGCACTTTATATATTAAATGTTAGGACTGTGTACTTTTTCTTTTCCCTTATTTTATGATTAGTCACCTCTTTATTATATAGGCATATCAGTTATGAGTTCAATTTTGAACTCAAAAATAAGAATTTCTCTCCTTGCACTCAAATTTTCCCGGCCCACTGTAAGAATTTGATCCCCAACTAATTTTAGGGGGGTGCTATCCATACAACCTTTTTTACTTCTTACACACATCTTGTTACTTTCTGTCATTTGATCTGACGGCCGGAAATTGAGAAGGGTATGTGAGAAGTAAAAAGAGGTGTGTAGATAGCACACCTAATTTTTTCACACAATTTTCCAGCTCATTGTGAAAGGACTAATTTATGAGGAAGGCAATTGGAACCTGAGTACAATGGACAGACACCTCTATCCATTATCCGGCCCTCTGTGGAAAGCCTAATATATGAGAAGGGCAATTTGAACTTGGGTGCAATTAGCTTGTTTATTATCCAGAATGAATTGTTGTAGTGGCGATTTTGCAAAGCAAAAATGAGATGTTTATTTAATTTTAAGGTGGAGATTTTCACTCCTCCATTCGTAATCCATCTATTGATATTCGTCAGAAGTCACCAAAAAGTATAAGAGAGAAGGAGGAGAGCACAATTCTCTCCCATTTTCCTGAAGAATAACTGATGCTCAATCCTCAAGCAGAGTTCAAGGCAAAACAGTAACCTAAAACATGAACACAACCGCTGTAAACGTCCTCCCGTTCACATTTTCCGGTGAGGTTGTCGTCACATGTCAATCAACCTTGTGGAAGAAGTGTCATATACAACGATTACATGCAACCACGATTGATAGTTTACGACCTCCACAGCGAATAACAATAATAATTTGCATAAAAAACGAGTAATAATAGTTTACGTTAACTACTATGGTAATCCACATTCCGTCAACTCCATGTATTTTCTATCAAATATAGGGGTGATTAGGACTTTTATGCATCGAACAAATTTGTTAAAACGAAAAAGAATAAGAAAATTTGATTTCAATTTTTATGTTATTTAGTTTTTAAGGTTGTGAATTGAATTTTCAAATTTACACCCAATTTAATGAAAAACAAACGGAGTTCACGGAACGGACCAAAAACGCCAAACGTGAGTGAGTTTGAGAACCACAGAAAACCAAAATAGATTCAGGGACAACAATGAACCAGTGACAAGGTCAGCGACGATTTTCGTAACCAACACTAACGTTTACAAATAGCTATTTATTTCAAAAAGTAACAACTTAAAGATGATGCTGCTAAGTTCTAAAATATATCACTGTTTGGTATGAAGTGCATCTACATGTCTCGCAATGAACAAGAATGAACTCATCGGATCACAGGAGTAATGAAAGGTATGAAGACGTGATAGAATTAATATCATGTAAGAAGTTTGATACACCAGATAAGATATAGGCAGACAGAGCACCAAAACTCAATGCAACAAGTGAGAAAATGAAGCACCCCAAAAAGTCCTATTTAACAGCATTGCTTAGTTTTGATGTGTCAATCAATGGCGATAATGAGGAAACCGACAGATACGTACAATAGGAAAACAGGGTAAAGTGCAAGGGCTTTTCTCCTGGGGTTGACTGCTGAACTCATGAAAGGATATGCAGCCCATGAACTCCAAGCCAGTGTTACGCTTACCACAACCACCTTCAATATCACATTGTCCTTCACCATACATATCAGAGCTCCAACGTCCAGAGGAAATAGGCAATAACCGAGGAGACTAAGGCTCTGGAAGAATATTATGTGTCCACCCTGACAACAAAAAAAAACACTTTTCTCAATCTACTCATTTTGTTAAAGGAACATCTCTTACCCTAGCTTGTTATATCTTAAGAATGTGAATCAAGCGCAAATTCTGGCGTTTGTGCATAATTCTCCCTGATAAACCGTATGATTCACAATCTAACAGCTGCATCTCACACTACACAAGAAAATTACTCTAACTGTCTATATACAACACATACAATAAAGAAGACTTGTAACGTGCTATACTTCTTGCAATACTCTAGGTTGTAGATGTAGATAGATCACTACTAATTGTTCACCAAGTGATGCATCAGTTTTCCATACACTCAATCCGAGCTCACTCTCGCCCTTCATTTACTTACAGCTACTACGATACTCACGATAATTGACATCATAATGAATTTGAGGGTACAGCAGTGTTGATATAAGATAGAGCATTCACACAAAATAAGAAAGGCCACTTAGTTATATAGATCTCCCATTCACACGCAATTCTTGGCTTCGAAAACCCAACATGAACAAATCGATACAAGTAGAACGCGAGAGAGTGGGTAATTACCAGTAGGAGTACATTCAGTGTCAGAATCACAGCACCAGCAGCAAGCACAGCAAAAGCAACAGCAAAAACCTCAGACTGTTCACAAACAATTCCAATTGAAATCAAAATGAGAAAAACCCACAAACCATAATCTTCAGAAAACCCAAACATACATATACACATATATACATATAATAAAAATGAAAGAAAAGGGGCAATTGACCTTTTTAACAGATGCAGACCAGGAAAGAGTGAGACCCAAGAACACAATGAAGAAGAAAGGTCCCCAGAGATCCCAATCCCTCAAGGCCTTTCCCGGGTCCTCACGATACGGGTTGGGGAACACCACAAGCTTCAAATTGCTCACGATTCTCGACAAGTCGCGCTTCACGGTGTCCCAAACGGGCTCGGTTAGGGTGTTGGGCGGGGAGCCGAACCCGGAGGGGGAGATACTGGGGCCGTTGGTTGCGGAGGGAATGGGAGGTGGGGCGGGGACGGACGGAGGCTTCTGCTTCGCGGCGGAGGAGGGGGCTGGGGGCGGGAGGTTTGATGGGATGAAAGGGGATGATGAGACGGGAATGGAGGCGCGGGGAGGACTGGGGGGTTTGGCGGGGAGGACGGTGGTGGGGCCCGATTGGACGCTGGCGTTGATTAGGTTTTCGATCTCGTCGATGTCGGATTGGGAGGAGGGGTGGAGGGGGACGGTGTCGCGTTCGGAGTGCGACATTGTTTTGGTCTCCGGAGTTTGGATCTGATCAGAGAGAGGGGAGATCTAGTGATCGAGGAATTTGGGTGTGGAGTCGGGAGGGAAGAGGTATTTGGGAAATGGGAATTTTTAGAAAACGCAGTCGTTCGTTACGGGGCTGATAGAGGAAAGTGATGAAATCAACAAATCTGCGTGAGGGTTGATAATGACCTTATTTGGCTCACGCGCGTAGACAACACAAGAATTTGGCTCCAGTTGTTACGTTCGACATGCGTTTGGAGGCGTCAAAGTTGTCGAATTGCACTGAGTTTGGTTTAATCGGTACAATTGGATTAGCGACTACGACATTAGGAGTTTAGCCAATATGACACTATCGGTTTAGTTGGTACGACATTAGGGCTCTAGTCAGTACGGTACTATGACTCTCTATTAGGGTTGGGTTCGGTTTAAAATGGTTCGGTTTTTTGCCAAAATCAAAACCGAATCGAAATTTCAATTCGATTCGATTCGGTTTGATTTTTTTTCGGTTTGGTTTCGGTTTGGTTTCAGTTTTTTATTTTATTTATTTTTTAAATGAAACATGTTGATGCACAAAACAGCGAGGACTTTGGTACAACAGAAAATGTTAAGTTTGTGACCTTCGCTAGATTGCTCCGGTCATTAATGTGGATAAGTATGTAAATGGATAGAGATAGGGAAGCAAACATAAGACGTACGTGGTTCACCTAGATTGGCTACATCCACGGAGTAGAGAAGTTCTCATTAATTGTGAAAGGTTTACACAAGTACATAGGTTCAAGCTCTCATTTTGTGAGTACTAGTGAATGATTTAGTACAAATGACATTAGGAAATATTGTGAAAGAATGATCTCTATTTATAGAAGAGAGTTTCTAGTTTCATTCTGACATTGACACGTGTCGTGTTGTGATTGGCTTCTGATGTTGACACGTGTCGCGCTATGATTGGCTTCTGATGTCGACACGTGTCGCACTCCTGGTTGGAGGGAAACTCTTATGGGTCCTTGACGATATAACGTTGACCGGTGCTCAGTAGTTTCGGGATTGGTCAAGTATGGTACAAACAGTGCTCCCCTAAGTTCCCGAGTGAGGAAAGCTCCTCAGTTGGGGACTTGCAAGATCCAAGCCATTGAGTAATCACGAAACTTCTAAGTACCGAAGTGTGGTATCATTTTCACTTGCCTTATCTGTCTCATACGTAGATGTGACATCTTTTCTGGAAGTACTTTTCCTTCATCCAGGGGTGGTATCTTTAACCGATGAAGATGCACAAGGTAATGTATCAATTTCACTTGAAGCTTACTTGTAGTTTCGGGCTTGGTCAAGTGCGATACAAAACCCTATAGTAGGAGTCCCCCAAGTCGCCAAGCTAGGAGATTTACCGAAAGAGGTAACAGACAAGGTAAGCAATCAGACTTCCAAGCAAGCAAGCTGGATCAGAGGTTCAACTTCGGCTTTCGGTTGATTGTTCTCCTTCTCCTTGTGTCGTAAACAACAACAAGGATAAGGAGAAGCAAATGGAGAAGAGATGATATGAGATACTTTCGCTTTTGAAGAAGTAACTTTCCACAGGCTTATTCTTGAACTAGGCTGGAGGGTTTTCTGGTTTCCTACAGAGTGTAAGGCCGACTCAAGAATTTGAAAGTCAAAACAAGTCCATCAAATCAAGAGTGCATTCGACCTTGATGATATGGGATACTTTTGCTGTTGACGAAGTAGTGGATGAATCGGCACGTGTTCTGTTGTGCTTGTCTCCACATGCTTCTTTGTATCATTCTCACTTGCCCTATCTGTTCCTCAGGCAGATGTGGTATTTTTTCTGGAAGCATAAGATGTTGAAGATGAGTACTCGAGAGCAATGCCAGGTAAGTTGTCCGGCAAGGCGTTCCAGGCAGTCCTGACTGGAAGCTTGATTCTAAGTGCTGACTGATTGTTCTCTTTCTCCTTGTCTTGTAGGTAAGAACAAAGCCAAAGGAAAAAACAGGGAAAAAACATGATATGGGATACTCTTGCTTTTAACCCTGATGATATGAGATACTCTTGCTCTGGTGTGGCTTGTTTGTAGAGGTATTATCGGGAGGAAAAGAAGTTGAGTATTTCGAGAGACTTCGTTGGGAGTGCCCTCTCAGATATGAGGAAGGGTTGAGCATTTTTGCAGGTCTGCCTGTCCATGGAGGATGGAGGTCGACATATATAGGAGTCTCTCTAACAACAAGTAGTAATGCTATTCCTTTACCATTCTTGGTCGTAGCAATGTAGTGGGAGCTGCAAGCTTCACGTGCTTTAACTTTGTCAGAGCACTTTGAAAAAATTGTATGTGGTATCTGGAAAGCTGATGTTGCGTGTGAAGATTGCAGACAAGCTTTACTAAGGAAATTTGGCTCTCGAAGTTCGGAGAGCGATGCCTCTTCAGTTTTCGAACAAGCAATCCTGTCGGGGATCTGGCTCTCGAGATTCGGAGAACGATGCCTCTTCGATTTTTGAGAAAGCAATTCTGTTGGGAGTCTGGCTCTTGAGATTCTGAGAGCGGTGCCTCTTCGATTTTTGAGAAAGTAATCCTGTTGGGAGTCTGGCTCTCGAGATTCGGAGGTCGGTGCCTCTTCGATTTTTAAGCAAGTAATAATGCTATTCCTTTACCCTTCTTGGTCATAGCAATGTAGTGGGAGCTGCAAGCTTCACATGTTTTAACTTTGTCAGAGCGCTTTGAAAAAGTGGTCTGTGGTATTTGGAAAGCTGATGTTGCTTGTGAAGATTGCAGACAAGCTTTATCCAAGGAAATCTGGCTTTCGAAGTTCAGAGAGCGGTGCCTCTTTAGTTTTTGAACAAGCAATCCTGTCGGGGATCTGGCTCTCGAGATTCAGAGAACGGTGCCTCTTCGATTTTTGAGAAAGCAATCCTATTGGGAGTCTAACTCTTGAGATTCGGAGAGCAGTTTCTCTTCGATTTTTGAGAAAGTAATCTTGTTGGGAGTCTGGCTCTCTTGATTTGGAGAGTGGTGCCTATTCGATTTTTGAGCAAGCAATCTTGTTGGGAGTGTTTTCTCGAATGTGAGTAAAGGTTAGGCATTTTTGCCAGTCTGCCTTGCCACGGAGCATGGAGGTTGACACACATTGGGACTTTCTAGTTATCAAGCAGTGATGCTGTTCCTTTACCCTTGTGGGTAATAGTAGGGTAGCTGGATCTTCAAAATTTATGTGCCTAAACTTTGTCAGAGATCTTTGGCAAAGTTATTTGTGGTACCCGAGGAGCTGATGTTGTGTGTGGAAAGTGGTGCCTCTTCGAAATCCAGAAAGTGGTGCCTCTTTGATTTTTGAACCAACGGCCCTGTTGCCCTTTCTTTTATAAGGGCACCAATTGTGTGCAAGAAGTACATTCAGAGAGTTATTGCTTGTAGGAATTTTCCCCTTACTTCAGAGATTTATTGCACCTCATTTCTCCTTCATTATTTCTGAGAATGTCTGGCCCATTCGACCGTCGTTTTGACTTGAACTTTGGTGAAGAGGCAGCAATGCCTTCTCAAGACAACATATGGCGCCCATCCTTCTTATCTTCTACTGGTCCTCTTACCGTTGGGGACTTTGTGATGAAGAATGATATGACCGCTGCGGTGGTGGCCAGGAACTTTCTCACTCCCAAAGATAATAGACTACTTTCCAAACAGTCTGATGAGTTGGCTGTTAAGGATTCTCTGGCTCTCAGTGTTTAGTGTGTAGGTTATGTGTCCAATATGGCCAAACGCCTATTTGCTCGAACCCGCCAAATTGAATCATTGGCGGCTGAAGTGATAAGTCTCAAACAGGAGATCAGAGGGCTTAAACATGAGAACAAACAGTTGCACAGGCTCGCACATGACTATGCTACAAACATGAAGAGGAAGCTCGACTAGCTGCAGGAATCTGATTGTCAGATTTTACTTGATCATCAGAGGTTTGTGGGTTTGTTTCAAAGGCATTTATTGCGTTCGTCTTCTGGGGCTGTACGCCGTAATGAAGCTCCAAATGATCAACCTTCTGTGCGTCCTCATTCTGGGGTTCTGCCTAGTACTGAGGCTCCGAATAATCACCCTCTGGTGCCTCATCTTTCTGGGGCTCTGCCGACTGCTGAGACTTCTCCTGAGCAACCTTTGTGAAGGCTCCCTCTTGTTTGTTTATTTTGATTCATGTATATGTACATATTTGTAACTTATCGGAGATATCAATAAACAAGTTTTGCTTCATTTCAACGTATTGTGTTAAATACACCAAGGCCTTATTCACTAAGTTCTTTGAATTTTTCCTTTTGTTGAAGCTTGTATGTTGAAGCTTTGTGAGTGAAGCATGTAGGTTGAGGTAGTGCTCCCTTAATTTCCCGAGTGTGGAAAACTTCTCATTTGGAGACTTGAAAAATCCAAGTCACTGAGTGGTCGTGAAACTTCCGAGTATAAAGGTGCAGTAGCATATGGTAGGAGTCCCCCAAGTCTCTAGTCGATGGAGTTGACGAATGAGGCATTTCCTTTCTAAGTGGTAGCCCAAAACTCCTTCTTCATATATATTTGTTATGAAAGTTGTTAGGCCCAAAGAAGAGGAGGCCTAGGCAATTTTGTTTTTTTTTTTTTTCAAATTTTTTTTTTTCAAATTTTCGAATTTTCGAATTTTTGAATTTTCGAATTTCCGAAAAAAAATATTTAAATATATATTTTAAAGCTTTGGTGTTGAAGCTTTGAGGTTGAAGCTTTGAGGTTGAAGCTTTGGTGTTGAAGCTTTGAGGTTGAAGCTTTGTTGGGCACCATGAATTGATTTTGCTTCACACTATCTTGATCAAGATAGTGTGAAGCTTTTGTAGGTGAAACTTTTGTGTTGAAGTTTGTAGGTGAAACTTTTATGGGTGAAGCTTTTGTGGGTCAAGCTTTTGTAGGTGAAGCTTTTGTGGGTCAAGCTTTTATGGGTCAAGCTTTTATGGGTCAAGCTTTTGTGGGTCAAGCTTTTATGGGTCAAGCTTTTATGGGTCAAGCTTTTGTGGGTCAAGCTTTGTTGGGCACCATGAATTGATTTTGCTTCACACTATCTTGATCAAGATAGTGTGAAGCTTTTATAGGTGAAGCTTTTGTGTTGAAGTTTTTTAGATGACGCTTTTGTGGGTGAAGTTTTGTAGGTGAAGCTTTTGTGGGTGAAGCTTTTGTGGGTCAAGCTTTTGTGGGTCAAGCTTTGGAGTTGAAGCTTTGTAGGTGAAGCTTTGGAGTTGAAGCTTTTGTTGGGTACCATGAATTGATTTTGCTTCACACTCTCTTGATCAAGATAGTGTGAAGCTTTTGAGAATTTGTAGTTGTCCTCCATTAATGAAGCTTTTGTGTTGAAGCTTTTGTGGGTGAAGCTTTTGTGTTGAAGCTTTTGTAGGTGAAGCTTTGGAGTTGAAGCTTTGTAGGTGAAGCTTTGGAGTTGAAGCTTTTGTTGGTGAAGCTTTTTTTGGGTACCATGAATTGATTTTGCTTCACACTATCTTGATCAAGATAGTGTGAAGCTTTTGAGAATTCGTAGTTGTCCTCCATTGATGAAGCTTTGTTGAATTTCCCTTTTTTTTTCTTTTTTTTTTGGGAAACTAAAAATTTGAAAATATGGGAGAGACAACATATACAAATTTTGCTTCTATACTGTTGAGCAAGAGATTGTGATGCAAGCCACACCTTGTAGTAGTCGAAGGTTTGGATGAACCATATAAATTAAATTTGCTTCGAACAGTCTTGAATTTATCTCGAAGGTTTGAGAATTGTAGTGTTGGAAATATGCCCTAAAGCCAATCATATGATGATACTTTACGGACATTTCACATGTTAAACTAATCTAGTTTAACTATAAAAGGCAAAGATTATTGTTTGAGCCGTCTCATATAAATGTTATATGCTTAAACGATAAAGTCCAAGGAATATGTGATTGGGAGAATGCGATCTAATGAAGTTAGATTCATGAGACCATTCTTTCGTAGACACATCCTAAATGTTCCTGATCATAGGATTGCTAATTGGGCATTGACAGTCCGTTAAGATCAGTACGTACTGTGTCTTCTCTCAGGAAGAGTGACTAGTCTCGAGTCATTGGTGTGTGTGACATCAAGACAAGTACGTAGGTGCTCAATAGAGAATGAGTTCACTGAACACGATCAACGAAGAGTTCTCATATTCATGTCACATGAGAACTCATGGTTGGGATAATGCAAAGTAGTCCTTTGACCTGAGGCATCGTCGTTGTCTTGTGGTTAAGTCCTTGATCTTTGATTATGTCAAACGTCATTCCATTGGAGTGTCCACGACATCGTTGGGGTTAAGCCACTTAGCCATGGAGGCAAGTGAATGCGCAACAAGGGATCTCTAACCTTCAAACTGTTTGAGGGAGAATACTCTATGATATGATTTAGAATCTCTGGCCAGAGTATGAATGAGATTTAGGAATGCGTTCCAAATCACATTCAAGGTAATCATATAAGCACACGAATCACATTGGATAGTAGACATGAATAAATAAACTATCAAACCAAACAATGTGGTCAAGAGTATTGTATTAGAGAAAGACCGTATTGCATTTGTAATCCTAAACTGAATAGGTTCTCCACCTCTTCTGATTAGCTTGGGTAACCATGATATGCTGCAAGGTGTCACTCATGGTTTGTGGAAGCCCTAAACGTGTGTAATCACTAAAGGGAGAATTGAAAGTAAGTTTCAATTCACAATCGATGTAAAATGGTTTTAATCGCCCACTGCCTCGCTAAAAGGAACCTAATGGATCGCACACCGTGTAAGGTGGAGATTGAAGAAACAATGGAGATGAGTAAGAATGATTAAATGGTTTAATCATTTATTTATGGCAAGGATTAATTAATATGTTAATTAATCAAACGAATAAGTTCGTTAAAGCCCTCGGGATAGTTTTGGACCTTAAGGCCCAATGGGCTTCGAACGTCAAGCCCATTAACTTGAGTTGTATGACAACTTAATGAATAATGATTCACAAAGGCCCAATTAGTCCCAAATATCCTAATGGCCGGCCATATAGTTTAGGGTAGTGAACTTGGACTTATTTACAAGTTTGCCACTCAAATGAATAAAGGTATAAATATGACTTTATAGCCAAAATTCATTAAGGGTTTGTTTTGGAGAAAATTGGTGAGAACTTGTCTCTCCCTTTCTCTCTAAAGAGGCCGGCCACCTTGGGGGGTGCATCTTGCAATCCCACTACTCCAAGGTCACTCATTTCTTCTCCAATCTCTCCTTGGTGAAGAGACTTAGAGGTTCTCAATTTTGGGAACTTGGAGAAACCTATTCTTCCATCCAAATCCATAGATTTAAGATGCAAGGAATGAAGGCCCTCTCTTTGGGTGATTAGCCTTTGCTTATGCAAAGAGGAATCTACAAAGGTATAAATTTCAACTCACTATGTTTTGAGTTGAGTTTTGGTTCACCAATCTACTAGGCTTTGAATTTCATGGTTAATGTTTTGTTTTTAAGTGCATGCAAGCATGATTCCGCCTTCAATTGTTAATTGCATGCTTATTGATGTTGCTTAAATGAACATGTTTTCACAAAATAATCCTTCATGTAGTTGCCCTCTATTGATGAAGCTTTTGTTGGCACCATAAATTGATTTTGCTTCACACTGTCTTGATCAAGAGTGTGTAAAGCTTTTGAGAATTGTGGTTGCCCTCCATTGATAAAGTTCTTGTTGGCACCATAAATTGATTTTGCTTCACACTGTCTTGATTAAGAGTGTGTGAAGCTTTTGAGAATTGTGGTTGAACCCCTTTGATGAAGCTTTTGTTGGCACCATAAATTGGTTTTGCTTCACACTGTCTTGATCAAGAGTGTGTGAAGCTTTTGAGAATTGTGGTTGCCCTCCATTGATGAAGCTCTTGTTAGCACTATAAATTGGTTTTGCTTCACACTGTCTTGATCAAGAGTGTGTGAAGCTTTTGAGAATTGTGGTTGAACTCCTTTGATGAAGCTTTTGTTGGCACCATAAATTGGTTTTGCTTCACACTGTCTTGATCAAGAATGTGTGAAGCTTTTGAGAATTGTGGTTGCCTTCCATTGATGAAGCTCTTATTGGCACCATAAATTGGTTTTGCTTCACACTGTCTTGATCAAGAGTGTGAAGCTTTCTACAAGTTGTAGTGTTTTTATTGTTACAGAGGGAAATGTCTGAAGCAGATGCAAGATGGCTGAATAGCTTGATCTTCTTATGCCATGCACTGAAGTTGTTGTTGGCTTGCAATCAGACTTTGTTGGTGACTATAACTCTTGTTGGGCATAAGTGCTCCCTTAATTGAGTTGTCAAGCTTGAGGATTTTTTATTATTTGTGAATGCTAAGAGTTCACATGTACAAGTTGTACCACTCGTTTTCTGGTAGGTGGAATGAATGGTGAGTTGCTTTCATCAGTTGGTTGGTGGTACGAATGTGAGTTCCTTCATCACCTTTCATCACCTGGTTGGTGGCATGAGGATGAGTTCCTTCTTCACCTAATTAGTGGCATGAATGGCAAGTTGCCAAAATATATAAATTGAATTTGCTTCGAACAGTCTTGAATTTGCTTCGAAGGTTTGAGAATTGTAGTTGCCCTCCATTGATGAAGCTTTTGTTGACACCATAAATTGGTTTTGCTTCACATTGTCTTGATCAAGAGTGTGTGAAGCTTTTGAGAATTGTGGTTGAACTCATTTGATGAAGCTTTTGTTGGCACCATAAATTGGTTTTGCTTCACACTGTCTTGATCAAGAATGTGTGAAGCTTTTGAGAATTGTGGTTGCCCTCCATTGATGAAGCTCTTGTTGGCACCATAAATTGATTTTGCTTCACACTATCTTGATCAAGAGTGTGTGAAGCTTTTGAGAATTGTGGTTGAACTCTTTTGATGAAGCTCTTATTGGCACCATAAATTGGTTTTGCTTCACACTGTCTTGATCAAGAGTGTGTAAATCTTTTGAGAATTGTGGTTGCTCTCCATTAATGAAGCTCTTGTTGGCACCATAAATTGGTTTTGCTTCACACTGTCTTGATCAAGAGTGTGTGAAGCTTTTGAGAATTTTTGTTGAACTCCTTTAATGAAGCTCTTGTTGGCACCATAAATTGGTTTTGTTTCACACTATCTTGATCAATAGTGTGTGAAGCTTTTGAGAATTGTGGTTGCCCTCCATTGACGAAGCTCTTGTTGTTGGCAATGTAAATTGGTTTTGCTTCACACTGTCTTGATCAAGAGTGTGTGAAGCTTTTGAGAATTGTGGTTGCCCTCTATTGATGAAGCTCTTGTTGGCACCATAAATTGTTTTTGCTTCGCACTGTCTTGATCAAGAGTGTGTGAAGCTTTTCAGAATTGTGGTTGAACTCCTTTGATGAAGCTCTTGTTGGCACCATAAATTGGTTTTACTTTACACTGTCTTGATCATGAGTGTGTGAAGCTTTTAAGAATTGTGGTTGAACTCCTTTGATGAGGCTCTTGTTGGCACCATAAATTGGCTTTGCTTCACACTTTCTTGATCCAGAGTGTGTGAAGCTTTTGAGAATTGTGGTTGCCCTCCATTGATGAAGCTCTTGTTGGCACCATAAATTGGTTTTGCTTCACATTGTCTTGATCAAGATTGTGTGAAGCTTTCTACGAGTTGTAATGTTTGCATTGTTACAGAGGGGAAATGTTTGAAGCAGATGCAAGAGGGTTGAATAGCTTGATCTTCGTATGCCATGCACTGAAGTTGTTGGCTTGCAATAAGACTTTGTTGGTGACTATAACTCTTGTTGGGCATAAATGCTCATCTAGTTGAGTTGTCAAGCTTGAGGGTTTTTGATTATTTGTGAATGTTAGGAGTTCACATATACAAGTTGTACCACTCGTCTTCTGGTAGGTGGAATGAATGGTGAGTTGCTTTCATCACTTGGTTGGTGGTACGAAGGTGAGTTCCTTCTTTCCTTGGTTGGTGGCATGAATGGCAAGTTGCCAAATGATATTAGAGTACGGGTTGTACATTTCATCACCTGGTTGGTGGCATGAAGGAGAGTACAGGTTATACATTTCATCATCTGGTTGGTGGCATGAAGATGAGTTCATTCTTCACCTGGTTGGTGGCATGAGTGACAAGTTGCCAAATGATATTAGAGTACGGGTTGTACATTTCATCACCTGGTTGGTGGTATGAAGGAAAGTACAGGTTGTACATTTCATCACCTGGTTGGTGGCATGAATGGCAAGGTGCCAAATGATATTAGAGTACGGGTTATACATTTCATCACCTGGTTAGTGGCATGAAGGAGAGTACGGGTTATACATTTCATCACCTGGTTGGTGGTATGAAGATGAGTTCCTTCTTTACCTGGTTGGTGGCATGAGTGGTAAGTTGCCAAATGATATTAGAGTACAGGTTGTACATTTCATCACCTGGTTGGTGGCATGAAGATGAGTTCTTTCTTCACCTGGTTGGTGGCATGAGTGGCAAGTTGCCAAATAATATTAGAGTACGGGTTGTACATGTCATCACCTGGTTGGTGGCATGAAGAAGAGTACGGGTTGTACATTTCATCACCTGGTTGGTGGCATGAAGATGAGTTCCTTCTTCACATTTCATCACCTGGTTGGTAAGAATAAGGGTAAGGTGTCTAGGCACATTGTAGCAAGTGTCGAATGACACAAAATACGTTGAACCCTTTCAAAGCACAGTTGGCTTATGTATAAATATGTTGGAATGTATGATTGAATGAATATACTGTGAAGCTGTTTGTTTATTTGTATAGTCTTGTTGACATATACTTAGACTTTGTTTCATGTTGGAAGCATTCATGTTGAAGCTTTGAACCCCGAGTGTTTCATTGCTAGGAATGTAAGAGGATTAGGATCGAGTTGTCTAAATCACCTCTTTATTGAATTCATGCCAAATAGTCTTCGTTACATAGGATGCCGAACGGCTGAAGCTTAACACTTGTACAATGTGAGTTTACTTGTAATAGTACTTCAAGTGATCAGCATTCCATGGATGGCCAAGGGTCTTGCTATCGGAGCTTCTAAGCTTGTAAGAGCCAGAGCGACTGATGCCAACAACTTCAAACGGTCTATCCTAGTTTGGACTAAGTGTTCCTACACTTGGGACTCTGTCGCAGAGTAATCTTTTCTTCAATACCCAGTCCCCCACTTTGAAAGAACGAGGTTTGACCCTTGAGTCATAGTAGTTGGAGATGCGCTGCTTGTAGGCGACATTCCTCAAATGAGCCTGGTTTCTGTGTTCCTCGACTAGATCTAAGTTGAGGGTAAGTTGTTTGTCATTTTCGCTTTGCACGTAGTTTTGGACTCGGAACATTGCTTGCTCAAGCTCAACTGGGACAACTGCCTTTGTACCAAAGGCAAGTGAGAATAGGGTTTCTCCTGTTGATGTCCGATACGAAGTGCGGTATGACCAAAGAACTTAGGGTGCAAATTCTGGCCAACAACCTTTAGCCTTGTCCAAGCTGGTTTTCAAAGTTCGCTTGATTATTTTGTTGATGGCTTCAACTTATCCATTAGATTGGGGATGAGCTGGGGAGGCAAAACATAAGTTGATATTGAACTTAGAGCAGAACATCTTGAACTTATTGTTGTCGAACTGTCCCCGTTGTCAGTGACTATTGCATTGGAAATGCCGAATCTGCAAAGGATGTTCTTCCATACGAAGTCTTCTATTTTTGCCTCAGTAATGGTTGCCAAGGGTTCTACTTCGGCCCACTTTATGAAGTAGTCAACTGCAATGATTGCATAGTGAACCTTGCCCTTCCCTGCAAGCATTGGGCCAATCAAATCAAGTCCCAAATGGGCGAAGGGCCGAGGGCTGATCATAGGAGTGAGCGGCTCAGGAGGGGAGTGAGGAATAGTTGCATAGCGTTGACATTTATCACATGAGTGGGATATTCTGATGGCATCTTGGTAGAGTGTTGACCAGTAATATCCTTGGCGAAAAGCCTTGTATGCTAGGGATCGAGATCAAGCATGATCTCCGCAGACTCCTTCATGTATTTCCCTAATGACAGTTTCCGCCTCTACCGGCGTAAGGCATCTTAGGTATGGTAGGTTAAAACCCCGCTTGTAGAGTTGGTCATTAATGATCAAGTAACGGGTAGCCTTGTATCGAATCTGCTTAGCTTAGACTTTGTCATTTGGAAGGGTGCCATGAGTAAGGAATCTATAAATCGGGGTAATCCAACTATCTCCTTGTTGTAAGTTGCACACTTCCGCAGCCATGGTGCTTGGTGCTGCCAACAATTTGACCTGAATTTTTCTCCCAATCTTGTCTTCCACCGCTGAGGCGAGGCGAGCCAAAGCATCTGCATGACTGTTTAGCGCTCGAGGAATTTGGGTGATCTGGTAGTGGAAGTGCTTGAGTAACAATTGTGTTTGTGCTAGATATGCTGCCGTGGAGCTATCCTTAGCATCAAAGTTGTTGGTGACCTGGTTAACCACCAATTGGGAGTCATTGAAGATATCAATTTGTTTAACCCCAAGGTGTTTGGCCAAACGTAAGCCTGCTATGAGGGATTCATATTCGACCTCATTGTTCGACGCCTTGAATTTGAAACGAAAAACATACTCCATCGCCACTTTGTCAGGGATCGTAAGGACTAGTCCTGCTCCACAACCCTGTTAGTTGGACGAGCCATCAACACATAGACTTCATGCTGGGGCTGTTGGTTCTATTTTCTGAGCGTCCGAGGGTAATGAAACCACTTCTTTAGGTGTAGAAACAATGTCAACAGGATATGTGAAGTCGGCGATGAAGTCTGCCACTGCTTGGCCCTTCTCAGCTGGCTTTGGTTGGTAGGAGATGTCAAACTCACCCACTGCTTGGCCCTTCTAAGTGTCAGGACGTTGGAGTATTTGTCGAAGAGGATAATTGGTAAGCACGATGATGGAGTGTGTTTGGAAGTAAGGGCGAAGTTTTCGAACAAACATGACCAATGCTAGAGCCAATTTCTCAATGTTGGAGTATCGTGTCTTCGCATCTTGTAAGGCCTTGCTAGCATAGTAGACAGGTCGTTCGACATTACCATCATTTCGAATGAGAACGAAACTTACTGCTAAAGCCGATACCGACAGATAGATAATGAGAGTGTCACCAACCTCAGGTTTGGAGAGCAAAGGGGCTTTACTCATGTAGTCTTTGAGGTTCTTGAATGCCTCAGCACATTCATCAGTCCAGGTAATGTACTTCTTACTTCGCTTAAGTGCTTTGAAGAAAAGAGCACATCTGTCGGTGGCCTTAGAGATGAACCTAGTTAAGGCTGCCACTTTGCCAGTAAGGCTCTGGATGTCTTTTGAAGTTATCGGTTCCTTCATGTCGAGGATTGCTTTGATCTTCTCGGGATTAGCCTCAATGCCTCGTTGGCTTATCATGAAGCCTAAGAATTTTCCAGAGCCTACGCCGAATGCACATTTGTTGGGGTTCAACCTCATTCGATACCTCTTCAGAATGGTGAAAGTTTCAGATAGGTTGGTGATATGTTGGTTAGCATGTTTGCTCTTGACTAGCATATCATCAATGTAAACTTCTATGCTCTTCCCAATTTGTTCGGCGAACATTGAATTGACCAGTCTCTGATAAGTCGCTCCTGCATTCTTTGGGTCGAAGGGCATGACTTTGTAGCAATATAGTCCACTGTCAGTAGTGAAGGCTGTGTGTTCTTGGTCTGGAGGGTTCATGAGGATTTGGTTGTATCCTGAGTAAGCATCCATAAAGCTCAAGAGTTCACACCCTGCCGTAGAGTCTATAAGTCTGTCTATGAGAGGAAGAGGAAAGCTATCCTTCGGGCATCCTTTGTTTAGGTCGGTGTAATCGATACACATTATCCACAAAACCTTTTGGAGCAGGACACTTTCCTTAGTCGGATTCTTCTTAACAAGGATAACATTTGCTACCCACGTTGGATAATTGACTTCGCGGACGAAGCCTATGCCTTTGAGTTTTTCAACTTCTACCTTCATTGCCTCGTACCGTTTAACGTCATAAGATCTCTGCTTCTGTCTCACTGGCTTGGTCTTAGGGTCAATACTTAAGCGATGACAGATTATATCGGGAGAGATGCCTGGCATGTCCTCGTATGACTAGGCGAAGACCTCAGTGTTTTTTTACAAAAAAGAGATCAATGCCAACCGAATGGGTGGTGATAAGGTGGTACCAATCTTCACCATGCGATCCGGATAATCTTTTGAGATAGAGACCTTCTCCAACTCTTTAGCGGGTTGTGCTTGCTGGGTGAAAGAGTCATCTCGAGGATCGTCGGGTTGACTGTTGCCACCGTGAAGATCCAAGTTGGCTTCGTCTGGGTTGGTCTTTATGACTTGGTCATGTATAGAAAGGGTTTCCTTGGGCACAGGCAGGTGCTGTTGCTTGACCGAAGTGTTGTAACATGATCGTGCACTAAGTTGATCTCCTCTGATGTAACCATTGCCATAGGGGGTTGGAAATTTCATCAACAACATATGTATGGATACCATGACCTTAAGATCATTGATGCCTGTGCGTCCGAAGATGACATTGTATGCCGTTGGCAATCAACCACCAGGAAGTTAGTGGTAATGGTAGTTGTGTAAGGGCCTGTACCAATGGTGAAAGGTATGTGTATGCTCCCTAAAGGTTGCACGATATCACCAGCGGAGCTTATCAGAGGGGAAATCGAGCGGTCGAGCAAGTGTTCAGCTACATTAAATGCCCTGAAAACTTCAGCAAACACGATATTGACTGAAGCTCCCGTGTCTACCAGGATTCGTCGTACTTCAAAGTTGGCTATGTGAGCTTCCACGATCAGTGGGTCATTGTGAGGGTAGATGATTCCTCTTTCTTCCTCAGGGTAGAAACATATTGGATCCCAGTTAGGCTTTTGATACTTACCTCCCCTGATGTCTTCCACGTGAAACACTTGGTGGCAAGACCTTAAAGCTCGTTCACTATTTTTCATGGCCCTGTTGGAAGATTTAGATATAGGTGTGCCACCACTTATGGAATATATCAAATTTACCTGGCGTTGGTTATGGTTACCCCTTGGAGGGTGAAGGAGGAATTGATCAATTTTTCCTTCACGTGCCAAGGCTTCAATATGATCACGAATGGTGATACACTTCTCGCCGTCATGGCCGTTATGCTCGTGGTAGTAGCAAAACGTGCCCGTGTTCTTCGTGGGCTTGTAATCTGGGTGCCTCGGCTTTGGCTTCGGTATCAAGTGTGCTATGCTGGGGTAAATGGCCACGCATATGGTGTTCAAAGGTGTGTATGCCTCATACCTCGGGGTAGGGGTTGTCCTGACATGTGCTTGACCCATTGTGTTGACTGCCTGGGGTTGGGGATTATCATGGCGATAACCTTGGTTATCGCGGTAGTGTCCCTTACTCCTTTTACTAAAATGAGACTGGTGAGTATGGAAATCTTTCCTTTTGCCCTGAGATTGATATGTCTGTTGACTTGGCAAAGTATTAAGTAAGGCAGGAGGAGGCACCACTGCCGTTTGGAAGGTCGATGTCTTCTCATTTGGTTGGCTCTGGCTTCCACTCCCTACTTGCTGATAAGGGGTGGTTGTGGGGGATTTCCCTTGATATGTCCTTACCTCAGCATAGGCATGGTTGTAAGCATGTGCCATCACCTCAGAGTAAGTCTTCCAAATGTTGTCATTTATCATTTACTTGAAGAAACAATCACGTAGGCCTGCCGTGAAGGCCGTGAAGGCCTTGAAGGCGGTCTTGTCATCTACCTCAGCGTAGCGAGAATACTCATGGCTGAAACGACCAGCATACTCTAGTAGTGACTCGTCCGGCTTCTGGCGAATAGTGTACAAGTCATCTGTAGAATGCAAGCGATCGGTCTGGAATATGTGTTGAGAGACAAACAGTTTCCTCAGTTCCTCAAATGAGTCTACTGTATTAGGTGGAAGACGGCAATACCAGTTTAGAGCTTCGCCAGAGTGGGTGGAAGGGAAGAGAAGACATTGTTCTTCGTCGGTGTGCATCTGATATGCTATGGTGGACTCAAAGAGGTTAAGGTGTTCGATTGGGTCATCCCTTCCAGTATAAAGTTGTAAACCAAGCTTTTGTTTTGTCTTCGCTTGAAGGGGGTGTTGAGGATCCTCCTTGTGAGAAGGCCAGGCCTGGGTTGGTTCCAGTCAGGTATCTCGGCCTGACGTTCGGCCTTCAACTTGTTTACTTCCTCAATGAGTTGTAGCACAATGGGGTCTTGAATGGAGTCATGTACCACTGGGATTTTCTTTCGTAAGTCTCCATAGCCTTTTAGAAGTAGGAAAGTTTGAGCAAGGGCATGTGATTTTTCCTTGGACTCGCCGTACTAACTTTTAGGGCGAGTCTGTCGGAATACCTCAGAGTCCCCTGTACCTTCATGTTCCTCTAGGACTCGTCGTTCCTTCCCTAGATTGGCAGCTGGCCTGGGTCGTGGGAGGGGACCGAGTCTTTCAGAAACCCTTGGGTCATTGATCTTCGAGCATATATGGAGGGGATTCTCTCGACGTTGCTTTAGGAAGTCTTGGCAGTCACGATAAACGGCTTTCGATCATTCCAACCCTTCTGCAAGGAGGTGTCTTCCTCCACTTTTCCTGCTTCGGGTCGAAGCAGCTAGGTTGAGAGAAGTCTCATGTTGATCAATGTTTTGATGATTAACTCGCTCTTCATCAGGGATACCCATGTCGAAGAAAGGTGACCTTTCGTGTTGGGGGGTACCCAGATGATGGTTGATGTCCACAGGGGTAACAAGCTCGCGTGTTTAAGTACGAGTAGTTTCATGGAGCGTCTCAAAGAGCTTCTCATACTGCTCCTGGAGGACCTCATTCTTCATTGTTATCTTATTGTTTTGAGCTTCTAGCTCATCGACTTTAGCTTGAAGAGCAACCCTTTTTCCTTCCTTCTTTCGTTGCTTCGTACTAGGTGCAAGAGGGGTGTCATTCTGTATGCTGTGGCTTCCTTCGCTCCCTATGTTAGAGAGGGATGCCTGGTCAAAAGAGAGTGTACGAATGGTGGAAACCAGCTGGACAAAGCTGAAGAGAGTGGGAATAAGTGTCGTTCCCACAGACGGCGCCAAATGTTGATGCACAAAATCAGCGAGGACTTTGGTACAACAGAAAATGTTAAGTTTGTGACCTTCGCTAGATTGCTCCGGTCATTAGTGTGGATAAGTATGTAAATGAATAGAGACAGGGAAGCAAACACAAGATGTACGTGGTTCACCCAGATTGGCTACGTCCACGGAGTAGAGAAGTTCTCATTAATTGTGAAAGGTTTACACAAGTACATAGGTTCAAGCTTTCATTTTGTGAGTACTAGTGAATGATTTAGTACAAATGACATTAGGAAATATTGTGAGAGAATGATCTCTATTTATAGAAGAGAGTTTCTAGTTTCATTTTGACATTGACACGTGTCGTGTTGTGATTGGCTTCTGATGTTGACACGTGTCGCGCTATGATTAGCTTCTGATGTCGACACGTGTCGCGCTGTGATTGGCTTCCTGGTTGGAGGGAAACTCTTATGGGTCCTTGACGATATAACGTTGACCGGTGCTCAGTAGTTTTGGGATTGGTTAAGTATGGTACAAACAAAACATATAATCATCCTAACATTAACTCACCACAAGTCTGCGTAAATGCAACTTCAACTCTCCTTCTAACATCCTCCCTAGCAACAACAAGGATCAAACTTGAACTATTTGTTCCATCTCCACCCCTTAAAATGGGCACAAGAGTCATGGTAGTGATCAAGTGATCAAGTGATGTGGTTAGATTCATGGTCATCGTACCATGTTTGTGAGTTTTGTTGCCATATGATCTCTGTGTAACACGAGATTTGGCAATCATATATATCATTGTAATCTTGTGATTCTTAGTGAGTTCGATTTTCAACAAAATGCCTTTACTCATTGCTTTACGAATGGTCATGCTTTAATGTAATTTTTTTACATCTAGTTCTCAAGATCTCTTTTGAGGCTGAATTCTTCGTTAAGTTGTATTTGTAATGCCTTTTTAATGGTTTTCCTTAATGTGGAAGTGAGTAAGTATTTACTTGGTAGATTGAGGGTAAGGATATTAACTAAAGGAAGTGAATCTCCAAAATAGAATTTTGTTTTTAACAACTTGTTTATTTATGATCATTTGAGTCAATAAGTCAAAAGAGAATCAAGTGAAGAAAAATTATCCATGTGGATTTGGTCTTAGTATCTCAAAAAAAGAATTTTGTTTTTAACAACTAGTTTATTTATGATCATTCGAGTCAATAAGTCAAAAGAGAATCAAGTGAAGAAAAATTATCCATGTGGATTTGGTCTTAGTACTATAGTCTACCGTTAATCATCTTTGTGGATGCAAATTTCTTCCTCCTTGTTCTTGGACAAAATTGCACCTACAAAACAAATAACACCTTAGGTTAAGGCCAAGAGCCTCACGCGTTTGGAGAATTTTGAGTATCTAGCCAAAGTGAAGACTTAGGTTTTTAGAGAAAATGAGGTAGAATATATAAGGCATGGCCGCCCCCCCTTGGGAGAGAAGGTGACCAGCCTCTTGTGTGTTTTTCGGGTGTAATTGGTAGTTTAATTAGCCATTAATAGATTAATTAGGTAATAAATCCATTAATTAGCTAATTAACATAATTTAAAAGGAATGTTTTGGGGGTTACCTTGTGGAGAAGATATGATGAGGGATGGATGAAATAGGTTATAAATAAATACCTATTTGGGCACTTTTGACTTGATTGAGGGATGATTGTCCATTGCTCGCACGTAGGAATTCCGGTGTGCCTCGAGGGTAATTTTGTCCTTTTCACCCAAAAATCCAAGTGTTGCCTTGATTATTTTTTGTTCCACAAATTAGATCTTTCTAGGAAAGGGAAACAAATTTCTCTTAAAGCCTATTTAAGTCTATTTTAAGTGGGTTATTAAATCAAATTTGGAGAACGATTTAGTCTACCCTACAAGAGAGAGAGAGCTTAGAGGATGTTTGTTTCCCCTCCTCTAGCAATCTTCTACATCTTGCTCGTGCAAATGACCGTCTTTCGTTGCATTCTTCTTCTTCTCCGCGTCAAACCAAGGTAAGAAAAATTTAATTTTCCTTGTCTTCTTCTTAGATAGTGATGTCGTAAAGCAGCCATCGGGGTGGTATGGCACGTCAGCTGGCAAGGGCCAAAAGTCGGCTCGGCATGGGTTGATGAGGTGTTGTGGTAAGGACTACTGCTTGGGCTGCTCAACTTGGCCAGAGCCAAGGGCAGCTTACGCAGCCGGGGCCACAGATTGAGGCGTTGGGGCGCAGTGCTAGGCGAGCTGTATGACTCATGTCCTTTGGGCTCTTGGACCTGACGTTGGCCAGGCTAGAGATTGAGAGAAATGAAAAGGTCGTGGGCCTCATGGGCTGCTAGAATGCTGGGTATGCAGCCTTCCTACCTTCTGGTCTGAGAGAAAAAATGAGGGAAAACCCAGTATGGGTTGAGCTTCTTTGCTGAGTACCATGAATGGCGTTGGCTGCTTAGTTCTGTTCACTGGGAGAAAGGTGGGCTGCTCCCGAGAGAGGAGGTAAAGACGATCAAGGCGGATGCATTGGCTAGTCTGATCGGTGTCGTGGAGCCTACTATGAATGAAGGTGGAAAGAAGAGATCTTCCCTGCCTGCTCAAGAGATGCCCGTGAAGAAAAAACTGAAGACTTCCTCCGCTGTTCGTGAGGTCCCCCTGCTGCCGAGAGGCTTGTGATTGACATGACTTCTTATAATGGGAAGAAAAATAAGGCTGTTAGATCTGAGCCTGTGGTGCCTGCAATGTCGAGAATAGCTAGTGCGATATCTAATAGGATTGCTCAACGTAGAGGTTCTGTCATGCCCCCAGTGTAGAAGTTTGTACCAAGATATCCGTTAAGAGTTAAGTCTGGTTCACCTTTGGAGAGGCTTATTATTATGAAAAGCGATAAGGTGGACTCTGCTGCTAGAATGGCGCTAAGGCCCACTTTTTCTACTGTTGAGATTGATTTGTCTGTTGGAAAGGATGTGACTGCTTGGGTAGGTAGCTGTGAGAAATCCACTAAGCCTGCTTCTGGGGAGGCTGCTGAGATTTGTGAGTTTTTAAAACCAAATTTGTTTGAAGACATGGACGCTTGTGCCAAGTTTGTTGATGGTGTTAGAGGGTTTGTTTGCCTAAGTTCCTTTGCAAAGCATACGACCGGGTATAGGAAGACTGCCCTACTTGCCATGATGCAAAAGACGACTATCCTAGCAGCTGAGTCTATGCTTCTTGACCAAAAAGATACCAAGGTTGCCAAGGAGGTGGTAATGGCTATGGCAGCTAAAGTTTATTCTTCAATCGAGAAGATCAAGAGGTTGGAATCTGAGCTCGTCGCTTTAAAGGGGTCTAATATCTATGCCCCCACTTATCTGCAGCTTGAGATCGCTCACCAAGGGATCGTCGAGTTGAAGATTAGGCTTGATGCAATCCAACTTAAGTATGAAAGTGCAGAGAATGAGATCTGATGTCACATACCTCAGATTTAAGATCTTGAGCGTGCCGTTTCTGAGCTTAGTTCCGCTGCTTATGCAAAGGATAAAGAGTTGATTGCTGCTTATAACTAAGTGATCCACTTCAAGAATGTCGTTGATAGGCTTGAACCCCAAGTGTTGGAACTCCAAGGTGCATTGAGGATCAACGAAAGTTTGAAGAAACAAGTGGATGAGCTATAGCACGTCCATGTTGGTCTGCTCGAGGAGATCAGGCAGCTGAAAGGTGAGAGAACTGGGCTCAAGGCTCCGCTTGTTCAAAGTCAGGCCGATTTCAACAAGCTGGATTATGTAGATCATTTTTTTGGTAAACCGTCAGACTTCGAGTTTGCTGGGAGAGACTTTGAAACCTTTTTTATTTTTCTAAAACACTTGCTTGCCTTTACTTTTAAGGCCTTCATTGGTGAAGTAGTCGGAGATGTTGGTGCCCAGGCTGGAGCAGCCAAGGTTGAAGCGCTGAATGGTGCCGCTGCTGAGAATGTCGCGATTGCTGAAGGTGAGGTGACCGAGTAGTCGTGGAGTGTCCAAGCTACTGAAGAGTAGTTTTCTAAGTAGTCTTTAGGATTTTCTTTGTTTCCCTCGTTGCTTTTTGCTTTGCTTGAACTCCTTCGATCTTTGCTAGTTGTTTATCAAGTTTGCTAGAAAATTTAATAAACTTGCTTCCTTTGCTTTTCTCCATCTTCGCTTCTTTCGTTCATGCCCTAACCTTTAGACTTTATAGACCAGTGGTAAGCATGCTACTTTTCTATAAGCAAACAGGCTTGCGTAACCGATGTAGCCGTAGGTTAACGTGTATAACTTTGCAAAGTTGTTAGCCATAGGGTTGGAAGCCGGATGCCTTACTTACAGAAGCAGACAAGTCCGCATAACCACTAGGTTGTCTAACCTTGGCTTTCTCCAATTCCGTAGGTTGCGTAGCAAGTGTCACAACATTTTAGGACTTGAATTAGGTTGTTCCGTGCTTGGCAATGGTGAAGCTTATCAACTACGTAGCATGTCGGCAGTGGATAAGGCTTCGTATATGCACGCTATCTTGTTTAACCTTTCACAAAAATGTGCAGTTGTATAAGTCTAGCATGGCTTTACTGCTTGAAGGGCAAGCTGTAGGCATTTTTCCGAAAATTGTAGGCTACCTTAGTGCACTCGGTAGAAGCTTTAGGTTTCCAGAGCAGCCGTCCATAAGGCGTACTGCATAATGTGCCCCCTCCATCTCTAGGGCCCGGTTCCTCACGAATTAGGCCAAGAGACCCAAAATCCTTTAGTTAGCTAAGCCTTGAAAAAGACCGTTGTGGCCACTTCTATGAATCCCGGCACAAGCCATCGTGCATCTAATTATACTAGGGCAACTAAGCTCATCCATGTTTGGATATTCGGAGTGTAGAGTTTATCCTTCCGCTTTGGAGAACAAACTTATGTAGGTGTCAAAGAATTAGTTTACCCTCTCGCATTGGATATCATGGTTGGTCCCTCGGGGGGGGTACAATTCCTACGATGAGTCCCTAGGAATGGCTCAATCTTCTTTTGAAGTGCATGAGAGATAAGTTGTTGTAGACTTATAGTCGAGCCAAGTTGTAAATTACTTCTGAATTCCTCATTGAAGAATGAGTAAAACAAACGAATAACTTAACTGTAAATATTGCATAACAACTGGATAGTCCTCGACTTGCGAGGTGGTGCCCGATGAGCTGTTTGAGTATTTAGATCTTGATATAGTGGAAGGTCACACATGGTACTTCTTCAGGTTGTAGACGTTCCACTACTTCTCGATCTTTTTGTTGTTTATGGTGGCGAGGGTGTAATTACCCTTACTGCCTACTCTGCTGATCTTGTACGGACCTTCCCAGATAGGATCTATCTTTTTGGAGCCTTTTCTGCAGGCAGTGATGAAGGCCTTTCTTAGGACTAGATCTTCGAGTTGGAACTGCCGGATCTTGGCCATTTTGTTGTAGCTGGAGAGTAGCTACTGCTGGTAGGTTGCAATGCGGGTGACGATCTGCTCGTGATTCTCCTCTGCCAGATCCAAGCTTATGGCTATCTTCTTACTGTTCTGCTTAATGCTTGGCAGTAGAGTGCTGATGCTTGGCACGATGATGTTGGAATGAATGATTGCTTCCAAACCAAATGCTAAAGAGAAATGAGTCTCACTGATTGCTCGTCATTTAGTGGTGCGATATGCCCATAGACATCCAGGGAATTTGTCTGGCCATTTTCCTTTCTTATCGGTGAAGGATTTCTTGAGGCAATCAAGGATCGTTTTGTTGGATATTTCGGCCTGCCCATTGCCTTGAGGATATCTCGGCGTGGACATGTGCTACTTAATGCCATACTTTTGGAAGAACTTCGCCAAATCTTTGCCCATAAATTATGGGCTGTTGTTGGTGACGATGGACTGAGGGATGCCAAATCGGCAAATGATGTTCCTTCATATGAAGCGTTCTATGTCCGTCTGAGTCGTGGTCGTCATGGGCTTTGCTTCTACCCATTTGGTGAAGTAGTTGGTTGCCATAATCATCATGCTTCTGCCCCTTGTAGTAGGCGACATAGGTCCTACCAGGTCGATTGCCCACTGCATGAACGACCAATGACTCGTTTTTGGTGTAGCTCATTGGCAGGTAGTGCTGGTACCGGCTTGTTGCGTTGGCAACAGTCGTACTTTGGTGCTAACTCCTTAGCATCTTGGTGCATGGTAGGCCAATAGTAGCCTGCGTTAAGAGCCTTATGTGCTAATGATCGTCATCCAGAGTGATTTCCACAAACGTCTTCGTGGATTGAGCTTAGAACCTTCAAGTCATCGAAATGCGCTAGGTAGCGGAGATGTGGTCCTGTGTAGGATCTTCGAATGAGAATGCCGTTCCACATGTAGTAGCGTGTTGCCCTGATTTGGAGCTTCCTAGACTCTAATCTTTCCGAGGGGAGTGTGCCGTTGACCATATAGTCTATAATAGAACTTTGCCAGTTGGGAGTTATACTAACCTGTGACACTTCAGCTGCCGACTCCGTCTCTATGCTTAACTTGTCTAGATATTCCACCGGAATAGAGTGTTTAAGTTGGTGGTCGAGGGAGGAGCCTATGCCGGTTAGCGCATCTACGTGGGTGTTGTCTGCCCGCGTAACTTGAGTGAGAGTGTAAGTCTAAAATGCCTCAAGCTGTTTGCGTACCTTCTCTAGGTATTGCGCCATCCTCAGATGTTTTACTGTGTACTCCCTAGTAGCCTGGCTAGTGATTAGCTGGGAATCGAAATGAATTGCGAGCTTCTTCACCACCAAGTCTTTTGCCATTCAGAGGCTTGCTAGTAGGGCCTCGTACTCTGCTGCGTTGTTTGATGCTTTGAAGCCTAAAGTGATTGCCTGCTCAAGCATTGAACTGTCTGGGGTGACAAAGACAATGCATGCTCTCGAGCCTTTGTAGTTGGATGCGTCGTCGACATGAAATTCCATAAATCTTCGTTGGATGAAGCAGGCGAGGCTAAGGTGTGCTCGGCTACTTCTAAGGCATTGTTGGGCTGCTCTGTTGCGTCGCCTAGGCTAGGCTTGAATTCCACTATGAAGTCTGCCAAAGCTTGGCCCTTTATCGCCGTACGGGATCGGAAAACTAAATCGTATTGGCCAAGTTCCAACGCCCACTTCATCACTCGTTGAGAAGTGTCTGGACCATGTAGGATTGATCGTAGAGGATACTAAGTCATGACGATGACTGTATGAGCTTGAAAGTATGGTATGAGCTTTTGAGCCGTAACAACTAGTGCCAAAATTAAGTTTTTCGATCTTCAAATATCTTGTTTTCGTATCGAGAAGAGCTTTAGAAGTGAAGAATACCAGCAATTGGGCCCCCAGCTTTTCTCGTATGAGGACAGAGCTCACTGCTAATTCGGAGACTGCCAGGTAGATGTATGAATTTTCCGCTGCTTCCAGCTTGGATAGTAAGGGAGGTGATGTGAGATACTTCTTTAGGTTTTGGAAGGCTTTTTCGCACTCTTCATCCTATTTGTCTCATTGTGCCCTCTTGATAACCTTGAAAAAGGGTTTCATCGATCGATGGACTGCGAGAGAAAACGGTTGAGGGTTACTGCTCGTCCAGTCAAGCTTTGGATCTCATTCAAGGTAATTTGAGACTTCATCTCTAGGATTACTCAGATTTGCTTGGGATGTGCTTCAATTCCTCGTTGAGTTACTAAGTACCCTAGAAATCGGCATGAAGATACTTCAAATGTACATTTGGTGGGGTTGAGTTTCATCTTGTACTTTCTGAGGATGTTGAAAGTTTTCGCCAAGTTGTGGATGTGGTCTGACCGCTGCTTGCCCTTTACCATGATGTCGTCAACATAAACCTCCATTGTTACCCCAATTTGCTTTTTGAACATCATGTTTACTAACCTTTGGTAAGTGGCTCCCGCGTTCTTGAGGCCAAAAGGTATAACCTTGTCGGGCTTGTACATAGCTATTTGGTTGTAGCCGAAGTATGCATCCGAGAAGCTGAGCAGTTGGTTCCCAGAAGTTGAATCTACCAATAGACCAATAAGAGGAACAAGATAATGATCTTTTTGGGCATGCTTTGTTGAAGTCGGTGTAGTCTGCGTAAACACTTAATTTGCCCTTCTCTTTCTTCATAACTAGCACGATGTTGGCAAACCATGCTGAGTGTGCTACCTATTCTATGAATCCGGCCTCTAATAGCTTGTCAATTTTTACCTTGATGATCGCTACTCGCTCGGGTGTGAAATGTCTTCTCTTTTGGATCACTGGTTTAGTAGCGGGGTCGACGTGCAGCTTGTGGCAAGCGTCGGGCATATCGGATGGTGACCATGCGAAGACGTCTCGATTTTCTCTAAAGAAAATCGTGAGTTCTTTCTTCTCTGCTGGGCTTAGACGTGAGCCGATTCTAGCCGTCTTTTTTGGCTGCTGGGGATCAAGAATGATGTATTCGGTGTCCTCTTTGGGTTTCCATCCTATCTCGTCTGCTTGGGCACCATCTTCTTGATCCGCCTGCAGTAATTGTTATTTGGTAGCCTCTTCGTCCCTTTAGACTTCGATAACCTCCACGAGGGTAAAGGTTTTATTCTTTGACTTTTTCAACACTTGCATAATACATCGTCGGGATGAGGCCTGGTCAGACTTGACCTCTCTTCCTCCTCCTCCTGAGATGCGGAATATGATTTTTTGATACTTGACGGAAGTGATGAGTGGCTTACGATCGTGAACGTCTGCTTTGAGACAATTGATGGTGTTTTCACGTCAAGTATGATGTGGCCGATGATAGTAGAGGTGTGTCCGTTGAATCTGGTAAGTACCTCTGCTCGGCGTATGATTGTGCTTTCTCGGCCCATCTTCTGAATGACAGAGAGTTAAAGTAGCTTGACTGCACTTCTGTTGTCAATCATCATTCTGTCGACTATGACATGGGCTAGTTAGACAGATACTACTAGTGCATCGTCGTGTGGGAAATCGACGCTTTTTGCATCCTGCTCGGTGAAGCTAATAATGGGTCCAGGTTGGGTGACAACTGTTGGATCTTCCTCTTCTTAGAGTTGCTAGTGGCCCCCAAGTGCTCGAACTTAGCGAAGATACCATTGATTTGAATCGTCTTAGTTTGTGGCTCTTCATCGTCGTTTACGTTCCTTCTTGGCTGCGCAGCTGGCTTGTCCAAGTATCTATCGACCTTGCCTTGTTTCACCAGCTTTTCTAGGTAGTTCTTCCAAGTGTAACAGTCGTCAATTGTGTGACCAGGACCTCGAAGGAATGCGCAATACTTAGTGTGTTCCAACTTGGAAGTATCTCCTTTTGATTGTTTCGTCAGCTTGAACCATGGCTCTTTCTTATTATCACAAAGGATTTGATGGATCAGAATTGAGAACTTAGAATAGTTCTTGGTCATCGAGCCTTCTTTGGTAGTGGGTCGGTCTTTACGCTTAGCCTCCTGCCTGCCATTGTTGGACTGCTTCCCGTCATCCTTCCTCTGAGCCATTGCTGACTCTTGTTAAGGCTATTCGAGCACCTTTTCTGATTATCGAGCCACGTCCCAAAGTGCATGCTTCTCTGCCAGGGCAAAGAAATCTACTAGAGTTAAGTCTTCTTTCATAATCATTTCTTCAAATAGTGGGTGGTCTACTAGGAGTCATTTTTGGAAAGTTGCACTTACTATTGAGTCGTCACGTTCGACGATATTTGCCTTCTTTGCTTTGAACCTCCTTACATAGTCGCAGAGCGACTTCTTTGGGTTTTTCTTCATGTTGAACAAGTGGTCGAACTTTTTCTTGATCGAGCCATAAGATGAGTATTCTTTAGTGAAAACTAAGGAAAAATCATCAAAATTTTGAATAGATTATGGTAGCAAGGTGTGAAACCAATCTTGTGCCTCGCCTTGTAGAGTGGTGGCGAATATTTTGCATATAAGGGCATCATTGTTTCGGTAAAGGACCATTGCACTTTGGTAGTGCTTCAAGTGCCTTTCTGGATCTCAATCTCCTTTAAACGATGTGAAGTGTGGCATGCTAAACTTGCGTGGAGGCTCTGCCTGCTCGATCTCGTTCATGAAGGGTGACCTGCTCATGTTGGTCATATCTCGCCGTAGTACTTCATAGGCAACTTTGTTGCATTGGAAATCACGTAACTATTCGTTGAGCAGCCTCTCTACCTCTTCCTGAATTTGCTTTTGTTAAGGTAGCAGAGCCCTCCCCCGGTATTGACCTGTTGGTCTAGGCTGCTCTTCTCCATGCTTGGCTCGTCTATGCCGCGACTGCTGTGAATGAGGTAGATTCGTAGCAGGTGAGGGATTTCTTCGTAGGCTGCTGGTTGAACTTAGGCCTGATTGAGTGATTGCTTCTCTCCGTTCGTCGTGCTGCTTGCTCCAATGTGATGTGGAAAATGCTCCTTGTGGGCCTAGCCCCGAATGAACGTTTTGCCTAAAAGGTTGCTCATGTTGACTATCAGAGCATGGGCTCAACTGTGAGTGTATACTCGTCCGTGGGCCTAATCGAGAGTGCATGCTCATCCACGCGCTGAGACGAGAGTATACGCTATCTCGAAGGCCCAATCGGGAATGTACGCTGCCTGAACGCTCAGTTCGTGGTTGGTCGACTGGCTGCTTGCCAAGACGCTGCTGGAGAGGTTCCTCATTTGCCCTTGTCCTACTTCGGGACACCTCATTTGGGGCACATTGGATCTCGGTGCATTGCAAGAGTTGATTCACCAAGGTCGTATGTTGTGTTAGGGTGTTTGTCAATTCTATGACTTGTCGGGACAAGTGTTGTTCGCCATTCGGATTGGAAAAGCTTGGAAGGAATATGCCTCATTGAGCAGTGGAAAAGTGGTAGACTTAGGGAGCGAGATTTGAGTTGATAAATGTTAAATCTATGGAGAAATGTGGTGAAAATGCCCCCGGCTCAATGGTTGGGATATTCTCGGGCCGACTTGGGCTGCTTGGGAAACCATGAGAGCAGGCTGGGCCGCGGGTTGCTCGGCGTGTGATGCATGCGAGTGCAAGGCTTGGGCTCGGCTTGGCAACATGTTGGGCTCGTGTTGGGCGTGGAGTGACATGGCTTGGCCGTGGCCTTGGTGCCATGAGCCTTGGATGGCACGACTTGGGCTTGCTTAAATGGCACGACTTGGGTTGTGGTGGTGACACCATGGACCTCGCCGCGGATGGCTACCGTGGTGGCCATCGCGGCGATTCTCGTAGTGGAAACTCGTGGTGGTGGTGCCGCTCCACTTATTATCACATTTAGCCTCGTGGATCGCTGTGGTCCTATCTCTTGAATATTGGAATTTTCACTTGTTGAATTTTCTAAATTTCTAGCCATTGTACTTCTCTTTTACGTTTTATCAAAGAATTTTCACAAAAAAAAAAATTCTAATAATAAAAACGTACGAAAAATCTACAAATGGACAAGAAAATAGAAAACCTTTGGATGCGAGAGTCTTCTACGAGTGTGGGACTCAACTCTCAATGAAAGCACCAATTTGTGGATGCAAATTTCTTCCTCCTTATTCTTGGACAAAATTGCACCTACAAGACAAATAACACCTTAGGTCAAGGCCAAGAGCCTCACGCACCCACGATGAATTGGGGGGGGGGGAAGCTTTGGCATAAGAACCTCCAATGCCAAAGTTAGAATTTTGAGGGAAAATTGTTTGGAGAATTTTTAGTCTTTAGCCAGAGTGAAGACTTAGGTTTTTAGAGAAAATGAGGTAGAATATATAAGGCATGGCCGGTCCTCTTGGGAAAGAAGGTGAACGGCCTCTTGTGTGTTTTTTGGGTGTAATTGGTAGTTTAATTAGCCATTAATAGATTAATTAGGTAATAAAACCATTAATTAGCTAATTTAAAATGAATGTTTTGGGGGTTACTTTGTGGAGAAGATACGATGAGGGATGGATGAAATATGTTATAAATAAATACCTATTTGGGCACTTTTGACTTGATTGAGGGATGATTGTCCACTATGTAGGAATTCCGGTGTGCCTCGAGGGTAATTTTGTCATTTTCACCCAAAAATCCACGTGTTGCCTCTTGATTATTTTTTGCTCCAAAATCTTTACTTGTAAGAAATATTATATTCAACTCTCGTAAATGATGAGTTCGATATCAAATTGTTATAATTGTCTCATAGTGTAGACAGTTTTTACATCTAACTTTCAAAACATTCATTAGCTATTAGAAACATTATTGGTGCTTTTCGAGTAAGCAATGAATGTTAAAGATGAATTTGCAGTTCAAGGCAAATAACCATTGATGAAATCATGAAATGAACCTTTCACTAGCAACCAAATATAGCTCATTTCCCAATTTTTCTTCAATGACACATAACACTAAGTGACATAAAAAATAAATCGTTGAAAACTAAAAATAAAAGATCTAATAACTGTGAAAATTAAATATAACGGCTAAAAGATCCGTAACATTGAATGCTATGCACTTTGAAGCTGCAATCCATTAAGATCATTTAAAGAGAAATCTGGCTTGTTAAAGTTGATCGCATACGGTGAAAATTTAAGCTCCTTTTGCATGCTGGTAAGCATCGGTGGGGACTAACATATCTAAAGTTTCATGTCAATTTAAGACATTATTACAGGAATGTTAGCAAACATATTAATTCTAGGCACTAATACAACATGCATCCAAACCTGTCTTGACATGAGATGTAAGTGAATAAATCTGTTTAAAATGATTTTTGACCGCACGATGTACGATTAATAGATACGATTCACGGATCCCTCTGATCCTCACAAAGAGGATCCGGATTCATATAAACCCAAATAAATTTTAAGGCTATTTATTTGTCGAATAAATGTTGGGATTCTTATACGTGACCTCCCAACATGACCTCCCAAATATTTTTTATTTTTATTTTATTTTATTTTATTTTATTTTTTGAATGCGTCACCAACCACATCCTACTATTGGCACCATCACTATATCCCTACCATTGCCTCTGCCACCACCACCACTATCATCATTGTAGTTGTTGTCCCTAACCACAACACTAACATTAAAATTTATCAAACGTTTATACACTGTTTTTCATACTCACAACATTTTAAAAAATAAAGTTTATCAAACGCTAGACCGTTTTATTCTACAACTAATTATTTTGAAGCAATAAGAATTTTGTGTCAAAAACAAATCAAAGAACAAAAAGTGGTAATTGAATGACAAATTTTAAGTGTGTCGGAAAACAGTTCGTTACACTAAGTATATATAAATACAATTAGTTGGAAATTTTTTATTTTTAAATTTCCAATCAATTGCATTATTCTATGGACTTGGATTGTCTGCCCTCCAATTTTGGTGCCCTTCCCATGCCCTCCTGTTTTTGTGGTCACGGTTAAGTCACGTCAACATTTTATATTACTATTTTTTTTTGTTTTATTATTTTTATAAAAAAATAATATAAAATATTGATGTGGCTTAACCGTAACCACACAAAACAGGAGGACACGGGAGGGCACCGAAATGGGAGGGTAGACAATCCAAGTCCTTATTCTATTTGGTGTACTGGCAGTGCACATTAAAAAGTCTCTCTAATTGAACGGGCAGGATCCAATTCTCCCGATTCTCTTAAGCCAATCTCAACCCGCTATTTTACCCAATCCGCTAGGGTTTCTCCTGTCTGCCGAAACCAAAGCTAGGTTCTTCAGCCGCTCTCTGAGCAGATCTTTCTCTCCTCCTCTCCTCAGGTAAACTCAAATGCCCATTTCATGTTCTTCATTTCGATTTATCTCATCTAATTCGCCACTCTGTTGTTTCCCGAGAAAGTGTAGGAAAATTGATTTTCCTCTGCGCCAAGAAAAAAAAAAAGCAATAAGCTTTTCAGTATCCTGTGACGCGAAAAAATCCCAGGATTACAAAATAAATATGTGTGTGTGTGTGTGTGTGTGTGTAAAAGGAGTTGGGTGTTTGTGAAATTGGATATAGGAGAAATTTTAGATTGCGTTTTTTGGTGTTGGTTCAGTAACTTGTACTGATTATTTTGAGTAATTTCTGGGAAATGTGGTAAAATAAGTGGAGTTGCAGAAATATATGCCCTTTTGCGGTTACTTGGACTGATAAGATGAGCTAACCGGAATTTGCGATGTATGGATTATTAATACAACAGCGTTTCGAGTTTTATGATTTATTTTTAGATATTCATACAATGCTTATTTTATTTTCCAGATTTGTCAACATGTTTACCTCAAGAAAGAAGATTCACAAGGATAAGGATGCTGAACCCACTGAATTTGAAGAGTCTGTTGCACAGGTAAGTTATTGCTGTTGTTTATTGTGCTTGTCGGTCCTGCTATTGTTGTTCATAACTGTAAGTTATGATCAGGAGCTCTTACCTAAAAATGTCATTGTATCTGCAGGCGATATTTGATTTGGAAAACACAAACCAGGAACTGAAAAGTGACCTTAAGGATCTATATATAAATTCAGCAATGTAAGAATGGTTTATTGAATGCTTGTGTGTTTTAAAATTTTCCCATTGTATGACTTATGGTCCTCCGTTCAATGCAGTCAAGTAGATGTGGCTGGGACTGGGAAGAAATCTGTTGTTATCCATGTGCCCTATAGATTGAGGAAGGCTTACCGCAAGATCCATGTTCGTCTTGTGAGGGAGCTAGAGAAGAAGTTCAGTGGAAGGGTAATTGGTGATCTATGCTATTTATAAATGTTGAATAAACTGAGATTAGTTTTACTTTGGTGATTTTACGTTGTACTTGCTTCTGGGCAATACATTTTGTGCTTGATAGTTTAGGACAGTTCTGCCACTCTTGTAGTCCCTTATTTCACGTTTTTGTCTTCTCATATTTATTTATCTGTCTAAAATAAGTGATTCCGGTTTAACTCTCTTGTACCCTAATTTGTATTTTATTGCAGCAATTCGGCCTTCTTCAGTAATTTTATGGTGCCTTCTAATTTTTCATGTGGTAGGATGTGATCCTGATTGCCACTCGTAGGATAGTGAGGCCTCCTAAGAAGGGTTCTGCCATTCAACGGCCCCGCACTCGTACCCTAACTGGTGTGCACGAGGCAGTGTTGGAGGATGTTGTTTCGCCTGCTGAGATTGTTGGGAAGCGCATCAGGTATCGCCATGATGGATCCAAGATAATGAAGGTATTGCCATGATTTTCAAAAGAAAAAAAAAAAAATTTCACTGATACACACTTGGAAAGGTAAAAGGTTTGTGGTTGATCATCGAAAAGATGTCACCCTTATGAAGATTTGAAAACACTCGTGTACACAAACTGATAAGATAGTACCTTTGGTGGCATGGATAAAAGTGATAGATTTCAAATAGAAGTGCATATATGGGTTGTCACTGGTTTCTTTGTACAGTTTTCTGCTGGATTGTTACCATATTTATCTATATCTGATTGTAATGTTGGACAGGTGTTTTTGGACCCTAAGGAACGGAACAACACCGAATACAAGTTGGAGAGCTTTTCTGCAGTTTATCGAAAGCTTTCAGGAAAGGATGTTGTCTTTGAGTACCCAATAACTGATGCTTAGAAATACTTTGTGATGCCACCTTTTAAATACCCCTTGACCTTTACTTGTATTTTCTGAAGACTTGAATTCTGCATGCAGTCACTTTAAAGTTTTGGTTTTGAGGACGTGGTTTAGTAGTGCAGTCGAAGGGATTTTGTTGTCTACTTTTGAATAGTTGTACTTATCATATCATTTCAGAGTTGTCTTTTCAAAACCGTATGTGGGGTGTTATATTTGGCTTGAATATTCACTGCACGTGTTTTGTTTTGGGGATCATTTATTTGCTTTATTCTATATGTTGGTTTATGTTGTTTGTCTATGTGTTGATGGTTTATATCGTTCATCTAATGCATCAACTGAGTTTACTTGTTTGCATAGCAAACTGGATCAAATGTGATTTGAATGAGGAGTGCATGATGACATTTTGTGTGTCATGGTACAGAATTTTTAGCCACAAGAGTGGGTAGTGTAGATTGGAGTGTCTCGGGGAACCGATCCGTTGTGAAGAACTGAGCTCCTTTTACATACATGGGGTTTCAAGTTGCATTTTAGATTCCATGCTTTGTTGTTTATGTGGAAAGTTTCATACACGTTTGATAGGTTACACGATTTGTGTTTGTTTTCATGGAACAAAACTTTGTTTATGGGTCTTTTTGTATAATTAAGTTATAGGTTACGCACTCTATACGTTGTCTTAGTAACGCAACTAGTACATACTATTGCTACATGGGGTTATAGGCTCATTTGTAAACCATCATAGGAACTCTAAGAGCTGCTTTCCTAAGGTTCTAAGGTCCTCATTTTTAGAACCTATGAGGTCCTTTTTTATATGGGCCATCAAATTAATCTTATGGTAAATGAAGCTATCAACTTAAATAATTCTTGTTACTCGGAAACAAAATATTAATTGATAAAACTTATAAAAAAAAGAAGAAGAGAGAAGGTTTCACGTCATGTCGAAATTTTTCCATTTGCAAACCTAGTCCCCTTGTTGAATATCTAAACCCAGAGAAACCAATTGCATAAAATCCTTGTAGCATCACATATCCAATCTTTTATTATTAATATTCAAATCCAGTTAGTTATAAAGCTCAAAAGACGCAAGAGATTAAGCATAATCCTACATTAAGCCATATCACTAGTAATCGGGATAATTTTTTTTTTGAATCGATTGCCTGCTGAAGTGCAGCTCTGTAGAAAAGTGAGTTCTAAAATTTGCCATCACACAATAGTTCTATGCCTCAGTTATTGGGTACTCAAACACATCTTTCCCTGAAAGCTTCCGGTAAACTGCAGAAAAACTCTCGAGCTTGTATTCGGTGTTGTTTTATTCCTTCGGGTCCAAGAAAACCTGTCAATCATTGCATTTTAAAACTAGAAAAATATGGTAGTCAACAAAAAACTGCATTGAACTATGCATTAACAACCCCGCATGTCTATTTTTTTCTAAGTGGATATGGAGACTCTTTACTATATGTTATCCTAAACCGTCTTTAGATCGTAGAATTATATGAGTGGATATAATCCGGATAGATCAATATATACTAGTGTCTCGAATACAGAATGGCGAGCCTCTTGCCATACGTGTTAAGACGAGATTAGTATAATTGATTACACTAAACATGATCACTTACTTGCTGAGTTAGAAATTTACAATACTGGGGTCATAAATAAGAAACTTCCGAAAATTAATCATACTTTCACTTATAATTGTTTACGTGGTGTTATCATATTTTGGAAATGGAGTATTACATCATTATCAATAGAATCAAATACATTTCTCATTGCATACAACTAAGTTACCATTCAACCATTAATTTCTTATAGAGTGAATTCTTCCACAATATTGATCACCGGAAATATTCTCCCTACTTTGAAATGTTATAGTTTTGGTATGTTTTCAACAACCACCAAGCCTTATACCACCAAGTGGGGTTGACGAATTTTTAGTTATTCTCAATTAAAAAATTGTTATTTTGTTTGCCTTAGCTATAATAGGGGTCGTATTAAGATTCAAAGTGGTCGTATAAAAATTCAAAGTGGAGGTATTTGAAGTTGATAAGTGTATGTATCCGTGGAAATAAACCTCAAGTCCTCAACTAACCTGAATGTTCATTGCTCAACAAGCACCATGCCCACCAATTAGCTTTCATTAGCATGATCCTTGTGAATGACCAAACCGCATGAAATAAGTGGTTAACTTGTCAAGAGTCTGTGATATCCATGATAGTTAGTAATGTGGTGGGGGAAAAAGCAGTATTAAACTCCAATCAAGATATTGGGGGAAACTAATAAGTTTATGAGTTTTTTTATCTGCATTTTTTTTTTGTGAACTAAAATTAAGGGACCATGTTATATGCCACCATGAACCCAACTATTGTCATCACCATCTCAATTACCACCACCACCTCTCTTTGTTCTTTCTCTACTATCCCACCCTAAACCTAGACTTGGCAAATGGGTTGGTTTTGAAGGTTCGGGTTGGGTTGGTCACAAACCTTTTTTTTAACGGGTCACCTAAATTTGACCCGTTAAGTTAACGAGTGAAAACGGCTCAATACGAGAACACCCGGTATGTTAATGGGTCAACCATATCACACATTAACAAAATCGTAACTTTTCAGTTAGAATTTTTCATGTCTTTCAAATCCAAAATTTCTTCATCATTTCAAACAAAATTAAATACATCTTTTGATATAATAACAATTTCATGGAAAAATAAGAGAAATTGAACCCAATTTTTACACCATTTCATATTTGTTGAGAGTATCAATCTCACATTGAAGAAAGAAAGGACATTGCATGTGATTATAAGTAGTTGGACTACTCCTATATAACCAATTGGTTTATGGTGGAATCCTAACTTTTTTCATGGTATCAGAGCATGTTAGGCTTGAAAATTCCTCATACATGAGGGGGCGTGTTGAGAGTGTCAATCCCATATCGAAGAAAGAAGGGACCTTGATTGTTAATATATTCAACTGTTGCTCAAATAATCTTTACATAGTCTAAGCTTTTCTTTCAAATCAGGCACGATGAATTTGATTCGTATTACACTATTGTAATAGTGGTGTATGTGGATACAAATTTCCGCCATCTTCTCCTTTGACGAAAATGCACTTGCAAAATAATAACATTTAAGATTAAGGCCAAAAGCCTCATGAGCCCACGATGAATTGGGAGGGGGGGGGGAAGGGGGGTTTTGGCCAAAGAATCTCCGATGCCAAAGTTAGAATTTTGAAAAAGAATGTGTTTAGGAGTTTGTGGGTAGCAAATGACTAAGATTTTTAGTGGGATAATAGGGCTATTTATAGGGGAGTGGCCGACCCTATTTGGAGAATAGTAGCCAGCCATACATGGTGTAATTGGAGAATAATTGCAAGATATTATGCGAAATAATATCTTGCAATTAACATGGTAATTAATCCCAAATTAAATAGGAAGTTTTAGGAGTTACCTTTTGAATAAGGATTTGATGAGGAGTGATGAGAGAGATTTGAATAAATACCATTTGGATCACATTTGACTTTTCCTTGATTGAGCCGTTATTATCCACTGCATGCTCGTGGGAATTCCGGTGTGCCTCAAGGGTAATTTTGTCTTTTTAACCCAAAAGTCCACATGTCACCTCCATAATTTTCTTGATTATTTTTGGCTCCACAAATGCCCCTACATCTGCTGGGCTGCTCCTAGGAAAGGGCAGCAGGTGTAAAGATCTCCAAGTTTGATGCAGATTCCCACTTGGACTTGGAATTAGATTCTTTTAGGAAAGGGAAATAAATCGCCTCCAAAGCATATTTAAGTCTACCTTAAGTAGGAGATTAAATCAACTTCGGAGGACAATTATTTATCCCTACAAAAAAGAGAGAAAGCTAGATGATATTTGTTCCCCCTCCCTTAACATTCTTTTTCGCTTGCCCGTGCAAAGAACAATTTTCCGTTGATTTCTTTGTCTTCTCCGCATCGCACCAATGTAAGAAAAACTTAATTTTCTTTGTCTTCTTCTTGGGTGGTGCTACCATGGGGCAGCCGTTGGGGTGATGTGACACATTAGCTAGCAGAGACTAGGAGTTGGCTCGGCATGGGCTGAGAAGGTGGTGTGATAGGGGCCACTGCTTGGGCTGCTTGACTTGGATAGAGCCAAGGGATGGCTTTGCATGGGCTGAGGAAGTGGTGTGGCATGGGCCACGGTTTGGGCTGCCACGTCTGTGCTACTTGCCAAGAAGGGTGAAATTGCTTGAGTTTGATTACTTAGCTACCGTAGATGGAGTAATCGAAGATGGTATTGCCAAGATCAGAGCTGTTGAAGATGAAGTGTTGAGTGAGAAAACTGTTGAGTGTGAAGTGGCTACTAAAGGCAAGATGGCTGCTGGAAAGCTCAAGGTCATCCAAGCTGCTAAATGAGTAGTCAACTATGTTTAGCTTGTGTCAGATTTTGGCAACTTTTGTATAAGTATATCAATTTGCTAGAACTTAAATAAACTGCTTTCGCTTTACTCCATCTTTGTTTTTCTTGAAACTTTGCTTGCTTAAAGCGTCTTGCAAGGCTTTTAGCCATAAAACCATCGATTGAGCACGCTGTTTTGAAACAGGCTGACAGTTCGACAGAGTCACTATGCCCGTGAGTTTTGTCTTCTTAGGGCGTTTAGCTATTGAGTTCGTCGTCGGTTACTGCTTCTTGACCATTTGCTGCTTCGCTGGTATTCGAGTATTCGATCTTTTGAGTTGTGTGGCCTGCATCAAAACATGATAAAGATCTGTGGTATATGAAAATCGTTAACTAATCACATCAAAATGAGTAGTTGTGTGGAAATTCATAGGCAGTTTGCCCCCTTTTGTTGAAGAGTAGACTCAGATGGGTGTTAGAGAATTGGTTTATCCTTTCGCACTAGAGAGCTTACCTAGATAGGTGTCGAAGAATTGGTTTATCTTCTCGCATTGGAGAGCTTACCCATATGGGTTTTAGAGAATTGGTTTACCCTCTTGAACTGGAGAGCTTACCCAAATGGGTGTCGGGGAATTGGTTTAGTCTCTCGCGCTGGAGAGCTTACCCAAATGGGTGTTGGGGAATTAGTTTACCATCTCACACTGGAGAGCAATTAGCTTACACTCTCGCATTGAAGAGCAGACCCATATGGGTGTTAGGGAATTGGTTTACCCTTTCGCATTGGAGAGCAATTGATTTACCCTTTCGCATTGGAGAGCAATTAGTTTACCCTCTCGCACTGAAGAGCTTACCCAGATGGGTGTTGGGGAATTAGTTTACCCCCTCGCATTGGAGAGAATACCCAGATAGGTGTTGGGGAATTGGTTTAACCTCTCGTACTGAAGAGCATACCCAGATGGGTGTCAAGGAATTGGTTTACCCTATCGCACTGGAGAGCAATTAGTTTACCTTCTCGCATTGGAAAGCTTACATAGATGGATGTCAAAGGTTTGGTTTACCCTCTCGCATTGGAGAGCATACCCAAATGGGTGTCCGAGAATTGGTTTACCCTCTCGCACTTGAGAGCAATTAGTTTACCCTCTCGCACTGGAGAACATGGAAGTCATTGTCGTGAGCGCAACTGAAGAAAGCTAGACTGCTAGATAATTAAAATAATCCTCAGTCTGTGAGGTCTTGCTCAACGATCTGCTTAAGACTTTGAACTGCTTGTAAACCTGCGTTAAGGTGTAAGTGGGAAACGTAGTGTGCTGCTCATGGACCATCGTATGTTATTCTGAGACTTGGTTGATGGTCAGCTGAGAATCTGAATGGATTGGAAGCTTCTTCACTGCTAAGACTTTCGATAGCAGGAGTTGCTAGCAAAGCCTCGTATTCTGCTTCGTCGTTAGATGCTTTGAAGTTTGAAGTTTGAAGTGTTGTGGGCTTGGTCGGCGCAGATAGAAGTCGCAAAGTGGCACGACTGGGAGTCGTGGTGTAAGATCAACACGGCTGGGAGCCATGGTGATAGATCAAGGGCTGCCGAGAGCTGTGGAGCAGGTAGGCACGACTTTAAGCGCGGAGTTGTGATGAAACAAGACATGCTCCTGGTTCTTGCCTTCTGGTGATTAGGTTGAGTTAATGCATTTGTCAGAACAAAGGTAATCATTATATATGTAGTGTATGTGGGATGGTTCTATCTACTTAATCTTGTCAATGAAAGGTGACCTGATTATATTAGTCATGTCTCGTGGGAGCGCTTTGTCAATAACTTCGTTGCGTTGGAAATCGCGCAATTGTGCGGTCAAGGGCCTTTCAACTTCCTAAACTTGCTTCTATTGGGGCAACATAACTTTCGGTTGCCTTCGGTCGTGACCTGTTGGTCTAGGCTGCTCTTCTTTATGCTCGACTCGTCTATGTCGTTGCTTCGGTGCATGTGATACGTTCCTGGCAGGTGAGCAAGTTACTCATAGGCTGTTGGTTAAACTTAAGTCAGATTGAGTGACTGATTCTCTTCGTTCATTGTACTACCTATTTTGATGTGAGGATGCTCCTTACGGGCCTAGCCACGAATGAACACTTCATGTGGAAGGTTGTCCATGTTGATTATTGGAGTGTGGCCTCTGAAGGAAATATTTGTGAAAACAAGTTCATTTGAGCAACATCTATGCATGTTATTAACAATTAAAAGGTGGAATCATGCTTGTATGCACTCAAAAACAAAACTTAACCCATGAAATTCAAAGCCTAGTAGTTATGATGAACCAAGACTCAACTCAAAACAAAGTGAGTTGAGAAACTTTATACCTTTGAAGCACCTCTTTGCTTAGCAAAGGTTAATCACCCATGTGAGGGCCTTCTTTCCTTTGTCACCTTGCTCCTTGGATTTGGATGGAGGAACTTTGCTTCTTGGCCCCATGTCTTTTTGGATATGAATGGAAGAATTGGGTTCTCCAAAAGTCCCCAAAGTTGGAGACCTCTAAGTTTGGACACCAAGGATGGTTAAGGAAGAAGATGAGCGACCATGGAAGAATTAGATGCTAGTAAATTCCCCCATGGTGGCCAGCCTCCTAGAAAGAAAAAGGAGAGCTTTTGTTCTCTCCAATTTTCTCAAGAAAACCATAATGAAGAAAAACTATAAAGTCACATTTATACCTACCTTCAATGGAGCGGCAAACTTGTAATAAGTCCAAAACCCACTCCCTCTCTAAGCATGGCTGGCCTCCCTATTTTTAGTGGGTTAATTGCCCATTTTGTTTTAGTTGTCACACAACTTAAACCTTATGTGCATTGTGGACTAAAGCCCTTTTTGTATCCTAAAACCCAAAACTAACTTAAGGCCTAAAACGAACCTTTCGTTCTAGATTAATTAACTTTTAATTAATCCTTGCCATATACAATTAAACTATTTAATTGTCCTTACTCATCTTCGTTATATCCTTCAATCATTACCTTACACAGTGTGAGATCCATTAGGTTCCTTTTAGAGAGGCAGTTGGTGATTAGAACTCTTCAAATCAATTGTGAATTGAAACTTACTTTCAATTCTCCCTTTAATGATTATACACCTTTAGGGCTTCCATAAACCATGAGTGACACCTAACAGTATGTCATGGCAACCCAAGTTAATTAGAAGAGGTGGAGAACCTATTTAGTTTAGGATTCCAATGAAACACGGTCTTTCTCTAATACAATACTCTTGATCACATTGTTTGGTTTGATAGTTTATTCATGTCTACTATCCAATGTGATTCATTTACTTATATGATTACCTTAAATGTGATTTGGAATGACTTCCTAAATCTCATTCATACTCTGGCCAAAGATTCTTAATCATATCATAGAGTATTCTCCCTCAAACAGTTCGAAGGTTAGAGATCCCTTGTTGCGCATTCGCTTGCCTCCATGGCTAAATGGCTTAACCCCAACCATGCCATGGACACCCTTTGACGGAGCGACATTGACATAGTCAAATATCAAGAACCTAACCACAAGACAACTATGATGCCTTAGATCAAAGGACTACTTTGCATTATCCCAACCATAAGTTCTCATGTGACATGAGTATGAGAACTCCTTGTTGATCACGTTCAGTGGGCTCATTCTCTATTGAGCACCTATGTACTTATCTTGGTGTCAGTCACACTAATGACTCGAGTTCAGTCACTCTCCTTGAGAGAAGACATAGCATGTACTGATCTTAACGAACTGTCAATACCCAATTGGCAATCCTATGATCAAGAACGTTTAGGATATGTATAAGAAAGAGAATGGTCTCATGAATCTAATTTCTTTAGAGCACATTCTCCCAATTACATATTCCTTGGACTTATCGCTTAAGCATAGAACATTTATATGAGACGGCTTTAAACAATAATCTTTGCCCTTTATATTAAACTAGATTAGTTTAATATGTGAAATGTTCGTAAAGTATCATCATATGATTGGCTTTTGGGCACATTTCCAACAATCTCCTACTTGCACTAGAGCCAATCAGCTTGGTCATCAGTGATGATACCTATTCTGAATTCATTTCAAAAATGGATGAGTAGTAGGCCTATACAATGGATATCTATATGTTATCCACAGAAACAACCTTGAGAATAACGACGTCACCATTATACATAATTCTCAATCATGTGGTTCAATCTCTCATTTGAGTTTGGATCTTGATGAGACCTTGATTCCCTGGCTTGAGCTATCGCCCTATTAGTGTCGGCACACAAGAGACACTTTCTGGTTTGGAACCGAAATGGAGAGTTCATAAATGAACTTTCCCATCCAAACAATAATGTTGTAAGCTTCTATATGGTGATATATTTTGCATGATGGAACACACTAAAGTCATTACTTTATCGTTTCCACCCAAATATCTCTTTATTCATAATAAAGAGATATCTAATTATCTCTTCATTCAAAGTGAAGAGACATCCAATGTTGGATACGATATTAGATTCATAATCTAATACATTTACGCTTCCTTTGAGTTACTCTAATTCTTCCTCATTCTTAAGGAATCTATCTTTTAGTATTTCTTAAATACTTAAGGGCTCACTTGACAGTTGCCGTGGTTCTGATCCTGGGCTTGCACTGATATCGTCTTGTACCGATCTTGGTACAACTCATATCAATGTTTTTCATACAATATGAAATACATAAATCACCTTTCTGTGTATGCATAAAGGATTCTATTTACGCATTAAGGATTCTATTTACACATTATTTCTTTGGAAGTAAAAGGGTACGTTCCCTTTGAGAAGAGCAACTTCCTAGTCTCACTAGAATTGTCATTCTGATTGAAGTTTATCATCATATGAGAAACTTCCTAGCATCTTTTGTCTATCATTAGGGATTGATATAATCCAATTATATCTTGAAATCTATCAATATAGATTTCCATCCCATGTATATAGACTATGTCTCCCATATACATTCTATCGTTATAGAATGTTTAAAGTCATAACTTTAACGAAGAAGAACTCCTAAAATTAATATATCATATATATGTTCAAATTTAGGAATATGATTAACTCCCACTAATATTTTGTAAACCTAGTAAACAAAAGATTCATTTACATCTTATGAGGAATCAAACGATTTGATCTCTCTCATAAGACGCTTATAGCTCCCACTAGCTTGCTAAGATTCGTGATGGATGGATCTCTACAACTTACACGTCTTGTCATTCCTAGTCTTTAGACATATTATCAAGACTATCTTGATAATAGTTTTGGAAACCCATATTATGTCCAAACATTGAATCACCGTTTAGTTGTAGCTAGCAATCTTCAAATTAATAGAAACCAAGACTACATCAAAGATGGTTTCTTCCAAGTCAACCAATCTCGTTGATTGTGGTCACCTTAAGCTACCATTTAGCTATGAATGTTTCATTATTTCGGGTCAAATGGTACTATACCATTTCCTTGAGTATATGTCGTATATACACTCAATGTAGTCATAAGGATTTTCATTCTTATTTCTTTCAAATTAAGAGGTGTAACTCTATGACATAGTCATAAAATTCAAACCATTCAACTGAGACGGTTTATAAATCCTTCTCGACTATCTTGGAGCTAGTGGTGTAGGAACTAGGTTGTTATATTTGTTGATCATCATCTTGTCTCTCAAAGAACCCATTCTTTGAGTTCTATCTCTTGTTCATTTGCTCTTAGGCAAATCCTAGTGTAGGATTACAATGAACTACCCAACAAACAACATTTGTTAGTTGGTTTATAGAAGTGATATCCAAAGGTTAATTTAAGGATATCACACAAGATTGTTCTAAAACAAATATTGCTTATTAGCACACAACCCCAAATCTTAACACGCTTAAGACTTGCCTTCTTTCCAACTACATCCTATGGAGTCATGAAAATTTTGGAAGATCTTCTAATTGACAATCATATTGTCTTAGAAGTATACATCCTATATATGGGTATTTGATAACATCCAACGAACTAAATCTTATTCGAGTTCGTTCTTCTCCCAATGGAGAAATCCATTATCATATGATGCTACTTTCCTTGATATCTTTCAAGGAAACTCTTCTAAAATGTTATTTTTTCTTGGATCAAATATCAGGAGATAAATACTTTAGACGTCTTACTCATCAACTTACATTCTTGAATTCTTTGAAACCTTTTGCAAAGTATTCAGATTTTTGTTTATTCAAAATAGATTGTAATAATTGAATCATTCATTAATAAAGAACGATGTTTTGTCAAACAAAACATTCATCCATCTCTTATAGTGACGGAATTAAGTTCCTTATTCAAATTGCAATGTAAAGACAATCTTTGTTTTCCAATTTCTTTGGTAGTTCATATGAGGAAGTAAGTACTATTTGCTTTCGTAGAGATCTATATTTTATTCACGTTCCAAATGTGAAGTACCTTTTCTTCCCTCAATAATCTTCTATTTCTTATTAGCCACACTTTTACAACAATTGTAAAACATAGTTACTAATACGGAATCATGCATTCAAGTAGAAGAACCAACTGTTTTGAATTGTTCAAGAACAATTTATAACACCTTCGAAAGGTGTGGTCTTGACACTTGCAAGAGATTTCTTGCAAATGCCCCTTCCAATGTCCATCCTTTCATAAAGAAAGTTTGTTCCCTTGGAGTTATTTCGCCTTCTTCATTTGACTTCTCCATTGACTACAATAGTCATGGTCCCTTAAACTACCACTATCTCTCTTGAAACTTATTTCAATTGTGTTGTACACATCAAATGATTTGGAGAGAGTGCGGTTATTGTTCACTATATAGTTTATAATAAACTTAGTGAACCATTTGGATAGGGACTCAACAGTGAAGTCCTTGGCTAGTTTCCGTCTCCTAAGGTGGTTTAACACTTCAACACTCAATGATTCAAAATCATCACAAGTCCATGTTGATGGACTATTTTTGTCAATCAACCATCTTGTTCTAAACAAGATTACAAACCTTCAAGAGTTGTTCAAGGCAACTCTCATTTCTTCATACAACAATTTGTAAGTGAAGAATCATGGCACATAAAGTGTCCATGCCCTTGTGCTTACTTCTCAAGTTCCTTGTTCATTTAACAAAGAAACAAGCACTAGTGTTTGCATTAGCTAAGGGTTGTTCAAAGCAACTCTTATTTCTTCATACAACGATTTGTAATGGAAGAATTATGACACTAAAAGTGTTTCCTCTTTATGATAGACTTATCTAACATGTTCTTCCAATGATACATTATCAATAAGAAGATTGTGAGGACGAGACTACTTAGGTACATTACAATCAAATCAAGACAATCTATGGGATTGTGGTACCAAGTCCGGAAACTAAAGCCTTCGGCTTTTTTTTGTCAAGTTTTGGATAGCGTTTGCAAATATATCGGTAAAAAAATACATAACGAATATAAATTGATTGATTTTAAGCCATTTGATCCGGGTCTTTAAATCAAATAGCACCACCCACTATTTTTGGCAAATTCCATATCCCTCATCGGAATTCGAGAGTGTTGGAAGAAAATCTTAGTAGGGTATGGGAGACTCACCATTACCAAGCCCACCTCAGAAGAATATCATATTCACTAGCAACAATAATAATGAGAAGATAATGCTTTGGCCATTTACAACTTTTGTAATTACCCATCTAGTTTGGCCTCTAGAGAATGATGCCTTAGAAGAATATCATATTGGCACCATTGCACTTAGTTAAGTCATTCTCACCATGCTAGTTCAAGTAGGGGTTCAAGAATGGCCTCAGAAGAATATCATATTGACCATACTCGTTGCCTATCTTCACGTCATGATATGTTTATAGGCTTTTCTTGAATGTAGGCACATACTTTGTATACCCCAGAACTGGACAAATATGATGTATGAGTCGCAAATGATTGGAGCCTACCACGGTGGAAGGCCACGAAAGAGTGTTCAAAGCACTCTCACACTTATCAACTTAATAATGGTTTGGTTGAGGGTTTTTAGGTCTCATCACATATAAACTTGCATTTTAATCTCATTAAAACAATTTTGGTTCTATTACAACTATTGGTCCATGTGATTGTTTTAGTAGTATATATGATACTCCCACTATGCTTGTAAAACTATTTTTAAAGCAAGAATATATGGTACTACTAACATAAGCTTTGCATTCATTGATGGACTATATCGTTGACTTAGGGCCTTAGGATGACTATGAACCTTTGATTCGATAGAACACAAGCCTAGTGTTGGATCTCGGTCTAGGGATGGTGATTGATTTTAATTATGCGTTTAATCACATTAAGGCATGCTTTCTTATTGGGCGTTGGACCCTACTACTCCAATTTCATGCATATCAAATAAAACAAGAAAATGAATACTTTAAAATAAAGAAGAGCTTATGCTCTTTTACAGCATTTGATCAAAACAAATTATTTTAAAGTAAAGAAGAGCTTATGCTCTTTCACAACATTTGATCATATCAAATTACAACCAAAAGCTAATCTATACATTCCCATGGTTCAAACAAATTTGAGAGACGGCCTTTCACATAGCTCAATTATCCTAGACTTAGGTTCATAATCATCATTTCTTTAATTAATTAACACTTTAACTAATTAAACTTGAATGCAACATTGTCATTTGGTTTTTGTATCCATAGAATTGATTTAGATGGAGCTAAATGGAATGAAAATCCAAATCTCATTTAAAGATACAAAACTATTTTGTTCTCAACTAATTTGGGCCAATATGCAACAACCTCAACTTTTTGGGCTATATTGCAAAACACAAACTTTTGAAGTCACTTTGTAAAAATACAAAAGTCCACTACTTCATGTAATTACAACTAGTACCCAAAAGTTTCAACAAACACAAAAACTTCATTAAAGGAGCAAAACAATTTGTCCTTTAGTGATTTTGGGCATTTACGTAAAAACGTAAACTTTCAGGTCAAAGTACAAATACACAAAAGTATCAAAACTTTATGTAATTGTAAAAAAGCCCCAAATAGGTAAGGTGTAGCATTTATCAAATAATAAAACAAAATCATCCATCACCAATCAATAACAAACCAAAACTTTATGAAAAACAACAAATACATTGAATCAAAACACCAAACCTTTTTGTTTTTGGTAAGAACATCAAGAACAATGAAGAACATCCATGAAAACGCATAAGAGCTCCATGAACATTTTTCACCCAAAAGACACCCAAAAAACTCTCAAAGTAAAGGGAAATAACATATTACCATACTAGGGTACTTAGGGGTTCCAAAGGTCACTTTAAAAAAATTTTAAGAAGGCAAACATGAACCCAAAAAGCAACCCTTTGGATTTGGCCGAATTTCCCCAAAAACATGGCACCAATTGTAGCTTCAAAATTCATCCTTATATGAACTACATCTACAACATTTGAGATGGCAAATTTTCTAACAAAATTTACATTCAAAGAAGCAAGAATAAATCTTGTAACAATTACAACATTCAAATCATAAAATATGAAAATACAAAACCCAAAAGGATTCACCAACTACTAGACCTAGACTTTGATACCACTTGAAGGAAATATTTGTGAAAACAAGTTCATTTGAGCTACATCTATGCATGCTATTAACAATTAAAAGGCAGAATCATGCTTGTATGCACTCAAAAACAAAACTTAACCCATGAAATTCAAAGCCTAGTAGTTATGGTGAACCAAGACTCAACTCAAAACAAAGTGAGTTGAGAAACTTTATACCTTTGAAGCACCTCTTTGCTTAGCAAAGGTTAATCACCCATGTGAGGGCATTCTTTTCTTTGTCACCTTGCTCCTTGGCTCCATGGATTTGGATGGAGGAACTTTGCTTCTTGGCTCTATGTCTTCTTGGATATGAATGGAAGGATTGGGTTCTCCAAAAGTTTCCAAAGTTGGAGACCTCTAAGTTTCGACACCAAGGATGGTTAAGGAACAAGATGAGTGACCATGGAAGAATTATATGCTAGTAAATTCTCCCATGGTGGCTGGCCTCCTAGAGAGAAAAAGGAGAGCTTTTTTTCTCTCCAATTTTCTCAAGAAAACCCTAATGAAGAAAAAGCTATAAATTCACATTTATACCTACCTTCAATGGAGTGGCAAACTTGTAATAAGTCCAAAACCCCCTCCCGCTCTATGCATGGCCGGCCTCCCTATTTTTAGTGGGTTAATTGCCCATTTTGTTTTAGTTGTCACACAACTTAAACCTTATGTGCATTGTGAACCAAAACCCTTTTTGTGTCCCGAAACCCAAAACTAACTTAAGGCCTAAAATGAACTTTTCGTTCTAGATTAATTAACTTTTAATTAATCCTTGCCATATACAATTAAACTATTTAATTGTCCCTACTTATCTTTGTTATATCCTTCAATAATTACCTTACACGGTGAGTAATCCATTAGGTTCCTTTTAGCGAGGCAGTGGGTGATTAGAACTCTTCAAATCGATTGTGAATTGAAACTTACTTTCAATTCTCCTTTTAGTGATTATACACCTTTAGGGCTTCCACAAACATGAGTGACACCTAACAATATGTCATGGCTACCCAAGATAATCAGAAGAGGTGGAGAACCTATTTAGTTTAGGATTCCAATGCAACACGGTCTTTCTCTAATACAATACTCTTGACCATATTGTTTGGTTTGATAGTTTATTCATGTCTACTATACAATGTGATTCATTTACTTATATGATTACCTTGAATGTGATTTGGAACGACTTCCTAAATCTCATTCATACTTTGGGCAGAGATTCTTAATCATATCATAGAGTATTCTCCCTCAAACAGCTCGAAGGTTAGAGATCCCTTGTCGCGCATTCACTTGCCTCCATGGCTAAATGGCTTAACCCCAACCATGTTGTGGACAACCTCTGACGGAGTGACTTTGACATAGTCAAAGATTAAGGACCTAACCACAAGACAACTATGATGCCTCAAGTCAAAAGACTACTTTGCATTATCCCAACCATGAGTTCTCATGTGACATTAGTATGAGAACTCCTTGTTGATCGCGTTCAGTGGACTTATTCTCTATTGAGCACCTACGTATTTGTCTTGGTGTCAGTCACACTAATGACTCGAGACCTGTCACTCTCCCTGAGAGAAGACATAGCATGTACAGATCTTAACGGACTTTTAATGCCCAATTGGCAATCCTATGATTAGGAATGTTTAGGATATGTATATGAAAGAGAATGGTCTCATGAATCTAACTTCTTTAGATCACATTCTCCCAATTACATATTCCTTGGACTTATCGTTGAAGCATATAACATTTAAATGGGACGGCTTTAAACAATAATCTTTGCCCTTTATATTAAACTAGATAGTTTAACATGTGAAATGTTCGTAAAGTATCATCATATGATTGGCTTTAGGGCACATTTCCAACAGCCTCAACCGTGAATGTATGCTCGTCTGTGGGCCTAACCGGGTGCACGCTCCTCCGCATGCTAAGACAAGAGTATACGCTTGTAGACATGTAAATTTCGTTACATACAAATGATCCATCACAAAGCTCCACATGGCATATAACTCATCACAAATGGATAAGTCATCAAAGACATGTGTCACAAATCAAGCAAAGGAAGTAAAAAACCTTCCCAAAAGTCGGCAAAAGGGAGAAAATCCCTCTTAAAATTGGCAAGGGGTCCAAATTGCTCCCAAAACCGGAAAGAAAGCTAAAGCATCTTCACAAAACAAGCAAGAATTGAAGATTGCTCACAAAATAGGCAAGAAAGGCCTATAATTCGGCCAAGCAAGGGAAAGTGGCTGAAATTAAGACCCAAAACATGCCTAAATTCTCCCATGGACGAATCAAGACACAAATCAAAGCCAAATCCATCCAAAAGGCAAACTTTGAGAAGTCTACAAATACAAGGTCCTAAGACAAGCATAAGGTGGACAATTTCTACATTGAAGGGTCGAAATTCTCACATTGAGAAAAACCTCTGCCAAATCTTTGAAGACTAATACGCTGCCAAAGATCTTTTCAAAGAACACACAACCAAAGCCGAAGCATTCCCTTAAAGAATCAACAAGCACTTGTGCCGATTCCTTCTAGACTTTGTTGCAAGCTAAAAACTTGTAACGACGTTCAATTCAAGATCAAGTCGCCAAGACCCTTGAATCAACAAAATCCCACATCAACATCACCTTTGGCACAACTTTGAGGTGAAGACTATCCATGCATTATTTCAAGCTCAAAACTTGAAGCAATCGTTCAATTGTTTGTCCGAGATCAAGACATCGCAACCTTTGGATCAACAACCTACGTATCTATATCAAATTTAAAGACTGAATCAGAGGAAAATTGTAAATAGAGATTGTAACCATACAAATTCATCAATACAAATCTACTTTGTACATGTGTTCTTGTTTCATTCGTTACAGAATTTTTGTGTTTACAATGCTATCTTGGGATCTTAGGTAGGAGTATACAATGCCAGAATGCTCGGTTCGTGGCTGGTCGGAAGGCTGCTTGACTGGACGCTACTGGAAAGGGTCGTCGTCTGCCTTTGTCCAGCTTTGGGACACCTCGTCTGGGGAACGCTGCATCTCGGTGCGCTACAAAAGTTGATTCATTAAGGTCATCTGTTGTACAAGGGTGCTTTTCAACTCTATGACTTGTCAGGTTAAGTGTTGTTTGCCACTTGGGTTGGAATAGCTTAGACAGTATGCGTCTTCTTAAGTAGTTGTAGTGTAATGGCCTTCGGGCGCGATATTTGAGTTGGGATATGTCAAATCTAAGAAAAAATAGGGTGAAAATACCCCTGGTTCAATCGTTGGTCCAGAAATCTAAAGGCGAGACGATTGAACTGATCTTGGACCGGTTGGGATCACTAGATGGACCGTGGGAGCAGGTTGGGCTACAGAAGTGGGCTGAGCCACGTGCAGGGCACGTGGGTACGGTGTAGTTTGGCTGCTTGGCCATGGACTGAGGGTGCATTGGGCTTGCGCTAGCCTTGGTCTACGAGTGTTGGTCTGCTCCATTTGTTGCAGCTGCAGCTGCTTGAGTCGTGCATTAGGCCTCAACTGTTATGGCAGCATCATGGGCCTGCTAGATCTGGGCTGCCTCTCGCTGGGTTGGCTGCCTTATGGTACGAGCCTGGGGTCGTTGTTGCAAGGTGGCAACTGTTGTTACTTCGTGGCCTTGCTGCCATAGAGCTATCCCACTCCCCACTGCCACAGTGGTTGCCATGGCTGCCGTGGTGGTGGTACTATGTGGTTGCAAAGTTATTCCTTTTGCTTGATTCGGATCTTTGAATTAGGAAATTTCAGTTTGTTGTGGTTTCCAAATTTCCCACCATTGTATTTTTCTCCTACATCTATTCAAAGAATTAAAAAATTATAGGAATAAGGACATATGAAAATTTACATATGAATGAGAAAGGAGAAACTTTGAATGCAAGAGTCTTCTTCGAGCGTGTGAATCAAGCTCTCAATGAAAGCACCAATTTATGGATGCAAATTTCCGCCATTAATATCTTGCAATTAACATGGTAATTAATCCCAAATTAAATAGGAAGTTTTGGGAGTTATTTTGAATAAGGATTTGATGAGGAGTGATGAGAGAAATTTGAATAAATACCATTTTGATTACCTTTCACTCTTCCTTGATCGAGACATTATTGTCTGTTACATGCGTGTAGGAATCCCAGTGTGCCTCGAGGGTAATTTTGTCCATTTAACCCAAAATTTCACGTGTCACCTTTATAATTTTCTTGATTATTTTTTGCTCCACAGTGTAAGTTTGGTAGGCGTGCGTTTTATATATTGAATGTAGGACTCGTGGTACTTTTTCTTTTTCCTTATTTTATGATTAGTCACCTCTTTATTATAAGAGTTATGAGTTTAATATTTAACTAAAAAATAAGAATTGCTCTCCTTGTACTCAGATTTTCTGACCACTGCAAGAGTTTAGTTCCTATATAATTTTATCACACTCAAGTGTCCAACCCATTGTGAAAGGACTAATGTATGAGAAAGGTAATTTGAACTTGAGTACAATGGACCAGACACCTCTATCAATTATTTGGCCCACTGTGGAAAGTCGAATTTATGAGGAAGGCATTTTGAACTTCGGTGCAATTAGCTTGATTATTATTTATAATGATTTGTTGTAGTGCCAATTTTGCAAAAGTGAGATGTTTATTTAATTTAGGGGTGGAGATTTTCACACTCCTCCATTCGTAATCCATAATTATCTATTGATATTGATAAGAAGTCACCAAAAAGTATAAGAGAGAAAAGGAGGAGAGCATAATTCTCTCGCATTTTCCTGAAGAACAACTGACACAACCTGACCCGGAGTGTCAACTAGGACTCCGAATCGAGCCGTATTGGCTGACACCTGGAAGGTGACGGAGCCATAAAGTGTAATGATGTGGAACAAGTGAATAAATTGAAACCCAAAAGTACATAAATACAAGAGTGCGTTGTGAGCGGAAATGAATCCATTTCACATGTGACGTTAGAGCATAAGTAAAGTACAGTAGAGTGGATTGAAAATCATACCATCGAAGGTAATCTCCAATACCAAGACATGCCACGAATCCTCGTTTATATGAAAACTCTGTTACTAGACCTGGAAGGATAAAAACAAGAGTGAGTGGGTCAAAAAATAAAGCTTTAATAAAGACCTTCTAAACGATATAATCCCTCACCGTAACACCTGTTTAGTTTCCAGAAAATCATACTACGTATAAGCATGAGATCAAAAGTATACTAACAATGAATCCAGAAGTATACCACCACACAACATCTCATTAGCAATATAAATAATCATGTGCTTAATAACCCATACTAGCACGCCAGTCGGAGTTACCTATAGTGATATGTACGACTCATCCATATCTCATCAATCAATTCTAGTGTTGGAAATGTGCCCTAAAACCAATCATATGATGATACTTTACGGACATTTCACATGTTAAACTAATATAGTTCAATATAAAGGGCAAAGATTATTGTTTGAAGCCGTCTCATATAAATGTTATACGCTTAAATGATAAGTCCAAGGAATATGTAATTAGGAGAATGCAATCGAAAGAAGTTAGATTCATGAGACCATTCTCTTTCGTATACATATCATAAACGTTCATGATCATAGGATTGCCAATTAGGCATTGACAGTCCATTAAGATCAGTACGTGCTATGTCTTCTCTTAGGGAGAGTGACTGGTCTCGAGTCATTGGTGTGACTGACACCAAGACAAGTACGTAGGTGTTCAATAGAGAATGAGTTCACTGAACGCGATTAACAAGGAGTTCTCATACTCATGTCACATGAGAACTCATGGTTGGGATAATGCAAAGTAGTCCTTTGACCTGAGGCTTCATAGTTGTCTTGTGGTTAGGTCCTTGATCTTTGACTATGTCAAGGTCACTACATCCGAGGGTGTCTATGACATAGTTGGGGTTAAGCCACTTAGCCATGAAGGCAAGTGAATGCGCAACAAGGGATCTCTAACCTTCAAACTGTTTGAGGGAGAATACTCTATGATATGATTAAGAATCTCTGGCCAGAGTATGAATGAGATTTAGGAAGTCGTTCCAAATCACATTCAAGGTAATCATATAAGTAAATGAATCACATTGGATAGTAGACATGAATAAACTATCAAACCAAACAATGTGGTCAAGAGTATTGTATTAGAGAAAGACCGTATTGCATTGTAATCCTAAACGGAACAGGTTCTCCACCTCTTCTGATTAGCTTGGGTAACCATGACATACTGCTAGGTGTCACTCATGGTTTGTGGAAGCCCTAAACATGTAGAATCACTAAAGGGAGAATTGAAAGTAAGTTTCAATTCACAATCGATTTGAAAGAGTTCTAATCGCCCACTGCCTCGCTAAAATGAACCTGATGGATCGTACATCGTGTAAAGTAGAGATTGAAGAAACAACAGAGATGAGTAAGGATAATTAAATGGTTTAATTATTTATGGCTAGGATTAATTAATATGTTAATTAATCAAACGAATAAGTTCGTTATAGACCTCGGGTTAGTTTTGGGCCGCAAGGCCCAATGGGATTTGAATGTCAAGCCCATTAACTCAAGTTGTATGACAACTTGAAACCACAAAGGGCTTGAAAGCCCAATGAACCCTTAATGGCCGGCCATATAGAGAGGGGTAGTGAACTTGGCTTAATTGCAAGTTTGCCACTCCATTGTGAGGTGGTATAAAGGCAACTTTATAGCCATTTCATCCTTAGGGTATTTTTTTTGGAGAAAAGATGAGACTACAAGCTCCATTTTCTCTCTAAGAGGCTGGCCACCCTAGAGGATTTTAGCTAGCAATCTTACTTCCTCTAGGTCACTCATCTCTTCTTCAAGTCCTACCTTGGTGTGGAGACTTAGAGGTTCTCAACTTTGGGAACTTGGAGAATCCTTTTGACCATCCTCATCCAAGAAATCCATGGAGCTAAGGAGCAAGGAATGAAGGCCCTCTCCTTGGGTGATTAGCCTTTGCTTATGCAAAGAGGAATCAACAAAGGTATAAAATTTCTCAACTCACTTTGTTCTTGAGTTGAGTCTTGGTTTACACTAGGCTTTGAATTTCATGGGTAATGTTTTGTTTTTGAGTGCATACAAGCATGATTCCACCTTTAATTGTTAATTGCATACCTTAGATGTTGCTCAAATGAACATGTTTTTCACAAAATTTCCTTCAAGTGGTATCAAGAGCCTAGGTCTAGTAGTTGGTGAATCCTTTTGGGTTTTGTATTTTCATAGTTTATGATTTGAATGTTGTAATTGTTTCAAGCTTTATTCTTGCTTCTTTGAATGTAAATTTTGTTAGAAAATTTGCCATCTCAAATGTTGTAGATATAGTTCATATGAGCATGAATTTTGGAGCTAAACTTTGGTGCCATGTTTTTGGGGAAATTCGGCCAAATCCAAAGGGTGGATTTTTGGGTTCATGTTTGTCTTGTTAAAAGAGTTTTAAAGTGACTTTTGGAACCCCTAAGTGCCCTAGGATGTTAACCCTCTTTTGTGTAGTGAAAATTTGAGTTTTATTGAGTGAAAACATTCATGGAGCTCTTATGAGTTTTCATGTGTGTTCTTCAAAGTTCTTGAAATTCTTACCAAGAACAAAAAGGTTTGGTGTTTTGATTCAAAGTGTTTGATGTTTTGCACAAGGTTTTGTTTATGGTGGTTGGTGTGACTTTATTGTAATAAATGGTATGACATGATTTGTCATTTTTCAATCAACACCCATACCAATCAACTTTTCCACCCATCCCTTTCACCTTTTTCAACACTCTTTAAAATTTTTGAATTTTCACCAAAACCTGCTTCCCCCTTTTTTCACTTCCCAAAACCAGCCACCCTATAAGTAGGGTACTTTTGAGGTTTTTATGCAATTACATAAAGTTTTGATACTTTTGTGTATTTGTACTTTGACCCAAAAGTTTACGTATTTACGTAAAGGCCCAAAATCACTAAAGGACAAAATGTTTTGCTCTTTTAATGAAGTTTTTGCATTTGATGAATTTTTTGGATTCTAGTTGTAATTACATGAAGTAGTGGACTTTTGTGTTTTTACAAAGTGACCTCAAAAGTTTGTGTTTTGCAATATAGCCCAATGGTTGAGGTTATTGTTTTTCGGCCCAAATTAGTTGAGAACAAAATAGTTTTGTATCTTTAAATGAGAATTGGATTTTCATTTCATTTAGTTCCATTTAAATCAATTCTATGGATACAAAAACCAAATGAAAATGTTGCTTTCAAGTTTAATTAGTTAAAACGTTAATTAATTAAAGAAAGGGTGATTATGAACCTAAGCCTACTATAATTGAGCTATGTGAAAGGCCGTCTCAAATTTGTTTGAACCATGGGAATGTGTAGATTAGATTTTGGTTGTAATTTGATATGATCAAATATTGTAAAAGAGCATAAGCTCTTCTTTACTTTAAAGTAATTTGTTTTGATCAAATGTTGTAAAAGAGCATAAGCTCGTCTTTACTTTGAAGTACTTCTTTCTTGCTTTATTTGATATGCATGAAAATGAAGTAGAAGGTCCAACGCCCAATAAGAAAACACGCCTTAATGTGATTAAACACGTAACTAAAATCAATCATCATCCCTCGACCGAGATTCAACAGTAGGCTCGTGTTGGATCGAATCAAAAGTTCATATTCATCCTAAGGCCCTAAGGCAACTATATAGTCCATCAATGAATGCAAACCTTATGTTAGTAGTACCATATACTCTTGCTTTAAAAACTGTTTTACAAGCATAGTGGGAGTATCATATACAACTAAATCAATCACATGGACCAATAGTTGTAATAGGACCAAATTGTTTTAATAAGATTAAAATGCATGCTTATATGTGATGAGACCTAAAACCCTCAACCAAACCATTATTAAGTTGATAAGCGTGAGAGTACTTTAAACACTCTTTCGTGGCCTTCCACCGTGATAGGCTTCGATCGTTTGTGACTCATACACCGATTTCACCTTATCATGAGGAAGTACAAAGTGCTTGCTTACACTCAGGAGGAGTTCTATATGCATACATGATGTTGTGAAGGTAGGCAACTGGAATGATCAACATCAGATCATTGTGAGGTTGTTCTTGAACCCCTACTCGAACTTGCATGGTGGGAGTGACTTAACTAAGTGCAATGGAGCCAACATCATATCATTGTGAGACTTCATTCTCTAGAGGCCAAATAAGATGGGTACTTACAAGAGATGCAAATGAGTAAGCATACTCTCTCATTATTATTGATGCTAGCCAACATCATATCATTGTGAGGTGGGCTTGGTAATGATGAGTCTCCCATACCCTACTAAGAGTTTCCTCCAAAACTCTCGAATTCCGATGAGGGATATGGAATTTGCCAAAAATAGTGGGTGGTGCTATTTGATTTAAAGACCCGGATCAAATGGCTTAAAATCAATCAATTTATATTCATTATGTATTTATTTACCAATATATTTGCAAACGCTATCCAAAACTTGACAAAGAAAAAGCCGAAAGCTTTAGTTTCCAAACTTGGTACTACAATCCCATAGATTGTCTTTAATGGCTTGTATATGTACCTAAGTAGTCTCATCCTCACAATCTTCCTATTGATAATTTATCATTGGAAGAACATGTTAGATAAGTCTATCATAAAGAGGACAACACTTTTAATGTCATAATTCTTCAATTACAAATTGTTGTATGAAGAAGTAAGAGTTGCTTTGAACAACCCTTAGTTAACGCAAACATTAGTGCTCGTTTCTTTGTTACATGAACAAGGAACTTGAGAAGTAAGCACAAGGGCATGGACACTTTATGTGCCATGATTCTTTACTTACAAATTGTTGTATGAAGAAATGAGAGTTGCCTTGAACAACTCTTGAAAGTTTGCAATTGTGTTTAGAACATAATGATTGGTTGACAAAAATAGTCCATCAACATGGACTTATGATGATTTTGAATCATTGAGTGTTGAAGTGTTAAACCACTTCTAGAGACGGAAACTAGGGAAGGACTTCACTTTCATGTCCCTATCCAAATGGTTCACTAAGTTTATTGTAAACTATATAGTGACCAATAACCACATGCTCTCCAAATTGTTTGATGTATATAACACAATTGAAATAAGTTTCAAGAGAGACAGGGGGAGTTTAGGGACCATGACTATTGTAGTCAAAGGAGAAGTCAAATGAAGAAGGCGAAATAACTCCAAGGGAACAAACTTTCTTTATGAAATGATGGACATAGGAAGGGGTATTTGCAAGAAATGTCTTGCAAGTGTCAAGAACACACATTTCGAAGGTGATGTAAATTGTTCTTGAATAGTTCAAAACAGTTGGTTCTTCTACTTGAATGCTTGAATCCGTATTAGTAACTATGTTTTACAATTGTTATAAAAGTGCGGCTAATAAGAAGTAGAAGATTAATGAGAGAAGAGAAAGTACTTCACATTCGGAACTTGAATCAAATGTAGATCTTTGCGAAAGCAGGTAGTACTTACTTCCTCATATGAACTACCAAAGAAAATGGAAAAACAAAGATTGTCTTTACATTCCAATTTGAATAAAGGAACATAATTCCGTAAGAGAAATGGATGAATGTTTTGTTTGACAAAACATTGCTCTTTATCAATGACTGATTAGATTATTGTAATCTAATTGATTATCTCTATAGTAGAGATGATATGGTAGTGTTAACTGTTTAGAATATAACAATGCTTAAAACCCAAAAGGTTGCAAGGTAGTGACTAATCCCAACTGAGTTGTGATACCTCTAAAACATAAATTACGAGTTGGTCATAGATGGATGCTTTGGATCGTTAGATCCGGATCCAATGCCTTCGTGTTAAAATTGTATAGAGGCAAAATGTTTGAATCTTTATTCTTTTGGAAAGGAAGAAATAATCACAAAGTTGTTGAGGTTAATTCACTTATATGTTAGTGGCACTTGTCCACGACATAATACATGTTGTATGACATTCACCGAAGATCGCTCTCGGTTGGACTATCGTTTATTTTGAATAAACACAAGTCCAAATACTTTGCAAAAGGTTTCAAAGAATTCAAGAATGTAAGTTGATGAGTAAGATGTTTAAAGTATTTACCTCCTTAGATTTGATCCAAGGAAAGGTAACACTTTAGAACAGTTTCCTTGAAAGATATCAAGGAAAGAAGTGATGAGTAGATTTTATATTATATATTTTACCCTAATCTTATTATATTTTAGTTAATATATTTGAAGAATTTTGATACTTTGAATTGTATTTTCAATATAGGATTTTCGACTTCCTCTGGAGCAAAAGAGAATCAAATGGACGAATTTTGGAGTAACTCCAGTTGGAGGACGTTCGTGAGTCACTTAGCTTGATCGTATCAAAATTTGGGATTTTTCCACCAAGCGGTTATTTTCTGGCGATAAAATAAAGAAGCGATGCGCAGTGCTGGAAAATGACGTTTTTGGGCTCAAATTGCGTTTTTGGAGCACAAGATGACCTCGGATGGGTTCGTGGCCTTCTAGAGAAGTGTTCAGAATATTCCAAACATTAAATCCAGCTATATCGGGCCAGTTTTGGAGCAGCTTATGGGTCCAAAATGTGGGTGTTCAGATTTTAGGCGAATTTCACCATTTAATTTAGGGTTATGTTTTTTTTTTTTTTTTTTTTGGATTAGGGTTTGTGTGGTGGCTTAGCAAATATATTGCTTGGCCGTCTACAGTGTTTTACTATGCTTTATTTTATGCAATTTTGGAGACAGAGAGAAGTGCTAGGGTTTTGGAGATTTTCTACTTGAAGGTGCTTTCAATCCTTTTCTTAATAATATTTTTCTATAATTTCAATTATGAATATGCGAAACTAATTTCTTTTGCTAGGGCGAAGCCTTGAGTCTTAGCATGAATATGTGATTTTTATTTAATTGCTTATGATTGATTGCATGCATACTTTGAATTGTTAATCACCAGGATAAAAACTATCTAATTGTCTTAATGCCTGATCACCATTAGGATCTTTAGAAAAGTAATTTGATACAATTTTGGTCGGAAGGTTCCCTAAAATTGACGCTGGCTTCTTGTAATTAATAATTGTAATTTCACTTAGGATGAATATCACGTCTTAAGGATTGCATGGTTTTTCAAAGGATTTTCATAAAGCATAATGAATCTTTCATGTTCAGATTTGATCCGAACGTCCGGACGGGTTGCATGTTAGATATACGTTCTATGTTGGAGGTTCCAAGTAGAATATGAATTAGAAAAATCTAACCTTCAAAGTGGCATGTGTAGATCGTAAGTAATTGGTAAAAATTCATTGGATTGCTAGGTGATGGTGGAACCCTAGTGCTTTCTTAATTTGATTCTCCCAAAACTGTTTTCTTTTCTCTCTAGCTCTAATTTTACAGATTGTTTATTTTAATTCATTAATTTCATTTTTATTTTAATTAGGTTATAAAATGAATCACCTAAACTTCTACTTTACAATAATTAAATGGAATCTGATTAGGTTCGAATTATTTAATAGTCCCTGTGGAGACGACCTTGCGAGATCCGTTTATACTACAATAACCTTGTGATTCTTGCAAGGAAAATAGGAGATTTAAGCCTGTTAACATGAGTAGTAACAATCCTATCAAGAAAATGGCGCCGTTGCTGGGGATTATTTAAAATAATCCCTACGAATCAGATTTTCAATTAGTTATTGCTGTTTATACATATAAAAAAAAATTTAATTTTCGTTTTTATTTTTTTTTTACAGATTACAACAGTACAACAGTGCAGATTTCAGAAATCTGTGCATGGTCAGCACCCGTTCAACAGTGCAGAAATTGATTCCATTTGATCCAGAACTTGAGCTGAATTTAAGGAGGAAACGCATGGAGCGAACTGTGCAGAGGGTTCCTCCTCAGCAGGTAACTTGTCTACAATCTTTAAATTCTGAAGACCTGCACAGCAAAGAAAAAATGGCATTTGTAATTCCAGAAGCTGGTCTGCCCCTGGGAGATTCACTGACAGCCCATACCACAAAAATACCAAGTTGCATTACTTATCCGGCAGTGGATGAAGGGTCTGCATTTGAAATAAAACAGTACATGTTGAATATTCTACCTACATTTCATGGGTTATCATCTGATGATCCTAACATGCACATTGCAGAATTTTTAATGGGGTGCAAAAATATTTTGGTGAGAGGATTTTCAGCCGAATCTATTAAGCTCCGTTTATTTCCTTACACTCTGAAAGATCAAGCAAGGAGATGGCTCCTCACACTCCCATCTGGAAGCATTAGTACTTGGGCCCAACTCAGTGAAAATTTTTTAAACAAGTACTATCCAGCTTCTAAGACTCTTGACATGAGAACTTAGATTTTATCTTTTGCCCGAAAACCAAATGAGGAGTTTCATGAGGCGTGGGAACGGTTTAAAGAGTTGATTAGAAAATGTCCACATTCAGGTATTAACACTACTGATCAAATGCATATATTTTTCAGAGGGTTGAATATGACTACAAAAACTCTTGTCAACGCATCTTGCGGAGGTTCGTACAAGGATAAAAATGCACAAGAGGCCTGTTTGTTATTTGAAAAAATGGCAGAAGATACACAACAGTGGGTAGTTGAGTAGCCACAATCTAGGTCTATTTTTGAGATGTCTAACGGCTTTCCATATGTTACAGCACAAATTGAAAAAATGGAGAAAAGGTTTGATGCAAAATTTGACCTGTTATTACAAAGAATACCAGGTTCACAGGTTGCTGTACAACAGCCCATACCAGCTGCCTGCAGCATCTGCAACGTGATAACTCACGATTTTATGCGCTGCCCACATAGAGATGTTTCTCCAGATTTTACAGCAGAGCAGGTTAATGCATTTAACAATTTCCAGCGTCCCAGATATGACCCGTATTCGAATTTCTACAACCCAGGTTGAAGAGATCATCCTAATCTAAAGTGGGACAAAGATCAGCACTCAAGACCTCAATTTCAACAGCAGGTACAGCAACCTGCTGCACCTAAGGCTGCTTGGGAGGTTGCAATTGAAAAATTGGCAAATACTACCACTCAAGAAATTCAAAATCTACAGGCAGCAGTGAAAAACATGGAAAAACAAATGGGGCAGATTGCTTTACAGGTTTCAGAAAGAGCTCCGGGTACATTTCCTAGTCAAACAGTACCTAATCCAAGAGGACGAGAAGAATGCAATGCTATACGGACTCTACGGTCTGGCAAAAGTTACAACAACAGACATGAAAATTTTGTTGGAAATTCGCAGGCAGCAGAACTACCCCAAACTAAATCTGCAATTTTTGCAGATTCTGAAATTTTTGCAGATTCTGGGCAATCCCAAGACAGATCCGAAAATACTGCAGAAGCTACCACAAAAACTGCAGAACGTGTTTACGAGCCTCCTATGCCTTATCCAGAAAGGTTGAGACCTAAAGCTAAAGATCAACAGTTAACAGATTTTATGAAGACTTTGTCAAAAGTTCAGATTAATCTACCGTTAATTGATGCAATCAAGAACATTCCATCTTATGCCAAATGTTTGAAGGATGTTTGCACAAAGAAAAAGAAGCTTGTTGATTTTGAAAAAGTGATTCTTACAGAATAGTGCAGTGCGGTCTTATTGCATAAATTGCCTCCAAAGAAAAAAGATCCAGGGAGTTTTACTATCTCTTGCACCATTGGAAATTGTGATTTTAGTAGTGCTTTAATTGATCTAGGTGCTAGTGTAAACTTAATGCCTTATTCTGTTTTCAAACGTTTAGGTAAAGGTGAGCTAAAGCCAACCTCCAGTATTATTCAATTGACTGACCGTTCAATTACCTACCCTAGAAGAGTCATTGAAGATGTTATTGTGAAGGTTGACAATTTATATTTACCAGCTGATTTTATGGTGTTGGACATGGATGAGGATTTGACAACGCCCATTATTTTGGGCCGCCCATTTCTGGCAGCAGCCCGGACTCTTATTGACGTTGAAGCCGGAACATTAACATTCCGGGTTGAAGATCAAACTGTTGTTTTCAAGTTGTATGAAGCAAGCTTACATTCAGGTGACAAGCAAGAATGCATGCGTGTTGATGCATTGGATGGTTTACCAAGTGCCAAGTTTATGAACAGATCATCAACTGACCATCTGTCCATAAAGCCCCCGAATTTAACTCGTGATTGTACAAGTCCTAAACCACAGCAGCAAAGGGTTCTACATGATGACCAGCCAATTAACACTATGAAAAAACATGAAAATTTGCCAAGCAGTCCAAATTTTAAGAAAATACAGCCTGGTAAAAAAGTGTGGTTATTAAGTTCAGATTTCAAGTCATTTCCAAGGAAACAAGAGTCTCGATGGAAAGGTTATTTTCTAGTTACTAAAGTTTTTCAGAATGGTAATGTGGACATTAAGGCTAAGGGCATAGATTTCTCATTGAAGGTTACCAAACATCAACTAAAACCATGCATAGAGAAACATGGTGTAGGCAAGTCATCAACTCTGAAGGAACTAGTGATCTAGCCATCAGATTTCTGCAATGTCTAGCTACAGACTTAAAATAAAGCGCTTGTTGGGAGGCAACCCAATTTTTCTAAACTCTTTCCTTATTTTATTTTTCGTTTGATTTTTTTTCTAGATGCATTTCCATACCTAAGTTTATTAAAAAAAAAAAAAAAAAAAAAATAAACGTGAAAAATCCAAATTTTTTTTTTCTCTATTCACGCAGTTGATTTTAGCTCTGTTTTTAATATACGCATATTGGTTAATTGCAGGTTGCGAACGTGAAAAATAAAGCGCGTCCTATGCTGGAATCCTGCACCCAGCAGCAAGTCTACCGGTACATCAACCACATCTACACTATGTTGGAAAATTAAAGCAGTCAACATAAAGTCATTCACAGATGCAAGTTTGGGGGTGATTGTTGCAGATCCAGCACAGAAACAGAATTTAGAGCAGTTAATTTTCTGCAGCTCAGTTTTGCGATGCATGGAGGAAGCACAATTAAATCACAGATCCATACACCACAGAACTGAGTACAACTATTATTACTAGATCTACAACAACTACACTTGCAGGGATTCGAATTTTACCTCCCAGATGCACCGATCTGGGTCATGCGGCCTGTGTTGTTTTCATCCGTTGAGCTTGTGTGTTTACTTCAGTTTCCTTGGCTCTATCATGGATCCGTATACCCCTACATAAAGAGCAAAAATATGAGTACATCCAGGATAAATATGGCATTATAATGAACTGTCGTTGAACATGTAAATGTTGAGTTTAGCAACTGCAGAAGAACGAGATCTTTACCTTCATGATTTGCAGCGGCCGAGACATTTGCCGTTTATTTTGCCTTCTGCGACCATTAGACCGGCATCTTAAGCTTGTGTTCTCTCGGTTGTACGCAGGATTTGGGTGTCATTTTTCAATCCCAGTAGTAGCTTTATTATTCAAATATCAGATCAGCGTCAATCAATCAAAAGGGTTACGGGTTTTACCTCAAAAATTTGCAGATCCGTGAGTTTGGGAATTTTTGAGTTAGTCTCTTCAGTATCTTTCTAAATCTCGAGTACCTACTACAGAAGAACATCACTGTAAGCTTCTACATAGACTCATCCCGACAAGATAGCTTTGAGAGATTTTTCGCAAGTTGAGAGACATGTATATTGAACCAAGTGGGAGATGATTACCGTTGCATGTGCGAAATGGTCTCGATCTGCATTCTTAGAACTCGAATCCGTGATGGCGTGAGGCTTGGGAGCAACATGGTTTGGTTGAGAAGAGATGGCGACTTGGGTTTTTCAGATTTCCCACCAAGGCCAGGTATTCACGGAGGTATGGTTGTTGCTGGGTTATGGAAGTCGACGGATGCAGCAGTTTTAGGGGGTAAGAAGAAGCTGTTGTGAAATGGAGGTTTGCATTGATGGCTGTTTTTGAGAGTTTGCACATGGGAAGAGTTCCGCGAGGGAGAAGAAATTTATTTTTTTATTTTTTTATTTTGGAGATCTATTTTTCATGTTAGAGAGACTGATCTTACGTTTCTGAGATGCCATGAAGGAGAGAGAGCAGATAAATGGGGTCCGAGAGAAATGAAAAAATAATGGGAGGAAGAAGGACTTGCTGTGAAATGGAGAGAGTAAAAGTATTTTCAGAATTTCTAGAGTGAGAGATGGACAAATGGGTTTATCTAAACCTTTTATTTGGAATCCTAAGGAGTGGTGAAACGGATGCGCGACACGTGTGCCCATCTTCCTCTTCCTGTGCTCCCCGAGAAGGATGGTTTTGCATTGGTAGAGAGTCGTTGGCTCTGTGGTAATGACTGACAAAAAACTGAGGACTGATAGAGACTTTTCTTCTTCTGACATGAGAACTCGCAAATGTCATTTTCACATTTGCATGCCAGCTGCATGCCATTCAAATATATCATAGAATCCAATTTTTTTCTTGGATCTTTGCTTTATGGGCTGGGTTAAATCCCAAAGGGCCATCAATCGGCCCGTGTGTACTTTTTCCACGCCCATCGTTTGGCATGCCATGCTGGTTTCCAATGCAAGCCCAGGTGCATTCTTTTCTCCTTTATTTTATTTTATTTATTTTGTTCCTTGTCCAGTCGTTTTGGTCATTTCTTTGTCCTATTTTTGTACTTATTCATAGCTTTAGTTGGTGTCTGTTTTAATATTTCATTTTCTTTGTAAAGTTGTTAATTTTTTTTCTTTTATTTTTCCACACCTTGAGGACAAAGTGTGATATAAGTTTGGGGGTGGGAAAGTAAAATTTTAGGTTTTTAATTTTTGATTTTTGTGTCAGTTAAAAATTTTCATTCTTTTTAAGTTAATATCTATAGATTATTTTAAACGTTAGAACAAATAGACATGGTAAAGATTAATCTCACATTAGAGTCTTTTCTATTTATCGTTGCTTAGACACTAATTCATGAATTATACTTTGAACTTTGCACATCACACCAACATGGTTTGTGGGGAGTGAGATTGAAACACTTACTTTTAGTCTAAGTTTATTTTAATTTTTTTGTTTTAAGTAAAGTTAGTTATTATTGTGAATAAAGTAATAATTGTCTCACCCGAGGTTTTGCCTCGTAGCTGGGCCAGTCCTGCCTAATCAGCAGTGATTCTCGCTTCAAACGGTAGAGTTTTGGCATGGGGCAGGGTGGTTAGTTGGTTTCGTAGCTTTTTCAGCTCGGGTTAATAAGTCCTTAGGGGTGTTCTACACCTAGTGCCCTAAAACCCTAGTGGTTTGGGAGTCATTGACCTAAAGCTCGCTACATGGGTTGGATCGAAAGTTTAAGTGAACCGACATTGCACAACCACTACTGTTACTGAAGAAAAAAAAATGTTATATAAAAAAAAATATTAAAAAAAAAATTGAAAAAGAAAAAAAAAAGAAAGAGAGTTATATTTAAAGTTACTATGTGTGAAATAAATAATGACAAGAGGTAAGGGTTTTAGTCGAGTCTCTTTAACTATGTTGGTTCACTTTACACCAAATGAAGTTTGTGAATTCTTTTCTAATTGATTCTAAATGGTTTAGACTCTGTGGTGGGATTGGTTGGAACTTTTGAAAAGATGTTCTGATTTTTAACATGTTCTATGGATTGCAACTTTGAAGGTGGAAATTTTGTCTCGGTTGAGTTTTAGCTAGTTGTCTAGTTTGTTAAGTTTTTATTTTTGTTTGAGTCTTGTTTTGCTTGAGGACAAACAAAAAGCTAAGTTTGGGGGTATTTTGATGAGTAGATTTTATATTATATATTTTACCCTAATCTTAGTATATTTTGGTTAATATATTTGAAGAATTTTGATACTTTGAATTGTATTTTCAATATAGGATTTTCGACTTCCTTTGGAGCAAAACAGAACCAAATGGACGAATTTTGGAGTAATTCTTGTTGGAGGACGTTCATGAGTCACTTAGCTTGATCATATCAAAATTTGGGATTTTTCCACCAAGCGGTTATTTTCTGGCGATAAAATAAAGAAGCGATGCGCAGTGCTGGAAAATGACGTTTTTGGGCTCAAATTGCGTTTTTGGAGCCCAAGATGACCTCGGATGGGTTCGTGGCCTTCTGGAGAAGTGTTCAGAATATTCCAAACATTAAATCCAGCTAATCGGACCAGTTTTGGAGCAGTTTATAGGTCCGAAACGTGGGTGTTCAGATTTTAGGCGAATTTCACCATTTAATTTAGGGTTATGTTTCTTTTTTATTTTTTATTTTTTGGATTAGGGTTTGTGTGGTGGCTTAGCAAATATATTGCTTGGCCGTCTACAGTTTTTTACTACGCTTTATTTTATGCAATTTTGGAGACAGAGAGAAGTGCTAGGGTTTTGGAGATTTTCTACTTGAATGTGCTTTCAATCCTTTTCTTAATAATATTTTTCTATAATTTCAATTATGAATATGCGGAACTAATTTCTTTTGCTAGGGCGAAGCCTTGAGCCTTAGCCTGAATATGTGATTTTTATTTAATTGCTTATGATTGATTGCATGCATACTTTGAATTGTTAATCACCGGGATAAAAACTATCTAATTGTCTTAATGCATGATCACCATTAGGATCTTTAGAAAAGTAATTTGATACAATTTTGGTCGGAAGGTTCCCTAAAATTGACGCTGGCTTCTTGTGTTAATAATTGTAATTTCACTTAGGATGAATATCACGTCTTAAGGATTGCATGGTTTTTCAAAGGATTTTTATAAAGCATAATGAATCTTTCATGTTCAGATTTGATCCGAATGTCCGGACGGGTTACATGTTAGATATACGTTCTATGTTGGAGGTTCCAAGTAGAATATGAATTAGGAAAATCTAACCTTCAAAGTGGCATGTGTAGATCGTAAGTAATTGGTAAAAATTCATAGGATTGCTAGGTGATGGTGGAACCCTAGTGCTTTCTTAATTTGATTCTCCCAAAACTGTTTTCTTTTCTCTCTATCTCTAATATTACAGATTGTTTATTTTAATTCATTAATTTCGTTTTTATTTTAATTAGGTTATAAAATCAATCACCTAAACTTCTACTTTACAATAATTAAATGGAATCTGATTAGTTTCGAATCATTTAATAGTCCCTGTGGAGATGACCTTGCGAGATCCGTTTATACTACAATAACCTTGTGATTCTTGCAAGTAAAATAGGAGATTTAAGCCCGTTAACATGAGTAGTAAAAATCCTATCAAGAAGCATCATAAGATAATGGATTTCTCCATTAGGAGAAGAACGAACTTGAATAAGATTTAGTTTGTTGGATGTTATCAATTACCCATATATAGGATATATATACTTCTAAGACAATATGATTGTCAATTAGAAGATCTTCCAAAATTTTCATGACTCCATAGGATGTAGTTGGAAAGAAAGATAAGTCTTAATCGTGTTAAGATTTGGGGTTGTGTGCTAATAAGTAATATTTGTTTGAGAATTATCTTGTGGATATCCTTAAATTAACCTTTGGATATCACTTCTATAAACCAACTAACAAATGTTGTTTTGTTGGGTAGTTCATTGTAATCCTACAATATGATTTGCCTAACGCAAATAAACGAGAGATAGAACTCAAAGAATGGGTTCTTTGAGAGACAAGATAATCAATAAATATAACAAACTTGTTCCTACACCACAAGCTCCAAGGTAGTTGAGAAGGACTTATAAACCATCTCAGTTGAATGGTTTGAACTTTATGACTATGTCATAGAGTTACACCACTTAATTCGAAAGAAATATGAATGAAAATCCTTATGACTACATTGAGTGTACATACGACATATACTCAAGGAATTGGTAAAGTACCATTTGACCCAAAATAGTGAAACCTTTAATAGCTAATTGGTAGCTTAAGGTGACTGCGATCAAAGAGATTGGTTGACTTGGAAGAAACCATCTTTGACGTGGTCTTGGTTTCAATTAATTCAAAGATTGCTAGCTACAACTAAATGGTGATTCAATGTTTGGACATAATATGGGTTAAACCATTATTAAGATAGTCTTGATAATATATGAATCACAAGACATGTAAGTTGTAGAGATTCATCCATCATGAATCTTAGCAAGCTAGTGGGAGCTATAAGCGTCTTATGAGAGAAAGATCAAATCGTTTGATTTCTCATAAAGATGTAAATGAATCTTTTGTTTACTAGGTTTACAAAAGATTAGTGGGAGTCAATCATGTTCCTAAATTTGAAAATATACATATATGATATATTAATTCTGGAAATGAAATGAATACTTCCTCGTTAAAGTTATGACTTTAAACATTCTATAACGATAGAATGTATATGGGAGATATAGTCTATAAACATGGGATGGAAATCTATAATGATAGATTTCAGGATATAATTGGATTATATCAAGCCCTAGTGATAGACAAAAGATGCTAGGAAGTTTCTCATATGATGATAAACTTCAATTAGAATAACAACTCTAGTGAGACTAGGAGGTAGCTCTTCTCAAAGGGAACGTACCCTTTGACTCCTAAAGAAATAATGCGTAAATAGAATCCTTTATGTATATGCAGAAAGGTGATTTATGTATTTCATATTGTATGAAAAACGTTGATATGAGTTGTACCAAGATCGGTACAAGACGATATCAATGCAAGCCCAGGATCAGAACCATGGCAACTGTCAAGCGAATCCGTAAGTATTTGAGATATAATAAAGGATGGATTCCTCAAGAATGAGGAAGAATTAGAGTAACATAATGGAAGCGTAAATGTATTAGATTATGAATCTAATCCATCATTAGATGTTTCTTCATTATGAATGAAGAGATAATCAGATATCTCTTTATTATGACTAAAGAGATATTTGGATGGAAACATTAAAAGTAATGACTTTAGTGTGTTCCATTGTGAATGCAAAATATATTGTCATATAGAAGCTCACAACAATGTTGTTTGGATGAGAAAGTTCATGAATGAACTTTCTATTCGGTTCCAACCAGAAAGTGTCTCTAGTGTACCGACACTATGACACTAATGGGGTGATAGCTCAAGCTAGGGAATCAAGGTCTCATCATGATCCAAACTCAAATGAGAGACTAAACCACATGATTAAGAATCATGTATAATGGTGACGTCATTATTCTCAAGGTTGCTTCTATGGATAACATATAAATATCCATTGTCTAGGCCTACTACTCAGCCATTTTTGAAATGACTACAGAAGAGGTATCATCATTAATGACCAAGCTGATTGGCTCTAGTGCAAGTGGGAGATTGTTGGAAATGTGCCCTAAAACCAATCATATGATGATACTTTACAGACATTTCACATGTTAAACTAATATAGTTTAATATAAAGGACAAAGATTATTGTTTGAAGCCGTCTCATATAAACGTTATACGCTTAAACGATAAGTCCAAAGAATATGTAATTGGGAGAATGCGATCTAAAGAAGTTAGATTCATGAGACCATTCTCTTTCGTATACATATCCTAAACGTTCCTGATTATAGGATTGCCAATTGGGCATTGACAGTCCGTTAAGATCAGTACGTGCTATGTCTTCTCTTAGGGATAGTGACTGGTCTTGAGTCATTGGTGTGACTGACACCAAGACAAGTACGTAGGTGCTCAATAGAGAATGAGTCCACTGAACGCGATCAACAAGGAGTTCTCATACTCATGTCACATGAGAACTCATGGTTGGGATAATGCAAAGTAGTCCTTTAACCTGAGGCATCATAGTTGTCTTGTGGTTAAGTCCTTGATCTTTGACTATGTCAAAGTCACTCTATCTGAGGGTGTCCACAACATAGTTGGGGTTAAGCCACTTAGCCATGGAGGCAAGTGAATGTGCAACAAGGGATCTCTAACCTTCAAACTGTTTGAGGGAGAATACTCTATGATATGATTAAGAATCTCTGGCCAGAGTATGAATGAGATTTAGGAAGTCGTTCCAAATCACATTCAAGGTAATCATATAAGTAAATGAATCACATTGGATAGTAGACATGAATAAACTATCAAACCAAACAATGTGGTCAAGAGTATTGTATTAGAGAAAGACTGTATTGCATTGTAATCCTAAACTGAATAGGTTCTCCACCTCTTCTAATTAGCTTGGGTAACCATGACATACTGCTAGGTGTCACTCATGGTTTGTGGAAGCCCTAAACGTGTATAATCACTAAAGGTAGAATTGAAAGTAAGTTTCCATTCACAATCGATTTGAAAAAGTTCTAATCGCCCAATGCCTCGCTAAAAGGAACCTAATGGATCGTACACCATGTAAGGTAGAGATTGAAGAAACAACATAGATGAGTAAGGATAATTAAATGGTTTAATTATTTATGGCTAGGATTAATTAATATGTTAATTAATCAAACAAATAAGTTCGTTATAGACCTCGGGTTAGTTTTGGGCCGCAATGCCTAATGGGATTTGAATGTTAAGCCCATTAACTCAGGTTGTATGACAACTTGAAACCACAAAGGGCTTGAAAGCCCAATGAACCCTTAATGGCCGGCCATATAAAGAGGGTAGTGAACCTGGCTTAATTGCAAGTTTGCCACTCCATTGTGAGGTGGTATAAAGGCAACTTTATAGCCATTTCATCCCTAGGGTTTTTTTTTGGAGAAAATATGAGAACACAAGCTCCCTTTTCTCTCTAAGAGGCCGGCCACCCTAGAGGATTTTAGCTAGCAATCTTACTTCCTCTAGATCACTCATCTCTTCTTCAAGTCCTACCTTGGTGTGGAGACTTAGAGGTTCTCAACTTTGGGAACTTGGAGAACCTTTTCAACCATCCTCATCCAAGAAATCCATGGAGCTAAGAAGCAAGGAATGAAGGCCCTTTCCTTGGGTGTTGCTTATGCAAAGAGGAATCAACAAAGGTATAAAATTTCTCAACTCACTTTGTTCTTGAGTTGAGTCTTGGTTCACATAACTACTAGGCTTTGAATTTCATGGGTAATGTTTTGTTTTTGAGTGCATACAAGCATGATTCCGCCTTTAATTGTTAATTGCATGCCATAAATGTTGCTCATATGAACATGTTTTTCACAAAATTTCCTTCAGCTAGCTCATAAGTCGGAGTCACCTATAGTGACCTATACGACTTATCACCTAGAATACAATCTAGAATACAAGGTAATTGAAATTAATGTATAACATCTCACTACAACGGTAGCTTCTGGAACATTCAATCACCAACAATTAAGATTCGTTTAGTAGAGTATTTGCTGGGTGATTGAGAATTTAATGTTCACGACTACATGTCAATATCCTAGCAACTCCTCTAGACAATTTGCTTGTTTAAAAATAACACTTGACTCTAGTTATGAATAGGATGGTTCATTCCAAATGGTTTTAACCGTTGGAAAGTATAAGCAATTCCTTGTCATGGTGCCTCCACACAGTTGAAATATCCAAAGAACACGTCATCATGGATTTCCAAATGATCAATGTCATCAAAAGGTGTAAAGAAAAGGTAAGGTGAGACAATAGTTCATTTGTCAAAAACTTTATTCATAATTAACACCCCAAACCAAACTAATTTTCCTTGGTCAACAAGTGAAGAAAAACACTATAAAAAAAATCGATAACAATTTGTCAAAAAGTTCAAAAATACCAAAACTTTCTTCTGCTACTACCTTTTTGGAGAAAAGAAAAGAATATCATTTAGGAAATCACATCTCCCATGAGAAGTACCAATTTACACAAAGGTAATATTTGAGGAATTTGATGTGAAGCTCTTTCACCTTCGCAGATAGGTTTGAGATTTCCAAAATAAAGTGTTTAATAACTAAGTTCTTTCAATGAAGTAGGACTTATTTGAAAAGTCAAAAGGAAAACTGATATAGGAGTTGTTCGATAAGAAATAGGGAAAAATAAATATGATGTTAACAAGGTGGAAACCCACGTTAAAATTTGAGAATTGATGCCAAAGGTAAACATTTTCAAAATGTACTATACTATTAACCTCAGATATAACAATTTTTACTTCCATGCCAATGCTTATCAAAATGACGAGTATAGCACCAACAATAATGTAGGAAATTAGTATTGATTGGAGATTCTCCCCTTGAGATACACAACTATCAATATAGTAGCCTTGCTTCAGGGCCATCAACTTATCCCAAATCTACCTCTTTCCTTGGTAGGGAAATTCTTCCCTTATAATTTAGAGGTGTTTGCCAAAATAATCTTCTAAAACGTTGACAAGTCAAAAAAATTGCCCAAAACTTTGGAAAACTAATATATTTTTCATATTCGACGAGGTGGCAAGATTCGGAAATTAAGTTCAAGAATCAAGAATGCTCACATCACGTGTGCGATGAACACAATACTGCCCAACTTATGCTCTGATACCAAACTAACACAACCCGACCCGGAGTGTCAACTAGGACTCCGAATCGAGCCGTGCTGGCCAACACCTGGAAGGTGACGGAGCCATAAAGTGTAATGATGTGGAACAAGTGAATAAATTTAAACCTAAAAGTGCCTAAATACAAGAGTGCGCTGTGAGCAGAAATGAACCCATTTCACACGTGACGTCAGAGCATAAGTAAAGTACAGTAGAATGGATTGAAAGTCATACAATCGAAGGTAATCTCTAATACCAAGACTTGCCACGAATCCTCGTCGATACAAAAACTCTGCTACTAGACCTGGAGGGATAAAAACAAGAGTGAGTGGGTCAGAAAATAAAGCTTTAATAAAGACATTCAAAATTATATAATCCCTCACCGTAACATCTATTTAGTTTCCAAAAAATCATATTACGTATAAGTATGAAATCAAAATTATACTAATAGTGAATCCAGAAGTATACCACCACACATCATCTCATTAGCAATATAAATAATCATGTGCTTAATAACCCATACTAGCACGCCAGTCGAAGTCACCTATAGTGATCTGTATGACTCATCCATATCTCATCAATCAATGCTAGCTCATAAGTCGAAGTCACCTATAATGACCTTTACGACTTATCCATATATCATCAATCAATGCTAGCTTATAAGTCGGAGTCATCTATAGTGACCTGTACGACTTATCCATATCTCATCAATCAATATCCTAGTAATATATCAGCTAGATCCACTTCTTGTGGCCTGTACGACTTAACCCATAGCTCATCACATATCCTTGCACACGAGTCGGTACCACCTCTAGTGGTATGTACGACAGGTTGGGTGTAAATAATTACGCTTAAGTGCTATGATCACGTGAAGGCTTGATAAGAGCATATTTATGCGACTTAGTTAGCTTGTTTCTTGGCATTTATTTATTATTTTATACTTTTTATAGTGATTTAAGCTATTTTCGTGTGTTTGTAGGTTCAAATGACAAAGTTGGCATGAAAGTGTAATTTGGAGCATTTAGGAGCAGTTTTTGGCCAAGATTGTATAGCTTATGCATGAAGCAAGATGGATGGACGAATTTGAAGTCAAAAGAGGCTAGGAACATGCTACGAATCTGGAGAAACAAATGCAATGTGCAAGAATGGATTGTGCACTCACCTAACCCACCAAAAATCGAGTTAAACAAATCTCTTTCCTTTGCAAAGTTGAGTCAATCCTCTCCCTATAAATACCCATTGCAGCATCCTCATTGAGAATAGAGAATCCCCCCTTCACTAAAACTCACCTATATCCATCCACCACAACAATTCATCACTAAAACCTTCACCCATCCCTTGCGCCACAGCTTTCTTGCCATTCAAGAAGTTTGGATTGCTGGATCATTCTTAGGTGTAATCTATCTTTTGTTTTCAATGTTTAAGTTTATATATCTTTGTTTTGTGAACATGAGGAGCTAAACTCGTTTTAGTTGGGGGAAATTCAAAGCCATACACATATTTACATTATGAATTAATTAATTCCAATTGTGATTTCATAAAGTGTGAATGCAATTTGCTTAACTGTTTTATTCAAAACTTATTCTTGTATATTGATTAAGGAGGCCTACCTAGTTTGCATGCTTGAATATGATGCTAGGATATAAGGGAGTTTCACATAATCGTTACAAACTTATATTCACAAGTAGTGAAGGTTGCTGGTCACGATCTCATTAAGTTAAATTCCTAGCATGAGTATCATGATGTCATAGTTACGAATGCTTTGTCAATACTTATGATTTTCATAGTGGTTAATGATCTTTGATTGTATCTCTATTATGATGTGCATGCAGGAGACTATTGAAGAATGATTTGGGTTGATGATGCGTATCCCATCCAATTCAATGACTTAAGGAAAATCTGAGGGTTAATTAGTGATGGCACGTTTAATCTGGGGCATTGTCATTCATGGTTTGTCAAAAAAGCAACTGGAGATTGATTTGTATGCAAATGTGTCATTTGTGGAGAAGGACCCTCTAGCGAGCCCATCATCCATTTAATTCACCAAATTCGTCCAACTTTGTTTAAGTTTTCAATTCACTTGTTTTCACTTTAAATTCGCCAAAACCCAATCCCCTTTACTTTAGTGTGTCAAATTAGTTAGAATCTGTATTAGTTTGTGTTTTTAAGTGTTTTGAGTCAAGTTAAAATCAATTTTCGTCCAAAGTCATTCCTAGTGTCTAGTTTGAGTCTATTTAGTTGTTTTAAGCTGTTTTGAGTCTTTTAAGTTTGTTTTGAGTCATTAGAGTCTAGTTAAGTTTTTTAAGTTTATTTTTGTGTTTTTGAGTCAATTTAGAGTAGATTAGCAATCCCTGTTAATCTCCGGTGTAGAACGATCCCTACTTATCCATACTACAATTGTTAACAAGAGGGTTTAATTTGTGTTAAGTTAATTTTAGCATCAAATTTTTGGCGCCGTTGCCGGGGATTAGCAATCCCTTGTTATTTCTTTTTATTTATTTTTGTGTGTTTTTGTTTTAGTTTCTGACCTTGTTTTGTTTTCTTGTTTTTAGGTACTAGTTTATGACTCGGAGTTCTTAACCGGTTCGTGAGCATATCTTTGACTTTGACGACGATTTCAAGTGGACTTTGAGAAGGAAGAGGAATCAGCAAGAATCCAATCCACCTAGCCCTGACCCCATGCTTGAAGAAGAAGAAGTAGTAGAAGAAGAAGAGCTCACGACTCAGAATTTAGAGGAAGCACAAGTCATGGTAGCGGACAATCGAACAATCAAGGAACTTTCCGCTTCAGGATTGGACAATGCGGTGCCTTATGCATCCAATACCCCATGGCATCTCAAGGGAAAACTGAAGAGTTCGAGTTGAAGTCTAGTTTGCTACATCACATTCCAAAGTACCATGGGCTGTCCATGGAGGATCCAAACAAGCATTTAAAGGAATTTGAAGTGGTTTGCTCAAGCATGACTCCAGTTAACGTCGATGGAAGCATATTGAAGATGAAAGCTTTTCCATTCTCTTTAATGGACAAGGCTAAGGATTGATTGTACGAATTAGCTCCTGGAACTGTCACATCTTGGGAGAGCATGAAACGAGCATTCTTGGAGAAGTTGTTTCCAACATCAAGAATCATTCTTTTGAGGAAGCGGATTAATGGCATTTAACAAAATCAAGGAGAATCCTTTCCGGCATACTACGAACGTTTCAAAGCTCTTGTTGCATCATGCCCCGAACATCAAATGAAAGAAGAGATTCACATTCAATTATTTCTATGAATGACTTCTTCCCATTGAAAGACAAATGCTAGACACTTCAGCTGGAGGTGCTTTTGTGGACAAAACACCCGTGGCTGCCAAGACCCTAATTGCCAATCGAGCCTTGAATGCACAACAATATGAAGGCGTTGGACAAAGGGAGACCTCATGGCAACAACCCCAAGTTAATGAGGTAAGTGCAATTTTTGAAATTCAATCCTAATTAGCTAACCTCACTACCCTTGTGTCACAGGTTGTGGATGGATCTAAAATGCAAAATGCAGCCATATGTGGAGTGTGTTCGATGCAAGGACATCTCAATGACCAATGCCCTCAATTGATTGAAAATGAAGGATGGGAAACTGCCTATGCCGTGGGCTATCAAGGACCAAATCAGCCATGAAACGATCCATACTCTAACACTTACAATCCGGGGTGGAGAGATCATCCAAATTTCAAATGGAAAGAGCCATAACAACCTGCCCAACAAGGAGGATTTCGACAACCACCCATTGGGATGTTTCCAAGGCCATATGCACCACCACAACCTCCATCACAATCTGGCCAAACCTATTCAGGTTCGTCTTTGGATAATGATACACTTCTTAAATTACTAACTTCATTGACTCAGGGCCAACAAAATCAGGCCAAGGAGATGGATGAAGTCAATAAGCAAATTGGGTAGATGGCAAAGTTTATGGGACAATTTCAAGATGAAGGGAAACTACCTAGCTCCACCATTGTCAATCCAAAATGAGGCTTTGAATCTGCCAAGGCAATCACATTGAGAAGTGGAAAAGAGGTAGGAACTGATCCCCAACCATCTAAATCAGACCAAAAAGAGGATGAGAAGTTGCAATTTAAAGAGGAAGAACAAAGCAAGGCCACGACAAGGAATAAAGCAACCTTCTGCAACCTCCTACATTCTCTAATCCCTCCATTTCATCCACCACAGGTAAGAAAGGTTCAAATTTTATTAATTCTAACCCTATTCCACCCAATGTACCCTTTCCTCACAGATTCATGCAAACAAAGAAGGAAGAAAGTGATAAGGACATTCTTGAGACATTTAGGAAGGTACAAGTCAATATCCCACTCTTGGATGCAATCAAACAAGTCTCAAAGTACGCCAAATTCTTGAAAGAACTTTGCACCACAAGAAAGAGGATTTCAAACAAGGAGGTGGTAAGGGTAGGTGAGAATGTTTTAGCCGTCTTGCAAAGAAAACTACCCCCTAAATGCGAAGATCCGGGTAGTTTTACCATCCCTTGTGTTATAGGCAATACTCGTTTTGAACATGCCATGTTAGACTTAGGTGCATCTATTAACGTCATGCCCTATTCAATTTATGCATCTATGAACTTAAGTGAGCTGAAAAATGATGGGGTAATTATTCAATTAGTCGATAGATCTAACGTCTATCCAAAAGTAGTTTTGGAGGATGTTTTAGTGCAGGTTAATCACTTGATTTTTCCGGCTGATTTCTATATGCTTGAGATGGAAAATTTGGCTCATTCTTCCTCATTCCCTATTCTACTTGGAAGGCCATTCATGAAAATAGCCCGCACCAAGATAGATGTGTTCAAGGGGATGTTATCCATGGAATTTGATGGGGAAGTTATTGATTTCAATCTTTCTGAAACCATTAAGTATCCTAGTGATGATCATTCTTGTTTTTACATTGATATCTTTGATTCTTTGGCGCATCAATACTTTGAAGATTTGAATGAGGATGTGCTTGAAACAACCATTACGAAAGGGATAAGACTAAAAAACAATGGAGCAACACCTATGCTTACCGACGACAAGCATGAATATGTCCATGCCGTGCATCCTAGTGAACATGTAGTTAAGATAGTGGCTGCCCTAGATTCATTGCCATTACAAAATGGTAAGCCTTCCAAAACCAATTTCAATTCCTATTTCTACTAATAAAATGCTACCTTCAGTTGTGCAGCCACCTTCCCTTGAACTTAAACCATTACCAAGCCATTTGAAGTATGTTTTCTTGGGAGAACAAGAGACTTTGCCCATCATAGTGTCTTCCACACTCACGGCACAAGAGGAAGAGAAGTTGGTGAGGGTGTTGAAGGAATACAAAACATCCATTGGGTGGACCTTGACCGACATCAAGGGTATAAATCCCATAACTTGCACGCATCGTATACTTTTGGAGGAAGAAGCTAAACCATCAGGTGAAGCTCAACGCCGACTCAACCCTCCAATGATGGATGTTGTGAAAAAGGAGATAATCAAGCTACTTGATTATGGAGTGATCTATCCAATCTCTGATAGTCAATGGGTTTCGTCGGTCCAAGTTGTTCCCAAGAAATCTGGAGTCACTGTGGTGAAGAGCGAAGAGAATGAGCTTGTGCCTATACGTATCCAAACCAGTTGGAGGGTTTGCATTGATTATAGGAAGCTCAACGCCACTACAAGGAAGGATCATTTCCTTTTACCATTCATTGATTAAATGCTTAAAAGGTTAGCCGGTTATGCATTTTATTATTTTCTTGATGGATATTCAGGTTATAATCAGATTGTAATAGCCCTGGAGGATCAAGAAAATACCACTTTCACTTGCCCATTTGGTACATTTGCTTATCGTTGCATGCCATTTGGTTTATGCAATGCACCAGCCACATTCCAAAGATGCATGGTAAGTATATTTTCATATTATGTTGAAAAGATTATTGAGGTCTTTATGGATGATTTTAGTGTGTTTCGTAAGTCTTTTGATGATTGCTTGGATAATTTGACCTTGATCTTGAAACGATGTGTTGAAACTAACCTTGTTTTAAATTGGGAGAAATGTCATTTTATGGTGAAACAAGGCATAATTTTAGGTCACATAATCTCTGAAAAAAGGAATTGAGGTTGATAAGTCAAAAATAGATCTTGTACGCTACTTACCCTCTCCTACTTCGGTGAGAGAGGTTCGTTCTTTTCTTGGTCATGTAGGATTCTATAGGCGATTTAGCAAGGATTTTTCAAAGATTGCACAGCCCCTATGCCGTCTCCTCCAAAAAGAAGTGGCATTTGAGTTCAACGAGGAATGTGAAAAGGCTTTCAAACACCTCAAGGACATGCTTACTTCGGCCCCCATCATCATTCCACCAGATTGGAGCCTTCCTTTTGAACTAATGTGTGATGCATCAGATTATGCAATTGAAGCTGTTTTAGGCCTAAGGAAGAACAAGCAGCCACATGTCATCTATTATGCATCTCGAACCTTGAATGATGCTCAATTGAACTACTCCACCATTGAAAAAGAACTTCTTGCTATTGTGTTTGCATTAGATAAGTTTCGTTCTTATTTAATTGGCACTAAAGTTATTGTTTTCACTGATCATGCAGCTTTAAAGTATTTGCTTACAAAGAAAGAAGCTAAACCAAGGCTCATTCGATGGATGCTTCTTCTCCAAGAGTTCGATATTGAAATTAGGGACAAGAAAGGGAGTGAAAACGTGGTGGCTAACCACTTGATCCGAATGGTGCATGAAGAGGATGCCAATGTTGTGCCTATCCAAGATACATTCCTTGATGAGCAATTGTTGTCCATTGAGGTAAGTGAACCTTGGTATGCTGATTTGGTGAATTATTTGGTATCTAAACAAGTTCCAAGTGACCTAAACAAGCACCAACGTGATAAACTTAAACATGATGCACGGTTGTATCTTTGGGATGACCCATATTTGTGGAAATATTGCCCTGATCAGATTGTACGTATGTGTGTGCATGAATCTGAGTTTCATTCAATTTTAAGCTTTTGTCATACATATGCATGTGGTGGTTACTTTGGCACACAAAGAACAACACTTAAGGTTTTAGAATGTGGATTTTATTGGCCCATTCTATTTAAAGATGCTAGAACCTTTTGCATAACATGTGATCGTTGCCAAAGAACAGGAAATATAGGTGCAAGAGACCAAATGCCGCAAACTGCCATATTCAATGTTGAAATTTTTTATATTTGGGGCATTGATTTCATGGGTCCTTTTCCTTTGTCTTATGGTTTTACTTATATTTTGCTTGCGGTTGATTATGTATCGAAATGGGTGGAAGCAAAAGCTACCTGTACTAATGATTCTAGAGTGGTTGCAGATTTCATCAAAACTAACATCTTCTCCAGATTTGGGATGCCGAGGGTGCTCATAAGTGATGGAGGTTCCCATTTTTGCAATCGAACCATTGCGGGGCTGTTTAAGAAGTACAATGTCAAGCATAAGGTTTCGACACCTTACCATCCTCAAACAAATGGGCAAGCCGAGGTTTCCAACCGAAAGATCAAGCAGATTTTGGAGAAGATCATTAGGCCAACCCGAAAAGATTGGAGTACGCGTTTGGATGATGCACTGTGGGCATATCATACAGCCTACAAAACACCACTTAGGATGTCTCCATTTTGGCTAATCTATGGGAAACCATACATCTCCCTGTAGAGTTAGAGCACAACGCACATTAGGCTGTCAAGACATTCAATTTGGACCTAGATGCAACTGGAATTCATATGAAGCTCCAATTGAATGAACTTGAAGAAATCAGGAACGAGGCATATGAGAATGCTTGCATTTACAAGGAGAAGACAAAGGCATTCCATGACAAGATGATTCGTAGCAAGACATTCTCAATAGGGCAGAAAGTGTTGCTTTTCAACTCCCACCTACGTTTGTTTCCCAGTAAGTTATGTTCTAAATGGATTGGACCTTTTCTTATTACTCATATTTTTCCATATGGTGCAGTTCAAATTCAAAGCTTAAGCGACGGCCGAGAATTCAAGGTGAATGGGCATCGTTTAAAGCCATATTATGAGAATGTGGTGGGGTAGGTTGTAGAGGAAATACACCTCTATGCCGTGGGCTCCAATGAAGCTTAAATGAAGGATTCGTCCGGCTGGAAGACGTTAAAGCAAGCGCTTCTTGGGAGGCAACCCATGTATTCAAATAAGGAAAACCTAGGAATCGCTCCACAATCAGATTTGCATTCCTAAACCCTTTTCTTTACTACATTTATCTTGCCATGCTTAGTTCATTAGTTGTTTGTTTTCTTATGTGTGAATCTATGTTTGAAACATTGAGGACAATTTTTGGTTTAAGTGTGGGGGGGGTAAACAAGCTGTTTTTACATTGATTTTCGTGGGAAAGGAACATTGGGTAAAAAATATATATATTTATTACAAGAATGTGCAAACAAATAAGAGGGAGCCTTCATTGGTTAGGTGGTGCCTCAGCACTCAATGGAGCTCTAGAAAGACGAAGCACCAGAGTTTGATTTTCCGGAGCCTCAACACTTGGTGAAAATCCAGATGGCGAAGGCTAAAGTCACCTCTGGAGTAACACCACAAACCTTTGATGATCACTCTGAATCCCAACTTCGGACTCCTGCAGTTGGTCAAGCTTTCTCTTCATACTCGTTGAGTAACTAGTTGCGAGCATGTGCAACTCTTTATTCTCATGCCTAAGCCATCTGATCTCTTGCCGAAGACTAGACACCTCACCCATCAAAGACTCAACCTGACGAGATCGAGCAACAAGGTGTTGGCCCATGTTTGATACTGAGCCTGCACATTGGACATTGAAGGCCAGAGAGTCCTGAACAGCCAGCTCGTCGAACCGCTTGGAAAGCATCCTATTATCTTTTAGAGTGAGAAGATTTCTAGCAACCACCGTAGCAGTTGTATCGTTCTTCATCACAAAGTCCCCAACTGTAAGAGGATCATTGGGGGATAAGAACGACGGATGCCAAATGTTGTCTGGAGAAGACATGTCAATATCTTCCCTGACATTCAAGTCAAGACGACGGTCAGATGGGCAAGACATTTTTGAAGGTGTTGAAGAAAAAGAAGATGGTGGACAAATCAAGATCTCAGAAGTGCAAGAAGGGAGCTTCTACAAGCGGCAATTCAAGTGTGCTTTAGAACGTAATGCGTGCCTTTATAAAAATCAGAAATCGAAGAGGCGCCTGCTCAGAAATTGAAGGGGCGATCCTTTCTCAAAAGCCAGGCCTGCTCAGAAACTACGGGCCGATCTCCAAATTTCAAAAGATTAACTTTTCCAGACTTGTCAGCACCTTTCACACGCAACCTCAACTTTGCAGAAATTACGGGCAAGCAACTTTGTCAAAGATTTCTGACAAAGTTGAAAGCGCGTGAATCTTACTATTCAATCACGTAACGGTTGCCGACAAGAGTAAAAGAATAGTACCTCTACCAGTTATGAAGAAATTCCTATAAATGTCAACCTTCGCCCTCTATAACAAGGCAAACTTACTCAACCTTTCTTCATCTCCAAGAATGCATTCCCAACGAAGCTTCTCGAGTTACTCAGTGTTCCTCTTCCCCTGGAGTACCTCTGCAAACAAGTCATCAAGAGCAAAAGTATTTCATATCATAAAGGTTGAAAGCAAGAGTATCTCATATCATGTTTTCTCCTTGTCCTTTTCCCTGTCTTTGTTCTCACTTGCGGGACAAGGAGAAAGAGAGCAATCAGCCAGCACTTGGTATCAATCTTCCAATTTGGAACTGACTACTTGGAACCTTGCTTACCTAGCATTGCTCTCGAGTAATCATCTTCAATTACTGATGTACTTCTGAAGAAGAGGCCACATCTACCTGGAGAACAGATAAGGCAAGTGAAAATGATACATTGAAGCATGTGGAGATAACGTGCTAATTCATCCTCAACTAAGTTGAGGATCACTTGCCATAAGAGACTGCTCATGGTCTGATTTCCTTCAAGATCAAGTCTCCTCTTCCTTGCTAAGAAGCTCCCAACCTAGTTCAAGAATAAACATGTGGAAAGATACTTCTTCAAAAGTAAAAGTACCTCATATCATCATAGTCGAAGGCAAAGATATCTCATGGCATGTTTTTCCTTTACCCTTGCTCTTGCCTGCGGGACAAGGAGAAAGAAAGCAATCGGTCGACACTTGGAAAGATTGAACAAAGAAACAGACCATCACCTCTACCTCGTGCTTGCCTGCCATATAGAAGAAACAAGCAGAGAAGAATGAAGCATGGTAAGCTGGAACAGATCACTATAGCATGACACATTTCCCTGCATAATCATATAACCCTGCAGAAGAAGTCTGAGTTGAATCCAAGAGCTCGAGAAGCTTCAACAACATTTTGACGGCACCATCGCCAAAAAGCAAAGCCTCGTCGTACAATGCAATCAAATCGCCACCACCAAGGAACTCTCTTCTTCCTTGCTTAGAACTCCAATCCAGTTCAAGATGAAAGCTGTGGAAAGTTAACAAGCACGACAAAATACGTGCCGATTCATTCACTACCGAAGCCAAAGATCATCTACCACATGAAGCTAAGTTGTTACTCACTGTTTTGAAGTGTTTTAATGTGTTTTGAAAGAAAAATACGAAAATTTAAAAAAAAATGTTTTGAAAAACCCAAAAAATAGTTGTTTTTGTGTGTTTGTTTGTGTTTTAGGGTACCTTCCAACACAATGATGAGGATTTGGTTTTTAATTGCATGACTGTTAAAGAAAGTTACAAACATGGATGGAAGTTTGATATGCTCTTTGGTTTATGCTTAGTTGTAGTTGTCGTTTACGAATTCACATGTAATCACAAAGAAAAAAAAATCAGTTTTTGTAACATGCTTGAAGGAAGGAACTCAAACTAACGCTACAACCCTAAGAGACTTGAGCCTATACCTTAATCTATGATTTCTTGTTTTCTAAAGTTGTTGCATAATCTCATTATTCTTTGCTTGGTTGCTACTTAGAAGGCGTTTCATCACTATAGTTCCAAATACTAGGACTCATACCCGTCTCATTCAAAGCATGACATTAAATTGCATAACACATAAACAAGATGAAGTTGTTAGTTAAAACCAAAACCAAAAAGCCTTACCCCTTGCATTATGTTTTGTAGGTTTAAACTCCGTTGAGCCTTGTTTAGCCTATTTTCTTTTTTAGCCACATTATCCCTACCTAGCCTAGAATAGGACTTTCCATACCCTTGTTCTTAAGGCATAGTGAAGCATGATTTAGAAGGAATTCCTTTTGATTATCGTTATGCAGGAAAAATAAGTGTGGGGGTAGGGATTTTTGTGTGTTTGTGTGCCAAGAAAAGAAAAAAAGGCACGAAAAAAAAAATTAGAAAGGAAATCTCAAGTGTTGGTTGTTGAAGAAAGGGTCCAAAAGTTTGAATCTAGCCCTAAAAGATGTGTGAATCTTTCCCTTTTATGTTTAAAGTTGATTTCTGCATGCAAAAGTGAATTCTAAGTATCAATTTCATTACTTTGCGTACTATCGCTTTAAGAACGTTTGTTTATCCTTACCTTTCTTTGTTAGCCAATACCCTAAGCCCTGTTACAACCTTTAACTTCTATCTTGAGTGTTATGTGTTTCAATATGTGGAGTTTGGGATTGGTATGAGCATATGGTGTCCTTAGTTCTCGCGTCTAAGTAGTGGCATTCCATTCATGAGATCATATTTATACACAAGTATTAATAATTCTAGAAAGTGTCTTCTTTGTTATAATTATATGTGAGTGCTAGTCTACATGTTTACATCAATCTTCTCACATATACCTAGTGTAGGGTGTGAAAATAGAGTGCATATCCGATAAGGAATTGAGTGAATTCTCTAAGGCATTTTACTACATTCAAAACATTGTTTTAATTGATTAAATGTGAGCTAGTGAGTGGTGACTGCGATCAGGTATGTGCTCGAGGGTAAGGATGGCTAAACTCTATGTGAGTAGTGATTTTTAACATGTCATGTTTCATTGGAAATCCCCGAGGCGATTGTTGGAAGGTTTAGGTTTTTTGTTTCCTTTGTTTGTTTTGCTCGAGGACTAGCAAAAGCTAAGTGTGGGGGAATTTGATAGGAGCATATTTATACTACTTAGTTAGCTTGTTTCTTGGCATTTATTTAGTTACTTTCTACTTTTTATAGTGATTTAAGCTATTTTCGTGTGTTTGTAGGTTCAAATGACAAAGTTGGCAAGAAAGTGTAATTTGAAGCAGTTTTTGGCCAAGATTGGATAGCTTATGCATGGAGCAAGATGGATGGACGAATTTGAAGTCAAAAAAGGCTAGGAACATGCTACGAATCTGGAGAAACAAATGCAATGTGCAAGAATGGATTGTGCACTCATCTAACCCACCAGAAATTGAGTTAAACAAATCTCTTTCCTTTCCAAAGTTGAGTCCATCCTCTCCCTATAAATACCCATTGCAGCATCCTCATTGAGAATAGAGAATCCTCCCTTCACTATAACTCACCACAATTCATCACTAAAACTTTCACGCATCCCTTGCGCCACAGCTTTCTTGTCATTCAAGAAGTTTGGATTGCTGGATCATTCTTAGGTGTAATCTATCTTTTGTTTTCAATGTTTAAGTTTATATATCTTTGTGTTTGCGAACATGAGGAGATAAACTCGTTTTAGCTGGGGGGAAATTCAAAGCCATAAATATATTTGCATTATGAATTGATTAATTTCAGTTGTGATTTCATAAAGTGTGAATGCAGTTTTCTTAACTGTTTTATTCAAAACTTATTCTTGTATGTTGATTAAGGAGGCCTACTTAGTTTGCATGCTTGAATATGATGCTAGGATATAAGGGAGTTTCACATAATCGCTACAAACTTATATTCACAAGTAGTTAAGGTTGCTTGTCACGATCTCGTTAAGTTAAATTCCTAGCATGAGTATCATGATGTCATAGTTACGAATGCTTTGTCAATGCTTATGATTTTCATAGCGTTTAATGATCTTTGATTGTATCTCTATTATGATGTGCATGCAGGGGACTATTGAAGAATGATTTGGGTTGATGATGCGTATCCCACCCAATTCAATGACTTAAGGAAAATCTGAGGGTTAATTAGTGATGGCACGGTTAATCTGGGGCATTGTCATTCATGGTTTGTCGAAAAAGCAACTAGAGATTGATTTGTATGCAAGTGTGTCATGTGTGGAGAAGGACCCTCTAGCTAGCCCATCATCCATTTAATTCACCAAATTCGGCCAACTTTGTTTAAGTTTTCAATTCACTTATTTTCACTTTAAATTCATCCAAAACCCAATCCCCTTTATTTTAGTGTGTCAAATTAGTTAGAATCTGTATTAGTTTGTGTTTTAAAGTGTTTTGAGTTAAGTTAAAATCAATTTTCGTCCAAAGTCATTCCTAGTGTCTAGTTTGAGTTTGTTGTTTTAAGCTGTTTTGAGTCCTTTAAGTTTGTTTTGAGTCATTAGAGTCTAGTTAAGTGTTTTTAAGTTTATTTTTGTGTTTTTGAGTCAATTTAGAGTAGATTAGCAATCTCTCCTAATCCCCGGTTTAGAACGATCTCTACTTATCCATACTACAATTGTCAACAAGGGGTTTAATTTGTGTTAAGTTAATTTTAGCATCAAGGCTGTGCGAAGTATCGCAAGTCACCTATGAGTCGAAACCACCTAATGTGGTCTGTAAGACAGGCTGGCACCTACCTTGAACCCAAGGTGAGCGTGTGGTGCGAGAGTTGAACGATCACGTGAAGGCTAGGCCCTATCTTAGGGTGAGAACACTAACACCGGGGTGCAGGGTTATGAGCTCTAAATGCATCTAATATGGCATGCACGACTTGTAGACAACTTGTACGACAATGTCGAAGTTGCTTAAAACATAATATAGTCATGCCATCACTCAATCGTTCTAAATAAAATGTAATCATAGCCATGCATTCCACATTTCACAACATATACTCACTTGATCTTATCTGTGCATCATGCGTCCACCTTCATACTTTAAAGCATTCACAATAATTATGTGCTATAATATACTTATGGACATGCCCTGATGCAAATCCAAAACTTAACCATATCGTAGTGCTTCCAAATATATATATATATATATATATATATATATATATATATATCAATAATGTGGCGTAAATGCACAATCTATAACGCCCTACTCCCGAACTATTAATTTTCAGGAATAATTATTGGTGACAAGCTCAACTAAACACTAGTTTAACTAACTATCAATACTTACGATTCTTTACTTCAATTTCTCGATCCTTCACACAATGATTTATGACTAACATCCAATCACCAAATCATAAGGTTAAATCTCACGTTTTCCACCAATGTCCCTCACATGGCACAATTTCCCAAACAAGGCTATTATCTCAATTATTTAGTCTCATTTATAGTATGTCTACATCTAACGTCTTGTTAGATTGCCTACGTACCCTAAATATGGATCATTGTCGTAATTAACGCTAACGTTTAAAAATAGCAATTTATTTCAAAAAGTTGGAAGTTAAAAGATGCTACTGCTAAGTTCTAAAATATATCACTGTTTGGTATTTAGTAAATTTACATGTCTCACAATGAACAAGAATGAACTCATCGGATCACAGGACAGGAGTAACGAAAAGTATGAAGACGTGATAGAATTAAAATCACGTAAGAAGTTTCATACGACAGATTTGATATAGGCAGACAGAGCACCAAAATTCCAAGCAACAAGTGAGAAAATGAAGCACCCCAAAAAATCGTATCTAACAGCATTGCTTACCTTTGGTGTGTCAATCAATAGCGATAATAAGGAAACCGACGGATACATACAATAGGAAAACAGGGTAAAGTGCAAGGGCTTTTCTCCTGGGGTTGACTGCTGAACTCATGAAAGGATATGCAGCCCATGAACTCCAAGCCAGTGTTACGCTTACCACCACCACCTTCAATATCACATAATCCTTCACCATACATATCAGAGCTCCAACGTCCAGAGGAAATAAGCAATAACCGAGAAGACTAAGGCTCTGGAAGAATATTATGTGTCCACCCTGGAAAGAAAAAACTTTTCTCAATCTAGTCATTCTTTTAAAGGAACGTCTCTTGGCCTAGCTTGCTATATCTTAAGAATGTGAATCAAGACACAAATTGCGGCATTCGTGCATATTTATCCCTCATTAACCGTATGATTCACAATCTAACAGCCACACCTCACATTACGCGAGAAAATTACTCTAATCTGTCTATATATAACACATACAAGCAAGAATACTTGTAACATGCTTGTAACACATACAATCAATCGAGGTTGTATATGTAGATAGATCACTCCTAATTTTTCACCAAGTGATGCATCAGTTTTCCATTTACTCAAATCTGAGCTCACTCTCGCCCTTCATTTCCTTTAACCTACTACAATACGTGCATATAATTGACATCATAACAAATTTGAGAGTACAGTGGTGTTGATATTAGATAGAGCATTCACACAAAATAAGAAAGGCCTCTTATATAGACTTCCCATTCACACGCAATTCTTGATTTCGAAAACCCAACATGAACAAATCGATACAAGTAGAACGCAAGAGAGTGGGCAATTACCAGTAGGAGTACATTCAGTGTCAGAATCACAGCACCAGCAGCAAGCACAGCAAAAGCAACAGCAAAAACCTCAGACTGTTCACAAACAATTCCAATTGAAATCAAATAAGAAAAACCCACAAACCATAATCTTCAGAAAACCCAAACATATATATACACATATATACATATAATAAAAATGAAAGAAAAGAAGAAGGGAAATTGACCTTTCTGACAGATGCAGACCAGGAAAGAGTGAGACCCAAGAATACAATGAAGAAGAAGGGTCCCCAGAGATCCCAATCCCTCAAGGCCTTTCCCGGATCCTCACGATACGGGTTAGGGAACACCACAAGCTTCAAATTGCTCACGATTCTCGACAAGTCGCGCTTCACGGTGTCCCAAACGGGCTCGGTTAGGGTGTTGGGCGGGGAGCCGAACCCGGAGGGGGAGATACTGAGGCCGTTGGTTGCAGAGGGAATGGGAGGTGGGGCGGGGACGGACGGAGGCTTCTGCTTCGCGGCGGAGGAGGGGGCTGGGGGCGGGAGGTTTGATGGGATGAAAGGGGATGATGAGACGGGAATGGAGGCGCGGGGAGGACTGGGGGGTTTGGCGGGGAGGACGGTGGTGGGGCCCGATTGGACGCTGGCGTTGATTAGGTTTTCGATCTCGTCGATGTCGGATTGGGATGAGGGGTGGAGGGGGACGGTGTCGCGTTCGGAGTGCGACATTGTTTTGGTCTCCGGAGTTTGGATCAGATCAGAGAGAGGGGAGATCTAGTGATCTATCAATTTGGGTGTGGCGTCGGGAGGGAAGGGGTATTTAGGAAATGGGAATTTTTAGGAAACGTAGTCGTTAGGGACTGAGAGATGAAATAAATCAAAACAATAAAACGTGCGTGAGGGTTGATAATGGCCTTATTTGGCTCACGCGCAAAGATAGCACAAGAATTTGGCTCCAATTGTTACATTCGACATGGGTTTGGATCAATGACTAAAATATCAATAATATCGGTGAAATATCGTCGATATTATCATTTATCAGAGAAACCGATATTTTTTCACGTATCATCTAATTGTCGTCAAAATATCGCGATATATTTGATATTATCGAAACAATCTCGTGGCTCCATCGTCGGAAAGGCAGCCAAGGTTGCGTTGTTTGGATCCCCTCCCGGACTTGCTCTGTCGCTCATCCTCCAGATCTTTGACATCGCCGGAGCTTATCGGATTCTGCAGAGAAGATGTAGAAATTGTCCAGGGTTAGAATCAGTTCTATTCCTTTACCAAACTAAATCAAAACCCTCCAGAATTGATGGAAATATTCAGAGGTTAAGAATAGAAATAGAAATAAATCTGAAACGAAAGCACATGCATGTGTTAGATCTCGCTCTATTTCAGTCCAACACATAAATCTGAAACGAAAGAACAAAAAAAATTACCACACATGGAGGAGGGATTTACCTTCATGCATCTCAGTTTTCATGATTATAGAGACACATAGGTGTGTATGTTGCTGGGCCTCAAGTTGCAGACAATAATGAAGAGCTATGAGAGAGAGTGGAGCTGCTGTGAGAGAGAAGGCTGTAAGAATGGGCGATGGGCTTGAGGTTGGAGAAATGAGAGCATCTCTCATATTCTAGAGAGAGAGTGAGAGAATGAGAGAGTGGTTGGGAATCTGAAAAGCATCTCCTTTTTCTTTCTATATGGGTTGGTTTGAAAATGAGAGTGGCTCATGGCTCAAGGCAATTGAAAGGGGATCCAATGTTTCAACACATGCTAGAACAAAAACATTAATGTTCTTTTCTTTTGTTGAACAAAATTAAATTTTTTTTGGATTGTGTTTAGTTTGCGGATCTATTTTCTGTAAAAAAAAAGGGAACTTTAACGAAAAGCACCCGGTACTGTTCACTTTAACGAAAAACCACATTTTTACACTAAAAAGTCAATCCTGGTACTATTCACTTTACCCTTTATTTTGTCCTTATCATTAAAACTCAAAGTTTTCAAGCCATTTTCATTAGTTTTCCTAAAAAAAAATGGTTATAATTAATCTCGGATCCATATGGGTGGCATGTTAACAATCACATGCAAAACTATTTTGGGGATTTACCATTTGATGACTACTCTTCACAATACACTTACTCTACACATAGAGATGATGAAGATAGTCAAAATTTTGAACCTCATAGGAACTCTATGTGGTACTAAGTCACTTATGTATCTTACCATGCAATGTATAAAGTGTAAAATATTGTACTAATTCATTATATATAAATGATTATGGTGTGTTTAAACTTCTTTCATTAATTACTACATATTTTCTACACTCACAATGTTTGCCAGCTCGCTATATAATCAACTTGATAATGTTAAATCCATCATGCAATGCATTTCCTTCCAATTGTTTGTGATAAACTAATAGATAATTGACTAAATAAACATCCTGCAAAGTTTCAATAAAAATTTCCAAGTTTTTCTTACAATTTCCGTGGTTTCCATATTATTTTTACCGATATCGATAATATCCTGATATTTCCATCGATATTTCCGTGTTTTCGGAATACCGATATTTCCGATATCATCGATATTTAATACCTTGGTTTGGATGCATCAAAGTTGTCGAATTGCCCCGAGCTTGGGTTTTAGCCAGTACGACATCAGGAGTTTAGCCGATATGACATTATGGCTCTGTTTGGCACATCGTATAAAGCACCGGATAGTACTAATAATATGGTGTACGGTGTTTGGTGGCCGTTTGGATTAAATAGACACCAGATTAAATAATCTGGGCCCACCTTTTTTACACGCCGTTCACCCGCTTGCTTATACAGCCCAAATTCACTGTATAACTTACTCGGCCTCACTTCCTCTCCGCTCGCTCTCACCTTCGCTTCCTCTCTGCTTGCTCCCACTTCCTCTCCAGGCGCTCTATCTTCCTCTCCAGACGCACTCTTCCGCTCATCCCAGGTTCGTCTTTTCTTCTTCTTCGTTTGAATCATTGTTCCTCTTTTCAATTTTCTTCTTCTGGGATTCCACCCATCCCTCTATTCTTCCCCCTGCTCTTACCGCTCATCCCAGGTTCGTCTTCTCTTCCTCTTAGTTTGAATCACAGTTCCTCTTTTCAATTTTCTTCTTCTGGGATTCCGCCCATCCCTCTATTCTTCCCTCTGCTCCTATTTTTCTTGCAATTTTCTTTCAATTGATTGAATTTAGTTATTATTTTCTCTCTAATTATGCAATTGATTATGTAATTTTGCGTTTTAATTAGAATTTTTGAATTTTTGGGTTTGCTTTTGGGGTCGAATTTAGGGTTTATTGCGGTTAAATTGGGTTTATTGCGCTCGCCTTAAAATTGGATGTGGACAATCTGCAGGATACTCAACCTCTCTTAAACATTGCATAAGTTCTTGTTAACTTTGCTTCCACACTCGATTTAAGCAAATAAACTTTCCAATTATATTGGATCCGAACACAACGAGAGCGTAAAAGATACTGATTTCACAGATTGAAAGCTTTAAGGGAATGGGGTTGATTGATTTTAAATACCATACCACAAAGCATGTAAAAACAAATTGTCTGTACACTTCCTTTCAATTGCTGAGACTTCCCCAATATTATAAAAAGCATGACCTGTGACATATTTTCCTAATCAGAAAAATAAAGGTAATAAAACCATATAGCATTTCTCTTGATCTTGTCTGGTATAAAAATAGGCTCGAGAACAATTGGCTAGCCAGCTTTCACATGAGGTTCCCTGTAGTAGTAAAGTTTTTCATACTGGTAGAGAATGTGTACATAAAGGTTTAAGAGAGGTTAAGGATCCTGCAGATTGTCCCCATCCAATTTGGTGTTTGAGACTACATATATTTTATAATTACTATGACATTTTTTGGTAGGACTTATTAACATGCTTCATTCCTTTTTCAGTGTTATATGCATTCATGCTCCAGTTAATTTTTTGCCACTATCTAATAATGCTATTTTATATTTTCACTAGACATGGATGAAAAAAAGATTGTGGCATGCTTCATTGTTAAGGTTGGTACTTGAATATCATGACTTGGTTGATGATGTGGTTCATGATGAAACGTAATTCAGCAAGAAGGCATAATAGGCAACTTGCACTTACAATCGCACATTTGTTAGGAGAATGGTAGGGTCAGCCTATTTAGACAGCATAATAGGATATGATGATGTTCAGTGCATGAACCAAATTAGAATGGATAGAAGAACGTTTCATTATTTATGTCAAATGCTTCATGACCACGGTAGAGTACAATTGGATGGTGTAGTGACAATGGAAGAACAAGTTTGCATGTTTTTGCATATACTTGCACATCATGTAAAGAATCGTACAATTGGGAGTAGGTTTTGTTGATTGGGGGAGACCATAGTAGGTATTTCAATTCCATTCTACATGGAGTGTTAAGGCTACAAGGTGCACTTTTGAAAGTGCCAGAACTCATTCCTAATGCCTACCCAGATCCTAAATGGAGTTGGTTGGAGGTATTCTTCATATTTTATAAAAATTACTTATAAAATTAATGTAATTAAATATATTGAGCTTACTAATGTTAATGATTTTTTTTAGAATTGCTTGGGGGCATTGGATGGGACTTACATTAACGTTCATGTCCCTGAGCAAGATAAACCAAGATACCGATCAAGGAAGGGAGAGATTGCGACCAATATGTTGGGAGTTTGTAATGTGGACATGAATTTTATATTTGTGTACCCAGGTTGGGAAGGGTCAGCCTCTGATTCTAGAGTACTCCGAGATGCGATAAGTAGACCATCGGGATTAAAAGTTCCCACGGGTAACAATAGATTATTTGTTTATATTAGTAATTTTTTTGAAGAGAATTTATATTAGTAATTTGAATCCTCATTTTTCTTATATACAATAATATACATTTTTTGGTGTATTAGGGTGCTACTACCTTGTGGATGGTGGGTACACAAATGGTCTAGGATACCTTGCACCGTATAGGGGAGTGCGTTACCATCTCTCAGAGTGGAGAAATAGAAGACTCCCGATTAATCATGATGAAACATGCTCAAGCTAGAAATGTCATTGAGAGTTGTTTTGGACTACTTAAGATGCGTTGGAGCATCTTAAGAGGTCCATCATTTTTCCTAATTAGAACACAACTTAGGATTATGACAGCCTGCTGCCTATTACATAATCTTATTAGAAGGCATATGTTAGTTGATCCAATAGAAAATGAAATCCTAAACTTGGACGAATCTGAAAGTAGTGATGATGATGAAGATATGATTGAGACTGTTCAACCTACACAAGAATGGACTGCATGGAGAAACACTTTGACTATGAATATGTACAACGAGTGGAGTGCACAAGCATGATTTGATTAATTTTCTTACATATTCATGTTGTATTTTGGTTATGGTTTGTTATTTGAACAAATAGTTATTTCTTATGTATTCAGTTATGATGCTTTATTCGAACAAAGTGTGAACTGGTTATGTATTTATTTAAAAAGTGTGATGATTTGCTTATGGTTTTTATCACTTACTATTAATTGTATGCACTATTGATTATATGCTATCTTATTGTGTATGTAATTATAGGAATGGAAAGTGATCAAAGTAGTCAACCAAAAGGAAGTAGAAGGGTTTGGAAACAATATGAAGAAGATGCATTGTTGTCCATACTTGAGGAAGCAGTTGTTAAGAATTTGCGATGTGATAACGGTTGTTTCAAGCCCGAAACAGCTATTAATTTGAAATGTCCTAATGCAAATATAAAGGTAGTTCCACATATTGAGTCCAAAATGAGGAGGTGGAAAAAAGATTATGCAATAGTTTATGACATGGTTAATAAAACTGGTTTTGCATGGAATGATGCACGAAAGTGTATTGAGGTTGATAGCACTGAAGTATGGCAATCCTATGTGAAGGTAATTCTCTAACATAAAATTAGAATTTAACTTTACATATTTGATTACTTAACATGTTCCTTTGCATAGAATTTAATACTATGATTGTGTCCACCAAACTGATTGGGTACACAACAGTCTTGCTGATTAAATTTAATAGTATGATTGGGTACACAACAGTCTTGCTGATTAAATGGATGGATGCTTGATTATATCAAGACAAGTTGAAGTGAACAAAATAAGATTATGTATTTTATGGATAATGTGATTTGTTTTCGCATTGTAGGTTAAGAAAGAAGCAGAGGGCTAGCTAGGAAAATCATTTCCATTGTATGACAGATTGAATGTTATTTTTGGGAAAGACCGAGCAACTGGAGTAGGAGCTGCAATTCCTACTGAGATGATGAATGAGCCTGAGCACATTAATGAAGATGAAGGTGAAGATGAGGTGGAAACTATATCTCCCTCTATTGCTCGACGGTCTGGCAGTTCAAGTACCCGGAAAAGGAAGAGAGCTGCTAATGATAATGATCTTGCTATGGCATTTAAAGAAATGATTTCTGAATCAGTTGATAAGTTGGGTGGAGTTTTACAAGCTACTTTTGGGAACGGGCCACTGATGTGAAAATTAACTTGACACACAAATTAAACCCTATTGATGACAATTGTAGTAATGATGCAAGTAGGGATCGTTCTAGACCGGGGATTAACTAGGGATGCCAATCAACAAATATAAGATTCAAAAAACACTAAACTAGACTCTATAAACTCAAAACTAACTTAAAACACTCAAAACAGCAAATAACAATAAAAGACTCAATTCTAGACCTAACAAGTGATTTGGACGAAAATAGAACTTCAAAGACTCAAAAGACTTAAAGGAAACAAGTTTTGACTCTAAAAACAAGACTTAAAAGCAAGGGGTTTGGTTTTGACGAAATTGAACTTTTAAAACATAAACTTTGTAAACAAACTTAAAAACTCACGAAATTGATGAAATAGAATGGTGAAAGGCTAGTTATAGGGTTCCTTCTCCACACATGAAACATATGCATACGACTCGATTTCCAGTTACTCTTTCAACAAACCCTGAATGATAATGCCCCAAATTAACTAGATTGCACCAATTAATTCTCAGATTTCCCTAGATTAATTGAATTGAATGGAATACGCATTACAACCAAATTATTCTTATCAAGGACCCTAACTATGGAATACGCATGATAGAGACACATATCAAAGACCATTAAGTTCAATGGAAATCATAAGCATTGACGAGGCATTCATAACTATGGAATACGCATGTTACTCTTGTCGAGGATTTACTTAACACAATCGTGACTAGCGACTTTTACTACTTATGAATATAAGTTAATAACGATTAGGTGAAATTCCATTATACTCTAGCATCAAATTCATGCATGCAAACAAAGTGTCGACCCTCAATCAACATACATAAACATGTTATCAATCAAATAGATAAGTAAACCACATTCACGATTTATGAAATATCATAACTGGAGGAAATCAAGTTATATAAAACATATGATCATGGCTTTGAATTCCCCTCTAACTACAAAGAAATTAGTTCCTCATGTTCGCAAATAAACAAAGATAATTAAATTTAAACATTGACATAAAGATAGAAAACACCTAGAAACGCTCCAACAATCCAAGCTCCTTGAATGGCATGCACGGTTCCAAGAGTCTCCTTCCTTCTCCTTTGCAAACTCACGGCACAAGAGGGATGTTTGGGTGAATGGTGTAGTGAAAATATGGTAGAGGGTGGTAATCAATTGGTGCGGCAAAGGGTTGTATTTATAGGCTGAAAATCACAGCCCCTAGGTAGCAAAGGAAAAGGATTTAAAGGCCTAATTTGCATGGGAAAATAACACACAATCCTTGAAGGAAAACAAATCAGAAATCCAAAGGGAATGGGAGGATAAGGTGAGGCATTAAACTAGGAAAGGATAAGGGCTTCTAGAAACCAAAATCCCAAGGGAATTGGGTGAAAACTCACGGCAAGAATTGGAGGGAAAGTGGCTGAATTGCAATGCAAAGCAAAGGTTTTCTAGAAAGGTTCTAGGCGCCACCTTTGTAGGAAAGGATTAGATCTTCAGGAAATCTAATTTTAAGCATCCTAATATAGTTAGGAATCCTCCCAAGTAGCTGAAATATAGGTGGATTAGGATTAGGATAAGATAGGATAGGATAGGGTTTGGATAATGTTTTGGATAAGGTTTCTTCACTTGAGCTGATTCTTTGGCTTTAACTTCCCTTCTTCAAGTAGGAAACCTTGTTTGAGTAGAAAACTTCAATCTTCTAGAAATCCAACTTCACTTAGGAATCATTCTTCAACTAGGAATCCTTCTTCAACTAGGAATCCATTGTTGACTAGGATTTCATCTTCAATTAAGCACTTTCCTACTTCAATTAGGAAACTTTGCATCTTCAATTCTTCAACTTTGAAACACATTCCTAGCTTCTTCAATCCTTCAAATTTGTCCATTCTCTGTGCTCCACATGCATGAGCTTCATTCTAGCTCAATTTTGCTCCAAAATGCTCCAAATTGCATCTTTTTGCTTACTTTGTCCTTAAAACCTGAAAACACATGAAAATAGCTTAAAAGACTAACTTAACTAAGAAAACACAACATAAATGCATAAGAACTAGCTAACTAAGCCGCATAAATATGCTCCTATCAAATTCCCCCACACTTAGCTTTTACTAGTCCTCGAGCAAAACAAAGAAACAAAACATAACCTAAACCTTCCAACGTTCGCCTCAGGGATTTCCAATGGTACATGACACGCAAAAGATCACCACTCACATAGATCTTAGCCATCCCTACTCTTAAGCACATACTTAAGCATAATCATCACTTACTAGTTCACATTTAATCGATTAAAACAATGTTCTGAATGAAATAACATGCCTTAGAGAATCCCTCAATTCCTTACTAGATATGCACTCAATTTTCACACAGATTTTCTAACTACACATCCTACACTAGTTATATGTGAGAAGATTGATATGAATATGAAAACTAATGCTCACATATGTTATGATAAGAAAAGCATTTTCTGGAATTATGAATGTATGTATATGATCTCATGAATGGAATGCTACTACTTAGATGCGAGAACCAAGGATATCATATGCTCATACCAATTCCAATCTCCACATATTGAAACACATAACAATCAAAATAGAAGCAAAGGGTTGTAACGGGGCTAAGGTATTGGCTAACAAAGAAAGGTAAGGATAAACAAACATTCTTAAAGAATAATAAGCAAAGTAATGAAATTGACACTTAGAATTCACTTTTGCATGCAAAAATCAATTTTTAAACACAAGGGGAAGACTCATGCAACACTTAGGGTCAAATTCAACTTTCTGGACCCTTTCTTCAACAACCAACACATGTGAGGTAATTCTCACTTCTTTTCAACTCTTTTTCCATTCTTTTCACACTTTTTTCTTCATTTTTTCTTTTTCTACGAATTTTGCTCCTTTTTTTTTTTTTTTTTTACCCGTGCCCTTCTACTTCTTTTGGCACACAAAATTTCCCTTCCCCCACACTTATTTTTCTGCACAATGTTGATCAAAAGGAATTCCCTCTAAGTCATGCTTTATTATCCTTTAAGAACAAGGGTATGGATAGTTCTAATCTAGGCTAGGTAAGGATAATGTGGCTAACAAAGAAAATGGCTAACTAAGGCTCAAAAGGGTAAACCTACAAAACAAATGCATGGTATGAAGGCTTTTTGGCTCTGGTGGTAACTACTAAACAACTTCATCTTGTTATATGTTATGCTAATCAATTTTAAGCTTTGAATGAAACGGGCATGAGTTCTAGTATTTAAACTAAAGTGATAAAACGCATTCTAAGTAGCAACCAAGCAAAGAATATGCAACGACTTAGAAAACAAGAAATCACATATTAATAACTCTCCAAATACAATTTAGGCTCAAATCTCTCAAGGTTGTAGCGTTTGTTTGAGTTCCTTCCTTCAAGCATGTTACAAAAACTGATTTTTTCTTTGTGATTACATGTGAATTCGTAAACAACAACGATGACCAAGCATAAACAAAAGAGCATATCAAACTTCCATCCATGTTTGTAACTTTCTTTAACCGTCATGCAATTAAAAACCAAATCCTCATCATTGTGTTGGAAGGTACTCTAAGACACAAACAAACACACAAAAACGACTCTTTTTTTGGGTTTTCAAAACAAATTTTCAAATTTTTATGGGATTTTCGGATTTTTATGTTAAAACACACTAAAACGCTTCAAAACACACTAAAAACACTTAAAAACAGTGAAAAACAACTTTTGAAATGTTAGGTGGTAAAATCCTACGAATTTTTCAATAAAAACAAAACACTTGTTTACCCCCCCACACTTAAACCAAACATTGTCCTCAATGTTTCAAGCATAGACCCACACAAATGCAAGCAAATAACACAACTAGCAAACATGACAAATATGGCAAAGTAAAAGCAATAAAGAGTAGGGTTTAGGAACGCAAATCTGGTTGTGATGCTGGAGCTTCCTAGGTCTTCTTTATTCGCATGGGTTGCCTCCCACGAAGCGCTTGCTTTAACGTTTTCCAGCCGGACGATGCCTCCAATCAAGCTTGAATAGGGCCCACGGCATGGAGGGAGACTTCCTCCACGGCATTCTCCTCAAAAGTTGTGAAATATGGCTTCAAACGATGTCCATTGACTTTGAATTCTTGTTGCGTTTTCAAACTTTGAATTTGAACTGCACCATGCGGAAAAATATTAGTAACAATAAAAGGACCAATCCACTTAGAAAGCAACTTACCTGGAAACAACCGAAGGTGAGAATTGAAAAGTAACACTTTCTGCCCGATAAAGAATGTCTTGCTACGAATCATCTTCTCATGGAATGCCTTCATTTTCTCCTTGTAAATGCGAGCATTCTCGTAAGCTTCATTCCTAACTTCCTCAAGCTCATTCAATTGAAGCTTTCTATGAAGTCCTGCGGCATCAATGTCCATATTGAATGTTTTGATGGCCCAATGTGCTTTGTGCTCCAATTCAACCGGAAGATGGCATGGTTTCCCATAGATTAGCCGAAATGGGGACATTCCAATTGGTGTTTTGTAGGCTGTACGATACGCCCACAATGCATCATTCAAGCGCAAGCTCCAATCTTTCCGGTTTGGTCCTACGGTCTTCTCCAAAATCTGCTTGATTTCTCTATTTGAAACCTCTGCTTGCCCACTTGTTTGAGGATGATAAGGTGTTGCCACCTTATGCGTGACATTATATTTCTTGAGTAGCGCCTCAATTGTTCGATTGCAGAAATGGGAGCCCCCATCACTTATAAGTATCCGCGGCATTCCAAACCTTGCAAATATGTTAGTCTTAACAAAATCTGCAACCACTTTAGAATCATTAGTACGGGTGGCTCTTGCTTCCACCCATTTCAAAACATAATCAACCGCAAGTAGAATATAAACAAAACCATGAGATGAAGGAAAAGGACCCATGAAATCAATGCCCCAAACATAAAAAATTTCAACATTAAAGATGGGGCTTTGCGGCATTTGGTATTTTGGTCCTATATTTCCAGTTCGTTGACAACGATCACATGCTATGCAAAACGTTCTAGCATCCTTAAAGATAGTAGGCCAATAAAAACCACATTCAAGTACTTTCCGTGCAGTCCTTTGAGTGCCAAAGTGACCTCCATATGCATAAGTGTGACAAAAGTTTAGAATAGACTGAATTTCAGAATCATGCACACACCTACGAATGATTTGATCAGAGCAATATTTCCATAAATACGGATCATCCCACACATAATTTCGTGCATCATACTTGAGTTTATCACGTTGGTTTTTATTTAACTCACTTGGAATGACTTTAGACGCCAAATAATTAACTAAATCTGCATACCATGGCACACTAACCTCAATGGACATCAATTGCTCATCCGGGAATGTCTCTGGGATAGGCACGACATCTTCTTCATGCACCAAACGGCTCAAGTGATCAGCCACCACGTTCTCACTTCCTTTCTTGTCTCGGATTTCGATATCGAACTCTTGGAGAAGAAGCATCCATCAAATAAGCCTTGGTTTAGCCTCCTTCTTCGTGAGCAAGTACTTCAATGCTGCATGATCAGTGTAAATTATTACTTTAGTACCAAGTAAATAAGAACAAAACTTATCTAAAGCAAAAACAACAGCAAGAAGTTCTTTTTCCGTTGTGGAATAATTCAATTGAGCGTCGTTCAAGGTCCTAGAGGCATAATATATGACGTGTGGCTGTTTGTCCTTCCTTTGTCCCAAAACAGCGCCTAGAGCATAATCGGACGCATCGCACATAAGCTCGAAGGGAATGCTCCAATCTAGTGGCCGAATGGTGGGGGCCGAAGTTAGCATCTCCTTGAGGTGGTTGAACGCCTTGTCACACTCCTCGTTGAATTCGAAGGACACATCCTTTTGGAGAAGTCGGCATAGGGGTGTGGAAATCTTTGAAAAATCCTTGATGAATCGCCAATAAAATCCTGCATATCCTAGAAAAGAACGAACCTCTCTAACCGAAGTTGGAGAGGGTAAGTAGCGTACAAGATCTATTTTCGATTTATCAACCTCAATTCCCCTTTCAGAAACGATATGCCCTAAAACTATGCCTTGTTTTACCATAAAGTGACACTTTTCCCAATTTAAAACAAGGTTAGTTTCAACGCATCGTTTTCAGATTAATGTGAGATTTTCCAAGTAACCATCAAACGAATCGCCAAATACACTAAAATCATCCATGAATACCTCAATAATCTTCTCAATAAAATTTGAAAAGATACTTACCATGCATCTTTGGAACGTGGCCGGTGCATTGCATAAACCGAATGGCATGCGACGGTAAGCAAAAGTACCAAATGGACACGTGAAGGTGGTCTTTTCTTGGTTGTCTGGAGCTATGACAATTTGATTGTATCCCGAATAACTGTCAAGAAAACAATAAAAAGAATGACCGACTAACCTTTCCAGCATTTGATCGATGAATGGTAATCGAAAGTGGTCCTTCTTTGTGGTGTTGTTGAGTTTCCTATAGTCAATGCACACTCTCCAACCTGTTTGGATACGGGTTGGCACAAGCTTATCCTCGGCATTCTTCACCACAGTGACTCCGGACTTCTTTGGGACAACTTGAACCGGTGAGACCCAACGGCTATCCGAAATTGGATAAATCACTCCACAATCGAGAAGCTTTATAATCTCTTTTTTCACAACTTCCATCATTGGAGGGTTGAGTCGGCGTTGAGCCTCTCGAGTTGGTTTAGCCCCCTCCTCTAGAAATATGCGATGCATGCATGTTGTAGGGCTAATCCCCTTAATATCGGCCAATGTCCATCCAATGGCTATTTTGTGCTCTTTCAACACCCGAATCAAGTTTTCCTCCTCTAATGTCGTGAGTGATGAGGAGACAATGATGGGCAACGTCTCTTCATCTCCCAAAAATACATACTTTAAATGATCCGGCAATGGTTTAAGCTCAAGAACGGGGGCCTGAATCACAGAAGGTAACAACGTATTAGTGGAAACGGGAATTGGAATTGGGTTAGAAGGCTTACCACGATGTTGTGGCAATGATTCAAAGGCAGCCATAAGCTCGGCATGTTCTTCCTTGGGTACGGCCAGATTGAGCTTCATTCCAATTCCTTGTGCAATTGTTGTTTCAAGGGGATCGTCTTCCAACATATCAAGATAATCCTGCGCCAATTCATCCAATACATCAATAGAAAAACAAGAATGATCATCTTTAGGAAATTTCATAGCTTCAGAAATGTTAAAATTAATAATCTCCCCATCAAATTCCATTGTTAACGTCCCTTTGAACACATCGATCTTGGTGCGTGCTGTTTTCATGAAGGGCCTCCCAAGTAAAATCGGCAATGGGGTGACATTTGGTGAGTCCTCCATCTCTAAAACGTAGAAATCTGCTGGGAATATCAAGTTATCCACCTGCACCAAAACATCTTCCAAAACTCCTTTCGGATATGCATTAGAACGATCGGCTAATTGAATTATAACACCATCGTTTTTAAGCTCTCCTAAGTTCATAGATGCATATATTGAGTATGGCATGACATTAATTGAAGCTCCTAGATCTAACATAGCATGTTCAAACTTAGTATTGCCTATAACACATGGAATTGTAAAACTACCCAGATCTTTGCATTTAGGGGGTAATTTTCTTTGCAAAACAGCGGAAACATTCTCACTTACCTGGACAACCTCTTAGTTTGAAATTCTCCTTCTTGTTGTACATAGTTCCTTAAAAAACTTGGCGTACCTTGGTACTTGCTTAATTGCGTCAAGAAGAGGTATATTGACTTGCACTTTCTGAAACGTCTCCAAAATGTCTTTCTCGTTCTCTTCCTTTTTGGATTACCTCAACCTGCTAGGAAAAGGCACGTTTAGTGGAATAGAACTAGAAGAATTCGGATTTGAACTTACCTTGGTCGAATTGGATGGTTTGGAAATGCAAGATGGCTGCGGAAAAGGTTGTTCCATCCTTGCGGTGGGTGTGGCCTGTGTTTCCTCCTCAAACAACAACTTTTCATCCTCTTTATGACTTGATTTGGATGCTTGGGGTTCAGTTTCAACTTGTTTACCACTCCTCAATGTGATTGCTTTGGCGGTTTCGAATCCCCCATTTGGATTTGCAACGGTTGAACTAAGGAGTTTTCCTTGGTCTCGAAACTGTCCTACAAACTCCGCAATTTGCCCCACTTGCTTCTCGAACTCGTCCACCTTCTTGTCCCTAGTTTGCATGCCCTGCGCCATAGAAGTTAGTAAATTAAAAATCTGATCATTATCAATAGAAGAACCTGATTTTTGGGCGGGTTATGCTTGGGTTTGATTTGGTGCAAACGGCTTTTGATAGAAACCCGGGGGTTGTTGCCTAAACGTGCTTTGTTGTTGGCCTTGTTGGGGTTCTCTCCATTTGAAATTTGGGTGATCACGCCAACCGGGATTGTAAGTATTAGAAAAGGGGGCATTCCTCGGTTGGTATTGGTTGCCAAATCCCACGGCATTGAGGGTCTCCCACCCTCCATTCTCTATCAATTGTGGGCACTTGTTCGTAGGGTGTCCTTGCATGGAGCATACGCCACAAGCTACCACGTTTTACACTTTTGGACCTTCCACCACCTGAGAAAGCAAAGTAGTAAGGTTAGCCATTTGATTTTGAAGTTCGGTTATGGCACTTACCTCATTCACTTGGTGTTGCCGTGGGTTGTTCCTTTGTCCAACACCTTCGTATTGTTGAGCGTTTAATGCTCGATTGGCAATCAATGTCTTTGCTGCCGTGGGGGTCTTGTCCACCAAGGCTCCTCCCGCCGAGGCATCTAGCATTTGACGTTCGATTGGTAGAAGCCCCTCGTAAAAGTATTGTAGAAGAAGCTCCTCCTTCATTTGATGCTGTGGACAAGAAGCAACAAGAGATTTAAAACGTTCATAATAAGTAGGAAAAGATTCACCTTCATCTTGTTGAATTCCACTTATCCTTTTTCGTAGGAGGATGACTCGAGAAGTTGGGAAAAACTTCTCCAAGAAGGCCCGTTTCATGCTCTCCCAAGATGTGACTGTTCCGGGAGCCAATTCATATAACCAATCTTTCGCCTTTTCCAAGAGAGAAAAGGGAAAGGCCTTCATCTTTAATATGCTCCCATCGACGTTGATTGGAGTCATGCTTGAGCAAACCACCTCGAACTCTTTCAAGTGCTTGTTAGGATCCTCCATGGACAACCCATGGTACTTCGGAATGTGGTGTAGCAAACTTGACTTCAACTCGAATTCCTCGGTCTTTCCTTGGGTAGCTGCAGGATATTGAATACATAGAGGTGCGGCATTGTCCAATCCCGAAGCTGAAAGCTCCTTGATTGTACGATTGTCTTGTTCCATGGCTTCCTCCATTTCACCCACTCTAGCCGTGGGTTCCTCTTCCTCAAGCTCAACTTCGGCTTCTGAGTTTGAACTTGATTCACTAGGTTCTAGATTCTTCCTTTTTCGTCTCAACTCTTGCTCAAAATTGTCGTCAAAGTCCAAGATGTGTTCACGAATCGGATGAGAACTCCGAGTCATAAACTAGTACCTCAAACAAAAATAGGTCAGAATCTGGAAAAGTTAAACAAACTAAAATAAAACAATCCAAGGGATTAGCAACTTTGCTAATCCCCGGCAACGGCTCCAAAATTTGATGTGAAAATTAACTTGACACACAAATTAAACCCTATTGATGACAATTGTAGTAATGATGCAAGTAGGGATCGTTCTAGACCGGGGATTAACTAGGGATGCCAATCAACAAATATAAGATTCAAAAAACACTAAACTAGACTCTATAAACTCAAAACTAACTTAAAACACTCAAAACACCAAATAACAATAAAAAAGACTCAATTCTAGACCTAACAAGTGATTTGGATGAAAATAGAACTTCAAAGACTCAAAAGACTTAAAGGAAACAAGTTTTGACTCTAAAAACAAGACTTAAAAGCAAGGGGTTTGGTTTTGACGAAATTGAACTTTTAAAACATAAACTTTGTAAACAAACTTAAAAACTCACGAAATTGATGAAATAGAATGGTGAAAGGCTAGTTAGAGGGTTCCTTCTCCACACATGAAACATATGCATACGACTCGATTTCCAGTTACTCTTTCAACAAACCATGAATGACAATGCCCCAAATTAACTAGATTGCACCAATTAATTCTCAGATTTCCCTAGATTCATTGAATTGAATGGAATACGCATTACAACCAAATTATTCTTATCAAGGACCCTAACTATGGAATACGCATGATAGAGACACATATCAAAGACCATTAAGTTCAATGGAAATCATAAGCATTGACGAGGCATTCATAACTATGGAATACACATGTTACTCTTGCCAAGGATTTACTTAACACAATCGTGACTAGCGACTTTTACTACTTATGAATATAAGTTAATAACGATTAGGTGAAATTCCCTTATACTCTAGCATCAAATTCATGCATGCACACTAAGTGTCGACCCTCAATCAACATACATAAACATGTTATCAATCAAATAGATAAGTAAACCACATTCACGATTTATGAAATCATAACTGGAGGAAATCAAGTTATATAAAACATATGATCATGGCTTTGAATTCCCCTCTAACTACAAAGAAATTAGTTCCTCAGGTTCGCAAATAAACAAAGATAATTAAATTTAAACAATGACATAAAGATAGAAGACACCTAGAAACGCTCCAACAATCCAAGCTCCTTGAATGGCATGCACGGTTCCAAGAGTCTCCTTCCTTCTCCTTTGCAAACTCACGGCATAAGAGGGATGTTTGGGTGAATGGTGTAGTGAAAATATGGTAGAGGGTGGTAATCAATTGGTGCGGCAAAGGGTTGTATTTATAGGCTGTAAATCACAGCCCCTAGGTAGCAAAGGAAAAGGATTTAAAGGCCTAATTTGCATGGGAAAATAACACACAATCCTTGAAGGAAAACAAATCAGAAATCCAAAGGGAATGGGAGGATAAGGTGCGGCATTAAACTAGGAAAGGATAAGGGCTTCTAGAAACCAAAATCCCAAGGGAATTGGGTGAAAACTCACGGCAAGAATTGGAGGGAAAGTGGCTGAATTGCAATGCAAGGCAAAGGTTTTCTAGAAAGGTTCTAGGCGCCACCTTTGTAGGAAAGGATTAGATTTCTAGAAATCTGATTTTAAGCATCCTAATATAGTTAGGAATCCTCCCAAGTAGCTGAAATATAGGTAGATTAGGATTAGGATAAGATAGGATAGGATAGGGTTTGGATAATGTTTTGGATAAGGTTTCTTCACTTGAGCTGATTCTTTGGCTTTAACTTCCCTTCTTCAAGTAGGAAACCTTGTTTGAGTAGGAAACTTCAATCTTCTAGAAATCCAACTTCACTTAGGAATCATTCTTCAACCAGGAATCCTTCTTCAACTAGGAATCCATTATTGACTAGGATTTCATCTTCAATTAAGCACTTTCCTACTTCAATTAGGAAACTTTGCATCTTCAATTCTTCAACTTTGAAACACATTCCTAGCTTCTTCAATCCTTCAAATTTGTCCATTCTCTGTGCTCCACATGCATGAGCTCCATTCTAGCTCAATTTTGCTCCAAAATGCTCCAAATTGCATCTTTTTGCTTACTTTGTCCTTAAAACCTGAAAACACATGAAAATAGCTTAAAAGACTAACTTAACTAAGAAAACACAACATAAATGCATAAGAACTAGCTAACTAAGGCACATAAATATGCTCCTATCAGCCACAACTGAAGATTGCTTCAGAATTGCCAAAGATGAATTTGTCTACTGATGATCAAATCAAGGCACTAAATATCCTTTTCGAAAAGCCACAAAATGAGGGGACATTCTTGACTTTGGATGGTCCAATGAAAAAAGACTTTTTACTCATGTTACTTGGACAAAGTAACCGCAATTGACATTTCAAACCAACAACAAGATATTTTGTTAAAAGCAACATGCATATCTTTTGTTAAAAGCTGCAACATGCGTATATTTTGTTAAAAGCAGCATGCAAATATTATGGCTATCTAGACAAACAGTTTCTTACTGAAACTAACTTGCATTTGTATATTTTTTGAACTTGGATATGTGGTTGGATCATATAACGTAACGATTGTAGTTGTTTTTTGTGAACCTTTGTTTATGTTATTGGAAAATATTTTGAATTTGATGTATGGAATTTACTATATTTCTTTTTTATTTGAAAATTTTTGTGGTTTTCAATAGGTATAAATATGAGAAAAGTTCAACAAACTAACAAAGATTTGTCAAATTTTTTTTTTCTCTTGTCCTATCCGGTTCAGTACCAAACACAGTATAAATAATACGATCATTAATCAAATACTGCACCAAACGCTCGACTAATTTAGTCAGTACTATCTGGTGGCTATTTATCCTATCCAATAGAAATAGTCAGTACAGTCCGAGCTGCCAAACGAGGGGGGTTTAGTTGGTATGTGATAGGAGCATATTTATGCGACTGAGTTAGCTTGTTCTCATGCATTTATGCTGTTATTTCTTAGTTAATTATGTATTTTAAGCTATTTTCATGTGTTTGTAGGTCTATAGGCCTTATAAAGCAATAAGATGCATTTTGGTGCATTTTGGAGCAGTTTTAGGCTTGGAATGGATAGCACATGCATGGAGCAAGGTGGATGGACGAAATTGAAGACTAAAGAGGCTAGGAATGTGTTAAAGAGAAAGAAGAATTAATGTAAAAAGGACAAAGAGCTTAGCCACAAAGGGGTGTCACTCCACCATTCACCTTTCCATCATTGCCGTGCACCACCATTGGACTCCCTTTGGATTCTTATGCCATGCATCATCATCCATGTTCCCTTCATTGACTCATTTGTTGCATCATTGCACTTCCTTTCCTTTGTCTACCATGTGCACAATATCCTTTCACCTCCTTGCACTCATTGATTCACCACTTACTCACCTTTCCACCCATGCCATGCATAATCACCCTTGTCCCCTTCATTATTTCAGATTTCATGCATCATTACATTGAATCATTGCACTAAATTGCTACACCATTCCTTGTTCCCTCCATCATTTCAGATTCATGCATCATTACATTGAATCATTGCACTCAATTGCTACACAATTCCTTGTTCCCTCCATCATTTCAGATTTCATGCATCATTACATTGAATCATTGCACTCAATTGCTACACCATTCCTTGTTCCCTCCATTATTTCAGATTCATGCATCATTACATTGAATCATTGCACTCAATTGCTACACAATTCCTTGTTCCCTCCATCATTTCAGATTTCATGCATCATTACATTGAATCATTGCACTCAATTGCTACACCATCTCTTGTTCCCTCTATCATTTCAGATTTCATGCATCATTGCACTCAATTGCTACACCGTTCCATGTTCCCCTCCATTGCCATGCACTTCCTCTATAAAAGGAAGTGTGTGTAACATAAATTGAGTTTAGTTTTTGCTTGATCATTCATCCCCATTTCAATACAACCTTCACCCAAACACATCCATTCATCTTCACATCCATTCCTCCATACAAAAAAACCTTCAAACACTCACCAAGACCTTGTGCCGTAGCAAAGGAAGGGAAGGAAAATGTTTGGACGTGCTTGCTGTCCAACTTGGATCGTTGGAGCGTTTAGGTGTTTTCTTTCTTTTGTTTCTAATGTTTAAATTCATTTCCTTTCGTTTTGTTATGAATATAAGTGGCTAAACCCCTCTTAGCTAGAGGTGAATTCAAAGCCATGATTATGTATGTAATATGATTTGATAAATTTCAGTTATGAACTCGCGAATCGTAAATGCAATTGGCTTAACTATTTGATTGATAACTTCTTTGTATTTGTTAATTAAGGGTCGACACGTAATTGGCATGCATAAATCCGTTGCTAGAATATAAGGAAGTTTCACATAATCGTTACAAACTTATATTCACATGTAGTGAAGGTCGTTTATAAACGATCGTGTTAAGTTTAATTCCTAGCATGAGTGACATAATGTCATAGTTGCAAGTGCTTTGTCAATGCTTATGATTTTCATTAAACGTAATGATCTTTTATTGTATCTCTATTATGATGTCATGTAGGGAACTTTTGAAGAATGTTTTGGGTTGTCGAATGATGTCATCCAATCCAATAAAACAAGGAAAATCTGAGAGTTAACTAATGATGTCATGGTTAATTTGGAGCATTGTTGTTCATAATTCAATGAAGTAGTAACTGGAAATCAAGTTTGCATACATGTCATGAGTGGAGAAAAAGCCTCTAGCTATCCCATCCATCATCTTATTTCTCACATTTGTTTTACAATCTGTCTAGTTTTTCATACTTGTTTGTTTGTTTCAACTTCGTCCAAAACTCAATCCCCATTTACTTTAGTGTGTCTAATTAGTTAGAATCTGTTTTAATTTGTGTTTTTAAATGTTTTGATTCAAGTAAAAGTCAATTTTCATCCAAAGTCATTCCTAGTGTCTAGTTTAAGTTTATTTAGTTGTTTTAATCTGTTTTGAGTATTTTAAGTTTGCTTTGAGTCTTGTGAGTCTTGTTAAGTATTTTTAAGTTTAGTTTCATGTTTTTGAGTCAGTTTTGACAACTGTAGTATAAGTATAAGTAGGGATCGTTCTGGACTGGGGATTAGGAGGGCTTGCTAATAACCTCTAAACTGACTCAAAAACATAAAACTAAACTTAAAAATACTTAACAAGACTCACAAGACTCAAAGCAAACTTAAAATACTCAAACCAACTTAGAACAACTAAGTAAACTTAAACTAGACAATAGGAATGACTTTGGACGAAAATTGACTTTTACTTGAATCAAAACATTTAAAAAAACAAATTAAAACATATTCTAACTAATTAGACACACTAAAGTAAAGGGGGATTGAGTTTTGGATGAAGTTGAAACAAACAAACAAGTATGAAAAACTAGACAGATTGTAAAACAAATTTGAGAAGTAAGATGATGGATGGGATAGCTAGAGGCTTTTTCTCCACACATGAGATGTATGCAAATAACTTGATTTCCAGTTACTACTTCATTAAATTATGAACGACAATGCTCCAAATTATCTGTGACATCACTAGTTAACTCTCAGATTTTCCTTGTTTTATTGGATTGGATGACATCATTCGACAACCCAAAACATTCTTCTAAAGTTCCCTACATGACATCATAATAGAGATACAATCAAATATCATTACATTTAATGAAAATCATAAGCATTGACAAAGCAATTGCAACTATGACATCATGTCACTCATGCTAGGAATTGAACTTAATGCGATCGTTTATAAGCGACCTTCACTACATGTGAATATAAGTTCGTAACGATTATGTGAAACTTCCTTATATTCTAGCAACAGATTTATGCATGCCAATTAAGTGTCGACCCTTTATTAACAAATACAAATAAGTTATCAATCAAATAGTTAAGCCAATTGCATTCACGATTCAAGAGTTCATAACTTGAATTTATCAAATTATATTGCACACATAATCATGGCTTTGAAATCACCCCTAGCCAAGAGGGGTTTAGCCACTCATATTTACAACAAAACGAAAGAAAATGAATTTAAACATTAGAAACAAAAGAAAGAAAACACCTAAACGCTCAAACGATTCAAGTTGGACAGCAAGCACATCCAAGCACTTTCCTTCCCTTCTTTTGCTATGGCACAAGGTGCTGGTAAGTGTTTGAAGGTTTGTTTGTATGGAGGAATGGATGTGAAGATGAATGGATGTTTTTGGATTGATCTCCCCTTGATGAAGGGTGGATGAATGTATTTATAGACTAGGAAGAGGATGTAGTGGGTGGTGGTAATGAGTGGATGTAGTGGTAGGTGAATGTGTTGGATGGTTGAAAGGAGTGGATGTAGTGGTAGGTGAATGTGTTGGGTGAAATGAGTGGATGTAGTGGTAGGTGAATGTGTTGGGTGAAATGAGTGTGCTAAAATGGTTATTTATAGGGAGAGGATGATGCACAAACTTCAAATTTCATCCATTCCTTTTGCTCCAAGCATAAGCTATCCATTCCATGCCCAAAAATGCTCCAAAATGCACTTCTTTGCCACATTAACCATTTGAACCTACAAACACACGAAAATAGCTTAAAATACATAATTAACTAAGAAATAACAACATAAATGCATGAGAACAAGCTAACTCAGTCGCATAAATATGCTTCTATTAATGCACACTCAGCTTTGCGGAAATCACTGGCAGCTTGTCGAAGCACCGATTCCAGATATCGAAGAGGCACTTGGTTTTCCAGACGTGTCAGCGCCTGTCACATGCATACTCAGCTTTATGGAAATCACGGGTAGTTTGTCGAAGCGCCGATTCCAGATATCGAAGAGGCATTTGCTTTTCCAGACATGTTAGCACCTGTTACATGCACACTCAACCTTGCGAAAATTACAGGCAATCTGTCGAAGATTTCTTGTAAAGTAGAAGGCACGTGAAGTTTACTGTTAAATCATCCAACGATTGCCGACAAGAGTGAAAGAATAGTACTTGTTATTAATTCCTATAAATGTCAACCTTCACCCTCCATTGAAAGGCAGACATACATAACCTTTCTTCATCTCCGAGAATGCTTTCCCAACGAAGCCTCTCGAGTCAGTCAGTGTTCCTTATTCCTTGGGGTACCTCTGCAAAAAACTCATCCAAAGCAAAAGTATTTCATATCATGAAGGATGAAAGCAAGAGTATCTCATATCATGCTTTCTCCCTGTCCTTCTCCTTGTCGTTGTTTACATCTGCGGGATAAGGAGAAAGAGAGCAATCAGTCAGCACTTGGTATCAATCTTCTGATCTGGAACCGACTGCCTAGAACCCCTTCCTGATTGCTTACCTAGCCTTGCTCTCGAGTACTCATCTTCAACATCTTATGCTTCCTCTTTGTCTACCACATCTGCCTGGGGAACATATAAGGGAAGTGAAAATGATACCTCGAAGCATGTGGAGACAATGTGCTAATTCATCCTCAGCTAGGGACAAGGAGAAAGAAAGCAAATGGTGGGCACTTGGAAAGATTGAAAAAAGAAACAGACCATCACCTCTACCTCATGCCTGCCTGCCGTGCAGAAGAAACAAGCAGAGAAGAATGCAGACTGCACAATCAAATCAACCCAGCAGAAGGAGTCTGATTTGAAACCAAGGAACTCTCATATTCCTTGCTCAAAATTCCAAACCAGTTCGAGATCAAAGCTGTGGAAAGTCAACAAGATCATCTATCTCCAAAACTAGATTTGCATTCTTAAACTCTACTCTATCTGGTTTTTACTTTGCCATACTTGTCATGTTTATTCGTTGTTTGTTTGTTTGCTTGTTTTTGTGTGAGTTTATGCTTGAAACATTGGGGACAATGTTTGATTTAAGTGTGGGGGGGGGGGTAACCAAGTTGTTTTGCATAAAATTCGTAGGAGTTTATCACCCATTACTTCTAGTATTGTTCCTTGCTGTTTGTATGTATTTTTAAGCTGTTTTGGAGTGTTTTAGTGTGTTTTGACATAAAAATCCGAAAATCTCATAAAAATTTGAAAAATTGTTTTGAAAAACCCAAAAAGAGTTGTTTTTGTGTGTTGATTTGTGTCTTAGGGTACCTTCCAACACAATGATGAGGATTTGGTTTTTAATTACCTGACTATTAAAGAGAGTTATAAACATGGATGAAAATTTGATTTACTCTTTGGTGTATGCTTGGTTGTGGTTATAATTTATGAATTCACATGCAATCATAAAGGAAAAATCAGTTTTTGTAACATGTTTGAAGGAAGGAACTCAAATGAACGCTACAATCTTGTGAGACTTGAGCCTAAATGTTTATTTGGAGAGTTAATAATCTGTGCATCAAGTCGTTGCATGATCTCATTATTCTTTGCTTGGTTTCTACTTAGAAGGAACTCATGCCTATTTCATCCAAAGCATGCTATTGATTTGCATAACACATATTCAAGATGAAGTTGTGTAGTGACCACCAAAGCCAAATTGTCATGCCCCTATTTCATTATGTGTTTAAGTTTAACCTCGTTGAGCCTTGTTCAGCCTATGTTCTTTGTTAATCCACACTATCCTTACCTAGCCTAATTTTAGGACCATCCATACCCTTGTTCTTGAAGCATAGTAAAGCATGACTTAGAATGAACTCCTTTTTTATCAATGTATTGCAGAAAGCAAGTGTGGGGGAAGTGATTCTTGTGTGTGTGTGTGTGCCAAAGTCCTTAATAAGACACGGGTAAAAAAGAAAAAAAAAGAGTGAAAAGAAAAAAGTTTGTTAAAAAAGGGTCCAAAACATTGAATTCGGCCCTAAGTGTTGCATGAATCTTCCCTTTGTATTTAAAAGTTGATTCTGCATTCTAAAGTGAATTCCAAGTGTCTATTTCATTGCTTTGCTTGCTATCGCTTTAAGAACGTTTATTATTCATATCCTTTCTTTATTAGCCATTACCCCCAAGCCCTGTTACAACCCTTGACTTCAATCTTGAGTGTTGTGTGTTTCAATTTGTATGAGCATATGGTGTCACTGGTTCTCGTATCTAAGTAGTAGCATTCCATTCATGAGATCATATCCAAACATGCTTAATAACTCCATAAAATTGCTTTCTTTGTTATAACATATGTGAGACCTAGTCTTTCGTGTTTACATTAATCTTCTCACATATACTAGTGTAGGGTGTGTAGTCAGAAAATGTGTGTGAAAATAGAGAGTATCTTGTAAGAAATTGAGCAAATTCTCTAAGGCATGTTACTACATTCAAAACATCGTTTTAATTGGTTAATTTTGAACTAGTAAGTGGTGACTATGATTAAGTATGTGCTCAAGTGTAAAGATGACCAAAATCTGTGGGAATGATGATTTTTAAAATGTCATGTTTCATTAAAAATCCCTGAGGCAAATGTTGGAAGGTCTAGGTTGTGTTTTGTTTGTTTTGTTTCGTTTTGTTTCTTTTGTTTTGCTCGAGGACTAGCAAAAGCTAAGTGTGGGGGAATTTGATAGGAGCATATTTATGGGACTGAGTTAGCTTGTTCTCATGCATTTATGTTATTATTTCTTAGTTAATTATGTATTTTAAGCTATTTTCGTGTGTTTGTAGGTCCATAGGCCTTATAAAGCAATAAGATGCATATTGGTGCATTTTGGAGCAGTTTTGGGCTTAGAATAGATAGCACATGCATGGAGCAAGGTGGATGGACGAAATTGAAGACAAAAGAGGCTAGGAATGTGTTAAAGAGAAAGAACAATTAATGTAAAATGGACAAAGAGCTCAGCCACAAAAGGGTGTCACTCCATCATTCACCTTTCCATTATTGCCGTGCACCACCATTGCACTCCCTTTGATTCCTATGCCGTGCATAATCATCCATGTTCCCTCCATTGACTCATTTGTTGCATCATTCCACTTCCTTTCCTTTGTCTACCATGTGCACAATATCCTTTCACCTCCTTGCACTCATTGATTCACCACTTACACGCCTTTCCACCCATGCCATGCATAATCACCCTTGCCCCTTAATTATTTCAGATTTCATGCGTCATTACATTGAATCATTGCACTTAATTGCTACACCATTCCTTGTTCCCTCCATCATTTCAGATTTCATGCATCATTACATTGAATCATTCCACTCAATTGCTACACCATTCCTTGTTCGCTCCATCATTTCAGATTCATGCATCATTACATTGAATCATTGCACTCAATTGCTACACCATTCCTTGTTCCCTCAATCATTTCAGATTTCATGCATTACATTGAATCATTGCACTTAATTGCTACACCATTCCTTGTTCCCTCCATCATTTCAGATTTCATGCATCATTGCACTCAATTGCTACACCACTCCATGTTCCCCTCCATTGCCATGCACTTCCTCTATAAAAGGAAGTGTGTGTAACATAAATTGAGTTTAGTTTTTGCTTGATCATTCATCCCCATTTCAATACAACCTTCACCCAAACACATCCATTCATCTTCACATCCATTCCTCCATACAAACAAACCTGCAAATACTCACCAACACCTTGTGTCGTAGCAAAGGAAGGGAAGGAAAGTGATTAGACGTGCTTGCTGTCCAACTTGGATTGTTGGAGCGTTTAGGTGTTTTCTTTCTTTTGTTTCTAATGTTTAAATTCATTTCCTTTCGTTTTGTTGTGAATATGAATGGCTAAACCCCTCTTAGCTAGGAGTGACTTCAAAGCCATGATTATGTGTGTAATATGATTTGATAAATTCCAGTTATGAACTCTCGAATCGTGAAAGCAATTGGCTTAACTATTTGATTGATAACTTATTTGTATTTGTTAATTAAGGGTCGACACTTAATTGGCATGCATAAATCCGTTGCTAGAATATAAGGAAGTTTCACATAATCGTTACAAACTTATATTCACATGTAGTGAACGTCGCTTATAAACGATCGTGTTAAGTTTAATTCCTAGCATGAGTGACATGATGTCATAGTTGCAAGTGTTTTGTCAATGCTTATGATTTTCATAAAACGTAATGATCTTTGATTGTATCTCTATTATGATGTCATGTAGGGAACTTTTGAAGAATGTTTTGGGTTGTCGAATGATGTCATCCAATCCAATAAAACAAGGAAAATCTGAGAGTTAACTAGTGATGTCACGGTTAATTTGGAGCATTGTCGTTCATAATTCAATGAAGTAGTAACTGAAAATCAAGTTATTTGCATACATGTCATGTGTGGAGAAAAAGCCTCTAGCTATCCCATCCATCATCTTATTTCTCACATTTGTTTTACAATCTGTCTAGTTTTTCATACTTGTTTGTTTGTTTCAACTTCGTCCAAAACTCAATCCCCCTTTACTTTAGTGTGTCTAATTAGTTAGAATCTGTTTTAATTTGTGTTTTTAAATGTTTTGATTCAAGTAAAAGTCAATTTTTGTCCAAAGTCATTCCTAGTGTCTAGTTTAAGTTTATTTAGTTGTTTTAATCTGTTTTGAGTATTTTAAGTTTGCTTTGAGTCTTCTGAGTCTTGTTAAGTATTTTTAAGTTTAGTTTTATGTTTTTGAGTCAGTTTAGAGGTTATTAGCAAGCCCTCCTAATCCCCGGTCCAGAACGATCCCTACTTATACTTATACTACAATTGTCAAAAAAGGGTTAAATTTGTGTGTTAAGTTAATTTTCGCACCCGGACGTCACTAGGGCTCTAGTTGGTATGGTACTATGACTCTCTATGGGAAGTTAGGAGGATGCAGTAGGGCGACACCGTTATAGTTGGACTTTCTTTAATGATTAGCAGATTTTCAGTAGGAGTTATGGCTTTGGATTATTTTCATAGAACTCTTTCATTCTAGTTTTTATCTTAATGCGCTTCTTTCTTTTATATCTTTCATCTTTATATGGTCCCAAATAACCTATCATTTATGGGTACCCCGCATCTACCAAATAATATTTTCCTGAAAACTGAAAATTTTGTTTTGTATTGTAATAATTATACAAAGCAAGTATGTAAAATGTTATTGTGACAACCTGTCCCTAGTTCTATGATTTTTAAATTTTAAAAATTTGAATTTACGAAAATGCCCTAGAGGCGAAAGCTTGACTTCCGTTGACCATTGGTTAGAGAGATGTATGACTTATTCTTGTAGCATATCCTCGTAGTACTCGTTGGTATGAACGTATAGGCAAAAGCCGTTTGCAAGTCCGGATTATAACGATATATTTACGGACTTTTGAAATTGGTTACTTGTTAGTTTAATTTTGAACTCCCACCAAGTAGGAATAGTGGACCAATTAAATTAAAGGGACAAGGAACCAATTAGAAGAGGGGGGAGAGGGCAACAACCCAATGAAAAATCATAAAAAATAATGAGGAAAATGGGGAAGGAGAGGCTGCCCAATGGCAGCAGAAGAGAGGGGAGGAAGAGAGCACTGGAGGGGGAATGCCCACTCAGAAGAAAACGAAAGGAGGGGAAAGGAAGAAGGGGGAGAAGAAGAGGAACCAGCTGGATTCCCCTTCGACCTGCACCCCTCGACTCATTTCTACCATAATTTTTTATTGTTTTCCATCGGATTTTCCACGAATTGGACCTAGCCACCATTCTCAAACATCATCTAGCCTTTCCCTCTTCCTACCACACCTCAAATTTCAAGAGATTTGGGCTGGAAATTGGGAAAAATTGCACCGGTGGGTACGACTGTTCTTGGCCGAGATTCACCAAATTTTGAAATGATTTCATCTAATTACCATCACCTTTAGACTCCCCTTGAGGCCTAGAACAAAGCCCAAGCAATGGTTGAGGCGTCAGAGTGAGTATGGAGGTCGAATTGAAGCACATCATTTTCTAGGGTTCCGGCGGGTTTGAGCAAAATTGGAGCTTTTCCTAGCCAAATTGGACTTGGACACAGGTATAAAGTTTACTCTACTCATTGAGATCTTCATTCTTGTAAATTTTGATAATTTTTGGAAATAGTTGGATATTTCGGCGAGTCCGGCCGGCCGACCACCACCCACGGCGGAGCGTGCGACGGCGCATGGCCAGAGGACCGTCAATGTTATCCTTACGCTAAATTAGATATCTTGAGTTTATTTTTGTAAATTGTATATCGTAGGTTGATCGTTTGGACCTAAACTCATTAGGATACGTTACTTGGTAAAGATATGAATCGATGATCCGACTGTTGGATCATCACCAAACTTTAGTATGTTATAGTATATAATATTTGAGAACCATAGGAACTTACGGATTGGGAATCCGATATAAGGATCCTCCTGAATTGGATTTGTAAGTTCATAAAATAAAAGGTTAACCACCACTTAGTTTTGGCAATTGGCGGAGATTCGACTATTGGATCGTAATGGAACTTTTGGATGTTGTCCTAGAAATATAATATGGATCTTTCAAAGCACCAGACCGGAAATCTGTGATGTAGATCTTCATAATTGAATTACGTAGGATGTGTTTTATGTAAATTGTGTGTTTTATCGGTATGAACTCTGGGATGTGATTTGATAATTGGTCATAGGCGATGATGGTTCTTGATATCTCGATATGCATGCTAGGGAGTCGTAGTGCGGACCTCAGGTCAGTGAGTCTTTTCCTTTCTATCGTATATATATATACAGGATTGATAATTATTCAAACGGTTATAAACTAATTATTGCACATAATTACTGTAAATGCTTTGAAGTACTAATGTGAACTACAAATGGCTTGATCCCTGTTTAGGGTACGTAGGCAGTCTAACGAGACGTTAGATGCAGCCATACAAGAAGTGAGATTAAACACTTGAGACAACAGCCTGGTTTAGGAAATTGAGTAATGTAAGGAACATTGGTGGAAAATGTGAGATTTAACCTTATAAATTGGTGGTTAAATGTTAGTCATAAATCAATGTGTGAAGAATCAAGAATTTGAAGTAAGGAAACGTAAGTAATGATAGTTAACGCAGGGCTATCAGGTGAGTTTATGGTATTAGTTGAAATGATGGAGTTATGGCATGACTACATGTAGGTTTTAGGCAACTCCAACATTGTCGTAAAGGTTGCCCATGAGTCGTATATTTTACAATAGATGTAGTTAAAGTTCATAAACCTACACCCGGGTGTTAGTACTCCCGCCCGTGGCCAGGGCACAGTCTTTCACGTGATGTTCACCTCTCGCACTTTATGCTCACCTTGGATCCAAGGTAGGTGCACAGTCTTGTCGTACAGATCACTTTAGGTGGTTCCAACTCATAGGTGACCCGCGATTATTCACACAGTCTTCACGTGATCGTAGTACTTGAGAGTATTTATTTATACCCAGTCCCGTCGTACATACCACTTTAGGTGGTTCTGACTCGTGTGCAGGTATACTTATGAGATAGTATATGTGATGAGATATGGATACGTTGTACAAGTCACTATAGGTGACTCCGACTTATGAGCTAGCATATGTGATGAGATATGGATAAGTCGTACAGGTCACTATAGTTGACTCCGACTTATGAGCTAACATATGTGATGAGATATGGATAAGTCGTACATGTCACTATAGGTGACTCCCGACTTATGAGCTAGCATTGATTGATGAGATATGGTTGTAGTTGTACAGGTCACCGTAGGTGACTCCAATTGGAGTGCTAGTATGGGTTATTAAGCACTTGATTAATTATATTGCTAATGAAATCATGTGATGTGGTATACTTCTGGATTAATGTTAGTATACTTTTGATTTCATGTTTATCCGTAGTATGATTTTCTGGAACCTAAATAGGTGTTACGGTGAGGGATTATATCGTTTAGAGGGTCTTTATTAAAGCTTTATTTCTGGCCACTCACTCTTGTTTTTATCCCTCCAGGTCTAGTAGCAGAACTTTCGTATCGACGAGGATTCGTGGCAAGTCTTTGTATTGGAGATTACCTTCGATGGTATGCTTTTCAATCCACTCTATTATACTTTACTTATGCTCTAACTTCATGTGTGCAATGGGTTCATTCCCGCTCACAATGCACTCTTATATTTAGGCACTTTTAGGTTTAAATTTATTCACATTTTTCCACATCATCATACTTTATGGCTTCGACACCTGGAAGCACAGCTCGAGTCGAAGTCCTAGTGGACATTCTGGGTCGGGGTGTGTTAGCTTGGTATCAGAGCATTAGTTGGGCAGTATTACGTTCATCACACGCATGATGTGAGCATTCTTGGTTCTCGAGTCTAATGTTTGAATCTTACCATCTCGTCGAATATAAAAAATAGGTTTGTTGTTCCTAAGTTTTGATCAAAATTGATGACTTGTCGATCATTAGAAGATCATTTTGGGCGAGTGTCTCTAGATTATAATCAATGAACTTTTCTGCCAAGGAAAGGTGTGGAATTGAGACTAGTTGATAGCCATAATGTGGGGTTATTGTATCACTATTGGTGTATCGCCAAGGATTTATGGATCAATCTCATCACTATTGTTAACCGTCATTATTAAACCTTTTGAGAGTAGAAATCAAAAATAGTTTTGATTCCTTGGTGATATCCGGGAGAATACCACCATTCCATTTTTCGTACCATGTTAGTTTTCTTGCATCTTTTCGGACAAACCCTATTTTAAATTGGTGGTCTATGTAATAAACTTTTGAAACTCAGAGTATTCTAGTGAAACATGTTAAATCCATAGTAGTCTCATCAATGTATAGAACCATTTGGAATGAACTATTTTATCTGTGATTTAAAGTTAGCAATTATCATCTTTGCTTGGAAATCGAATAACATTTCTCTATGAAGAATGTGTCCAAAGTCTTTATCAACCTTAGAACTTCTTAAATACACTCACTTTTTGGAACGGTCTAAGTTTGGACAGTGGCAGTAGAAGAATTTGATTAGCAACTATTAGTACACTATCGTGTATCTTCCAATTGTACGGAAATGACATATTTACTTTTGAACACTTTCAGCTAGTCCCATTCTATTTTAGTTGGAAAAAAAAAAGAATATTGATATGGAGTTACCTTTAACCTATCAAAAAAATGGTTTGAATGATTATAATCATTTCTTAAATGAATACAGTTGGGAAGTATCATTATACACTCTCAATTCGAAGTATTTTGTATGTGTAGAGAAAGCGAAAATCAATAATCGTGATGCTGAACCAATGTTACGCTCATGTGGTGTTCCAATTAGTGGTATTTATACTTCATCATATGGCGTGTTTCACTTCTTACCAAATAATTCTATCATTATTCTTCTGCCATTAGTATTGAACCTTTTGAGATTGGAAATTTCAGCTAGTTTTCATTTTTTTGATAGTATCTGCTAGAATATCACTATTAGAATTCCTGCGAAGTCTATTCTTGTCAAGACTCTAGAACTGTCTTGCGCAACGATGGTTCAAAAGTAGTAGCAATCGACGGAAGCACATTTTGGGGAAATTACTTTTGGTCCCTGGTAGTTTTAATAATTTTTTATGTTACTTTTCAATCATCAAGAAACCTTGTTAGTTCATTCTTAAATTCGACCTCCCTACTTCTTGGACTAAGGTAATAACGGAAATGTCTAGCATTCTGGCGTAATTCATCTTTTTTTTTTATTATCTTATTTTTGAAATTTTTCGACTCTTTAATATTTTAGTGCATATCAGTTATGGTTGTACTCTTAGTTTTACCTCATGCTGTTAAAAATAATTGGGTTGATTTTGAGTCACTAGTATATTCCTCATATCATTTAGGAGGTTGATAAGTTGTCCGGGAGGACCGTTTAGACATTGACATTGCATAATTAATCCAGATACCTTGTACTCTAGATTTTTGAACTTGTGTCACTTCAATTTCCATAAAGTAACACCTTAGGGCCCATGAAAGCGGTGTTTTGGGTGTCGATTATTTTTGAGGAAAATCATTTTACCATCTATTATATAGCATTATTATACCTATAAACATAAGGAAGGTTGAACTTGAAAGTATGAAAGAGGAATAATTACATTCCGATCGCGACAGAATGACATTCTCTATTATGCTACCGCTCTAGCTTGATTTCCACTTTCCATGTATGTATATATATACTTTTTCCTATCTTCTGAAGTACATTACGTTTAGCTAATGATTTCAATTTCAGGGACGAAATTTTTTAAGGTGGGTAGATTGTGACAACCCGTCCCTAGTTCTACGATTTTTAAATTTTCAAAATATGAATTTACAAAAATACCCTAGAGGCGAACGCTTGACTTCCATTGACCATTGGTTAGAGAGATTTATGACTTATTCTTGTAGCATATCCTTATAGTACTCGTTGGTACGAACGCATAGGTGAAAGCCGTTTGCAAGTCCAGATTATAACAGTATAGTTACGGACATTTGAAATTGGTTACTTGTTAGTTTAATTTTGAACTCCCACTAAGTGGGAATAGTGGACCAATTAAATTAAAGGGACAAGGAACCAATTAGAAGAGGGGGGAGAGGGCAACAACCCAATGAAAAATCATAAAAAATAATAAGGAAAAGGGGGAAGGAGAGGCTGCCCAATGGCAATAGAAGACAGGGGAGGAAAAGAGCACAGGAAGAGGAATGCCAATCAGAAGAAAGGGAAATGAGGGGAAAGGAGGAAGGGGGAGAATGAGAGGAACTAGCTGGGTTCCCCTTCGACCTGCACCCCTTGACTCGTTTCTACCATAATTTCGGATGGTTTTCCATCGAATTTTCCTCGAATTGGACCTAGCCACCATTCTCAAACATCATCTAGCCCTCCCCTCTTCGTACCACACCTCAAATTTCAAGAGATTTGGGCTTGAAATTGGGAAAAATTGCACCGGTGGGTCCGACGGTTCTTGGCCGAGATTCACCAAATTTTGAAATGATTTCATCTAATTACCATCACCTTTAGACTCCCCTTGAGGCCTAGAACAAAGCCCAAGCAATGGTTGAGGCGTCGGAGTGAGTATGGAGGTCGAATTGAAGCACATCATTTTCTAGGGTTCCGGCAGGTTTGAGCAAAGTTGGAGCTTTTCCTGGACAAATTGAACTTGGCCACAGGTATAAAGTTTACTCTGCTCATTGAGATTTCATTCTTGTAAGTCTTGACAATTGTTGGAAATAGTTGGATTTTCCGGAGAGTCGGGGCGGCCGACTGCCACCTGTGAAGGAAGGTGTGGCGGCGCATGGCCAGGGGACCGTTGATGTTATCCTTAGGCTAAATTAGATGTCTTGAGTTCAGTTTTGGCAATTGTATATTGTAGGTTGATCGTTTGGACCAAAACTCATTAGGATACGTTACTTGGTAAAGATATAAATCAACAATTCTACCATTTGATCGTCACCAAACTTTAGTATGTTATAGTATATAATATTTGAGGACTATAGGAACTTATAGATCGGGAATCCGATATACGGATCTTCCTGAATTGGATTTGTAAGTTCATAAAATAAAAGGTTAACCACCACTTAGTTTTGGCAATTGGCGGAGATCCGACCGTTGGATCGTAATGGAACTTTAGGATGTTGTCCTAGAAATATAATGTGTATCTTTCGAAGCAACAGACCGGAAATCCATGATGTAGATCTTCTGAATTGAATTACGTAGGGATGTGTTTTATGTAAATTGCGTGTTTTATCGGTATGAACTCTAAGATGTGATTTGATAATTGGTCATAGGCGATAATGGTTCGTGATATCTCAATATGCGTTCTAGGGAGTCGTAGCGCAGACCTTAGGTGAGTGAGTCTTTTCCTTTCTATCATATATATATATATATATATATATATATAAATGATTGGTAATTCCTCAAACGGTTATAAACTGATTATTGCACATAATTACTGTAAATGCTTTGATGTACCAATGTGAACTATGAATGGCTTGATCCCTGTTTATGGTATGTAGGCAGTCTAACGAGATGTTAGATGCAGCCATACAAGAAGTGAGATTAAATAATTGAGACAATAGCCTAGTTTAGGAAATTGCGTAATGTAAGGAACATTGGTGGAAAATGTGAAATTTAACCTTATAAATCGGTGGTTAAATGTTCGTCATAAATCGATGTGTGAAGAATCAAGAATTTGAAGTAAGGAAACGTAAGTAATGATAGTTAATTAAACTAGTGTCTAGTTGGGCTTATCACCGATAATTATTCTCGAAAATAAATAGTTCGGGAGTAAGGCGTTACAACTTTTGCATTTTTATGCCATAATATATATATATATATATATATATATATATATATATCTATATATGTATGTATGCATATAATTGAAAATGCTATAACATGGTTGAGTATTAGATTGCATCATGGTTTATCTATATGTATATTACCTGCACATAATTATTGTAAATGCTTTAAAGTGCAAAGACGAACGCAGGGCACCCAGGTAAGTTCAGGTGAGTTTATGGTATTAGTTGAAATGATGGAGTTATGGCATGACTACATGTATGTTTTAGGCAACTCCGACATTGTTGTACAAGTTGCCCATGAGTCTGAAGGAAGATTTTGTAAAAACATGTTCATTTAAGCAACATCTATAGCATGCTATTAACAATTAAAAGGCGGAATCATGCTAGCATGCACTTAAAAACAAAACATTAACCATGAAATTCAAAGCCTAGTAGATTGGTGAACCAAGACTCAACTCAAATCAAAGTGAGTTGAGAAATTATACCTTTGTAGATTCCTCTTTGGATAAGCAAAGGCTAATCACCCAAAGAGAGGGCCTTCATTCCTTGCATCTTAGATCTATGGATTTGGATGGATGAAATAGGTTTCTCCAAGTTCCCAAAATTGAGAACCTCTAAGTCTCCACACCAAGGATGGATTGATGAAGAAATGAGTGACCTAGAGGAAGCAAGATTGCTAGTTAATTTCCTCTAGGGTGGCCGGCCTCTTTAGAGAGAAAAGAGAGCTTTGTGTTCTCATCCTTTCTCCAAAAGAAACCCTAAATGAATTTTGGCTATAAAGTCATATTTATACCTTAATTCATTGGAGTGGCAAACTTGTAAATAAGTCCAAAACCCACTCCATCTCTAAATGGCCGGCCATAGGGATTCATTGGACTATTTGGGCCTTTGTGAATCATTATTCATTAAGTTGTCATACAACTTAAGTCAATGGACTTGACGTTCGAAGCCCATTGGGCCTTAAGGTCCAAAACTATCCCGAGGTCTTTAACGAACTTATTCGTTTGATTAATTAACATATTAATTAATCCTTGCCATAAATAATTAAACCATTTAATTATTCTTACTCATCTCCGTTGTTTCTTCAATCTTTACCTTACACGGTGTACGATCCATTAGGTTCCTTTTAGCGAGGCAGTGGGCGATTAGAACTCTTTCAGACTGATTGTGAATTGAAACTTACTTTCAATTCTCCCTTTAGTGATTATACACCTTTAGGGCTTCCACAAACCATGAGTGACACCTAGCAGCATATCATGGTTACCCAAGCTAATCAGAAGAGGTGGAGAACCTATTCAGTTTAGGATTACAAATGCAATACGGTCTTTCTCTAATACAATACTCTTGACCACATTGTTTGGTTTGATAGTTTATTCATGTCTACTATCCAATGTGATTCGTGTGCTTATACGATTACCTTGAATGTGATTTGGAACGACTTCCTAAATCTCATTCATACTCTGATCAGAGATTCTTAATCATATCATAGAGTATTCTCCCTCAAACGGTTTGAAGGTTAGAGATCCCTTGTTGCGCATTCACTTGCCTCCATAGCTAAGTGGCTTAACCTCAACTATGCCGTGGACACCCTCCTGATGGAGTGACTTTGACATAATCAAAGATCAAGGACTTAACCACAAGACAACTATGATGCCTCAGGTCAAATGACTACTTTGCATTATCCCAACCATGAGTTCTCATGTGACATGAATATGAGAACTCTTCGTTGATCGTGTTCAGTGAACTCATTCTCTATTGAGCACCTACGTACTTGTCTTGATGTCACACACACCAATGACTCGAGACTAGTCACTCTCCCTGAGAGAAGACACAGCACGTACTGATCTTAACGGACTGTCAATGCCCAATTGGCAATGCTATAATCAGGAACGTTTAGGATGTGTTTACGAAAGAATGGTCTCATGAATTCAACTTCTTTTAGATTGCATTCTCCCAATCACATATTCCTTGGACTTATCGTTTAAGCATATAACATTTATATGAGACGGCTCAAACAATAATCTTTGCCCTTTATATTTAAACTGCATTAGTTTAACTTTGTGAAATGTCCGTAAAGTATCATCATATGATTGGTTTTAGGGCACATTTCCAACAAAGTCATATATGTTACAATAGATGCAGTTAGAGCTCATAAACCTGCACCCCGGTGTTAGTGTTCCCGCCCGTGGCCAGGGCACAGTCCTTCACATGATGTTCACCTCCCATACCTTACGGTCACCTTGGATCCAAGGTAGGTGCACAGTCCTGTCGTACATACCACTTTAGGTGGTTCCGACTCGTAGGTGACCCGCGATTATTCGCACAGTCTTCACGTGATCGTAGCACTTGAGCGTATTTATTTACACCCAGTCCCGTAATACAGGTCGCTATAGGTGATTCCGACTTATGAGCTAGCATTGATTGATGAGATATGGTTGTAGTTGTATAGGTCACCGTAGGTGACTCCGACTGCCGTGCTAGTATGGGTTATTAAGCACTTGATTAATTATATTGCTAATGAAATCCTGTGATGTGGTATACTTCTGGATTAATGTTAGTATACTTTTGATTTCATGTTTATCCGTAGTATGATTTTCTGGAAGCTAAACAGGTGTTACGGTGATATATCGTTTAGAGGGTCTTTATTAAAGCTTTATTTCTGGCCACTCACTCTTGTTTTTATCCTTCCAGGTCTAATAGTAGAACTTTCGTATCGACGAGGATTTGTGGCAAATCATTGTATTGGAGATTACTTTCGATGGTATGATTTTCAATCCACTCTACTGTACTTTACTTATGCTCTGACGTCACGTGTGAAATGGGTTCATTCTCGCTCACGGCACACTCTTGTATTTAGGCACTTTTAGGTTTAAATTTATTCACATTTTTCCACATCATCATAGTTTATGGCTTCGTCACCTTCCAGGTGTCGGCCAACACAGCTCGACTCGGAGTCCTAGTGGACATTCCGGGTCAGAGTGTGTCAATTATACTAAGTATAAAGATTACCATTTATGGCACAAATACAATCCTAAAAATAATGAGGATTTACGGTTGCTAACTATTGCGTATTCGCAGAGTTTGCAATTAGTTGCTTCTGCATACGAGTCATACCGATTAACGAATAAATAACGGTAATTTGAATAATGGTGTACGTAATCTATTAAAAACAAAAAAAAAACAAAAGCTAAGAAGGCAACCAAACCTGCCATGTGAAGCGTTTCCCATCCATGTCGATTTCAAAATCTACAAATGAAACAGAAGCTTGTAGTTAACTTCTAGGAAATCCCTTAGATATAACAGTATTGATATTACAGAATAGGACTTACCAATAGGGATGAGCAATGGTTATGGTGGGTGGGTAACCACAATTATTTACCCATAACCGTTTATGTTCATATCCGTATAACCGTTTACCGTTTGGGTAATTACATAAATGGTTATACTCATAACCATAACCGTTTATAAACGGTTATCCATACCCATAACCATGTACCCATTTAACCATAACCATTTACCCATTTAACCATAACCATAACCATTTACCCATTTACCCTTTTTTTCGCCCGTCTACATTATTTTTTTTAACAATTTGAAAATTACAAAAGAAAAATTTGTCATAATTTTCATTTTCTGACAATTAGACACCGTTATAAGTACATTTTAGCATAAATTTCCCTATTTTAATCATTTAAGTCCTCATATAATTCCAATAATTGAAATAATAGTTTACGAAAGATATTTTTCTGCTACACCCAAGCAAGTCTTTAATTATAATCCATATGATTAAAAAGCAAAGCTTCTAAAAATAAAAAGTAGCCATTATCTTGAATACTAGATTTCAAAGCTCCAAAATATTCCGAAACTAAACACTTTCAAACACGTTCAATTACAAAGTATCATCGACTCGTTGTCACCAAATGAGGCCTACAAAAGAAATGTATAATTGAATTAGTATGCATAAATTGAATGAGTATCACCAATAACTCCAAAGTAAAAAACAAAAATAAAGATTAGTTTTTACCACATTCACATCAGTATCATCACCGAATGAAGAATCTTCAACACGAGTAGAGTATGAATCTGGTTCAATAGTAAAAATTAAAATTAGGCTAAAACAGTAAATTTTTGAACATGTACATAATTTATATGAAATTTTACAGTAAGTACCTCGCATCTGACCTCACAACTAATCTCGAGAACACATGAGTGCTTCCACTGTGCTTGAATGAAGTCGGCTACGGTGTGGACTAATAATCCTACCACCAGTACTAAATGAAGACTCTAAACCTACTGTAGATACAGGAATAGTCAAAATATCTCAAGCTATTTGATGCAAAATAGGATATTTAATCCCATTTGTCTTCCACCACGACAATATATCAAAATCTTGAGTCCTAGGCAAGACTTTCTCCCCCAAATGCTACCTGACAATTGAAGTTCTTTTTCTCTTCCTACCAGTGTCATCAAAACTTGATTCACTTAGGTCCAATTCTTGATAAGATTAATTGGTTCAATATCTTGGTTCTCGCTTTGAGTCTCCATCGCGAATGACATAGCCAACTAACAGCACTCCGAAAAACACTATTGCTATGCCAACAACTGTAATTGCAATCTTCACTTTTCTGCTGTTTTCTCCTTCATTGTTGACTGATTAAGTAAAGCAGACAAATTTAAAATGGAGCAAGCAGAAAAAAAAATAGCAGGGTCAGTTCAACTTTGTGAGAAACAAAACTACTTCTTATTGAAACATGTTGAAAAACAATAGTTGAACTACAGGTGACATAAAGTATAAACACGTATCACAGGAAATACGTATCAAAACTAGAAACGAAAAAGGTTACCATACGGTCTTCCTATATTAACTTGAGGTTACACGAAATTGAATTAAGTCGAATCAACCATCAGGTGATTTTAAGAAACATGTTAAGCGGTACATGAAATTTTAAGAAGAAAATCACATGACTAATGGTCACATAGCAACCATCAGGTGAATCAAGTCGAATCAACAAGGTTTGGAACAAGATGAGAGTACAACTAAACTAAAAATCTCTCCAGAAATTGAATTACTTCAGACATCTAAACTAAAAATCAACCAACATTTTTAATAAAATCAAGAACAATGCAAATTTTTAATAAAATCAAGAACAATGCCTAATCAAGACTAGATTTCACAAACCCTAAATCTCAAACCCTAAATTAATTCGAAAATTTACCTGATGTGGGTATGGCCGGATTTTGAGGTGAGGAGGTTGTCTGAGGTGAGGTCGAGGAAGGTGGTGAGGTTGTCTGAGCGAGGTCGCCGCGGTGTGGTCAAGTCGAAGTCGAGAGGCGCAGAAAAAGAGCGACGGAGAGAGAGAGCGATGGAGAGAGACGGAGAGAGAGAGCGACGATGGAGAGAGAGAGACAAAGAGAGAGAGTGACGAAGTCGAGAGGCGGAGAGAGAGAGGGACGGAGTTGTAACTTATTCTTTGAGGGTTTTTATTTTTATTTTATTTTACATATATTAAATTAAATGGGTAAATGGATACCCGTTATAACCATGAATATTACCCATAATCGATGGATACCCGTTATAACCGCGGATAATACCCATAACCGCCCATTTAAATTTCATGGATAAATGGTTATACCCATAACCGTTTATTTGTCTGAACGGTTACCCATAACTATAACCGTCAACTTTAAATGGGCGGGTAACCGCTGTTACCCATACCCATGGGTATTTTGCCCATCCCTACTTACCAGTAGGATAAAAGTCAATAATGCTGGAACTTTATTCAGCCATTAATTTCTGATAATCTTTAGGAATCATATGAGCGCTACAAAAAGGAGAACATTTGTCTTATCTTTTATAGAACTTAACTTAGGAAGATCTAGGGATGGGTTTGGTACGGTTATCGTACCAAAACCCTCATACCAATTACCGTACCAAACTTTCGGTTTGACGAAATCTATTACCATTACTATACCAAACTTTCGATATAATGAAGTTCGGTATTGCCAAATAGTTCGGTTGGCATGGTATGGCAATGGTAATTGCCACTTTGTTTTGGGACAAAATCAGTTTTTGTTTTTTTAACCCAATTCAAGGGCAAAACTTTTTTATTGTACCTTTATCTCATACATTGTAGCCTAAATTCATCTATTATTCATCATTCACAATTCACACACACAATAATTCAAATGATGCATCAAGATTTATGATGAAAAATTAAGCTTACAATCCAAATAGAAGTTACAAATCAAAACAAATAGAAGTTTCAAACCAAATGAAAATTGAAACTAAACTTCAAAAAGTAAAATTCATTGATCAATTCTTCAAGTTTGAGATGTCAAAGCTTTTGGAGGAGGCATTGAACTTGTAGAAGATTGAGCTTGTGTCAAGCCTACATTACAAACAAAGAAAACATATTAGTAGCAAGAAGAACTAAAGTTGAAAACCATTTAACAACAAATTTACTAAAAAAATTAAAGCATATCTTACTTGTTTCCACTTCTTCTATTTCCTTGTAAAATTGAAGCATATCTTCCATTGGTTCCTTGTAGAAGTTTACTTCATCCGCCCTAAAAGGGTCTACAACCCTCCTCCCTACGCTAAATGCATTTTCACAAGCAACAGTAGAAGTGGGGATTACAAAGATATGTTTGTGAAAGAATTGGGAACTCATTTGTGTTTGATTTCCACCAATTCAAGAGATCAAAGCCACCAACAACAATGCTAATATAAGGAGCGACAAAGTACTTATCAACTTCATTGGATATCTCCGAAAGACGTTGCTCCCTCCTTTCGTGTATAAGCTCCTTCATCATTTCAATTTTGTTCTCATCACCCCCACAAACTTGAATTATGTACTCCTCATTTAGTTCCACATCTCCCAATGGAGCCCCAATGGTAGTAGAAGAACCCCTCCTATACTCATTATACAAATCAAGCAAGCATTTTTTAAATCTCATTAAGCATCCAAGCTATCTTTCAATCATTCCATCCAAGTGTTTTGAGGCTAATGGTAATCATTTGAAGTTTATAAGAAGGGTCTAGAACTTGGCCAAGAAACATAAGTGGGTTCACATTCTCAAAACTTCCCCAATACTCGTTAAATTTATGCATCATTGTAGTAGCCACCCTTTGCAATGTAGGATTGGTAGACACATCGAAAGGCACATTTGACATCTTGTCCATCTTGAATAAGATAGCAAAATCCCTAAACTTATCCGATCTAACCGGTGAAGAATGAATGTACTTGACACAATTTCAAATCCCCTCAACCGACTTAGCAAGCTCCTTTAATCCACTCTTGACAACTAAATTTAAGATGTGACAAGAACACCTCATACTTACTATTTGATTATGCATTGCTTCAAATAACTTAGACTTCTCCAACACATATAAATCCCACACACCGGCCGTAATCTTCTTCCTTATTTAGAATCTTCAACTGAGGTTAAGCCTCTTTCACCATATCAATGTACCCACTACCTTCAACCACCTTAAATGGTTGTTCATCCTTAATGACAAACATCACAACCTTTAACTCAAGTTTTTTTTGGTTAAAGGTGTGGGGGACCAATCCACCGCCCATATACTCATTTGTTAAGACCGGTTGATTATTATCCACTTTCATATAAAGAGGTGAGTCTTTACAAGCTTTTCTAACGTGATGTTCTATGCTTGATGTCCCATTTTTCCTAGGATCGGTCAGAACCTCTTTTTTGCAATATGAGCAAATTGCAGGTGAATGTATTTTCCTTTACTCAAGGTTCTTTTCACTCTCTTAGCATGTAACCAACACTCCTATCGCAACCCACTTACATCTTCTTATTCATCGGGCACATCTCTCTTACCACTTCCCACACTTTCATTCATTTCTCCTTGATTTTTGTTGAGGTTGTGTTTAAGTGTTTGGGGTTGAGGTTGGTTGGGGTTGGGGTTGGGGTTAGGGTTGAGTGGTGGAAGGTGTACTAGTAGTAGAGCCACACAGAGATTGGCTTGTCCTAGACTTCATCTTGACCTAATACCGAAAATAAAACACAACATTATATCGTATACACATCATATCCAAATATAGTAGAAGCTAACCTTGATAGATCAATTTAACAAATCAATTACACGGTTTACACGGTATCATCGCTGGAACAAGCATAAAAGCTTGACGGATTTGTCGATCTTGGTTTGATTGCTTCCTCTATTGTGATTGATTTCTGGTATATTGGTATATTGCTGATTTGTTTCTGATATTTGGGGTACTTTCTCTGTACTTCTCAGTCTGGTTCTTCAATCTTCAAATCGTGCCTACCAACTGTTTGTGGTTTGGTTTCTGTCAAGATTTCGTGTGTTTTCTTTACAATTTGCAACAATGGTGACAACTGCTCAGCTACAGATCTTACAATCTCCGATTACTTCTTTGATTTCATTTGTTTCAAGTTCGGTCAATGTGAAGTTGGATGAGACCAACTATTTAGCTTGGCATTTCCAAATGCAGCTTCTTTTTGAAAGTCATAGCATCATTGGTTTTGTTGATGGTTCAATGCCCTGTCCTGCTCAATTCAGTTAAGATTCCTTTGAAAGTTCAACAATTTCGTTTGGTGATTCCTCTACAAGGGTTCCAACTGATGATCACAGGATATGGAAGATGCATGATAAAGTGTTAATGCAATTAATTACTGCAACTTTGTCTCCTGCTGCAGTTTCTTGTGTAATTGGAAGTACTAGCTCTAAAGAACTATGGAATCACCTCAAAGACCAATTTTCTACAGTCACAAGAACGAGTATCTTTCAACTCAAATCTGAGCTTCAAACAATTAAGAAGGGTAATGATTTTGTCACATTATATTTGCAGAAAAATTAAAAAAGCAAGAGATTTATTGTCTGCTGCTGGTGTATTTTTTTATGATGATGACATTGTGATTCTTACGTTAAATAGGCTACCTGCTGAATTCAATACCATAAGATTTGTAATTAGGGGCCATGAGACGGTGATATCATTGAAAGATCTTCGTTCTCAATTACTTGCTAAAGAAAATTTGCTTGAGAAAGGCTTGAATTCACCTGTGTTATCTACATTTATGGCACAAAGTAATAGTTTTCCTTCCAAGAATTAGTCCTTCTCTGGTTCTGGTACTAATCATAGCAGTTCTAATTCTGCTGGCTACAAGGCATTCAACTACAACAATAAGGGTAGAAATCGGTTCAATTCCAACTTTACTCCGAAGTTGGCAACAACAAGACCTTTTATCTGAACCATGCTTCTGGAATTCTTGGTACATCTCCACCAAGGCCTCAAAACTATGGTGTTCAGAATCAACCATGTCAGATTTGTGGGAAAAATAATCATTTGGCTTCTACTTGTCGGTTTAGAAATACAACCACATTTCAAGGCTGTCAAATTTGTGGTAAAAACAATCACCTTGCTGATACCTGCAGATATAGGAATGCAGTTGGTTCTTCAGGCTGTTAGATTTGTGGCAATCCTTATCATAATGCAGAAACTTGTTTTTAGAAGACTTCTAACACACAAATGAATGCAATGCATGCTACTACTTCTCCATTTTCAGTACCATCTGCACCTGCACAGCAACAAGTTTAGCTTACTGACTCAGGTGCAAATAATCATATGACTTCCAAGTTGAGCAATCTTTCCTTAGCAACCCCTTATCCCACAAATGAAGTAGTCCAGATCGCTAATGGTGAAGGTTTAGCTATCTCTCATATTGGTTTTTCTCTCTTAACAACTCCAATGCAGCCTATAAAGCTTAATTCTGTCTTATATGTTCCAAAATTGTCACAAAACTTGTTGTCTGTGCATAGAATCTGTTTGGATAATAACTGCTGGTTGATTTTCGATGTATTTTCCTTTTGGATTCAGGACAAAGCCATAGGGAGGACTCTTTACAAAGGGCTGTGTAACAATGGATTGTATCCTATCATCTCATCGTGCTCTCTTCCAGTCAACAATAAAGGACAACTTGTAGCGTTTCTTGGCAAACAAGTCACTATCAGTATTTGGCATAAGAGGCTTGGTTATCCTTCAAATAAAATAGTTTCTCAGATGTTAAGCAATTCCAAAATTTCTTGTATTGCTGATACTATCCCATCCCTATGTCAAACTTGTCTAGAGGGTAAGTTTAGTAAACTACCATTCTCCCCTTTAGTTCCAAAGTCTATAAACCCATTTGGTATTGTTCATAGTGATGTGTGGGGCCTTGCTCCTTGTGTGTCTTTAGAGGGATTCAAGTATTATGTGACTTTCATTGATCATTGTACCAAGTATTGTTGGCTTTTTCCAATCTGCAATAAAAGTGATGTTTTCCCAACTTTTGTGTCATTCTACAATTTATTTTCAATCAGTTTCATACATCCATAAAAGTCCTTCAAAGTGATGGTGGTGGTGAGTATATAAGTAAGGCATTTCAAAAAAGTTTCTTCTCGATAAAGGAGTAAGTCACCAGATGTATTGCCCTCATACACCAGAACAAAATGGCACTGCAAAGAGAAAACATAGACACATAATTGAAACATCCATTACCTTGTTACAAGCTGCTTCATTACCATCCTTGTTTTGGTCCTTTGCTTGTCAAACCTCAGTGTATTTGATTAATAGAATGCCATCATCAACATTAGATCATAAATCCCCATTTGAGTTGCTGCATAATTCTTAACCTGAGATCCAACACTTGAAAGTGTTTGGGTGTTCCTGTTATCCTTGGTTAAGACCATACAGTAGCACAAAACTAGAACCTGGAACAACAAAATGTGTCTTATTGGGCTATGCCTCTAAGTATAAAGGGTATTGTAAACACGGAATTTCCTGCGATGAACGAGACAAGAAACACGTGTACAAAATAATATTTGTATTGATGATTTAGGGGTTACAATCTCTTCTACAAATTTAGCCTCTGATTCTATCTTTGCAATGGGTGGATTTGTTGGTCCAAAGGGCCGTCGGGGCTTGATCTTGGGATAAACAGTTGTGCAGATTTGTTGACGTCGTGGATCCAAAGGGCCGTCGGGGCTTGATCTAGGGATGAACGAGTGATGAACGATGGACACTTTCTTCAAGGGCCGTCGGGGCTTGATCTTGAATTGATGGAAGTTCTTCAAGGGCCGTTGGGGCTTGATCTTGAAGGTTGAGTTGACGAAGAACGAAGAGGGCTTTCTTGATTTTTCGGGATTTGCTTAGGAGCTTTGGAGTTTCAAAGCTTCAAGGTTTTGGTGTGAGGTGAATTGGTTATGAATTGGTGTCCCAAAATGAATGTCTTGGCCTCCTATTTATAGAATTCCAAAACTTGATTTTTTGGATTTAAATAATTAGATGAAATAAATCATTTCTGCCAGGTGTTGACACGTGTCCCGTTTGATGACTTTTTCGATTTATTTTGATTTTTCGTTTATTCACATGCTATGTGTAAAATTTATGTGACACATAAACATTGAAATTTTAATTATTGATCAACATTTATTGTACCGAAATTTCGATGTCTACAAATGCCCCCACTTCAAGGCGCGTCGTATACATGTGCTTGTCACGTGTAGAAGATGCGTTTTGAAGTCCCTTACTGCAGATGTTGATCCAAGGGCCGTTGAGGCTTGATCTTGAACTGGGTTGGTGATTTCTTCAAGGGCCGTTGGGGCTTGATCTTGAACTTTGTTTGAAATTTCTTCAAAGGCCGTTGAGGCTTGATCTTGAAGGTTGAAATTGGACCACAAGGAGCTTCATGTGGTAGATGATCTTTTGCTTTGGTAGTGGGTGAATCGGCACGTATTTTGTTGCGCTTATTGACTTTCCACAGCTTTGATCTTGAACTGGTTCGGAGGATTTTCTGGTTTCCTCCAATTGTTGACTTTCCACAGCTTATTCTTGAACAGGATTGGGGGATTTTTTTTTTTATTTTTTATTTTTTTTGTTTCCACCAATTGTTGACTTTCCACAGACCGTTGCACTTATTGACTTTCCACAGGCCATTAGTTCTTAAATTACCCGTAGGGAGTTCTTTCGCCTGGCAGAAGTGGTGGCAACCTCTTGCCTTTGAATGGTCCTCCAGAGCATCACTTTTCAGCCACTCATCCGTGTCTGGCAGCTTCAGTGTAAAGAGCCAACACCATACCAATTGTTTTGAAATATTTGCTGAGGAAATTCGAGATTCGTCAACAGTTGAAGATGAGTATTCGAGAGCAATGCTAGGTAAGCAACCAGGCAAAGGTTCCTGGCAATCAGTTCCTGATCGGACGTTTAATTTCAGGTTTCGACTGATTGCTTTCTTTCTCCTTGTTCTGCAGGCAAGAACAAGGGAAAAGGAAATGATAGGGAAAAAGCATGATATGAGATACATTTGCTTTCAACCCCGATGATATGAGATACTTTTGCTTTTGAAGAAGTAACGGATGATCAGCACATGTGTTTGTTGAGCTTGTCTCCACATGCTTCGATGATCATTTTCATTTGCCTCTTCTGTTCTCCTAGCAGATGTGGTATCTTCTCTAGAAGCATAAGATGTTGAGATAATGGGTACTTCGAGAGCAGTGCTAGGTGAGCAATCAGGAAAGATTCCAAGCAGTCGGTTCCTTACCAGGAGCTTGAGTGGAGGTTCCGACATATTGTTTTCTTTATCCTTGTCATCGTAATGAAGAGGGAGGACAAAGAAAAGGATAGGGTGAAAGCATGCTATGAGATACTCTTGCTTTCAACCCTAGTGATATGAGATACCTTTGCTTTGATGTGGTTTGGCTGAAGAAGCGTTTCCAGGGAGGAAGAAAACTGAGTTTTGGTTGCAGATGCCTTCGGCAAAGAAGAAGAGTTAAGCTGGAGGTGTGTCTTGCTATAGATGATGGAGGTCGAATTATATGGTGAGCTCCCAACAGCAAGTGGCAGGGTGGATGTGCCTTGTCTCCCATGCTTTGTCGGCCAACCGTCGGGTAGGTGAGTATGATGGACTCCACACGTTTTTCAATTTTGTCAGTGACCTCTGACAAAGTTGCATGCGATAGCCAAAAGCTGAAACTGCGTCTAAAAAGTGTTGACGGATTTTACGCAGGAAAATCCGGGTTTGGAAATTCGAAGAGTGACGTTTCTTTAATTTTTTTTTTTTTTTTTTTAACAAGTGGTTGTGTTGCCTCTTCTTTTTAAGGAGGTGTCAATCATTTTCAACCTGCACGCTTTGAAGAGCTCGCTTTTGAAAATCGTCCTTGCTGTATTTCTGAGATTTTTTTTTACTCACTCCAACCCTTTTCTTTTACCATCTTTTTGAAAATGGCTAACCCATCTAATATTTGTTTAGATTTGAGTCTTAGCAGTGACGCAGGTGCACCGCGTCAGGGTAATATATGGCGCCCGTCCTTCTCATCTTCTAGTGGCCCTCTTACAGTTGAAGACTCTGTAATGAGGGATGCAGCAACGGCTACGGTTGTAGCTAGAAACCTTATCACTCCTACAGATAATATGATACTTTCACAACGGTCTGATGAATTAGCTGTTCGAGAGTCCCAGGCTCTCAGTGTCCAGTGTGCGAACTCTGTTTCCAACATGAGCCAACGCTTACTTGTTCGAACTCGCCAAGTTGAATCATTGACAGCCGAGGTGGTAGTTCTTAATCAAGTGATCAGACAGCTGAAGTATGAGAATAGAGAATTGCATGTGCTTGCAAATAATTATTCGACGAGCATGAAGAGGAAGTTTGATCAGTTGCTGGACTCCGAAGGTCGGATTCAAAATGACAATCGGAGATTTGTGGATGTATTCCAGAGGGACCTTTTGCCTTCGTCATCTGAAGTTCGACCAGGTGTTGAGGCTTCGAATAATCCATCCCCAACGCCTCCCTCTTCTAGGATTCCGCCGAGTATTAAGGCTTCACATAAGTCGCCAAGTACCAAGGTTTCAAGTACTGAGGCTTCCCATAAGTCGCCGAGTACTAAGGCTTCAAGTACTGAGGCTTCACATAAGTCGCCAAGTACCAAGGTTTCAAGTACTGAGGCTTCACATAAGTCACCAAGTACCAAGGTTTCAAGTACTGAGGCTTCACATAAGTCGCTGAGTACTAAGGCTTCAAGTACTAAGGCTTCTCATGAGTGACATTCGTGAAGGTTTTTTTTTTTTTTTACGCATTTGTAATTTCTTAGAGATATCAATGGACATGCTTTATTTTATTCAGTATGTTGTGCTAAAACATATATCTGACTAAGATGCGTTACTCCTTTTTTTTTTTTTTTTTTTTTTTTTTTTTATTTAGATGGTACCTGATGTGCACTATTCTTTTACTCCCTATTTTTTAGAATGAAATTCGTCGTCTTCCCCCTGCTTTCTTCCTTTCAATTATTCTATCTCCACCACCTATTTCCTTTTTCATACTTGCGAATAGTAACGTACACCATGACCTGCCTTTCTTGTTTTTTTCTTTTTTTATCATTTCCTTTTGGATGGTGCTTGTCAATCACTTCTTTTCTTTGCTTTCGGTGGCTGGTCACCATTTGAAAACCTTTTTTTTTTTTTTTTTTTTTTTCTTTATATATATGGTGCTTTGTAGGGATGGAACTCGACGGACGGTGAGCTGCAGTCGAGGCTTCATGACCGGCTAGTCGTTTGACGGCGGTTTATTGAAGTTCTTCGATGTTGTTTGTCACGGACGGAGAGAAGGCCTTTGGGTGTGAGTTGACAAACTTTGGTTTTGTCAATCTCATTCACAGGCAGCAGCCATGGCGGAGGTGCAGAAGCAGCTGGAGCTTGAGGTAGAATGCAAGGCATTGAGCTTCACTACCGGCTAGTCGTTTGACGGCGGTTTATTGAAGTTCTTTGTCGTTGTATGGGCTAACAGTCAAGACCTTGTCTGATTCCAAGATTATTGCTTTCATCCGGTTAATTTTCCTCCCCTTTACTGGTTTGTCATACCCGTCAATGAAATCAAACGAGCTCTTGAATTCATTGGGCAGATTGAGAAGTGCAAAGTCAGCGAAAGCAAATCTGCCTTGGTAAGCAATGTTGTGAATGCAAACGGCTACTTTGGCGGTCTTGTATATGCCTTTAGGCTTGTATATGGCTTTCAGGTAGCATGGAAGCAGGGCGGTGTGCCAATCGTTGGCAATGAAAACAACTTCTTCCCTATATGGTCCAGAAAAATATTTGCTGCTGTTAAGGTTCAGAACTCTTGGTGCTACTAGAGCTGCCTGGTATAGAAGGCTAAAACTACGTTGATTGTTCTTGAAATTGACTCCAGCGACCGGACCATAAATTTTGGATGCAGTTTTCCCCTATACCCTCTCGAGAAACAATGGGTGATCCACGAAAACACGATCAACTCCTCGTTTGTAGCAGTGAAAAAAAAAATCGAACTGTTTCGGTTTTATCTCCCACTTTAAGCTCAACTGTGACTTCTGTACCCCATGCATCCTTGTACTGATCATAACGCGGAGAAATCGTCATCACTCGATGCCCATTTGCAGCCATAGCCGGTGGGAGGCCTCCAAGAACATCACCAAGTCCACCAGTTTTACTCCATGGACCAACCTCAGTTCCCAGAAACACTAAATTCATCCCATTTCCACAAACAATGACTCCTGAAGTCTTCCTAGTGCTGTTGACGGTTTTGCCCCCCAAATGCGTATCTCCTGAAGTAGATAGCACTTCAAACACACCATCACCAACCTCAAGTACTGAAACATCGAAAGTACCACCTCCAAGGTCAAATACCAAGATAGTTTCATTGTTCTTCCTGTCAAAGCCGTATGCTAAAGAAGCAGCAGTAGGTTCATTTATAATCCTAAGAACTTCCAAACCAGCAATACGGCCGGCATCTTTTGTAGCAGTTCTTTGAGAGTCATTAAAGTAAGCAGGCATAGTGATCACTGCTTTACCAACTTTATCATTCAAAAACTTTGAAGCATCATCCACAAGCTTCCTCAACACCTGAGCTGAAATTTCTTCAGCGGCGAACTGTTGCCGATAGCAGGGCAGTCGATCTTGACATTCCCATTCGCATCCCTTACGACCTTGTACGAGACCTGCTTCGACTCCTCGTCCAGCTCAGACATCCTCCTCCCAACGAACCTCTTCACGGAGAAGAAGGTGTTCTCAGGGTTCACAACGGCCTGTCGTTTGGCAATCTGGCCCACAAGCCTATCCCCGTTCTTCGTATACGCCACCACGGACGGAGTAGTTCTCTGGCCCTCGGCGTTGGTGACGATGGTGGAGCTGTGGATGATGTCCTTTATGATCCCGTCTATCCATGCCGTGGCGGCAGAGGAGGTCGATTGGAGGGCGGCGAAATTGAAGAAGCGTGGTGGAATCTAGGGTTAGGACTCACTGAGTGCAGTGGAGGTGACGATAGCATCCTCAGCAACAGTGATGGAGGTGACCTCCACCTTAGCATAACGTGGACTGCTAGAGGTAGGGTTGGGTTGGGAAAAATGGGGAAAATTGGAACTGGAAAATGGGTACTTTGAGGGTGTTGGGTTCGAAGGAGGGGAAGGTAGGGACGGAGATGGTGGTTGAATTGTCGGCGGCGAAGAAGATTCCTGCGGCAGAAATGGCCGATCTGGGCGAAGAAGAAGATGACGACGTGGGTTGATTCGAATTGGGAAAGTGGGTTTTGGTCTGAATGTTGAAAACAGGGGTGAAGTGGGTAATGAGGGAGAAGATGAGAGCAGTCTCCGCTACATGGTTCTGATTGTTGCGGTGGTGAGTGTGAGGCCGAATTTGGGTGGAGAGCTCGGAAATTTCGAGGAGCTTGGGCCTGGATGGAAACGCGTGGAGCTTGGGCCTAGGTGGCCTCCTTTTGAGTACATATATATATATATATATGTATGTATATGTATATAAAAGAAATATTTTTTTTTTCTTTTTTTTTTATTATTATTTATATATACATATATTATTTTTTTTTAAATACATAAATTTTTTTTTTTTTTAGATACATAGTAATCACATATGTATTTTTTTTTCTTGTAATGAAATTGACTTTCATTAATAAAATAATTTTTTTTTTAAATTTTATTTTGATGTGACTGAACTCGAAATTTAATGTTCGAGCTGCCTACGTACCCCTCCAAGGAAAAGATCAAGTCAAAACGTAGTTCAGATGCATTTTTTTTTTCTGATGATTTTGCCGTACACAGTTTATGCTCTTGCGGGCCAGGAGCTTTGGCTGTCGCATTTTAGGGGTAGTAGCGCTTCAAGAATCTTCCATTGATAGGACCAATCTTCAAGCCGTCTTCTGCCATAATTAAGTAGGCGTCATTGGTGTAAACCTCTTGTATTACGTATGGTCCATCCCACTTTGATGTGAACTTGCTTTTCGTCTTGTGAGTTGTGATGATAGGCCTACGCAATGCGAGGACGAGATCTCCAGTTTGGAAAGACCTTGGGCGGACCTTCTTGTTGAATGCCTTGGATAGCCGTGCTTGGTAGCATTCCAAGTGTTGTTGAGCTTCGAGCCTTCTTTCGTCTAGTGCTTCCAACTCTTGAAGGCGCAACTTTGCATTCTCCTTCTCAGTCAAGCCTTCTTGTATAGCCATTCTCAGTGAGGGGATTTGACTTTCGAGCGGTAGAACAGCTTCCACGCCATATACAAGAGAATAAGGCGTAGCTTGGGTAGGAGTCCTATGTGTCGTCCGATATGCCCAAAGTGCTTCGCTTATTCTTTCATGCCAATCTCTCTTTGTTCGGCCGATCACCTTCTTTAAGAGATTGCACAATGTTTTGTTGAATGCTTCTGCAAGACCGTTGGCCGGGGCATGATACATGGAAGACTTATGCTGCTTGAACTTGTATTTCTCACATAGCTCATCCATGAGTCGGTTGGAGAATTACTTTCCGTTGTCAGTGATGATGTAGCGAGGCACCCCATATCGGTGGATGATGTGCTCCTTGATGAAACGGACGACAGTTTCCTTCTTTACTTCCCTTAGAGGTATGGCTTCAGCCCACTTGGAGAAGTAATCTGTTGCAGCTAGGATGTAAGCTTCTCCTGCAGATGATTTTGGAGTAATTGGTCCTACGACGTCCAATCCCCATGCATCGAATGGCCATGAAGCAGCTGTAGGGTGTAATGGCTCAGGTGGTTGGTGTATGAAGTTTGCGTGGAATTGGCAGGCTTGGCACCTTTTGGCATGTTCCAGGCAGTCCTTCACCATGCTTGGCCAGTAGTAACCCATTCTTTTGAGCTGGAAATGTAGCTTTGGTCCAGATTGATGCGCCCCGCATACGCCCGAGTGTGCTTCTTCCATGGCTTGATTAACTTTTTCCTCACCTAGGCATCTCAGAAGTACTCCTTCGAAAGAGCGTCGGTAGAGTGTTTCTTTGTAATAGAGGAAGCGAGGTGCTCGTCGACGTATTTCGGAGCGGTGTCTAGGATCATCTGGAAGTTTTCCATGCTCTAAGTAATCGATCAGCGGTTGTCTCCACTCTTCAACATCGACTGGAAGTACTGAGATGACATTTGTATCATCTAGTAACATTTCAATGACGAGGGGGATCACCCATCTTTGGCAGACTGGCACGTCTGCAGCTTCATCTTCTAATGTCATGCTTGAGGCTAGGTTGGCAAGAGCGTCTGCCATTTGATTTTCTTTTCTTGGCACATGCTCTAGTGTCACAATTTCAAACTCTTGTAGCAGTTGAGTTGCCAGCCGAAAGTATGGGATGAGATCATCTTTCTTCACCTCATATTCAGTTAAGAGTTGATTGATTATGAGCTTGGAGTCGCCAAATATCTCAAGGGCTGTGATTCCCATATTGATCGCCATTTGGAGTCCGATGATCAGTGCTTGGTACTCGGCGACATTGTTGGAGCATAATTCGCTTAGTTGAAAGGAATAAGGTAATATATGCCTTTGCGGCGACATGAATACTACTCATGCCCCCGCTCCGTCTGCTCGTGCAGATCCGTCGAAGAACTTCGTCCATGTCGGGAAGATGTCGATGTAGAACACTTCCTCGTCAGGCAAGTCGTCTGAGATTTTCCAATCAGCTGGGATTGGGTGATCGGCAAGAAAGTCTGCCAGCGCTTGTCCCTTTACGGCTTTAGCTGGGACGTAGATGATCTCATATTGGTTAAGAAGCAACGCCCATTTAGCGAGTCGCCCTGTCAAGACGGGTTTAGACATGACGTATTTGACCGGGTCAGCTTTTGCAACCAAGTGGATGGTGTACGCATGCATGTAATGCCTGAGTTTCTGGATGGCGAACATCAAGGCAAGGCACATCTTTTCTATTGGGGAGTAGTTCAACTCGGCGCCGGTGAGGGTTCGGCTGAGGTAGTAAAGCGCTCCTTCTTTCTGGGATTCATTCTCTTACGCCAAGAGTGCTCCAACTGAACTTTCTTGAGCGGCGATGTACAATATGAGTGGTTTCCCGGGCACAGGCGCCCCCAAGACAAGTGGACTTGACAAATACTTTTTTATGCTTTCAAAAGCTTTGTGGCATGCTTCGTCCCATACAAACGGAACATCCTTCTTCATGAGTCGGCTGAACGGTTGACAACGCCTTGCAAGGTTAGAGATGAAGCGTCTGATGAAGGCTAGCCGTCCTTGTAGACTTTTCAGCTCGTGCAGGTTTCTTGGCTCAGGCATGCTTTGAATGGCCTTGATTTTTGATTGGTCAACTTCAATACCACGGTGCTTGACAATGAAGCCGAGGAACTTTCCAGAGGAGATGCGAAACGCACATTTTAACGGGTTCATCTTGAGGTTGTATTTTCGCAGCCTTTCGAACACTACTCGCAAATCCTTCAAGTGATCTGATCTTTTCTTTGTTTTGACCACCACATCGTCCACATAACATTCTACGTTCTTGTGTAGCATGTCATTGAAGATTTTCTGCATTGCGCGTTGATATGTAGCTCCAGCATTCTTTAGACCAAAGGGCATCACCTTGTAACAGTAGATACCTTTTGGAGTGCGGAATGCTGTTAGTTCCTCGTCTTCGAGAGCCATACGAATTTGATTGTATCCAGAAGAGCCGTCCATGAATGACAGTGCCTCGTGGCCAGTGGTTGCGTCCACCATGATTTAGATGATTGGCAAGGGGAAGTCGTCCTTCGGACAAGCGTCGTTGAGGTCCCGGAAGTTTACGTAAACACGTATTTGTCCAGATTTCTTAAGGACGATGACGATGTTGGAGATCCACTTGGGGTATTGCACCTCTCGAATGAATCCTGCTTCGATTAGCTTGTCAATCTCTGCCTCGATTTGTGGAATGAGCTCGGATCGATAGCGCCTTTGAGTTTGCTTTATTGCTCGTGTTCCAGGCTTGACTGCAAGATGATGCACAGCGATGACAGGGTCAAGGCCGGGCATTTCTTTGTAAGTCCAGGCAAAGACGTCTTTGTACTCTGATAGCAGTTGGTAGTACTCATCTATCTCGTCTGCTCTTAGCAGTGCACTTACAAAGATAGGTTTTTGCTCCTCTTCTGTGCCCAAGTTGAGCTCCTTGAGATCGTCAACCGTGGCTTGCCCCCCATCCTCAAGTTGTGGTGGTGCAGCAGTGACATCTTCTTCAAGGGTCTCGTCTTCTTTGCCTTCTTGGATCGTGATGTGGAAGACATCTTGGACTTCCTTTTTAGTGTCGTCCTCTTGGGTTTGTTGGTATGCAGATTGTCCAGTATGGATTATGGTGCGCCTTCTTACTATCAGTGGTCCATTTGCGTCAACCTCCAAGATTGCTTGACGCTTCATCCTTGAAGGAATCGAGCTTCGAATATCGCCTTTTCCTGCTAGCCTGTCGAGCTTTTCTTCCTTTGACGTTGTTTCCCTATTTCCAGAAAACTTTATGTTGTCTTCAAGTCTTTCCAAAGCTGATTGACGAGGAGGAGAGCTAGCCGTGGTGCTTTGCTTATTAGGTTTTGACAACCTTTCAAAAATAGAGATTCGAGATGTTGGCCTGTTAAGCCTCTTGAAGACGGAGGTTCGGTTTTGACCACCAATGTGATCAAAGGCTGACGTTCTGGGTCTTGAACGTTTCATCCTATTGAAAATTGGCGTTTGAGGGGTGGATTTAGGCTCCTCTCGATCTTGTTCAATGCTTACGCTAATGTGTTGAGTGCTAGCATTTTTCGCTTTGCTTGAAATCTTCACGGGTGCATTTGGTGTGAAGCCAAGTCCAGCTTTGTTGTTGTTAACTCCGTAACCATGCTTCTTCAACTTCTTTTGAGTCTCGGTGAGGTCACGTTATTTATTGTTGACGGTGTTTGAAACCTTTTTTTTCAGGATTCGAAGCAGAAGCGAAGTCGTACCCAGCTTTTGACATGAGTTTGTAGGCGTTCGGATCAAAACCTTCTTCAGTCCTCTTGGTTGGGAGAAAACTTGGTTCCGCTCTCTTTGGTAGAGCTTTTACGAAGCCTTGTGGTAATCTTTCAACCTTAGCGTTGCTTAGCTGTGTCAGAGGTAGGACTGCATTCGTCTTGAGCAACTTTACATTATCCATGTATCGTTGTGCATCGGCTTTGCTTGCTTCAGTTTCGAATGGGGATTGACCATTCTTTCTTCTCGACATCGGGATGTATCGGAAAACGGGTGTGTTTAGTACATTTGAAGGCGTCTTACTCCCTTTGGTTGTTGCAGGTTTAGCAAGCTCATCATTGTTCTTGCTTGAAGACGACATGGCTTCTTCTTCTTGCTTTTTGGGCATGGCTTGCCACTCCTGCTTTTTAGGTGTTGCTTTACTCGTGGATTTGATCTCTTTTGGAAGAGCTTCGAGCACCATGTTTTCATCCATGTAGAACTTGGCGTCTGCGAAATGTGATTCGGCTTCGGTGAATGGTTTGGTGTCACCATAGATCACCTTCACTCCTTCTCGGTAGAATTTCAAGCATTGGTGAAGGGTGGACGGTACTACTCCATTTGCATGGATCCAAGGCCTTCCTAAAAGCAAGCCGTAGGAAGTTCTTGCATCAATCACGTGGAATATCGTGCTTGACTTGAGTTCACCAATAGTCATCTCCACTCGGATCATGCCCATCGCTTTTTGTCCTCCTTGATTAAAACCTTGGATTAGTAGACGACTTAAGGACAGTTCATCCGCCTTGATGCCGATTGTAGTCATTGTTGACTTTGGCATGATGTTTATGGCTGATCCACCATCCACAAGCATACGGTTGACTTTGTGCTCCCTTACGTACCCAGAGACGAAGAGAGGACGGTTGTGAGGCTTGGATCCTAGCAGCAAGTCTTCGTCGGTGAAATGGATTGTGTCCTCGATAGTACAGCATGTGGCATATTCATGTGGCCAAAGCTTGAAGCCATCGTTCTTGCTTTCTTGCACTTCGTGGTCATTGGGACTTTCCAAGACCGCTGCTAATGCTATTCGCATCTTCTTTGGTAATCGTAGCGCTTCCTCAATGCTAAAGTGTGTTGGCAGACCTTCTTCGAGAGTGAGAGTTTTTTCTCCCTCAGTGGTGATATCTTTGCCTTTTAGTGGTTCTTCTATTTCTACTTCGACCATGTGGCATGCAGTGATAGTGCACTGTTGGAAGAAGTCATTCGGGAAGTACTCGTGCAATGAGATAGGAATGTGTGGCTCTTGCTCCATAGGGTCCCCAGCATACATTGGCTTATCAACTTTTACGTTTCTTTTGGGCTTCCTACTGTTGCGGGGACGGTGCTTTCTCACTTGTTCCACCTTTTGTCTTATGGCTTGTGGTTTTGGTTTCCTTATTTTTTTGTAGGTCACCAATGTCCATCCTTCTTCATCATCGACATGTACATCTTGTTCGTTTGCCCCCGGTGATGGTTGCGCAGAAGGTATCGTGTAACTTGAGCATTGATAGGAATGGTCAGGTACTGCTTGGAGAGGCACGGGATCGAAAGATCCAAATGCAATTGTAGTAGTATGTGTCGCGGCTGTGTCTTCGAGGTCGAGCTCGATTCGCCCTTGTTGTGCTAGCTTCATGATGAGCTCTTTGAGGACAAAGCATTTACCCACAGGATGGCTCACGATTCGATGGTACTTGCAGTATTTAGGATCATTTATGCGATTCATTTCTTCAGGCCGCTTGCATTCGGGTAGCTCGATTACCTTCTTTTGTAGCAAGTCGTCTAACATTGCATCCATGTCTGAGTCAGGAAAAGGGTATACCTTCTGCTCCAATTCCCTCAAGGTACTTTTGTACCTTTCTTGGGTGCGAGGAGGCTCACTTTTCTTTATCTCCTTTGCTTTGGTTTTGGAGGAGATCTTGATAGGCGAGGAGGCGGTCTTGACGGGCGCAGTACTGATGGTGAACGCTTCCTTGGGGGGTTTCTTCCCAGTCTTGTCTACATTTGGGGAGAACACCTTATCCTTCTTGAAGTCGGTGATCGGCTCTTTCTTCCCGTGATGGGCTATACTTAGCTCCATGTCATGGGCACGGGTGGCTAACTCTTCAAATGTTCGTGGTTTGATGCCTTGAAGGATATAGTGTAAACACGGAATTTCCTGCGATGAACGAGACAAGAAACACGTGTACAAAATAATATTTGTATTGATGATTTAGGGGTTACAATCTCTTCTACAAATTTAGCCTCTGATTCTATCTTTGCAATGGGTGGATTTGTTGGTCCAAAGGGCCGTCGGGGCTTGATCTTGGGATAAACAGTTGTGCAGATTTGTTGACGTCGTGGATCCAAAGGGACGTCGGGGCTTGATCTAGGGATGAACGAGTGATGAACGATGGACACTTTCTTCAAGGGCCGTCGGGGCTTGATCTTGAAGGTTGAGTTGACGAAGAACGAAGAGGGCTTTCTTGATTCTTCGGGATTTGCTTAGGAGCTTTGGAGTTTCAAAGCTTCAAGGTTTTGGTGTGAGGTGAATTGGTTATGAATTGGTGTCCCAAAATGAATGTCTTGGCCTCCTATTTATAGAATTCCAAAACTTGATTTTTTGGATTTAAATAATTAGATGAAATAAATCATTTCTGCCAGGTGTTGACACGTGTCCCGTTTGATGACTTTTTCGATTTATTTTGATTTTTCGTTTATTCACATGCTATGTGTAAAATTTATGTGACACATAAACATTGAAATTTTAATTATTGATCAACATTTATTGTACCGAAATTTCGATGTCTACAGGTATCTCTGCTATGATGTGTCTAGAAAGAAAGTTTATGTGTCAAGACATGTGATTTTTTGATGAAACTGAGTTTCTTTACAAGTCATTGGTTCTCAACTATCACTCTGTTGCTTCTGCACCATTACCATCACTCATCTCATCACCTATTCCAATACCAGATCAAAATAGTGTTCTTATTTTACCAACAACTCAGACTCCATCCACTTTTGGTTTATCCCTTGATTCTCCAAACCCAAGTTCCGATGCTACAATAAGTCCTTTGTCAAATACTGATATGCATCAAGTCTCTCCCGAGCTCCATTCCATACCAGCTGCAGCTACAAGTTCACACTCAGAAGAATCAATCTCTACTCAATCTATTGGTGCAGCAATTACACAACCCTTGCCTCCTACACTCCCTGTGGTCCCTGAATTCCAACTTGAACACCTACAAGTGGTTATATCTATACCACCAATGAATCTCCACCCTATGAAGACACGGTTAAAAAGTGGCATCTTCAATAAAATTGCTCTTTTAGCTGCTATACATGAACATGGAGGGGCTGATCTGAGTCAAGTTGAACCTGCCACATATAAGTCTGCATTAAAGTTCCTGGTATGGCATGAGGCTATGAAAGATGAGATTTCAGCATTGCATCATCAAGGTACATGGTCTCTGGTACCTCTACCAAGACATAAGAACTTAGTAGGCTGTAAATGGGTATTTAAGATAAAAGAATGCTGATGGTTCTATTGGAAAGTATAAGGCTCGCCTCGTAGCTAAAAGGTTCAATCAAGAAGAAGGTATTGATTTTGGGGAAACTTTTAGTCCGGTTGTGAAGCTTACAACAGTAAGACTAGTTCTAGCTCTATCTGCACATTTTGGTTGGGCATTGCGGCAATTAGATGTGAAAAATGCCTTTCTCTACAGTATCTTGCAAGAGGAAGTTTACATGACTCAACCACCTAGCTTTGTTGATTTAAAGCATGAAGATTATGTGTGCAAGTTACATAAATCTTTATATGGATTAAAACAGGCACCAAAGGCCTGGAATGAGAGGTTTACTCGATTTCTCCCCTCATTGGGGTTCAAATCTACTTATGCAGATTCTTCACTATTTGTAAAAGTTGTTGACAGCTCTGTGGTGATTTTACTCCTATATGTGGATGACATTATTATTACTGGCAGTGCAACACAAACAATTACTGAGGTCATTCATTCACTTACACGAGAGTTTGATATCAAAGATTTGGGACCTCTCCACTATTTCCTGGGGATTCAGATTTTGCAGAAGAATGATGGTTTATTTCTCTCTCAAGACAAGTATGTTACAAATTTGCTAACTAAGGTTGATATGCTACTGTCTAAACCATGTGCAACTCCATGTTTGCCATACAACAGGTTGCTCAAAGATGATGGCAAACCTTATAATAATCATGCCCTTTATCGAAGTTTAGTTAGAGCTTTACAGTACTTAACTTTCACTCGTCCTGACATTGCTTTTGCAGTGCATCAGGTTTGTCAGTTTATGCAAAATCCTATGGAGTCACATTTCATGGTAGTAAAACGAATTCTTAGGTACTTAAAAGCTACTCAAGGTTGTGGCATTCATTATATCAAGATTTCACTAGATATTACTGCATATAGCGATGCAGATTGGGCTGGGGATCCTAATGATAGGAGATCGACTACTGGAATGGTTGTATTTTTGGGATCTAATCCTATTTCGTGGTCATCTAAAAAGCAACAAACTATTTCTTGCTCATCCACAGAAGTTGAGTATTGGGCTTTATCTACTACAACTGCTGAACTTGATTGGATTCAACAATTGTTTCATTTTCTGCAGATTCCAGTTGTCGAAAAGCAACTTCTCTTATGTGACAACTTATCTGCTATAGCACTGACCTTAGATCCTATTCAGCATCAACGTACAAAACACATAGAGGTTGATGTGCATTTTGTTCGCAAACGAGTAGCAAAACAGCAACTGCAGGTGCATTTTGTCTCTTCCAACGAGCAATTTGCTGATATAGTTACCAAAGGCTTGTCTGCTCCTCTTTTTCAGACTCATTGTGCCAATCTCAGGCTCACATTCTTTTCCTTTGAGCTTGTGGGGGGATGTTAGGAGTATTAAGATCCAATGGGTAGGAAAGGGACATGTGTCAAAAGATCATGAAGATAGTTATGTTGGTTATATTGTTACTTAGAGTGTAAGCTACAAAGTGTTAGAATATATAGCTTGTAACAAATCATTGTAACTAATAAGAAAAGATACAACAATTCTCAACAGTTTTCTTTCTCTAATATCTTCTATATTCTACTTCTCTTTCAATCTCTTTCTTCCTTCTTGCTTCTGTGACTACTTCTCTTTCTGCGCCGAGTCGGAGAACGCGACCTAGAGAACGAGAGAGGTCGCTGGGAGAACGAGAGAGATCGTTAGGATTGAAGTTTTTTGGTTTTGCAAGGAGGCGTGCTGAAAGTTTTCTGGTTCTGCGAGAGGCATGTTGAAAGTATGAGGAAGGCAAGATAAAGGAGGGTAATGTTGGCAAATTGAAAAATTCATTAAAGATTTTACTGTTCATCCGTGTTTTTCAATAAGCTAGTTTTTTAAGCTGTTTTTTGCAACTTCAGGTTTTGGGCTTATTTTCATCCAAAACTTTGAAATAAAGCTGATTTGGAGTGTTTACCAAACACCAAAATCACCTTAGTACCAAACCACGGCTCGCTACAATTGTCACTTGATATTCTAGGGTCATGGTAGTGATCAAGTGATGCAGTTAGATTCATGGTCATCATCCCATGTTTGGGAGTTTTTGTTGCCATATGATCTCCATGTAACACAAGATTTGGTGATCATATATATCATTGTGTTTGGAACCAAATTCACAGTTCTCTACCAAGATTAATTATGGGCTTGACCTAGGGGAGAAGCCCCAAAATACTTGGAATATTTCCAAGTAAAGCCCAGCCCAAGGAGGGATGGCCAAGTCCTACCAGGAGTCAGCTCCATTGTAAACCTGGATAAAGTCAACTGAGTCCGAATATAATAGGGAGTCTTCAAATGTAGGTGATGCCTCAAGAATCAAGGAGCATTTACTGAGGATTAGAGATTGATTCTGGAAGATAATAAGGCTGGGTTCATAGTTATGTTAGAATAGGCCGAGGCCAACATATAATGGAGGGTTTGAGGAATTATAATCCAAGTGGGATTCTACTTTGGCCATATGTGAAATTATTACTATATAATGGAAAAGGGAGTGCATCATTCAAGGCCCTTCAAATCAACACGAAAATCTGCCTTGCACAAACTCTCACTCTATGTGAAACTTCTCAAATATCTTAACAATTTTATTTTATTATTTTTCCTGCCAACACATCTTCAGTTTGGATAAACAGCACTGTGAAGGCAACATGCGACATCTTCAGTTTGGATAAATAGAACTGGAGCCATAAAATCAGGCAAAGCACCATCAGTTTGGATAAACAACACTGCTTCTAGATTGACTGGTTACCTATCTAAGTCTCGGTTAGCAAGAAATCATATGAATCCTTATTGGAAGAGGTCACTTCATTAACTTCACGGCGAGTGAGGTGTTACCAAGTTACGACAATCGGCACATTGAAAGCCGAATATTTATTGAACTTTATAGTAACTAGCAGCCTTGTCTTTAGGTTATAGAACCTGAAAGCCGAGACGTGTTCCTTTCTCGGCCGCAATCGCAAGATTTAGAAGTCATCAGTGTATCCAACCCCACAACATTCATTTACTCCCAGCCGAGCTTGACCAACGAGTTAGCACGCCCCACATTCAACTGAAGGACCTAGTTAGCTTATTAGCTATTCGGCCTGCGCGCCACATAGGCTAAGTAATTTTTAGGATCAACACATTGTAATCTTGTGATTCCTAGTGAGTTCGACTTTCAACAAAATGGTTTTGCTCATGCTTTACGAATGATCATGCTTTAATATAAATTTTTTAAAGGAGTAATTAGGTTTTCATCCTTATTTTTACTACTCTATTGATTAAAACCTTATTACTTTTCAATTTTTGATCAAGGTCCTTTGTATTAATAATATCATTAATTATTTCAATAATAAAATATTTTTTATTTCTAAATATATTCATTTAATATTAAAAATGTTACCATTAGTATATTTATATTTATGGCTAAATTTTTTATCATATATTTTTATTTTTAGTTTGTACCCATTTTTAATTTGCAACCCATTTTTAATTTGTACAAATTTTCCTTTCAGTTTTAATTTGTACAAATTTTCCTTTCAGTTTTAATTTGTACCCATATATTAATTTCTTTTTGTGCCCATATTTTTTAAAGTTTATTTGTATTGTACCCATATTTTTTTATTTATTTGTACCCATTTTTATTTTTGCTAAATGTACCCATTTTGAAGAATGTACCCATGTTTTGATACAATAATTTTTTGGTTATTTTTTATGAATGTACCGATGTTTACACACACACACACAATAGTAAATTTATGTTTTAATATTTTTAATCCCACAAATTATGGTTTTTTATTTAAAATCTCATTACTATAAACAACTATAAATTTTAATTTTTAATTTAAAAAATATAGTAACGTACATAGAAATAAATTATTAATTAATTTTAGGGACTTGAATCAAAAATTGAAAACCAGCAAGGTTTCAATCAAAAACTGTTCATAACTAGGGACCGCATCCAAAGTCTCCCATTTTTAAATCTAGTTCTCAAGTTCCCTTTTGAGGTTGAATTATTCATTAATTTGTATTTGTAATGCCTTTTAACGGTTTTCCTTAATGTGGAAATGAGTATTTACTTGGTACACCGAGGGTAAGGATATTAACTAAAGGAAGTGAATCTCAAACATTTCTCTCTCTTTTTTAGAAACTTGTTTATTAATGAACATTCAAGTCAATAAGTCAAAGGAGAATAAGGGAAGATAAATATCCATGTGGGATTTGGGCTCAATACTATAGGCTATCGGTAATCATCTTTACTTGTAATAAGTATTATATTCGACTCCCGTAAATAGTGAGTTCGATATCAAATTGTTAAAATTGTCACATTGACAGTTTTTACATGTTCCCTATAGATTGAGGAAGGCTTACCGCAAGATCCATGTTTGTCTTGTTAGGGAGCTAGAGAAGAAGTTCAGTGGAAGGGTAATTGGTGATGAATGCTATTTATAAAATGTTGAACAAACTGAGATTAGTTTTTCTTTGGTGATTTTATGTTGTACTTGCTTCTGGGCAATACATTTTGTGCTTGATAGTTCAGGACAGTTCTGCCACTCTTGTAGTCCCTTGATTTCACGTTTTTGTCTTCTCATGTTGTTATGCTATAAATTTATTTAATGAAAAAGAATTAAATATTAATGAAAAACCCTTAAATTTTAATAAAAAAGACAAAAGAACTTAAATTTTAATGAAAAATGACACAATGTAAAAAAAAAATATTTAAAAAAAAACTGATGCGCGGGACCCATGCATCCATCACATACATTGTTTATGAAACAAAACACTATTTATGAAACTGAATATTATTTATGCAAGTAAACACTATTTATGAAACTGAACTACACTATTTATTGGTCGAGTTGTATAAATAGTGCTTAGTTCTTGGTCCACTTTCATAAATAGTGCATAGTTCTTGATCATGTTTCATAAATATTGCCTAGTTATTGAGTCAATTTCATAAATAGTGTATAGTAGTTGGTACAACTACAACTTCATAAGTAATGTCTCTTTCTTGGTCGGTTTCATAAGCAATGCCTAGCTATTGGACCACTTTCATAAATAGTGCCTAGTTCTTGGTCATGTTTCATAAATAATGTCTAATTCTTTGGTCAACTTTCATAAATAGTGTATAGTCCACTTTCATAAATAGGTTCCACCTAATGGTTTAGTTTTAGAAATAGTGACATTTTTCTCTCCTCTGTCCCATTTTGCATCTCAGCATTTCACCTTTCACATTGCCCTCACCTACCACATCTCAGATTTTTCAACACATCCATCTTTGTTGTTGATTTCAAACCAAAAATCAATCAATCCAACAAAATTAAACACACCAAATCCCAATCTTTACCCCTATCCTCCATCCCAAATTCCTGACTTCTTTTGTTCACCCAACCAAAAACACCTATAAACCAAGAATAAAAATCTTAATATGTGATATGTTCCCAGAAATTAAAATTTCCGAACAGCCAAGCAATAAATTGCAGGCAGAAAGAAGAAATTTGTCAAATTTAACGTGAAACCCATTAAACCTGGGAAGGGAGAAAAAGGAAAAAAATAGTTCCGATCGAAGATCTTCCCTTGGCCTGTCACGCAAAGATGGATGGTTTTTTGTTAAAATGCAAAGAATTGAAGCCTTTTCGTTAATTTTTCTATATTTTAAAGGAAGTATCACAATTATTAAGTCTACTATAGTCAAGTTCCATGAATCTAAAAGTTGCTTTGCATTCAAAACCACATTTCACCTTAGAAAAATTCTATGAAAGAAAAGGCAAAAAGGTATGTGTGTGTGTGTGTGTGTGTTGGGATTGTGGAATATGTAAATGTGACATTCTACATAAAAAATGCTTAAGTTACTCTCTCAAAATGAGATAATTTATGAACTTTCTGCATTTCAAAATAAACTTCAATTCTCATAAAATATGGAGCTTTAATGAAAATGACTTGGGCCAACTTAGCCTAACATGCAACATCAAATCTTTCTTCCAACTTTGCTCCTGACATAAATTATCCAAAATCTGTTAACACAACTTTATATTATTTACAAAATTGCAATCGAGCTCAAAAAATCAAATAAAAAAAAACTAATCTAATTTTCAATTTTTTCTAAATCAATTTTGCAACCATTCCACCAATTAAAAACCCATATTATGAAACAATTTTTTATCCCAATTTGATAATATTATTTTAATATTCGCCCTAAAGCAGACAACCCACTTTTGTCCTTGAAAATAACTAGAACAAAATAACCATTCACTAGACCCTAACTGCCATAGTTTTGTAATTAACTTTTTTTATTTACAGATCGTGTTTAACATTCTTTAGGAATAAAAATTGCTATGTTTTTTCTTCCAAATCTTTATTCACCTTTGACCCAACAAAAAAAAAATAATCGTAATAACTCAATAGCTTAAAAGTATTCAAATGACTAATTTCAGGGATGTCTTCTAGAGACAATTTACAAACTGATCAACTATAGCAAAAAAACATATCAAATTAAATGAAATCAACACAAGTTTTATGCAAACAACTATGAAGTGCATGACACACCCCGACCCAGACCGAGGCATGCTGGCCGTCACGTGAGAGTGACGTAGCCATGTGCACAATGCGGAAGCAATATTAATAAGGAAAACGAATAAATAAAAAGAAAAACCAAACCAACTAGAACACTAAATAAGGTAAAGTGTAAGTGCGATGACCAGAGCATAAGTTGTCTAAGTGCAGTCCAGTAGGATGAATACTAATTATACAGTATCAAATATAGTCATACACTGGTGATAATTTGTCTACCGTGAGTTCCTCGTAAGCCACAACGAGCACTCCTACCTAAAACTTGGAGGGGCGCAAAACAGAAAGTGTGAGTGGGAAAAAACAAAGCTTTTCAAAACAATTTCATTTATCAAAAGTTCTAACCCCTCGCCGTAAAACCTGTATAATTTCCCAGAAAATAGAATCTATAACATAACTCAAAACCATGCTCAGAAAAGCGATATACATAAGTATGCCACGCCAAATATCTCAAAATAACAGAATAAGTGACTCAGGTGAAATAAACTCATGAGAAATAACATATCAGCCGGATCCACCTCAAGTGGCTTGGACGACTGAATTTATAGCTCAAAAAGTATGCATGAACACTAGTCGGAACCACCTATAGTGGTCTGTACGACATGACTGGGTGCAAATGAATACGCTCTAGTGCTATTATCACTTGAAGACTGTGTGAATAATTGTGGATCACCTACGAGTCGGAACCACTTAAAGTGGTATGTACGACAAGAATGTGCACCTAACTTGGATCCAAGGTGAGTGTATGATGCAGGAGGTGAACATCACATGAAGGATTGTGCCTTAACCACAGGCGGGAGCACTAACACCGGGGTGCAGGTTTATGAGCTCTCAACACATCTCACATAATCATCAATTCACATAACAATCTACAACTCACCTGTACTCACCTAAGCATCCACATCATCAAACATAGATATATGCAATTACTATACTAATTCACAGTCTAAGCATAAATCAATAGGCATGGCATTTCAAAACATAATTTCATTTAAACATATTTTCTGGGAAAAAAAATACCAAGTATATAAGTATATACTGAAAACCAAAAGCCCACTCACTGATATATGGATGGGTCGTAACCCCTGAGCCTTGCTTGACTGCGCTCATCCTCAGGATAGGTCTCACCTATATGCGAAATAACTATTGAAATTTTATTTTAAAGCACATACACAAAACTAGGTAATAACTTCTCATACATTGCTCAATTGGGGTATTTGAATATACCACCTTGACCTACTCAACCTCAGAAACATCCCCATATTTTTAGAAAAATTTTCCAAGCACTCAAGCGTCGGCCAGACGCACGGCCCACCCACAAGCACATGCCTGGCACACTGACGGATCCCCTAACGGCGTTAGGGAATATTCCGTTAAATAATAGCATATACCGTTATATATACCTGACGCCGTTAGCATATTCCATCAACTTTGACAGAATATTCTCCTCCTTCAACCTTGGTTCACCGGAGTCCGGCACCGGTGACCTTTGCGATTGCCGGATTCTGGAAAAACTTTGAACTTCAATATCTTCTTCATTTCTCAACCAAAATTCCCTAAATTTGTACCAAATTGAAGCTTAAGATGAGAGGAACAATTCCTTACCACTTTTGGGACTTAAAACGAACGGAAACTCGCCGAAAAAAGTCACGATAATCCGGCCACCCTGCAACTTGTCAAACCCAAGCTTCCTAACGTCCAAAACCTTCCAGAATTAATCCAAAGTACTAGAACAGCAAGACTAGAGCCTTCTTAAGTCTCAAAACTACCTGAAACCTTCGCGATCACGTCGAGTCACTGTGCACCTCTTCAGGGGTATCCTGGTTCCCGAGTTCCCAACGTCCTTACGTCCAACCAAAAGTATTGCTCGACTTCTGAGCTTGAAAGGAGCATGAAAACAACTACCAAAACCCTGATATGTGATTAGTGAACTAGGTTCAAGGTTGTCCATACAGTTGTACGGCAATCGGATTGGTTGGTGTATGTGTGTGGTCTAGTTTGTAGCCAATCAACCAAAACCTTAGGCCTTTTAGTTCTAATTAGGTCCAATTAATTAGGAATAGAACTAATTGGTCCAAAACCTTAGCCTATACACACACACACGACTCAACAATTAAAGGGCATAATAGAAATTTCCACGCTCTTGAGGATAAAATTATATATACGTTCGGGACAGGCTGTCACAACCTACCCCCCTTAATAAAATTTCGTCCCCAAAATTTCCTTCATACGCTCCTCTGACTCCCAGGTAGCTTCCTCTACTGAGTGATTTCTCCACAAAACTTTCACTAAGCGCACGGTCTTATTCCTCAAAATCTTATCTTTCCAATCCAAAATCATCACTTGCTCATCCTCATAAGTCAAATCTGAATTAAGAAGCATAGAGACATGAAAAACATCATGCACTTTAGATAACATGTGATGGATCAAAGATATAATGACGAAGCATAGAGACATGAAAAACATCATGCACTTTAGATAACTCTAAAGGCAACTCAAGTCTGTAAGCAATCTCACCAACTCGCTCAGTAATCTGATATGGTCCGATGTACCTAGGATTTAGCTTGCCCTTTTTCCTAAACTGCACTACACCTCTCCACGATGATAGCTTCAAAAATACCCAATCACCAACTTTATACACTCGATCAGTGGCATGCTTGTCTGCTAAACTTTTCTGTCGATCCTAGCTGCTTTCAAGTTAGACTTAACTACCTGAGTATTCTAAGTAGTCTCCTCTACAATCTCCGGGCCCACTAAAACTCTTTCACCAACCTCTGACCAACACAAGGATGTACGACAAGATTTGCCATAAAATGCCTCAAAATGTGACATACCAATACTCAAATGGTAGCTATTGTTATATGCAAACTCCATCAGATCTAACCGTTGATGCTAGGCGTCGCCAAACTGTAAGACAGAAAATCTTAGCATATCCTCTAACGTCTGAATAGTCCTCTCTGATTGTCCATTTGTCTAAGGATGATATGCCGTACTATAGAGTAATCTCGAACCAAAAGCCTCCTAAAATGCCACCCAGAACTTAGAAGTAAACCTAGGATCCCGATCCGAGATAATACTAACCGGAACTCCATGGTATTTAACAATCTTTGATATGAATAATTCAGCTAATCGACTTAAAGAATATTTCTCCCTCATGGGAATAAAATGCGCCAACTTAGTAAGCCGATCCACTATTACCCAAATGCCATCATAGCCTTTTTGTGTACGAGGAAGCTTGTACACAAAATCCATAGTAATATCTTCCCACTTCCATTGAGAAACGGGAAATGGCTGCATCAATCCAAAAGGTTTTTTCCTCTCAGCTTTGACCTGCTGACAAATTGCACACTTAATCACATACTCAGCAATTTCTCTTTTCATACCCGGCCAATAATAAAATGGTTGAACAGTATGATACATTTTTGTACCTCCAAGATGCATCGCATATGCCGAACAGTGCGCTTCATCCAAAATTTCTTTCTTTAACTCTGCATTATTCGGCACATACATTCTTCCTTCCTGCATGAGCATGCCGTCAGTTTCCCAAATTCTGAGATCTTTCTTTTTCCCATCATTTCTTGCTTGAATTAATTCCTGGGTTTCCTCATCATTCATCTAGGCCTCGAGCACTCGATCAATTAAGTCTAACCTAAAAATTAGCAATAAGGCTTCCTCTCGATCTTCCACTCATAACTTCACTCCAGTATACCTCAAATCCGCAAGAAAAGGAACATGACAATCGTACAAAGCATTAATTCTCGCTTGAGGCTTCCTACTAAGTGTATCTGCCACCACATTTGCACGACCAGGGTGATAATCAATCGTGCAATCATAATCACTGAGTAACTCTATCCATCTTCGTTGCCGAAGATTAAGATCCCTCTGAGTGAAAAGATATTGAAGACTTTTATGATCTGTAAAAATCTTACATTTTTCCCCATAAAGATAATGTCTCCAAATCTTCAAAGCAAAGACGATAGCTGCTAAATCAAGATCATGAGTAGGATAATTCATCTCATGAGGCTTCAACTGACGCGAAGCATAAGCAATCAACCTACCATGCTGCATCAACACACAACCTAGACCATTCAAAGAAGCATCACTGTAGATCTCAAAATTACCACTATCATTAGGACGCGTCAAAACAGGTGCATGAGTGAGATAATATTTCAACTACGGAAAACTCTGCTCACAGTTATCATCCCACTCAAATTTAACAGCTTTCCTGGTTAGCCTCGTCAGTGGTGTAAAGCAATAATTGAAAAATCTTTAACAAACTATCTATAATATCAAGTTAGGTCAAGAAAACTCCGTACCTCAGTGACGGTTCGTGGTTGCTCCCAATTCTCCACAGCAGCCACTTTTTGAGGATCCACCATAATACCTTGAGCTGATATAACATGTCCCAAAAATGCCACTTGATCTAGCCAAAATTGGCACTTGCTAAACTTAGCATACAACTTGTGTTCCCTCAATTTCTTCAACACCAAGGTAAAATGTCGAACATGCTCTGATGTAGACTTAGACTATATCAGAATATCATCAATGAAAACAATGACAAACTTGTCAAGATATTGCTGGAATACTTCATTCATCAAATCCATAAAAGATGCAGGTGCATTAGTTAACCCGAATGGCATCACAAGAAACTCATAATGACTATATCGAGTCCTAAAAGCCGTTTTAGGAACATCTTCACTTTTAATCTTCAATTGATAGTAACCAGACCTCAAATCAATCTTAGAAAACACACAGGTGCCCCGAAGCTAAACAAATAAATCATCTATACGCGGTAATGGATAACGGTTTTTAATCGTTTCCTAATTTAATTGCCTATATCAATGCATAGCCTCAACGCTCCGTCTTTCTTCCTCACAAATAAAACTGGAGCTCCCCAGGGTGAAATACTAGGCTGAATAAAACCTTTATCAACTAATTACTGCAACTGAATCTTCAATTCCCTCAAATCAGGATGAGCCATTCGATAAGGAGTTAAAGATGTAGGATCTATACCTAGAAGTAAATCAATGGTGAACTCCACGTCTCGGTCTAGCGGCAATTGTGGTAAATCATCAAGGAACACATCAGGAAAATGCCTGACCACACAAGTAGGAATATCATCATTCCACACCACATGAGCCAAATATCCCTGACAACCTTTCTCTAACAACTTTATAGCTTGAACAGCAGAAATAACACCATGCCTCACTCCACTACGCTCACCCAAGAATGAAACCTTAGGCAATCCAGGATGATGAAAAGTAATTGTTTTCCCGTAACAATCTATATTGGCACGATTATAATGCAACCAATCCGTGCCTAAAATCACATCAAAATCAACAATATCTAACGGGATGATATTAGCTGGCATAACTACATCCTCCACTAATACGGGACATCTTGGATAAACACAACTAACATAACATCTCTCCCCTCTAGGCATAGCAAACTCTAAATCATACCCTAGAGGTTTAGGATGATGTTGAGTCAACTGAGCGAACGTATAAGAAATAATAGAATGCGTAACACCATAATCAATTAATACTCTAGCAAAATGACCAAGAATATTCAACGTACCCATGATCAAATCAGGATTATTCTGAGCATCCTGCAGTGTCATGTGGTGAATACGTCCCTGAGTCTGCTGTCGGCCTCCACGACCTCTGCAAGTCTGACCACTACAACCTTGCACATTACGCCCTTGGCCTAGCTGATTGGGCTGCCTCGATGATCTCGCACTGCTAGAAGCAACCTCTATATGCTAAGACTGTCCACCAGGGTACCATTGTGATCCACCAGCTGAATATAACGGATATGGCATGTAACCTCAAGAATATTGAGGGTATCCACTCTTCTGATTCTAGTCCTGTGGATATTGATATTGTCGCACAGAATAAGGAGCTACATCACCCTGGTAATGATAAGCACCTCCACTACCTGTCTGACCATAACCATTAGGTTCTGAAACTTGCTGAATCGACACTGGTGATGGTAAGGAAGGTTGTTGGGGCCTCTGCTGATTCTGAGGACAATGCATAGCCCTATGTCCTATTTGACCACAAGTATAGTATCCACTACTACCTCGCCTACATTCCCCAAAGTGCCGATTATTTCACCTACGACATAAAGGTGCACCTGTGCCACCAGAATCTCTCTGCCTATGAAAACGAGGACCTTCAAAAAATCTACCACCTCTTCTCTGACCAGTAGAACCCCAACTCCCACTGGAAGAGCTAGAACTAGCTCCACCTCTCTTAAAGCTCTAAGTCTTATGAGGTCCCAAAGATGATTGACCTTTACCTTTATCATCTTTCTTCTGATTTCCATCATTTTCTTCTTTCTCACTATCACTAGGCATATTCTCTGAATCTTCAATTCTTAGCAGAATCTCATAAAACTCTTGATAAGTAGCACAAAAAGCTGTGGTCGCCATAGAACGCCATTTCGTACGAGTACCCAACCTAAAACGGCAGAGCATCTCAACCGGATTAGCAGTAACCTCCATAGCGAGATAAATTAGTAAATTTCCTGTAGTACTCATTAGCTGTCATCTTTCCCTGCTTTAGGTGCATGAATTCTTGCTTCTTGCGATCTATATACTCTGGAGGAATGATTCTCTTCTGAAATAACTGCTTAAAAACTTCCCAATCAGCAGCTTCCTCTAGTGATAACTGATAAGACTCATGTCTCCACCAGGATGCAGGTTTTGGACCTAAAAACCAGGTAGTCGTCTCGACCCATCTATTAGGAGGAAGATTTCCTTGACTCTACATCACACGAAAAGTCTTCTCAATATGATTGAGCCACCGTTCTGCTCCTTTATGTCCTTCATTACTCATAAAATGATTCAACTTCAGATTATACAGAGTCACCAGATGAGTCCCTTGGGGACAACGAAGTGAAGACTGAATAAAATTAGCTATAGCTTCCCCTAATTGAGCAATATCAGGGAAACTAGGCTCAGCTGAAGGACGTGGTTCTTTACAAGGCAACATAGTTCTGACAGAAGACACCAAAATAATTAGAACATTCACAAGATATGAGGGACTGCCAAACCTAGGCTCTGATACCAAACTGACACACCTCGACCTAGACCGAGGCATGCTGGCCATCACGTGAGAGTGACGTAGCCATGTGCACAGTGGGGAAGCAATATTAATAAGGAAAACGAATAAATAAAAGGAAAAACCAAACCAACTAGAACACTAAATAAGGTAAAGTGTAAGTGCGATGATCAGAGCATAAGTATCCTAAGTGCAGTCCAGTAGGATGAATACTAATTATACAGTATCAAATATAGTCCTACACTAGTGATAATCTGTCAGAGCTGCCGTGAGTTCCTCGTAAGCCACAACGAGCACTCCTACCTAAAACTTGGAGGGGCGCAAAACTGAAACTGTGAGTGGGAAAAAAACAAAGCTTTTCAAAACCATTTCATTTATCAAAAGTTTTAACCCCTCGCCGTAAAACTTGTATAATTTCCCAGAAAATAGAATCTATAACATAACTCAAAACCATGCTCATAAAAGCGATATTCATAAGTATGCCATGCCAAATATCTCAAAATAACAGAATAAGTGACTCAGGTGAAATAAACACATGAGAAATAACATATCAGCCGGATCAACCTAAAGTGGCCTGTACGGTTGAATTTATAGCTCAACAAGTATGCCTACACACGAGTCGGAACCATCTATAGTGGTCTGTACGACAGGACTAGGTGTAAATGAATACACTCTAGTGCTACGATCACGTGAAGACTATGCAAATAATCGCGGGTCACCTACAAGTCGGAACTACCTAAAGTGGTTTGTACGATAAGACTGTGCACCTAACTTGGATTCAAGGTGAGCGTATGGTGCGGGAGGTGAACATCACGTGAAGGACTGTGCCCTAACCATGGGCCGGAGCATTAACACCGAGGTGCAGGCTTATGAGCTCTCAACACATCTCACATAATCATCAATTCACATAACAATCTACAACTCACCTGTACTCACCTGACCGTCCACATCGTCAAACATAGATATATGCAATTACTATACTAATTCACAGTCTAAGCATAAATCAATAGGCATGGCATTTCAAAACATAATTTCATTTAAACATATTTTCTAGGGAAAAAAATACCAAGTATATAAGTATATACTGAAAACCAAAAGCTCACTCACTGATATATGGAAGGGTTGTGGCCCCCGAGCCTTGCTTGACTGTGCTCGTCCTTAGGATAGGTCTCACCTATATGCAAAATAACTATTTAATAGTTATTTTAAAGCACATACACAAAACTAGGTAATAACTTCTCATAAATTGCTCAATTGGGGTATTTGAATATACCACCGTGACCTACCCATATTTTTAGAAACAATTTTTGAGCAATCACGCGCCAGCCAAGGCACAGCCAGACGGATTCGCCGGAGTCCTGCGCCGGTGACCTCTACGATTGTCGGATTCTAGAAAAACTTTAAACTTCAATATCTTCTTCATTTCTCAACCAAAATTCACGATATTTGTACCAAATTGGAGCTTAGGATGAGAGGAATAATTCCTTACCACTTTGGGGATCTAAAAGTAATGGAAACTCGCCGAAAAAAGTCACAATAATCTGGCCACCCTACAACTTGTCAAACCCGAGCTTCCTAACGTCCAAAACCTTCCAAAATTAATCCAAAGTACTAGAAGAGCAAGAATAGAGCCTTCTTAAGTCTCAAAACTACTTGAAACCTTTGCGATCACGTCGAGTCACTGTGCACCTCTTCGGGGGTTTCCTGGTTCCTGAGTTCCCGACGTCCTCACGTCTAACCAAAAGTATTACTCGACTCCTGAGCTTGAAAGGAGCACAAAAACAACTACCAAAACCCCGATCTGTGATTAGTGAGCTAGGTTCGAGGTTGTCCGTACGATTGTACAAAAATGGAAGAAAATTCAAGAGGGAGGAGAGAGAGAGGGTTAATGGGATTGGTTGGTGTGTGTGTGTCTAGTTTGCAGCCAATCAACCAAAATCTTAGGCCTTTTAGTTCTAATTAGGTCCAATTAATTTGGAATAGAACTAATTGGTCCAAAACCTTAGCCTATACACACACACGACTCAACAATTAAAAGGCATAATAGAAATTTCCATGCTCTTGAGGATAAAATAATATATACGTTTGGTATGGGCTGACAGAGTGCAGGTACTTCCTACAATTTGCAACCACTAGATCAATTCCAACCATTTCTAACACAAAAAAATTTTATGGTTGCAAGCAACCATTTCTTATATGATAATTGGAAAACTTTTACATACACCGTACTTTTATCCAAAAGTGTTACATCACTTTAAAGCTAATGGAGCAATGTTTTCCTTTTTCAAATTTTAAACCAAAGTTAGTCTATAATATAGATCACTTACAGTTAACAATTACATGAATCTATATCTATATTATTAAGAGAAGAGAGCTTGTCAACTTTTTGCTCCATTTTCTTCCAATTTTGCCCTCACTTTTGAATGCACAATGTTGACATGAGGAGGGCAAAATAGTAATTTTATATCTTTTTAACTTTTTCCCCTTTTTTTCTTATTTTGCCCTCACTTTTGATACACAATATTTACATAAGGAGGGCAAAATAGTAATTTTATATCGAAATATTTACATAAGATAAAAAATATGCACTTATTAAGAGAAATTGTCTCACCATCATTTTTTCATACATGTAAGTGAAATCATGATGTTTTTTGGATAGTTTGAATGAACTAAAGCGGTTGCGCTTGAGGAGAATGTGGGAGGAGGTGAGCGTTTTTTTCCCTTTTTTCCCTATTTTGCCCTCACTTTTGATACACACTGTTAACAAAAAAGGAGGGAAAAATAGGAAAAAAAGGAGAAAAAAGTGGACAATGGGGCTTCTCTTAATAATAGTATAGAAAAAAAATATGCACTTGTTAAGAGAAATTGTTCATACACACACAAAATGTGTGCTCTTTGGTAGTAATTACTGATGTAAGAAATGACAGACTACCAACTCAAGATATCATATCCTTACTCAAAGGATTTGGATCCTCTCCTAGCTTATGGAGAGGATCATCCTGACCAAGGCACTTGGGCTGTTGGATTTTCATCCAACGGCTACAAACAAGAGGGTCCCTTTAAAGTTATAATAATTATAGCCGTTGGATTTTTATCCAACGGCCCACGTGTTTTGGTCAGGAGGATCCCTTCCTTAAGCTCAAGAGAGGATCCAAATCCTTACTAAAAAACCTTTTCCTCTAGCCTTGCAGTGGGGCCTTGTTTATGGAGTCTATTGATAGGGGCATATTTATGCGACTTAGTTAGCTTATTTTCTTGCATTTTCATAGTTAGTTTCTACTTATTATAGTGTTTTAAGCTATTTTCGTGTGTTTGTAGGTCCAAATGACAAAGTTGGCAAGAAAGTGCATTTTGGAGCATTTTAGAGCAGTTTTGGACTGGAATGGATAGCTTACATATGGAGCACAAGGAATGGACGAATTTGAAGTTCAAGAGACGCTAGGAATGTGCTAAAGAGATGAAGAAAATAAATCCAAGACAAAGAAGATAAGGAATCAGCTCAAAAGAAGGAACATTATCCAAAACCTTATCCAACCTTATCTCATCCAAACTAATCTTATCTTATCTTATCCTATCCTAATCCTATCCTACCTTAATTCCAGCTGCAAGGGGGACTCCTTATCACATTAAAATACCTAATTTTGATTCCAGAAGACCTGAAACAATGCAAATAATCTGATCCTTTTTCCCTTAGAAATCTGACGAATTTAATCCCTTTCTAGAAGCTTTGTGCTGAATTTCCTAGTCCTATTCCTCTAGGATTGTGTAATCCTTCTCCTCCACTACTTTGCGTAAAACCCTAGCCTATAAATACATATTTTCTGCCACAATTCAAACCACCACCCTCTACCATCAAATCACCACCCTCATATTCATTCTACACCACAATTCACGCCAATTTCTCAGAGATTCATCAAGTAACGCAGCAAGGAATGAGCTTTGTGTCGTGATTTGCAATCCAAGGAGGGTTCGAAATCTACCATTGGAGTTGCTGGGATGTTCCTGGTTCTTTCTATCTTTAAACTTATTTCAATGTTGGTTTTAATGTTTATTTCAGTTTCTAAAGACATGTGGAACTGATTTCTTTTTAGTTAGAGGTGAATTCGAAGCCATGATTATATGCTTTATATGAATTGATTACATCCAGTTATTGTTTCTTGAGTCTTGAATGTGATTTGCTTATCTAAGTTATCAAAACTTGTTTATGTATGTTGATTGAGGATGCATACTTAGTTTGCATAAATAAACTTGATGCTAGAGTATAAGGGAGTTTCACCTAATCGTTATGAACTTATATTCACAAGTAGTGGAAGTCACTAGTCATGATTGTGTTAAGTAAATCCTTGGCAAGAGTATCATGCTTTTCATAGTTACGAATGCCTCGTGATAGGAGCATATTTATGCGCCTTAGTTAGTTAGTTCTTATGCATTTATGTTGTGTTTTCTTAGTTAAGTTAGTCTTTTAAGCTATTTTCATGTGTTTTCAGGTTTTAGAGACAAAGTGAGCAAAAGGATGCAATTTGGAGCATTTTGGAGCAAAATTGGGCTAAAATGGAGTTCATGCACATGAAGCACAAGGGATGGACGAATTTGAGGAATTGGTGAAGTTAGGAAGGCGTTTCAAAGTTGAAGAATTGAAGATACAAAGTTTCCTAGTTGAAGAAGGAAATGACTTGAATGAAGGATTCCTAAATGAATTGGGATTCCTAATCACTAAAGGAGTCCTAATTGAAGATGAATTCCTAGATATATGAAGTTTCCTACTCAAGCAAGGTTTCCTACATGAAGAAGAAGAATTAAAGCCAAAGAATCAGCTCAAGATAAGGAGTATTATCCAAAACCTCATCCATAACCTTATCTTAGCTTATCTTATCCAATCAAACCTTATCCTATCCTATCTTATCCTTATCCTAAACTATCCACATTCCAGCCACTTAGGAGGGTTTCTAATTAGATTAGGATGCTTAAAATGGGATTTCTAGAAGACCTTATCTTATCCTACCAAGATGACACCTAAGAACCTTTCTAGAAGCCTAAAAATCTGCCTTGCATTATCCTTCTAGAAACCACACTTTGTGCCGAATTTTCTACCCTATTTCCTTTAGGATTTTGGTTTCTAGAAGCCTTATCATTTCACACTCTTTGTGCTGCACCTTATCTTCCAATCCCTTTGGGTTTTTGACTTGTTTTCCTTATAGGATTGGATGTTATTATCCTATGCAATTTAGGCCTTTAAAACCTTGTCCTTTGCTACCTATGAGATGTGATTTTCAGCCTATATATACAACCCATTGCCGCACCCTTTCTCTCACCACCCTCTACCAGATTTTCACTACACCATTCACCAATCATCCCTCATTGTGCCGTAAGTTTGCAAGGAGAAGAAGGAAGACAACTTGGAGCCGTGCATGCCATTCAAGACGTTGGATTGTCGGAGCGTTTCTAGGTGTTTTCTATCTTTGTTTCAATGTTTAAATTTATTTATCTTTGTTTGTTTGCGAACATGAGGAACTAATTTCCTTATAGTTAGAGGGGAATTCAAAGCCACGATCATATGTTTTATATGACTTGATTTCTTCCAATTATGATTTCATGAATCGTGAATGTGGTTTACTTATCTATTTGATTGATAACATGTTTATGTATGTTGATTGAGGGTCGACACTTAGTTTGCATGCATGAATTTGATGCTAGAGTATAAGGGAATTTCACCTAATCGTTATTAACTTATATTCATAAGTAGTAAAAGTCGTTAGTCACGATTGTGTTAAGTAAATCCTAGGCAAGAGTAACATGCGTATCCCATAGTTATGAATGTCTCGTCAATGCTTATGATTTCCATTGAACTTAATGATCTTTGATATGTGTCTCTATCATGCGTATTCCATAGTTAGGGTCCTTGATAAGAATAATTTGGTTGTAATGTGTATCCCATTCAATTCAATGAATTTAGGGAAATCTGAGAATTAATTGGTCAATCTAGTTAATTTGGGGCATTGTCATTCAAGGTTTATTGAAAGAGTAATTGGAAATCGAGTCGTATGCATATGTTTCATGTGTGGAGAAGGAACCTTCTAACTAGCCTTTCACCATCTTAGTTTTCATCAAAACGTTTTTGTCAAAGTTTATTTTCAAAGTTTCTGTTTTCAAAGTTAAATTCGTCCAAAATCAATCCCCCTTTACTTAGTTGAGTCATAGTAGTTAGAAATCACTTTAGTTTGTGTTTTTAAGTGTCTTAGGTCAAGTTAAAACCAATTTTCGTCCAAGTTTGTGTCTAGTGTTCAAAACTGCCCAGATTGTGGTTTTAAGGCAGTTTTGAGTGTTTTTGGGCTGGTTTGAGTCTTTTGGTTTGTTTTGGTGTTTTAAAGTTTAGTTTTGCATTCTTTGAGTCTAGTTTAGTGTTTTAAACTTGTTTTTACGTATTTGAGTCAGTTTTCAAGTGATTTTGCAATCCCTCATAATCCCCGGTTTAGAACGATCCCTACTTACATACTTTGCTACAATTGATAAAAAGAGGGTTAATTTGTGTGTCAACATAATTTTCACATCACCTCGTCAATGCTTATGATTTTCAAAGAACTTAATGACCTTTGATATGTTTTCTATCATGCTTTTCATAGTTAGGGGACTTGAGAAGGATAATTTGGTTGTGATGCGTATCCCGTCCAATTCAATGAAATAAGGAAAATTTGATGGTTAATTTGTGCTATCACGGTTAACTTGGGGTGTTGTAATTCATGGTTTAAGGGAATAATAACTAGAAATTGGTTTGTTTGCATATGTCATGTGTGGAGAAGGACCCTCAAACTAGCCTTTTACCCTTTTTAATTCACCAAATTCGTTTTCTTAAAGTGTTTTATGCAAAGTTCATGTTTTAAGTTTTAAATTCATCGAAAACAACCCCCCTTTCATTGAGTCTTGTTAGTTGAGTCATAATCTGTTTTCTTTTAGTCTTTTGAGTCAAGTTAAGTCTTATTTTCGTCAAAGCCACTTGCTAGGTCTAGAATTGAGTTTTTTTATTGTTTGTTGCTGTTTTGAGTGTTTTGAGTCTATAAAGTCTAATTTAGTGTTTTTTAGTCTTATTTGTGTTGATTAGCAGCTCTAGTTATTCCCCTATCTAGAACGATCCCTACTTGCATCTTTGTTATAATTGTCATCAATAGGGTTTAATTTGTGTGTCAAGTAATTTTTGCATCATCTATGTTATGTTCGTACAAAAAATAAATTTACTGGTCCCTTATATGGTTTCACTGCTCCCTTATATGGTTTAAGGTCTACAACTTCCAATGAAAGATGTGACAGTAGCTTTCACTGCTCCCTTATATGTCATGGTCAACTCCGCAAATCTCTTTGATATGGTTCCAAGCTTCCTTAGCCTCTCATTCACATTATTTCTACAATTGAATATTAATTATTTTTAGAACTGAACAAAGATACTATCATTATTTCGTAAATTGAACAATTACTATTTCTAGAACTGAACACGGGTACTATAACTATTTCTTAAAAGGGCATTAGAAATAGGCATTTTTTTCTATTTCTAAGCACTCAATGTGGATTATTGAGTTATTTTGGTTAAATTTCGGAAATAGTTTGTAATTTTGCTGTAGTTTTAAAAATAGTGTGAGTTATTTTGGTTCAGTTTTAGAAATAGTGTGGGTTATTTTGGTTCAATTTCAAAAATCGTGTATAATTTTGCTACAGTTCTAGAAATATTGTGAGTTATTTTTGTTCAGTTTCATAAATAGTGTGGGTTATTTTGGTATAGTTTCATAAATAGTGTGAATTATTTTGGTTTAGTTTCAGAAATAATGTAAGTTATTTTGGTTCAGTTTCAGAAATAGTGTGTAATTTTGATGTAGTTCTAGAAAAAGTGTGAGTTCTTTTGATTCAGTTTCATAAATAATGGGTTATTTTGATGTGGTACCAAAAATAGTGTTTATTTTGTTCACTTCAAAAAATAGTTTGGGTAATTTTGCTATAATTTCATAAATATTATAAGTTATTTTGGTTTAGTTCAAAAAATAATGTTCGTTATTTTGCTATAGTTTCATAAATAGTGTTTATTTTGTTCATTTTCATAAATAGTGAGTTTATTTCATTCAGTTTTAGAAATAGTGTATGTTCTTTTGTTGTAATTTAAAAAATACTGTTTATTTTGTTTCATTCCAGAAATAGTGTGTTATTTTGGTTCAGTTTTCAAAAATATTATGTGTCATCTTGCTGTAATTTCAGAAATAATTTGAGTTATTTTAGTTTAGTTTTAGAAATAATGTTTGTTATTTTGCTGATGTTTCAAAAACATTGATTATTTTGTTTATTTCCAGAAATAGTGTAAGTTATTTTCCTGTAATTCTATAAATAGTATGAGTTATTTTGAAGCTGTTTCATAAATAGTGTAGGTTATTTTACTGTTATTTCAGAAACAGTTTTGTTCATTTCCAAAAATATTGTGAGTTATTTTAGTTTAGTTTCAGAAATAGTGTAGATTATTTTATTGTAGATCTAGTGAGAACATATCCAAAGCACTTCTTGGGGCATTAGTAGCATAAGCTCTGACAAAACCAATACCTGGTTTTTCAATTCTGGTTCAGTGAAAACAATGTCTGAAGCACTTCTTGGAGCATCAGTAACACCAGTTATGACAATACCAATATTTACTTTTTTAAACTAAACACTGATTATTTCTTAAATTGAATAATGTTATTATCGCTATTTTTTAAAATGAACAAAGTTTTCCAACTTTTATGAGCTAAAACTAACATTAGTAAATTCAAAAGTACGAAACGAAACTCTGCAACAAATCAAATTTACATATAAATAGTTATATTTTGTTTGACATCGTCCAAAGAATTGCCAAAAAACATGGTGACCAACATGATCTAACATCAAATAATTCCACAACTTGGAAAGGAATTCGACTTCCCTATTAGTCAAGGAAGATCGTAGTTATACAGTTTAAGATAATTTCCTTCCATCCATAGAAGAAGTATAACTAATAATACCAAAGCATTATATACCAAAAATGTATTTGACATCAAGCATGCAGTTTCGTGACAAATTTCTGAAAATACCTTCAGAACATGGCTTCCTTATCTACGAAAAACTATCTTACTCTTTCGATATCCCAATTAGGAAGGAGAATCCCACAAAGATACTCATTATGTCCTCCAGTTATCTTCTCACTGAGGAATTCCTCAATGATAGTAAGCCCACCATTAAAACCAAGTGGTACACCAAAGCGTAAGTCGAAGAAAAATGCCCTCAAGTGTGATTATGCATGTGTGTGTGCACGGGCGTGAGAGAGAGAGAGAGAGAGAGAGAGAGAGAGAGAGAGAGAGAGAGAGAGAGAGAGAGAGAGAATGAGAGGCATACTTCTTGAATCACAGTGTTCAATTCAATCAATACCAAATAGAAATGCTTCTTTAGGAGCGACACAAGCTAGAGAAGATTTTTGTCTTCACATAATGGAACGTGATTATAGCAAGCACTCAAGTAACAAAAATTGAAAGTATAAAAAACATGACAAAAATCGAAAGTATAAAGAACGTGACAGAAATTGAAAGTATAAAGAACGTGACGAAACTAAGATGCTATATCTAGTAGCTCAGCCCAATGAAGCACAATTGTTTGTTCTGAAGTAAATATACTTCCTGTTAACATATATTACAGTTAAAAATCCTGAAATGCTAGATAAGATACCATAACTTTCTTGTCAATTTTGGTGAGTCTTTTAACATTTCACAAAATGCATGCACAAAAATTTCTTGATAAAACTATAAATATTCTAGGACGCAGAAAATTATCATAGTGCTAAGAAAGATTATACGCTTTTGACCTTTTGTCCTGCTTAGCGTTTTCTCGAGCTTAAGTTATACTAAGTTGGCAATGTAAAGCTGATAACAAGTAACCAGAAGATAAATAACTTTTCTAAATTATCAATGTGACGATAAGGCAAATAGATTTGTGATCAAAATTGCTCCTGGACCAAGATCAAAGTCTGAAGGTGTTCGTGGCAGGAATTTCCGCTGGGGATGTTTCCTGGCCGACGAGCACACAGCTCCCCTGGAGGTTGGCGCCGGTTGAGGGCTGCTGTCGGGCTTCTGCTTCGTTTCTGGGCGTTGTCAGGCAAGTCTCGTCCGGCAAGTCTCGTCGGGCAAGACTCTTCGGGCAAGGCTCTTCGGGCAAGGCTGAAAGAGAAGGACAGCGTTAACTTTGAGAGGTGCCTTTGTGGGGCCTTAGGTATAGGCCTTGAGGCTCACAATCAAGGTTAACATTTAGGTGCTCAGGCGTGCCACTGCCATCTTTAGCATGGCAGATGTAAAATGGTTGTCGTTCTTTCATTGTATATATATATATGTATCCAAGAAACCGTGTTAGTTACAACAGGTGCCTTTGTGGGGCCTTAAATGTAGGCCTTGAGGCTTCCCATCAATAACTAAACCAGTGCTCAAACACATCATATTTATTCTTGTGATTGTAGGAGTCTTCTAACTATTATATTTCTGATTACCCGAATCCAAGGAATAGAACGAACCCAAATGGGTGCCTTTGTGGGGCCTTAGGTGTAGGCCTTGAGGCTTCCCATCAGAGTTCATTCTTATGCTTAGACTCTTGAGATCGCTGAATAGGATGAATCCAAATGGATGCCTTTGTGAGGCCTTAGGTGTAGGCCTTGAGGCTTTCCATTAGAGTCCATCCCATACTTAAGCGTTCTATGTTAATCATGATATAATAGAAAGAAAACTAGAAGGTAGGTCGATTACTTGCGCCCCAAGTAACTTCGGACTTCTCGTTTATCAAGGATTGTCGTGGATGGGTTAAGTCCACATAAAGTTCTTTTTTATGCCTTAAGGCCAAGGACTTTCAAACTAATCAGATTTACATGCCTGCGGGCTTAGGACTTGGATCTGATTTAAGCATTGAAGATATATTTAAATCGGATCCAAGTATTGAGAAAGCTTTGTCATAGTGATTTTGCTAGAAACAGACTTGCATATAACTAAAAATATACAACATATTGCTAGACTTTAAAGAAAGAGAAGACAAAGACAGAACAAAGCAGGTCGGGCAAGATTAAACCTTATCAATTAAGGCTGATCATCTTGCAGGTCCCTATCTTTGTGGTTCTGTCACAGGTCTGAAAGCTTAGAGGTGGAGAGGGGAAGGAGAATACAAAAGGGTGAATCGATACTACAACAAGTTAGAGCAGGGTAGCAGAGCTATTACAAAGTTTAGGAGAAAAGAGTATCCCACGGGGGATAAAGGCTGGTCCCGAATGGGATGAAGGCTTGGCTGACTACAGCTTCGTTTGGAAGGCAAATCTGGCTTTGAGCAGAGTTTTGGCTTGCAGTTGTTTGTTTGTTTGAGTGTCTTTGTTTGAGTGTCTTCTCTTCCTCCTTTTATAGACTACTCGGTTTGGCTCCTGTAGCAACAGCTTTGCCCGAATGCGGTCTGAGGGTGATGACTCATCAGCTTTATTACATGTAATGCCACCATAAAGTACTTTATGGGCTATGCAGTCTGATCAGTCTACACCACTTAGTCCTTGGGTAGGTAGGCAAGTGGCCTTTGTGATTTGTATCAAGTCAGAAAAGGCCCTTTCCTGCCTTCCCAAGTTTCGGCTGGGTTTTGATCTTCTATTCCTCTAGGCCCCCTTTTGGGCCGACTCCATCCTTGGGCCTAAAGTTCAGTTTTAATCCAAACAGAAGGGGTTGAATGCCTTGAACTAATAAGAATGAACATATTTGTTAAGGTAGGATAAGGATCAAACTTTTTAAATTGTCCATTATATCAACCATTCATCCACAAGCTTACCATTTGAACTCCAAAATAATTTCACTTATCATGTCAACCATCGGATATCAATTACCTTTTAAATGCTTAGACAAACAGCATCCCCAAATCCAAACCATAACAAAAGGGAAAAAGAAGGTCTTAGTACACAGTTCAAACACTGAAAGCTTTCTATTAAAGGTCTATAGTTACACGTCAACCAATGTCTTAGAAAACTACTAGAAATTACGCCCATGCGTTGTTGCGGGAACCAACTGTTTTAGGCATAGTTGGATGAATAAAACACATTTAAGTTGAATAAATTCAACACAATTATGAACAAACAGAGGAATACATGAGTGAATGAGGTCGATAAGTTAAGCAATTTTGCTTTTATATACATTAAAGTGAGCTGGCATGTAAACACATTGTACAATGAGTGGGAAAAAACTAAACGTCTTGATTAGAAAGAGATGGTTTCCAAAAAAGTTTTGTTTCCTTAAGAAACAGAAGAAACATGTAGTTCACACATATATTATGTGTCCTGCAGCATAGGCAACCATTTCAACAAGTAATTTTGTAACCACAATTGTTCAAAGGCAAAAATAAGCAGAAGGTATGTTTCCATACGAAACTGAAGAAACAAAAGCAAGCTGCAGTTTACACGTATTTTGCACCTGCAGTTAAGACGGTAAAATATATGCCCTGCAGCCTACATACCTCACTTAGCAATTGGCAAAACACAGAAAAAACGGTGTTTGAGCAGGTAAGTCGTCAAACACAGATGTTCAAACAAAAAATTATGCAGCATGGTGTGCAGCATTCAATCACAGAGAGCGTGGTTGTTCACTTTTTCTAAGACCGGACATCTTCGACTCTATAGCAAAAAACATAAATCATAATGTACCAAAGGCAACCATTACATCTAAATCCTCCCACACTTCTCTCGGACACTCCCTATCTCTCTCTGCAATTCCTAAAACAAATCTCCTAAATCCTATCTCGGACACCCCCATCTCTCTACAAATCGCACAAACAAAACCCCAAACCTAATCCTTGAAATCCCACCCAAACCTAATCTCTGAAACCCTTTCTCTCGGACACCCCATACCATAGAAAATGCATCTGAACTTTAGTTTATAAATTTGCAGGCCACCTTCTCTCTTCCTACATTTTAACAATTCACCAGTAAGATTCTCTCACTAAAAACTTATATAGCAAATCCAATGACGAATGAGGTGAAACTAAGCTGTAATGAAAGCTTATATTAAGAAAGAATGAAAAGCCGTCTTTCTACAACTTGAAACCAAAATTTAAGTGAATGTCCTTGTAACTAAGGTTATTGAACATGATTAACCATCCACAACCCTCAACTTGTAACCTGAATCAAGTTGGTTTTCACACATACCAATAGAAAACCAAAATATCAGTGTTTGGGGACGTTACCTTATTTGAAATAGCACTAAAAAACAGAGTATACTTTTAGGCAAATATTGTTTAAACACCCAAACATAATTCATGATATATGCCAAAAAGAAAATACCTCTCTCTCGATTAGATTTTTTTCGTTCACAAACTTTCTCCTTGACAAACTCCTAAGATAGAACCAAAAAAGAAAATAAGTCACAACTGGTGCAAGTAGAGGGGAAGGAACCAGAGAAAAGTAGGAATTTATGAGTACACCAATCCTGTTTTAGGTTCGCAACTTATAAGGATGCTAACTTCATCATATAGGATTACAGTTAAACGCATTTCTTTCCGAAATTAAATTAAGAAAAAAATTCGACACTCACATGCCGCAACACAATGTTACATTAAGTAATCTTACCATCACAACCAAATTGACACAAAACTTCTAACAGTCCTTTTGAAAGCGAAAGTCAAGCGATTAATCAAATACTCATTTTCCGAAAAACAAAAAACCCAACAAAAATATATAAAAAGTAAAAGTAACTAAGTTCCCAATAGTCTAATCCATCAGAAAAATACAAACAAATGAAACAAAAGATGGTGACACTGGAATGGAAACACTTTAGGAGGCCAGAGGAAGTGGGACATTTTTTTTTCCTTTCTAGCATTTCAGCTCCCGACATGTCGAGAAATTATAGTGCTGTGCTAATGTCATTAACTCATGCATCTTAAGCACCAGACATGTGCACAACTAATGGTACATTAATTGAGTTCCCAACCTATAATGATGCTAACTTCATCATATAGTACTACAGTTAAACACATTTCTTTCCCAAATTAAATTAAGAAAAAAATTCAACATTCACATGCCGCAACAATGACACTGATCCATGAAGTAATCTTACTATGACAGCCAAATTGACACAAAACATTTGTTCAGCAATCTGATTACGAAACAACCAACTAATTAAACCCCAAATGATAGCCACGATTACGAAACTTCCATATTTGGGTTGTTGTACGAAAGCGACAGTTATGAGATCAATACATAAGCAAGGCAAAGTTTGATAAATACTGAAATCGAAATAACCCAAGGATTTATACTATACTTGAGAATAAGCCTAAGTTTAACTAACCTTCCAACATAATTTCTACACATATACATCCATTCGAGGCCTTCTATATTCATGTTAAAGATTATGCCAAATTTTATTAAAACAGTGGCTTCTTTCCTTCTATATTCATGTTAAAGATTCAGCCGTACAGGTCACGTTAGGTGACTCCGGTTGACATATCATTTTACATTGACTTATTTCACCTAGCTTAATTATTTCATTGCTGAGATACTTGACATGGCATATACTTTTCATTATTCTCGAGCATGATTTCTATATACGTATGTATTATTATTTCTGGGAAATTATACGGGTTTTACGATGAGGGGTTATAACGTTTTCAAAAGGTTTTTATTAAAAACTTTATTTTCAGACCCACTCACCCTTGTTTTGCCCCCCTCCAGGTTTTAGCTGCTAAAAGTTCGTATCGGTGAAGATTTGTGGCAAATCTTAGTATAGGTGGCTACCTCTAAGGGTATGATCCTTACCCACACTATTGTACTTTACTTATGCTCTGACGTCACGTGTGAAATGAGTTCATTCCCGCTCACATCGCACTCTTTTCTTTAGGTACTTTTAGGTTTAAATTTATTCACATTTTCCACATCATTATACTTTATGGCTTCGTCACCTTCCAGGTGTCGGCCAGCACAACTCGATTCAGAGTCCTAATAGACATTCTAGGTTGGGGTGTGTCATTGAACCTAGCGTAAAAAATAAGAAAAACAAAAACATGAAAATAGTGTAGCCTCCATCTCCCTCCCTGCAATGCCTTGGATGAAATCTCCTCTTTCATTTTATGAAAAAATGAACCCTAATAAATAACAAAAAATGAATCATTAAAAAAAGGTGATACCAGGGATTGGATTAATACTCAGCGAAAGGAAATTGCTATAAAAAAAATGAAAGTGCAGACGAATGAAATCAAGTTGTTTGTTTGATTCGAAAAGCTAAAAAAAGTAGAAAAATCATCAATGACCTAAATCGACAAAACTAAAAAGATTTTGCAAAACCTAATTTAATCACCCTACATATATGAACAATAATATATGGTTTAGGGTTTTGTACGTTTTTCTTACGTAATGAAGATTCAAGAGACTAATAGCTTGATTCATTGTAGAAGGCATCAAATTTCATATCAATCCTATGAAAGTTGCAGACCTCATCGGCAAAGAGGGAGATGGAGGTTACAATACTTCAAATCAATGGAGTTCTACCTCTTTTCTTGTTTGCACGCTTAAAACTAGGGTTTCTTCCCTTTAAATTTTATTTTTAATTACCTCCCATATTTTATGCTTTTTGAATTTTATTTTTATGTTTAATATTAGTTAAAATCCACTTAAGCATCCATGTCATTTAATGAATGAATATGAACCTTTGGATATTTTGTTATTTAAAGGTTTAAAAAAAGTGTAAAAATATTTGTCAAAATGTTTGTCCCCTATCCCATACACACACACACACACACACACACCAAGTTATTATGATACAATCCTGCAACTCTTCTCTGCTCAATGTATGGAGAGATGTATTTTTCTTATTACGATATCAACAATTACAACAACAACCTTTTTCTTATAGTATCCCCTTTTATAGTGACTAGGTAGCTTCCTCCCTAAGTCATTCTCTAACCACCTTCACATACAACAATTCTAACTCATTCTTGTTTGTCTTAATCAGCACTTGCCAACTCATCACAACAATCCCGCCTAATTGTCACAATACACAGCACTCTACCAATACTCCCCCCTCAAAACCAGGCTTGTAACACAAGACTAAAAACACAACAGAATACAACGCAATATGAACTCAATACATCATAATTGAGACACCATAAGGAATCTAGACTTCAAGTCAACATAATTCTTCCAAGTTGCATCTTCTGGAGCATGATTCTGCCATTGAACTAGAACTTCAATTGCTGTCATGGTCCTTTTCTTGAGTAACTTCCTCTCCAATATTGCTACTGGAACTTCTTGTAATATCCATGCATTAGTGAGAACTGGTAACTGGACAGTAGGTTGAACGTTAGGACCCCGATGTTTCTTAAGGCAGGAAACATGAAAGACTGGGTGTAATTTCAAATTTTTTGGTAACTTGAGTTTATAAGCAACTGGCCCAATCTTAGCCAACACTTCATATGGGCCATAGAATCGAGGTTGGAGCTTGTGGAATGGATGGGAAGCCAAGGATAAATGCTGATATGGAACCAGTCTCAAATACACCAAATCACCTACTTGAAAGACCCTCTCAGTTCTGCGTTTGTTAGCTTGAACCGTCGTCCTATTTTGAGCAGCCAGCAAATTTCATTTTAAAAGAGATAAGATTTTGTTTCTTTCTTGCAAACTGTGATAAACCAAGTCAAGTTTTGTGGTACCAGCTTCATAAACTGGAAGCTCAGGTGGTGGCTACCCGTAAACCACTTCATAAGGACTAAGCTTAGTTGCAGAATGGAAGGCAGTGTTATAACTATACTCTGCCCAAGGCAACCAAGTCAACCATTTCTTAGGCTGTAGGCTACAAAAACATCGTAAATATGTTTCCAAACACCTGTTAACCACCTCCGTTTGCCCATCCGTTTGTGGATGATAACCCGAGCTAAAGCACAGATTTGAACCTTGCAGGGCAAAGAATTCTTTCCAAAATTTGCTCAAAAAGATGAGGTCCTTATCAGATACGATTGAAGTAGGCATGCCATGAAGTTTAAAGATGTGCTCAACAAATAGATTTGCCACAGAAACAGCCGTGTAAGGGTGGGAAAGGGCAAAAAAATGAGCATATTTGGATAGTCTATCAACAACTACCCAAATCACTGATTTAACTTTGCAAGGTGGTAACCCCACTATAAAGTCCATTGAAATGTTTATCCAAACTCGAGAAGGAATTGGTAATGGTTAGAGTAGTCATGCAGGTGCCAATGTCTCGTATTTTTATTGCTGACAAGTTACACAATTGGATACAAACTCCTTGATATCCTTTTTCATGCCAACCCAATAAAAAGACTGAGAAAGTCTTTTATAGTTTTAAGGAACCCGGCATGGCCATCAATAGCACTACAATGATGTTCTTCAAAGATTTTCAACCTCCAAGCACTAGTAAAACTCAAGACTATCTTGCCTTTATATCTCAGGAATCCATTGTCAACCTTGTACTTCAAATTACTTAGCCACGTTGAATCAGAGCACTGCAAAACATCTTGGACTTTAGAGGTAATCCAAGTATCCTGCTCTAAATCCCTCCGCGAATCATCCAACCAACTGAGATAAGGGTAGGAAATAGCATTCAATTCCATTGCACAATGCTAGTTTGTAACATCAACGGATAATTTGGAAAGGGCATCAGCCACTTGATTATCACAACCTTGTTTGTATTGAATTTCATAATCGAAACCCAATAACTTAGACACCCATTTTTGTTGAAATGGAATGTGAGCTTGATTCTACAAAAAATATTTAGGCTGTGATGATCCGTTTTAATCACAAAATGATTTCCAACTAAGTAAGATTGCCATTTCTTCACGGTATGAATAATTGCCATCATCTCTTGCTCATATGCAGACAGTGACTGGTTCCGTGGACTAAGGGCCTTACTAGTAAAAGCAATAGGTCGTCCATTCTGTTGTAACACCGCGCCAATCCCAAATCCAGAGGCATCACTCTTAATAACAAATGGTTGTGTAAAATCTGGAAGTGCCAATACTTGTGGAGAAAGCATGGCTGTTTTTAATGTATTGAATGCAGTGGTAGCTTCAGAAGTCCAGTGAAACTTGTCTTTCTTCGTTAAAACTGTTAGGGGGCTGATAATCTTCCCAAAGCCTGGAATAAACTTCCTATAATATCTTATTAATCCAAGAAATCCCCGGAATGCTTTCACTGATGTAGGTACGGGCCAATTTGCAATAGCTTCCAGTTTACAAGGATCAGCTGCTACTCCATCCTTTGAAACAATGTGACCAAGATACTCTATTGTTGATTGACCAAAAGCACACTTAGATTTCTTCACAAACAAGGTATGGTATTTTAACAACTGAAAAACCACTCGAAGATAAGCCAAGTGAGATTCCTAAGAGCTGCTATAAACCAAAATATCATTGAAAAAGACTAGAATAAACTGTCGAAGATATGGTCGGAAAATCTCATTCATGAGACACTGAAATGTTGCCGGCGCATTAGTTAGGCCAAATGGCATAACCAAGAACTCGTAATGTCCATCATGTGTTCGGAAAGCCATTTTCTCCACATCTTTCGGATGCATTCTGATTTGGTGATAGCTAGATCGCAGGTTTAGTTTGGAAAAGAACTGAGCGCCAAATAATTCATCAAGTAACTCGTCAATTAATGGAATGGGGAACTTATATTTTATTGTAATCAAGTTAAGTCCCCTATAATCCATACACATTCGCCACGTACCTTCCTTCTTCTTAACTAATACAACCAGGAAAGAATATGGACTGTTACTAACTCGGATAAACCCGGCATCCAACAGTTCCTGCACACATTTTTCAATTTCCGATTTTTGCAATGATCCATATCAATAAGGCCTCATACTCGGGAGCTTGCTACCCTCTAACAATGGAATGCGATGATCATAAAGTGGTTGGAGTTTGAAAAACCTTTTCAAAGTCTTGTAATAGCTGTTGCAACTCCTGAGATTGTCGATCCGTGAGTGATTCGTGATGCTGTTCAGTTTCCACAGTTTGGAGTTGAAACAGAAAATCTCTAATAGAAGATTCTTGCTGCAACAATTTCTCCATTTGGAAGGAAGAAACATCTCGAATTCCCTTGCTGGAATTTCATATACATTTTATCAAAGTCCCACAAAACTGGGCCAAGTGTGCGTAACCATTGAACTCCCAACACAACGTCACAACCCCCAATCGCCATAGCATACAAATCAGTGATACATTGATAATCCTGAATTTTCAAAGAAATTGCCCCTAAAGATCTAATAGTGTTCACCTTCCCACCATCTGCAATCTTCACACTAAAGGAATGAGATGTGTCCAGTTGCCCTTTAATCTTTTTCACCAATGAAGAATAAATAAAGTTGTGTGAACTTCCTGAATCAATGAGAATGACCACAAGACAATTTTTAATGGAGCCTAACACTTTCATGGTCTTAATGGATTTAGGTGCAGGAGTACCAAAAAGAGCACAAGATGTGATTTCAGGTTCCAAGTTCTCATCCTCAGAAGTATTAGTATCACACAAGGGCTGTACATCAATGAGTAATAATTGCTTCTTTTCACAAATATGCCCTTTGGAATATTTTTCTTTACAGTGAAAACACAACCCATTTTTCCTACAGTAGTCAACTTCTTCAGGGGTTATTCTCCTAACATTCTTAGGTTTCAACTTGTTATCTCCTATATGCACATTACTCACATTCTGTAAATGAGTTCGAATTGTAAAGGTACCAAAAGAACGAGAAAAAGGCTTAACCTTTAAATTCGGAAGCTTGGCATCAATCTGTTGTGCATAGGCTGTGGCTTCAAGGATAGTTCTGGGCTTCAAGATCTTGACATCATGGCGTAATTCGGCCTTAAGGCCGCCAATGAAGCAAGATTTTAGCAAGGAATGAGAGATATCTGAGGTGCGATTCGCCAAACGCCTAAATTCCAAAATGTAATCCCGCAATGTCCCTGATTGTCTCAATTTGGCCAAACTTTCTATTGAATCTTCGAATTTTGTTGGCCCAAACTCTTGACACAAAGCTGTTGTGAATTTCTTCCATGTAGGGTAATTGACTACACAATTCACCCATTGGAACCACTGAAGGGGTTCCCCTTCCAAATGGAAATAAGCCATCTTGACTTTCTTGGAATCGTTGATGTTAAAAAAATCGAAATAGTGTTCGGACTTATAGATCCAGGATAGGGGTTCATCACCATCACCAAAACGGGGAAAGTCCATATTGATAAATGGAGGGCATTGATGGAAAGATTGTGAATGCGGATCAGGGCGATCAAAATTGGGTGGGAAATTAGGGTTCATACCCGATGGATAATTGGGATCCGAGTGTGTTGCTTCAGAGGATTCTCCATTTGGCCCACTGCCCTTCGCTGACAAAGATTGAATCTTCTACAGAAGCAACTCATTCGCAACTCAAGATTCCAATCGCGATTCATGGAATTCTTGCTTAAATTCTTCAAACAAGGTTTCCAGCTTGGAAACGCGCGACTCCATTGGTCTTTTGGAAGCGGTGCGAGGCATACACGAGTAAGATCGAGGAGGATCGATGGCACCAGCTCGATACCAATGATACAATCCTGCAACTCTGCTCTGCTCAATGTATGGAGAGATGTATTTTTCTTATTACGATATCAACAATTACAACAACAACCTTCTTCTTACAGTGTCCTCTTTTATAGTGACTAGGTAGCTTCCTCCCTAAGTCATTCTCTAACCACCTTCACATACAACAATTCTAACTAATTCTTGTTTGTCTTAGTCAGCACTTGCCAACTCATCACAACAATCCCGCTTAATTGTCACAATACACAGCACTCTACCATATTATTGAACAGAAAAATACAAGAATGCCAAGCAGGATAATTTGAATACACACACACATATATATAACACACACACCAAGTTGTTATTGTACAGAAAAATACAAGACTGCCAAGCGAAAGGATAATTTGAACATATATATATATATACACACACAACATGTTGGTAATGAACAGAAATATACAAGACTGCCAAGCGAAAGGATAATTTGAATACATATACCAAAATATTATTGAACAGAAAAATACAATGCTGCCAACCGAAACGAGTTATAGGAAGAAACGAAACAAACCGACCTAAAGGTTTAGTTTAATAAACAAAATTACACATTGTTCGCGTGAGGCCCCTTTAAAACAGTCCGCCAACTTTATCAGACAAGACCGAGTTAGATGGATGTATTAAGTTGATACATTGGAAAAGCAAGTTCAAACAAAATTCGGCATCTCCCTCATACACATTACCAATTATTATTAGGAGAGCAGACTCTGATTGTTGAGCCAGTAGTACATGTTAAAATGTTGCCACACGTGATAAGGCTTGTTGAGACTTGCCCTACGACAAAAAAGGTAAATGCTCTTATTCAACTAAGCTACTAACTGCTTGCTGGATAGATTTGAAGAACTTTGAGCACCAGAAAAGATGGATTAAACTAGAAACACAATTCTTAAACTGATTCATGACATTCTAGAACAAATTACAAAGTGAGTTCTCTGATTGAACCTTACATCTAGATTGATTCCAAGCCTTCTCATTCTGCCCGATTCCAACTATTTGATCCTAATTTAATGCTCTACTAAACATTGTCTTATTAACAATTAAAGTAAGGGTTTATTTAACAAATGGTCATTGAAATTGACTCATACTATCAAGATGGTCCCTGAAATTAAAATCGATCAATGTAGTTCTTGAAAATAGATGTCGCAAATCAATGTGGTCCTTTTGTTACAATTCTATCAAAAGTTCTGTTATTTGTTGATGTGGCACAGAAATGGTGGTCCCTAAAATTGACCCACACCATCAAGATGGTCCATGAAATTGAAAATCAATTAATGTAGTTCTAAAATAGATTTCTCAAATCAATATGGTTTCTCTATTGTAATTCTATAAAAAAATTTGTTACTGATGTGCACATAAATGGACCCACAAGTCAAACTAAATAACAAATGAATTGGCAATAGGTCTAATAATTTAATAATTAATTAAAAAATTGTCAACCCAGAAACTAGTCCTGCAATTACCTTTGATCCCAACCCATACTCTTCTACCTCCATCTATGGTAGCCTTCACCGTTTCTTCTCTGGAAAAAAATAAAAAATAAAAAATAAAAAAAATTCTCAAGACACCCATCTTTACACACTTCGAAACTTCATCGAATTGGACCAGGATCAAGACTACCTTTGGTGACAACTTTTGTGACTCCACCGTCAACATTTGGGCGATCAACAGCCTCACAACCTTAATCTTGGAAAGCTTGTTGGGCGCTCCCCTGGTGATCTTGGTAACGCAAAGAATGGCAAGCTCTGCCCTGAGATAATCTCACTTTGCAAAAGGTTGTTTTGACAACATTTTAAATAATTATTAAGCCCACATCAAAACAAAACAAAATTTTTGACAGTTTGTAACAGAATGACCACATTAATTTGTGACACCTATTTTCAGGGACTACGCTAATCGATTTTCAATTTTAGGAACCACTTTGATCGTGTGGGTTAATTTCACGGACCATTTGTGATAAAAACTCTTACATCTTGTGGGCTCCATTTATGTGCCACATCAACACATAACAAAATTTTTGACATAATTGTGACGGAAGGACCACATTGATTTGTGACACCTATTTTCAGGGACGACATTAATCGATTTTCAATTTCAGGAACTATCTTGATGATGGAGGTCGATTTCAGGGATGATTTGTGATATAAACCCTTTAAGGTAATTAAATTATTAGCAATTAAAAAAATTACAATAGCTTCCCATTTCTATCACTCCTCTAAAGTAGAAGCTGGGAAAAAGTTGCGACGTTGATTGATCAACTGAATAATTTTGAAGGCAGTAGGCATGCATTCAATTTCATAGGAGGTCAATCACCCATTTGAATTTCAAATCAATTAAGTAGTACAGAGCACATCAGGATAAGAAAAACACAAGATTACAGCAAGAATGAATGATCAAAATCAGATTGGATCTTCTGAATTCAGCAAATAATTGGAAAATAATTAAAATGAAAAGTGTTCAGATATATATATATATATATATATATATATATATATATATATATATATATATATATATATATATATATATATATATTACCTAATTAAGGTATATGGTACAATTTCGAAGGCTTGAGATTATCAGTGACATTGAAATACTTCAACGTCGTAATCCATTTTTCTTGATTCTTCAACAAATGAACTGCGATCGTGTCTGGCCAAAGCTCATGTGTGCATCTTGTGGGCGGCTCCGGAAAATTGTACATAGACCACTTAGCATTGTACCTGTTTTTCGCGCGATGCCCTTCTCTAATCCAATCCCCGAAAATTTTATCCTCCGGCCCTTCCAAATGGTTCTTGGGGATGTCGGACTCTCTAATCCACTCCACTATATCCCAAGAAATCAAATACCCCATTCCAGACATGTAATGCACAAATGGATCCATACTTGGGCATGGAATAACATAACCATAGTACAAGTCTTGTCTTGGTAACGGCTTCAACGAGTCCACCAAGCTTTGCAGCCTAAAATACGCATCATCATCTGTTTTCATTACATAATGGTAAGGCCGATTTGGCCCCTTCGTATCGTTGAACATCTCTGGCAAGCTCGAAAAATAGGTGTAAGTCTTACCCTTGTTCATATTCTCTTTGCAATTGAGAATGATAATGTCATCGTAACGCATTATTTCTAATGCAACAAGTACTTTCTGGTCTTCCTTTGTGAGGTTGCAGAACACAAACTTCACGTCCACTGATGCCCCCACTGGAGTTTGCGTGCCGTAGATCATACGCAGGAAGTGGCGGCGGTGGTATTGGTCAGGAAGTGTTAGAATGCCGAAAAGTATACGAATCTCATCGTCCGAGGAAGAGTTCGGGGCGAGCAGAACATTTGCTGTTGAAGTACTATTGGGAGCGTTGATGTTGGAAAGAGCACAGCGACCGAATTTCAAAAGACTATCAAATCGAACCTCGTTGATGGAAGCTAGGGCACAGAGGAAACAAATGAAGAAGAAGGAATAAATGATGAAACCACGCCGGTCCGGCCTCGAGGTCTTCATTGTCCTTTCGGAGGGCAGAGAGATGGTGTTGAATCCTGTGATGGAGGGTTGTAATGCATGAATGGAGAGGTTCTGAATGGAAAGTTGTACTAATAAATTCAAAGTTTTCTTAGATGAAACGCATGACTTGTCATTTTTCGTGCAATTGAGACTAAAACTTTGACTTTACTGGCTGCAAGGAACGTGAATCGTGATAAGAGGCAAAAGGGTTATAATAACTAGTTTACGATTTTGGTCCTTCACATAGAAGCAACATGGTGTGTTTCATCTTGGGAGTGGAGGGGTTTTTTTGGTCTTTTTCTTATATGACAAATTGATAAAGTAATCTAGACTAAATTTGTCTATTCTTCTTCACTTGTAAGTGAGAGGTCTTAAATTTAATTCTTGTTAAAGGTGAATTTGAACCACATTATTGTTAGCCCATTGTGAGTCTTAGTCCATCTCCCTCCTCTTTAGTATAAATAATATCGTTTGTTAAAAAAATATAAATAAATAAATAAATTTGTCTATACTATGAAAAAGAGAGGGTTTAAACTCGAAACCAATGATCATATTTGTCAGGGCAACCCACCACTTATGGTGCTTTGGTCTTTCTTGGTTGGCTTTGTAGTTCCCAAATAGAAGGCTGGCATCGAGGAAATTTAGTAATAAATATGGTCATTTGGCACCGAGCAGGATGGTGGAGTTGAGCCTAAAATTAGCATCAGTCGCTTTCATTGAATCTTTAGGTTGAAATTGCACTTGCACATGAGGAAAAGTGATTTTGGTCAACTTTTCGTAATTAGGTATTCTTGCATGTACACGGTATCGATCGGCTTCAATGCTCACGCCATATATACTTGAATTTCAAGCAACCCAAAAAATGTCAAGGGAACTCCAAAATTATGTTTCCCAATTTTGCTTACCCTCAAAAGTGCTTTGTAGTGATCCAAGAACGAAATGGAGTATTATATTGTACTAGAATTGAAGAAAAAACGAGTGTCAAGTGCATTCAATATTGGTATAAATCAAGCAATTTTAATTATTGGTACTATTAACTAATAAAAAACCACAAATTAAAAATGAGATTATGCGGAATATTATGCCATCGCATTTGTGGAATTTTTATTTTTTTTTGGTAGGGACTTCTTTACCACGTGACAGATTAAGTTGTTTAATTATAAATCAACTTACCTTATAAATCGTGACATGTTTTGATAGACAGTGTTAGTCGCTCGACCTGCCACGTAGCACATAAGTACTAGCAGTATCAAGGTGGGAGCAATGTCTGCATCTGAACCCAACAATCGCAATTTTTTTACTTACTATTATCACTTTTGATCCGAAAAGAAATTCAGAAAAATAGAAACTAATGTTCAATTGGTTTTTTTCTTGCAAGTAATCAAGGGTCGCATCAACAGTGCCAGGACCAACATAGATCCACATTTGGTTAATGGACCAGAGCAAATATTGTTTCGTGTTGTAGAATTTTAATTATAAATCAAATTAAACTCTTATAAAACGTGACACGTTTCCATGGACGGTGTTTGTCGCTCAAACTGCTATGTAGCAAGAAGTACTAATAGAGAGTTAAGGGGCTCCAGGTCTACTGTCCCTTTCTGTGTATCTCCTTACTAATATTTTGACACTCGTCTGTATATTTTGAATCATTCATAATTTTCTTGCTTCTTATTCATATATAAATTTAACTCTCATTGTATTACTCTGTTTCGAATCTCGTGAAGCCCATGGAACAAAAGCATATGACAAGCACCAAAGAAGGATTAGGCTTTGATGAGCTCTCAAATGACAAGCACCATGAAGACTCGTGATAATGATATGAAAGTGCAAGATGCAATGAGAAGAATGCTCAAGGAATTTACTCTATTTTGAGACTAAAGTTTCAATTAATACTTTTTATTAAGGATCAATTTCATTCGGTTTGATGTTTGGAAAGCAGTAGTGGCTATCAATTCTTGTTATTTGCTGATAACATAAAATAGTTTGATTGAAAATGATGAATTTTACTTTGTTTTTAGAGTGAAACTAGTAATATGTTCGCACGTTGATGTGGAACTTGAATGCATCAGCCTTAACTACATGAATAAGACACATTTAACCTGAAAAAGAAATTCAACATAATTATGAACAAACAAAAAGGATAGATGAGTGAGTGATGTCGGTAAGATAAGCAGCTTGGCTTTTATATACAATCAACCTAGCTGATTACAAAAGATGTGGTTGCAAAATATGCTCTGTTTCCTAAGAAATAGAAGCAGCATGCATTTTACACATATATTGCCCTTGAAGTTAAGATGGTAAAATATATGTCATGCTGGTCAGCCACCTGTATTAGCATTTAAACAAAAAAACATAAAAAAAGTGTTTTGTTCTTGTTTCAGCCGCTAAGCAACTAAGTAGAAGAATGTTTGTTCAAGTTGATGCAATGAGAATTCTCCTTATAGATCAACACTAAGCAAAATTAACTGGGTTAGTTTGTGGATATGCAACCCAAAATTAACACTAATAAAAATAGCACTTGAATCAAATGCATAAATAAAAGCAGATTTTAAACATGAGAAAAATTACATGGAAAAGAAAACAATGTTAAATATCCTAGGTGCTCCATTTATAACTCTATTTCTATATAATTAAACTACCAATTATCAGCACAAATATTTCATTTCCTTGCAACTACCACAACTGCATATAAAACATACTTGATAGAGGATGTAATTGCTTTAACTACATCGTTATTAAAAAAATTCGTTGGGTAGGAAACGTAGAGTGTTGCAATGGAAAGACCAAAATGCACAAACATGCAGCAAAAAGAAAAAAAAATATTTAGAAAAACTGACCTTTAATAGTGATTCTAACAAAAACAGCGAGGTTGATTGAACCTACAGATCATGCGCAACCCTCTCCTAAAACCAAACCAAACGCAAGATAAGCTAAATAACAAATGACTTCATTCAATAAATTTACAAAATTAACTCCAAATCACTAAATTAGGCTCCTGAATTCGGCAAGAGAACTCATCAGGAAACCCAACATTGTTTTAGAATATGATTAGCATTCTCACCTGTCATTTTCAATGTGAATTTCACACTTGGTTTCGACTCTTGCATTGTCAACCACCTTTGTTCCAAATCTTGTATTCCAGTAACCTGTCCCAACATCTTGCAATTTAATAAAAGAGCATTGTAAGATTGTAGAGATGCATAGAACAGATAAAGCTGATGACAGAGAAAGCTACTTCACCTCTTCCATAAGTCCACGTCTACACCCGAGCCTAAACATCCCGACATTGCCCCTATAGGTATGTCGTCCTGACCTGCAAGATTTACAAAGAAGCAGAGAAACTGATGCATAACCACAGATTAAAAAAGTGCAGACAGAATAAAAGGAACAAATTGAAAAACACTAAAAAGAAAACAGCCAACTGACACATGGTACCAACTGAATCACAACAATCCTACAAACGAAAACAAACAACGAAATGACTTCAAAAAAAATCTCTATCATTTCTTCAGTGAAGCACCCTAAGTTGGAAAAGAGTAAAATTTAAATTGAAAAACAATAATCTAACAGAGACAAATTTCAAAAGAGGAAACAATGAAAAAGAAAAATCCATCATTATTCCATGTGTGTGATCTGTTTGAGAGTTGAAAGTCTTGAGCAATCGGTGAGAAAAGCGTGAAAAGGCGAGAGCTGGTTTGAACTTAGAGAAAGAGAGAGAGAGAAAGAGAGAGAGAGAGAGAGAGAGAGAGAGAGAGAGAGAGAGAGAGAGAGAGAGAGAGAGAGGGAGTTGAAGGTCTTGAGCAGTCGGTGAGAAAAACGTGAAAAGGTGAGAGAGAGAGAGAGAGCGCAAATAAGTCAGTCAGTTTGGCATAAAAGAAAGAAAATCAACTCTAGAAACCACAAAAGCCTGTTCTCTAACCTAACTCAACAGTAAAGAAAAGATCTGAATAGTTTTTTTCTACCTTTTCCTTCTCTATGTGTGCCTGCTTATGACATCAGCTGTGAAGATCAAACCATATCCATACAGAAAACTTGAAGTCAAATATTTATTTTATTTAAAACCTCAGGATCCTAAAAACACATCATATGAACTCAAACAAAAAATAAAATAAAATAAAATTAATGAGTACAAAAGATTACTATGTAGAAAGATCTCATGAAGCAGACAAACTAAGACTCAACTATTTTCTGTACAGATGCAGAATCATGAAAAAATTCACTGGAGAAAAACATATATACTAAACTAAAGATTTATCTGTTCAAACATATATACAAACAAAATAAAATAAGCAATATACTACTTGAATCACCAGTTGAATGACTTTTATACAAATAGACTTGCAGTGTATAATACTGTAATGTGGATACAGTACGGTATAAAACATACAATCTATATTTCTGTGTATGATTAATATCCTTTTAAGCAAATACACTTCCAGATTGGCCTATCAACTAATAGCTTGTCGTTGAGTGACATCATTACCTTTGTGGCCATTGTGTAATAGGCTACTGTGTCAATTAACGACCCAGTTGGACTAACACCGACAAAACTTATGTTTTCGTTTGAACTTGAAAAACAAAATAAGCAAATACAATTTTTATTTGAGATATGAAAAAAAAAATTACAGCAAGCACTAAAAAGAAGGCACAATCAAGTTTCATAGCACAAAATTCATCAACCCTAAACCCTAATTCCGAGAAAATTCCTCTAAAGACACTTAATTTGCATGATTCACCACAAAAAGGGTATAAATACACCAATTTTCGCTCTTAAATTCAAAAGAGGACAAAATTAGGATTGGAGTGTCACGGTTCTTACCCAAATTTGGCCACATTCAAGTATACTGATAACCATTCAAGTTCGTACATCCTCAAATGATCATCACCCAGACCAACGTTAAACATGCAACACAAAAATGAATCAAATCCCTAAAATTTCAAAAGAGAGGATATTCCAAATTTGGACAAAACACTAAAATAGCTTACCTTCTTGCGTATAGCTTGTCATCCAGAATTCAAAGCTGAAAACAAAATGAAGTTCAAAGTATGATGAAGAAGTAGAAGAATTAAAGAGTTGTGCCTATGAAAAAAAAAATGAGAGAGCAGGTACCAGAACAATCTATTAAGAAAAAGAATTTGAGGTGAATGAGTGGATAAATTCCTTACATAAAAAGCTCATTTCAGATTGATGATCCCTTTCTCACCTTAATAACATTTAACAATTGCAATTAGTAAAATTTTCTTAATAAGGGGAAAGGCGGAAGTAATAAGCATTAGAAATGGAAACCTTATACAGTGATTAAGGCCCTTGAATTAACTTGCGAAGCTTGAATGGTCAGTCTCTTCACGCGGCTGCAAGAACCAGTCGTTAATTTGGAAATTATTCAACATGTGTTAAAACATGAATCAGAAGCAAATTGATGAAAAAAAAAATAGAAGAGAAAATGTTACACGACTTAGTAATTTTATATGTTACGAAAGAGCAATACTCTTATACCTTCAATCTACAAACCTCATGATCATTAAAAGCAAGAAAAAATTGGAAAATAAGTTGCTTATAATATGTTTATTTGGTGAAAAACTGCAGAAAGATGCAGGATGCCTGTTTATATCAGAGGAAGAGGATTAGAGATTCAGAGTTCTTACGCACATTTGAGTCCGTTTCTATCCCGTGCAAAAAAAAAAATGTAAATTAAAGATTATTACCAGGCATTGGCGAAACAAAGCCTTCACATTATCTTCCCAATCCAACAATGCAAAGTCTGTGTCGAACAAAAGAAGAAATCGTTTTTCGAAAGCAAATTTATATTAAATCAAGAATTTAAGAGTATATGTATATCAGCTCAGAATTTATAAGTATACAGATCGTGTAATTGAATTGATTGAACTAAGAGAGGGAGAGAGAGAGAGAGAGGGACTTACTGATTGTTTCGAAGGGAGATAGGGAAGTGATCGGAAGCTGTTCCCTTACTCTTTGTCGAAGGGGGAGAGAGATAGGAAAGGTGGGTTCGTGGTGAGTGAAGGGGTGAAAAGAAATCCCTGCAACTTTCTCCCTAAACCCATACCTCCCTGCCGAAAGTCTCCCCTCTCCCCTAAATCCCAGCAAACCTCCCCTTCCAACCCGTCAACCCTTCTGTCCCCCATCCCTCTCTCTCCCCGACTCAAGGTCCAGATCCAGCCCAAACACTGAAAAACCGTTTTTAAGGGCTGGTTTCGTATTTTACTGTTATTTGAAAAAAAAGCTGCTTCTTCTGAGAATACGAAGCTGTGAAATAAAGCAGTAGAGTGTTTAGTAAATTTTTTTATAAAAGTGCTTTTGGAAAAAAAACAGTAGGATGGTGTTTGGTAAACTTTTATGTAAAACAGCTGTGACTGTGTGAAATGACCAAAAATAGTATAATACTATATTTGTTGTAGGCCTATTTGATTGACTGATTGTTTGGGCCCAAAATACTGGTTTGGGCTGAGTTTAGAATTGTTCTCGGCCTGGAAACGTTGCTCAAGGGCCGGCCGTGTCCTATCGGGATGGGGTAGTTGAATCCTGATACAATTAGGAGTCTCGGCAGGATGGGGATGCTGAAACTTGTGAATGAATGCAGCCTGATAAGGGGTTAAGTTCAAAGTCCTAATAGGAGTAGGACTGGCTGAGATAAGGAGTCCTAATCCGAGTATAATTTTGATTCAATTAGAAACAGGTTTGCTACTATAAATAGAGGAAGGAGTGCATCATTCAAACCCCTCCATTTCAACACACAAACTGCCCCTGCGCAAACTTTCGCTCTACGCGAAACCTCTCAACAACCTTGAGATTTTTATTTTCATTTTCGTCGACACATCTTCAGTTTGGATAAACAGCACTGTGAAGGCAACCGACGAACATCTTCAGTTTGGATAAACAGCACTGTTGCTGCAGAATCAGCCGATCACAAAGTACTTTCAGTTTGGATAAACAGCACTACGTTAAAGCCGACTAGTTATCTATCAAAGTCTCGGTCGAGAAGGGTTTTCGAATCCTTATTGGCAGAGGTCATCTCATGAACCTTCTTGATGAAGTGAGGTGTTACAAATCACCAGACTTGGTGCATTGAACGCTGAGTTATTTTATGATTGGATATTCACATGTTAGATTTAGAGTTCGGCATTCTGATGGTCGAACCACATTTACGATTAAAATGTACATCTGGTTTGAATACTTGTGTCCATATAGTCTGGTGTTGATTCGGCGTGCTTATACTCTTACGAATATAATCACCATAACTGAATCTGACGCCGACGATTTGTGAACTTTGTAGAACTAGCAGCCTTGTCTTCAGGCTTTAGAACCCAAAGGTCGAGAGTGTTCCTTCCTCGGCCGTAACCACAAGATCGAGAAGTTAGCAGCGCACCCAATGCAACATCACATATTTTACTCCTCGGTCGAGCTCGGTTGATGAGTTGGCACGCCCCGCATCAACCGAATGACGTAGTTGGCTTATTAGTTACTCGGCTTGCTCGCCACTTAGGCTTGGCAGTTTTTAGGGTTAACATTTTGGCACGCCTGGTGGGACCAAGTGCTAAAAAACTATGAAGTTCATGACCATCGTGACACGATCGGTTAAAAAAAAAATAATCATGGGAAACTTAACGACCGATCTGCTAGTTCAAAGTCTTAGATAAGAATTGTCACATGCGCGAAATCCTTTCGTTGTAGTGACCCTTGAGGCTGCAAGTGTGACACACCGAGAAAAGGAAGTTTGTCTCGACACCCGGCCCCGAAACACAAAAGTACCCAACCGAATCGCAGGCGTTTTCATTGAAGGAATAGTGAAGGACTGCGACGAAGACGGTGGTGAAGGCTCTGACCCTCCAACTAGGTCGTTTCTTAGAAGACGACTTAACGAGTAATCTTGGCAGGTTGAACAGACAGATATCTAAAAAATGAATAGTTTGCTCAAGGTAATACGAAGTAATGGTGAGACATACACCCAATTGCTTGAATTATTAGTTAGCAGAGTTTTCGCAGGGGGGACCTGCTGATCAGTCTCGACAATTTCCACTCAAAAGTAATATGCTATAGTCCAATCTACTTGGCTCAAAACAATTGACTTGGAAAAAAAAAGGAGGATCAGGTAGTAGGTTAGATGGATCCGACCAGAAAGTGGAAGTAGCATCCGTCGATATGATCGAGGTCCAAAGCATGATCGATTCGGCCATGAAAAAGGGGCCGAAGTTTTCGAAATTCATCCATCCATATCTAGCTTATGGGGAAAAATTCGAATATCCTAAAGGCTTCAAGATCCCAGATTTTAGCCTTTTTGCTGAAGAATCATCCTTGTCCTCGTTAGAACATGTGGCCCAGTTCACTGCGCAATGCGGAGACGTCAATAGTGATTTCCATAAACTACGATTGCTCAACTTTTCGTTGATAGGCTCAGCATTCGCATGGTATATCAACCTTCCATCTAATTCCATCCAAAGTTGGGATGAGCTGGTTGAGAAATTTCACGAGCAATTTTATCGGCCGGGGATGGAAATGTCAGTTTGTTCATTAGCCAGGATGGCTCAAGCATCTGATGAGTCACCAATGGACTATCTTACAAGGTTTAAATCAGCCAGGAATTGGTGCCGAGTACCTCTACCTGAAGTTGAATTTGTTAGGCTTGCTCTGAATGGGCTAGACGTGGAGTACAAAAAGAAATTATTAGGGGCAAGCTTCCGAGATATGTACGAATTAGCCCAACATGTCGAGCAATATGATTATTTGCTCCGAGAGGAAAAGATCTCGAAGTCCCTATCCCGAGGAACGATTTACAAAAATCCCACGGTCAGCTACGAATTGGCCAAAGGCGAAGATTCCCAATACGTCAGTGTGGACGTGATCGAGATAGTAATAGATAAACCATATGTCTACAAGGCATTGACTCAAATTAATTTCAAGGATGCCAAAACCCGCTCAGCCACTGAAGAGATGGCGAAAACATCAAAAGTTTACACTTTTGATATCACCAAGGCCAATGCAATTTTCGACCAGTTGTTGTTAGCAAAGATTATCAAACTTCGTCCAAGACATAACATTCCCAAGGCCGAAGAGCTTAAAAGAAAGACGTATTGCAAGTACCATAACTCGACTAGGCATACCATGAATAATTGCGTCATGTCCCGTGACGATATTCAAGGTTTGATTGATAAAGGCAAGCTAAAGTTTCCCGAAAAACAAATGGCGGTCGACGTTGATCCATTCCCTTTGGCAACAGTTGGCATGGTAGACGCCCATTTGCCCAAGAGTAAAGGGAAAAGAAAGGCCGCTTTTGTCCCAATACAACACGTCCTAAAGCAAAACTCTCGGCCACAACTCAAAATTGATCTATTTTCCAATGAACCACCCCCGAGTTTTCAAGATCGGCCGTAGTCGAATCTATGTCAGACTCCAGTGCAGAAGAAACTGACGGGTTGATGGTTTTGTGTAGCAATTGTAAGGCACGCGTCGTATTAACCGAACCGAATGAGAGACCAACATCACGGCAACCATCCAAGGCTGCGGCGACACCTTCAAATGAACTTAGCGAAGGCCAGCATTAGAAAGTGTTCGATAGGCTCGACCCTTAGGAACAAACGAACGGCCCTACCTCAGCCAAACGGTGTCTTGATTTTGACGTGTCGTCTTATAACGAGGATTATTACTCACGTAATTCCAGCAGTTCAGATTCATCGACGAATAAAAAAACCTTCAAGACACATGAGCCACGTGACCAACGTTGGTACAATTATAACTCTCTCACAGGCATGTATACTGCATTATCCAAATCTTAAAAATGTCGACGCCAACAGATAGATTGCATGGCTCAACATGGGCAGCCCAGACCATTTCAGCCGCTAAATGGCAGCTTAAAAAAACGATAAGAAGCGGAGAAGATCAACAAACACCAACAATCATGGCTAAATTACAAGGGCGAAAGGGAACCGGTCATGACTTCGAAACCACCATTGAAGAATCCAAGAAGTGCATCAAACTCCTCATTTGGCCTGGGGAGATGAAAGTTCGTTTGGAGCAGTTTGAGAAAGACGTCGAACGCAAACTTCCCTCGTTACCCCTGCAAGAGCCGTTAATAAGAGTTCGATGAAATCTACACCCTTCATTCCTCGGTGAATCTTTGGAGTACATGAGAGAGTTTCATAAGAAATATTCTGCCAACAATTTGTACGGCCAACCCAAGGCGTGTTAAGAAGCTCTTAACCTAGCACTAACTTCTCATGATGCTTAATAGATTATCCAAAAAACCACTAATCCAGGAATGAAGTCTAGGTTCTAGCACATACGAGAAGCTAGGGTCCTTGGCTTTGAAGTCGATCCATACACGGACATTGATATGGTCGAGCTTTATTTTTCTCTTGACGACCTTCAATACTTACGACACCACTTCGAAGTCTTCTCGGCTATATCTCTTCGGTCTTACGGCAGATGAAAATGATCCATTGGCACGTATGGACGCTTACCTAGACATAAGGGATGCCCGGATCGCTTATGAAGAACGTGCCTGTAAAGCACTGCATGGGCAAAGTTAGACACCAGAAACGAACGGGCTCGAAAACAACAGTTAGAAGGAAGCAAGGTTGGGTTACATGTCATAAGAGTAAGTACCTGTTGAGGCACACGATGATCAGGCTAAGGATGCTCTAACGCACGATGCTGCAGTCTTTGATAACTAGGAAGACGACTACCAGGATCCGATAGGCCCTTCAATATTTGAGAACATGGAAATCAGCATGGTTCATGTTCTACCTGCTGAATTCTAGCTAACTACACACCAACCAAATTTCCAGGATAGTGATATGGTCGTCGAGGAAGCAACACAAGTCGATTTCGTCGCCACCGCCATAGATGGGCAAGCAAATAACGACGATAAGATTAAAGTAGTTCTAGCCATATTGTTTCCTCGTTCATCGTTGATTAATCTCTAACATTTAAAGTCGTTGTATGTCACGATACACATTGAAGGTTATCCAATCTCCAAAATTTTCGTCGATTGTGGGGCGTCGGTCAATATCATGCCTATATCCGTCATGACAACATTACGACGGTCTAACGACGAACTCATCCCATCAGGAATAACCATGAGCAGCTTCGTCGGTGACAAATCCTAAACCAAATGAGTGCTTTCTTTAAAGGTAAACATTGCAGGTCACATTCACATGACCATATTTTTTATTGTCGACTCTAAGACCGAGTATAATGTATTGCTCAGTCAGGATTGGATTCATCAAACGAATTGCATTCCCTCTTCTTTATATCAAGTTCTCATCTTTTGGGATGGTAAATTAGTTATGGTTCATCCGGCTGACGATCAGCCATTCGAAGCCAATATGATTCAAGCACGGTATTACAATGACCATGTCGGTTATATTACCCTATAGGGTTTGAACGAGGAAGGGCGACCGACTTAAATTTCGGTCCAGAAAGTGATCGAGGTAGGCGCCGAGACTGTCCATCAGAATTCGGCGAGACTTGGGTTGGCCGATCTGATCGTCGACATTGATGCCTAAAGAAAGACAGGACGAATGTCGAGCCACGATTTCATCTACCATGGAACGACTGCTGACCCACTGGTACGCTGTTTCCAAACACCCAAATTCAGGCGTCAACTTAGTCGAATTTTTGCCCGAAGGAGATAATGGCCCCATATTATGACTAGACAAAGTTCAGGCTGCATCGGCCGAGCTCGAGGATAATCAACCTCAAGTTAAAGATATATTAGAGGAAATAAATGTTGGAACAGCCGAAATGCCACGACCTTTGTTCATTAGTGCTTTGTTACCCCAACATGGAAAAATTGAGCTTTGTAATTTGCTTAAAGAATTTAAGGATTGTTTAGCTTGGAGTTACCATGAGATGCCTAGTCTAGATCGCACACTAGTTGAACATGAATTGCGCATTAAACCTAGGTGTAAACCATTTTGCCAACCACCTCGACGATTCTCGACCGAAGTACAACTTGGCATAAAAGATGAACTCGTTCGACTTTTAAAAGCTGGGTTTATTCGGACAACTCGATATGTGGTGCCGTGCGCATCTGTATTGATTTTCAAAATTTGAACTTGGCAACGCCTAAAGACTAGTATCCAATGCCAATTTTAGATTTGTTAATTGATGCAGCGGCACACCACGAGATCTTATCATTTATGGATGGACATGCTGGTTATAACCAAATTTTCATTGCCTAAGCTGATGTCCATAAAACCACTTTTCGTTGCCTCAGGGCACTTGGCACATACGAATGGGTCGTCATGCCACTCGGGGCTCAAGAACCCTAATGCCATATACTAACGAGCCATGAACACTATTTTCCATGATTTGATTGGTACCATCGTTGAAGTTTACATCGACCATGTTGTAATCAGAACGTCGACAGACACATTTGGATGACCTTCGTTGGGCTTTCCTATGCATGTGCCGGCACAATCTTAAGATGAATCCCGCCAAATGTGCTTTCGGCTTATCAGTTGGCAATGTTTTAGGATTCCTCGTACAGCATTGTGGTATTGAGGTAGACGACAACAAGGCTCGTGCAATCATCAATGCTCTATCCCCAGCGACTAAGAGACAACTACAATCGTTGCTCGGCAAGATTAACTTTCTTCGTTGATTTATTGCTAATTTGGCTAGGAAAATGAAAGCCTTCTCCACGCTTTTGAAACTTAGGATTCTGACATCTTTGAATGGCGTGCAGAACATCAAGAGGCATTTATGCAGATCAAGGTGTCTCTAACAACTCCACCCGTCCTTGTCCCACCACGACGTGGCAGACCTCTTAAGCTCTATATCTCGGCGGCCAAAGAATCCATCCGATGCCTTATTGCACAAGACAATAATGTTGGGCGAGAACATGCCATTTTTTACCTTAGTTGAAATCTCAACCCACCAAAGATTAGTTACTCCGCTGTCGAGAAGCTTTGTCTCACCCTATTTTTTGTTGCATCAAAACTCAGACATTACATGCTCCTGTCAGTCACTCAGGTCATTACCCAGATCGATGTCATTCGTTACATGCTCACTCGGCCGATCGTAAAGGGTCGAATCGGTAAGTGGACGATGGCCCTCTATAAGTTCAGCTTGCAATATATGCCCTAGAAAGCTATCAAAGGCTAAGCTTTGGCTGATTTCTTGGCTTAACACCCTTCCCAGTACAAGTTCAGGGGCAATGACGTTGAAATTGGCATGGTAGAAACACGTGATAATTACTGGACGATGTACTTTGATGGTTCTAGTACTTCAGTCTCGGCTGGCATTAGTATTGTTATTAAATCCCCCACTCATAACCGTTGGTATTTTTCTCTCAAGCTCGATTTCGATTGTACGAATAATCAAGCCGAATATGAAGCCCTTGTCATTGGCCTCGGTGTACTACATAATTTACGGGCGACTCGTGTCCTTGTTCTTGGTGACTCCGAACTTGTAATTAATCAACTCAATGGGACTTTTCGTTGCATGAGTTGTACTCTAGCGCCCTACCACATGGTTGCCAGCTATTTGGTCGAGTCTTTTGATGGTGTTACTTTCAAACACATTTCACGAGTTCATAACACCGATGCCAACGAATTAGCTTAAATAGCCTCCGGAGCACAACTCTTGGGGGGCAAATTAGGCCGAGAAATACCTGTGTTACGCCAAGCACACTCGACCTTGATTAATTAGCAAGTTCTCCAACACGATTGCGTCATCCGTACCCGGGTCATATCTTTACCTTCATTGTTAGAACAGAATGACACTATTGAGGTTTATGCTATCAAGGCATTACCAGACGATTGGAGAATGACGATTATGTGATATATTGATAACCCCAACGAAAAACATGACCGACGGACAAGGGTCCATGCCACAAACTACGTATTATACCAAAATGAATTATACTAAAAAAGTGAGGATGGTTTATTACTGTTATGCCTTGGACTGTAAGAGGTTGCCTAAGCAATCATAGAAGTTCATGAAGGAATTTGCAGGGCTCATCAGTCTGGTCGTAAGATGCGATGGTTGCTTCGCTGACACGGCTATTTCTGGCCAAGTATACTGAAGGATTGTATTGAGTTCGCACGAGGATGTGTACAGTGCCAAATTCATGGTCCTATACAGAGAGTCCTGGCCAAATCACTACATTCGGTCACTAAGCCATGGCCATTCAAAGGATGGGCCATGGATGTAATCGGTAAAATTACGCCATCTTCTGGGTCCACAAAGCATGCATGGATATTTGTCGTGATGGACTACTTCACCAAATGGGTCGAAGCGAAGTCATATGCCGAGTTAACGTCTAAAGAAGTTTGTAATTTTGTAGAAGAAAACATCGTGACTAGATTCGGCATACCAGAAGCAATCATAACAGATAATGGTACGATCTTTACGTCCGACAGGTTTAAGGTGAAAGAAAGTTTTGATTGGTATTCTTGAAAAAATGGTGAAAGAAAGGGCCTGGTATATGGCATCTAAAGCTAAACGAAGCATTATGGGCCTATCGAACTTCTCTCCGGTCAGCCACTGGAACGACTCCATATGCGTTGACTTATGGACACAACGCAATGTTGCCGGTCGAGCTAAGTATAAACTCGTTGTGAGTAATCGAACAAAGTAGTTTGTTTAGTACCGAATACAGTTGAGCCATGAGACAAGAATTAGAAGATTTAGAAGAAGCTCGGCTTGATGCTTATAACTTATTAGTGGCACAAAAGAAGATTGCCGAGCGAGCTTATAATCAACGAGTCAAACAAAAAACGTTCGACGAAGAGGAGTTGGTTTGGCAAACCGTACTACCCGTAGGATTTAAAGACCCCAGGTTCGGCAAGTGGTCGCCGAATTGGGAAGGGCCATTCGTTATTCATAAAGTTCTCAGCAAGGGGGCATACCATCTTAAGGATTGAACTGGTGTGATTCATAAGTTGCCAATCAATAGGAAGTTTTTAAAGAAATATTATCGAGTCACAAATGGAGTTGGTGAATCAGTTTACAATTAAATAACTCTAGGGTGATGAAGGAAGGAAATATTCAAGAACGACCTTCAACTCCAACCATAGTGACCTTAACTTGCCGATTCCTCTTATCCATCTTCAGCTTTTCGACCTGCTTCATGCTAGCTGCTTATTTGGTTAAGCAAGATTTGCTGCTCAACTCAAAATCTTTTGCAAGCTCGGAAGCAATAACTTACCTTTGATTTTGGAGTTCAACAATTTGACGGTCAAGGTCAACCAATGTTTTTTTTTTCACCTTCAAAACTTCGACCTTTGGACGAAGAGCTTCTCGAACAGCTGTTGCAGCTTTCAAGTCATCATCAGCCCGAAGAGCTTTCTCAAAAATACCAAAATATTCTTGGGTTTGTTCCAGGGAAGAAGATGCTTAGTGATAGCTTTAGTGCTCAATTGACCATCAGCTGCGAGATCGTTCAGACATGCACCCACTGAGTTGAGGCCCTGACATTCAAGAACTTGTGAAGCTGAGAGAGACAAGAGCTCTTGCAACTTAACAAAAGCATTTGATTCGTCCGTTGATACGAATGAGTCGGTTGTAGCTACCAAAGGGCCAGCCACTCCTGAAGTATTCAAAAAAAGAACATCGAACTCAACTTCCCATGAAGGCTACACATGAAAAGAATTTAGGCAAAGGGAAAATGTAAAAGAGTATAGCAGAGAGAATTTGTTTTTAGACATACTGAGAAGAGACTTCGACCATGTTTCCTGGTTCATTGCTCGAACTTAGAGAGCTTAATGGCCGAGCCAGTGTTTTAGATTGCTTCTCAATTCACGCAGCCGATAAAGGTGATCTACGTTTGACGGCCACTGAGGTGGCCAGGAAATATAGATAATGCCATTCGGCGCATAAAATTTTTGGTGAAATGAATAATTGGGCACCTAACATGTATTATATTTCTAGGTTTAGACTCGTTATTGCAAAGTTCACAAGAGAAAATAATCGAGTCTTACAAAAGCCAAAGTCGCTTCTTAAGGGGGAATGCCAAGGTCTTGATCTTGCGAGTGAACTGGTGTTTCTGTCGTCACTTCAGGCTCGACATAAGGCCTTTTTCCACGATCGGCTGTAGGAGAATCAACCTGGTCAGTCGCCTCAATGATAGGGGGCTCGATGGAAGGAGGTTTGGTTAGTCGAGGGTGACTCGCCAGCGGAATCTCGTCGTTCTCGTTATCCTGAAATAAAAAACTGTTAATACTTTTGAATTTAATGAGAGAATGGAGATACCAACAACATAATCATACCTCTTCCAAGATGATCGCTGATTGTTTTGGATTTTTAGGGAGACTTTTCCCTACTGAAGGGGGTTACCTCTTCCAAGACGGGTGCAACGGTCAACCCTGGAGCTGCAGGCTTTCCAACCAGCGGTGCAGTAACTCGTTTAACCACTGATGCGAAAATTAACTTAACACACAAATTAAACCCTCTTGTTGACAATTGTAGTATAGATAAGTAGGGATCGTTCTGGACCGGGGATTAGGAGGGATTGGTAATCTACTCTAAACTGACTTAGAAACACAAAAATAAACTTAAAAACACTTAACAAGACTCACAAGACTCAAAACAAACTGAAAAGACTCAAAACTGCCTAAAAACAACACTTAGGCAGTTTCTGCTACTAACACAAGCTTTGGACGAAAATTGATTATATCTTGACTCAAAACACTTAAAAACACAATCTAAAACAAGTTCTAACTAATATGACTCAATATAGTAAGGGGGATTTTGGTTTTGGACGAAAATAAGGAAAACAAAGCAACAATTAAAACTAAACAGATTTGCATGAAATTTGTTGAATTAGATGGATGATGGGCTAGCTAGAGAGTTCTTCTCCACACATGACACACTTGCATTCAAATTGATTTCCAATTGCTTCTCTTAATAAGTCATGAAACTCAATACTCCAGGTTAACTGTGACAACACTTTTTTAACCTTGAAGTTCTCCTTAAGTTAATGAATTGGATGGGAAAGCGCATACAACAATTCAAAGCATTCTCTAAAAGTCCCCTACGTGAAAAGCACAATAAAGGTATAATAAAAGATCATTAAGTTTCATGAAAACTATAAGCATTGACAAGGCAATTGTAACTATGAAAAGCATGAAACTTTTGCCAAGAATTCACTTAATACGATCGTTTATAAGCGACCTCCACTACTTGCAAATATAAGTTTGTAACTATTAGGTGAAACTCCCTTATATTTTAGCTTCAAATCCTTGCATGAAAACTAAGTGTGCACTCTTAATAAACATACAAGAATAAGTTATCAATCAAACGGTTAAGCAAATTGAATTCACAACTTATGAAATAACAACTGAAGGTAATCAATTCATAATGCAAGTATAATCATGGTATTGAATAGCCCCTAGCCAAGAAGGGCTTAGTTCCTCATAAACGTAAAACAAAGATACATAAATTTAGACATTGAAAACAAAGAATGAAAACACCTAAAAACGCTCCAGCAATCCAAATTGAATGGCGAGCATGTCCAAGGGTCTCCTTCCTTCTTCTTTGCTGCGGCACAAGGGATGGGTGAAGGTTTCTGTGGTGATTTGTGGTGGTGGATGGATATAGGTTGGTTATGGTGAAGGGTGGAGTCGCTGAAGAGAAGAGCCCCCTAGAACTTGCGACAAAGGGTAGTATATATAGGCTAAGGCACGATTTTGATGTGTTTTAGGGAAAGAAATAGCTTAGCTATCTTGTCCTATAATTAAAAGTCAGAAATCAATGGAAAATAGGCAAGAAAGGTGCATGAATTAAAGAGAGTAGGAAAGGGAAATTCGGCAGAAATTGTAGGACAGATTTTAGGAATGTGTTTTGGGGCACAAAATAGGTAAGAATCCTCTCCCTTTGTGCAGCAAGAATTGAAACAAAAGGGAATGCAATTTTGGGTCAGAAAATAGGTAAGAAAGGAGAGAAAGGTGCGGCAATGCCTAGAACTAAAGGAAAATGTGAATTAAAATCAGAAAATAGGAAAGGAGAGGATCCCTTGTGCGACAAGGAAAGGAACAAGCCTAGGGTGGTGCGCCAATATCTAGGGCAGGTTCTAGGACTTCTAGAAATATGTAATTAGGCAACCTAACATGTTTTGAAACCCTTTTGTGGCTGGAACATAGGTGAGGAAGGATTAGGAAACTTCCAAGCCAAGAATAGAAACTTTCAAGAATGGAAACCTCCAAGAATAGAAACTTTGGTTTCCAATTCTGAACTCTTTGTTCTTCATTTTCATTTCTTCATTTCATTATTCATTCCTAGCCTACTTTGATATTCAATTTCATCCATCCACCTTGTTGCAAGCATAAGTTATCCATTCCATGCCCAAAACTGCTCCAAAAGGCTCCAAAATGAACATGTTTGCATACTTTGTCCTTAAAACATGAAATTGCACGAAAATAGCTTAAAATACTAAAATTACTAAGTACTAGCAACGTAAATGCAAGGAAACAAGCTAATTAAGTCAAATAAATATGCTCCTATCAACCACGACCTCAGGAACATCAGGGACAGGTTGAAATTAGTGTTGGAAGTATGCCCACAAAGCCACTCATTTGATGTAATAGCTTTTTGGAATACTTAATGTATTAAACTTTTATATGTTTAATGAAGGGCAAAGCTTATTGTTAATCACTATTTATTGTATCATGTGTTTAAGCAATAAGGGAATCCTAGGGATGTATTTGATCTAAGAGACAAGTGATCTAAGTGAGTTAGATTATCGAGACCATTCTCTTATGTTCATTCCTAAAACGTTCCTAGCCATAGGATTGCCGATTGGGCATTGACAATCCGCTAAGGCTAGTATGTGTTATGTTGACTCAAGCGTGAGTATGACTAGTCTCAAGTCATTTGGTGTTGGACACTAAGACAAACACATAGGTGCTCGAAAGAGTAATCGAGTACACTGAACAACGATCAAAAGAGAGTTCGAACATACATGTCATGTAAGAACTCGAAAGTTGCAATATGCAAAGTAGTCCTTTGACCTGAGGCATCATGGATGTCTAATGGTTAGGTCCTTGATCTTTGATCATGTCAACGGCATTCCATCGGAGTGTCCACGGCATTGTTGGGGTCAAGCTATCTAGTCGTGTAGGCATATGAATGCACAACAAGGGATCTCTAACCTTCCATGGTGGAAAGAGAATACTCTAAGATATGATTCTAAAGTCTTTGGCCAAAGCAAATGAATATGACTTAGGAAGTTTGTTCCAAATCATATTCAAGGGAATCATATAGAGAAGTATCACATTGGATAGTAGACATGAAACAAACTATCATTCAAACAATGTGATTAAGAGTATTGTATTAGAGAAGGACCGTATTGCATTGTAGTTGTAACTGGATAGGTTCTCCAACCAATTCTACTTAGCTTGGGTAACCATGACATACTGCTAGGTGTCACTCATGGTTTGTGGAAGCCCTAATGATTAGGCAACACTAATCATAAAAGGGAGAATTGAAATGTGGTTTCAATTCACAATCGATCGTTAAGAGTAACAATCGCCCACTACCTCGCTAATTGGAACCTAATGGATTGTACACCGAGTAAGGGTGATAGTGAAGAAATTAAATGAAATGGATATGCAATTAAATGGTTTAATTGAAGAATGGTCAAGATTAATTAATTAGTTAATTAATTTTACGAAAGGTTCGTATTGGGCTTATATGTTGGTTTTGGGTTTCGGGGCCCAAAAGCGTTTTGGTCCAAAAGGCCCATTATGTTTAAGTTGTATGACAACTAAAACAAAATGGGCAAATAGCCCAATAACATTAATATGGCCGGGCTTTAGGGTGAATGGGCAAGCTTGGATTAATTACAAGTTTGCCACTCACTTGAAATGAAGTATAAAAGGAACTTTATAGCTTTATTTCTCATTAGGGTTTTTCTTGGTGAAATGAGGTGAAACACTTTCTCTCTATTTCTCTAAAGAGGCGGGCCACTTAGGGAGATTAATCTAGCAATCTCTTCTTCCCTAAGTCATCCATATCATCTTCACACTTAACCCTTGGTGTGGAGACTTAGAGACACCAAACTTTTGGTGTTTTAGAGATCCTTTCCTTACATCCACAAAGTTTAAAGGAGCACAAAAGGAGAAGGAAATCACAAGCAATATCCAAGGAGCTAGGAGGTGACTTGAAGGCCCTCCACTTGGGTGAATCCCTTGTGTAAACAAGGATGAGCTTCAAGGGTAAAGAAACTCAAAATCTTTACTTCTCTTTAATGTTGTTAAAGAGTTTATTGGTTCACCATATACTAGGCTTTGAAAGTCATGGGTTTTATGAATTGTTTTTGAATGCATGCCTACTTTAAAGTGTTAATAGTTTGCATATGTATTCAAATGTTCTTACATGTTCTTAGCTAGGACAAAATTTTTCCTTCATTTAGAGTGATGGCCTAGTCGGAGTTGGCCATTTCTCCGTCCAGGCCTAGACAACTCGAGCTGGAGGAGAGCCATTAGGAGTTGTCTCTCCTGTGGTCTGGCTGGAGATAACGTGAATTTCCCATTCCCCTTTCTTCACCAATTTCTTGACACGTTTTGTGGGACGAGGAGCTTCACCTACAGTATGGGTTTCTTAGCGAGGCCGTTTGCTCGGCGAGGTTTGTGAGGAATTTTTAGTTTTCTTGGAGGAATGGGGTAACTTTTTCCTGGCTGCAGCCGCAACGATCACGTCTGCTTGCTTCAATACTCAACTGCTTGAGAAAACGAAGTCAAGTTAGTAAATCGAGTAAGTGTTTGAAGAATAAAGGTAGAGATAGCCATATACCTTGGGTCGTCCTTTTGGGTTGAGGGGCAAGGGTTTTTTTGGGATCAGTCCCCAAAAATTCTATTGACCATGTCTTCGACCAAAGCGCCAAAGAAGTCATGAGTGTATCCTTCCCATCAGTCGCCGAATGTGTTAGTGCTGAGAGATTCATGAACAAATGGCAACCTTGGAGGTAGCCGAGCTGTCGAGCAACGAAGTGGGGGTGGTAGACCTCCTAGCTTGCTTGGCGAGCGCCGTAGCCAAGGGGAAGATCGTGTGTTAGCACGAACGACCCCCAGTTTTGATGAAGACCAACATTCTCACTTTCACTCCATGTAGATGTTGGAAGCCTGAGAGGACAGCTAGGCTGAAAAAGTATTTGAAGACTTCTTCGGCCAAGTGATGAGGCCCCGATCGAGAGGCCAACTAAAGGCCGATCATTGCAGTAGACTGAAAGTTGGGGATCTTTGGCCGAAATGTGGAAAAATAGACCTGCAGCCAGAGTTGGAATACCTAAAGAGGTCCGTTATAGTGCGGGTCGATTTTGTTGATGATCGTTTCGGCCAGATAGCGCAGGAGGTGGGTGATGATAGTTGGACTAAGCGCCAAGGAGTGACCACTACCCAGGGCTTCAGCCATCGACATTTTTTCGACCAAGCACTTATTTGACTTGGTACAACAGATAAACGTGTTGTACCAGTAAAATAGGAAGGCTTCGTGCTCTCCCTTCAGCAGACTCTCTTCCCGTCGGCCAACAAAATAGAAGATGAGGGTGTTGTAGTTGAAGAAGTTCTTGTGTAACTTATGAACTTCTTCTTTTGAAGGTTTTTGGCCTTCTTGGCTCAGTGTCTCGACGGCTCATTCGTCAAATAGTGCTTTAAGGTCGAGATTTAATGGGCACCCAAAAAGGGCAGCATCTACTGGGATGCCAGAAGGAGAAGTCCTAAGGATAGCTGAGATGTCGATGATGGTGGGGGTGATAGGGCCAAAGGGAAGGATCATGGTGTTAGGGGCCGACCGTGTCCTATCAGGATGGGGTAGTTGAATCCTGATATAATAAGGAGTCTCGACAGGATGCGGATGCTGAAACTTGGGAATGAATGTGGCCTGATAAGGGGTTGAGTTCAAAGTCCTAATAGGAGTAGGACTGGCCAAGATAAGATTGGATCAGGGTGAAAAGTCCTAATCCAAGTATAGTTTTGATTCGATTAGAAGTATGTTTGCTACTATAAATAGAGGGAGGAGTGCATCATTCAAAACCCTCAAATTCAACACACAAACTGCCCTGTGCAAACTCTCGCTCTACGCGAAACCTCTCAACAAACTTGAAATTTTTATTATCTTTTTTGCCGACACATCTTCAGTTTGGATAAACAGCACTGTGAAGGAAATCGGCGAACATCTTTAGTTTGGATTGTCGTTGTAGACTCAGCCGACCGCAAAACATTTTCAGTTTGGATAAACAGCACTGTGTCAAGGCTAACTGGTTATCTATCCAAGTCTCGATCAATGAGTGTTTTCGAATCCTTATTGGCAGAGGTCATCTCACGAACCTACTCAACGAAGTGAGGTCTTACGAATCACCAGACTCAGTGTGTTGAACACCGAGTTATTTTATGATTGGATATTCACAAGTTGGATTTAGATACTTTCCCAGATTCCCTAGGATTTACACAATCACATTCCTATTATAAATATGACTGCAACACTCCCTCTTGAGTGTGTAAATACTCAACATACCATCGCATTAGATCTTCAGCAGAATAGTTGATGAAGTCATCGACATAACGGGTGATCGCGAGTCTCAAATTTAAGTGAAGTATGCATTTGTAGTAAAACTCACAAAACCTCGCTATGGTAAAATCTCACCATGGACTATGATCATGTCGGTGGCTCGTGTAATACACTTATATTCTTTCATGGCACAAATTATGCTATTTGGAACAAGAAGTTTCAAATCTTTCTTTAGGCTAAAAATCTTATAGCTGTTAATTATCTCACCCTTGAGTGGAAGGCACCATCGAGGCTAGTCAATGAAGAGTCTGTGATTAAGCCAGAAAGTGAATGGACTCAAGAAGAAATTGTTTTGGCCATGGCTAATATGAAAGCAAAGGATGCTATTGTTTATGCCATTTCGTCTAATCAGTTTGCTCATGTTTAATAATGCACAACTGCCAAGCAAGCTTGGGACAAACTATGAATTCTTCATGAGGGTGATAAAAAGGTGAAAGATCTAAAGCTCCAAATGACCCTTTCAAAATTTGAGGATTTGAGAATGCTTGAGTCTGAGACCTTCTCAGTTTTCTATGAGAAAGTTGAAATGTTGACAAATGAAGTCTTGGGGTTAGGAAAGCCTATTGATGAAACAACCGTTATTCAAAAGATTTTGAGATCCTTACCCAAGAGATTTCATGCAAATGAGACTGACATTCAAGAGTTCCAGGACCTATATGAAATCAAGCTTGGAAAATTGGTTAGGAAACTCATCACTTATGCGATGGAGCTTGATATGGATGAAAGTGACTCCAAAAAGAGAAAATAAGTGGCCCTCCAAAGTGTTGAGAATAGTGAAGTTGTAAGTGAATTGTGTGGACAATCCTCTGTTAATGATCTTGCACTATTTGTCAAGCACTTTAGAAGAATTCTCAAAAACCAAGGGAATGATCCTAAGTAGATTGGTGAATCAACAACTAGTTGGGAGAAACTAACTACTTAAATGAAACACAAAGGGCTTGGTAGAAAAAGTGACAAAGAATGGTCAAAGATATTTGGCCTCTGCTTTGCTTGTGGAGGAACTGGGCATCGTGTTACTGATTATGGTAACACCAAACTCCTTGGTCAAAAGCGCGACAAGGCAATGATGGTTACTTGGAGTGATAAAAATGATCAAGGTTCTATGCATTATGATGAGTTGTTAGAAGATGAAGAAAAAGTTATTGCTGTTGTTGCTCCAATTGAGGAAATGTCTCTAAATAATGATGACTCTGTACAGAATGGCAATGAGGAGATGACTTACGATGAATTGTGCATTAAGTATGATACTCTCTTTAATGAGACTTGTACTACAAAAGTGGAGAAGATTGAGCTCTCTAAGAAGGTTGTTGAGTTACAGAAAGAAAACAAGTCTCTTCATCTAGTCAGAACTGAATTAGATGAAAAGATTGGTTATCTTGAGGCCCATGTTGAGGAGCTGAATGAAAAGGTTAGTAGTTGCAATGAAAAAGTTGAAAATGATGATGTTATTACTACTCTTAAAACTTTGTTTCAATACTTGCTCGAATCTCAAGAAAACTTGATGAATCAAATTCATGTGTTAAAAGAAAATAATGTAATGTATCATAAGGCTAACAGGAAATAACTACTTAAGTTGAATGAGGCAAATGATAAAGTTATTCGTCTTACTATTGGGGTTGAAAAAATTGACAAGATGCTGAGTATTGGGAAACTACACGGTGACAAAAATGGTCTTGGGTATGTAGAAAGTGGCTTATGTTCTATCCCCACTAAAAAAACTTTGTGAGAGAATCTAGGCCTGTATCTCATAAAGTCAAACCATGTCTAAAGACAAGATCTATTCTTACGTGTCATCATTATGGTGAAATGGGCACATTCATCCAAAATGTAGAAAATTGTACTTTGAAAAAACTAATTTGCTGAAGGGTTAAGTGGATCCTTTGGTCATCGAAGTCAATAGAATTGCTCAGCTTGTTCATTCTTCTTCATCTATAAATATTCAGTAGAGTTCAAAGTGGGTACAGAAGGTCTTAAACAGGTGCCTTGTTGTTCTAAATGCTCTATCTGTTACCAAACCAAATGTGTGGTATTTTGATAGTGGGTGCTCTCGTCACATGACTAGAGACAATGAGGCTTTCTCATCTCTTGCCCCTTTCATTTGTGGTGGTATTGTGTTTGGTAGTGGGGACAAGTCTCAGATCACGGGAAAAGGTGATGTCAAGATCCCTAGATTACCTAAGCTTGAAAATGTTAGCTATGTTGATGCGTTAAAGTTAAATCTTGTTAGCATTACCCAGTTGTGTGATGATGTGGCTGATGAAGTGTGTTTTTCAAAACAAGGTTGCCGGACAATGGATGAACATGGAAAGAACTTGCTTGTACTCTCGAGATCTGGAGATAATTGCTACATTCTTGATGCCTTTAAAGTTGCTGAATACTTCGAGTGCCACAAACCTGTGATGAAACTAGTGTATTGTGGCATAAGAGACTTGGGCATGTGAACTTCAAAGGCCTTTGAAGTTGTCCAAAAATGAGGTTGCAAGGAGGCTGCCACCTTTTTCTGTTTATGACTTATGTTTGTGAATCATGTCATTTGGGAAAACAATTTAGGATGGCTCATAAGAAAGTGACTGACATTGGAACCACTAAGCCTCTTCAATTGATTCATATGGATCCTGTTGGACCAATTCATACCTTATCTCTTAGTGGCAAGAAGTACATCTTAGTAATTGTGGATGACTACTCTAGATTCACTTCGACATGCTTTTTAAGGGAAAATCTAATACTTTCAATAGTTCTTCATTTTGTACAAAGTAATGTTGAATGAATCTCTATCTAGCCATCCTGCTCTAGTCAGAATTAGAACTGATCATGGAACCGAATTTGAGAATGCTCACTTTGATGATTATGTTCAACAAACGGCATTAAGCTTGAATTTTCTGCTCCAATCACTCCTCAACAAAATGGTGTAGTGCAAAGGAAAATTCGTGTTTCGATAGAGATGACTAGGGTGTTACTTAATAGCAAAAACTTGGCAAAACATTTTGGCCCGAGGCCATGAACACCGCTTGCTACATCTTAAATTGAGTGTTTCTCAGACCTGGCACTAATGTGACACCTTATGAACTCTGGAGGGGTAAGAAGCCAATGGTAAAGTATTTTAAAGTCTTTGGGAGTGTTTTGCTACATTCTACATGATCAAGAACATCTAACAAATTTTGATACTAGGAGTGACGAAGGAATCTTCTTGAGGTACTCCAACACAAGTCGGGCTTATAAATTTTACAATTTGAGGACAAAGATCATCATGGAGTCCATAAATGTCAAGATTGGTGACATTGATGTTCCTCCCTCTTTCGCATCTGGAAATGATGATGTGTTATTTCTCTTTGCTAAGGATAACGGTGATGTTTCTGTTGAGTCAAGTGTGGTGTCAAAAAGTGATAATGAGAGGGAATCAAGCACTTATCAAGATTTTCGTGTCCTATTCAAGGATAAACCAAAGTGGGCCAAAGGTCATTGTGAATTACGGGTTCAATTGACAAAGGTGTTAGAACTTGAAGAAAAATAGTTGATGAAGTTGCAAACTTTTGCTATGTCTCACAGATTGAGACCAAGAATATCAAAGATGACCTAACTGATGAAGAATGGATCTTAGCCATGCAAGAAGAGGCCGAATCAGTTTAAGAGGAATGAAGGCTGGTCCCTTGTCGATCGTCCATCGAACACTAACGTTATTGGCACTAAATGGATTTACAAGAACAAGTATGATGAGTCATGAAATGTGATAAAAAAAAAAGGCCAGACTTGTTGCTTAAGGATACTTTCAACATGAAGGTGTTAATTTTGATGAAACCTTCGCTCCTGTTGCTCGTCTTCAATCAGTCAGACTTTTATATGTTATTGCATGCCATTTAAAGTTCAAGCTTTTTCAAATGGATGTCAAAATAGAATTCCTTCATGGATATCTTAATGAGGAAGTCTACGTTGAACAACCTAAGGGCTTTGAGGATCCTTACAAGGCAGGTGGGGTGTACGAATTGAGGAAAGTTCTCCACGGCCTTAACGAAACCCCAAGTGCTTGGTATGACAGGTTGTCTTCTCATCTTCTTAATCATGGTTATATTTGTGGTTTTGTTGATAAAACTTGTTTGTTAAGAAGGTTAAATCTCATGTTGTGATCATTCAAGTGTATATGGATGACATAGTTGTTAGGTCTACTTCTGTTGAGTGCAAGTTATACTTTTTTGTCCTCTTTTTACTTAGGTTTTTTACTTCAAATCTCTTTGTATCACAAGGTATTTTGTTGTTTGTATTGTATTTCAGGATGAAAGTAAGAACTTGAAAAAATCATCTTATTTTGAATATTGTAACAAGTGGCCCAAGATCCGCCAAAAAGGGCCCTTGCAGAACAACCAACTTGCAAGCTTTACCTCCAAGTGCTCATAACGAATTAGAAAATGGGCCATATATGGTTGGAAAGCCTTGGAAGTCTTCTTTCTGAAGGGCTTTACAGCTTGTGATTCGTAGGTTTCAACAAGAAATTATGACATAATAAAGAGGATTTGTTCGGTTACAAATTTTGATAACAGCTAGTTTTCAGTTACTCCAATACTAAAAGCTGGTTATTATGAGCTATAAATGAGAGTCAATTCATGGATGTAAATATGTTAGATGTTAGATAAGTCTTAAGCCTTTTAAGAGGAGAAAAAAAACAGAAAAACACAGAATCTGGAGAGAGCAGGAGTCTTCAGCCTTGAGCAGTTTCTAGGTTCTTGCTTTCCTAACTTTTTATGTATTTTGTTTTTATGGATACTTAAGGCTGCTTTGAAGCCCTAGACATGATTGAATTAATGTTATGATGCAGCTTTAGTTTATCAATTTCATTTGTAAGCTAGAATTAGTTTTCTGTTTCAATCATTTCAAGCACATATTTTCAAGCTTAGCTATATTGTTTATGTTTGCTTTCTGTTGATAATGATAAGGATGATTGCCATATCTTCTTTCATTCATTAGCATCATGTGGTTAGGTTCAGAACTAATCATGTAAATTGATTCCATGAAGTTCTAGGATAAATGCCATGTTCTAGGGTTCATGTGATGTTCATAATCCTCTTCGTTCTTAATGAGTTTCTAGGTGCTAAATATGAGTATATGTCATGCTAGGTTGCACCTACAAATACAAGTTTTATGTTTATGCCATGCATCTAACATGCAAAGTAAGAGAGAATTCTTACAATCTAGTTATATGCCATGCTAGATATGTGAACATCTTAGTTGTGCATTTGAAAGGGATAAGTTAAAAGATTATATCATTGATTCAGGAATGTTTAGGGGAATGCCTTAGCTCATTTAAAGTCAGATTTATGTCCTAAAAACGTTTCTAACCTATTTAATGTCTTAGGTTTGTTTTTAAATAGTTCTAATTTTTTCCATTTGCTTTCTATCTTAATTTCTTTTCCAAAATTTCTCAAACCCCCCATTTTAAGTCATAGGAGTCTTTAACGAATGCTAATTTGTAAGAGTCAAAGGTTTTACTAAGCTGTTTCTCAGTCTCTGTGGTTTGACACCCTTACTTGTGCCGCTATACTATCCTTATATTTGCACTCGAAAGGAACTTCAACAACTTCTGATTGTATTGTGAAACAATTTATCGATATGATGACAAGTGAATTTAAGATGAGCATGGTTGGTGAATTAAACTACTTTCTTGGACTTCAAGTAAAAGAAGAAAATGATGACATCTTAAGTATTTGGTTTTCCTTGTCAATTATTGTATTTGTGTATCACATACTCAATTTAGTTTTAGACTACATTCTCTGATTATAGTTGCTGCTACTGGGTTTAATCGTTGAAGGATGTGGCTCACTTCACTTCAAAAGGTTTGTTCATGCATGTGCATTTCATGTCTATATTTTTGGTGCATCCTGTTTAGTGTTGTTGTCTAGTCAAAATTGCTCGCTGATTCCTAGCTAGTTGGGCAGGCAAATTAAGGGCTGCCTACATGGGCTTCCTGATAGCTTTCTATTGATGGTTAGATCTCAGCCCTTAATCTTTTCTGATCTATTTGTAGTACGACAAGTGTCTTTGGTAGGTGAAAAACAAACTGATGCTTTTGGGGTTAAGATTCTTAGTTAGGGTTCCTTTTTTTGGGGGGTTTAGAATTTATTTTAGGGAAAGAGTGCCTTCAAATATTTGAGCTTGCGTCTTCTTCATTTATGGAACCTTAGCAGAATGAGAAGGATTCTTGTTACGATGATAAAGAAGAAAAAGATGATGTTATTACTACTCTTGAAGCTCAAGTTTAAACATTGTTGGAATCTCAAGAAAACTTGATGAATCAAATTCATGTGTTGAAAGCAAATAATGTTATGTATCATGAGGCTAATCGGAAACAACTGTTTGAGTTGAATGAGGTGAATGACAAGGTTATTCATCTTACCATTGGTATTTAAAACATTGACAAGATGATGAGCCATGGGAAACCTCATAGTGACAAAAGTGGCGTTGGTTACATGGAAAATGGCTCAAGCTTGATGGGTACAAAATCAAGATTTGTGAGAGAATTTCTTCTTGTGGCACCTAAAGTCAATCCAAGCTAAAAGTCTAGATTTATTCTCACATGTTATCACTGTGGTGAATTGGGTCACATTCGTCCTAAGTTTAGGAAACATGCCTCTGGGAAGAATGATTCTTTGAAGAATTAGGTGGATCGATTGGTCAATGAAGTTAGAATTGCTCAACTAGTACAGTCATCCAGTATGTAAAGGGTGAGGTGACACACCATGACCCGGGATGTCCACTAGGCCATCCGAATCGAGCTGTTTTGGCCGATACCTGGAAGGTGACGAAGCCATAAGGTTTGATGATATGGAAAAATGTGAATAAATTTAAACCTAAGAGTGCCTAAGAACCAGAGTGCGCTGGTGAGAGGGACTGAACCCACTTCATATGTGACTTTGGAGCATAAGTAAGTACAGTAGACTGGGTTGAGAATCATACCATCGAAAGAAATCTCCAATACTACGATTTGCCACGAATCCTCGTCGATAAGAAAGCTCAACTAATAAACTTGGAGGGTGAAAACAAAACAAGGGTGAGTGGCCTTGGAAATAAAATTTTGATAGAAACCTTCTAAAACGTTATAACCCCTCGCTGCAACACCTGTATAGTTTCCAGCAAATCATACCACGTATCCATATGCAATCAAAAATATATCAACAGTAATTCCATAAATATACCATGAAACAACATCTCCTCAGCAATATAAATAATCATGTACTCAATAATCTATATTAGCACACAAGTCGGAGTCACCTAATGTGACCTATACGACTACACCCATAACTCATCAATCAATGCTAGAACATAAGTCAGAGTCACCTATAGTGACCTGTACCACTTACCCATATCTCATCAATCAATGTTAGCACATAAGTCCAATCACTTATAGTGACCTATACGACTTACCCATATCTCATCAATTAATGCTAGCACATAAGTTAGACTCACCTATAGTGACCTATACGACTTACCCATATCTCATCAATCAATGCTAGCACATAAGTCAGAGTCACTTATAGTGACCTGTACGAGTTACCCATATCTCATCAATCAAAGCTAGCACATAAGTCGGAGTCACTTATAGTGACCTGTACGAGTTACCCATATCTCATCAAATGTTAGCACATAAGTCGAAGTCACCTATAGTGACCTATACAACTTACCCATATCTCATCAATCAATGCTAGCACATAAGTCGAAGTCACTTAAATAGCTCATTTATCAATTCTTGCACACGAGTCAGAACCACCTAAAGTGGTCTATACAATAGGCTAGGTGTAAATAAATACGCTCAAGTGCTACGATCACATGAAGGTTGTGCGAAGTATCGCAAGTCACCTATGAGTCGAAACCACCTAATGTGGTCTGTACGATAGGCTAGCACCTACCTTGGATCCAAGGTGAGCGTGTGGTGTGGGAGGTGAATGATCACGTGAAGGCTAAGCCCTGCCTCGGGCGGAGCACTAACACCGGGGTGCAGGACAATGAGCTATAAATACATCTCAACACAATCATTCTCACTACCATCAATATACTCACCTGAGGCTTACCTGGCGTCGACAGCATCATTTGGCATAACCACTTTAACGTCCCAACATTCTTAATCGGAATTATACCGAGTGACATGTTGGAAATGTGCCCTAAAACCAATCATATGATGATACTTTACGGACATTTCACATGTTAAACTAATCTAGTTTAATATCAAGGGTAAAGATTATTGTTTGAGCCGTCTCATATAAATGTTATATACTTAAACGATAAGTCCAAAGGAATATGTGATTGAGAGAATGCGATCTAAAGAAGTTAGATTCATGAGACCATTCTTTCGTAGACACATCCTAAACGTTCCTGATCATAGGATTGCCAATTGGGCATTGACAGTCCGTTAAGATCAGTACGTGATGTGTATTCTCTCAAGGAGAGTGACTAGTCTTGAGTCATTGGTGTGTGTGACATCAAGACAAGTACGTAGGTGCTCAATAGAGAAGGAGTTCATTGAACACGATCAACGAAGAGTTCTCATATTCATGTCACATGAGAACTCATGGTTGGGATAATGCAAAGTAGTCCTTTGACCTGAGGCATCACATTTGTCTTGTGGTTAAGTACTTGATCTTTGATTATGTCAAAGTCACTCCATCAGGAGGGTGTCCACGACATCGTTGGGGTTAAGCCACTTAGCTATGGAGGCAAGTGAATGCGCAACAAGGGATCTCTAACCTTCAAACCGTTTGGGGGAGAATACTCTATGATATGATTAAGAATCTCTGGCCAGAGTATGAATGAGATTTAGAAAAGTCGTTCTAAATCACATTCAAGGTAATCATATAAGCACACGAATCACATTGGATAGTAGACATGAATAAACTATCAAACCAAACAATGTGGTCAAGAGTATTGTATTAGAGAAAGACCGTATTGCATTTGTAATCCTAAACTGAATAGGTTCTCTACCTCTTCTGATTAGCTTGGGTAACCATGATATGCTGCTAGGTGTCACTCTTGGTTTGTGGAAGCCCTAAACGTGTATAAACACTAAAGGGAGAATTGAAAGTAAGTTTCAATTCACAATCGATTTTAAAGAGTTTTAATCGCCCACTGCCTCGCTAAAAGGAACCTAATGGATCGTACACCGTGTAAGGTGGAGATTGAAGAAACAATGGAGATGAGTAAGAATAATTAAATGGTTTAATTATTTATGGCAAGGATTAATTAATATGTTAATTAATTAAACGAATAAGTTTGTTAAAGACCTCGGGATAGTTTTGGACCTTAAGGCCCAATGGGCTTCGAACGTCATGCCCATTGACTTAAGTTGTATGACAACTTAATTCACAAAGGCCCAAAAAGCCCAAACAAAACCTTATGGCCGGCCATTTAGAGGAGGGTAGTGAACTTGCTTTAATTACAAGTTTGCCACTCCAATGAATAAAGGTATAAATATGACTTTATAGCCAAAATTCATTTAGGGTTTTCTTTTAGGAAATTGGAGAGAACACAATGCTCTCCTTTCTCTCTAAAGAGGCCGGCCCCCTTGGAGGGTGTATCTAGCAATCCCACTACTCCAAGGTCACTCATTTCTAAATCAATCTTACCTTGGTGTGGATACTTAGAGGTTCTCAATTTTGGGAACTTGGAGAACCATATTCTTCCATCCAAATCCATAGATTTTAGATGCAAGGAATGAAGGCCCTCTCTTTGCGTGATTAGCCTTTGCTTATGCAAAGAGGAATCTACAAAGGTATATATTTCTCAACTCACTTTGATTTGAGTTGAGTCTTGGTTCACCAATCTACTAGGCTTTGAATTTCATGGGTAATGTTTTGTTTTTTAATGCATGCAAGCATGTTTCCGCCTTTAATTGTTAATTGCATGCTATATGATGTTGCTCAAATGAACATGTTTTCACAAAATAATCCTTGAATTGGTATCAGAGCCTAGGTCTAGTAGTTGGTGAATCCTTTTGGATTTTGTAGTTCATAGTTTTGATTTAAAAGTTGTAATATGTTACAAGCTATATTCTTGTTTCTTTGAATGTAAATTTTGTTAGAAAATTTGCCATCTCAAATGTTGTAGATGTAGTTCATATGAGCATGAATATTGGAGCTAAAATTTGGTGCCATACTTTTGGGAATTTTCGGCCAAATCCAAAGGGTGGATTTTTGGGTTCTTGTTTGACTTGTTAAAAGTGTTTTCAAGTAACTTTTGGAACCCCTATGTACCCTAGTTTGGTTAGATATTATTTCCCTAAAGTTTGAATGGTTTTGGGATGTTTTTGGATGAAAAATGTTCATGGAAATTTTTTGGGTTTTTTCATGAATGTTCTTCATTGTTCTTGACATTTTTGCTAAGAACAAAAAGTTTTGTGTTTTGATTCAAAGTTTTGATTTATTTCATAAAGTTTATGTTTTATGTTTTTCAAATGTTTAATTGCATTAGATATTTGTTTAAATGGTGGTAGATATTATGGTGGGTGTGAAAGGATTAATTCCCTTTCACACACACCACTTGCACCACTTGATTGCTTTATGTCAAAACTCACAAATCAACACACACATCACTCACACTCCTCTCCAAAACCGGCCACCCTACATTATAGGGTACTTTTGGAGCTTTTATGCAATTACATAAAGTTTTGATACTTTTGTGTATTTGCACTTTGGCCCAAAAGTTTACGTTTTTACGTTTAGGTCCAAAAACGCTAAAGGACAAATTGTTTTGCTCCTTTAATGAAGTTTTTGCATTGTTTAAATTTTGGGTTCTAGTGTAATTACATGAAGTAGTGGACTTTTGTGTTCTTACAAAGTGACCCCAAAAGTTTATGTTTTTGCAATATTGCCCAAAGGTTGTGGTAATTGCATTTTGGCCCAAATTAGGTTGAGAACAAAATTGTTTTGTCTCTTTAAATGAGAATTGGATTTTCATTTCATTTAGCTCCATTTAAATCAATTTTATGGATACAAAAACCAAATGAAAATGTTGCATTCAATTTAATTAGTTAAAGTGTTAATTAATTAAAGGGTGATTATGAACCTAAGCCTATGATAATTGAGCTATGTGAAAGGCCGTTTCAAATTTGTTTGAACCATGGGAATGTGTAGATTAGATTTTGGTTGTAATTTGATTTGATCAAATGTTGTAAAAGAGCATAAGCTCTTCTTTACTTTAAAGTAATTTGATTTATGCAAATGTTGTAATGAGCATAAGCTCACCTTTACTTTGAAGTACTTCTTTCTTGCTTTATTTGATATGCATGAAAATGAAGTAGTTGGGTCCAACGCCCCTAAGACAACACGCCTTAATGTGATTAAACGCGTAACTAAAATCAATCACCATCCCTAGACCGAGATTCAACACTAGGCTCGTGTTGAATCTAAACAAAGGTTCATAGTCATCCTAAGGCCCTAAGGCAACTATATAGTCCATCAAATGAATGCAAACCTTATGTTAGTAGTATCATATACTCTTGCTTCAAAAACCGTTTTATAAGCATAGTGGGAGTATTATATACAACTAAAACAATCAAATGGACCAATAGTTGTAATAGGACCAAAATTGTTTTAATAAAGATTAAAATGAATATTTATATGTGATGAGACCTAAAACCCTCAACCAAACCATTATTAAGTTGACAAGCGTGAGAGTGCTTTGAACACTCTTTCGTGGCCTTCCACCGTGGTAGCTCCAATCGTTTATGACTTGTACACCGCCTTCATCCTATCATGGGGGAGTGCAAAGTGCATGCTTATACTCAGGAGGAGTCTATATACATACTTGATGAGGTGAGTGTAGGCAACGAGGATGGCCAACATCATATCATTGTGAGGCTATTCTTGAACCCCTTCATGAACTAAGCATGGTGGGAATGACTTAACTAAGTGCAATGGAGCCAATATCATATCATTGTGAGGTTACATTCTCTAGAGGCCAAATTAGATGGGTACTTGCAAGAGATGCAAATGAGTAAGTGTACTCTCTCATTATTATTAATGCTAGCCAATATCATATCATTGTGAGGTGGGCTTGGTAGTAGTGAGCCTCCCATACCCTACTAAGAGTTTCCTCCAAAACTCTCGAATTCCAATGAGGGATATGGAATTTGCCAAAAATAGTGGGTGGTGCTATTTGATTTAAAGACCCGGATCAAATGGCTTAAAATCAATCAATTTATATTCGTTATGTATTTGTTTACCAATATATTTGCAAACGCTATAAAAAACTTGACAAATAAAAGCCGAAAGCTTTAGTTTCCGGACTTGGTACTACAAAACCATAGATTGTCTTTAATGGCTTGTAAATGTACCTAAGGAGTCTCATCCTCACAATCTTCCTATTGATAATGTATCATTGGAAGAACATGTTAGATAAAGTCTATCATAAAGAGGACAACACTTTTAATGTCATAATTCTTCAATTACAATTTGTTGTATGAAGAAATAAGAGTTGCTTTGAACAACCCTTAATCAATGCAAACATTAGTGCTTGTTTCTTTGTTACATGAACAAGGAACTTTAGAAGAAACCACAAAGGCATGGACACTTAATGTGCCATGATTCTTCACTTACAAATTGTTGTATGAAGAAATGAGAGTTGCCTTGTACAACTCTTGAAAGTTTGTAATTATGTTTAGAACATAATGGTTGGTTGACAAAAATAGTCCATCAACATGGACTTGTGATGATTTTGAATCATTGAGTGTTGAAGTGATAAACCACTTAACGAGACGGAAACTAGGCAAGGACTTCACCTTTATGTCCCTATCCTAATGGTTCACTAAGTTTATTGTAAACTATGTAGTGAACAATAAACACATGCTCTCCAAAATGTTTGATGTGTATTACACAATTGAAATAAGTTTCAAGAGAGATAGTGGGAGTTTAGGGACCATGACTATTGTAGTCAAAGGAGAAGTCAAATGAAGAAGATAAAATTAACTCCAAAGGGAACAAACTTTCTTTATCAAAGGATGGACATTGGAAGGGGTATTTGCAAGAAATGTCTTGCAAGTGTCAAGAACACACCTTTCGAAGGTGTTGTAAATTGTTCTTGAAAAGTTCAAAACAGTTGGTTCTTCTACTTGAATGCTTGATTCCGTATTAGTAACTATGTTTTGCAATCGTTGTAAAAGTGTGACTAATAAGAAGTATAAGATATATGAGAGAAGAAAGGGTACTTCACATTCGGAACATGAATAAAATATAGATCTCTACGAAAGCAGATAGTACTTACTTCCTCATATGAACTACCAAAGAAATTGGAAAAACCAAAGATTGTCTTTACATTCCAATTTTAAGGAACTTAATTCTGTCACTATAGTAGAGATGGATGAATGTTTTGTTTGACAAAACATTGTTCTTTATTAATCAATGATTGGATTATAGTAATCTAATTGATTGTCTGTATAGTAGAGATGATATGGTAGTGTTAACTGTTTAGAATACAATGATGCTTAAAACCCAAAAGGTTGCAAGGTAGTGACTAATCCCAACTGAGTTGTGATACCTCTAAAAACATAAATTACGAGTTGGTCATAGATGGATGCTTTGGATCGTTAGATACGGATCCAATACCTTCTTATTAAAATTGTATAGAGGTGAAATGTTCGAATCTTTATTCTTTTGGAAAGAAGAAAGAATCACAAAGTTGTTGAGGTTAATTCACTTAGATGTTAGTGGCACTTGTCCACAAACATAATACTACTCATGTTATATGACATTCACCGAAGATCACTCTCGGTTGGACTATAGTTTATTTTGAATAAACACAAGTCCGAATACTTTGCAAAAGTTTTCAAAGAATTCAAGAAATGTAAGTTGATGAGTAAGACGTCTAAAGTATTTACCTCCTTAGATTTGATCCAAGGAAAAGAAACACTTTAGATGAGTCTCCTTGAAAGATATCAAGGAAAGAAGCATCATAAGATAATAAATTTCTCCATTAAGGAGAAGAACGAACTCGAATAAGATTTAGTTTGTTAGATGTTATCTATTACCCATATATAGGATATACTTCTAAAAACAATATGATTGTCAATTAGAAGATCTTCCAAATTTTTCATGACTCCATAAGATGTAGTTGGAAAGAAAGACAAATCTTAAGCATGTTAAGATTTGGGGTTATGTGCTAATAAGCAATATTTGTTTGATAACAATCTTGTGGGATATCCTTAAATTAACTATTGGATATCGCTTCTATAAACCAATTAACAAATGTTGTTTTGTTGGGTAGTTCATTGTAATCCTACAATGTGATTTGCCTAAAAGCAAATGAACGAGAGATAGAACTCAAAGAATTCGTTCTTTGAGAGACAAGATGATAATCAACAAATATAACAACCTAGTTCCTATACCACAAGCTCCAACGTAGTCAAGAAGGATTTATAAACCGTCTCGGTTGAATGGTTTGAACTTTATGACTATGTCATAGAGTTGCACCTCTTAATTCGAAAGAAATAAGAATGAAAATCCTTATGACTACATTGAGTGTATATATATGATATATACTCAAGGAAATGGTAAAGTACCATTTAACCCAAAATAATGAAACCTTCATAAGCTAATTGGTAGCTTAAGGTAACTACAATCAAAAGGATGGTTGACTTTGAAGAAACCATCTTTGACGTAGTCTTGGTTTCAATGAATTCGAAGATAGCTAGCTACAACTAAATGGTGATTCAATGTTTGGACATAATATGGGTTTCCGAAACCATTATTAAGATAGTCTTGATAATATATGTCTAAAACTATAAATCACAAGACATGTAAGTTGTAGAGATCCATCCATCATGAATCTTAGCAAGCTAGTGGGAGCTATGAGCATCTTATGAGAAAAAGGATCAAATCGTTTGATTTCTCATAAAGATGTAAATGAATCTTTTGTTTACTAGGTTTACAAAAGATTAGTGGGAGTTAATCATGTTCCTAAAATTTAAATATATATGATATATTAATTTTGGAAATGAAAAGAATACTTCTTCGTTAAAGTTATGACTTTAAACATTCTATAACGATAGAATGTATATGGGAGTTAATCATGTTCCTAAAAATTTAATATATATGATATATTAATTTTGGAAATGAAAAGAATACTTCTTCATTAAAGTTATGACTTTAAAACATTATATGAAGATAGAATGTATATGGGAGATATAGTCTATATACATGGGATGGAAATCTATAATGATATATTTCATGATATAATTGGATTATATCAAACCCTAATAATAGACAATAGATGCTAGGAAGTTTCTCATATGATGATAAATTTCATACTGTATGACAAACATTGATATGAGTTGTACCTAGAACGGTACAAGACGATATCAGTGCAAGCCCAGGATCAGAACCATGGCAACTGTCAAGTGAGTCCTTAAGTATTTAAGAAATACTAAAGGATAGATTCCTCAAAGAATGAGGAAGAATTAGAGTAACGTAAAGGAAGCGTAAATGTATTAGATTATGAATCTAATCCATCATTGGATGTTTCTTCATTATGAATGAATAGATAATCAGATATCTCTTTATTATGACTAAAGAGATATTTGGATGGAAACATTAAAAGTAATGACTTTAGTGTGTTCCATTATAAATGCAAAATATATTGCCATATAGAAGCTTACAACAATGTTGTTTGGATGGGAAAGTTCATTTATGAACTCTCTATTCGGTTCCAACTAGAAAGTGTATCTAGTGTACTAACACTATGACACTAATGGGGCGATAGCTCAAGCCAGGGAATCAAGGTCTCATCAAGATCCGAACTCAAATGAGAGACTGAACCACATGATTGAGAATCATGTATAATGGTGACGTCGTTATTCTCAAGGTTGCTTCTATGGATAACATATAGATATCCATTGTCTAGGCCTACTATTCAGCCATTTATGAAATGACTACAGAAGAGGTATCATCACTGATGACTAAGCTGATTGGCTCTAGTGCAAGTGGGAGATTGTTGGAAATGTGCCCTAAAACCAATCATATGATGATACTTTACGGACATTTCACATGTTAAACTAATCTAGTTTAATATCAAGGGCAAAGATTATTGTTTGAGCTGTCTCATATAAATGTTAAATGCTTAAACGATAAGTCCAAAGGAATATGTGATTGAGAGAATGCGATCTAAAGAAGTTAGATTTATGAGACCATTCTTTCGTAGACACATCCTAAACGTTCCTGATCATAGGATTGCCAATTGGGCATTGACAGTCCGTTAAGATCAGTACGTGCTGTGTATTCTCTCAGGGAGAGTGACTAGTCTCGAGTCATTGGTGTGTGTGACATCAAGACAAGTACGTAGGTGCTTAATAGAGAATGAGTTCACTGAACACGATCAATGAAGAGTCCTCATATTCATGTCACATGAGAACTCATGGTTGGGATAATGCAAAGTAGTCCTTTGACCTGAGGCATCACGTTTGTCTTGTGGTTATGTACTTGATCTTTGATTATGTCAAAGTCACTCCATCAGGAGAGTGTCCACGGCATCGTTGGGGTTAAGCCACTTACCTATGGAGGCAAGTGAATGCGCAATAAGGGATCTCTAACCTTCAAACCGTTTGGGGGAAAATACTCTATGATATGATTAAGAATCTCTGGCCAGAGTATGAATGAGATTTAGAAAAGTCGTTCTAAATCACATTCAAGGAAATCATATAAGCACACGAATCACATTGGATAGTAGACATGAATAAACTATCAAACCAAACAATGTGGTCAAGAGTATTGTATTAGAGAAAGACCGTATTGCATTTGTAATCCTAAACTGAATAGGTTCTCTACCTCTTCTGATTAGCTTGGGTAACCATGATATGCTGCTAGGTGTCACTCTTGGTTTGTGGAAGCCTTAAACGTGTATAAACACTAAAGGGAGAATTGAAAGTAAGTTTCAATTCACAATCAATTTTAAAGAGTTTTAATCGCCCACTGCCTCGCTAAAAGGAACCTAATGGATCGTACACCGTGTAAGGTGGAGATTGAAGAAACAATGGAGATGAGTAAGAATAATTAAATGGTTTAATTATTTATGGCAAGGATTAATTAATATGTTAATTAATTAAACGAATAAGTTCGTTAAAGACCTCGGGATAGTTTTGGACCTTATGGCCCAATGGGCTTCGAACGTCAAGCCCATTGACTTAAGTTGTATGACAACTTAATTCACAAAGGCCCAAAAAGCCCAAACAAAACCCTATGGCCGGCCATTTAGAGGAGGGTAGTGAACTTGCTTTAATTACAAGTTTGCCACTCCAATGAATAAAGGTATAAATATGACTTTATAGCCAAAATTCATTTAGGGTTTTCTTTTAGGAAATTGGAGAGAACACAATGCTCTCCTTTCTCTCTAAAAAGGCCGGCCCCCTTGGAGGGTGTATCTAGCAATCCCACTACTCCAAGGTCACTCATTTATTCATCAATCTTACCTTGGTGTGGATACTTAGAGGTTCTCAATTTTGGGAACTTGGAGAACCATATTCTTCCATCCAAATCCATAGATTTTAGATGCAAGGAATGAAGGCCCTTTCTTTGGGTGATTAGCCTTTGCTTATGCAAAGAGGAATCTACGAAGGTATATATTTCTCAACTCACTTTGATTTGAGTTGAGTCTTGGTTCACCAATCTACTAGGCTTTGAATTTCATGGGTAATGTTTTGTTTTTGAATGCATGCAAGCATGTTTCCGCCTTTAATTGTTAATTGCATGCTATATGATGTTGCTCAAATGAACATGTTTTCACAAAATAATCCTTCATGACAGACCAGAATAAAATCAAGGTTAATCTCTACGCTGTTAACCATCATAACTTCTTTCTTTAAAGAAATCGAGTACCATGTTAAATTCGGATTATTTTATGGCTGCATCTAACTATCTTATTAGATTGCCTACATACCCTCAAACAGGATCAAGCCATTCATAGTTCAACTTAGTACGTCAAAGCATTCATAGTCATTATATGTAGGTAATATGCATATAGATATGCCATAATGCAATCTAACACTCAACCATATCGTAGTATCTTAGACTATATAAATATATGTATGACATGGTATACAAATGCATAAATCAAATTAAAAGCATTTGCAGAATTATCAATCATATGTATATATATATATATATATACACGATAAAAGGAAAAGACCCACTCATCTGAGGTCCGCGCTACGACTCCCTAGCACGAATATCAAGACATCACGAACCATCGTCGCCTAGAACAATTATAAAATCACGTCTCAGAGTTTATAACAATAGAACACATAATTTACATAAAGCACATCCCTACGTAATTCGATCCGGAAGATCCACATTTTAATTCTAGAACAATATCCTAAAGTTTCGGGACGATCCAACGGTCGGATCTTCGCCAATTGCCAAAACCAAGTGGCGGTTAACGTTTTATTTTACGAACTTACAAATCAAATTCAAAAAGATATGTGTGTCGGATTCCCAATCCGTAAGTTCTTATAATCCTCAAATATTACGAACAATAACTTGTTAAAGTTTGATGACGATCCAACGGTTGGATCGTCGATTCATATAATGACCTAATCACATATTGTAGAGAATTTAGGTTCTAACGATCAACATACGTCATACTATTATCAGAACTGAATTCAAGGCATCTAATTTAGCCTAAGAATAGCATCGATGACCCCCTGGCCACGTGCCGCTGTGGGTGGCGGTCGGAAAATTCAACTATTTTTAAAAATTCTCAAAATTCCAGAAATAAAGATCTCAAAGAGTCAAGCAAAGTTTATACCTGCAGCTAAGTCCAATTTGGCCTAGAAAGGCTCCAATTTCACTCAAACTAGTCGGAAACCCTAGAAATAGGTTTGTTCGATTAGCCTTCTTCGGTGCTCCGCCGCTCCTACAATTGTTTGGGGTTTGTTCTTGGCACCCCAAGGAGTGATTTGGAAGTGATGGTGGTGGTTGGGACCTTCGGATTCGATGGATTGCCGCCAAGAACTCTTGGTCCCTCCGGTGATGTTCTTCACGAATTTGGACCTAAAATCCTTTGATCTTGGGCGGAAATGGTAGATGGTAGGTCGTTGAGTTTGGTTACATGTAATGGATAGGTGAAATCACCTGAAAATAGTGGAAGTGGCCGGAATTTGGCCGAGTTGAAAACCGGGTCGTCGAAGATGTATGGGTCGACGGGAAAGGCTGGAGCCTTTCTATCTCTCCTCCCTTGGTTGGCTGTCACTCTCCCCTCCCTTCTGATTGGTCCATCTTTCCATTCTTTGATTCGTCCCCTGTTTCTTTCTCTCTCTCCCGCAGCTCCCCCTCATTTCTTTTTTCCTTCACTAAACTTAAAAACTGATTGGGAGTTCAATTTAATCAAAACTAAACTTAAAATAATGAATTTCAAACGTTCGTAACTGTACCGATATACTCTGGACTCGCAAACGACTTTCACCTATGTGTTCGTACCAACGAGTACTACTTAAATACGCTAAAAGAATAAGTCATACGTTTCTTTAACGATGGTCAACAGAAGTCCAAGTCCTTGCTTCTAGGGCATTTTCGTCAATTCCCTCGATTAAAATAAAAAAAAAAGTAAAGTTAGGGACAAGTTGTCCCATGAGGACTCACTCCAAATGAGTTCAGAAAGTATCCAATAGGTTCCTTGTTGTTCTAAATGCTGTATCTGCTACCAAACCAAATGTGTGGTATATTGATAGTGGGTGCTCTTGTCACATGATTGGAGACAAAGAGGCTTTCTCATCTCTTGCTCTTTTTATTGGTGGGGGTGTTGTGTTTGGTAGTAGGGACAAGTCTCAAATTACAGGAAAATGTGATGTTAAGATCCCTGGATTACCTAAGCTTGAAAATGTTTGCTATGTTGATGGGTTAAAGTCAAATCTCATTAGCATTAGCCAGTTGTGTGATGATGTGGTTGATGAAATGTACTTTTAAAAAAAAAGGGTTGTCAGATTGTGGATGAACATGGAAAGAACTTGCTTGTTCTCCCGAGATCTGGAGACAATTACTACATTCTTAATGTCTCTAAAGTTTCTGAATACTTTAAGTGCAACCAAGCTATTGATGAAGCTAGTGTATTATGGCATAAGAGACTTGGGCATGTGAACTTCAAAGACCACAAGAAACTGTCCAAACATGAGGTTGTGAGAGGGCTACCATCTTTTTTTGTTTCTAACTCATATGTTTGTGGATCGTATCAATTAGGAAAGTAATCTCGCATGGCTCACAAGAAAGTGACTGACATTGGAACAACTAAGCCTCTTCAATTGATTCATATAGATCTCGTTGGACCAATTCAAACTTTATCTCTTGGTGGCAAGAAGTACATCTTGGTAATTGTGGATGACTACTCTAGATGCACTTCGGTATGCTTTTTAAGGGAAAATTTTGATACCTTTCAATAGTTCCTCACTGTGTATATAGTAATGTTGAATGAATCTCTGTCTAGCCATCCTGTTCTAGTTAGAATCAGAACTGATCATGGAACCGAATTTGAGAATGCTTATGATTGTTGTTTATCAAATGGTGTCAAGGATGAATTTTATGCTCCAATCACCCCTCAACAAAATGGTGTAGTGGAAAGAAAAAAAAAATCATGTTTTGATAGAGATGACTAAGGTTCTACTTTATAGCAAAAACATGGCAAAACACTTTTAGGCCGAGGCCATAAACACTGCTTGCTACATCTCAAATCGAATGTTTCTCAAAATTGGCACTAATGTGACACCTTATGAACTCTGGAGGGGTAAGAAATCAATGGTAAAGTATTTCAAAGTCTTTGGGAGTATGTTGCTACATTTTACGTGATCGAGAACATCTAGTAAAGTTTGATACTAAGAGTGATGAAGGAATCTTCTTGGGGTACTCTAACACAAGTCAAGCTTATAAAGTTTACAATCTGAGAACAAAAACCATCATGGAGTACATAAATGTCAAGATTGATGACACTGATGTTCCCTTCTTTGGTAACTGGAAATGATGATGTGTTATTTCCCTCTAAGGATAATAGTGATGCTTCTGTTGAGTCAAATGTCGTGTCAAAAAGTGACAATGAGAGTGAATCAAGAATTGACCAAGATTCTCGTGTTCTATTCAATGATAAACTGAAGTGGGCCAGAGGTCATCGTGATGAACAAATTGTGGGTCCGATTGATATAGGCTTTAGAACTCAAAGACAAATAGCTGATGAAGTTGCAAATATTTGTTATATCTCCCAGATTGAGTACAAGAATATTAAAGATGCTTTAACTGATTAAGAATGGATCTTGGCTATGCAAGAAGAGCTGAATCAGTTTGAGAGGAATGAAGTCTGGTCCCTTATTGATCATCTATCAAACACTAATGTTATTGGTAGAAAATGAATTTACAAGAACGAGTCAGATGAGTCAGGAAATGTGATAAAAAATAAGGCTAGGCTTATGGCTCAAAGATACTCTCAACTCAAAGATGTTGATTTTGATGAAACATTCGCTCCTGCTGCTCGTCTTGAATCTTTCAGACTTCTTTGTGCTATTGCATGCCATTTAAAGTTCAAGATATTTCAAATGGATGTCAAAACCGCATTCCATAACAGATATCTTAATGAGGAAGTTTACGTTGGAACAACCTAAAGGCTTTGAAGATCCTCATAATCCTAACGGTGTATACAAGCTGAGGAAGGCTTTTAATGGTCTCAAGCAAGCTCCATGTGCTTGGTATGACATGTTATCTTCTCATCTTCTTACTCATGGTTACATACGTGGCTCAGTTGACAATACACTGTTTGTAAATAAGGTGAAGTCTTATGTTGTGATTGCTCAAGTGTATGCAGATGATATTGTCGTTAGCTCCACCTCTGATTCTCTTGTGAAGCAGTTTATTGATATGATGACCAGTGAGTTCGAAATGAGCCTTGTTGGAGAACTAGACAATTTTCTTGGACTTCAAGTCAAACAAAAAAAAAGGATGACATTTTCATCTCTCAAGCCAAGTATGCCAATAATTTAGGGAAGAAATTTGATCTTGAATTATCTAAAGCTGCTAGATCGCCAATGAGTACGTGTGCCAATATTCACAAGGACTTGAGAGGCAAGGATGTTGACCAAACATTGTATAGAAGCATGATTGGAAGCCTACTCTATTTAACTGCAATTGGGGTGTGTGCTCGGTTTCAAAGTTGGCCTAAGGAGTTTCACCTATTGGTAGTTAAGAGGATTATCAAATATGTAAGCGGAACTACTGATTTTGGGCTACAATATACCCATGACACCAATACCAACTTGGTTGGATATTGTGATTTTGATTGGGATGGGTGCATTGATGTTCGAAAGAGTACTTCTAGGGGAGTTTTCTATGTTGTGAACAATCTGGTAGCTTGGCACAGCAAGAAGAAAAATTGTGGCTCTTTGTCTATAATTGAGGTTAAATATGTTGCTGCTGGAAGTTGTTGCACTCAATTAATATGGATGAAGCAAATGCTCAATGACTATGGTACCTCTCAATCCACCTTTCTTATTTACTCTATAATCTGGGCCATGTGCCAATTCTCTCTTTTTTTTGTCCTCTCCCCAAAATCAAAACAAAAATTCAAATGGGAGAATGTTATAAGATAGGGGCGTCTTCAAATGAAAGGATATATTAGCAAATGGGAAAATCCCCTCATTTTGGCATTCCATGCAATGTAATGTGTAGTGCTTCAAGATCCCCCTCCGTAGGTCATGAATCAAATTCTCTAAAAAATCCATGGTGATTCATCAAAATTTCACCTTTATTCAAATGGCCTTGGCATTTCTCACATTGGTGCCTCACTCAAAGTTCTTCACCAAAGTTAGCTTTTCTTCCAAGGCTTATACCTTACCTTTTGTGAGTCTTGTCATTTGTCCATATTATGTACAAAGTGTTGTTTCTTAAGGTCAATGGATTATTAAAAGTTTGATAACTTTGAAAATGCTTTTGAGATTAAATGCTTGTTTTTATGATTTCAAGATGGCTATCACCAATCCTATACCCTTACCCTGTCACATCACAGTTGCATCATGAGTAAGTGTTCATCTCTATATTACTGTCTTTGTATGCCCTTGAAGAGTTGTCTCTTGAGAATTGCATTGCATATTATTTTGTCAAACACTTGTCTTATCAATATCTCTTGGAAGCATCGATATTCAAACTACTTTTTCTAATCCCTTTCATGAATTGTGCTTTTGCTGGAGTTTATTGGTGCAAAGATTCAATTGTTATATAGATCTTTATAATATTAATGAGATGCTTTCGGTTGTGTTGGGTACATTTGTTTATGTTTATGCTCAAATTTGTATATCAGTGGACCTCTTCTTTTTCTGTTAAGTCACTGTCCCTCATCAGAAACATGAAGTCATGATTTAGGTTTATAAGGGAGTGTGTTTTCATGAAGAGCATCAATTATGGGGGAGTTCAATTTCATTGCATGCATCATTTCTAGGAGAGTTGGGTCACTTACCTGCTCTTTCTTGTTGCTTCAATTTGCTTGGACATGCTCATACGATATATTGCTAATTCCTTATCCGTTGTGCTTTTGTTGTTCTTGCATTGTAATTTGCTCCAAATTTCAAATTGCATATGATATTCTGCCCTGACTTTATCTTACCATGACAAAATGGGGGAGAAACTTTTTAGTTGTGTTTTAATACCTTGAAAGTCAGTCACCCATAAAAACTTCACTTGTTTTTGTCAAGATTTGTTGTTTTGCAGGATCCATTCCTTCGTTCATTTATTGAGGGTGGGTGAGTGAAATTAGCTGATTTGGGGTATTTTGCCAAGGAAAGCCAAAGGGAGAGACTGCGAATTCTAGACGTTTAGGTTTGGCTTTCATTGTTAACATTGTAAATGTACCACAAGCTCAATCTAGCTTTAGGATGTTCTCTGTTTACGGGTGGTGTCTGCTGCGAAGATATGTACAAGGATGAGACACATCTCACAGTTGGAAGTATGCCCACAAAGCCACTCATTTGATGTAAGAGCTTTTGGAATACTTATTGTATTAAACTATTAAATGTTTAATGAAGTGCAAAGCTTATTGTTAATCACTATTTATTGTATCATGTGTTTAAGCAATAAGGGAATCCAAGGAAAGTATTTAATCAGAGAGAGAAGTGATCTAAGTAAGTTAGATTAATGAGACCTTTCTCTTATGTTCATTCCTAAAACGTTCCTAGCTATAGGATTCCCAATTGGGCATTGACAATCCGCTAAGGTTTGTATGTGTTATGTCAACTCAAGCGTGAGTATGACTAGTCTCAAGTCATTTAGTATTGGACACTAAGACAAACACGTAGGTGCTCGAAGGGTTAATCGAGTACACTAAACAACGATCAAAAGAGAATTCGAACATACATGTCATGTAATAACTCGTTAGTTGCAATATGCAAAGTAGTCCTTTGACCTGAGGCATCATAGATGTCTAGTGGTTTGGTCCTTGATCTTTGATCATGTCAAAGGCATTCCATCGAAAGTGTCCACGACATTGTTGGGGTCAAGATATCTAGTCATGTAGGCATATGATGAAGGATGATTTTGTGAAAACATGTTCATTTGAATAACATCTATAGCATGCATTTAACAATTAAAAGGCGGAATCATGCTTGCATGCATTCAAAAACAAAACATTACCCATGAAATTCAAAGCCTAGTAGATTGGTGAACCAAGACTCAACTCAAATCAAAGTGAGTTGAGAAATTTAGACCTTTGTAGATTCCTCTTTGCATAAGCAAAGGCTAATCACACAAAGAGAGGGCCTTCATTCCTTGCTTCTTAGATCCATGGTTTTGGATGGAAGAATATGGTTCACCAAGTTCCCAAAATTGAGAACCTCTAAGTGTCTACACCAAGGTCAGATTGGAGAAGAAATGAGTGACCTTGGAGGAGTGGGATTGCTAGCTAATCCCTCTAAGGGGGCCGGCCTCTTTAGAGAGAAAGGAGAGCTTTGTGTTCTCTCCAATTTCCTAAAAGAAACCCTTAATGAATTTTAGACTATAAAGTTCTTTATATAGTCACTTCTTTAAATGACCTAAAGAACCAAAAACCCTAATTCAACACACATGGCCGGCCACATAAGGGATTTGGGCTTTTGGGCCTTTGTGAATCTTTATTCATTAAATTGTCATACAACTTAAGTCAATGGGCTTGATGTTCGAAGCCCATTGGGCCTTAAGGTCCAAAACTATCCTGAGGTCTTTAACGAACTTATTCGTTTGATTAATTAACATATTAATTAATCCTTGCCATAAATAATTAAACAATTTAATTATTCTTACTCATATCCATTGTTTCTTCAATCTCCACCTTACACGGTGTACGATCCATTAGGTTCCTTTTAGCGAGGCAGTGGGCGATTAAAACTCTTTCAAATCAATTGTGAATTGAAACTTACTTTCAATTCTCCCTTTAGTGTTTATACACGTTTAGGGCTTCCACAAACCAAGAGTGATACCTAGCAGCATATCATGGTTACCCAAGCTAATCAGAAGAGGTGGAGAACCTATTCAGTTTAGGATTACAAATGCAATACGATCTTTCTCTAATACAATACTCTTGACCACATTGTTTGGTTTGATAGTTTATTCATGTCTACTATCCAATGTGATTCGTGTGCTTATATGATTACCTTGAATGTGATTTGGAACGACTTCCTAAATCTCATTCATACTCTGGCCAGAGATTCTTAATCATATCATAGAGTATTCTCCCTCAAACCGGTTCGAAGGTTAGAGATCCCTTGTTGCGCATTCACTTGCCTCCATGGCTAAGTGGCTTAACCCCAACTATGCCGTGGACACCCTCCTTTTGGAGTGACTTTTGACATAATCAAAGATCAAGGACTTAACCACAAGACAACTATGATGCCTCAGGTCAAAGGACTACTTTGCATTATCCCAACCATGAGTTCTCATGTGACATGAATATGAGAACTCTTCGTTGATCGTGTTCAGTGAACTCATTCTCTATTGAGCACCTACGTACTTGTCTTGATGTCACACACACCAATGACTCGAGACTAGTCACTCTCCCTGAGAGAAGACACAGCACGTACTGATCTTAACGGACTGTCAATGCCCAATTGGCAATCCTATGATCAGGAACGTTTAGGATGTGTCTCCGAAAGAATGGTCTCATGAATCTAACTTCTTTAGATTGCATTCTCCCAATCACATATTCCTTGGACTTATCGTTTAAGCATATAACATTTATATGAGACGGCTTAAACAATAATCTTTGCCCTTGATATTAAACTAGATTAGTTTAACATGTGAAATGTCCGTAAAGTATCATCATATGATTGGTTTTAGGGCACATTTCTAATAATCTCCCACTTGCACTAGAGCCAATCAGCTTGGTCATCAGTGATGATGCCTCTTCTGTAGTCATTTCATAAATGGCTGAATAGTAGGCCTAGACAATGGATATCTATATGTTATCCATAGAAGCAACCTTGAGAATAACGACATCACCATTATACATGATTCTCAATCATGTGGTTCAGTCTCTCATTTGAGTTCGGATCTTGATGAGACCTTGATTCCCTGGCTTGAGCTATCGCCCCATTAGTGTCGTAGTGTCGATACACTAGAGACACTTTCTGGTTGGAACCGAATAGAGAGTTCATAAATGAACTTTCCCATCCAAACAACATTGTTGTAAGCTTCTATATGGCAATATATTTTGCATTCATAATGGAACACACTAAAGTCATTACTTTTAATGTTTCCATCCAAGTATCTCTTTAGTCATAATAAAGAGATATCTGATTATCTCTTCATTCATAATAAAGAAACATCCAATGATGGATTAGATTCATAATCTAATACATTTACGCTTCCATTACGTTACTCTAATTCTTCCTCATTCTGTGAGGAATCTATCCTTTAGTATTTCTTAAATACTCAAGGACTCACTTGACAGTTGCCATGGTTCTGATCTTGGGCTTGCACTGATATCGTCTTGTACCTTTCTAGGTACAACTCATATCAATGTTTTTCATACAATATGAAATACATAAATCACCTTTCTGCGTATGCATAAAGGATTCTATTTACGCATTATTTCTTTGGGAGTCAAAGGGTACGTTCCCTTTGAGAAGGGCAACTTGCTAGTCTCACTAGAGTCGTCCTTCTAATTGAAGTTTATCATCATATGAGAAACTTCCTAGCATCTCTTGTCTATTATTAGGGACTGATATAATCGAATTATATCTTGAAATATATCATTATAGATTTCTATCCCATGTATTTAGACTATATCTCCCATATACATTCTATCGTTATAGAATGTTTAAAGTCATAACTTTAACGAAGAAGTATACTTTTCATTTCCAAAATTAATATATCATATATGTGTATATATATATATATAATTAAATTTAGGAATATGATTAACTCCCACTGATCTTTTGTAAACCTAGTAAACAAAAGATTCATTCACATCTTTATGAGAAATCAAACGATTTGATCTTTCTCTCATAAGATGCTTATAGCTCCCACTAGCTTGCTAAGATCCATGATGGATGGATCTCTACAACTTACATGTCTTGTGATTCATAGTTTTAGACATATATTATCAAGACTATCTTAATAATGGTTTCGGAAACCCATATTATGTCCAAACATTTAATCACCATTTAGTTGTAGCTAGCAATCTTCGAATTAATTGAAACCATGACTACGTCAAAGACGGTTTCTTCAAAGTCAACCAATCTCTTTGATTGTAGTCACCTTAAGCTACCAAGTAGCTATGAAGGTTTCATCATTTCGTGTCAAATGGTACTTTACCATTTCCTTGAGTATATCTCGTATATATACTCAATGTAGTCATAAGGATTTTCATTCTTATTTCTTTCGAATTAAGAGGTGCAACTCTATGACATAGTCATAAAGTTCAAACCATTCAACTGAGACGGTTTATAAATCCTTCTCGACTACCTTGGAGCTTGTGGTATAGGAACTAGGTTGTTATATTTGTTGATTACTATCTTGTCTCTCAAAGAACCCATTCTTTGAGTTCTATCTTTCGTTCATTTGCTCTATCTTAGGCAAATCCTGGTGTAGGATTACAATGAACTACCAACAAACAACATTTGTTAGTTGGTTTATAGAAGTGATATCCAAATGTTAATTTAAGGATACCCACAAGATAATTCTTTAAACAAATATTGCTTATTAGCACACAACCCCAAATCTTAACATGATTAAGATTTGTCTTTCTTTCCAACTACATCTTATGGAGTCATGAAAATTTTGGAAGATCTTCTAATTGACAATCATATTGTCTTAGAAGCATATATCCTATATATGGGTAATTGATAACATCCAACGAACTAAATCTTATTCAAGTTCGTTCTTCTCCTAATGGAGAAATCCATTATCTTTTGATGCTTATTTCCTTGATATTTTTCAAGGAAACTGTTCTAAAGTGTTATCTTTCCTTGGATCAAATCTAAGGAGGTAAATACTTGAGACGTCTTACTCATCAACTTACATTTCTTGAATTCTTTGAAACCTTTTGCAAAGTATTCGGACTTGTGTTTATTCAGAATAAACTATAGTCCAACCGAGAGCGATCTTCGGTGAATGTCATACAGCATGAGTAGTATTATGTTGTGGACAAGTGCCACTAACATCTAAGTGAATTAACCTCAACAACTTTGTGATTCTTTCTTCTTTCAAAAAGAATAAAGATTCGAACATTTCGCCTCTATACAATTTTAATAAGAAGGTATTGGATCCGGATCTAACGATCCAAAGCATCCATCTATGACCAACTCATAATTTATGTTTTAGAGGTATCACAACTCAGTTGGGATTAGTCACCACCTTGCAACCTTTTGGTTTTTAAGCATCGTTATTTTCTAAACAGTTAACACTACCATATCATCTCTACTATAGAGACAATCAATTAGATTACAATAATCTAATCATTCATTAATAAAGAACAATGTTTTGTCAAACAAAACATTCATCCATCCCTTATAGTGATGGAATTAAGTTCCTTAAAATTGGAATGTAAAGACAATCTTTGGTTTTTCCAATTTCTTTGGTAGTTCATATGAGGAAGTAAGTACCATCTGCTTTCGCAGAGATCTACATTTGATTCACGTTCCGAATGTGAAGTACTTTCTCTTCTCTCATTAATCTTCTACTTTTTATTAGCCACACTTTTACAACAATTGTAAAACATAGTTACTAATACGGAATCAAGCATTCAAGTAGAAGAACCAACTGTTTTGAACTTTTCAAGAACAATTTACAACACCTTCGAAAGGTGTGTTCTTGACACTTGCAAGACATTTCTTGCAAATACCCCTTCCAATGTCCATCCTTTCATAAAGAAAGTTTGTTCCCTTGGAGTTTATTTCGCTTTCTTCATTTGACTTCTCCTTTAACTACAATAGTCATGGTCCCTAAACTCCCACTATCTCTCTTGAAACTTATTTCAATTGTGTTATACACATCAAACGATTTGGAGAGTGTGTGGTTATTGTTCACTATATAGTTTACAATAAACTTAGTGAACCATTTGGATAGGGACACAAAGGTGAAGTCCTTGCCTAGTTTCCATTTCTAGAAGTGGTTTAACACTTCAACACTCAATGATTCAAAATCATCATAAGTCCATGTTGATGGACTATTTTTGTCAACCAACCATTATGTTCTAAACATAATTACAAACTTTCAAGAGTTGTTCAAGGCAACTCTCATTTCTTCATACAACAATTTGTAAGTGAAGAATTATGGCACATAAAGTGTCCATGCCTTTGTGCTTTCTTCTTAAGTTCCTTGTTCATGTAACAAAGAAACAAGCACTAATGTTTGCGTTAGTTAAGGGTTGTTCAAAACAACTCTTATTTCTTCATACAACGATTTGTAATTGAAGAATTATGACTTTAAAAGTGTTGTCCTCTTTATGATAGACTTATCTAACATGTTCTTCCAATGGTACATTATCAATAGGAAGATTGTGAGGATGAGACTACTTAGGTACATATACAATCCATTTAAGACAATCTTTGGGATTGTTGTACCAAGTCCGGAAACTAAAGCGTTCGGCTTTTCTTTGTCAAGTTTTGGATAGCGTTTGCAAATATATTGGTAAACAAATACATAACAAATATAAATTGATTGATTTTAAGCCATTTGATTCGGGTCTTTAAATCAAATAGCACCACCCACTATTTTTGGCAAATTCCATATCCCTCAATGGAATTCGAGAGTTATGTTGAACTCTTAGCGGGGTATGGGAGGCTCACCATTACCAAGCCCACCTCAGAAGAATATCATATTGGCTAGCAACAATAATGATGAGAGGATAACGCTTTAGCCATTTACAACTTTTGTAATTACCCATCTAGTTTGGCCTCTAGAGAATGATGTCTCAGAAGGATATCATATTGGCACCATTGCACTTAGTTAAGTCATTCCCACCATGCTAGTTCAAGTAGGGGTTCAAAAATGGCCTCAGAAGAATATCATATTGACCATACTCGTTGCCTACCTTCACTTCATCATATGTTTATAGGCTTCTCCTGAATGTAAGCACATACTTTGCATACCCCAGAATTGGACGAATACGGTGTATGAGTCACAAACGATTTAAGCCCACCATGGTGGAAGGCCACGAAAGAGTGTTCAAAGCACTCTCACGCTTATCAACTTAATAATAGTTTGGTTGAGGGTTTTAGGTCTCATCATATATAAACATTCATTTTAATCTTATTAAAACAATTTGGTCCTATTACAACTATTGGTCCATGTGATTGATTTAGTAGTATATAATACTCCCACTAAGCTTGTAAAACGGTTTTTAAAGCAAGAGTATATGGTACTACTAACATAAGGTTTGCATTCATTGATGGACTATATAGTTGCCTTAGGGCCTTAGGATGATTATGAATCTTTGATAAGATCCAACACGAGCCTAGTGTTGAATCTCGGTCCAGGGATGGTGATTGATTTTAGTTACGCGTTTAATCACATTAAGGCGTGTTGTCTTATTGGGTGTTGGACCCGCTACTCCATTTTCATGCATATCAAATAAAACAAGAAAGGAGTACTTCAAAGTAAAGATGAGCTTATGCTCTTTACAACATTTGAATAGTACAAATTACTTTAAAGTAAAGAAGAGCTTATGCTATTTTACAGCATTTGATCAAATCAAATTACAACCAAAATCTAATCTACACATTCCCATGGTTCAAACAAATTTGAAACGGCCTTTCACATAGCTCAATTATAATAGGCTTAGGTTCATAATCACCCTTTAATTAATTAACACTTTAACTAATTAAATTGAATGCAACATTTTCATTTGGTTTTTGTATCCATAAGATTGATTTAAATGGAGCTAAATGAAATGAAAATCCAATTCTCATTTAAAGAGACAAAACAATTTTGTTCTCCACCTAATTTGGGCCAATATGCAATAACCACAACTTATTTGGGCCATAAAGCAATTAACCTCAACTTTTGGGCTATATTGCAAAACTTTTGGGGTCACTTTGTAAAAACACAAAAGTCCACTACTTCATGTAATTACAACTAGAACCCAAAATTTAAACAATGCAAAAACTTCATTAAAGGAGCAAAACAATTTGTCCTTTAGCGTTTTTGGACCTAAACGTAAAAACGTAAACTTTTGGGCCAAAGTGCAAATACACAAAAGTATCAAAACTTTATGTAATTGCATAAAAACCCCAAAAGTACTCCCACTTGAGGGAGGGCCGGTTTTGGAGAAGGATTAGAGTGATGTGTGTGTTGATTTGTGAGTTTTGACATAAAGCATGCAAGTGGTGCAAGTGGTGTGTGTGAAAGGGAATTAATCCTTTCACACCCACCATTATTTCTACCACCATTTAAACAAATATCTAACACATTAAATCATTTGAAAAACATAAAATATAAACTTTATGAAATAAATCAAAACTTTGAATCAAAACACAAAACTTTTTGTTCTTGGCAAAAATGTCAAGAACAATGAAGAACATTCATGAAAAACCCAAAAAATTTCCATAAACATTTTTAATCCAAAAAACATCCCAAAACCATTCAAACTTTAGGGAAATAACATATAACCAAACTAGGGTACATAGGGGTTCCAAAAGTCACTTGAAAACACTTTTAACAAGTCAAACAAGAACCCAAAAATCCACCCTTTGGATTTGGCCGAAAATTCCCAAAAACATGGCACCAAATTTTAGCTCCAATATTCATGCTCATAAGAACTACATCTACAACATTTGAGATGGCAAATTTTCTAACAAAATTTACATTCAAAGAAACAAGAATAAAGCTTGTAACATATTACAACTTTTAAATCAAAACTATGAACTACAAAACCCAAAGGGATTCACCAACTACTAGACCTAGGCTCTGATACCACTTGAAGGATGATTTTGTGAAAACATGTTCATTTGAATAACATCTCTAGCATACATTTAACAATTAAAAGGCGGAATCATGCTTGCATGCATTCAAAAACAAAACATTACCCATGAAATTCAAAGCCTAGTAGATTGGTGAACCAAGACTCAACTCAAATCAAAGTGAGTTGAGAAATTTATACCTTTGTAGATTCCTCTTTGCATAAGCAAAGGCTAATCACCCAAAGAGAGGGCCTTCATTCCTTGCTTCTTAGATCCATGGTTTTGGATGGAAGAATATGGTTCACCAAGTTCCCAAAATTGAGAACCTCTAAGTGTCTACACCAAGGTTAGATTGGAGAAGAAATGAGTGACATTGGAGGAGTGGGATTGCTAGCTAATCCCTCCAAGGGGGCCGGCCTCTTTAGAGAGAAAGGAGAGCTTTGTGTTCTCTCCAATTTCCTAAAAGAAACCCTTAATGAATTTTAGGCTATAAAGTTCTTTATATAGTCACTTCTTTAAATGACCTAAAGAACCAAAAACCCTAATTCAACACACATGGCCGGCCACATAAGGGATTTGGGCTTTTGGGCCTTTGTGAATCTTTATTCATTAAATTGTCATACAACTTAAGTCAATGGGCTTGACGTTCGAAGCCCATTAGGCCTTAAGGTCCAAAACTATCCCGAGGTCTTTAACGAACTTATTCGTTTGATTAATTAACATATTAATTAATCCTTGCCATAAATAATTAAACCATTTAATTATTCTTACTCATCTCCATTGTTTCTTCAATATCCACCTTACACGGTGTACGATCCATTAGGTTCCTTTTAGCGAGGCAGTGGGCGATTAAAAATCTTTCAAATCGATTGTGAATTGAAACTTACTTTCAATTCTCCCTTTAGTGTTTATACACGTTTAGGGCTTCCACAAACCAAGAGAGACACCTAGCAGCATATCATGGTTACCCAAGCTAATCAGAAGAGGTGGAGAACCTATTCAGTTTAGGATTACCAATGCAATACGGTCTTTCTCTAATACAATACTCTTGACCACATTGTTTGGTTTGATAGTTTATTCATGTCTACTATCCAATGTGATTCATGTGCTTATATGATTACCTTGAATGTGATTTTGAACGACTTCCTAAATCTCATTCATACTCTGGCCAGAGATTCTTAATCATATCATAGAGTATTCTCCCTCAAACTGGTTTGAAGGTTAGAGATCCCTTGTTGCGCATTCACTTGCCTCCATGGCTAAGTGGCTTAACCCCAACTATGCCGTGGACACCCTCCTTCTGGAGTGACTTTTGACATAATCAAAGATTAAGGACTTAACCACAAGACAACTATGATGCCTCAGGTCAAATGACTACTTTGCATTATCCCAACCATGAGTTCTCATGTGACATGAATATGAGAACTCTTCGTTGATCGTGTTCAATGAACTCATTCTCTATTGAGCACCTACGTACTTGTCTTGATGTCACACACACCAATGACTTGAGATTAGTCACTCTCCCTGAGAGAAGACACAACACGTACTAATCTTAACGGACTGTCAATGCCCAATTGGCAATCCTATGATCAGGAACGTTTAGGATGTGTCTACGAAAGAATGGTCTCATGAATCTAACTTCTTTAGATTGCATTCTCCCAATCACATATTCCTTGGACTTATCGTTTAAGCATATAACATTTATATGAGACGGCTTAAACAATAATCTTTGCCCTTGATATTAAACTAGATTAGTTTAACATGTGAAATGGCCGTAAAGTATCATCATATGATTGGTTTTAGGGCACATTTCCAACATATGAATGCACAATAAGGGATCTCTAACCTTCCATGATGGAAGGAGAATACTCTAAGATATGATTCAGGAGTCTTTGGCCAAAGCATATGAATATGACTTAGGAAGTTTGTTCCAAATCATATTCAATTGAATCATATAAACAAGTATCACATTGGATAGTAGAAATGAAACAAACTATCACTCAAACAATGTGATTAAGAGTATTGTATTAGAGAATGATTGTATTGCATTGTAATTGTAACTGGATAGGTTCTCCAACCACTTCTACTTAGCTTGGGTAGCCATGACATACTGTTAGGTGTCACTCATGGTTTGTGGAAGCCCTGAAGATTAGCAAACACTAATCTTCAACAAAGGAAGAATTGAAATGTTTTTTCAATTCACAATCGATCGTTAAGAGTAACAATCGCCTACTGCCTCGCTAATTGGAACCTAATGGATCATACACCGAGTAAGGATGAAAGTGAAGAAATATAAATGAGATAGATAAGTGATTAAATGGTTTAATTGAGAATGGTCAAGATTAATTAATTAGTTAATTAATTTTACGAAAGGTTCGTATTGGGCTTTTAAGTTGGTTTTGGGTTTCGGGGCCCAAAAGTGTTTTGGTCCACAAGGCCCATTATCTTTAAGTTGTATGACAACTAAAACAAAATGGACAATTAGCCCAATAACAAAGACAAGGCCGGCCATAAGGGTGAGTGGATGCAAACTTGAATTAATTACAAGTTTGTCACTCACATGTGATGTAGTATAAAGTCAACTTTATAGCTTTTTCTCGTTAGTGTTTTCTTGAGGCAAAGAAGAGAAACACTTTCTCTCTTTTTCTAAAAGGAGGCCGGCCACTTAAGGAAGAATTAGCTAGCAATCTTTTCTTCTCTAAGTCATGCATTTCATCTTCACACCTCATCCTTGGTGTGGAGACTTAGAGACACCAAATCTTTGGTGTTCTTGGAGATCCTTTCCTCACATCCTCAAGGAGCAAAGGAGCATCAAAAGGAAGAAAAACACAAGGAAGATCTAAGGAGCTATGAGGTGACTTGAAGGCCCTCCACTTGGGTGAATCCCTTGTGTAAACAAGGATGAGCTTCAAGGGTAATGAATCTCTAAATCTTTCCTTCACTTTAATATTGTTAAAGAGTCTTGTGGTTCACCATTCACTAGGCTTTGAAAGTCATGGGTTTTAGAATTGTTTTTTAATGCATGCCTACTTTAATGTTTAATTAGTTTGCATATGTGTTCAAATGTTCTCACATGTTCTTAGCTAGGACAAACATTTTCCTTCAAGTGGTATCAAGAGCCTTGGTCTAGTTTATGGTGAATCCTTTTGGGTTTTGTGTTTTTTCATGGTTTGTGATTTAAATGTTGTAAATGTTACAAGCTTTGTTCTTGCTTTTGAATATAAATTTTGCTTGAAAATTTAACATCTCAAATGTTGTAGATGTAGTTCATTTAAGCATGAATATTGGAACTAAAATTTGGTGTCATGTATGTGGGGATATTCGGCCAAATCCAAATGGTGGATTTTTGGGTTCATATTTGTCTTGTTAAAAGAGTTTTCAAGTGACTTTAGGAACCCCTAAGTGCCGTAGGATGTTAACCCTCTTTTGTGTAGTGAAAATTTGAGTTTTATAGAGTGAAAACATTCATGGAGCTCTTATGAGTTTTCATGTGTGTTCTTCAAAGTTCTTGAAGTTCTTACCAAGAACAAAAAGGTTTGGCGTTTTGATTCAAAGTGTTTGATGTTTTTCATAAAGTTTTTTTTTATGGTGGTTGGTGTGACTTTATTGTAATAATTGGTATGATATTATTTGTCCTTTTCCACCTATCCCTTTCACCTTTTTCAACACTCTTTAAAATTTTGAATTTTCGCCAAAACCATTCCCCCCTTTTTCACTACCAAAACCAGCCACCCTACAAAGTAGGGTACTTTTGGGGCCTTTATTAAATTACATAAAGTTTTGATACTTTTGTGTATTTATACTTTGGTCCAAAAGTTTACGTTTTTACGTAAAGGCCCAAAATCACTAAAGGACAAATTGTTTTGCTCCTTTAATGAAGTTTTTGTTATTGTTGAAATTTTTTGGGTTCTAGTTGTAATTACATGAAGTTGTGGACTCTTATGTTTTTACAAAGTGACCCCAAAAGTTTATGTTTTAACATTGTGGCCCAATAGTTGTGGTCATTGTTTTTCGGCCCAAAAGACGATGAGAACAAAATGGTTTTGTCTCTTTAATGACAATTGGATTTTCATTTCATTGAGTTCCATTTAAATCAATTCTATGAATCTGAAAACCAATTGTTTAAGTTGCTTTCTTAGTTAATATGATTGATTAAGAAAAGGGTGATTATGAACCAAAGGCCTCGATAATTGACCTATGTGATTGGCCGCTTTACATTATGAATGCTTGGGTTAAGTAGTTTAGATTTGAATGTAATTTGATTAGTTCAAATTTGTTGTAAATGGACATAAGTCCATCAAATGTGTTGTAAAAGGGCATAGGCCCTTCTCTTTATTTCAAGTATTCCTATTTGTTTATTTGTATGCAAATTGGAATAGTTGGGTCCAACGCCCAATAGGAAATAACGGTTTAATTAGATTAAACGCGTAACTAAAATCAACAACTACCTACATTAGACCCAAGGTCCAACACAAGGCTCGTGTTGGATCAAATTAAATGGTTCATAATCATCCTAAGACCTAATATGACTATATAGTCCATATGAGGATGCAAAGCATTCGTTACTAGTTCCATATAGTCTCGCTTGTTTCATCGAAATAGTGGGAGTATTATATACTACTAATTCATATTAACTTGGACCAATGGTTGTGATAGGCCCAAGTTCTTTTAATAATATTAAAATAAAATTGATGTAGCCCAACACTACTCCCTCAACAAAACGAATATTAAGTTGATAAGCGAGAGATGCTTTGAACATCTCTTCGTAGGCCTTCCACCATGGTGGGCTCCAATCGTTTGTGATTCCTACACCGGCTTCACCCTATCATGGGGAAGTTCAAAGTATGTGCTTACATTCAGGAGGAGTCCATATGTACATACATGATATGGTGAGGTAGGCAACGACGATGGCCGACATCATATCATTGTGAGGCTATTCTTGAACCCCTACACGAACTAGCATGGTGGCAATAACTTAACTAAGTTCAATGGTGCCAACATCATATCATTGTGAGGCATCATTCTCTAGAGGCCAAACTAGATGGGTAATTACAAGAGTTGTAAATGACTAAAGCGTTATTCTCTCATCATTATTTTTGCTAACCAACATCGTATCATCGTGAGTTGGGCTTGGTAATGGCCAGCCTCCCATGCCCCATTAAGAGTTCAATATAACTCTCGAATTCCATTGAGGGATGTGGAATTTGCCAAAAATAGTGGGTGGTACTATTTGATTTAAGACCCAATCAAGTAGTTTAAAATCAACAATTTAATACGATATCTGTTATGTTATGTAGTTAACGACATGCCTAAAATTACACCCACCATTATACTTGACAAAAGGGGCCTTAGGGGCTAACATTTCCTTGCTTGGTATCGCCACATTGAGAATGTCTCAAAGGTGAAAGACATATTGTATGTGCTTAAGCAATCCCCTCCTCATGTACCTCCTACGAAATTAGCTTCAAAGGAGGAGTGTCAAAATTATGCTAGACACTATGAGGATGACTTACGAGCCAAATGCTTAATCCTCACTTCACTTAGTGAGGAGCTTATGAAGCTACATAAGCACATGGACACTTCTTGTGCCATGGTTGAAAGTTTGCGTAAGATGCATAACATTGAGACTAGTAATGTACTATTCTCAAATGTTTGTAGTCTATTGAATGCCAAAATGGCAAAGTGGACATCGGTCCATAAACATGGACAAAAGATGGAAACGATCTTTCAAGATCTTGAGAGTTTAGGAACTTCCATCGATGGGAAAATGGCCCAAGACTTTTTCCTTGCATCTCTCTCGGATGATTTCACTAAGTTTATTGTAAACTATAAAGTGAATAGATTCGATCATACTTTTACCGAGATGATTGACATGTGCTGTAAGTTTGAACAAGGGTTCAAAAAGGACAGTGGGAGTGAGAATGCAATCACAAAGAAAAGGTTACATAAGAAGAAGGCAATAAAATCCAAAGGAACATGCTTTCATTGTGGAAAGGATGAATGTTGGAAGAAGAAATACAGGGTGCGCATTACGAGCCTTATGACACGAACTTTTGAAGGGATTATTTTTGTCATAGAAAGTGTTTTTACAGTGAGCTCCAATTCCTGGATATTTGATTTAGGCGCTAGTCAACATATCTGTAATTCATTGCAGGGACTAACAGGGAGCAGGACACTGTGCAAAGGAGAGATGATTGTGGAAGTTGGGAACGGCACTAAGATCTCTGCAAAAGTAATAGGCACTTACATGCTTAAACTACCATCTGGGGAAGTCCTGGAACTTAAACATTGTTTATATTTTCCTTCATGTATAAAGAATTTTATTTCTATCTCTATGCTTTTACGAGATGGGCACTCAGTATTGTTTGACAAAATGAGTTGCACTTTATACTTGAACGGTTGTATTATCTCTCATGGTAATATGATAGAGGGACTTTTTCACCTAGAGACAAGTAGTGGGATGCACTGTATTGAAAGCGGGAATACCTCAAAACCTAAAAGGGTTAGAGAAGAAGTTAACCGAGAAAAGATGTGGAATCTTAAACTTGGACATGTGAACCTTGATAAGATTCGCAAGATGTCGAAAGATGGATATTTTCGCCCATTAGGTAATGCCCAAATGGGTACTTGTTAATGTTGCTTAAAAGGGAAGATGACCAAATCTCCATTCACTGGGAAAGGAAAGCGTGCCACTGAAATTCTAGGGTTAATTCACACTGACGTATGTAGACCTATGTCTACTACGTCGAGAGGAGGCTTCTCCTACTATATAACATTCACTGACGATCACTCTTGTTTTGGCTATGTGTATCTTATGAAGTACAAGTCAGAATTTTTTGAAAGGTTCAAAAAATTCAAGAATGAAGTTGAGAAGCAAACTGGGAAACAGATAAAGATCTTAAGATCAGATTGAGGGGGAGAGTATCTAAGTAACGAGTTCCTAGATTTTCTCAAAGAGTGTGGAATAATATCACAGTGGACTCCATCGGGAACTCCACAACTTAATGGAGTTTTTGAAAGGAGAAATCAAACCATGATGAACATGGTTCGTTCTATGATGAGTTCCGCCGATCTACCAGTAACATTCTGGGGATACGCTCTATATACAGCAGCTTACTTGCTTAATAGAGTACCTTCCAAGTTAGTTTCACAGACGCCCTATGAGATATGGCATGGAAGAAAGCCAAGTCTTAATCACATTAAGATTTGGGGTTGTGAAGCATATGCCAAGAAGCTTAAAGCTACTAAGCTTGAAGCGAGATCAGTTAGGTGCTATTTTGTGGGATATCTTAGAGAAACTATGGGATATGAGTTCTACCATCCTGACGACCAAAAAGTCTTTGTCGCTAGAACTGCTAAGTTTTTAGAGGACGAATTTGTTCTCAAAGGAACTATAAGTAAAATGATGGAAATTAATGAGATTAATGATAAACCACAAACAAGCACTCGACAAGTTAACAACCCTGTTCCTGAACCCCTAGCTCCATGTAGATCTGAAAGGGTTAGCAAGCCACCTAAGAGGTATGGCTTAGATAATGACTTTGGGGAATTGCACCTTCTAGGTGACAACGACACAAAGGAGAACCCTAGGGACTACACTGAAGCAATGTCCGACATTGACTCAAAGAGATGGCAAGAGGCCATGAAATCTGAGATGCATTCCATGTATCAAAATTAGGTCTGGACTCTTGTAGACCCTCCAGAAGGTATAGTACCTGTTGCAAACAAATGGGTATTCAAGAGGAAGCTAGGCGCTGATGGGAACGTGGAGACTTATAAGGCTAGACTAGTAACCAAGGGTTACAGGAAATGAAAAGGGATTGACTATGAAGAAACCTTATCTCCTGTAGCCATGATTAAGTCCATTTGGATTTTGCTTGCTATAGCTGCGTACCATGATTATGAGATATGGCAAATGGAAGTGAAGACGGCCTTTTTGAATGGCTACCTAGAGGAAGAGCTCTATATGACTCAACCCGAAGGTTTCGTGTCCAAGTCTGAAAGGACTAAGGTATGCAAGATTCAGAGGTCCATTTATGGACTTAAGTAAGCCTCTAGGAGCTGGAACATTCTTTTTGATACTGAAATCAAATCGTTTGGTTTTACTCAAAACGAAGATGACAATTGTGTTTATCAAAAGGTCATTGGGGATGCAGTTGTATTCCTAGTGTTATATGTAGATGACATATTACTATTCGAGAATGACACTGCAGTACTTTCTTCTGTAAAAGTGTGGTTGTCCAAAACCTTCCCCATGAAAGATTTGGGAGATGCATCTTATGTACATGGAATAAAGCTCTATCGTGATAGATCTAGAAAATTAATTGGATTATCTCAATCTATGTACATAGATAAGGTGCTAAGTAGGTTCCAGATGGAACAATCTAAGAAAGGTCTTCTTCCTGTAAGACATGGAATTCACCTTTCTAAGTCCATGGGACCTAAGATGAAGGAAATTTTGTGAAAAACATGTTCTTTTGAGCAACATCTATAGAGCATGCAATTAACAATTGAAGGCGGAAACATGCTTGTTTGCACTCAAAACAAAACATTACCCATGAAATTCAAAGCCTAGTAGTTAGGTGAACCAAGACTCAACTCAAAACAAAGTGAGTTGAGAAATTTATACCTTTGTTGATTCCTCTTTGCATAAGCAAAGGATAATCACCCAAGAGATAGGGCCTTCATTCCTTGCTTCTTAGCTCCATGGATTTGGATGGAAGAATTAGTTTTTCCAAGTTCTCAAAGTTGAGAACCTCTAAGTCTCCACACCAAGGAAGGATTGATGAAGAAATGAGTGGCCTAGAGGAAGTAAGATTGCTAGCTATGTTCCTCTAGGGTGGCCGGCCTCTTAGAGAGCAAAGAGAGCATTTGTTCTCATCTTTTCTCCCAAAAGAAACCCTAATGAAGAAAAGGCTATAAAGTCATATTTATACCTACCTTCATTGGAGTGGCAAACTTGTAATAAGTTCAAAACCCACTCCATTATCAATATGGCCGGCCATAGGGTGTTATTGGGTTCTTTGGGCCTTTGTGAATATTTAGTCATTAAGTTGTCATACAACTTAAGTCAATGGGCTTGACGTTCGAAGCCCATTGGGCCTGAAGGCCCAAAACTAACCCTAGGTCTTTTAACGAATATTATTCGTTTGATTAATTAACATATTAATTAATCCTTGCCATAAATAATTAAACCATTTAATTATTCTTACTCATCTCCGTTGTTTCTTCAATCTGAAGGAAAAATTTTGTCCTAGCCAAGAACAAGTATGAACATTTGAATACAAAGGCAAGCTATTAACACTTTAAAGTAGACATGCATTCAAAAACAATTCATAAAACCCATGACTTTCAAAGCTTAGTATATGGTGAACCAATAAACTCTTTAACAACATTAAAGAGAAGTAAAGATTTAGAGTTTCTTTACCCTTGAAGCTCATCCTTGTTTACACAGGGGATTCACCCAAGTGGAGGGCCTTCAAGTCACCTCCAAGCTCCTTGAATCCTCCTTGTGTTTTCCTCCCTTTAGTGCTCCTTTGAAGATTTGAGGAAATGAGGATATGTTCTCCAAAACACCAAAAGTTTGATGTCTCTAAGTCTCTTCACCAAGGATGTATCTTGTGAAGATGATATGGATGACTTAGGGAAGAAGAGATTGCTAGATGTCCTTTCCCTTAGTGGCCGGCCTCTTGGAAGAAAATGGAGAGAAAATGTTTCACCCAATTTCAACTAGAAAAACCCTTTTTTTGAAAATAAAGCTATAAAGTTGAATTTATACTTCATTACAAATGAGTGGCAAACTTGTAATTAATCCAAGTTTGCCCATCCACCCTAATGGCCGCCCTCTTTGATGTTATTGGGCTATTTGCCCATTTTGTTTTAGTTGTCATACAACTTAAACATAATGGGCGTTTTGGACCAAAACGCTTTTGGGCCCCGAAACCCAAAACCAACATATAAGCCCAACACGAACCTTTTGTAAAATTAATTAACTAATTAATTAATCTTGACCATTCTTCAATTAAACCATTTAATTGCTTATCCATTTCATTTGATTTCTTCACATACATCCTTACTCGGTGTACGATCTATTAGGTTCCAATTAACGAGGCAGTGGGCGATTGTTACTCTTAACGATCGATTGTGAATTGAAACCACATTTCAATTCTCCCTTTATTGATTAGTGTTTGCTAACCATTAGGGCTTCCACAAACCATGAGTGACGCCTAGCAGAATATCATGGTTACCCAAGCTAAGTAGAATTGGTTGGAGAACCTATCCAGTTACAACTACAATGCAATACGGTCCTTCTCTAATACAATACTCTTAATCACATTGTTTAAGTGATAGTTTGTTTCATGTCTACTATCCAATGTGATACTTTCCTATATGATTCCCTTAAATATGATTTGGAACAAACTTCCTAAGTCATATTCATTTGCTTTGGCCAAAGACTTTAGAATCATATCTTAGAGTATTCTCCTTCCACCATGGAAGGTTAGAGATCCCTTGTTGTGCATTCATATGTCTACATGACTAGATAGCTTGACCCCAACAATGCCGTGGACACTCCGATGGAATGCCGTTTGACATGATCAAAGATCAAGGACCTAACCATTAGACATCTATGATGCCTCAGGTTAAAGGACTACTTTGCATATTGCAACTTTAGAGTTCATACATGACATGTATGTTCGAACTCTCTTTTGATCGTAGTTCAGTGTACTCGATTACTCTTTCGAGCACCTATGTGTTTGTCTTAGTGTCCAACACCAAATGACTTGAGACTAGTCATACTCACGTTTGAGTCAACATAACACATACTAACCTTAGCGGATTGTCAATGCCCAATTGGCAATCCTATGGCTAGGAACTTTTTAGGAATGAACATAAGAGAATGGTCTCGATAATCTAACTCACTTAGATCAATTGTCTCTTAGAACAAATACATCCCTTGGATTCCCTTATTGCTTAAACACATGATACAATAAATAGTGATTAACAATAAGCTTTGCCCTCCATTAAACATATAAAAGTTTAATACATTAAGTATTCCAAAAAGCTATTACATCAAATGAGTGGCTTTGTGGGCATACTTCCAACACAATCTCTACCTTACACAGTGTACGATCCATTAGGTTCCTTTTAGCGAGGCAGTGGGCGATTAGAACTCTTTCAAATTGATTGTGAATTGAAACTTACTTTTAATTCTCCCTTTAGTGATTATACACGTTTAGGGCTTCCACAAACCATGAGTGACACCTAGCAGTATGTCATGGTTAACCAAGTTAATCAGAAGAGGTGGAGAACCTATTCAGTTTAGGATTACAATGAAATACGGTCTTTCTCTAATACAATACTCTTGACCACATTGTTTGGATTGATAGTTTATTCATGTCTACTATCCAGTGTGATTCATTTACTTATATGATTACCTTGAATGTGATTTGGAATGACTTCCTAAATCTCATTCATACTCTGGCCAGAGATTCTTAATCATATCATAGAGTATTCTCCTTCAAACGGTTTGAAGGTTAGAAATCCCTTGTTGCGCATTCACTTGCCTCCATGGCTAAATGGCTTAACCCCAACTATGCTGTGGACACCCTCTGATGGAGTGACTTTGACATAGTCAAAGATCAAGGACTTAACCACAAGACAACTATGATGCCTCAGGTCAAAGGACTACTTTGCATTATCCCAACCATGAGTTCTCATGTGACATGAGTATGAGAACTCCTCGTTGATCGTGTTCAGTCGACTCATTCGCTATTGAGTACCTACATACTTGTCTTGGTGTCAATCACACCAATGACTCGAGACCAGTCACTATCCATGAGATAAGACATAGCACGTACTGATCTTAACGGACTGTCAATGCCCAATTGGCAATCCTATGATCAGGAACGTTTAGGATATGTATACGAAAGAGAATGGTCTCATAAATCTAACTTGTTTAAATTACATTCTTCTAATTACATATTCCTTGGACTTATCGTTTTAAGCATATAACATTTATATGAGACGGCTTAAAACAATAATCTTTGCCCTTGATATTAAACTAGATTAGTTTAACATGTGAAATGTCCGTAAAGTATCATCACATGATTGGTTTTAGGGCACATTTCCAACATAAGACTCCTTAAGAGATACGGCAGATGAGTGCCATTCCTTATGATTCCGCCATAGGAAGTCTCATGTATGCCATGATATGCACAAGGCCTACTATCGCATATGTTGTGAGCATTACTAGTCGATATCAATCTAACCCAGGATCAGAACACTGGGCAGCTGTCAAGACAGTCCTTAAGTACTTAAGAAGAACTAAAGACATGTTCCTCATTTATGGAGGAGGGACAGAGTTGCGAGTGGAAGCCTATACAGATGCAAATTTCCAATCTGACGTCGATGATAAAAGTTCCAACTCCGGATATGTATTCACTCTAAATGGTAGGGCTGGGAAAAGCAAGAAACAAGATGTAATTGCTGATTCCACGACGGAAGCAGAATATGTCGATGTAGCTGAAGCTGGCAAATAAGCGTTTTGGATGAAGAAGTTCATTACTGAACTTGGAGTGGTTCCAACCATTACATCACTAGTAACTTTGTACTTTTGTAATACTGGGGCGATAGCTAAAGCCAAGGAACCCAGGGCTCATCAAAAGAACAAGCATTTTGACAGGTGCTTTAATATCATTTTGCTGTCGAGGGGAAAGTCATCATCCTCAAGGTTGCCTTAGCCGATAACGTAGCAGATCCACTAACAATGCCAATGTCTCAAATCCAACTTGACCGCCATATGGAAAAGATGGGTATTAGATACATGGGAAGGCGGCTTTGAGTGCAAGGGGGAGATTGTTGGAAGTATGCCCACAAAGCCACTCATTTGATGTAATAGCTTTTGGAATACTTATTGTATTAAACTATTATATGTTTAATGAAGGGCAAAGCTTATTGTTAATCACTATTTATTGTATCATGTGTTTAAGCAATAAGGGAATCCAAGGAAAGTATTTAATCTGAGAGAGAAGTGATCTAAGTAAGTTAGATTAATGAGACCATTCTCTTATGTTTATTCCTAAAATGTTCCTAGCCATAGGATTGCCAATTGGGCATTGACAATCCGCTAAGGTTAGTATGTGTTATGTCAACTCAAGCGTGAGTATGACTAGTCTCAAGTCATTTAGTATTGGACACTAAGACAAACACGTAGGTGCTCAAAAGGGTAATCGAGTACACTGAACAACGATAAAAAAAAGAGTTCGAACATACATGTCATGTAAGAACTCGTTAGTTGCAATATGCAAAGTAGTCCTTTGACCTGAGGCATTATAGATGTCTAATGCTTAGGTCATTGATCTTTGATCATGTCAAAGGCATTCCATCAAAAGTGTCCATGGCATTGTTGGGGTCAAGATATCTAGTCATGTAGGCATATGAATGCACAATACGGAATCTCTAACCTTCCATGATAGAGGGAGAATACTCTAAGATATGATTCGGGAGTCTTTGGACAAAGCATAAGAATATGACTTAGGAAGTTTGTTCCAAATCATATTCAATTGAATCATATAAAGAAGTATCACATTGGATAGTAGACATGAAACAAACAATCACTCAAACAATGTGATTAAGAGTATTGAATTAGAGAAGGACCGTATTGCATTGTAATTGTAACTGGATAGGTTCTCCAACCACTTCTACTTAGCTTGGGTAGCCATGACATACTGCTAGGTGTCACTCATGGTTTGTGGAAGCCCTGAAGATTAGCAAACACTCATCTTCAACAAAGGGAGAATTGAAATGTTGTTTCAATTCACAATAGATCGTTAAGAGTAACAATCGCGCACTGCCTCGCTAATTGGAACCTAATGGATCGTATATTGAGTAAGGATGAAAGTGAAGAAATATAAATGAGATGGATAAGTGATTAAATGGTTTAATTGAGAATGGTCAAGATTAATTAATTAGTTAATTAATTTTACGAAAGGTTCGTATTGGGCTTTTAAGTTGGTTTTGGGTTTCGGGGCCCAAAAGTGTTTTGGTCCACAAGGCCCATTATCTTTAAGTTGTATGACAACTAAAACAAAATGGGCAATTAGCCCAAGCCATAAGGGTGAGTGGATGCAAACTTGAATTAATTACAAGTTTGCCACTCACATGTGATGTAGTATAAAGTCAACTTTATAGCTTTTTCTCATTAGGGTTTCTTGAGGCAAAGAAGAGAAACATTTTCTCTCTTTTTCTAAAAGGAGGCCGGCCACTTAGTGAAGAATTAGCTAGCAATCTTTTCTTCTCTAAGTCATCCATTTCATCTTCACACCTTATCCTTGGTGTGGAGACTTAGAGACACCAAATCTTTGGTGTTCTTGGAGATCATTTCCTCACATCCTCAAGGAGCAAAGGAGCATCAAAAGGAAGAAAAACACAAGGAAGAAAAACACTTAGTTTGCATGCATGAATTTGATGCTAGAATATAAGGGAGTTTCACCTAATCGTTATGAACTTATATTCATAAGTAGTGGAGGTTGCTAGTCACGATCGTGTTAAGTAAATTCCTAGCATAAGTATCATGCAATTCATAGTTACAAGTGCCTTGTCAATGCTTCTGATTTTCATAGAACTTAATGATCTTTGCTCGTATCTGTATTATGCAATTCATGTAAGGAACTTGTGAGGAATAATTTGGGTTGTCGCATGCAATCATCCAATTCAATGAAAATAGGAAAATCTAAGGGTTAATTAGTGCAATTCACGGTTAATCTGGGGCATTGAGGTTTATGGTTTATCGAAAGAATAACTGAACATCAATTTGTATGCAAGTATGTCATGTGTGGAGAAGGAACTCTAGCTAACCAATCATCCATATTTTTTCCTAATTTCGTGCAGATTTCTCTAAGTCTTTAATATACTTGTTCTACTTTCAATTTCGTCAAAACCAATTCCCCCTTTACTTTGTTGAGTCATATTAGTTAGAAATTGTTTTAGTTTGTGTTTTTAAGTGTTTGGAGTTAAGTTAAAAACAATTTTCATCCAAAATTGTGTTTAGTGTCAGAAACTGCCTAGTTTGTGTTTTTAGGCAGTTTTGAGTGTTTTTAGCTTATTTTGAGTCTTGTGAACTTGTTTTGAGTCTTTTGAGTCTATCCAAATGTTTTTAGTTTGTTTTTGTGTCTTTGAGTCAGTTCCCTCATAATCCCCGGTTTAAGAACGATGCCTACTTACATATATACTACAATTGTCACAAGAGGGTTTAATTTGTGTGTTAAGTTAAATTTTCGCATCAAATTTTGGTACCGTTGTCGGGGATTAGCAACTTTGCTAATCCCTTGTTATTTCTTTTTGTTTATTCTCGTATGTTTTTTATTTAGCTTCTAACCTTGTTTTGTTTTCTTGTTTTTAGGTACTAGTTTATGACTCGAAGTTCTCAACTGGTTCGTGAGCATATCTTAGACTTTGACGACGATTTCGAGCAGACTTTGAGAAGGAAGAGGAATCAACAAGAGCCCCAACCACCTCAACATGCACCAAATTTTGAAGAATACGAAGTACAAGTGGAAGGGGAGGCCACGACTCAGATTTTTTAAGAAGTCCAAGATATGGCAGCAGATAATCAAACAATAAAGGAGCTTTCCGCTTCGGGATTACACAATGCTATGCCCTTATGCATTGAACATCTAGGGCGGCCCAAGATAAGACCGACGAGTTCGAATTAAAGTCCAGTTTATTGCACCACATTCCTAAGTTCCATGGGTTGTCCATGGAAGATCCTAATAAACATTTGAAGGAGTTCGAGGTTGTTTGTTCGAGCATGACCTCTGTGAATGTTGATGGGAGCATTCTGAAAATGAAGGCTTTTCCCTTTTCTCTCTTGGAAAAGGCTAAAGATTGGTTGTATGAACTAGCCCCCGGAACTGTCACATCATGGGAGAGTATGAAACGGGCGTTTTTGGAGAAGTTTTTCCCAACTTCTCGAGTCATTCTTCTACGCAAAAGGATTAGTGGCATTTAGCAAAACCAAGGTGAATCATTTCCAACTTATTATGAACGTTTTAAAACTCTAGTTGCTTCATGTCCATAACACCAAATGAAGGAGGAGCTTCTTCTTCAATATTTCTACAAAGGGCTTCTACCAATTGAATGCCAAATGCTAAATGCCTTAGCAGGAGGAGCTTTGGTGGACAAAACACCCATGGCTGCCAAGACCTTAATTGCTAACCGAGCTTTGAATGCTCAACAATATGAAGGCATTGGTCAAAAAGACAACCCACGACAACAACATGTTAATAAGGTAAGTGCTATTTTCGAACTTCAAAATCAAATGGCTAACCTTACTACTCTTCTTTCACAGGTGGTTGAAATACCAAAGGTTCAAAGTGTGGCTGCTTGTGGCATGTGCTCAATGAATGGACATCTCACAGATAAGTGCCCTCAATTGATCGAGAATGGAGGGTGGGAATCTGCCAATGTCATGGGTTTTAGGAGCCAAAACCAACCAAGGAGCCCCAACAAAACCAACAACAAAGTACATATAGGCAGCAACCTCCAGGATTCTACTAAAGACCATACGCACCCACACAACCCCAAACATAACCTGCCCAATCCAAATCAGGTTCCTCCATAGATAATGATCAAAATTTTCAATTACTAACTTCTATGGTGCAGGGAATGAAAAATAGAGACAAAAAGGTGGATGAATTGGAGAAGCAAGTAGGGCAGATTGCGGAGTTCATAGGCCAATTCAGAGAGCAAGGCAAGTTGCCTAGTTCAACCGTTGTCAACATGAAAGGAAGATTCGAATCTACAAAAGCAATCATGTTGCAAAGTGGAAAACAAGTTGGAGCAACCCCACCACCTTCTAAATCAGCCCCAATAGAGGACGAGAAGTTGCAATTTGAGAAGGAAGAACTAGAACAAGCCACGGCAAGGGTAGAACCACCCATGTCGCAGCCACCCAAACACTCCCATTCGTCTTCCAAAGGTAAAGAGGTTCCAAATTCGATTATTTCTAAGTTATTCCCTCAAATGTACCCTTTCCTCGCAGATTCATGCATTTAAAGAAGGAGGAGGTTGAAAAGGACATTTTGGAAACATTTAGAAAAGTCCAAGTCAATATACCACTTTTGGATGCAATTAAGCAAGTTCCAAGGTATGCCAAGTTTTTGAAAGAACTTTGCACCACTAGGAAGAGAATTTCGAACAAGGAAGTTGTCAAGGCAAGTGAAAATGTTTCAGCCATCTTACAACGTAAAATGCCCCCTAAATGCAAGGATCCGGGTAGTTTTACAATTCCTTGTGTTATTGGCAATAATCGTTTTGAACATGCCATGCTAGACTTAGGTGCATCGATTAATGTCATGCCTTATTCAATTTATGCATCTATGAACTTAGGTGAGTTAAAAAATGATGCTGTGATCATTCAATTGGCCGATCGATCTAATGCCTATCCGAAGGGAGTTTTGGAAGATGTTTTAGTGCAGGTTAATCATCTAATCTTTCCGGCGGATTTCTACGTGCTTGAAATGGAAGAATCAGGCCATTCCTCTTCATTACCAATCCTCCTTGGACAACCATTCATGAAAACTGCCCACACTAAGATTGATGTGTTTAACGGGACCTTGACAATGGAATTTGATGGGAAAGTTATTAATTTCAATCTTTCTGAATATATCAAGTATCCTAGTGATGATCATTCATATTTTTGTATTGATGTAATTGATTCCTTGCTGTAGGACCATTTTGAACAATTGAATGAAGATGCACTTGAATTGGTCATTGTACGAGGAATGGAGTTCAAAAACAATGGATCAGCCACAATGCCTACCCACGGCATGCATGGAGAACTTCATGTCGTGCCTCCTCATGAAGATATGGTTGAGATAGTGGCTGTCCTTGAATCATTGCCACCACAATCTGGTAAGTTTTTGGACCCAATTTCAATTTCAGTTTCGGCTAATAAGCCACTTCCTTCAGCTGTTCAGCCACCTTCCCTTGAACTAAAACCATTGCCAAGCCATTTGAAGTATGCTTTCTTGGCAGACCAAGAGACCTTGCCCGTCATTATCTCTTCCTCACTCACGGCACAAAAAGAAGACAAGTTGGTGAGGGTGTTAAGGGAGTACAACACAGCCATAGGTTGGAGGTTGGCCGACATCAAGGGAATAAGCCCTACCACATGCATGCATCGTATAATTTTGAAGGAGAGGTCTAAAACATCTCGAGAGGCTCAACGCTGACTCAACCCTCCAATGATGGAAGTTGTGAAGAATGAGATAATCAAGCTACTTGATTGTGGAGTGATCTATCCAATTTCGGATAGTCGTTGGGTCTCTCCGGTTCAATGTGTTCCAAAGAAATCTGGAGTAACGGTGGTGACAAATGCCGAAAATGAGCTTGTGCCTACTCGAATCCAAACAGGTTGGAGGGTTTATATCCATTATAGGAAGCTTAATGCCACAACAAGGAATGATCATTTCCCTTTGCCATTCATTGACCAAATGCTTTTTATTGTTTTCTTGATGGATATTCAGGTTATAATCAAATTGTGATAGCCCTGGAAGATCAAGAAAAAACCACTTTTACATGCCCATTTGGTACATTTTCTTATCATTGCATGCCATTTGGTTTATGCAATGCACCTGCTACATTTCAAAGATGCATGATGAGCATATTTTCAGATTATGTTGAGAAGATTATTGAGGTTTTTATGGATGATTTCAGCATTTTTGGTGATTTGTTTGATTGTTGTTTGAATAATCTTAGTTTGATTTTAAAACGATGCATTGAAACTAACCTTGTTCTAAATTGGGAAAAATGTCATTTCATGGTTAAACAAGGCATAGTTTTAGGACATATCATCTCTGAAAAAGGAATTGAGGTTGACAAATCAAAGATAGATCTTGTACGCCACTTATCCTCTCCTACTTCGGTTAGAGAGGTTCGTTCTTTTCTTGGACATGCAGGTTTCTATCGAAGATTCATCCAAGATTTCTCAAAGGTGTCCCAACCTCTTTGCCGTGTCCTTAAAAAAGAAGTGACTTTTGATTTCAATGAGGAGTGCACGGTAGCTTTCAATCACCTCAAAGAGTTGCTAACCATGGCACCTATCATTGTTCCACCTGATTGGAGCCTTCCTTTTGAGCTCATGTGTGATGCATCCGATTATGCATTAGGGGCTATTTTAGGCCAAAGGAAGGACAAGAAGCCGCATGTTATCTACTACGCTTCTCGGACATTGAATGATGCTCAATTAAAATATTCTACCACTGAAAAAGAACTTCTTGCCATTGTCTTTGCTTTAGATAAGTTTCGATCATATTTACTTGGTACTAAAGTTATTATTTTCACTGATCATGCAGCTTTAAAGTATTTGCTCACCAAGAAGGAAGCCAAACCAAGGTTAATTCGATGGATGCTGCTTCTTCAAGAGTTTGACATCGAAATTCGAGACAAAAAAGGGAGTGAAAATGTTGTGGTTGACCACCTAAGCCGAATGGTACATGAGGAGGAGTCCTTACCTATTTAAGAAACATTCCCGAATGAACAATTTTTGTCCATTAAGGTAAGTGAACCTTAGTATGTAGATTTGGTAAATTATTTAGTGGCTAAACGAATTCCAAGCACTTTCACTAGACACCAACGTGATATGCTCATGAACGATGCATGGTTTTATTTATGGGATGATCCATATTTGTGAAAATATTGCCCCGATCAGATTGTACGTAGATGTGTGCATGATTATGAGTTTCATTCAATTTTAAGCTTTTGTCACACATATGCATGTGGTGGTCACTTTGGCACACAAAGGACAGCACTTAAGGTGTTACAATATGGATTTTATTGGCCTAGTATCTTTAAGGATGCTAGAACTTTTTGCATAACATGTGATAAGTGCCAAAAAACATGAAATATAAGTGCAAGAGATCAAATGCCGCAGGTTTCAATCCTCAATGTTGAAATTTTTTACGTTTGGGGTATTGATTTTATGGGTCCCTTTCCTTCCTCGTATGGTTTCATTTATATTTTACTTGCAATTGATTATGTGTCGAAATGGGTGGAAGCAAAAGCCACCCGGACTAATGATTTTAAGGTGGTTGCAGATTTTATCAAGACTAACATCTTTTGCAGATTTGGAATGCCAAGAGTGCTCATACGTGATGGAAGGTCTCATTTTTGCAATCGGACCATTGAGGCACTACTCAAGAAATATAATGGCAAGCATAAGGTCTCAACACCTTATCATCCTCAAACCAATGGGCAAGCCGAGATTTCTAATCGAGAAATCAAGCAGATTTTGGGGAAGACCATTGGTGTTGGAAATATGCCCTGAAAGTCAATCTTTGGAAGAAACCTTTCAGAACAATAAATGGATGTATAGATGACTCTTATATATCAAATGGAAAGATACTATTTAGGACTATCTCAATAAACGATATATGTCCTAAATAGTGAATCCATGGACAATGGATCGATTGAAGAAGTAATCTAATGAAGTTAGACTACAGAGACCTTCTTCACATAACCATCATGTCCAAAAGGTTCCTGGTCATAGGATTGTCGGAGGGATACTGACAATGCGTAGACCGGTACATACTATGTCCGCTTCAATTAGAAGGACGGAAGGTCTCATCCCATTCGTGTAGTGACACTAAGACAAGTATGTAGGTGCTCATTAAGGGAATGAGTTCACTGAACACAATCGAACGAGAGTACTTGCATGGAGGTCTACTCACATGTTAAGCAAGTAACTCTAATGGTTGGAATAATGTAAGTAGTCCTTTGACCTGAGGCATCATCGTTATCTTGTGGTTAAGTACTTGATCTTTAATTATGTCAAAGTCACTCCATCCGTGGGTGTCCACGGCATAGTCGGGGTTAAGCCACTTAGTCATGAAGGCAAGTGAATGCGCAACAAGGAATCTCTAATCCTCATTAAGAGAGGATGAATACTCTAAGATATGATTCTGGAATCTTCGGCCGAAGTATCGAGCGTAATAAAGGAAAGCGTTCCTATACGACTCAATTGAATCATATAAGAAGGAATAATCACATTAGGGGTTTGACATAATATATCCATACCCTAGTGGTGTGATTGAGAGTATTGTTTTAGAGAAGGATCGAATTACATTGTAATTCCAACTGAATAGGTTCTCCGAACAACTTCTACATTAGCTTGGGTAGCCATGATATATGGTTAGATGTCACTCATGGCTTGTGAGTTCTTCTAGATGATTAAATGTAGTCGTCAAAGAAGAAGGTGAATTAAAAGTAAGTTTTAATTCACTAAGTGATTGGATTAAATATAATCAATTGGATTGGTGTCAATCACCTCACTGCCTTGCTAATTAGAACCTAAAACGATTGTTCACCAATACACTCTTGTAGTGAGTAATTAATGGATGATGGAAATAATTAATTGGATTAATTAAGTGTTGTGATTAATTAGAAAGTCTAAAGAAATCATAAAAGCGATATTAGATCGTTTTGGGCTTAAAGAAACGTTCGTGTTTAATTGGGCCCATTGGGCCTAAACCCATTGGGCTTTTATTCAAGCATTGGATAACTTGAAACAAATAAAAGCCCAAAGCCCAAACAACACAAAGGGGCCGGCCAAAGGAGGGAGAGAAAGGTCAAATGTTGACTTGTTTCTTTTTGGCTATAAAAGGAACTTTATAGCAAATGTTTCATTAGGGTTTTTTGAAGTGTTAAAAGAACAAAAGAGAAAAAGAAAAATATCTCTCTAACACTCAAAGGGCCGGCCACCATAGGGGGATTTAGCTAATCATCTTTTCACCCCTTTGGTTATTCCTTCATCCTTCTCACTACACTAGTGGGTGAGGATCTTTAGAGGTTTTCAATTTTGGAAACTTGAAGAGAACCTAGGAGCACTCATTCTAAACAAAGTGGAGGAGGCAAGGGAGGAGGCAAGGAAGGAGGCTAGGCTCAAGGAATTCAAGGAGCAAAGGGCTTGGAGGTGGTCCATCCTTGGTCTAAGATCTAGATCAAGAGGTATAAAACTACTCCTAAACTTTGTTCTTATATAAATTTGTTTTTGATGCATCTTACATAAACCTATGCATCTTGAAGGGGATTTGCATGACTATTGCTTTGATATTATTTGATAACATGCTTCCGTTGCTTTTGTATATAAATTTTGAATTGTATATGCATGCTAGTCACTAGAAATCCCACTTGAAATCTCATGGTTTTCCCTTCAGTTGGACCAACAAGGAAGGATTGGAGCTTACGTTTAGATGATGCACTATAGGCCTATCCTACGGCCTACAAAACACCCATTGGGATGTCACCATTTCGGCTCATCTATGGCAAGCCATGCCATATTCCCGTCGAGTTGGAGCACAAACCTTATTAGGCAGTCAAGAAGTTCAATATGGACCTAGATGGAATGGGAATTCATAGGAAGTTCCAATTGAATGAACTTGACGAGATAAGGCACGAGGTGTATGAGAATGCCCCCATTTACAAATAGAAGACCAAGGCTTTCCATGACAAGATGATTCGTGGTAAAACATTCTCCATAGGGCAGAAATTGTTATTGTTCAATTCCCGTTTACGGTTGTTCCCTAGTAAGTTACGTTCTAAGTGGATAGGACCGTTTGTTATTACTAACATATCTCCTTATGGTGCAGTCCATATTCGAAGTCTAAAAACAAGCCATGAATTCCAAGTGAACGAACACTGGTTGAAGCCATATTACGAGCATTTCGAGGAGCATGAAGTAGATGATATCACCCTCCATGCCGTGGGGTCTCCTGGAGTTTAATTGAATAAGAATCGTCTGGCTGTAAGACGTTAAAGTAAGCGCTTCTTGGTGATGCGAAAATTATCTTAACACACAAATTTAACCATCTTTTGACAATTGTAGTACAAGTATAAGTAGGGATCGTTCTGGACCGGGGATTAGGAGGGCTTGCTAATAACCTCTAAACAGACTCAAAAACATAAAACTAAACTTAAAAACACTTAACAAGACTCACAAGACTCAAAGCAAACTTAAAATACTCAAACCAACTTAAAACAACAAATAAACTTAAACTAGACACTAGGAATGACTTTAGATGACAATTGACTTTTACTTGAATCAAAACACTTAAAAACACAAACTAAAACAGATTTGAAACACTTTGAAACAAGAAACTAAAAAGGGGGTTTTGATTTGGATGAAGTTGAAACAAACAAACAAGTATGAAAAACTAGACAGATTGTAAAACGAATGTGAGAAATAAGATGATGGATGGTATAGCTAGAGGATTTTTCTCCATACATGACATGTATGCAAATAACTCGATTTCCAGTTACTACTTCATTGAATTATGAACAACAATTCTCCAAATTAACCGTGACATCACTAGTTAACTCTCAAATTTTCCTTGTTTTATTGGATTGGATGACATTATTCGACAATCCAAAACATTCTTCTAAAGTTCCCTACATGACATCATAATAGAGATACTATCAAAGATCATTACGTTTAATGAAAATCATAAGCATTGACAAAGCACTTGCAACTATGACATAATGTCACTCATGCTAGGAATTAAACTTAACGCGATCATTTATAAGTGACCTTCACTACATGTGAATATAAGTTTGTAACGATTATGTGAAACTTCCTTATATTCTAGCAACGGATTTATGCATGCCAATTAAGTGTCGACCCTTAATTAATAAATACAAATAAGTTATCAATCAAATAGTTAAGGCAATTGCATTCACAATTCAAGAGTTCATAACTGGAATTTATCAAATTATATTGCACACATAATCATGGCTTTGAAATCACCCCTAGCCAAGAGGGGTTTAGCCACTCATATTTACAACAAAACGAAAGGAAATGAATTTAAACATTAGAAACAAAAGAAAGAAAACACCTACACGCTCCAACGATCCAAGTTAGACAGCAAGCACGTCCAAGCACTTTCCTTCCCTTCCTTTGCTACGGCACAAGGTGTTGGTGAATGTTTGAAGGTTTGTTTGTATGGAGGAATGGATGTGTTTGGATGAAGGTTGTGTTGAAATGGGAGTGAATGATCTAACAAAGTATGAACTAAATTTATGTTACACACACTTCCTTTTATAGAGGAAGTGCATGGCAATGGAGGGGAACATGGAGTGGTGTAGCAATTGAGTGCAATGATGCATGAAATATGGAATGATGGAGGGAACAAGGAATGGTGTAGCAATTGAGTGCAATGATTCAATGTAATGATGCATGAATCTGAAATGATGGAGGGAACAAGGAATGGTGTAGCAATTGAGTGCAATGATTCAATGTAATGATGCATGAAATCTGAAATGATGGAGGGAAGAAGGAATGGTGTAGCAATTAAGTGCAATGAGTGGTGTTTGAAATGATTCAAAGGTGAAAGTGAAGTGATGATGCAAAGCATGGGGGTAAAATGGAGTGGTGTTGCAGCTAGGGAACATGAATGATTGTGCACATGGTAGAGAAAGGAAAGGGAGGTGGAATGATGCAACAAATGAGTCAATGGATGGAACATGGATGATGATGAACGACATAGGAATCCAACGGCAGTGCAATGGTAGTGCACGGCAATGATGGAAAGGTGAATGGTGGAGTGACACCCCTTTGTGGCTGAGCTCTTTGTCCTTTTTACATTAATTCTTCTTTCTCTTTAACACATTCCTAGCCTCTTTAGTCTTCAATTTCGTCCATCCACCTTGCTCCATGCATGTGCTATTCATTCCAAGCCCAAAACTGCTCCAAAATGCACCAAAATGCATCATAAGGCCTATGGACCTACAAACACACGAAAATAGCTTAAAATACATAATTAACTAAGAAATAACAACATAAATGCATGAGAACAAGCTAACTCGGTCGCATAAATATGCTCCTATCAAATTCCCCCACAATTAGCTTTTGCTATTCCTAGAGCAAAACAAAACAAACAAAACACAATCTAGACCTTCCAACATTTGCCTCAGGGATTTTTAATAAACATGACATGTTAAAAATCATCATTCCCACAGATTTTGGTCATCTTTACACTTGAGCACATACTTAATCACAGTCACCACTTACTAGTTCACAATTAACCAATTAAAACGATGTTTTGAATATAGTAACATGCCGTAGAGAATTTGCTCAATTTCTTACAAGATACTCTCTATTTTCACACACATTTTCTGACTACACAACCTACACTAGTATATGTGAGAAGATTAATGTAAACATGAAAGACTAGGACTCACATATGTTATAACAAAGAAAGCAATTTTCTGGAGTTATTAAGCATGTTTAGATATGATCTCATGAATGGAATGCTACTACTTAAATGCGAGAACCAATGACACCATATGCTCATACCAATTTCGAAATCCACAAATTGAAACATACAACACTCAAGATTGGAGTCAAGGGTTGTAACAGGGCTTAAGGGTAATGGCTAATAAAGAAAGGATAGGAATAACAAACATTCTTAAAGTGATAGCAAGCAAAGCAATGAAATAGACACTTGGAATTCACTTTAGAATGCAGAATCCACTTTTAAATACAAAGGGAAGATTCATGCAACACTTAGGGCCGAATTCAATGTTTTGGACCCTTTTTTAACAAACTTTTTTCTTTTCACTCTTTTTCTTTTCTACCCGTGCCAAGGCTCAACGAGGTTAAACTTAAACACATAATGAAATAGGGGCACGACAATTTGGCTTTGGTGGTCACTCTACAACTTCATCTTGAATATGTATTATGCAAATCAATAGCATGCTTTGAATGAAATAGGCATGAGTTCCAGCATTTGGAACTAAATGATGAAACGCCTTCTAAGTATCAACCAAGCAAAGAATAATGAGATCATGCAATGACTTTAGAAAACAATGATGTGCAGATTATTAACTCTCCAAATAAACGTTTAGGCTCAAGTCTCACAAGGTTGTTGCGTTCATTTGAGTTCCTTCCTTCAAGCATGTTACAAAAACTTATTTTTCCTTTATGATTGCATGTGAATTCATAAATTATAACCACAACCAAGCATACACCAATGAGTAAATCAAATTTTCATCCATGTTTATAACTCTCTTTAACAGTCATGTAAGCAATCAAGAAGATGTTGTAAACGAAGAGGAAGCATAAGATGTTGAAGATGAGTACTCGAGAGCAAGGCTAGGTAAGCAATCAGGAAGGGGTTTCAGGCAGTCGGTTCCACATCGGAAGATTGATACCAAGTGCTAGCTGATTGCCCTCTTTCTCCTTGTCCCGTATATGAAAACAACGACAAGGAGAATGACAGGGAGAAAGCATGATATGAGATACTCTTGCTTTCAACCTTCATGATATGAAATACTTTTGCTTTGGTGAGTTGTTTGCAGAGGTACCCTAAGGAATAAGGAACACTGAGTGACTCGAGAGGCTTCTTTGGAAAGGCATTCTCGGAGATGAAGAAAGGTTATGTATGTCTGCCTTGCAATGGAGGGTGAAGGTTGACATTTATAGGAATTAATAACCGATACTATTCTTTCACTCTTGTCGGCAACCGTTGGATGATTTAATAGTAAACTTCACGTGCCTTCTACTTCACAAGAAATATTCGACAGATTGCCCGTAATTTTCGCAAGGCTGAGTGTGCATGTGACAGGCACTAACACGTCTGGAAAAGCAAGTGCCTCTTCGATATCTGGAATCGACGCTTTGACAAACTGCCCGTGATTTCCGTAAAGCTGAGTGTGCATGTGACAGGTGCTGACACGTCTGGAAAAGCAAGTGCCTCTTCGATATCTGGAATCGGTGCTTCGACAAACTGCCCGTGATTTCCGCAAAGCTGAGTGTGCATGTGACAGACGCTGACACGTCTGGAAAAGCAGATGCCTCTTCAATTTTTGAGCTTGCCTCTTCAAGTTTTGAGCTCCGTCGAGTGTAGAGGTTGCATGTGACAAGTGCGAACAAATCTGGAAAAGAAGATTGGCCCGTGGTTTCTGAGCAAGCCCAGCTTTTGAGAAAGCTAACGCCTCTTTGATTTTTGAATTGGCCTATTCGATTTCTGAGCTCGCCTCTTCGATCTCTGAAATCCCGTCGAGTGCTGGTTTTTATAGAGGCGCGTAGTACGTTTCAGAGCACACTTGAATTTCTGCCTGTAGAAACTCCCTTCTTGCACTTCTACGATCTTGACTTGTCCGACCTCTTCTTTCTTCAACACCTTTGAAAATGTCTGGCCCCTTTGACCATCATTTTGATCTGAACCTTGGTGAAGAGGCAGCCATGCCTTCTCTAAACAACATATGGCGCCCATCCTTCATATCCTCTACTGGTCCTCTTACCGTTGGGGATTCGGTGATGAAGAATAATATGACCGCTGCGGTGGTGGCCCGGAACCTTGTCACTCCTAAAGATAACAGACTACTTTCCAAACGGTTTGATGAGTTGGCTGTTAAGGATTCTCTGGCTCTCAGTGTGCAGTGTGCAGGTTCTGTGTCTAATATGGCCCAACGCCTATTTGCACAAACCCGTTAAGTTGAATCATTGGCGGCTGAAGTGATGAGTCTCAAACAGGAGATTAGAGGGCTCAAGCATGAGAATAAACAGTTGCACAGGCTCGCACATAACTATGCTAAAAACATGAAGAGGAAGATTGGCCAGATGCAGGAATCTGATGGTCAGATTTTACTTGATCATCAGAGGTTTGTGGGTTTGTTCCAACAGCATTTGCCTTCGTCTTCTAGGGCTATACTGCATAGTGAAGCTCCAAATGATCAACCTTCGATGCCTTCTCCTTCTGGGGCTCCACCGACTACTGAGACTTCTCCTAAGCAGCCTTTGTGAAGGCTTCCTCTTGTATTTTCTGCTTAATGTTCCTTTTCTTCTCATGAAAATGAATGTAAAAATACCTTGCATATCTATCAATGTTTCAAAAATAAACCCACACCAAAAACAATTAAACAAGCAACAAATAAAAATGACAATCATGGCAAAATAAAACTGCAGAAAAGGGAAGGTTTTTAGGAACGCAAAACTAATCGTGGAGCAATTCAAAGATCTTACTTATTTGAATACATGGGTTGCCTCCCAAGAAGCGCTTGCTTTAACGTCTTGCAGCCGGACGAAACTTCCTTCTAAGCTTGGATAGGGCCCATAGCATGGAATTGATCCTTGAATGGAAGGTGATACTTGACGTGATCCGGCAATGGTTTAAATTCTAGTGTAGGTGCACCACATCTTTGAAGGTTGCAGGGATATGGGACTTGGCCAGATTTGGTGTTTTGAGAGTTATGACTTGTCCCGTGTCATAAAATCCAACTTCTTTGGGAATTTTCGTCTCAAGTGTATCTTCTTTGATGAATTCTAGACATTCCCCATCCATTTCTTGCTCTTGATTCTTTGGAAAGGTTTCGAAGATGCCTTTCTCACCCTCTTCTTCCTTGGATTGCATGATCCTGCAAGGAATAAAGACATTTGGTTAAACTGGGTCAAGCCGAATTGAATTTAGGCATACCTTGGTTGTAGGGGACGGCATAGAGGGCATATGGGGCTGCGGCAAGGGTGGTTCTTCCCTTGTCGTGGCCTTGTTATTCTCCTCTTCTTCGAGCAGCAGCTGTTCCTCCATGTTTTGGCTTAGATTGCATGTCTTGGGTTCACCTCCAACCTCCATAGCACTTCCCAAAGTGATAGCATCATGGATTTCAAAATCTTCCTTCAAATTTTCAATAGTTGAGTTGGAGAGTTCACTTTGCTCTTGAATTTGTGCTGTGAACTCCATAATCTCTCCAGGTTGATTTTTCAATTCGCTCATCTCCTTAGCTTGATTGAGCATTGTTTCATTTTGATTTTCATGCCCCTGCACCAAAGAGGTTAGTAATTGAAAAATTTGATCACTATCTGTGGGCATACTTGAATTTGATTGGAATTGTTGTAGGGGAAGCTGTGGTGGCTGCATAGGTGTTAAATAAAACTCCTTAGATTGTTGCCAATATCCATCTTGCTGAGCCTTCTTGGCTTGATTTTGTGAGCCCTGCACTAAAGAATTTATTTCATCAAAAATATGATCATAATCTATTGACGAACCTGAGTTTGATTGAGCATATTGTATATAAGGTTGTGATGGCTGCATAGGTCTTGAATAGAACTCCTCTTCTTGTTGCCAATATCCATCTTGTTGGAATTGTTGAGGTTCTATGTAATCTGAATAATCTCTCCAATCCGAATTGTAAGCGTTGGAAAACATGTTGTCCCATGATTGGCTATGGCCTTGATAACCCCAAGCATCTTCATTCGTAGTGAATTGAGAATATTGCTGAGTTGGATATCCTTGCCCATAGGACACACCACATGTAGGGACACTTTGCATTGTGGTCCTTTCGGCATATTGTGACAATTGAGAAGTAAGTTCCGCCAATTGAGCTTGAATGGTAGCAAAATACATGTCTTGCTTCTCTAGTACCTGAAATCAACAAAACTAAATCAACTATCAAAAGTAAAAATAAAAGACACAAACAGAAACAAAGTCAGTAACTAAAACAAAAGACACATAAAAGAAATAATGAGGAATTAGCAAAGTTGCTAATCCCCGGCAACGGCGCCAAAAACTTGATGCGAAAATTATCTTAACACACAAATTTAACCCTCTTTTGACAATTGTAGTACAAGTATAAGTAGGGATCGTTCTGGACCGGGGATTAGGAGGGCTTGTTAATAACCTCTAAACTAACTCAAAAACATAAAACTAAACTTAAAAACACTTAACAAGACTCAAAGAAAACTTAAAATACTCAAACCAACTTAAAACAACAAATAAACTTAAACTAGACACTAGGAATGACTTTGGATGAAAATTGACTTTTACTTGAATCAAAACACTTAAAAACACAAACTAAAACAGATTTGAAACACTTTGAAACAGGAAACTAAAAGGGGGTTTTTGATTTGGATGAAGTTGAAACAAACAAACAAGTATGAAAAACTAGACAGATTGTAAAACGAATGTGAGAAATAAGATGATGGATGGGAAAGCTAAAGGTTTTTTCTCCACACATGACATGTATGCAAATAACGCGATTTCCAGTTACTACTTCATTGAATTATGAACGACAATGCTCCAAATTAACCGTGACATCACTAGTTAACTCTCAGATTTTCCTTGTTTTATTGGATTGGAAGACATCATTCGACAACCCAAAACATTCTTCTCAAGTTCCCTACATGACATCATAATAGAGATACAATCAAAGATCATTACGTTTAATGAAAATCATAAGCATTGACAAAGCACTTGCAACTATGACATCATGTCACTCATGCTAGGAATTGAACTTAACGCGATCGTTTATAAGCGACCTTCACTAGTAAGTTACGTTCTACGTGGATAAGACCGTTTGTTATTACTAACATATCTCCTTATGGTGCAGTCCATATTCGAAGTCTAAAAACAGGCCATGAATTCCAAGTAAACGGACACCGGTTGAAGCCATACTACGAGCATTTCGAGGAGCATGAAGTAGATGATATCACCCTCCATGCTGTGGGGTCTCCTGGAGTTTAATTGAAGTGGCATCGTCTGGCTGCAAGACGTTAAAGCAAGCGCTTCTTGGTGATGCGAAAATTATCTTAACACACAAATTTAACCCTCTTTTGACAATTGTAGTACAAGTATAAGTAGGGATCGTTCTGGACCAATGATTAGGAGGGCTTGCTAATAACCTCTAAACTGACTCAAAAACATAAAACTAAACTTAAAAACACTTAACAAGACGCACAAGACTCAAAGCAAACTTAAAATACTCAAACCAACTTAAAACAACAAATAAACTTAAACTAGACACTAGGAATGACTTTAGATGAAAATTGACTTTTACTTGAATCAAAACACTTAAAAACACAAACTAAAACGGATTTGAAACACTTTGAAACAGGAAACTAAAAGGGGGTTTTTGATTTGGATGAAGTTGAAACAAACAAACAAGTATGAAAAACTAGACAGATTGTAAAACGAATGTGAGAAATAAGATGATGGATGGGATAGCTAAAGGTTTTTTCTCCACACATGACATGTATGCAAATAACGCGATTTCCAGTTACTACTTCATTGAATTATGAATGACAATGCTCCAAATTAACCGTGACATCACTAGTTAACTCTCAAATTTTCCTTGTTTTATTGGATTGGAAAACATCATTCGACAACCCAAAACATTCTTCTAAAGTTCCCTACATGACATCATAATAGAGATACAATCAAAGATCATTACGTTTAATGAAAATCATAAGCATTGACAAAGCACTTGCAACTATGACATCATGTCATTCATGCTAGGAATTGAACTTAACGCGATCGTTTATAAGCGACCTTCACTACTAAGTTACGTTCTAAGTGGATAGGACCGTTTGTTATTACTAACATATCTCCTTATGGTGCAGTCCATATTCGAAGTCTAAAAACAGGCCATGAATTCCAAGTGAACGAACACCGGTTGAAGCCATATTACGAGCATTTCGAGGAGCATGAAGTAGATGATATCACCCTCCACGCCATGGGGTCTCCTGGAGTTTAATTGAATAGGCATCGTCTGGCTGCAAGATGTTAAAGCAAGCGTTTCTTGGTGATGCGAAAATTATCTTAACACACAAATTTAACCATCTTTTGACAATTGTAGTACAAATATAAGTAGGGATCGTTCTGGACCGGGGATTAGGAAGGGCTTGCTAATAACCTCTAAATAGACTCAAAAACATAAAACTAAACTTAAAAACACTTAACAAGACTCACAAGACTCAAAGCAAACTTAAAATACTCAAACCAACTTAAAACAACAAATAAACTTAAACTAGACACTAGGAATGACTTTAGATGACAATTGACTTTTACTTGAATCAAAACACTTAAAAACACAAACTAAAACAGATTTGAAACACTTTGAAACAAGAAACTAAAAAGGGGGTTTTGATTTGGATGAAGTTGAAACAAACAAACAAGTATGAAAAACTAGACAGATTGTAAAACGAATATGAGAAATAAGATGATGGATGGGATAGCTAGAGGATTTTTCTCCATACATGACATGTATGCAAATAACTCGATTTCCAGTTACTACTTCATTGAATTATGAACGACAATGCTCCAAATTAACCGTGACATCACTAGTTAACTCTCAAATTTTCCTTGTTTTATTGGATTGGATGACATTATTCGACAACCCAAAACATTCTTCTAAAGTTCCCTACATGACATCATAATAGAGATACAATCAAAGATCATTATGTTTAATGAAAATCATAAGCATTGACAAAGCACTTGCAACTATGACATCATGTCACTCATGCTAGGAATTGAACTTAACGCGATCATTTATAAGCGACCTTCACTACATGTGAATATAAGTTTGTAATTATTATGTGAAACTTCATTATATTCTAGCAACGGATTTATGCATGCCAATTAAGTGTCGACCCTTAATTAACAAATACAAATAAGTTATCAATCAAATAGTTAAGGCAATTGCATTCACAATTCAAGAGTTCATAACTGGAATTTATTAAATTATAGTGCACACATAATCATGGCTTTGAAATCACCCCTAACCAAGAGGGGTTTAGCCACTCATATTTTCAACAAAACAAAAGGAAATGAATTTAAACATTAGAAACAAAAGAAAGAAAACACCTACACGCTCCAACGATCCAAGTTGGACAGCAAGCACGTCCAAGCATTTTCCTTCCCTTCCTTTGCTACGGCACAAGGTGTTGGTGAGTGTTTGAAGGTTTGTTTGTATGGAGGAATGGATGTGAAGATGAATGGATGTGTTTGGATGAAGGTTGTGTTGAAATGGGACTGAAGGATCTAACAAAGTATGAACTAAATTTATGTTACACACACTTACTTTTATAGAGGATGTGCATGGCAATGGAGGGGAACATAGGGTGGTGTAGCAATTGAGTGCAATGATGCATGAAATATGAAATGATGGAGGGAACAAGGAATGATGTAGCAATTGAGTGCAATAATTCAATGTAATGATGCATAAAATCTAAAATGATGGAGGGAACAAGGAATGGTGTAGCAATTGAGTGCAATGATTCAATGTAATGATGCAATTGAGTGCAATGATTCAATGTAATGATGCATGAATCTGAAATGATGAAGGGAACAAGGAATGGTGTAGCAATTGAGTGCAATGATTCAATGTAATGATGCATGAAATCTGAAATGGAGGGAACAAGGAATGGTGTAGCAATTGAGTGCAATGATTCAATGTAATGATGCATGAAATCTGAAATGGTGGGAACAAGGAATGGTGTAGCAATTGAGTGTAATGAGTGGTGTTTGAAATGATTCAAAGGTGAAAGTGAAGTGATGATGCAAAGCATGGGGGTAAAATGGAGTGGTGTTGCAGCTAGGGAACATGAATGATTGTGCACATGGTAGAGAAAGGAAAGGGAGGTGGAATGATGCAACAAATGAGTCAATGGAGGGAACATGGATGATGATGCACAGCATAGGAATCCAAAGGGAATGCAATGGTGGTGCACGACAATGATGGAAAGGTGAATGGTGGAGTGACACCCCTTTATGGCTGAGCTCTTTGTCATTTTTACATTAATTCTTCTTTCTCTTTAACACATTCCTAGCTTCTTAGTCTTCAATTTCGTCCATCCACCTTGCTCCATGCATGTGCTATTCATTCCAAGCCCAAAACAGCTCCAAAATGCACCAAAATGCATCATAAGGCCTATGGACCTACAAACACGCGAAAATAGCTTAAAATACATAATTAACTAAGAAATAACAACATAAATGCATGAGAACAAGCTAACTCAGTCGCATAAATATGCTCCTATCACTTGGGAGGCAACCCCTGCATTCAACAAAGGAGAAGATGGAACTTTCACTCCAAACTCAGATTTGCGTTCCTAAACTCTTACCTTAGTTGTTTTATTTTTCCATGCTTAGTTTGTTGTTTGTTTGTTTGTTTTTGTAACATTGAGGACAATGTTTGATTTAAGTGTGGGCGCGGGGGGGGGGGGTAAACAAGTGTTTTTATGCAATTTCGTGGGTTTTATTAACCTATCACTTACAATGTTGTTTCTCACTGTTTTTAAGTGTTTTTAGTGCATTTTAAGCTGGTTTGGTGTGTTTTGAAGTAAAAATCCGAAAATTTGAAAAAAAACTGGAAAAATTGTTTTAAAAACCCAAAAAGAGTTGTTTTTGAGTTGTTTTTTTGTGTGTTTGTTGTGTCTTAGGGTACCTTACAACACAATGATGAGGATTTGGTTTTTAATTACATGACTGTTCAAGAGAGTTACAAACATGGGTGGAAGTTTGATATGCTCTTTGGTTTATGCTTGGTTGTAGTTATAGTTTACGAATTCACATGTAATCACAAAAGGAAAAAAAATAAGTTTTTGTAACATGCTTGAAGGAAGGAACTCAAACTAACGCTACATCCCTGAGAGACTTGAGCTTAAACCTTTATTTGGAGAGTTATTAATCTATGCATTCTTGTTTTCTAAAGTCGTTGCATGATCTCATTATTCTTCGCTTGGTTGCTACTTAGAATGCATTTCATCACTATAGGTCCACATACTAGAACTCATGCCCGTTCCATTCAAAGCATGACATTGATTTGCATAACACATATTCAAGATGAAGTTGTTTAGTGAACCAAAGCCAAATAGCCGAACCCATCTTTGTCATTTGTTTTGTAGGTTTAAACCCCATTGAGCCTTGTTTAGCCTATTTTCTTTGTTAACCACATTATCCTTACCTAGCCTAGAATAGGACGTTCCATACCCTTGTTCTTGAAGTATAGTGGAGCATGACTTAGAAGGAATTCCTTTTGAGTGACATTATTGCAGAAAACAAGTGCGGGGAAAGGGTTCTCAAAGTGTGTGTTTTGTGTACCAAAGTAAAAAGGCACGGCATAAATAGAAAAAGAAAAGAAAAGAAAAAAAAATGTGTGAAAAGAAAGAAAAAGAGTTGAAAATAAGTGAGAATGAGCTCACAAGTGTTGGTAGTTGAACAAAGGGTCCAAAAGTTTGAATTTGACCCTAAGTGTTGCATGAACCTTTCCTTTGTGTTTAGAGTGGATTTTTGCATTCAAAAGTGAATTCTAAGTGTCAAAATCATTACTTTGCTCAATATTGCTTTAAGAACATTTGTTTCCCCTTACCTTTCTTTGTTAGCCAATACCTTAGCCCCGTTTCAACCCTTGACTTCCATCTTGAGTGTTGTGTGTTTCAATATGTGGAGTTTCGAATTGGTATGAGCATATGCAATCCCTGGTTCTCGCTTCTAAGTAGTAGCATTTCGTTCATGAGATCATATATATACATGCATTAGTAATTCCAGAAATTGCTTTCTTTGTTTAAAACATATATGAGTACTAGTTTTCATGTTTACATCAATCTTCTCACATATACCTAGTGTGGGGTGTGTAGTCAAAAAATCTAAGTGAAAATTGAGTGCATATCTAGTAAGGAATTGAGGGAATTCTCTAAGGCATGTTACTACATTCAAAATGTTGTTTTAATTGATTAAATGTGAGCTAGTGAATGGTGACTATGATTAAGTATGCTCGAGGGTAAGGATTGCTTACATCTATGTGAGTGGTGATCTTTGACATGTTATGTTTCATTGGAAATCCCTGAGGCAAATGTTGGAAGGTGTAGATTGTTTGTTTTGTTTGTTTTGTTTGTTAGTTTTGCTCGAGGACTAGCAAAAGCTATGTTGGAAATATGCCCTGAAAGTCAATCTTTGGAAGAAACCTTTCAGGACAAATGAATTGATGTATGGATGATTCTTATACATCAAATGGCAAAGACACGAATTAGGACTATCTCAATAAACGATATATGTCCTAAATTGTGTATCCATGGACAGTGGATCGATTGAAAAAGTAATCTAATGATGTTAGACTACAGAGACCTTCCTCACATAACCAAATGTCCAAAAAGGTTCATGGTCGTTGGATTGTCGGAGGGATACTGACAATGCGTAGACCGGTACATACTGTGTCTGCTTAAATTGGAAGGATGGAAAGTCTCATCCTATTCATGTTGTGACACTAAGACAAGTATGTAGGTGAGCATTAAGGGAATGAGTTCACTGAACACAATCGAACGAGAGTACTTGCATGGAGGTCTACTCACATGTCAAGCAAGTAACTCTAATGGTTGGAAAGATGTAAGTAATCCTTAGACCTGAAGCATCGTCGTTGTCTTGTGGTTAAGTACTTAATCTTTGATTATGTCAAAGTTTCCCCATTCGAGGGTGTCCACGGCATAATTGGGGTTAAGCCACTTAGTCATGAAGGCAAGTGTATGCGCAACAAGGAATCTCTAATCCTCGATAAGAGAGGAAGAATACTCTAAGATATGATTCGGGAATCTTCGGCCGAAGTATCGAGCGTAATAAAGGAAAGCGTTCCTATACGACTCAATTGAATCATATAAGAAGGAATAATCACATTAGGGGTTTGACATAATATATCCATACCCTAATGATGTGATTGAGAGTATTGTATTAGAGAAGGATCGAATTACATTGTAATTCCAACTGAATAGGTTCTCCGAATAAACTTCTACATTAGCTTGGGTAGCTATGACATATGGTTAGATGTCACTCATAGCTTGTGAGTTCTTCTAGATGATTAAATGTAGTCAGCAAAGAAGAAAGGTGAATTGAAATGAAGTTTCAATTCACTAAGTGATTGAATTAAATTGGATTGGTGCCAATCACCTCACTGCCTTGCTAATTAGAACCTAAAAGATTGTTCACCAATACACTATTGTAGTGAGTAACTAATGGATGATGGAAATAATTAATTGGATTAATTAATTGTTGTGATTAATTTAGAAAGTCTAAAGAAATCATAAAAGCGATAAAGATCGTTTTGGGCTTAAGAAACGTTCGGGTTTAATTGGGCCCATTGGGCCTAAACCCATTGGGCTTTTATTCAAGCATTGGATGACTTGAAATAATAAAAGCCCAAAGCCCAAACAAACAACAAAGAGGCCGGCCACTTTAAGGTGGAAAGGGTGAGATATTTAGTCAAGTGTTGACTAAGTTTTCTTTTGTCTATATAAGGAACTTTATAAGATATTGTTCATGAGGGTTTTTGTGTGGTTAAAACAAAAAAGAGGCAAAAGAATATCTCTCTCAAATCACTACAAAGGCCGGCCACCAAAGAGGGTGATTTAGCTAACAATCTTTCACCCTTTTGGTTATTCCTTCATCCTTCTCACTACACTAGTGGGTGAGGATCTTTAGAGGTTTCCTACTTTGGGAACTTGAAGAGAACCTAGGAGCACTCATTGTAACAAAGTGGAGGAGGCAAGGAAGGAAGCTAGGCTCAGGGAGTTCAAGGAACAAAGGGCTTGGAGGTGGTCCATCCTTGGTCTCAAGTCTAGATCAAGAGGTATAAGACTAAACCTTCACTTTGTTCTTTTTCTCTTAAATTTTATTTGATGCATTATATATAAACCTATGAACCTTGAAGGGGATTTGCATGACTATAGCTTTGATAATATGTTATAAATGCTTCCGCTGCTTTCGTATATCAAAATTGTTTTGGATATGCATGATAGTCATTTAGAAATCCCATACATGAATCTCATAGTTTTCCCTTCAAGCTAAGTGTGGGGGAATTTGATAGGAGCATATTTATGCAAATTAGTTAGCTTGTTCTTATGCATTTATGTTGTTATTTCTTAGTTAATTTAGTATTTCAAGCCATTTTCGTATGTTTGTAGGTTTAAAGGGCTAAAGTGGCAAGAAAGTGCATTTTGGTGCCTTTTGGAGCAGTTTTGGGCTTGGAATGAATATCACATGCATGGAACAAGGTGATGGACGAAATTGATGACCAAAAGAGGCTAGGATTATGCTAAAGTTATGAAGAAATCAATTCAAGAAGAGAAAGTCAAAGATTAAAGCAAGAAAGAAGGAATGTTAGACAAGTTACCTTATTTGGTTCTAACCTTTCCTAATCCTAATTCACCTAAGTTCCAGCTGCAAAGAGGTGTCCTAAATACTTTGGGACACTTAATTACATGTTCTAGAAACCCTAATCTCAGTCAAGGAGGAATGCCGCACCTCTCCTTTCCCTTTCACTTCCTTGCCGCACAAAGGAGATCATTCCATTTCCTATTTTCTGCCGTAAAGCACTTTCCCTTTCCCTCAACATCCATGCCGCATATCTCTTTACCTTTTCCTTAGGATTTTGACTTTAATTCCTATTTCCCTTTATGTTTTGGTTTAATTTCTGTTACCTAAATTCGTTCTTAGTCTTAATACCCTAAAGTCTTTAAATACACACCCTAGCCGCATCTATGGATCATCATTCACCATTCTACACATCTATCCACTTCCATCCGCACCCATTCACCACTCATCATGCCATACACCAATCATTCAGCCATACATCCATCTCTACACATCCAGTCGCACTTCCTACACAACCTTAAGCCATTCTTCCGTTCATATAACCATCCAAACCATCACCCATCCCTTGTGTCGCAACAAAGGAAAGGAAGAAAAGTTCTTGGACGTACTTGCTGTTCAGATTGGATTGCTGGAACGTTTAGGTGTTTTCTTTCTTTTGTTTTCAATGTAGAAATTTATGTACCTTTGTTCTATGAACATGAGTGGCTAAACCCGATTTTTCTAGAGGGAATTCAAAGCTATGAATATATTTGCAATATGAATTGATTACTTTCAGTTGTGATTTCATAAACCTTGAACGCAATTTACTTAACGGCTTGATTGATAACTTATTCTTGTATGTTGATCGAGGGTTAACACTTAGTTTGCATGCATGAATTTGATGCTAGAATATAAGGGAGTTTCACCTAATCGTTATGAACTTATATTCACAAGTAGTGGAGGTTGCTAGTCACGATCGTGTTAAGTAAATTCCTGGCATGAGTATCATGCAATTCATAGTTACAAGTGCCTTGTCAATGCTTCTGATTTTCATAGAACTTAATGATCTTTGCTCGTATCTTTATTATGCAATTCATGTAAGGAACTTGTGAGGAATAATTTAGGTTGTCGCATGCAATCATCCAATTCAATGAAAATAGGAAAATCTGAGGGTTAATTAGTGCAATTCACAGTTAATCTGGGGCATTTTATGGTTTATCGAAAGAACAACTGAACATCAATTTGTATGCAAGTATGTCATGTGTGGAGAAGGAACTCTAGCTAACCAATCATCCATATTTTTTCCTAATTTCGTGCAGATTTCTCTAAGTCTTTAATTTACTTGTTCTACTTTCAATTTCGTCAAAACCAATTCCCCCTTTACTTTGTTGAGTCATATTAGCTAGAAATTGTTTTAGTTTGTGTTTTTAAGTGTTTGGAGTTAAGTTAAAACCAATTTTCGTCCAAAATTGTGTTTAGTGTCAGAAACTGCCTAGTTTGTGTTTTTAGGCAGTTTTGAGTGTTTTTAGCTTATTTTGAGTCTTGTGAACTTACTTTGAGTCTTTTGAGTCTATCCAAATGTTTTTAGTTTGTTTTTGTGTCTTTGAGTCAGTTTAGAGTGTTTTAGCAATCCCTCCTAATCCCCGGTTTAAGAACGATCCCTACTTACATATATACTACAATTGTCACAAGAGGGTTTAATTTGTGTGTTAAGTTAAATTTTCACATCATGCATGTGCATTTCATGTCTACATTCCTGCTTCATTCTAACTAGATTAGTTGTCTAGTTAGGCGCGCAGATTTCCAACAAGCTGGGCACGCAAATTAAGACTTGCCCACATGGGTTCACTAACACCTTTTTGCTAGTTTCCAGCTTTTAGCCGTGGAGCTTCCCAGATTGTTTTGTAGTGTGACATGTGTCTCCTGTGTGAAATGAAACATGTTTTTTGCTTATATCTTTGGCTAGGGTTTCTTTTCTTGGTTGGGGTTGTCAGATTATATTGTTTAGAGAGAAAAGTTAGAGAGAGATAAAGCATTTATGCTTCCACCTTCTTCCTCCTCATTTATGAAACCCTACGTGCAAAACCTTCTTTCATGCATTAAACACCCAATCATTGAAGAATAGTGTTGCGTTGTCTTTGGTTTTGCATTAAATTTGTGGTCAAGTGTTTCTAGTTTCAAATCTTTAAAACTGACCCATTTTAGGATTCTCATTAGTTTCTTCCTTCAACTATTTGATTGGAGAAACTAAATGGATATTTGAATCCAGATCTGCATATCATTGTCATATCATCATATGCATAGCTTGTGTGTTGATTTCAGTGCCACAAGGTGAAGAGCTCAGGAGGAGCTGCCACTTTGTAATGACCGAAGAAATCCATCTTGTGTGAGGCAAGATTGCACAAAGGTAAAACTGCTCCGTAGGCTAGGTCTAGGAATTGAGCTTTGCGTGGTACTTTGTAAGAACTTTGATTATATTAGTGGATTGGACTTCATTAAGAGTCCCCAGTTTTTTAATTGTGAGGTGGGTTTTTCCTACCAAAAACATCTTGTGTTCAAAGTTATTTATAGTGTGCCACATATCTCACATACCTATGTGCTACATGTATCACTTGAGTATTTAATTAGTAAGCGCTCATAGTCCTACACACTTGAAACATTAATAACTTGGAACGATCTGAGGTCATGCTAACTAGGATAGCTTTTGGTATTTGAAATTGGTTATTAAATCTTTGATTTATCGACTAACAAATCTACCTTAGTTGACTAGCGGACTTGGCTAGTCAATCCATCAGATTATCATTTTTATATATAGGATATTTTGCCTGGTACCAATTTCAATTGGCGACTTCATTGGGGACAAGTTGCAATCTTGATTTAACGGCTCTAAGATCTAGAAAAAACACTACCAGGAATCGCAATGCCTCAAAGGTAAGCAAGGCTGCTTCACTACTTGACTAGTCTCAACGCGAAAGCCAATACCAGGAAAACTTGGATGAATATGCCATGCAAACATCATCCAGTTATTTATGCTCTGGGTGAAGCCCAAAAAGAAATTGTTGTACTGAAGAAGTTGAAAAACTCAATCCCAAAGCCAAGCAATGATAGGAGCATATTTATGCAACTTAGTTAGCTTGTTCTTGTGCATTTACATTGTGTTTTCTTAGTTAAGTTAGTCTTTTAAGCCACTTTCATGTGTTTTCAGGTTTTAAGGGCAAAGTATGCAAAGAGGTGTATTTTAGAGCCTTTTGGAGCAAAATTGAGCTTGGAATGAATGGCACATGTTTGAAGCAAAAGGCAAGGATGAAATTGAAGATTGAAGATGTGAGGAATCCTAATTGAAGAAGGATTCCTAATCAACGAAGGAGTCCTAATCGAAGAAGGATTCCTAATCAACGATGGACTCCTAATTGAAGATGGATTCGTAGAAGAATGAAGATTCCTACTCAAACAAGGTTTCCTACTTGAAGTAGGAAAGTTAAGCCTAAAGTTTCCTATTTTGGGTTGATCTTTCCTAAACCGAAATGGCCTTAAGTTCCAGCAACTTTGAAGGTTCCTAAGCATTGGAAGACACAAAACAAAGGTTCTAGAACACCTAGGAGCCTTTGCCACACTTATCCCCTTCTAGAAACCCTTTTTCCTTGCCTTGCAAGGCATTCTAGAAGCCCAATCCCTTTCCTACATATCTGTCACACCTCTTATACCTTTTTCCCCTTTGTATTTTGATTGTTTGGGCCCTAATCCTTATTTTCTGCTAAGTCCAAGTCCTAACCTGATTTCCCTAGGGTTTTATGTGCCTATATATACTCATATTTCATTCTTTGCCACAACACCACCTCCCATATTCACAATTCACGCCAAAAAATCATTCTTCCCTTTCTGCCGCATATATCCATCACCATTCTCCATAGTTTCTGACCTAAAACACCTCTTGTCGCACCATACACCTATCCTAGCCTTAACCCCATCCTTCTACACCATTCATAACCCCCAAAACCTGACCCTAAACCTTGTGCTGCAACAAAAAGGAAAGAGGGAAGTTCGTAGACGTGCTTGCTGTTCAGTTTAGATCGCTGGAGTGTCTAGGTGTTTTCTTTCTTTTGTTTTCAATGTCTAAATTTATTTATCTTTGCTTTGTGAGTATGAGGAACTAAAGGCCTTTTAGCTAGGGGGGAATTGAAAACCATGTTCATGCTTGCAATATGATTTGATTACTTTCAGTTGTGATTCATAAGTTGTGAATTCAATTTACTTATCCGTTTGAATTAAAACTGATTTGTATGTGTTGGTTGAGAGTGCACGCTTAATTTCCCTGCATAAATCTGATGCTAGGATATAAGGGAGTTTCACGTAATCGTTATGAACTTATATTCATAAGTAGTGAAGGTTGTTAGTCACAATCGCGTTAAGTAAATTCTTGGCATAAGTTTCATGCAATTCATAGTTACAAGTGCTTCATCAATGCTTATGATTTTTATAGAACTTAATGATTCTTGCTTGTATCTCTATTATGCAATTCATGTAGGGAACTTGTGGGGAATGCTTTGGGTTGTTGTATGCAATCATTCAATTCAATAAAATTAGGAAAATCTGAGGGTTAATTAGTGCAATTCATGGTTAATCTGGGGCGTTGAGAATTCATGGTTTATTGAAAAGCAACTGGAAATCGTTTTGTTTGCAAGTGTGTCATGTGTGGAGAAGAACCTCCTAGCTAACCTATCATCCATAGTTTTACCCAAATTCATGCAGATTGCATTAGTTCTTTAATTTACTTGTTTTGTTTTCAAATTCGTCAAAACCAAACCCCCCTTTACTTTGTTGAGTCATTTTAGTTTGAAACTGATTTAGTTTGTGTTTTTAAGTGTTTCGAACAAGTTAAAACCAAAATTTGTCCAAAAGTGTGTTTAGAGTCCAAATCTGCCCAGTTTGTGTTTTTTGGCAGAATTGAGCGTTTTTAGCTTGTTTTGAGTCTTTTGAGTTTGTTTTGAGTCTTTTGAGTTTGTTTTGAGTTCTTTGAGTCTAGTTTAGTGTTTGTAACTTTGTTTATATGTTTTTAAGTCAGCCTAGAGGTTATTAGCAAGCCCTCATAATCTCCAGTCCAGAACGATCCCTACTTACATTCTTTATAACAATTGATACAAGAGGGGTGAAAGGCCAACCAAGATCGGATATAGCTGGTTTTCCGTGAAATCTTTAATTTGTGTGTTAAGTTAATTTTCACATCAAATTTTTGGCGCCGTTGCCGGGGAATAGCAACTTTGCTAATCCCCCGTTGTTTCTTTTTTTGTTTCTTTTTCGTGTCTTTTGTGTTAGTTACTGACCTTGTTTGTTCTCTTGTTTTAGGTACTAGTTTATGACTCAGAGTTCTCATCTGGTTCGTGAGCATATCTTGGACTTCGACGACGATTTTGAGAGGACTTTGAGAAGGCATAGGAATCAGCAAGATAATAACCCACTTATTCCTGAACCTGAGTTTGAAGAACATCCACTTGAAGAAGAAGATGAGCCCACGACAAAGGTTGTAGAGGAAGATCCCAACATGGCAGCAGACAATCGAATAATCAAAGAGCTTTCCGCTTCGGGATTGGACAATGTCGCTCCCCTACGCATCCAATACCCCATGGTTGCCCAAGGGAAGATGGACGAGTTCGAATTGAAATCAAGTTTGTTGCATTACATTCTAAAGTTCCATGGGCTGTCCATGGAGGACCCTAACAAGCACTTGAAGGAATTTGAAGTGGTTTGTTCGAGCATGACCCCTGTCAATGTTGATGGCAGCATCTTAAAGATGAAGGCTTTTCCATTCTCTCTAACGGCTAAAGCTAAAAATTGGTTGTATGAACTTGTACCTGGGACGGTTACATCTTGGGAAAGTATGAAACGCGCGTTCTTGGAGAAATTTTTCCCTATTTCAAGAGTCATTCTCTTGAGGAAACAGATTAGTGGTATCCAACAAAATCAAGGTGAATCCTTTCGAACTTATTATGAACGTTTTAAAACTCTTGTTGCTTCATGTCCACAACACCAAATGAAAGAAGAGTTGCTACTTCAATACTTTTATGAAGGCCTTCTACCAATTAAACGTTAAATGCTAGATGCCTCGGCGGAAGGAGCTTTGGTGGACAAAACACCTATGGCAGGAAAGATACTAATTGCAAACCGTGCATTGAATGCACAACAATACGAAGGCATTGGGCAAAGAGACACCCCACGGCAGCAAGTGAATGAGGTAAGTTCCACATCCAATATTCAATCTCAATTAGCTAATCTTACTTCCATTGTGTCTCAGATGGCCGAAGGAATGAAGATCCAAGGACCAATGGTGTGTGGCGTGTGTTCTATCCAAGGACATGCCTCTAAAAAGTGCCATCAACTAATTGAGAATGGTGAATGGGAAAGCGCTAATGCGATTGGATTTCAAAGACAAAATCAGCCAAGAAAAGATCCATATTCCAATACATATAATCCCGGTTGGAGAGACCATCCAAATTTCAAGTGGAGGGAGCCTCAACAAACCCAACAACAAGGAGGCTTTAGGCAGCAACCCCCAAGCTTCTACACCAAGCCATACGCACCCACACAAGTCCCACAACAATCTGCCCCAAATGCTTCAGGTACATCTCTAGATAATGACACACTTCTTAAGTTACTCACCACTTTGTCTCAGGGGCAAGAGAATCAAGCTAAAGCAATGCAAAACCAAGACAAAAGGGTGGACCAAATGGAGAAACAAATTGGGCAGATTACAGAGTTTGTAGGGCAATTCAGAGAGCAAGGTAAGTTGCCTAGTTCAACCTTTATCAACCCAAGGGGAGGATTCGAATCTGCCAAAGGCATGAGTTTGCAGAGTGGAAAACAAGTTGGATATGATCCCTAACCTTCCAAATCACGTTCCAACGAGGTTGAATAGTTGATAATGGAAGAGGAAGAGCAAGGCATACCCACAGCAAGGGGAGAACCACCCTTGCCGCAGCCACCCAAACACTCAAATTCGGCCAACAAGGGTAAGGAAGTTCCAATTTTGGTTAATTCTAACGTTGTTCCTCCAAATGTACCTTTTCCTCGTAGGTTTATGCAATCAAAGAAGGAGGAGGCTGAAAAGGACATTTTGGAGACGTTTAGAAAAGTTCAAGTCAATATACCACTTTTGGATGCAATTAAGCAAGTTCCGAGGTATGCCAAGTTTTTAAAAGAACTTTGCACCACTAGGAAGAGAATTTTGACCAAGGAGGTTGTAAAGGTAGGTGAAAATGTCTCCGCCATCTTGCAACACAAATTGCCCCCTAAATGCAAAGATCCGGGTAGTTTTACAATTCCTTGTGTCATTGGTAATACTCGGTTTGAATCTGCCATGTTAGACTTAGGTGCATCTATAAATGTCATGCCATATTCAATTTATGCATCTATAAACTTAAGAGAGTTGAAAAATGATGGTGTGATTATTCAATTGGCTGATCGATCTAATGCCTATCCAAAGGGAGTTTTGGAAGATGTTTTGGTGCAAGTTAATCACTTAATCTTTCCGACGGATTTTTATGTGCTTGAAATGGATGAATCAGACCATTCGCCTTCATTGCCCATCCTCCTTGGAAGGCCATTCATGAAAACTGCCCGAACTAAAATTGATGTGTTTAATGGAACTTTGATGATGGAATTTGATGGGGAAGTTATTAATTTCAATCTTTCTGATTCTATGAAGTATCCTAGTGAGAATCATTCATGTTTTTCTATTGATGCAATTGATTCTTTGGCTCAGGACCATTTTGACAAATTGAATGACAATGCACTTGAATTGGTCATTGCACGAGGAATGGACATTCAAAACATTGAAGCAGCAACCATGCACACCCACGGCATGCATGATCTTTCCCTTGCCGTGCTCCCTAGTGAGGATGTCATTGAGATGGTGGCTACCCTTGAATCATTGCCACCACAATCTGGTAAGTTTTTGGACCCAATTTCAAATTCAGTTTCGGCTAATAAGTTACTTCCCTCAGTTGTGCAGCCACCTACACTTGAACTTAAGCCATTGCCAAGCCATTTAAAGTACGTTTTCTTGGGAGATGATGAGACGTTGCCCGTCATCATCTCAAGCACACTCACGACACAAGAGGAGAACAAGTTGGTGAGGGTGCTAAAGGAGCACAAAACGGCACTTAGGTGGACTTTGGCCGACATAAAAGGAATCAGCCCTACCATATGCATGCATCGCATACTTTTGGAGGAGGGGTCTAAAATATCTCGAGAGGCTCAACGCCGACTCAACCCTCCGATGATTGAAGTTGTGAAGAAGGAAATAATCATGCTTTTAGATTGTGGAGTGATCTATCCTATTTCCAATAGTCGTTGGGTTTCACCCGTTCAATGTGTTCCAAAGAAATCCGGAGTAACTGTGGTGACAAATGATAGGAGCATATTTATGTGCCTTAGTTAGCTAGTTCTTATGCATTTTCGTTATGTTTTCTTAGTTTAAGTAGTCTTTTAAGCTAGTTTCATGTGTTTTCAGGTTTTAAGGGCATATTACATAAAAAGATGCAATTTGGAGCTTTTTGGAGCAAAAGTGAGCTTAGAGTGAATAGCACATGCTTGGAACAAAAGGTTTGGATGAAATTGAAGATTTGAAGATTTGAGGATTCCTAGTCTACGAAGGAATCCTAGTCCACGAAGGAGTCCTAATTGAAGAAGGATTCCTAATGAACGAAGGAGTTATAATTGAAGAAGGATTCCTAATCAACGAGGGATTCCTGGTTGAAGATGGGTTCCTAGAAGAATAAAGATTCCTACTCAAACAAGGTTTCCTACTTGAAGTAGGAAAGTTAAGCCTAAAAGTTTCTACTTTGGGTTGATCTTTCCTAAACCTAAATGGCCTTGAGTTTCAGCAACATTAGAAGGTTCCTAAGCGTTGGAAGACACAAAGAAGGGTTTTAGAATACTCCTTCATCCTTGCCGTGGACTAGGGCTTATTTCCTCTTGGTTTTGGGCTTTCTAGAAGCCCTATCCTTAATTCCTAAATCCATGCCGCACCTAGCCCTTGTTAGAATCTGTTTTCCTTGCCTTGCAAGGCTTTCTAGAAGCCTTATCTCAGCCTATCCATACTTGCCGAACCTTGTGGACTTTTTCCTTCCCTAATTCTGATTTCTAGGCCTATTTCCTGATGGATTTGGGTTATCCAAGTCCATATCTGATTTACCTAGGGTTTTAAGTGCCTATATATATATATTCATAATCACCCCTTGGCCGAATTCACCACCTCTCATAATTCACAATTCACGCCAAAAATCTGCCTTGCCCTTTGCCGCAGCCTTCCACCACCATTCTCCCAAATTTCTGCCAAAAACAACCCCTTGCCGCACCACCCATCAACCCTAAACCTTTCCATACCATTCCCCATCCATTCTACACCATAAATACCACCCAAAACCTGTTCTAAACTTCTCTGCCGCAGCAAGGAAGAAGAAGAAATCGTTGATGCGCTTGCTGCCTGTTGGAAATGTGCCCTAAAGCCAATCATGTGATGATACTTTACGGACATTTCACATGTTAAACTAATCTAGTTTTACATATAAAGGGCAAAGATTATTGTTTAAGCCGTCTCATATAAATGTTATATTCTTAAACGATAAAGTCCAAGGAATATGTGATTGGGAGAATGTAATCTAATGAAGTTAGATTCATGAGACCATTCTTTCGTAGACACATCCTAAACGTTCCTGATCATAGGATTGCCAATTGGGCGTTGACAGTCCGTGAAGATCAGTACGTACTATGTCTTCTCTCAGGGAGAGTGATTAGTCTCGAGTCATTGGTGTGTGTGACATCAAGACAAGTACGGTAGGTGCTCAATAGAGAATGAGTTCACTGAACGCGATCAACGAAGAGTTCTCATATTCCATGTCACATGAGAACTCATGGTTGGGATAATGCAAAGTAGTCCTTTGACCTGAGGCATCATAGTTGTCTTGTGGTTAAGACCTTGATGTTTGATTATGTCAAAGTCATCCCACCAGGAGGGTGTCCACGGCATCGTTGGGGTCAAGCCGCTTAGCTATGGAGAGAAGTGAATGCGCAACAAGGGATCTCTAACCTTCAAACCGTTTGAGGGAGAATACTCTCTGATATGATTTGAATCTCTGGCCAGAGTATGAATGAGATTAGGGAATGCGTTCCGAATCACATTCAAGGTAATCATATAAGCACAAGACACACATTGGATAGTAGACATGAGAAAATAAACTATCAAACCAAACAATGTGGTCAAGAGTATTAGATTAGAGAAGGACCGTATTGCATTTGTAATCTCGAACTGAATAGGTTCTCTAACCTCTTCTGATTAGCTTGGGTAACCATGATATGCTGCTAGGTGTCACTCATGGTTTGTGGAAGCCCTAGACGTGTATAATCACTAAAGGGAGAATTGAAAATAGTTTCAATTCACAATCGATGTAAAATGGTTTTAATCGCCCACTGCCTCGCTAAAAGGAACCTAATGGATCGCACACCGTGAAAGGTGGAGATTGGAGATTAAACGGAAATGAGTAAGAATGATTAAATGGTTTAATCATTTAATTACGGCAAGGATTAATTAATATGTTAATTAATCAAACGAATAAGTTCGTTAAAGACTTCGGGATAGTTTTGGACCTTAAGGCCCAATGGGCTTCGAACGTCAAGCCCATTAACTTAAGTTGTATGACAATTTAATGAATAAAGATTCATTAAAGCCCAAAAGCCCAAATCCCTTAGAATGGCCGGCCATATGTAGATGAATTAGGGTTTTGGTTGTTTAGGTCACTTAAAGAAGTGACTATATAAATGACTTTATAGCCAAATATTCATTAAGTGATAAATGGGTTTATTTTGGGGGAAAATTGGTGAGAATTGTCTCTCCATTTTCTCTCTAAAGAGGCCAACACCTTGGAGGGTACATCTAGCAATCCTACTACTCCAAGGTCACTCATTTCTTCTACAATCGAACCTTGGTGTCGAGAATTAGAGGTTCTCAATTTTGGGAACTTGGAGAACCTATTCTTCCATCCAAATCCATGGATCTAAGAAGCAAGGAATGAAGGCCCTATCTCTTTGGGTGATTAGCCTTTGCTTATGCAAAGAGGAATCTACAAAGGTATTAATTTCAACTCACTTTGTTTTGAGTTGATTATTGGTTCACCAATCTACTAGGCTTTGAATTTCTTGGTTAATGTTTTGTATTTGAGTGCATGTAAGCATGATTCCGCCTTTTAATTGTTAATTGCATGCTATATGATGTTGCTCAAATGAACATGTTTTCACAAAATAATTCCTTCAAGTGGTATCAGAGCCTAGGTCTAGTAGTTGGTGAATCCTTTTGGGTTTTATAGTTCATAGTTTGTGATTTAAAAGTTGTAATTGTTACAAGCTTTATTCTTGCTTCTTTGAAAGTAAATTTTGTTGGAAAATTTGCTATCTCAAATGTTGTAGATGTTGTTCATATGAGCATGAATATTGGAGCTAAAATTTGGTGCCATGCTTTTGGGAAAATTCGGCCGAATCCAAAGGGTGAATTTTTGGGTTCTTGTTTGACTTGTTAAAAGTGTTTTAATGTGTTCTTTGGAACCCCTAAGTACCCTAGTTTGGTTAGATGTTATTTCCCTTAAGTAAGAATGGTTTTGGAATGTTTTTGGGTGAAAAAGGTTCATGGAAAAATTTGGGTTTTTCATGGATGTTCTTCATTGTTCTTGCTGTTCTTGCCAAGAACAAAATGGTTTGGTGTTTTGATTCAAAGTTTTGAATTATTTCATAAAGTTTATGTGATATGTTTTTCAAATGATTTATCATGTATTTAAAGTGTTAAATATTTGATTAAATGGCAATAGAAAAATCTATCATCAAAACTTATATTATTTTTATGAAAGGTGATAGAAATAATGGTGATAAGAAGTTCTTATCTTACACCACTTGATTGTTTTTGACAAAACTCACAAATCAACACACACACCAATCTTATCCCTCCCCAAAACCAGCCACTCCCTCAAAGGGAGTACTTTTGGGGCTTTTATGCAATTACATAAAGTTTTGATACTTTTGTGTATTTGCACTTTGGCCCAAAAGTTTACGTTTTTACGTTTAGGTCCAAAAACGCTAAAGGACAAATTGTTTTGTTCCTTTAATGAAGTTTTTGCATTATTAAAAGTTTGGGTTCTAGTTGTATTTACATGAAGTAGTGACTTTTGTGTATTGTACAAAGTGACCCCAAAAGTTTTTTGTTATTGCAATATGGCCCAAAAGTTGAGGTTAATTGCATGATGGCCCAAATAGGATGAGAACAAAATTGTTTTGTCTCTTTAAATGAGAATTGGATTTTCATTTTGTTTAGCTCCATTTAAATCAATTTTATGGATACAAAAACCAATTGAAAATGTTGCATTCATTTAATTAGTTAAAGTGTTAATTAATTAGAGGGTGATTATGAACCTAAGCCTAATATAATTGAGCTATGTGAAAGGTGTTTCAAATTTGTTTGAACCATGGGAATGTGTAGATTAAATTTTGGTTGTAATTTGATTTGATCAAATGTTGTAAAAGGGCTTAAGCTCTTCTTTACTTTAAAGTAATTTGTTAAATGCAAATGTTGTAATGAGCATAAGCTCACCTTTACTTTGAAGTACTTCTTTCTTGCTTTATATGATATGCATGAAAATGAAGTAGTTGGGTCCAACGCCCATAAGACAACACGCCTTAATGTGATTAAACGCGTAACTAAAATCAATCACCATTCCTAGACCGAGATTCAACACAAGGCTCGTGTTGAATCTAAACAAAGGTTCATAATCATCCTTAGGCCCTAAGGCAACTATATATAGTCCATCAAATGAATGCAAAGTTTATGTTAGTAGTATCATATACTCTTGCTTTAAAAATCGTTTTAAAAGCTTAGTGGGAGTATTATGTACAACTAAAACAATGAGATGGACCAATAGTTGTAATAGGACCAAAATAGTTTTAATAGAGATTAAAATGTATGTTTATATGTGATGAGACCTAAAACCCTCAACCAAACCAATATTAAGTTGATAAACGGAGAGTGCTTTGAACACTCTTTCGTGGCCTTCCACCGTGGTAGGCTCCGATCGTTTGTGACTCGTACACCGGCTTCACCCTATAATGGGGGAGTACAAAGTGCGTGCTTACACTCAGGAGGAGTTCTATATACATACATGATGAAGTGAGGTAGGCAACGAGTTTAGCCAATATGATATAATTCTGAGGCTATGCTTGAACCCCTACACGAACTAGGCATGGTGGGAATGACTTAACTAAGTACAATGACGCCAACATGATATAATTCTGAGGCATCATTTTCTAGAGGCCAAACTAGATGGGTACTTGCAAGAGGTTGTTGCAAATGAGTAAGCGTACTCTCTCATTATTATTAACGCTAGCCAACATGATATAATTCTGAGGTGGGCTTGGTAGTAGTGAGTCTCCCATAACCTACTAAGAGTTTCATCCAAAACTCTTGAATTCCAATGAGGGATATGGAATTTGCCAAAAATAGTGGGTGGTGCTATTTTGATTTAAAGACCCGAATCAAATGGCTTAAAATCAATCAATCTATATTCGTTATGTATTTGATTACCAATATATTTGCAAACGCTATCCAACACTTGACAAAGCCGAATGTTTAGTTTACGGACTTGGTACTACAAAACCATAGATTGTCTTTAATGGCTTGTAAAAGTACCAAAGTAGTCTCATCCTCACAATCTTACTATTGATAATGTATCATTAGAAGAATATGTTAGAAAAGGTCTATCATAAAGAGGACAACACTTTTAATGTCATAATTCTTCAATTACAATTTGTTGTATGAAGAAATAGGAGTTGCTTTGAACAACTCTTAGTCAATGCAAACACTAGTGCTTATTTCTTTGTTAAATGAACAAAGAACTTGAGAAGAAAGCACAAAGGCATGAACACTTTATGTGCCATGTTTCTTCACTTACAAATTGTTGTATGAAGAAATGAGAGTTGCCTTGTACAACTCTTGAAGGTTTGTAATTATGTTTAGAACATAATGGTTGGTTGACAAAAATAGTCCATTAACATGGACTTATGATGATTTTGAATCATTGAATGTTGAAGTGATAAACCACTTAACGAGACGGAAACTAGGCAAGGACTTCACCTTTGTTTCCCTATCCTAATCGTTCACTAAGTTTATTATAAACTATGTAGTGAAAAATAACCACATGCTCTCCAAAATGTTTGATGTGTATAACACAATTGAAAAAGGTTTCAAGAGAGATAGTGGGAGTTTAGGGACCATGACTAATGTAGTCAAAGGTGAAAGTCAAATAAAGAAGATAAATAACTCCAAGGGAACAAACTTTCTTTATGAAAGGATGGACATTGGAAGGGGTATTTGCAAGAAATGTCTTGCAAGTGTCAAGAACACACCTTTCGAAGGTGTTGTAAAATGTTCTTGAATAGTTCAAAACAGTTGGTTCTTCTACTTGAATGCATGATTCCGTATTAGTAACAAAGTTTTACAATCGTTGTAAAAGTGTGACTAATAAGAAGTAGAAGATATATGAGAGAAGAGAAGGTGCTTCACATTCGGAAACGTGAATCAAATGTAGATCTCTGCGAAAGCAGATGGTACTTACTTCCTCATATGAACTACCAAAGAAATTGGAAAAACATAGATTGTCTTTGTATTCCAATTTTAAGGAACTAAATTCCGTCACTATGTGAAATGGATAAATGTTTTGTTTGACAAAACAAAGTTCTTTATTAATCAATGATTGGATTATGGTAATCTAATTAATTATCTCTATAGTAGAGATAATATGGTAGTGTTAACTGTTTAGAAAATAATGATGCTTAAAAACCCAAAAGGTTGCAAGGTAGTGACTAATCCCAACTAAAGTTGTGATACCTCTAAAACATAAATTACGAGTTGGTCATAAATGGACGCTTTGGATCGTTAGATCCGGATCCAATACCTTCTTGTTAAAATTGTATAGAGGCAAAATGTTCGAATCTTTATTCTTTTGGAAAGAAGAAAGAATCACAAAGTTGTTGAGGTTAATTTACTTAGATGTTAGTGGCACTTGTCCACAAACATAATACTACTCATGTTGGATAACATTCACCGAAGATCACTCTCGGTTGGACTATAGTTTATTTTGAATAAACACAAGTCCGAATACTTTGCAAAATGTTTCAAAGAATTCAAGAAATGTAAGTTGATGAGTAAGACATCTAAAGTATTTACCTCTTTAGATTTGATCCAAGGAAAGGTAACACTTTAGATGAGTTTCCTTGAAAGATATCAAGGAAAATAGCATCATAAGATAATGTATTTCTCCATTAGGAGAAGAACGAACTTGAATAAGATTTAGTTCGTTAGATGTTATCTATTACCCATATATAGGATATATACTTCTAAAAACAATATGATTGTCAATGAGAAGATCTTCCAATATTTTCATGACTCCATAAGATGTAGTTGGAAAGAAAGACAAATCTTAAGCATGTTAAAGATTTGGGGTTGTGTGCTAACAAGCAATATTTGTTTGATAATAATCTTGTAGGATATCCTTAAAATAACTTTTGGATATCGCTTCTATAAACCAACTAACAAATGTTGTTTTGTTGGATAGTTCATTGTAATTCTACAATGTGATTTGCCTAAAAGCAAATGAACGAGAGATAGAACTCAAAGAATGGGTTCTTTGAGAGACAAGAAAGTAATCAACAAATATAACAACCTAGTTCCTATACCACAAGCTCCAAGGTAGTCGATAAGGATTTATAAACCGTCTCAGTTGAATGGTTTTGAACTTTATGACTATGTCATAGAGTTGCACCTCTTAATTCGAAAGAAATAAGAATGAAAATCCTTATGACTACATTGAGTGCATATACGATATATACTCAAGGAAATGGTAAAGTACCATTTGACTCGAAATAATGAAACCTTCATAGCTAATTGGTAGCTTAAGGTGACTACAATCAAAGAGAATGGTTGACTTTAAAGGAACCATTTTTGACGTAGTCTTAGTTTCAATTAATTCGAAGATTGTTAGCTACAACTAAATGGTGATTCAATGTTTTGACATAATATGGGTTTCCGAAACCATTATTAAGATAGTCTTGATAATATATGTCTAAAACTATGAATCACAAGACATGTAAGTTGTAGAGATCCATCCATCATGGATCTTAGCAAGTTAGTGGGAGCTATTTGCATTTTATGAGAAAAAGGATCAAATCGTTTGATTCCTCATAAAGATGTAAATGAATCTTTTGTTTACTAGTTTTACAAAAGATTAGTGGGAGTTAATCATGTTCCTAAAAATTTAAATATATATGATATATTAATTTTGGAAATGAAAAGAATACTTCTTCGTTAAAGTTATGACTTTAATACATTATATGAAGATAGAATGTATATGGGAGATATAGTCTATATACATGGGATGGAAATCTATAATGATATATTTCATGATATAATTGGATTATATCAATGCCTAATAATAGACAATGGATGCTAGGAAGTTTCTCATATGATGATAAACTTCAATAAGAAGGACGATTCTAGTAAGACTAGCAAGTTGCCCTTCTCAAAGGGAATGTACCCCTTTGACTCCCAAAGAAATAATGCGTAAATTGAATCCTTTATGCATATGCAGAAAGGTGATTTATGTATTTCATATTGTATGAAAAACATTGATATGAGTTGTACCTAGAACGGTACAAGACGATATCAATGCAAGCCCAGGATCAGAACCATGGCAACTGTCAAGTGAGTCCTTAAGTATTTAAGAAATACTAAAGGATAAATTCCTCAAAGATCGAGGAAGAATTAGAGTAACGTAATGGAAGCGTAAATGTATTAGATTATGAATCTAATCCATCATTGGATGTTTCTTCATTACGAATGAAGAGATAAACGAATATCTCTTTATTATGACTAAAGAGATATTTGGATGGAAACATTAAAGTAATGACTTTAGTGTGTTCCATTATGAATGCAAGATATATTGCCATATAGAAGTTTACAACAATGTTGTTTGGATGGGAAAGTTCATTTATGAACTCTCTATTCGGTTCCAACCAGAAAGTGTTTGACACTAATGGGGCGATAGCTCAAGCCTGGGAATCAAGGTCTCATCAAGATCCGAACTCAAATGAGAGACTGAACCACATGATTGAGAATCATGTATAATGGTGACGTCGTTATTCTCAAGGTTGCTTCTATGGATAACATATAGATATCCACTGTCTAGGCCTACTATTCAGCCATTTATGAAATGACTACAGAATAGGTATCATCAAGATGACCAAGCTGATTGGCTCTAGTGCAAGTGGGAGATTGTTGGAAATGTGCCCTAAAGCCAATTATGTGATGATACTTTACGGACATTTCACATGTTAAACTAATCTAGTTTTACATATAAAGGGCAAAGATTATTGTTTAAGCCGTCTCATATAAATGTTATATTCTTAAACGATAAAGTCCAAGGAATATGTGATTGGGAGAATGTAATCTAATGAAGTTAGATTCATGAGACCATTCTTTCGTAGACACATCCTAAACGTTCCTGATCATAGGATTGCCAATTGGGCGTTGACAGTCCGTGAAGATCAGTACGTACTATGTCTTCTCTCAGGGAGAGTGATTAGTCTCGAGTCATTGGTGTGTGTGACATCAAGACAAGTACGGTAGGTGCTCAATAGAGAATGAGTTCACTGAACGCGATCAACGAAGAGTTCTCATATTCCATGTCACATGAGAACTCATGGTTGGGATAATGCAAAGTAGTCCTTTGACCTGAGGCATCATAGTTGTCTTGTGGTTAAGACCTTGATGTTTGATTATGTCAAAGTCATCCCACCAGGAGGGTGTCCACGGCATCGTTGGGGTCAAGCCGCTTAGCTATGGAGAGAAGTGAATGCGCAACAAGGGATCTCTAACCTTCAAACCGTTTGAGGGAGAATACTCTCTGATATGATTTGAATCTCTGGCCAGAGTATGAATGAGATTAGGGAATGCGTTCCGAATCACATTCAAGGTAATCATATAAGCACAAGACACACATTGGATAGTAGACATGAGAAAATAAACTATCAAACCAAACAATGTGGTCAAGAGTATTAGATTAGAGAAGGACCGTATTGCATTTGTAATCTCGAACTGAATAGGTTCTCTAACCTCTTCTGATTAGCTTGGGTAACCATGATATGCTGCTAGGTGTCACTCATGGTTTGTGGAAGCCCTAGACGTGTATAATCACTAAAGGGAGAATTGAAAATAGTTTCAATTCACAATCGATGTAAAATGGTTTTAATCGCCCACTGCCTCGCTAAAAGGAACCTAATGGATCGCACACCGTGAAAGGTGGAGATTGGAGATTAAACGGAAATGAGTAAGAATGATTAAATGGTTTAATCATTTAATTACGGCAAGGATTAATTAATATGTTAATTAATCAAACGAATAAGTTCGTTAAAGACTTCGGGATAGTTTTGGACCTTAAGGCCCAATGGGCTTCGAACGTCAAGCCCATTAACTTAAGTTGTATGACAATTTAATGAATAAAGATTCATTAAAGCCCAAAAGCCCAAATCCCTTAGAATGGCCGGCCATATGTAGATGAATTAGGGTTTTGGTTGTTTAGGTCACTTAAAGAAGTGACTATATAAATGACTTTATATCCAAATATTCATTAAGTGATAAATGGGTTTATTTTGGGGGAAAATTGGTGAGAATTGTCTCTCCATTTTCTCTCTAAAGAGGCCAACACCTTGGAGGGTACATCTAGCAATCCTACTACTCCAAGGTCACTCATTTCTTCTACAATCGAACCTTGGTGTCGAGAATTAGAGGTTCTCAATTTTGGGAACTTGGAGAACCTATTCTTCCATCCAAATCCATGGATCTAAGAAGCAAGGAATGAAGGCCCTATCTCTTTGGGTGATTAGCCTTTGCTTATGCAAAGAGGAATCTACAAAGGTATTAATTTCAACTCACTTTGTTTTGAGTTGATTATTGGTTCACCAATCTACTAGGCTTTGAATTTCTTGGTTAATGTTTTGTATTTGAGTGCATGTAAGCATGATTCCGCCTTTTAATTGTTAATTGCATGCTATATGATGTTGCTCAAATGAACATGTTTTCACAAAATAATTCCTTCACTGCCAACTTGGAGCGTTCTAGGTGTTTTCTTTCTTTGGATTTTAATTTCTAAATTTATGTATCATTGCTTTGCGAGTATGAGGAACTAAACCCCCCCTGGCTAGGAGGGGATTCAAAACCATGTTTATGCTTGCTATATGATTTGATTACTTCCAGTTGCGTTTCATAAGTTGTGAATTTAATTTGCTTATCTATAAGAATTAAAACTGATTTGTGTATGTTGGTTGAGAATGCACGCTTAATTTCATGCATAAGTTTGATGCTAGGATATAAGGGGGTTTCACCTAATCGTTATGAACTTATATTCACAAGTAGTAAAGGTTGTTGATCACAATCGTGTTAAGTAAATTCTTGGCATAAGTATCATGCACTTTCATAGTTACGAGTGCCTTGCCAATGATCATGATTTCCATAGAACGTAATGATCTTTGATTGCTTATCTATTATGCGTTTTCATGTAGGTAACTTTTAAGGAATAATTTGATTGCGATGCGCTATTTGTTGGAAGTATGCCCACAAAGCCACTCATTTGATGTAATAGCTTTTTGGAATACTTAATGTATTAAACTTTTATATGTTTAATGAAGGGCAAAGCTTATTGTTGATCACTATTTATTGTATCATGTGTTTAAGTAATAAGGGAATCCAAGGGATGTATTTGATCTAAGAGACAAGTGATCTAAGTGAGTTAGATTATCGAGACCATTCTCTTATGTTCATTCCTAAAACGTTCCTAGCCATAGGATTGCCAATTGGGTATTGACAATCCGCTAAGGTTAGTATGTGTTATGTCGACTCAAGCTTGAGTATGACTAGTCTCAAGTCATTTGGTGTTGGACACTAAGACAAACACATAGGTGCTCGAAAGAGTAATCGAGTACACTGAACAACGATCGAAAGAGAGTTCGAACATACATGTCATGTAAGAACTCGAAAGTTGCAATATGCAAAGTAGTCCATTGACCTGAGGCATCATAGATGTCTAATGGTTAGGTCCTTGATCTTTGATCATGTCAACGGCATTCCATCGGAGTGTCCACGGCATTGTTGGGGTCAAGCTATCTAGTTATGTAGGCATATGAATGCACAACAAGGGATCTCTAACCTTCCATGGTGGAAGGAGAATACTCTAAGATATGATTCGTAAGTCTTTGGCCAAAGCAAATGAATATGACTTAGGAAGTTTGTTCCAAATCATATTCAAGGGAATCATATAGAAAAGTATCACATTGGATAGTAGACATGAAACAAACTATCATTCAAACAATGTGATTAAGAGTATTGTATTAGAGAAGGACCGTATTGCATTGTAGTTGTAACTGGATAGGCTCTCCAACCAATTCTACTTAGCTTGGGTAACCATGACATACTGCTAGGTGTCACTCATGGTTTGTGGAAGCCCTAATGACTAGCAAACACTAATCATAAAGGGAGAATTGAAATGTGGTTTCAATTCACAATCGATCGTTAAGAGTAACAATCGCCCACTACCTCGCTAATTGGAACCTAATGGATCGTACACCGAGTAAGGGCGATAGTGAAGAAATTAAATGAAATGGATATGCAATTAAATGGTTTAATAGAAGAATGGTCAAGATTAATTAATTAGTTAATTAATTATACGAAAGGTTCGTATTGGGCTTTTAAGTTGGTTTTGGGTTTCGGGGCCCAAAAGTGTTTTGGTCCATAAGGCCCATTATGTTTAAGTTGTATGACAACTAAAACAAAATGGGCAATAAGCCCAATCACAACATATAGGCTGGCCATGGTGAGGAGATGGTGAAAGTTTGCTTAATTGCAAGTTTGCCACTCACCAAAGAAAAGTGTTATAAAAGCAACTTTATAGCTATTTTCTCATTAGGGTTTTCTTTGAGGCAAAGATGTGAAACATTTTCTCTCTTTCTCTCTACAAAGAGGCCGGCCACTTAGAGAGATTAATCTAGCAATCTTTTCTTCTCTAAGTCATCCATTTCATCTTCACACTTAACCCTTGGTGTGGAGACTTAGAGACACCAAACCTTTGGTGTTTTGGAGATCCTTTCCTTACATCCTCAAGGACAAAAGGAGCACAAAAGGAGAAAGGAAATCAGAAGCAATATCCAAGGAGCTTGGAGGTGACTTGAAGGCCCTCCACTTGGGTGAATCCCTTGTGTAAACAAGGATGAGCTTCAAGGGTAAAGAAACTCTAAATCTTAACTTCTCTTTAATGTTGTTAAAGAGTTTATTGGTTCGCCATATACTAGGCTTTGAAAGTCATGGGTTTTATGAATTGTTTTTGAATGCATGCCTACTTTAAAGTGTTAATAGTTTGCATATGTATTCAAATGTTCTTACATGTTCTTAGCTAGGACAAAATTTTTCCTTCACTATTTCCATTCAATTCAATGACTAAAGGGAAATCTGAAAGTTAATTTAAGCGTACCTAATTAACTTGGGGTGTTGGGAATTCATGGTTTATTGAGAAGCAATTGGAAATCGTTTTGTATGCAAGTATGACATGTGTGGAGAAGAACCCCTTAGCTAGCTTTCCATCCATTCACTTTTATCAAATTCGTTTTAGAATCTGTTCAATTTACAAGTTTTGTTTTTGTTTTCAATTTTCGTCAAAACCAATTCCCCATTTATTTTAAAGTGTTAGATTAGTTAGAAATCAATTTAGTTTGTGTTTTTAAGTGTCTTGAGTCAAGTTATAACCTATTTTCGTCCAAATTGTGTTTTGTGTTCAAAACTGCCCAGAAAGTGTTTTTAAGGCAGTTTTGAGTGTTTCTGGGCTGTTTTGAGTCTTTTGGTTTGTTTTAGTGTTTTAGAGTTTAGTTTTGCATTCTTTGAGTTTAGTTTAGTGTTTTAAACTTTGTTTTTACGTTTTGAGTCAATTTTCAAGTGATTTAGCAATCCCTCCTAATCCCCGGCCTAGAACGATCCCTACTTACATACTTTGCTACAATTGATAAAAAGAGGGTTTAATTTGTGTGCTTATATATTTCACATCAACAAATGCTGAAAATGAGCTTGTGTCTACTCGAATCCAAACAGGTTATCGATTATAGGAAGCTCAATGCCACCACTAGGAAGGATCACTTCCCTTTGCCATTCATTGATCAAATGCTTGAAAGGTTAGCGGGTTATGCTTTCTATTGTTTTCTTGATGGTTATTCTGGTTATAATCAAATTGTCATAGCACCCGATGACCAAGAAAAAACCACTTTCACATGTCCTTTTGGCACATTTGCATATCGTTGCATGCCATTTGGTTTATGTAATACACCTGCCACATTTCAAAGATGCATGATGAGCATATTTTCTGATTATGTTGAGAAAATTATTGAAGTTTTCATGGATGATTTCAGCGTTTTTGGTGATTCCTTTGATGGTTGTTTGCATAATCTCAGTTTGATCTTAAAACGATGTGTTGAAACTAACCTTGTTCTCAATTGGGAAAAATGTCACCTCATGGTTAAACAAGGCATAGTTTTAGGTCATATATCTCTAAAAACTGTATTAAGGTTGATAAGTCAAAGATAGATCTTGTACGTCAGTTACCGTCTCCTACTTCGGTTAGAGAGGTTCGTTCTTTTCTTGGACATGCAGGTTTCTATCGTAGGTTCATCAAAGATTTCTCAAAAGTTGCCCAACCTCTTTGCCGACTCCTACAACAAGATGTGGCGTTTGACTTCAATAGGGAGTGCACGGCATCATTCAACCAACTCAAGGAGTTGTTGACCACGGCTCCAATTATAGTCCCACCTGATTGGAGCCTTCCTTTCGAGCTCATGTGTGATGCATCCGACTATGCTTTAGGGGCTGTTTTAGGACAAAGGAAAGACAAGAGGCCGCACGTCATCTACTATGCCTCACGGACATTGAATGATGCCCAATTAAACTATTCCACTACGGAAAGAGAACTTATTGCCATTGTCTTTGCTTTAGATAAATTTAGATCATATTTAATTGGTACTAAAGTAATTGTTTTCACTGATCATGCAGCTTTGAAATATTTGCTCACCAAAAAGGAGGCCAAGCCACGACTAATTCGATGGATGTTGCTTCTTTAAGAGTTCGATATTGAGATTCGAGACAAAAAGGGAAGTGAAAACGTGGTGGCTGACCACCTAAGCTGAATGGTGCATAATGAGGAGTCTCTACCCATTGCTGAAACATTTCCTGATGAACAATTGTTGTCCATTAAGGTAAGTGAGCCTTGGTATGCTGATTTGGTTAATTTTTTGGTGTCTAAATGTATTCCAAGCACTCTCACTAGACACCAACGGGATAAGCTTAGAAATGATGCACGGCTTTATGTACGGGACAAGCTCAGATTGTTCGTCGATATGTGCATGATTCTAAGTTTCATTCCATTTTAAGCATTTGAAATACATATGCATGTGGTGGTCACTTTGGCACACAAATAACAGCACTTAAGGTGTTACAATGTGGGTTCTATGTTGGAAATATGCCCTGAAAGTCAATCTTTGGAAGAAACCATTCAGGACAATTGAATCGATGTATGGATGACTCTTATACATCAAATGGCAAAGATACTAATTAGGACTATCTCTATAAACGATATATGTCCTAAATAGTGTATCCATGGACAATGGATCGATTGAAGAAGTAATCTAATGATGTTAGACTACAGAGACCTTCTTCACATAACCAAATGTCCAAAAAGGTTCCTGGTCATTGGATTGTCGGAGGGATACTGACAATGCGAAGACCGGTACATACTGTGTCCGCTTCAATTGGAAGGATGGAAAGTCTCATCCCATTCGTGTTGTGACACTAAGGCAAGTATGTAGGTGCTCATTAAGGGAATGAGTTCACTGAACACAATCGAACGAGAGTACTTGCATAAAGGTCTACTCACATGTCAAGCAAGTAACTCTAATGGTTGGAATAATATAAGTAGTCCTTTGACCTGAGGCATCGTCGTTGTCTTGTGGTTAAGTACTTGATCTTTGATTATGTCAAAAGTCACTCTATCAGAATGTCAACGGCATAGTTGGGGTTAAGCCACTTAGTCATGAAGGCAAGTGTATGCGCAACAAGGAATCTCTAATCCTCGATAAGAGAGGAAGAATACTCTAAGATATGATTCGGGAATCTTCGGCCGAAGTATCGAGCGTAATAAAGGAAAGTGTTCCTATACGACTCAATTGAATCATATAAGAAGGAATAATCACATTCGAGGTTTGACATAATATATCCATACCCTAGTAATGTGATTGAGAGTATTGTTTTAGAGAAGGATTAAATTACATTGTAATTCCAACTGAATAGGTTATCCGAATAAACTTCTACATTAGCTTGGGTAGCTATGACATATGGTTAGATGTCACTCATAGCTTGTGAGTTCTTCTAGATGATTAAATGTAGTCGTCAAAGAAGAAAGGTGAATTAAAATGAAGTTTTAATTCACTAAGTGATTGAATTAAATATAATCAATTGGATTGATGCCAATCACCTCACTGCCTTGCTAATTAGAACCTAAAAGATTGTTCACCAATACACTATTGTAGTGAGTAACTAATGGATGATGGAAATAATTAATTGGATTAATTAAGTGTTGTGATTAATTTAGAAAGTCTAAAGAAATCATAAAAGCGATAAAGATTGTTTTGGGCTTAAAGAAACGTTCGGGTTTAATTGGGCCCATTGGGCCTAAACCCATTGGGCTTTTATTCAAACATTGGATGACTTGAAATAAATGAAAGCCCAAAGCCCAAACAACACAAAGAGGGCCGGCCATTTTAGGTGTGGAAAGGGTGAGATATTTAGTCAAGTTGTTGGCTAGGTTTCTTATGTCTATATAAGGAACTTTATAGTGATATTATTCATTAGGGTTTTTGTGTGGTTAAAAACAACAAAGAGGCAAAAGAATATCTCTCTAAAACTACACAAAGGCCGGCCACCTTGGGGTGATTTTACTAACATACCTTTCACCCTTTGGTTATTCCTTCATCCTTCTCACTACTCTAGTGGGTGAGGATCTTTGGAGGTTTCCTACTTTGGAAACTTGAAGAGAACCTAGGAGCACATTCTATCAAAGTGGAGGAGGCAAGGAGGGAAGCTAGGCTCAAGGAGTTCAAGGAACAAAGGGCTTGGAGGTGGTCCATCCTTGGTCTCAAGTCTAGATCAAGAGGTATAAGACTAAACCTTCACTTTGTTCTTTTCTCTAAAATTTTATTTGATGCATTATATATAAACCTATGAACCTTGAAGGGGATTTGCATGACTATAGCTTTGTTAATATGTTATAAATGCTTCCGCTGCTTTCGTATATTAAATTTGATTTGTATATGCATGATAGTCATTTAGAAATCCCATCCATGAATCTCATAGATTTCCCTTCATTCTATTGGTCTAGTATCTTTAAGGATGCTAGAAATTTTTGCGTAACATGTGATAAATGCCAAAGAACAGGAAATATAAGTGCAAGGGATCAAATGCCGCAAATTTCCATCCTTAATGTTGAAATTTTTTATGTTTGGGGTATTGATTTTATGGGTCCCTTTCCTTCCTCGTATGGTTTCATGTATATTTTGCTTGCGGTTGATTATGTGTCAAAGTGGGTGGAAGCAAAAGCCACCCGAAATAATGATTCTAAAGTGGTTGCAGATTTTATTAAAACTAACATATTTGCAAGGTTTGGCATGCCACGAGTAATCATAAGTGATGGAGGGTCTCACTTTTGCAATCGGACCATTGAGGCGTTATTGAGGAAGTACAATGTCAACCATAAGGTTTCTAGACCTTACCATCCTCAAACCAATTGCCAAGCCGAGGTGTCTAACCGAGAGATCAAACAAATCCTAGAGAAAAATGTGGGTCCAACAAGGAAGGATTGGAGCTTGCGCTTGGACAATGCACTGTGGGCATATCTTACGGCGTACAAAACACCCATTAAGATGTCCCCATTTTGGCTCATTTATGTCAAGCCATGCCATCTCTCCGTAGAATTGGAGCACAAAGCTCATTGGGCCGTCAAGAAGTTCAACATGGACCTAGATGCAGCGAGGAGTCATAGGAAATTCCAATTAAATGAACTTGATGAGATAAGGCAAGAGGCGTACGAGAATGTGAGCATTTACAAGGAGAAGACCAAGGCTTTCCATGACAAAATGCTTCATGGCAAAACATTCTCCATAGGGCAGAAAGTGCTATTGTTCAATTCCCATTTACGTTTGTTTCCTGGTAAGTTACGTTCTAATTGGATTGGACCGTTTGTTATTACTGATGTTTTTGTTCATGGTGCAATCCAAATCCAAAGCTTGAAAACAGGACACGAATTCAAGGTGAATGGGCACCGTTTGAAGCCCTATTATGAGAACTTTGAGGAGCATGTTGTGGATGACATCTCCCTGCATGCCGTGGGCTCCAATGGGGAGTGAATGTGTTCTTCGTCTGACTGCAAGACATTAAAGCAAGCGCTTTTTAGGAGGCAACCCATGCATTCAACAAAGGAAGACCGAGGAATCACTCCACTTCCAAATTTGCGTTCCTAAACCCTTCTCTTTGTTGTTTATATTCTGCCATGTTTAGTTTGCTTAGTTAGTTATGTTGTTTTTTTTTATGTGAGTTTATGCTTGAAACATTGAGGACAGTGTTTGATTTAAGTGTGGGGGGGGGGGGTAAATAAGTGCTTTTGATGTAAATTTGTGGGATTTTATCACCCATAACTTCCAAAGTTGTTCCTTGCTGTTTTTAAGTGTTTTTAAGCTGTTTTGGTGCATTCTAGTGTGTTTTGACATAAAAATCCGAAAATCTCATAAAAATTTGAAAATTGTTTTGAAAAACCCAAAAGAGTTGTTTTTGAATTGTTTTTGTGTCTTAGGGTACCTTCCAACACAATGATGAGGATTCGGTTTTTAATTGCATGACTGTTAAAGAGAGTTATAAACATGGATGAAAGCTTGATTTACTCTTTGGTTTATGCTTGGTTGTGGTTATAACTTATGAATTCACATGCAATCATAAAGGAAAAATCAGTTTTTGTAACATGCTTGAAGGAAGGAACTCAAATTAACACTACAACCTAGTGAGACTTGAGCCTAAATGTTTATTTGGAGAGTTAATAATCTGTGCATTCTTGTTTTCTAAAAGTCGTTGCATGATCTCATTATTCTTTGCTTGGTTACTACTTAGAAGGCGTTTCATCATTTAGTTCCAAATGCTAGAACTCATGCCCATTTCATTCAAAGCATGCTATTGATTTGCATAACACATATTCAAGATGAAGTTGTGTAGTGACCACCACCAAAGCCAAACTGCCATGTATCCTACTTCATTATATGTTTAAGTTTAACCCCGTTGAACCTTGTGTAGCCTATGTTCTTTGTTAACCCACACTATCCTCACCTAGCCTAGATTAGGACCATCCATACCCTTGTTCTTGAAGCATAGTAAAGCATGACTCAATTGAATTCCTTTTGATCAATGTTTTGCAGAAAACAAGTGTGGGGGAAGTGATTCTTGTGTGTGTGTGTGCCAAAGTCTTTAATAAGGCACGGGTAGAAAAAAAAAAATTTGTGAAGAAAAGAATGAAAAAAAAAAGAAAAGTGTGAAAAGTATGAAAAAGAGTTGAAAAAGATGTGAAAACGAGCTCTAAAGTGTTGTTGTTTGTTGAAGAAAGGGTCCAAAAAGTTAAATTCGGCCCTAAGTGTTGCATGAACCTTCCCTTTGTGTTTAAAAGTTGATTTCTGCATTCTAAAGTGAATTCTAAGTTTCGATTTCATTACTTTGCTTGCTATTGCTTTAAGAACGTTTTGTTATCCCTATCTTTCCTTTGTTAACCAATAGCCCAAGCCCCGTTACAACCCTTGTCTTCTATCTTGAGTGTTTGTGCTTCAATTTGTGGAGTTTAAACTTGGTATGAGCATATGGTGTCATTGGTTCTCACATCTAAGTAGTAGCATTCCATTCATGAGATCATATCTAAACATGCTTATTAACTCCAGAAATTGCTTTCTTTGTTATAACATATGTGAGTACTAGTTTTTCATGTTTACATCAATCTTCTCACATATAACTAGTATAGGGTGTGTAGTCTGAAAATCTGTGTGAAAATTGAGTGCATATCTAGTAAGGAATTGAGGGAATTCTCTAAGGCATAGTACTACATTCAAAACATCGTTTTAATTGGTTAATGGTGAACTAGTAAGCGGTGACTATGATTAAGTATGTGCTCAAGTGTGAAGATGACTAAAATCTGTGGGGATGATGATTTTTAACATGTTATGTGCATTGGAAATCCTTGAGGCAAACGTTGGAAGGTTTAGGTTGTGTTTTGTTTGTTTTGTTTCGTTTTGTTTTCTTGAGTTCGTTTTGTTTTGCTCGAGGACTAGCAAACGCTAAGTGTGGGGGAATTTGATAGGAGCATATTTATGCAACTTAGTTAGCTTGTTCTTGGGCATTTACGTTGTGTTTTCTTAGTTAAGTTAGTCTTTTAAGCCACTTTCATGTGTTTTCAGGTTTTAAAGGCAAAGTATGCAAAGAAGTGTATTTTGGAGCCTTTTGGAGCAAAATTGAGCTTGGAATGAATGGCACGTGTTTAGAACAAAAGGAATGGATGAAATTGAAGATTTGAAGATGTGAGGAATCCTAATTGAAGAAGGATTCCTTATCAACGAAGGAGTCCTAATCGAAGAAGGATTCCTAATCAACGAAGGACTCCTAATTGAAGAGGATTCCTAGAAGAATGAAGATTCCTAGTCAAACAAGGTTTTCTACTTGAAGTAGGAAAGTTAAGCCTAAAGTTTCCTATTTTGGGTTGATCTTTCCTAAACCGAAATGGCCTTAAGTTCCAGCAACTTTGAAGGTTCCTAAGCATTGGAAGACACAAAACAAAGGTTCTAGAACACCTAGGAGCCTTTGCCGCACCTATCCCCTTCTAGAAACCCCTTTTCCTTGCCTTGCAAGGCATTCTAGAAGCCCAATCCCTTTCCTACATATCTACCGCACCTCCTATACCTTTTCCCCTTTGGATTTTGATTGTTTGGGCCCTAATCCTTATTTTCTGCTAAGTCCAAATCCTAACCTAATTTCCCTAGGGTTTTATGTGCCTATATATACTCATATTTCATTCTTTGCCACAACACCACCTCCCATATTCACAATTCATGCCAGAAATCATTCTTCCCTTTCTGCCACATATATCCATCACCATTCTCCATAGTTTCTGACCTAAAACACCTCTTGCCGCACCATACACCTATCCTAGCCTTAACCCCATCCTTCTACACCATTCATAACCCCCAAAACCTGACCCTAAACCTTGTGCTGCAACAAAGAGGAAATAGGGAAGTTCGTAGACGTGCTTGCTGTTCAGTTTGGATCACTGGAGTGTCTAGGTGTTTTCTTTCTTTTGTTTTCAATGTCTAAATTTGTTTATCTTTGCTTTGTGAGTATGAGGAACTAAAGCCCTTTTAGCTAGGGGAGAATTCAAAACCATGTTCATGCTTGCAATATGATTTGATTACTTTTAGTTGTGATTCATAAGTTGTGAATTCAATTTACTTATCCGTTTGAATTAAAACTGATTTGTGTATGTTGGTTGAGAGTGCACGCTTAATTTTCATGCATAAATCTAATGCTAGGATATAAGGGAGTTTCACCTAATCATTATGAACTTATATTCACAAGTAGTGAAGGTTGTTAGTCACAATCACGTTAAGTAAATTCTTGGCATAAGTTTCATGCAATTCAAAGTTACAAGTGCTTCGTCAATGCTTATGATTTTCATAGAACTTAATGATTCTTGCTTGTATCTCTATTATGCAATTCATGTAGGGAACTTGTGGGGAATGCTTTGGGTTGTTGTATGCAATCATCCAATTCAATAAAATTAGGAAAATCTAAGGGTTAATTAGTGCAATTCACGATTAATCTGAGCCGTTGAGAATTCATGGTTTATTGAAAAGCAACTGGAAATTGTTTTGTTTGCAAGTGTGTCATGTGTGGAGAAGAACCTCCTAGCTAACCTATCATCCATAGTTTTACCCAAATTCGTGCAGATTGTATTAGTTCTTTAATTTACTTGTTTTGTTTTCAAATTCGTCAAAACCAAACCCCCATTTACTTTGTTGAGTCATTTTAGTTAGAAACTGATTTAGTTTGTGTTTTTAACTTTGTTTATATGTTTTTAAGTCAATCTAGAGGTTATTAGCAAGCCCTCCTAATCCTCGGTCCAAAACGATCCCTACTTACATTCTTTACTACAATTGATACAAGAGGGTTTAATTTGTGTGTTAAGTTAATTTTCGCATCAAGCAAGAAGGCCAATGACAAAGATTGCACGCCCAGGAAAAAGGCTTCCTAAGAAGAGTCAGCTGCTATTGCAAGCAAAGGTTTTGAAAAAAAAAATGCCATCCTTTCTCACTCAGGAAGACGTCATTGCCATGCTAGAAAAAGAGTTGCACAGGAGCTAAGAAGACTGAAAACATGTTCCTGAGCCGCCATACGTAGTCATCCTTCTCCACATGCCATATCCTAACCAATACGAAACTACCAACCTTATCCTCTTTGACAAGAGGAAGGGTAGCCCTAAGGAACATATAAGCCATTTCATTAACACTTTGGGTCCTCATGCTGGTGACTACAACTTTTGTCTCAAGGAATTCTTGAACAGTCTTACAGATTGTGCATACACTACCCTCGCACCAGGTTCCATCTGAACCTTCTACCACAACCTTTCGTTGTTAAAAAAGGCTCCAACTTTTTATCCGTACCTATTTCAAAATCTTGTATCCCTTTTGAATCTTTTCTCATAACATCTTCAAGTAAGAAGTCCAAATGGGTTAAGGTTTCCCCATATAATTTTCCCTAGATAAGAGTTCATAATCGAGAAAAAGTCCAAATTGGTTAAGGTTTCCCCATATAATCTTCCCTATATAATCTTCAATAATCATGGGAATGATATAGACGTCTTTCACTGTTCAAGATTCCCTATAAGAGAGCCGGATTGGGTTGATGCTCGTAATGCTCATAGAAAAACTTGTTCTTTAAACCAACAGCGACCTTGTCACCTGTCTTAAAAAAGCAGAAATATCCTGGTAGTTCTTCTCACTCATTCATTGCGACTCCTCAAACCCGACTGATGATTAAGGACATCCACTCTAAAGGCCTTGGAGAAGAGGAAGAAACCCCTCCCCGAAGAAAGAAACACGTTGCTGTTCTGGCGCCACTAACTTTTAATGTACCTACTCCTGCATTCGTAGCAAATAAGCCACCATTTTCGCTACACATGCATTTACCTACAGGATTGCCCTAGTCATCAGAGTTGGAATCCTACTTTCCATCTTTGGTTCTACAACCAAGCATTCCCTTTGTGCCGAACAAAGTCACTGTGTGCTCCATTGCCTCGGCGTCAACCTATATCCCTCCACTGCAAGTGTCTATAAATGGACCTCCCTACCATGATGGTCTTCCGTCAACTACCTCATCATGGTCCTAGGGAATAGCTCATCCTCCTCTTGTGATTCGGCCTTCGTTGACCAAGTTGTTGTTCCTTTAGATTTAGTGGTTTTCAAAACACGGATTATGCTCGAGTGCTGCTTGGAGCTGCGATTACCCCTGCCGATTTCAAATGAGCTTGCATTTCTCTTGAAGATGTCATAACACGGTGCTACGAGAGTTGTTACGAGGTATTTGACTTAATTTCCTCAATTTCTCTTTGTTGATATTCACGAATTCCCCCTAATATACCTCGTATATTAGGCTAATGTGTAGACGGAGGTTGCCTTGTTCCGACAAGTAAGACAGATTCAGGAACTTGAACGAATTACGGGCCCTTGAAACAATAGTGAGGATATAGGTGAAACGATGATTGCTAGCCCAATTGGAAGAACTCAAGAGCGCGTATGTTAGGCAGCAAGCCTCATATTCTGCTCATAAAGCAGAGGTAATTTGATACATCGGCGTCATTACTATTGAAGAGGTGAAGGCCAAGAATTACCAGGAAAGTTTTGAGAAGGTTAGAGACAAGCTAAGGCTGGAGAGGAGGTCTAAGGCGGAGTCAAACCATGCTCTCGTTATCTTGAAAGGAGAGTCGGAGCGTACGTTAGCTTCGCAGCGGAATGCTTAAGCTAAGGAACGGGAAGCTCTTTAGAAGGAGGTCAAGGATCTTAGGGTTTAGGGTTTGTAGTGTCTTCAGAATTTATGAGGAGATCAAACACATGGACTTTCCTCCTCCACAACATTTTACATTTGTTGGATAAGATGTTAGATATAGAGGTGGGGCAAGAGAAGAAGCAAGAAGAATGTAATCTTGAAAATAATCTAGCACATGATGCCCCTGGCGAGTCTTCTACTACATTCAAGGAAAAAGATGTTTCGAAAGAGAATGGATTTGCACTTGCTACTGGCTAAGAAGAGAGCTTGTCCCTTTCACAATTTTTTGCCGTAATACCACTCTCTTTCATTCTTTCTCTTGTTTGGGAAAGGTTAATTCGATAAATTTCTTTAAAGCAAACGAACTTTGTTTGAGAAATAAGTGGCGGAGCGAAACATGAGTAATTTTGTGGGCCCATGACAGAGCTTATCTTCTCCCCTTGGCAACGTTGATTTAGGGGGAATGTTGTCTCCCAAACACAGTATTCATAAAGTATTCTCATCGCGATATCCGGAATACCACCTTACTCTGGTACTAGGAATTAGGCATTAAACCCATGAGAACACTTGCTCCTGCACTTATTATAACACACTCATCGAATATAAGAGTTTCAATCGTACTTGATAACATCGTGTAGGCGGAGGTTAACTTCTTCACGCTTTGCCTCGGTTCTTGGGGTAAGGACTTCAATACTTGCAACGTGGTGCCAGGAGGGGTTTTCCCTGGTCCGAATTGCGTGTTTGTTCCTTGCACCAAATACTTCATTAAGCCAACTTAGTCTAGTCTAAACCAATCTAGCTTTGTCTTGAACCTAATCCAGCGCAACAAACGCACCCTAAGCAATACTAGAATTGTGAAGCATAGCTAGTCCATTCCGAGATAATTCAATACAACAAACGCACCCTAAGAGTGCATTTATTGCACCGGACTATCTCGGACTGGACTAGCTTCAGGGACTAAGCTGGATTGACTTGGTATAGACTAAGCAGTACTAGAATTGTGAAGCATTTGGTGCAGTGTCGGATTAGATAGGACTAATTTTTATTTTTAAATTGTGAAAACTTTCCTTTTTTTTTTTTTTTGTCTAAAAAACTAAAATGCACCCTATAAATAAAAACAATCAGATTGATGCAGTATACCAATGAATCAAAATCTTGAATTTTCAAAAACCTTGGGAGGTGATGACTTGAGAAAATCTTTAGCCATCTTTGAAGGCTTGCATTCTGCAAATTAGAAAAATAATCTGAAATCATGCACCTCAAATTCAAGACCCAAGTCTTGAAATTCTTCTCGTCTTTAACACCAACCCACAAAATGGATTTCTCAGAAAACGGCTTCTGCCATGTGTTTTTCCTGCACGAACCTAGTAGATGAAATCCTGCACCTCAAATTCAAGATCCCAATCTCGAAATCCTTCTCGTCTTCAACACAAACCCGCATAATGGGTTTCTCCAAAAACAAGTTTATGAGCAGAAAAGAGCTTCTGCCAATGTTCTTCACCTATACGAACCATATACCCAAGGGGACCTCGCACGAAGGTGTTTTCCAGGAAGAAGAAAACAGGAACAAAGCGGGGAGGAGCGAAGAAGATCTGGTCTTGGCAATCCGCCCAATTTTGGGGGGCTTCACTAAGACGGGTGTGAAGCATTTAACCTAGGCGAGTCCTGCCTAGCCTTACTTAAGTTAGTCCTTGCAACAAACAAACATGGGACTGTCCTAATATTTTGTGAGACCCTAAATTTTTAATGTACTTAGAAAGTGTTGTTATGAATTTTGAAGCGTCTTCAAATTTTACAATTTACAATTCATTGTGAATGGGTGATTATTTTACATGAGATCAAGGGTTATTTTGAGGTGATAGGTTGAAAGTAGGCGAGACCACGAGTTTGTAGCATTTTTCGAATTATTTTTTCGGAGCTCGAATGATTTTTTTATGAGATTTAAAGCCGATGAATGTTAAAATGCCACATGGATGCCAAGGTATGGATGATTTGCCACATGGACAACAGCTGGAACGACTAGCAAGGAAAAGGCTGATGGTGGTGTCAATACACCATGACAACACATGGTTATAAGAACCGAAAGATAAGAACAAAGCAAAAGGAAAAGAGATTAGATTTCCATATTGCTTGACACATGGCAAGCACCTATTGGACCTCTGAAATTGAAGAGGTGAGGCGGCAAGCTTGGAAGATTATAAATATTCTTCCTCGTTCAATGCTGCAAGCTGAAACGAAAACAGCAAAAGGAAAAATTTTCCTTCAATCTTTCAAAATTCACAACTTTCAATCCAGGAATCCGACTGATGAACGGTTTTTGCCTACATGCTCAGTGAATCGAACCCAACGTTTGAAGGTAAATTTTGAGAATTATTACTCAAGTTTGAATAATTCATTCAGATTGGGATTTGTGACTAATTAGACTCAAATCTAAGCTTGTTCTTGCACGATTTAAGGGCTTTGAAGCCAATTTGATGACTAGAGAACGATTTCTGAGACATTAAGGTAAAGATTTACACATAATCAGATTGCTAGGATTTTATACAAGTTTCATTTGAATGAGATATAGAGGTATATGATGTTTGATTCGAAATACTTCAAATTTAGACTTTAAAGGACGTTTGTATGGAACAAATGAGTTGTAGTATTGATAGATTGTGTTTTGGCCTGGGATATATGTTGAAATTCTGGGAAAAATAGACCTCAAAGCCGCTGGTTTTCATACCAGGGATTGAACTGCGAAAACGGTTTTGGTATTGGGGTAATTGTGTAATTTTCAGAAAGTTTAGGGGCCAAAGTGCAATTATCAAAATTTTGAGGTCCTATTTGAAATAATAAAAAGTTCAAATACAGAATTTTTTTTCTGGTTAAGTGAAGGTCCCTATTGGATATAATTGTTGTTATGGGAATAAAGTTGAGTCATTATATATGGACATATAGTGACATATTGTAATTGTTAAACTAGGGACTCCAATTACAAGTTGTGCTTGCGTTTAATCGAGGTATTGGTGAGGAATATTGATTGCTTGGCTTGGAGACCAGGTAGGGAAATCCTCACTTACCCTAGTTATGGAATTTTGTGAATGCACGTATATGTAAATATACGAATGCCTGTGAAAGCTGCATATCTTTGCTATGATAGAACCATGAGGAAAAATGGTTTTGTTTTATATCATGATATGCATGTTTTATGCTACAAATTAAAGTGATGACTTGAGAGTGAAGGGGGCATAGCGACCGCCTTGGGTTTCGATCCCCTAAACCTCCGGAGGGGCTACTACTAAGGGATTAGTACCACTACCTTTCTAGGAGAGGTACTAGGATATCTAAGGGTAGAGCATTAAAGGACACTCTCGCTACACCTTACCTTAAGTATGTTCGTTCGGAGTTGGTCCAGGAAAGGGGGTAGTTGGTCATTGGATCAGTCATCAGGCATGTAGCGATTTATTGGGATCCCTGTTTTCTTTTTAAAAGGAAATTGTGTGAGCATACAATGTATTTTCAAAATTGAACAAAGTTTTTGTTGTGCATCAATCATTTTCCCATAGTATATATAGTGTCGTATACTATTTTCAAACCAAGTTTGGATGGATTCCCTAAGGGGGAGCAATGAACGTTTGTGATGCTCACCCCTACTTTATTACAAGACCGGTGCACCTACAAATAGACAATTTGGACTAAAGTCGGGACGAACTTGTTTGTTACTTGTCAACTTCTTAATCACTCATTGACTTTCCACAAGTTTTTGGTTCGTACATATGCTTGATTCCCTTACCGTCTTGAAGAAATCTTTTGTAGCCAAACTTAGCACTTTGTACTTTCCAAATCATCCTAAAGAGTTGGTTTAGTATGATGATTACCTTTAACTCTTTGGTTTTGCTGTAAACTTCGTTTTTGATGTAAAAAATTTATCCAAATTCCGCTGCCCTTTCATTCTTCATTTTACCAAAATGATTTCCGCTTCCGTACTACTTAAAAATAAATTATTTTATCCCCCTCAAATAGCCTTACGTTCTATTAGGAATGTAATGTATAGTGTTGAATTTTAACACTATAATATTGTGTTGCTAATAGAGCGTGGCACTGTTACGTGCCCGTTTTTGGGGTGTGACATATTTCGTCTAGTCTAGTCCAATGAACGCTAGTGAGTACAATCAAACGCACCCTAAAAGGTATTAAATCTATAATCGAATACCTTTAAAATCCAGGAAACTAATTCCTTCCCCTATTCATAAGTTTCTCAGTTTCTTCTCTCAAGGAACCTTTTGATACAAGCTAATCTACGCTAAGGAGAAGAAGAGGGTTTGAACATGAAGCGTGGTGGTCAATTGAAGAGGATTGCGCTAAAAAAGAAACAAAAAGTAGAAAGAGGCCAATCGATTGATTTTGGAAGTCCAAACAGAATCCCCAATGTGTAGAAACAATTTCAATGCTTCATAAAATCTGGAAACAAGCATTGATGCTGTAAGAAACAAAAAATTTCCCTCTTTACAATTTTTTCAATCTCATAAAGTTTCAGGGACAACTGCATCAAACGATGGAAGAAGAAAAAAATGACATCGCACTTCAAATCAAATTCCCTCCTGAAAGTAGTGGAAGGGGATCCTCTCCAGATCCCTTTCTCCTAATCCACCAAATCAGGAGATCCATTTCTCCAGATCCCTTTCTCCTAATCCACCAAATCAAGGATCAAATTTCAATGGCACAAATCCCCTGATTTGATGGATTACGGAGAAGGGATCCGGAGAGGATCCCTTTCCGAAAGTAACAACCCTTCCATCTATACCTCAAACCCCATGTGAAGTTATATACACAGATTAACACAATAAGCGCCTAGGACCACTTGGTGGTTAAAGGGCACAGCTCTCAGGGCATTTGGTGCTGCATTTATGCAACGCCAGACACCAAAACCCGCACAGCCAAACTACACTTTAAACGACTCACTTTCTAAGTTTTGTATCTAGTGTTTGGATTCGAGGTGATGACTGTGATCCACCGCCAAGTGCAGCGGCAGCAGATTCAACATGTGTGAGAAGATACTCATAGATCTTCTTCCTCAGGCTGTCAATGGTCTCCGCTGAAACATCGGTTGTTTCAACCCCTTCTTGAATAGAACCAATGTTATCCAACCAATCATTCACACTCTTGAGCTGAGTTAGCATTCCTGCTATTTGTCCATTATCTGAAAGAGCTGAACTGTCAACGTCAGCATCTAGGAACCTCTCCACAAATCCCAAAAACCAAGTTTGTGACTGCAGTCGCAACTTTTCAGCCAAGTCAACAACCTCGTCCAGGCCATTTCCTTTATTCCATTCAGGCAGAGGTCGTGCCTGCGGCTTTTGATTGATGACTGATCCATCCCCTAGTCGGCGAGGGGTCCCTGGTGTCCCAAGCTTGGAACCCACCGTCTGGCGAAGTTTGCCTTGGGATTTTGTTGAAGCATTCTTTGTAGAATTTTCTAGAACTAACACGGGTTGATTTGCAGAGACAATCTTTTGGTTTTGAGAGGAAGCTGAAGCTTGAACAGAGATTAAACTGGACTCTTTATTAAATACAGCAAAAGATGACAGATTGGTGGCTAATGCAGCTTGTACCCAAGATGCTGCCTGTTTACGTCTGTCTGAAGCTACCTTCAGTACTTCTGATGGGGGGGTTTCTTCACGGTCTGGGGAAGAACCAGCTGGCATGATTTTGGATAGAGAATCAGCAACTACGCGAGCATTACTCAAACTAGCATGGAAGGCAAGAAACTGCTCTACTGCAGGCTGAGGGTTGTCTTCCTTGGCAGAGGTACTTAGCTCTGAATACATGCTGCAGGACAGAGGAAAAAAGGACAAAAAAATTGTCAGACAATGAACTAGAGTACTTAGACAAGAACCATGGAAAAATTCACATCATATAAAATTCTGGAAACATTATGCCTCCACAAAAAAAAACCCAATAGAAAAAGTCACGGATACGCAGATTAATCTTGGTCACAATTAGAAGTATAAATGAAACATGAGAGAGCTATCGAAGAAGTCACATAATTGAGTACAAAATGTCTAGAAAATAATGTAGGATTGCATTTTCCCCTAGTTTGATGTTCCCAAATTCCCTATTAAAAAGCTTTCGATACCTAAGCATCTGTGCCATTCATTCCAAAGTACAAATCAAACTTTCACCCACATTCTAGTGCCCTATTTCAAGCACAGGCTATTCTTGATTGTACAACAAATTCTCTCTAAACCATAAAGCACGGACGGCCGAATAACAGGTTATTGAAAACTTATTAGATTGGGTAAAACACTCTACCCTTATGTGCTGACCACCTAGTTTAACAAAAGCATGTTTTATAAAGCTGCATTTTTCTTGATCATGTCAAGGTGTTGAAATGGTCACTTCTGGGTATCTTTTAATTATTCGAAATTATAATCCATCATTCCCGGACCTAGTTTGAGTATATTACCGATATCACAATTCATGTATTTTCGCAGTGTTATCAAACAAACTACAATTTTGAGCCATCTATACAGTAAGAGTTACTACATAAGTGATCCTATAAGAGTTAAAGAACTCCATGGATGGCTCCTAACGAGCAAGCAAGCATCTCATAAGAGTATATTACGAAAGTAATCAGTCTATATACTATCAACAAAAACGCAATTGAAGCGATCTAGCTGACTCATGGATTCCCTATGGATCATATCTTTGCATTATACTGTCAATAACTACTAAAAAAATAAACATAACACTACGCTACTCAGAAAGTTCTATTGACTGTTCCATATCTTCTAGGTTTGAATGTCCAACCATTTTTATTGTCCAATAACTATATCATATACAACTTCACTTCCTTAATTCGACTCATTTGTTGTACTCAGATATATTATGGAAAAGAATGGACAAACACAATACGATGTAGTTATAACTTAATACCTCAAACATCGTAGTAAGTTCTCTGCAGCAGAAACCTCCTGCATCGCCTCTATTGCTGCCATTTGTGCAGCATCCCTGTGCCTCATAACTTCCTGTGATAACAGATTCAAAAGCATATAATAAGAAAAACGAAGTACTGAGCTGTAGAACATAATATATCTTCAGATACCAGAAAAGATGTCACTAAAATTCATTCCTAAGGTAAAAGTTAATATCCTTCTCAGACTGAAAAAGGAAATTCCCATTCACTAACTTGGCTCCTAATTTAAGAAACTAGGGTCAGAAAGACAATGCACAGAAAGCAGAACAAAAACTAAGAAATTAACACAAACTCATAACCCTATATGCACGAACAATATGGGACAACAGATATCTGGTCACTTCATTCTCTAGTTCACTTCAGCAGTCTCTAAGTAATGTAATTTCAGAAGGAAAACACTGTAGTACATTGAATAGGCAGGAAAATAACGATTTATGCAGAGACAATTACCAAGATCTAAGATGTTACAAAAGATATACCTTACCAAGCTTTGCAACTGACAATGGGAGCGAAGCCCATGGAACTCCATCAGTCAATTTTCTGTTATTTAAGGAAACCTTGAACAAGTTTCCAGGAAATCCATTACTGGCTACATCTGAAGATTTCTTTCCAACAGATACTCTAAGTTTACTTGACCTGTCTAGATCACTCAAAGTTCCATTTGCTGTAAATTTCTTTGTTGACGTTTGAACTTTACTCTCCTCTTTCAATGACTTTGCAGATATCTGGGTCCTATTGTCCTCTTTATATGGCAACCTTTCAGTTGAGATACTTTTTCTAGGAGCCTGGCAAAATGGTTTTTTTTTCTTTCTAATATTAGATATAAGAGGAAAAATAATACCTAACATTGAATTACTTTCCACATCTTTTGGAACTACAACAAGATCAAATGAAAATCAGTGAGAAAAGACAAAAGAGTTTTCAAATACAATTCGTAAATGCAGGCACATTTAATTTTGAGTTGCTTATCTCCAAATCAAAATTTTCTCTTTGAAGATCCACCTAATGGGAAAATGTGGGGTGTTTCGTATCAATTTGAAAATGATTTATGGTTTAAAAAAAATGATGAATGCACCTAAAGTACTTAGTAATCGTTAGTTTGAAAAATATTGGATCCAAGAAGGATGCCAAACGGGGCCTCCAAAGAAATCATTATCAAATACAGCAAACAAATAAAAAAAAATCAACCAAACTTACATATACACAAAAAATACATCCAGTAAAACCTAAATTGACACAAATTCCAATTCAAGATTCAAGAATTATTGAACTTACAGACATCTCTTTAGACTTCACCTCCATATTTCCTTCCCAGCTCTTCCTCAGGGCCTTGGCCCCCAGCTCAAACCCCTGAACAAAATTCTTTATTGGGTTTCCCACCACTGATCTCCTCCCGGGACTCGCCCCATGTACAGAACTTGCCCTTTCCACCACTCCCACCTTTGGTGTTCCCTTAACTTTTGCATGATGCTTGATCCCATTTGCAAATTTCTCAAAAGACGTCGGCAAAGAATAACAACTTGATGGAGATGACGGGATAGACCGTGAATTCAATGACTTCATTCTCGGCAAAGGTTCCCTCTTCATATCTATTGTTAATGCAGGTTTTGATGGCTGAGACTTTGATCTGTCAAAAGACCCTATTTTCTTATCCAATTTATCCGCCTTAGCACTACTATTCGACCTCACTAGTCCATGTTTATCCCTTTCTCCGGCATGACTATTTCCTAATACCTTATACTCAGACTGTACTTTCTCTAAAGTTTTCGAACCCGAAGACGAATTATTGTTCAGAAAACCAAGAGAATGAGTTGCAACGATGTCTTCAGGGCTCCCTACGCAAGAGTGCCTCCCTGGCACAGGCCTAACCCCCTGGAGAATGGGGACCGGGGTGGCAGCCTGAAGCCGGTCGACATGAATAAACTGACCCAGTTGAATCTTATCACTGAGAATTAAATCATCATGTTCATCAGGGAGAGATACATAGGTGGCATGAGAGGAATCTGATACCTTAAGATAGAAACCTTGGTTTGGGAAAAGCTCACCGCCTGCAAGCGCCGGAACAATGCTCACCACTTGCAACAGAGACGACCTGTGCTCGCCGGCGACTTTGACATCCGTGTTCATATGCTGTAGCAGCTTGAGGAGAACGCCAGGGACAAGATTCGCCATTTTGGACGCCCCCAATTGGCATCAGAGGTAAAAATTCCAAACCCAGATGAAAAAGCTTCAAGCTTTCACGCATTAACACACGAACACTGCACAATAAATGGTTTTTTTCCAGAACCCAGATGGAAAATTCAACAATTTTCAACACCCAGAAGAGAAAATCACTAAAAGGGAAGAAAAAAAATAAGGGTTTTTCTCAATCCCCAGAAGGAGAAAAAGGGTTTTTCCTAATTTTTTTTCTTAGTTCCAAGAATTTGATCTGAGGATTTTGACGGGTACGAAAACGTGAGGAAACGTCAGAAGTAAATGAAATTTGTTACCAAAGAAAGGGTTAATCACAGAAAACGCAATGCATTGCAGAACACAAGATTATTGAGGTAATGGTATGTGAGAGCTTTTGGCAGTAATAACGGTGAACATCTTTTTCAGGAAAAGGAAAAAAAGGAGAAAATTAGAGGGCACCCCACACACCAAGTTTTATATTCAAATTATATCAAATCATCAACAAAAAGAATTTAACAAGGAGGTTTAAACAAATGACATTAATGACAGAGAACATCACCAAACCCACCCAGAAAAGCAAACAACATAATTTATTAGGTAAATAAAATATATGTAATGCAACCGAAATAAAACCCAAAAGGAGGGAAAGGAACCGGTTTTGGGAACATTGCTTGGATTTTATTATTTTTGTTCTTTAACTATTACGATCTAGTAGTATTCTTTTTTATTTTTAAATAAGATGTTTTAAGTTTGATTTTCGACAAAAACATATTTGGACTATATTATTGCTAAAGAGAGATAATATCATTTGTTAAAAACAATTATTAAACTACTTAGGGAGAAAATTCCAGATCACAATAAAGATTTAGAAAGCAACTTTTTAACAAGACCAAGAAGATGGGCAAAAATAAAACTAGACCAAGAAGGAATGATGAGGAAAGTACAGGTGGGAATGGGAATGGGAATGAGGACAAGGATTGTCTGCTCTTCCACTTCTCGTGCCCTCTCGTGCCCTCCTGTTTTGTGTGGTCACGGTTAAGCCACGTTATATTTTTTTTTATAGAGGTAATAAGACAAAAATGAATAGTAATATAAAATGTTGACGTGGCTTAACCGTGATCACACAAACAAAAGAGCATGGGAGAGCATCAGAAGTGGGAGGGCAGACAATCCTTGTCCTGGGAATGGTGTTGGAAATTTCTTTACAGGAAACAAAAGAAAAAAATTGGTAAATAATTGATGCCAGGCTTAATACATGATTGAGTTGCAAAGAGCTGTCAGTGTCTGACACAAAAACAACGGACAAGGATTGTCTGCCCTTCACTTTCGGTGCCCTCCTCGTGCCCTCCTGTTTTGTGTGGTCACGGTTAAGTCACGTCAACATTTTATATTGTTTTTTTAGATATAATAAGACAAAAATGAATAGTAATATAAAATGTTGACGTGCCTTAACCGTGACCACACAAACAGAAAGGCACGGGGAGGGCACCGGAAGTAAAGGGCAGACAATCCTTGTCCAAAAACAACACACATAAAACCTTGGAAGTATCCTAAAACCAGACCCACTTCCACTTGGGAAAATTTTTCGTGTACAAAACATGTGGCATATTGCGTACCATAATACAAGTAAAGTGATGATTGATATGTCTAATTGATAAGAGAATGTCTTACATGAAATTGGCAGACTGGCATCATGACATCTTGTTCTAATAAAATAATGATATGTGTAAGTTTTCAACATATAATATTATATTATTGAATAAAAAGTAAGAACGACACATGACAGTGAATTTGATGCATCTCCAATTATATTATAATACATGATATACCCCATTGTAACATCTCTCCCTCCACTTGGGCTGCCCTTGCCATTCGAATTTTGATTGCTTGAGTTTCCAGAATGAATGATTCCAAGGATGAAGTGTAACAGCCCGTCCAGGAATTTTTAATTCCGAAGACATGAAATTACGAAAATGCCTCAATACGTGACTAAGGTATAATTTTTACGTTCGTTATATCTAAGCTCCTAAAATTTGGTAAGTAGAGTGGAGACTTAGACTTAAATTTTATGTTAGAAATTTGTAGTTGGGGATTGGGTAGGATCCCACACCCCTCAATTCTCTCCCTCTTTCCCGTACCCTGTCTCTCTCTCTCCTCCCTCACGAAACTCTCAGTTCTCTCTCCCTCTCCTTCGAACTCACGGACCAACTTCAAAAAAACACCCTAAAACTTCCACCAACGTCAAGTTTGAGACCACCATTGGAATCCTGAGGACTTCACGATCACGTGGGTACTAAATTCAGGTGAGTTTCATTTCAAAAACCCTAGTTTTCAAGGACCCCGTGATATTGCACTGTTCATGAACTTCGAATTGGCTTTGTTTTAGGCTAAAAAAAAGATCACAGCGAGCTTAGTGAGGTCCCAAGGAAGCTCGGAGTGCTTCGTTGGAATTTTTTGGACGTAAGAACACGGAGATCGACAAGTTCAAAGTTTGGCCGGAGCTTTCGAGGCTTTTTCCGGCGAATCCCGGAAGAGTTAGGAGTCGAGGTAGGTATCAATCTCTTCGTCTCGTCAATTAATACAACTTTTATTTTTGTTTCACTCAATTTCGTTGAGTATTGAAGAAGTTATACTCATTTGAAAAATACCCAGTTTCCGGCGACCTCCGAGGCTTTCGATGCAGTTTCCGGCCAAACCACGGCGAACTAGGTGTTGTGCAAGGTATCATTCTCTTTGTCTCTTTAAGGGCTAAAACTTTCGTATTTGAATCACTTGATTTCGTTGAGAAATGACAAAGTTATGGCAATTTGAAAAACGGCCGCCGGAAAAACCAGTCCGGCGACCCAAGGAAGAAGAAGGTGTGCGTGGGGGCGCGTAGGTCCGTGCCTTCCTTGGCGCGTGGGGGCGCGTGCTACAGTAAAAAAAATTATTTTAAAAATATGTCGACGTCCGTGACGTCGAGTAGATCACCGTGGTATATTCATATACCCAAATTGAGCACCGTATGAGAAAGTTATTAAGGATTGTTGGTTAGGTGTTCGAATAACGTTTTATAGTTTTCACATTTAGGTAAAAATGTGAATTGATGATCCGACCGTTGGATCGTTACCAAACTTTGATACGTTGTAATACGTAATATTTGAGGATTATTGGAACTTACGGATTGGGAATCCGAGTTACGGATCTTCCGGAATTGGAATTGTAAGTCCATAATATAAAATGTTAACCGTCACTTAGTTTTGGAAATTGACGGAGATCCGACCGTTGGATGGTAATGAAATTTTAGGATGTTGTACTAGAGGTATAATGTGGACCTCTGGAAGTTATGGATTTAAAATCTGAGTGGCAGATCTTCCGGATCGATCAACGTAGTGACGTATTTTATATAAGTTATATATTCTATCGATATGAATTCTGAGCCTGGATTTGATTACTATTCTAGGCGGCGATCGTCATGACGCCTTGATGTGTGGTGCTAGGGAGTTGTTGGACGAACTCCAGGTGAGTGGGCAGTTTTGTTTTCCGTATATATATACTTGACGTTTCCCCAGAAATCAAAAATTAAATGAAAAGTATATTGAAATGTGAATTGAGATGCCATGCATAAAAGTATATGAAAAGTATATAGAAATGTGAATCGAATTGCCATGCATGAAATGATATGAATTGATATATGATGCATATGAATGAATGGTGCGGCAGACGCACAGGTGAGTATCAGGTGAGTATTTAATTACTGTTATGATGATGATGATATATATTGAGCTCAAATCCTGCACCATGGTTTAGTGCTTATAGTATTCACCGCATCGCACGCTCGCCTTGGATCCAAGTAGATGCTGGTCGCACAGTCCACGCGGAGTGGGTGCGACGGGCCAGTCGAAGAGTGTTAGTGAGATTTCGACTGGTGGGTGACCTTAGATTATGTGCACAGATGATTGATGAGAAAGCACTAGAGCGTAACTTGTGTGTAGAAGGCCGGACAGGTCACAGAGGTGACTCCGGCAGAGTGAGAGTGATAGATTTTGAGCTCTAGGTTCAACCGTACAGGGCTATTAGAGGGCCTACGGTTGATTACTTTCTTGCACCTGATATGATTATTGTTGATGCATCCATACTTAACTATTGAATTAGACATGGCATGGCATGATTGATAAAGAAAAATGTTGAGATAGTAAAAATGAAGTTTTGAGAATATATATGTATATTTATATTTTACATTTCTGGGAAAGTATACAGGTTTTACGGAGAGGGGTTACAACGTTTTGAGAAATGTTTGGATTTGGAAAAGAATTGTTTTACTGACCCACTCAATTTTGGTTTTGCGCCCCTCCAGGTTCAGGAATCACAAAGGTGTGGCGACTACGAGGAATTCGACGGTGTTCTGACAGATTGGACAAAATTAGGACTCACCTTCGAGTGTATTAACTTATAAATTGTATAATTAAAGCTTCCGTACTGTGCAAATGGTTACGTCACTCTCACGTGACGCCCAGCATGCCCTCCTTCGGGACGGGGTGTGTCATGAAGGGTGTTTGTTCGGTAGCCAAGGAAGCCAAAGGGGGTTTAGGAATTGTTGCAGCAACTGGGTGGGTCTGCCTGGGTCAAGAATCTTGGCAGAAAACGAAATGTTTATTTTTTATTCTCACAAAAGTATTTTATGAATTTTTAAATGATTTATTTTTTTATTTAGATTTTTCCAATATAATTTTTTGACCTTTTGTATATTAAGAGTGTGCAGATGGGTGCATGTGGATTGTTAGAATCAAGGTAAAAGGGGTGTCAGCTACCTGAATAAAGTGGCATCCCGAAGATAATTGCACCAACTGCAAGTTTGCTAACCTTTATTTTATTGGACTAGAATTCTCTCCTCTTCTTTTTTTCATATCTTTCATCCCCTCTTCTTATATTCTTTTATTTTGTCTTTTTTTTGCTATAACAAATTAATATAAGATGTTGACGTGGCTTAACCTGACCGTTCAAATAGAAGGGGAGGAAAGGGGAGAAAAAAAGAGAGGAGAGAGAATCCTACTCCTATTTTATTTTCTTAATTTCTCCATGAAACTTCTTTTATTTTTTTATTTGGGTAATTATTTAGTTAGTGGGTCAGTTGTCAGTAGGTTCGCCGTCTTTGACACATAAATTCCAGCTCTTTCTTACGGATAAAATTTGAGTACTCCATTTACGAGTATTTACTTATTTATTTTGTTCAAAAGAGATATTATTTATTTTTCTCGAGCTTTAAAAAATAAGGAATGTGTAAAACAATTTAATTGAATCAAATAAAAAAGTAAATACATAGAATATTTATTAGTGAGTACTTAAATATTATCCCTACTTTATTTTACTAATTATTTTTTAATATGACAATGTATATTTATACTTTAAGGAAGTAATAGAATAAATTGGTTGTAAACTCGTCATTATCAAGATTTAAACCTAAAATCTCGCTTACGAATAAAGAATAATATCACTAAACCGTAGCACTAAGTAGCACCTTATCCAACTAATTGTTGATGGAAACATACTACATAATTTTTGTGGTTTATTTTAGAACTCCTCATACTGTTTTATACATTACGGAATAGATTCTAGAAATATAAATATTGATTTTTATATTTCTTTATGAAAGTAATTTTAATATTGAAAAAAAAATCATAAATTCATGAATTGCATTTGAATGCATTGTATGGTCATGATACAATTTGAAATTACCATTTGCCCGACAATAGTTTGCCTGTCAAACTAAATTTTGTCAGGCAAAGTAATTTTAAGTGACAAAAAAAATTGATTAGGAAAATATGGCCAATGGTTTTTTTTTTTCAAAGACTTTAAGCAACGAAAAATTTCGACGAGCAAAGTTTCGCTGACACACCCCGTCCCGAAGGAGGGCATGCTGGCCGTCACGTGAGAGTGACGTAACCATTTACACAGTACGGAAGCTTTAAATATACAATTTCTAAGATGAAACACCCAAAGGTGAGACCTAATTTTGTGAATTCTGTCAGAATACCGTTGGATTCCTCGTGGCCACCAAAACTCTGCTATCAAGAACCTGGAGGGGCAAAAAACAAAATTGAGTGGGTCAGTAAAACCAATCTTTTCCAAATCCAAACATTTCTCAAAACGTTGTAACCCCTCTCTGTAAAACATGTATACTTTCCCAGAAATGTAAAATATAATTATACATATATATTCTCAATACTTCAATTCATTACTCCACATTTTTCAGTACTAATATGCCATGCCATATCGGAATTCATCAGTTAAGTATGAATGCATCAACAGTAATTATATCAGGTGCAAGAAGTAATCAACCGGAGGCCCTCTAATAGCCCTGTACGGTTGAACCTAGAGCTCAAAATCTATCACTCTCACTCTGCCGGAGTCACCTCTGTGACCTGTACGGCCTTCTGCACACAAGTTACGCTCTAGTGCTTCTCTCATCAATCATCTGTGCACATAATCTAAGGTCACCTACCAGTCGGAACCCCTCTAACGGTCTGTACGACTGGCATGTCGGAACCACCCCCGGTGGTCTGTACGACTAGCATCTACTTGGATCCAAGGCGAGCGTGCGATGCGGTGAATACTATAAGCACTAAACTATGGTGCAGGATTTGAGCTCAATATACATCAACATCATCATAACAGTAATTAAATACTCACCTGATATTCACCTGTGCGTCCGCCGCACCATTCATTCATATGCATCATATCTCAATTCATGCTTTTCATATCATTTCATGCATGGCAATTCGATTCACATTTCTATATACTTTTCATATACTTTTATGCATAGCATCTCAATTCATATTTTTCGTATAATTCTATATACTTTTCGCATACTTCTATGCATGGCATTTCAACTAATATATCTCATATACTTTTATACATTTTCATTTAAAGCATAATTTCATGCATTTTCAATTTCTGGGAAAACGGCAAGTATATATGTATACGGAAAACAAAACTGCCCACTCACCTGGAGTTCATCCAACAACTCCCTAGCACCACACATCAAGGCGTCACGACGATCGCCGCCTAGAATAGTAATCAAATCCAACCTCAGAATTCATATCGATAGAATATTTAACTTATATAAAATACGTCACTACGTAGTTCGATCCGGAAGATCTGCCACTCAGATTTTAAATCCATAACTTCCAGAGGTCCACAATATATCTCTAGGATAACCTCCTAAAATTTCATTACCATCCAACGGTCGGATCGTCAATTCACATTTTTACCTAAATGTGAAAACTATAAAACGTTATTCGAACACCTAACCAACAATCCTTAATAACTTTCTCATACGGTGTTCAATTTGGGTATATGAATATACCACAGTGATCTACTCGACGTCACGGACGTCGACATATTTTTAAAATAATTTTTTACTGTAGAACGCGCCCCCACGCGCCAAGACAAGCACGGCCCACGCGCCCCCACGCGCATCATCTTCTTCCTTGGGTCGCCGGACTGGTTTTTCCGGCGGCCGTTTTCTGGGCAGTTTTTCAAATTGCCATAACTTTGTCATTTCTCAACGAAATCAAGTGATTCAAAAACGAAAGTTGTAGCCCTTGAAGAGACAAAGAGAATGGTACCTTGCACAACACCTAGTTCGCCGTGGTTTGGACGGAAACTTCCTCGAAAGCCTCGGAGGTCGCCGGAAACTGGGTATTTTTCAAATGAGTATAACTTCTTCAATACTCAACGAAATTGAGTGAAACAAAAATTAAAGTTGTAGTACTTGACGAGACGAAGAGATTGATACCTACCTCGACTCCTAACTCGCCGGGGATTCGCCGGAAAAAGCCTCGAAAGCTCCGGCCAAACTTTGAACTTGTCGATCTCCGTGTTCTTACGTCCAAAAACTTCCAACGAAGCACTCCGAGCTTCCTTGGGACTTCCTTAAGCTCACTGTGAGCTTGGTTTCACCTAAAACAAAGCCAATTCGAAGATAATGAACAGTACTCTTCACGGGAACTTGGAAACTAGGGGTTTTCCGAAGCAAAACTTACCTGAAATGGATACCATCGTGATCGTGGAGGTTCCAGGAGTTTGATGGTGGTCTTAACTCCGTCGTTGGTAGAAGTTTAGGGTGGTTTTGTGGTTGGTTTGGTTCGAACGGAGAAGAAGAGTGACAGAGAGAGTGAGAGAGTCGTGAGGGAAGAGAGAGAGAGTACATACGGGAAATGGGGAGGGAATCAGGGTAGGAGGCCCTACTTAAATCCCAAACACAACTTTAAACATACTAATGTAAATCCAATTGCTAAATTTTCGCCCCTTAGTCCCGCTTAAGGGCATTTTGGTCTTTTCACGTCCTCGGAATTAAAATTCCGGGACGGGCTGTGACATTCGCGGCAAGGGAAAAAATTGGCGCATATTATGCCACCCTTCGAACAATAGAAAACAAGTTCATCTACAAATGTAATAATGCCTGACGAAATATTGGTCGGACTAAGTGTATGGTTGTCAGGCAAAAACCCACGATGACTTGTCCTAACCGTACAAATACATTTTTGTTCTACTACTTTAGTGACTTTGCCTGATGAACCATTTCATCAAGCAAACCCCAATTCATTAAAATAGGTCATGCGGCCTTCTCCTTCTCGTTTCTTCTTTCTTTCCCAGTTCTCATCTATGCTCCATATATCTGCTCTCTCTCTCTCTTTCTCACCCACCCACCTCATCACCCATATCTCACTCTCTCACTCTCCCAATTAATTTAAGATTTTTTTAGTTGTTAATATTTTTTGTTTAATTGTGTAATTAATTAATTTTGTATGTTGTAGGCTGGTGATTGAATTCGAAATATATATATATATATATATATATATATATATATATATATATGGTTAAATTATGTTTACTACCCTCATGTTTCGTGGTTTTTAACATTTACTACATCAAGTTTTTTTCGTCTCAGAGTCATACCTAAAGTATAAATTTTGGGACAGTCTCATACATCCGTGAGTCAAACTGTTAAGTCTCCCGTTAAGTGATGACATGACACCCATGTGGACAATGATTGGGAGCCACGTGTCATTTTATTTTATTTTTTCTTTCTTTCTTTCTTTCTTCTCTTCAGAGATGATGTGGAATTCTCTCTCTCTCTCTCTCTCTCTCTCTCTCTCTCTCTCTCTCTCTCTTCTTCTTCTTCTTCTTCTTCTTCTTCTTCTTCTTCCTTTCTTCTCTTCCTTTCTCCCTAGAATCCCCACCTCCCACCAGCCGATTTGCCTTTCTAGACCAACCCATTTCCGAAACCCTACCAACGCACCATCACTCCACCTCACCATCACTCGACCTCCACCCATATGTTCAAATCCTAAATGTCAATCAACTCTTCACCCTCTGCTGCAGCCACCACACCTCCATCATCAAGCTCCTACCTTCCCCCAACCCCTTCCCTTCCTTCTTTCCTTTGCAACCCCCACCCTTCCTCATCTCCCCTGCAACCCCCACCCATCTCCTCTGTAACCCTCACCCATCTCTTCTGCATTCATCATCATCTATCATCCACAGTCAAATAATATTTTTTTTTAAATATGGGCCTCGCCTACCCTCACCCACGCTCCTACCCAACCTTCCCTCCTGACTCTTCTCTGCACCACCTAACCCTCCCTCTATCCCTTCATCCCTCTCTTTCCATGGCCGCCACCGAAGTCACCTCCTATCGTCCCCAATAACCTGATTATCACCCCTAGATCTAACATAATGTTCAAAACAACACCGTTGCACACCAAGCACCCACCATCGTCGGCGGTCTGCGCGGTGCCTGGAATTACACCGCTGCATTTCCATGGCGGTCGTTGCTAGGCTGTTGGACAGGGCCGAGTTCCTGAACCGCTGGAGCAACGATGGTTTTAGCAAATCTGGGGCTGGCTTCGAATTTTCTAGGTTTTGTCTTCTTAAAACCAAGTGTGAAGGTTTCAAGTGGAAGATTTGAAGGTGTCAGGGTTCGATTTGAGGGATGCGCAGGTGGGGCATTCTGTGGCGTACGAGTTCGATGTGGAGGTGGACAACAAGGTCCTGCCAATCTTCTGGAGGACGTTGACCACTGGGACTACGTCCACTTGCCCATTTTTAGGGTCGAGGATGAAAATGGGTTGGTCCAGAAAGGCAAATTGGCTGGTGGGAGGTGGGGATTCTAGGGAGAAAGGAAGAGAAGAAAGGAAGAGGAAGAAGAAGAAGAAGAAGAAGAAGAAGAAGAAGAAGAAGAAGAAGAAGAAGAAAGAGAGAGAAAAAAAAAATTCCACAAGAAAGAAAGCAAAAAAAAAAAAAAAAAAAAGAAACATGTGGACCCCTTAATGACACGTGGCGCCCAGTCATTGTCCACATGGACGCCACGTCATCGCTTAATGGGAGACTTAACAGTTTGACTAATGGATGTATGAGACTGTCCCAAAATTTACACTTTAGGTATGACTCTGGGACGAAAAAAACTTGATGTACTAAATGTTGAAAATCACGAAATATGAGGATAGAAAACAGAGTTTAACCCATATATATATATATAACATTATACGATGAAGCAGAGACTTAGGTCTCGTTTGGTTGGTTAAACTGTACTGAATATTTCAGTTAGAATATATAGTCGTCAGATAGTACTGACTAAATTAGTCGAGCGATTGGTGCAATATCGAACTAATGACCGTATTAAGAGGTGGACTATATTTTATGTTTTAATTACTTGTTAATACTATTTTTAAATGATAATTCAAGTTAAAATAAATCACAAATTTGTTTCTAGAACAAAAATTTAGAAAAAAATGAAAAGCAAAAGAAACCCAGAGAAAGTCGAACAGGGAACACGAAGTTCTCAAAGATTTGGGATCCTTTTGAAACCCATGCCAAAACGAAGTGCTCAGAGATTTGGAAATTAATATAGATGATAAATATTCTCTCAAATTATTGAGAATCACATATCCATCAAATAGAAATCATAAATTGAGGGATACAAGACATGGAGAGAAAAAGAAAAAAAAATGAAAAATTGCAGAAACGAGATAGTACATCGAACTATAATAATTTTTCCACCTAATAATCAATGTTAACATGAAAAATAAAAAAGAAAACTAAGGGAAAAAAAAAAAGAATTAATCATTGCACTGAAAAAATTAAAAAGAAGAACACAAAAATGAAGGAAAAAAAACTAAGATTTATCTCCAATCGTCATCTTCCTTTCTTCACCTTCCTCAACACACATCAAATTCCACCCTCCCATACAAATCCCACCTTTTTCCCCACTACGCATAAAATCCCAACCTCTTTCCCACTAATTGCAAATGGGTGTTGTGCAATTCAAGAAGGGTTTTGAACTTCCAAAATAATTGAAAGAGAACTACGCAGGGTAGGGTATGACAAAGATCTAAAAAGAAAAAAGAGAGACAGGAAAGCAAGGTCAGCGACAACTGGCTTTGGAATGCTTGCCAGAATTGACACTTATTGCTACCATGGTTGGTCGGGTCGAAAGAAAGACTTTGGGTTGGTGGAAGATGAACGAAGAACGAAAGGAGACGAAGCTAACTAATTATCCTTACCTTTTGGGGTGTATGAGTTAGCATGAGTGTACCTGCTAAAACAAGTGAGTCCGGATTATTAGTTAGGTGGCTATTTAATACAAAAATGTACAAAATAACTAACTTCGTACTATTTGTCATATCCAATACTTTATACAGCATGCCAAATGACGCCTTATAATATGATACTATTATTTTCTAAATGTTGCGTTTCAAATCTACACTTGTTTACCTGGTTGACTAGTTGTTGGATCATGTTTACGCAAGTTGTTCTTTTGGATGGAGTGACTGATTCCATTAGTTTGCAAGGATAGAAACAAAGAATAGATCATGAAACTAGGTGCCATGGATGGTTCTGAACGAAGTTCTGTAACGATTAAGCCAGTATTTGAGAGAGAAGATAAAAAATGTGCTCAGAATGAGGTAGAAGTATCCAACCAATTGTGAAGAGTCGACGGGACTATTTATAACCAGCCAAAGTCTATCTTCAGAGCACTCTACCAACTATTTGAAGTGTTAGAGCAGTTGGAGTTAGAGGCATGGCCCATTGCAATCAGGAGCATGTACCAAAGCAATCAGGCCAATTAGATCAAAACTTGGGATTCGAATGGGACCAGATAGAACTTGAGTGGAGAGTGGTTGAACATGACGTGGAGAACCTACGCGTATGCACTCTGGTCAAAGCCTATAGGGTGGTAGACCACATATACTCTCATTACCACTCCGGACAGACCTTATAGGATGGCAGCTCACATATTACCATTAGGAGTTCTTTTGTTAACCACCTCAAGTCAGAGTAAATTGTCCTTATATGGTCTAGATCACCTTACTCATTCTGGAATGGTTGCTGAAATGGCTAGGACTCAAACTGAGATGAAGACTCGGATTGATATGAGGACCTGGACTGACATATGAATCATTATTCTAGAGAATTGGAAAATATGGTCCTAAAATTGCCCCTAAACATGCCTTTTATGCAACAGAATGTTGTAGAGGGCATAGTTAAACAAGACCACACATTACCTCGACCACAGTGATGTCTGTGTCATTAAGTCTGAGAGGGTTTCTTTCCTCATTTAGATGGCTCAAAGACATCTTAAGATCTTCAGTGGGTCATTCTGAAGATGTTATACTATTCAGATTCCACTAGTGAATGTTGAAAAGTTCAACTCCTTGCTAAAAGATCAGGCGCAAAGTGGGTCATTCCGGGGACGTTATCCTGTCTAGAACCATGACGAATGCTGAAAAGGTTTCGCTCCACCTTGAAATATCAAGCACATAGTGGGACATTCCAGGGATGATGTACTGCCCAAAATGGCTTGACGAATGTTGAAGAAGTTTCACTTTGCCCTAAAATATATGGCACATAATGGGTCGTTCTAAGGACGTTATCATGTCTGAAATACCCTAGTGAATGATGAAGTTTCACTCTGCCCTAAAATATCAAGCATGGAATGGATCAAAATGGGGGCGTTATCATGTCTAGAATACCCTAACGAATGTTGAAGTTTCACTCTGCTATGAAATATCAGGCATAGAGTGAGCCATTCCGGGGATGTTCTTTTGTTTGGCATTAACTTGGCGTTGTTGAAGAAGTCTCAGTCTGCCCTTGAAATATTAGGCACATGGTTGGCCATCCTAGGGATGTTACCCCGTCTGGAATACCCTGGTGAATGTTGAAGTTTCACTTTGCCTTGAAATATCACGCATGAAGTGGGTCATTTCGGGGATGTTATCTTGTTCGGCATAGCCTGTCGAATGTTGAAGAAGTCTCACTCTACCCTAAAACATTAGGCATGAAGTAGGCCATTCTGGGGATGTTATCTAGTTTAAAATACCCTGGTGGATGTTGAAGTTTCACTATGCCCTAAAATATCAAGCACATAGTAGGTCATTCCGGGGATGTTATCCTGTCTGGAATTTCCTATGAATGTTAAAAAAGTTTCACTACGCCCTGAAAAATATCATGCACGAAGTGGGTCATAACTGAGATGTTATCATATCCAGAACATAGATTATTTTTATCATGACAGTGATATTTGATTTCAACTTCCAAGTCTTTAATGGTCGGGAATGTATGTATGTGTAAGTTTAAGTGTAACAAGGACCAATCTGGTTAACTTTGTTTTTCAATAAACTTTTTTTGTTTCAAAAGGTAGAGGCCTCCGTGCAGGAGTATATCATCACTTGTCATGAATGCTTTCCTAAGTTCCTTTCTTTGAGCCCTTGTGATGACCTCTTTGAAGGAAATTTTTTTGTCCTAGCTAAGGACATGTGATAACATTTGAACACATAAGCAAACTAATAACACTTTAAAGTAGGCATGCATTCAAAAACAATTCTAAAACAAACTTTCAAAGCCTAGTGAATGGTGAACCAAAAGACTCTTTGACAAAATAAAGAGAAGAGAGAGTTTGAGTTTCATTACCCTTGAAGCTCATCCTTGTTTACGCAAGGGATTCGCCCAAGTGGAGGGCCTTCAAGTCACCTTCTTTACTCCTTCGATGGTTACTTCTTTAGTTCTCCTTTGCTCCTTGAGGATTTGAGGAGAGGAATTCCAAGAACACCAAAAATTTGGTGTCTCTAAGTCTCCACACCAAGGATGACGTGTGAAGATGAAATGGATGACCTAGAGGAAGGAAGATTACTAGCTATTTTTCTCTAAGTGTGGCTGGCCTCTTTGGAAGACAAAGAGAGAAAGAGTTTTGCTCTTTTGCCTAAAAAAAAAACCCTTGATGTGGTAAAGCTATAAAGCTCCTTTTATGGCACCTCACATTTGAGTGCTAAGTGGCAAACTTGTAATTATGTCAAGTTCACTACCACTCACCCTATGGCCGGCCATCCTTTAGTTATTGGGTTAATTGCCCATTTTGTTTTAGTTGTCATACAACTTAAACATAATGGGCCTCGTGGAACAAAACCTTTTTGGGCCCCAAGACCTGAAACTAACTTGAAAGCCCAAAACGAACCATTCGTATAATTAATTAACTACATAATTAATCTTAACCATTCTCAATTAAACCATTTAATTGCTTATCCATCTCATTTATATTTCTTCACTTTCATCCTTACTCAGTGTATGATCCATCAGGTTCCAATTAGCGAGGCAGTGGGCAATTGTTACTCTAAACAATCGATTGTGAATTGAAACTACATTCAGTTCTCCCTTTGATGAAGATTAGTGTTTGCTAATCTTCAGGGCTTCCATAAACCATAAGTGACACCTAGCAGTATGTCATGGCTACCCAAGCTAAGTAGAAGTGGTTGGAAAACCTATCCAGTTACAATTACAATGCAATACGATCTTTCTCTAATACAATACTCTTAATCATATTGTTTGAGTGATAGTTTGTTTCATGTCTACTATCCAATGCAAAACTTCTCTATATGATTCAATTGAATATGATTTGGAACAAACTTTCTAAGTCATATTCATATGCTTTGGCCAAAGACTCCCGAATCATATGTCAGAGTATTCTCCCTCCACCATGGAAGGTTAGAGATCCCTTGTTGTGCATTCATATGCCCACATGACTAGATAGCTTGACCCCAACAATGTCGTGGACATTCTTGATGGAATGCTTTTGACACGATCAAAGATCAAAGACCTAACCATTAGACATCTATGATGCCTTAGGTCAAAGGACTACTTTGCACATTGCAACTTATGAGTTCTTACATGACATGTATGTTCAAACTTTCTTTTGATCGTAGTTTAGTGTACTCGATTACCTTTTTGAGCACCTATGTGTTTGTCTTAGTGTCCAACACTAAATGACTTGAGACTAGTCATACTCATGCTTGAGTTAACATAACACATACTAACCTTAGCAGATTATCAATGCCTAATTGGCAATCCTATGGCTAGGAATGTTTTAGGAATGAACATAAGAGAAAGGTCTCATTAATCTAACTTACTTAGATCACTTCTCTCTTAGATTACATACATTCCTTGGATTCCCTTATTGCTTAAACACATAATACAATAAATAGTGATTAACAATAAGCTTTGCTCTTCATTAAACGTATAATAGTTTAATACAATAAGTATTCCAAAAGCTATTACATCAAATGGGTGGCTTTGTGGGCATACTTCCAACACTCTTTTATATGAGCCATCAGATTAATCTAAAGGTACAAAAACTGATTTATTAATATAATCCTTTTACACCTAAACAAAAGCAAAACATGCCAAAAATTAAAAATAGGCTCACGCTTATCCTCCCTCTGTGCCGCTTTGCTCCATCCCTTGAAGTTAGTCTCAAAGAGTTCGAAATCTACGCCTGGATCGCCCCCGATGTAATTTCTTATCCAGAAACTTTGTAATTTCCATTTCACTGCTCAATTTTTGTCTCCAAACTTTGGTGGTATCTTTGAATTTTGGTTTTTGTTTGGTTTGTGAGAAAATTTTGAAAAGAGAAATAGGGTTCACGCTCATCCTCCCTCTATACCGCTCTCCTCCCACCCTTTCACCATATAGGGTGTAAAATTAAAGACCTAACAAATTTGGTTCTTGTACTTTTATTAGCTTGTAAGTTTCTTGTTAAGGTAGAAAATGTTGAAAAAAAAAGATTATTTTCATGCTTGAGTGGTGATGGTTTGGCAGTTGGGAAATAATAGAATCATGTTGAGGAATTGTAAATCTGGGGTTGATTGTTATGTGGGTTTGTGTTATTTTGTTCAAACTTGATTATAAATTGGTTTAATTGTTATTAGTAAATTGTTTATTTGAGAAATTTCTATTTTGGATTATTGGATCTCATGGAGCAAGTTTTATTCAACACCTACTTGGAAACTCTAAGAACATTTCTATGTTGACCCATTGCAATAATGGCAGGAATTTTCCTAGGAATGCATACTTGATGATTTGGTTATTTACATTGAACAAACAAAGGGTGGTTTTACATATATAGAATGAAGTTTTCGTATTGGTTTTGTCTGACTATGATATCTTTTGTAAATGTAGTTTTGCAACAGCTGGTTATGGTACTGCTCTTGGTGTGATATGTTCACTTCATGCTGAAGGAGTGTTAGAATGGGCATATTGTACGGAGACGCGCCCATTCAACCAAGTGAGAATGTAATTGCAAATGTAGTAGTGTAAGTTGCAATGGCATAACATGAACAAACATCAACATGTTGCTATTGCATTGTTGTCAAAGCTAGTACAAATGAAGTTACCATAGGTAGCATATAGGCACTAATTTGGAGTAATGTATTGTGAATGTAATCATCTAGCAAAGGATATAAAAGCTTGCCTAGCTTTTTATTAAACATAAGCAATCTTTATGTAAGTATGAAAAAAATTGGTTTGATTACAACCTCAAATCATTTGTTAGTCATTTGATTCTCAATCTCACTAAATTAGTATTTGAACAGCTCAGTTTAGTTTCTAAATTGGCTCCTAAGTCTTCTTTTTTCTTTCTTTATGTGAAGAAATAGTGGTTTTGTCTTTGTTAGCTTAATTGTAAATTTAATAACCAAGTCATGCCTTTAAGCCACTTCCAATGAATGGTGCCATTGTTGGTCCTATGCTTTCTCAAAAAAAGTATTGAAGACAATATTTTATTCAACATAAGTAAGCATGGGTTTTTTCAAACAAACAAAGGTTCAACCTTTTTCGTCATCTTTATCAACTTCAAAATGAAAAGATGGGTTCTTTTCCTTTCCAGAATCAAAATATTCAAGAAGCATGTCAACATCATGTCCCTTGATTTCTTTCTACAAATCTCTTTCAACGTTTCTCAAATATTTGTTAATACATCCAACATTTGCAATTCCACTTGCCTTATTTTCCATTATTTTGAATTGTTGACTTGTAGGTACATTTGCACTACATACTGTTTCCATGTTAAGCATCTTTGCTTTCTAAACTTTTCAGCGTGAAGATAGTAGTTATACCTTTGTAGGTGTTGAAAATGGTAGTGGTAGTCGTGGGCCTGTTGTGCTACTGGGGTTGGCATGGTGCGAAATGGGCTTGGCTTGGGCTAAAGGATAACAATGTGAGCTGCGGCTCGGTATGCGGCTGGCGTGGGCTAGGTGCACCAGGGCACTGTAGGGGAAGGCCACTCGGGCTAGGCTTTCTGTGAGCTTACTGTTGGGTTAGGGCCTATGTAGTGATGGATGGAGGAATATTGAGGGAGAAAGGTACGAGCCTTCTTCCATAAGTGGGCTTGCGGGCTGTTGGGCCATGCGAGATAGAAGGAGAAAAGGTAGCGCTAGGGCGCTTGTCCTCTGCTTTGCAATTTTAGCTGCTGCTCCCTTTGGGTCGACAGAAGGGGCCTGACGTACTGGGCCCGTACCTTGGGTCGGGTGTGCTAGGTTGCAGCTTAGTGCGTTGCTCCATGCAAAAATTTCCTCTTTTTTTTAATTTCTTCTTCAAGCAACCTTTTCATGATTTTTCCTTGCGTCGTTGTAGGATTTTCAAACATGTCTTCCTCGAGCCATAAGAATGATGAATTTATTCTGCCGTTGTATCGTCAGGGCAGATTTGCAAGTAAGCTAGGCTACTTCAGGGCTGTTCACGTCAAGGTAAGTTTCGATGAGTAGTTCATGGACTTCCTTGAGATGTTTAAGCACGCAATATCGTCTAGGTTGGCGTGAAGTGGGCCAAAGATAGTAGCAGCTGTGAACCGTGTGGGTCTAGGAAAGCTATCAAGTTTCACCCTTACTACTTCATGTTGGGGTTCACCTTTCCCATGCCTCGGTTCTTCCAAGAGGTAGTCTGCTCCATAAAGTATGTTCCTGTTCAGTGTTCTTCGAACTCGGTCCACGTAATGGTGGGGTTCCACAACTTGAGCAGGTTCTTTGACCTGGACCTAACTGCTAACGAGTTTTGATACTTTTATGACATAGGCTACATCGATGACGTTGGGCAGCTGAGGACCCGCCATAGGCTCTTCGATCAATAGAGCAAAAAAGATCATGATTGGTCTAGAGAGACCATAGAGATCAGCGAAGAGTAGGAATTCGACTCCTTGCATGGGCTGCGTACTATGATTGTTTTCATCAATGGTAAGTAGGTTGTTTAGTCTTTTAGCTAATTTATACTTTTGTTGAGCTGCCTTCTGATTTGTCTTCCTCTGTTTATGTAAATTCGAAATTCGGTTTCTTTTAAGACTTCTCTAGACATGAAGAAGGTGCACATCGATTTGGGGATCATTGTTGAATATCGCGAATTATGTTGGCTACTAAGTCCTCTTCGTAGGGAGAAAGGTGGGCTGCCCCGCAGAAGGAGATTAGAAGGATCAAGGGTAATGTGTTCGCTAGTCCGATAGCTACTGTGGACCCTGTTGTAAATGAAGGCGGGAGAAAAATATCTTCTTTGCCTGCTCGAGAACCGTCATAGAGAAAAAATCGAAGACTTCCTTCACTGCCCGCGAGGGTTTGTCTATTGCTGCAAGGCTCGTTATTGACTTGACTTTTTCCAAGGGGAGCAAAGAGGCTGCTGGATCTAAGCATGTTGCTCCGAGGCTTGCTAGAACAGTTGTTGCCAGGACTGTGCCACGGAGGAGTTTTGTCGTCCTCCTTGTGCCTGGTTTTATTATGAGATAGCCTTCCATGTCCAAGTCTGATCCAATTCCAGAGGTGCGTGTAGAGGCGAAGAGTGAGGATGGTGATTCCACTGCTAAAGTGGTGCCGGGTTAACCCCCCTTGCTGAGAATGAAGCATCTGCCCTCATGAGCAGCCATAATCAGCCTACGAAACCAACCTTAAGGGAGTTCCGAGATCCATGTTGTTGAAGCCTGATCTGCTTGAGGACACATGAGCATATGCAAAGTTTGTTGATGGCGTAAGCAAGGTTGCCAATTATAGTTTCTTTGCGAGGCGTGAAGTTCACTCACGGATGGGTTCCTTGGTGTTGGAAATGTGCCCTAAAACCAATCATATGATGATACTTTACGGACATTTTACATGTTAAACTAATCTAGTTTAATATCAAGGGCAAATATTATTGTTTGAGCCGTCTCATATAAATGTTATATGCTTAAACGATAAGTCCAAGGAATATGTGATTGGGAGAATAAGATCTAAAGAAGTTAGATTCATGAGACCATTCTTTCGTAGACACATCCTAAACGTTCCTAATCATAGGATTGCCAATTGGGCATTGACAGTCCGTTAAGATCAGTACGTGCTATGTATTCTCTCAAGGAGATTGACTAGTCTCGAGTCATTGGTGTGTGTGACATCAAGACAAGTACGTAGGTGCTCAATAGAGAATGAGTTCACTGAACACGATCAACGAAGAGTTCTCATATTCATGTCACATGAGAACTCATGGTTGGGATAATGCAAAGTAGTCCTTTGACCTGAGGCATCACGTTTGTCTTGTGGTTAAGTACTTGATCTTTGATTATGTCAAAGTCACTCCATCAGGAGGGTGTCCACGGCATCGTTGGGGTTAAGCCACTTAGCTATGGAGGCAAGTGAATGCGCAACAAGGGATCTCTAACCTTCAAACCGTTTGGGGGAGAATACTCTATGATATGATTAAGAATCTCTGATCAGAGTATGAATGAGATTTAGAAAAGTCGTTCTAAATCACATTCAAGGTAATCATATGAGCACATGAATTACATTGGATAGTAGACATGAATAAACTATCAAACCAAACAATGTGGTCAAGAGTATTGTATTAGAGAAAGACCGTATTGCATTTGTAATCCTAAGCTGAATAGGTTCTCTACCTCTTCTGATTAGCTTGGGTAACCATGATATGCTGCTAGGTGTCACTCTTGGTTTGTGGAAGCCCTAAACGTGTATAAACACTAAAGGGAGAATTGAAAGTAAGTTTCAATTCACAATCGATTTTAAAGAGTTTTAATCGCCCACTACCTCGCTAAAAAGAACCTAATGGATCGTACACCGTGTAAGGTGGAGATTGAAGAAACAATGGAGATGAGTAAGAATAATTAAATGATTTAATTATTTATGGCAAGGATTAATTAATATGTTAATTAATCAAACGAATAAGTTCGTTAAAGACCTCGGGATAGTTTTGGACCTTAAGGCCCAATGGGCTTCGAACGTCAAGCCCATTGACTTAAGTTGTATGACAACTTAATTCACAAAGGCCCAAAAAGCCCAAACAAAACCCTATGGCCGGCCATTTAGAGGAGGGTAGTGAACTTGCTTTAATTACAAGTTTGCCACTCCAATGAATAAAGGTATAAATATGACTTTATAGCCAAAATTCATTTAGGGTTTTCTTTTAGGAAATTGGAGAGAACACAATGCTCTCCTTTCTCTCTAAAGAGGCCGGCCCCCTTGAAGGGTGTATCTAGCAATCCCACTACTCCAAGGTCACTCATTTCTTCATCAATCTTACCTTGGTGTGGATACTTAGAGGTTCTTAATTTTGGGAACTTGGAGAACCATATTCTTCCATCCAAATCCATAGATTTTAGATGCAAGGAATGAAGGCCCTCTCTTTGGGTGATTAGCCTTTGCTTATGCAAAGAGGAATCTACAAAGGTATATATTTCTCAACTCACTTTGATTTGAGTTGAGTCTTGGTTCACCAATCTACTAGGCTTTGAATTTCATGGGTAATGTTTTGTTTTTGAATGCATGCAAGCACGTTTCCGCCTTTTAATTGTTAAATGCATGTTATAGATGTTATTCAAATGAACATGTTTTCACAAAATCATCATTCACTTGGCAGCCGAATACACGTGTATGAAGTAGGATGATGCCAAGGCTACTAGGGAGATAACGGTAGCCATGGTAGTAGAAGCTTGCTCAGCTATTGAGAAAATTAAAGAGTTGGAGTCTGAACTTGCCATTTTAAAAGAGATCTGATGTCTTTACCCTCACTACTCAACAACTTGAGATCGTTTACCAAAAGATCAGTGACTTGAAGGCTTAGCTTGACGCTGTCCGGGGGAAGTATGGCGTTGCATAGAAGGAGATTGAAGTCCACGTGTTGCTAGTGTTGGACCTTGAGTGTGTTATTTCATAATTTCGGTCTGCCTATGATGCCTACGATGTAGAGCTGCTTGCCATGTATAATGATGTTGTTCGACTCAAGAAGGCCGTTAGTAGACTTAAGTTCAAGGAAGTGGCACTGGAATGAGCGTTCTGCCAGCGAGAACCTGAAGAAGGAACTAGATGATTGTAAAATGCTCATACTTACCTGATTGAGAAGAATAAGCAGCTAAAGAGTGAGAAGTCTAGTCTTGAAGTTGCCCTTGCCTAAGGTCAAGCTAACTTCTATAAGCTTGGCTATATAGATAATTTCCTTGGCATGTTGTCTAACTACGCATTCTCTGATAAGAACCTCGAGCTTTTTGCTATTTCTTTCCTATGATATGCTTAAGTTTTCCTTCAAGAGCCCCGTTGGTGGAGCAGCTTAGGATCAGACTGCCAGGTAAGTGCGGCAGAAGGTGGTGCCACCCAGGCAGAGGTGGCTTGCGACAATGCTGCTTAGGATAGGGCAGTTGTAGATGAAGCGTGGGAGATTAATGTTGTAAGGAGCGATGCGGCTGCTGAAGATGTCCAAGCTGTTAAGAGGTAATTTTTTTATAGATAGACTTTAGGATTTACTTCCATTTCTTTCCTCCTTTGCTTTTTCCTTTGCTTGAACTCTTTTGACCTTCGTGCCAGTTTACCAATTTGCTAGAAATTAATAAACTATTTTTCTTTGCTTTACTTCATCTTTTGTTTCTTTGCCTTGCTTCAAGTTTTAGCCGTATAATGAACAACTGATCAGGTTACTTTGAACAAAGCATTCAAGGCCATCTTCATTACTTTAGACGCCAACTCCAGGTTGTTGGGTGTAAATCTTTACTTGCTTGAGGCATCTTTTGAAACTTCTAACTGGTAGAGCTGAATTACCTTCGTAGTTACATGTTTCGTATTAATGGATCACTAGATCATTAATCACAAGGTCGTTAGCGAGCGCACTACTTTTTAATAAGCAGACGGGCTTGCATGACCTATGTGACTACCGATCTAGGCTTAAGACCTATACAAAGACGTTAACCAGAGAGTCAGCAGCTAAACGCCTTACTTACAGAAGCTGGCGAGTCTGCATGACTGCTCGATTTTTAACTTTGATCGCTTAGGGTGTTAAATTGTTGAGCTTTATCTCGCATTATTGCCCTCTGACCATAGGCTGCTTAGCTAGTCGTCATTTCTCCATTCCTTTGAGATGCGTGGCCTAAATCACAACATACTAAAAATTGTTAGGACACGAAATTCGCTACCCTTTCGCATTAAAAGTGTGTGGTTCTATGGAATTTCATGGGCAGTGGTTCAAAAGAACCTTTTGCACTTTATGTAACCAATTCCGTAGACTATGTAGCAAGTAGCACAACACTTTAGGAATCAGTGTGAACCCAAGGGGTTGTTCTGTGCTAGGCAGTGCATATGTGCACTAACTTGTTAACCTTTCACAAGATTATGCAGTTGTATAGGTTTAGGTGGCTAATTGCTCGAAGGGCATACCATAGGTTGCTCGTTGAATTGGTAGCTACTTTATGTTCCCAAGGATCTTCCAGAATTTATAGGTTGCTTATTTAATTGGTAGTGGCTTTAGGTTCCCTGATACCTTCTAGAAACTGTAGGGTGCTCGTTAAATAGGCCACTTAAGTTCCCAGGGATTTTCTAGAAATCGTAGGCTGTTTGTTGAATTAGCAGCGGCTTTATGTTTCCAGGGATATGCAAAGATTACTAATTGGTCACATACAAGATGCTCAGCTACTTACACTAGCTAGTCACATCAAGGATGCTCAATCACATGAACCCCATGCGTGTAACTGGAGCTAGAATTCCGTATCCTCATAGAGATCACTTATGTATTACACCAGGGATGCTCAGCTGCAAATGCTAACTGGTCACCTCGCGAATGCTCAAAACGAATGTTTCCCTAACGGATAGAGGGAATATTATTCTGTAACACGAAGATCGCTAGTTGGCCACATACAGAATGCTCAGCCGGGGGTTACCAGCAGCTAGTCACATCAAGGATGCTCAACTTTGGTCCATCTTCATGGGCATCCGTCCAAAAGGTGAGCTGCGCAGCATGTTTCCTCTATCTCTGAGGCTCGGGTCCCTGCGGATCAAGCCAAGGGCCTAAAAAATCTAGCTAATCCTTGAAAAAGACCATTGTGGCTATTTCTAGGGATGCCAGCCCAGGCCATCGTGCTCTAGTTACACCAGGAAAGCCTGACCCATCTATGTCTGGATATTTAGAGTGCGTAGTTTACCCTCTCTTAGGGGGAGAGCATGGTTGGCCCCCAAAGAGAAGCAATTCATGCGATAAGTCCTTTATTGGGTGTGATCTTCGATAAGAGGAGGACTAGACAATTATTGTAGATACGTAATCGAGCCAAATGATGACCAACTTCAGAAATCTTTATTGAAAAATGAGAAGAAGGATATCGAACTTAGATGGAAGGTAGAAACTGCGTAACAACTAGATAATCCTCAGCTTGTGAGGTAGTGCTCGTCGAGCTGCTTGTGTTTTTAAGCTTTATTTCGTCTGATGAGAGCTCAAATAAAAGTGAGAGGTCACGTGTAGTACTTTCGTAGGTTTTAGGCATTCCACTACTTGTCGATCTCTTTGTCATTCATGGTGGTGAGGGTATAGCTACCCTTGCCGCCTGCTCTGCTAACTTTGTACAGACCTTACCATATATGATTCATCTTTTTGGAGCCTTCTCTTTGGGCAATGATGAATGCTTTTCTTAAGACCAGATCTTTAGGCTGAAACTGAAGGATATTTGCCCTTTTGTTATAGCTAGAGATGAGCTACTGGTATGCTGCAATACAAGTGATGACTTTCTCGTGTTCTTCCTCTGCTAGATTTAGATTTGTGGCCATCTCCTTTTTGTTTAGCTCTAAAAGCTATTAGATGGCCCATATGGGTTATCTTAAAGTGTGTGCCCAGCTCACGTGAAAGCAGCAAAAACTTTTGACTAGACAAAACCACTAAACAAAATTAGCTGGAAATAATGATGTGAAATGCATATGAATGAAAAACCTTTGATGTGAGAAGTTAAACTCTTGAATTGATATTTCCAGCAACAAGATCCCAAAGTAACATTTTAACTCTAAAACTAACTAGAGCATGGTGGTACAATTTACAACATTTGACAAGGGAAGCTAAACAATAAACCTAGACTTCATAACCATGCATGAAGATAAGCTCATTGGCAAGGAGATCGAATCTCCAAATTGACATACTCAAGGTTTTGGACCATCAGTGTAAGACGACGGACTTCCTTCTTTGCAGCTTTCAACATCGCCTGAGTGGCACTAAACTTTTCTTTCAAACCGATAACATCTTGATGAACGGTCTCCTGTTGCACAGAAGTGAGGGCAAAGACATCAGACCCTTTAAAAAATGCAAGCTAAGATTCGAGTTTCTCAATCTGTTTAGTAGTAGAGCGAAGCTGAGCCGCCAGCGCTGCCTCGACCTCCTTGGCAGCTTTAGCATCATCCTGATCAATGTGCACAGACTCTGCTACCAAGATCAAAGTCTTTTGCATAGTAGCTGGCAAATAAGACGTTCTCGAGTAGGCAGGACACTTCACAAAAGAGTCTGGGTGAATCACCTCTAGACACTATAAAAAAATTGGTCCATGCATCGACGTCTTCAAGCAGGTCAGCCTTCAGAAACGCACAAATCTCGAGAAATTTGTTAGAAACAGAATCGATGGACTTCTCATAATTGCCCATGCAAGCAAACTTCCCTATCTCATCAAACGAATAATTCGCAGTAGTAGGAGGAACAAGCTCTGGCACCACTTTAGTTGCAAAATCCATCTTTCTACTCTTCATAGTGGCGAGCCTCTTAGAAGCCGAACCGAACTTAGCTCTAAACGCCCACTTTGATACAAATCCAAACACTTGGGGCACCACAGAACCTTTACGTTGGGCAATCTTCTCAACAATGGTCATGGCCACCTTCAGAGCATCGGGCTTTGCTGTCTCAGACTCAACAGTCTTTTTCTTTCTTTTAGGAAAAGCTAGATTAATGACAAGGTTTTCAACACCATACACTAGGCCTGTGACCTGGTCTTCTTATCTCCTCCAGCGTGCATCTTGCAGAGATCTAGTCTAGCAGGCATCACGGCCCAACTCGGAAGGAGGCCCATGCCTCCCTCATTCTTTCCAGCAAATGCTTGATCCACATGGGCCTTGACACACATCTCTCTCTCTTTAGCAGCACAGGCTTGTGCTTAATCTGCTAAGCACAACTCCTCGTGCCCAAGCCATGGCCCCAGCCATACAATTCTTGGTCCATGCTAGCTGCGCGCTGAGCCAAGCTCACCCCACTAGCTTCTCGACCCAAGCCGAGCCTATTCCTAGCCCCTACCAGCCAGTCGCACTGCACTGTAGCAGCTATTCGAGTTGCCTGATTCACGTAGCAGCCCCATGGCTGCCAATTCCCTACCTTGACCCTATCGAGCCAATTTTTCAAGACTCGAGGCTCCATAAAATTAAGAAGGAAAATTAAAATTTTTCTTACCTTGGTGCAACGTGCAGAAGAAGAACAACAACGAGAAACAACTGTTTGCAAAGGCAAGAGAAGAAGAAAGCTAAGGGACGAGGAACAAATTTCCTCTGGCTTCTCCCTTCCTTGTAGGGATAAAAATTGATCCAAATTTATTTAATCCCTTGCTTAAGGTAGAATTAAATAGGTATAGGGGCAATTGGTTTCCCTTTCCTAGAAGAGTTTATCTCCAAGTCAAAGAATGAGCTCTACATCAAATTGGGAAACAACTCTCTACACACCTAGGCAACTTAGGACTTCTACACCTACCATTTTCCTACATGCAGCCGGGCAGGTGTGGGGCCATTTATGGAGCGTAAAATAACCCAAAAATCCTAGAGGCAACAGTGGACTTTTTCTCAAGAAAGGCAAGATTGCCCTCATTAAATGGGCAAGCTTCTCAAATACTCCCACCGCAACTTAGCAACCTTGAAGGTCCAAGCAACTGAATACGAATACTCATAGCTCATCTGCCCATGGCAAGGAAAAGTCAAAAGCATTAACGATAAGGATTAATTACCAAATCCTATCTTTAATACATTCCCAATTGAAGATTAACTCCATTTAAGTAAGTAATCCCTATTTCAATCAATTAGGGATACTTCCACCATTATCTCAAGATATTATTTCCTATTATATTGAGAATATTCTTTCCATACACCTTTGCTAATAGGATACCACATGTGTAGGGTCAAGCCATAACACCATGACCGGCCACTCCTCTATAAATATCTCAATCTCTACCAAATTTCGGTAAGCTTTTGCTAGCCCTAAACACATTCTTTTCGGAGAAACTAACTTAGGCATCGGAAATCCATTGGCCTAAACCCCCACCCCCCATCTCACGGGCATGTGAAACTTAGGTCTTTGATCGAAGGTGTTGATTGTTTATAGGTACAAATTCGTTAAGACTGAAGACGGCATATTTTCACTACCATATTTATAACATTCTAGGTGTATTCAATTATGAATTTGTTTTAAAGGATTTCTAAAAATGGAGGAATTTGAGGGAATTGGAGAGATTTCATAGTGCATTTTAAGCATTCACAACACCCACATGTTGAAACTCAATGTCTAGTGACATTTTCTAGCTTTTCGGCCAATTTTCTACCAAATCTAACGAAATTGGTCAGCGACCCAAGTGAGAATTTTAATCCTCTCCTCATGGGCTTCCTTTTCATGTAAGTGCTGCCTCAAAATTGATACTTTCATATTTAGTTCTATAAATAGTGGCAATCTTCAGTTTAGAAATAGTTGCAGTTGTAGTGTTTAGTTGTAGAAATGACTAGATTGCAGTTGTGACTGCATAGCACGCAGACTTTCAGTACTCTTAGTTTTAGATTTTGTATTTCTGAAATGTTTTGGCTAATTTCTCAATACTATTTTCTCAAAACTTGCATACAACGACTATCCATCTCAATAGTTGTAATCTAAATTCATTCCCAGCTCAGTTTTGGTCCTATTGTTACTAGTCATCTTAAATTCTTAATAATTATAATCCAAATTCATTTCCAGCTCAGGTTTGGTCCTATGATTACTCACTCCCAAATGTGATTGTTATTCTGTGAACAAAATAAAATTTCGCTGAAATTTAAGGTTATGTGCATTTATGCATCACAAAGTTTTCATAGCTGTGTTGGTTTTAAAGCTTTTGATTAGTAATACGGAATTGAATATGAGCTTGTCCATTTGGTAATATCTTAAACTGCTTTCGATATACATCATAAGCAAGCATGCTTACAAACTTCAACACTCTTAGAAATTAACATGCACTCATCTACAAAGGTTTATGAGCTTACTCAAGACCTCAAATAATACGTAATTAACAAAACACCAAAAAGTTGCACACAGATTCATCAAACTGTCGAAAAAATAAAATCCAAGAAAATAAAATCAACAACGCAAAAAACCCAGATCAAAACCACTACTAAAGAAGCCCCAAAAAAAAAAAAAAAGGGAAATGCTGAAGGTAAGGATCAACGAAGAAATCATTGAAATCAAATCGAAACGAACCACTGGGAAATAAGGAAAGTGGTAAGCCAAGCCGATGGGTGACATATGAGTGAGCTTTGGGTTCGGGTTTCGGATTTCTCATTCAAGGGAAAGGGCTAGGAAATTGAATTGCAGCAAGAGCTTTTATTTTCAAATGAAAATGAAGCAGGAAGCAAGAGGCTGAGCGACTCTGTGAGTGCATCCCAGATGTCAAACTGGGGTATTTTGGCCAATGTCAGAAATTGAAATTGAAACAACAACAACAAAGCCTTTTCCCACTAAGTGGGGTCGGCTATATGAATCCTAGAACGCCATTGCGCTCGGTTTTGTGTCATGTCCTCCGTTAGAACCAAGTACTCTAAGTCTTTTCTTAGAGTCTCTTCCAAAGTTTTCCTAGGTCTTCCTCTACCCCTTTGGCCCTGAACCTCTGTCCCGTAGTCACATCTTCGAACCGGAGCGTCAGTAGGCCTTCTTTGGACATGTCCAAATCACCGGAACCGATTTTCTCTCATCTTTCCTTCAATTTCGGCCACTCCTACTTTACCTCGAATATCCTCATTTCCAATCTTATCATTTCTTGTGTGCCCACACATCCCACGAAGCATCCTCGTCTCCGCCACACCCATTTTGTGTACGTGTTGATGCTTCACCGCCCAACATTCTGTGCCATACAACATCGCTGGCCTTATTGCCGTCCTATAAAATCTTCCCTTGAGCTTCAGTGGCCTACGACGGTCACACAACCCGCCGGATGCACTCTTACACTTCATCTATCCAACTTCTATTCTATGGTTGAGATCTCTCTCTAATTCTCCGTTCTCTTGCACGATATATCCTAGGTAGCGAAAACGGTCGCTTTTTGTGATCTTCGCTAGATTGCTCCGATCATTAGTGTGGATAAGTATATAAATGGATATAGATAGGAAAGCAAACACAAGATGTACGTGGTTCACCCAGATTGGCTACGTCCACGGAATAGAGGAGTTCTCATTAATTGTGAAGGGTTTACACAAGTACATAGGTTCAAGCTTTCCTTTAGTGAGTACAGGTGAATGATTTAGTACAAATGACATTAGGAAATATTGTGGGAGAATGATCTCGTAATCACGAAACTTCTAAGTATCGGAATGTGGTATCGTCTTGACTTGCCTTATCTGTCTCATAGGTAGATATGGCATCTTCTCTGGAAGTACTCTTCCTCCATCCAGGGGTGGTATCTTTAACTGGGGGAGATGCACAAGGTAATGTATCAATTTCACTTGAAGCTTACTTGTAGTTTCAGGCTTGGTCAAGCGCGATACAAACCATGTAGTAGGAGTCCCTCAAGTTGCCGAGCTAGGGGATTTGCTGAAAGAGGTGACAGACAAGGTAAGCAATCAGAGCTCCGGCTGATTGTTCACATTCTCCCTATCTTGCAGGCAGCATGAAGGATAAAGAGAAGAAAAATGAGAAGAGATGATATGGGATACTTTTGCTTTTGAAGAAGTAACTTTCCACAGGCTTATTCTTGAACTGAGCTGGAGGGTTTTCTGGTTTCCTCCAGAGTATAAGGCCGACTGAAGAATTTGAGGGTCAAAACAAGTCCATCAAATCTAGAGTACGTTCGACCCTACTGATACGGGATACTTTTGCTTTGACAGAGTAATGGATGTATCGACACGTGTGCTGTTACGCTTGTCTCCACATGCTTCCTTGTATCCTTCTCACTTGCCCTATCTGTTCCTCAGGCAGATGCGGTATCTTCCCTGGAAGCATAAGATGTTGAAGATGAGTACTCGAGAGCAATGCCAGGTAAGTAAGTTCCAGGCAGTCAGTTCCTGGCTGGAAGCTTGATTCCAAGTGCTGACTGATTGCTCTCTTTCTCCTTGTCTTGCAGGTAAGAACAAGGCCAAAGGAAAAGACAGGGAAAAAGCATGATATGGGATACTCTTGCTTTTAACCCTGATGATATGAGATATTCTTGCTCTAGTATAACTTGTTTGCAGAGGTATTATCGGGGGGAAAGAAAGCTGAATATTTCGAAAGGCTTCGTTGAGAGTGCCCTCTCATATATGAGGAAGGGTTGAGCATTTTTGCAGGTCTGTCTGTCCGTTGGGGATGGAGGTTGACATATATAGGAGTCTCCTTAACAACAAGTAGTAATGCTATTCATTTACCCTGTCAGAGCACTTTGAAAAAGTGGTCTGTGGTATGTGGAAAGCTGATGTTGCATGTGAAGATTACAGACAGCTTTATCCAAGGAGATCCGGATCTTGTAGTTGAGAAAATGTTGCCTCTTCGGTTTTCGAACAAGCAATCCTATCAGGGATCTGGCTCTCGAGATTCGGAGAACGATGTCTCTTCGATTTTTGAGAAAGCAATCATGCTGGGGGTCTGGCTCTCGAGATTCGGAGAGCGGTGTCTCTTCAATTTTTGGGAAAGTAATCATGTTGGGAGTCTGGCTCTCGAGATTCGGAGGGCGGTGCCTCTTCGATTTTGGAGCAAGCAATCTTGTTGGGAGTGTTTTCTCGAATGTGAGTAAAGGTTGGGCATGTTTGCTAGTCTACCTTGCCACGAAGCACAGAGGTTGACACACAGGGACTTTCCAATTATCCAGCAATGGTACTGTTCCTTTACCCTCTCTTCGATTTTTGAGAAAGTAGTCATGTTGGGAGTCTGGCTCTCGAGATTCGGAGGACGGTGCCTCTTCGATTTTGGAGCAAGCAATCTTGTTGGGAGTGTTTTCACGAATGTGAGTAAAGGTTGGGCATGTTTGCTAGTCTACCTTGCCACGAAGCACAGAGGTTGACACACAGGGACTTTCCAATTATCCAGCAGTGATACTGTTCCTTTACCCTTGTGGGTAATAATATGGGGTAGCTAGACCTTCAAAATTTATGTGTCTAAACTTTGTTAGTGCTGTTTCTTTGCTATTCTTTTACCCGTCTTGGTCAGAGCGATGTAGTGGAAGCTGCAAGCTTCACGTGCTCAACTTTGGCAGAGAACTTTGGCAAAGTTATCTGTGATACACATGAGCTACTATTGCGTGTGGGAAGTGGGTGATTGAACAGTAAGACTCATGTGCTTTCTACTTCACCAGAAGTCTTCGACAGAATGCCCATAATTTCCGCAAAGCTGAGTGTGCGTGTGACAGGTGCTGCCAAGGCTGGAAAAGTAGGTGCCTCTTCGATTTCTGAGATCGGCCCTCGTGGTCTCTGAGCAGCCCAACTTTTGAGAAAGCAAGCGCCTCTTCGATTTCTGAGATCGGCCTTCGTGGTCTTTGAGCAGCCCAACTTTTGAGAAAGCAGACGCCTCTTCGATTTCTGAGATCGACCCTCGTGGTCTCTGAGCAGCCCAGCTTTTGAGAAAGCAAACGCCTCTTCGATTTCTGAGCAGGCGCCTCTTCGATTTCTGAAGCTCCGTCGAGTGCAGATTTTTATAGGGGCTGGCATTAAGTTCCAAAGCACACTTGAATCTCCACCAGTAGAAGCTCCATTCTTACACTTCTAAGATCTTGATTTGTTCGACCTCTTCTCTCTTCAACACCTTTGAAAATGTCTGGCCCTTCCGACCGTCGTTTTGACTTGAACCTTGTTGAAGAGGCAGCCCCGCCTTCTCCAGACAACATATGGCGCCCATCCTTCGTCTCCCCTACTGGTCCTCTTACCGTTGGGGATTCCGTTATGAAGAATGATATGACCGCTGCGGTGGTGGCCAGGAACCTTCTCACTCCCAAAGATAACAGACTACTTTCCAAACGATCTGATGAGTTAGCTGTTAAGGATTCTCTGGCTCTCAGTGTTCAGTGTGCAGGTTCTGTGTCTAATATGGCCCAACGCCTATTTGCTCGAACCCGCCAAGTTGAATCATTGGCGGCTGAAGTGATGAGTCTCAAACAGGAGATTAGAGGGCTCAAGCATGAGAATAAACAGTTGCACCGTCTCGCACATGACTATGCTACAAACATGAAGAGGAAGCTGGACCAGATGAAGGAATCTGATGGTCAGGTTTTACTTGATCATCAGAGATTTGTGGGTTTGTTCCAAAGGCATTTATTGCCTTCGTCTTCTGGGGCTGTACCGCGTAATGAAGCTCCAAATGATCAACCTCTGATGCCTCCTCCTTCTAGGGTTCTGTCCAGTACTGAGGCTCCGAATGATCCCCCTCCGGTGCCTTCTCTTTCTGGGGCTCTACCGACTGCTGCGACTTCTCCTAAGCAACCTTTGTGAAGGCTCTCTCTTGTTTGTTTATTTTGACTCATGTATATGTACATATTTGTAGCTTATCGGGGATATCAATAAATATGCTTTCCTTCATTTCAACGTATTGTGTTAAATACACCAAAGCCTTCTTCGCTAAGTTCTTTGAATTTTCTTTTGTTGGAGCTTTGTGAGTGGAGCATGTAGGTTGAGGTAGTGTTCCCTTAATTTCCTGAGTGAGGAAAACTTCTCGGTTGGAGACTTGGAAAATCCAAGTCACTGAGTGGGATCGGCTACATGAATCTTAGAACGCCATTGTGCTCGGTCCTGTGTCATGTCCTTCGTTAGATCCAAGTACTCTAAGTCTTTTCTTAGAGTCTCTTCCAAAGTTTTCCTAGGTCTTCCTCTACCCCTTCGGCCCTGAACCTCTATCCCATAGTCGCATCTTCTAATCGGAGCGTCAGTAGGCCTTCTTTGCACATGTCCAAACCACCGTAACCGATTTTCTCTCATCTTTCCTTCAATTTCTGCTACTCCTACTTTACCCCGGATATCCTCATTCCTAATCTTATCCTTTCTCGTGTGCCCACACATCCAACGAAGCATCCTCATCTCCGCTACACCCATTTTGTGTACGTGTTGATGCTTCACCGCCCAACATTTTGTGCCATACAGCATCGCCGGCCTTATTGCCGTCCTATAAAATTTTCCCTTGAGCTTCAATGGCATACGGCGGTCACACAACACGCCGGATGCACTCTTCCACTTCATCCATCCAGCTTGTAAGAAATTGAAATTGAAAAAAAAAAAAAAAACTAAGCAAGCACAAAATTGGATGAACATTGTGCTTATAAACAGTGTTTTAGTGTAAAATGAGTTTTAGTATATGTTAAATTTATCATACGACAATCGTGCTTCAATTGACAAAAACTTTTCACAAGTGTATTTTTTTCTAATTATAGAAAGTTGGCAGTTGTGGAGCTAAAAATAATCATAAGGCGACACGTGAATTTTTAGACAAAAGAGGACAAAAATACCTTTGAGGTACAACGAGATTCCTACGCGCGAGCAGCGGGCAATCATCCTTCAACCAAATCAAAAGTGCCCAAAATAGGTAACAAATTCAAAGTTATTTCATCCATCCTCACCCTATATTTTTCACAAGGTAATTATATCATAACCTTCAAAACATCCCATATAAATTACATAACCCCCAAAATATTTATTCCAAAAATGTGTTGATTAACCAATTAATTGATTAATTGCCTAATTAATCTATTAAATCACACATTAAACCATAAGTTACACCCTATCCCTATAAATAGGCTCCCATTTTCACCAAAAGATCATTCCAACTCACTTGCAAAATTCCCAATACTCTCCAAAAACTTTGGCATCGGAGGTTCTTCGGCCAAAGCCCCCCCCATTCATCGTGGGCATGTGAGGCTCTTGGCCTTGACCCTAAGGTGTTAATTGTTTTGTAGGTGCAATTTTTTCCAAGATCAAGGAGGAAGAAATTTACATCCACAAATTGGTGCTTTCATTGAGAGTTGAGATCCATACTTGTAGAAGACTCTCCCAGAAAAAGGTTTTTCTCTATTTTCTAGTCCATTTGAATATTTTTAATACGTTCTTATTATTAGAATTTTTTATTTGCAAAGGTTCTTTGATAAAATGTATAAGAAAAATATAATGGTTAGAAATTTAGAAAATTCCACAAGTGAAAATTCTAATACTCAAGAAATGAGATCGCGGCGATCCACGAGGCTAAATGTGGTCATAGGCAGAGTGGTACCACCACAATGAGGTTCCACCATGGCCCAAGCCGTGCCATCCAAGCTTGCACGGGCCTGAGCCCAAGCCTCGCATTCGCATGCGTCACGCACTGAGCAGCCCCACTCCTGATGTGGAATTTAACTAACACTCAAATTAAACCCTATTAAACATGTAATTGTAGTATTAAGCAAGTAGGGATCGTTCTAGGCTAGGAATTAACTAGGACTACTAATCAACACAAATATGACTCAAAAACACAAAACTAGACTTAGAAACACAAAACTAAACACTTAAGACTTAAAACTGACTTAAACTACTCAAAACCTCACAAATAAGTGAAATTGACTCAAAACTTACTCTAGGGAGTTAATTGGATGAATTTAAGACTACTAAGACTCAAAACACTAAATTGGACAGATTTCAACACTTTTCTAACTAATCTAACACACGTAATTAAAGGGGGATTGATTTGGATGAAATTAATTAAATTGAACAGATTGCAAAACTAAATCAAACTAGGTACGAAATCAGTTGAATTGGATGGTGAAATAGGCTAGTTAGAGGGTCCTTCTCCACACATGAACATATGCAACATAAATCAATTTTCAGTAATGTTTCTTTAAACCACGAATGACAATGCCCCAAATTAATCGTGAATGCACTAATTAACTCTCAGATTTCCCTAAATTCATTGAATTGAATGGACAACGCATCGCAACCCAATTATTCTTCTCAAGTTCCCTATATGAACATCATGATAGAGATACAATCAAAGATCATTAAGTTCCATGGAAATCATAAACATTGACAAGGCTATTGTAACGATGAACTGCATGATACTCCAGCCAAGAATCTACTTAACACGATTGTGACTAGCAATCTCCACTACTTTTAATTATAAGTTCCTAATGATTAGGTGAAAGTCCCGTATAATTTAGCATCAGATTCATGTATGCAAACTAAGTATGCATCCTTAATCAACACACAAAAATAAGTTATCAATCAAACAGATAAGTAAATCACATTCATGTTTTATGAAACAATAACTGAAGGTAATCAATTCATATTAAACATATGTCCATGTCTTTGTATTCACCTCTAAATAAGAAAAACTTAGTTACACATGTTCATAGCAATTGAAAAGCAAACTGAAATAAACATTGAAAATAAAACGAGAGAAGAAAGAACTCTTAGAACTCCAATGGTTGCAGGTGGCTTGCGCACAAGGTCCTTGCTCCAATGGAAGGCACGACAAGGGCTCCTTCTTCTCCAAAGTTGCATCAAAGGTTTGTAAAATGGCGTGGATTGTGGCTGAGAGGGTTTTAGAATTATATGGGGGTGGTCCACGAAATTTGGCTGAAAATATGTATATATAGGCATGGCAAACCCTAGGGAGAATCAGACTAGGGTAGAGAATTAGGGCACTAGGGTGCAGCCCAAAGGTTTAAATCCACTAGGAAAAAGGTTTGGCCCAATTAATTTCTGAAAAGAATTTGCATAACCCAAATCCACAAGGAAAAATGCTAATTAAATCAAAATCCATAGGGAATTGGGTAAGAAGACGTGCGGCAAGAATTGGAAGGAAAGGAAGTTAAGTGCAAGGCAAGACAAAAGCCTTCTAGAAGGGAATAGGCGCCACTATTGTAGGGTTTCTAGAAACAATGTGCTTTGTGGCAGAAATTAAGACTTCTAGAAGGGAATGCTTCTAGAAATAGCTTCTAGAAATAGATATTTATGTCCCCTTGCAGCTAGACTTAAGGCATGATAAGATTAGGATAGGATAAGATAAGATAAGGTTAGTTTGGATAAGATAAGGTTAGATAAGGTTGGATAAGGTTTTGGATAATGTTCATTCTTTTGAGCTGATTCCTTATCTTCTTTGTCTTGAATTTAATTTTTTCATCTCCTTATCAGATTCCTAGCCTTTTGAACTTCAAAAACGTCCATCCATCTTGCTTCATATGTAAGCTATCCATTCTTGGCCCAAAACTGCTCCAAAATGCTCCAAATTGCACTTTCTTGCCAACTTTGTCATTAGGACCTACAAACACATGAAAATAGCTTAAAACACTAAAATAACCACAAACTAACTATGAAAACGTAAGAAAACAGGCTAACTAAGTCACATAAATATGCTCCTATCAAATTCCCCCACACTTAGCTTTTACTAGTCCACGAGCAAAACAAAAGAAACAAAACAAGCAAAACATAACCTAAACCTTCCAACGTTTGTCTCAGGGATTTCCAATGAAACATTACATATCAAAAATCACTACTCACATCGATTTTAGCTATCCTTACTCTCGAGCACATACTTAATCATAGTCACCACTCACTAGTGATAGGATTAAAAGCACACCACAAAGTAGCACACAAATGTCCTATTGATTTTCCTTACCTGAATTGGATGGCTTAGGTGCTTTAGGTGGCTATGGCAAGGATCATTCTTTCCTTGTCGTGGCTTTGTCCATCTCCTCCTCTTCAGTCAACAACTTTTCATCCTTTTTTTGACTTGGTTTGGACGTGTTTGGCTTGGTTCCCACCTCTTTTCCGCTTCTCAACGTGATGGCTTTAGCAGATTCAAAGCCTCCATTCGGATTCACAATGGTTGAACTAGGGAGTTTTCCTTCTTCTCGAAACTGCCCCATGAACACTAAAATCTGCCCTATTTGCTTCTTCACTTCACTCATCTCCTTGGCTTGATTTTGTTGGCCCTTTCTTAATGAAGTTAGTAATTTAAGAAGTGTATCATTATCTAATGACGAACCTGAGTTTGTTTGCGCAGATTATGGTGGGACTTGTGGTGGTGCGAATGGCCTTTGATAGAGCCCCGTAGGTGGCTGTCTATATTTGGATGATCTCTCTACCCCGGATTAGAGTATGGATCAATCCATGGCTAATTTTGGCTTTGGTAGCCCACGACATTTGCACTTTCCCATCCTCCATTCTCTATCAATTGAAGGCATTGATCATTGAGATGCCTCTGCATAGAGCACATGCCACATACATTTGGTGTATGATAAGCTCATATTTATATATATTTTACATAAAATTCACTTGCCTTTTCTTACTTAGTTCCTTATATTTTTGAGCTATTTACTATGTTTTTGTGTTTTGTGTGATTTATCAAGCAAAGAAAAGAAAAGTAGCACAAGTGAGATATTAAGTAACAAATTCGTCAAAACTGCCTGTGCAGATTAGCTGACTTTGGAAGCATGTTACGAACAGCTCAGAATGAATGAGAACATGAGCCTTATATTCTTGGAAAGCTACGGATGTCTATTTTCTGGAGCAATTCACGGATTGTTAATATCATTTTTTTAGAAGAAGTTATGGGCATTGTAACACTGAAAGGTTTAGAAAAGGGCTAAGCAGATTTGGCTAATAAAATGAGAAAGTAAAGGCACTTGTTTTGTGTTTTGCTTTGTCATCAACACTCAGCAGCAAATGGGTTTATGATTTCACTCATTTGTGTTTGGAGCAAGTGGAAATGCACAGCTAGAAAGAGAAGGCATGGCACATGCAAAAGAGAAACATGGACATTTACACACATGCAAACTGCACAGCATGAAGGGCTTGGCATGGTCAGAAAATGGGTGGATTGTTGGCTGAAATACTGAAGAACATGTGTGTGCAAATGCAAAGGAAAAACACACACACATGGGCAAAGGAAAGACACACACATGGGCATAAAATGGGTTGATTTGTGGCTGAAATGATGAAGAATATGTGTGTAAATGTAAAGGAGAAACATGGCAGAAAATGTGTTTGTTTTGTGGCTGAAATGATGGAGGTCATGTGTGTGTAAATGTAAAGGGAAACATGGACATCACACACCCATACATACTGCACATGCAAGGAATTGAAGTGGTCCTCTCCTTAGTCTATAAATAACATCCACCATTCCCCTTCCTAAGGACAATCTTGATCCATCAAAAGAGCTTCATTCACAAACACAATTTCCTTGCCGTGACCTCCATCCATTCATCTAGCCATACTACATCTCACCAATCCATACACTTTCATCTCTTAGCCGTGCAAATCCATTCCATCCATATATCCATACACATCCTAGACACTTGTGCTACAACAAGGTGGTGAAAACAAAGGTCCTTGGCGTTTCAAGCTTGGAACTTTGGAGCATTTTAGGTGTACTTCGTTCTTACTTTCAATGCCTACTTTGTTATTTTCTAATTTTGTTGCAATTATGAGTGGCTAAACCCCTATTTAGTTAGGGGGAAGTTTGAAGCCATGAACATGCTTGAGATTTGAATTGATTTCTTCCAATTGTGATTTGATAAGTTGTGATTGCAATTCAATTATCTATTTTATTCATAACTGATTCTTGTATGTTTATTAAGGATGCATACTTAGTTTTCATGCATGAATTAGATGCTAGAATATAAATGAGTTTCACCTAATCGTTACAAGTTTATATTCATGAGTAGTGAAGGTTGTTTATCACAATCGCGTTAATTGAATTCTTGGCAAGTATCATGCATTCATAGTTATAATTGCCTCATCAACACTTATGATTTTCATTGAACGTAATGATCTCTGATTGTATCTCTATTATGCATTCATATAGGGGACTTTTAGAGAATGATTTGGGTTGTCGCATGCATTCATCCAATTCAATGAGTAAAGGAAAATTTGAGGGTTAATTTGTGCATCACGGTTAATCTTGGGTATTGAGCATCATAGTTTATTGAAAAGCAATTGGAAATCGATTCATGTACATGTGTGTCATGTGTGAAGAACAGACCTCTAACTAATCCATCCGTCATCGTATTTCTCAAATTTGTCTTACAATCTGTCTACTTTTATAAGTTGTTTGTTTGTTTCGAATTCGTCAGAAATAAATCCCCCTATTACTTTGTTGTTTCAAAGTGTTAAATTTCTATTTCGTTAGTGTTTTTGAGTGTTTTGGTTTAAGTCAAAACCCAAATTTCGTCCAAAGTTGTGTTAGAGTCAAATCTGCCCAGTAAGTGTTTTTAGGCAATTTTGAGTGTTTTTAAGTTGTTTTGCGTCTTTCGAATCTGTTTTGAGTCCTTTGAGTCTATGCAAACGTTTTTAACTTCGTTTTTATGTCTTTGAGTAATTTTAGAGGTTTTAGCAAGCCCTCATAATCCCCGGTTTAGAACGATCCCTACTTGCATTTATACTACAATTTGACAACAAGAGGGTTTAATTTGAGTGCTTAACTTTCATCGCATCAAATTTTGGTGCCGTTGCCGGGGATTAGCAATTTTGCTAATCCCTTGTTATTTCTTTTTGTTTATTTTCATGTGTTTTTGTTCCTAGTTGATGACTTTACGTGTTTTCTTGTTTTAGGTGGTTTATGACTCGAAGTTCTCAACCTATTCATAAGCACATCCGTGACTTTGACGATGAATTTGAACGAACTTTGAGACGAGCAAGGAATCAACAAGAACCCCAACCATCTCAACCTGCACCAGATCTTGGAGAAGACAAAGTAGAAGAGCAAGAGGAGCCCACGGCACAGGTTGTAGAGGAAGATCCCAATATGGCAGTGGACAATCGAACAATCAAAGAGCTTTCCGTTTCAGGATTGGACAATGCCGTTCCCCTATGCATCCAATACCCCATGGCTGCCCTAGGGAAGACGGATGAGTTTGAATTGAAATCAAGTTTGGTGCATCACATTCCTAAGTTCCACGGGATGTCCATGGAAGATCCTAATAAACACTTGAAAGAGTTTGAGGTTGTTTACTCGAGCATGACCCATGTGAACGTTGATGGGAGCATTCTGAAAATGAAGGCTTTTTCCTTTTCTCTCTTAGAAAAGGCTAAAGATTGGTTGTATGAGCTAGCCCCCGGAACTGTCACATCATGGGAGAGTATGAAACAGGCATTTTTGGAGAAGTTTTTCCCAACTTCTCGAGTCATTCTACTACGCAAAAGGATTAGTGGCATTCAGCAAAACCAAGGTGAATCCTTTCCCACTTACTATAAGCGTTTTAAAACCCTTGTTGCTTCATGTCCATAACACCAGATGAAGGAGGAACTTCTTCTTCAATATTTCTACGAAGGGCTTCTACCAATTGAATGTCAAATGCTAGACGCCTCAGCGGGATGAGCTTTGGTGGACAAAACACCCATGGCAACCAAGACCTTAATTGCTAATCGAGCATTGAATGCTCAACAATATGAAGGCGTTGGTCAAAGGGACACCCCATGGCAGCAAGTGAATGAGGTAAGTTCCATATCCGACATTCAATCGCAATTAAATCTTACTTCCATTGTGTCTCAGATGGCCGAAGGAATGAGGATGAAAGAACCAAGTGTATGTGGTGTGTGTTCTATCCAAGGACATGCCTCTGAAAAGTGCCCACAATTGATTGAAAATGGTGGATGGGAAAGTGCCAATGCAATTGGATTTCAAGGCCAAAACCAGCCAAGGAACGATCCATATTTTAATACGTACAATCCAGGTTGGAGAGACCATCCAAATTTCAGGTGAAGGGAGCCCCAACAACCCCAACAACAAGGAGGCTTTAGGCAGCAACCTCCGAGCTTCTATACCAAGCAATACACACCAACACAAGCCATACAACAACTTGCCCAAAATACCTCAGGTACATCTTTAGATAATGAGACACTTCTTAAGTTACTCACCAATTTGTCTCAGGGGCAAGAAATCAAGCCAAAACAATGCAAAACCAAGAAAAAAGGGTGGACCAAATGGAGAAGCAAATTGGGCAGATTGTGGAGTTTGTAGGATAGTTCAGAGAGCAAGGTAAGTTGCCTAGTTTAACTGTTGTCAACCCGAAGGGAGGATTCGAATCTGCCAAAGCCATAAGTTTGCAAAGTGGAAAACAAGTTGGATCTGATCCCCAATTGTCCAATTCATGTTCCAATGAGGTTGCAGAGTTGATAATTGAAGAGGAGGAGCAAAGCACCCCCACGGAAAGGGTGGAAACACGTTTGTCGCATGCCCCAAAAGCTCCTAAACCATCCAATTCGGCCAACAAAGGTAAGGAAGTTCCAATTTTGATTAATTCTAACGTTGTTCCTCCAAATGTACCCTTTCCTCGTAGGTTTATGCAATCAAAGAAGGAGGAGGCTGAAAAGGATATTTTGAAAACGTTTAGAAAAGTTCAAGTTAATATGCCACTTTTGGATGCAATTAAGCAAGTTCCAAGGTATGCCAAGTTTTTAAAAGAACTTTGCACAACTAGGAAGAGAATTTCGAGCAAGGAGGTTGTCAAGGTAAGTGAAAATGTCTCAGCTGTTTTACAACGTAAACTGCCCACTAAATGCAAGGATCCAGGAAGTTTTACCATTCCTTGTGTAATTGATAATACTCGTTTTGAATCGGCCATGTTAGACTTAGGTGCATCTATAAATATCATGCCTTATTCAATCTATGCATCTATGCACTTAGGCTAATTGAAAAATGATGGTGTGATTATACAATTGGCCGATCTTTCTAATGCCTATCCAAAGGGAGTTTTGGAAGATGTTTTAGTGCAGGTCAATCACTTAATCTTTCAGGCGGATTTCTACGTGCTTGAAATGGACGAGTCAGACCACTCCCCTACATTGCCCATCCTCCTTGGACGGCCATTCATGAAAAGAGCTCAAACCAAGATTGATGTAGCCAAAGGATCAGTAACTATGGCATTTGGTGGTGATATGATTAGCTTTAATATTCCTGAATCTGTTGAGAATACTAATGATGTTTGTTTTTGTTGTGCCATTGATGTGATTGAAAATATAGGGCAGAAACGTTCAACACTAATAAAAAAGAAAGTACCTCGAACCACCATTGAGGAGGAAATTGGAGTGAACAACAAGGAGTGCATGACCACACCTCTCAAAACCCCAATTTCGACCGAGAGCAATCTTTATGCATTTGTTTATAGTGCTGTCACTTCATTACAGCACATTGGTACGTCACCTAACCCAATTTCAATTCCCATTTCAACTAATAGGTTGTTACCTTCTATGGTGCAGGTACCTAATCGAATGCAAGGTAGTAGGGAAGGTTACATCAATTGTTTGAAGCAACACACCAAAATCAGGAAGGACTACTATCCCGTTCCGTTCAAGGATTCAATGTGTGAGAACTTTGAGGAGCATGTCATGGAGAATGTACCCCTCCATGCCGTGGGCCCTGTACAAGCTTAAATTGAGGTATCGTCCGGCTGCAAGACGTTAAAGAAAGCGCTTCTTGGGAGGCAACCCATGTATTCAAATGAGGAAGATTTTTGAATTGCTCCATGATTGGTTTTGCTTTCCTAAAAACCTTCCCTTTTCTGTAGTTTTATTTTGCAATTGTTGTCATTTTATTTGTTGCTTGTTTAATTGTTTTTGGTGTGGGTTTATATTTTTATTTTGAAACACTGATAGTTATGCAAGGTATTTTTACATTCATAAAAAAGAAAGGAACATTAAGCAGATAAATACAAGAGGGAGCCTTCACAAAGGCTGCTTAGGAGAAGTCTCAGTAGTTGGCTGAGCCCCAGAAGGAGGAGGCATCGGAGGTTGATCATTTGGAGCTTCATTACGCGGTACAGCCCCAGAAGACGAAGGCAAATGCTGTTGGAACAAACCCACAAACCTTTGATGATCAAGTAAAATCTGACCATCAGATTCCTGCATCTGGTCAATCTTCCTCTTCATGTTTGTAGCATAGTTATGTGCGAGCCTGTGCAACTGTTTATTCTCATGCTTAAGCCCTCTAATCTCCTGCTTGAGACTCATCACTTCAGCCGCCAATGATTCAACTTGATGGGTTCGGGCAAATAGGCGTTGGGCCATATTAGACACAGAACCTGCGCATTGCACACTGAGAGCCAGAGAATCCTTAACAGCCAACTCATCAGACCGTTTGGCAAGTAGTCTGTTATCTTTATCACCGAAGTTGTCATATCATTCTTCATCACCGAATCCCCAACGGTAAGGAGATCAGTAGGGGATATGAAGGATGGGCGCCATATGTTTTCTGGAAAAGGCGGGATTGCCTCTTCACCAAGGTTCAAGTGAAAACGACGGTCGGAGGGGCCAGACATTTTCAGAGGTGTTAAAGAAAGAAGAGGTCGGACAAGTCAAGATCGTAGAAGTGCAAGAAGGGAGTTTTTACAGGCATAAATTCAAGTGTGCTTTGAACGTCCTACGTACCTCTATAAAAATCAGCACTCGATGGGATTTCAGAGATCGAAGAGGCGAGCGCAGAAATTGAAGAGGCCAACTCAAAAATCAAAGAGGCGCTAGCTTTCTCAAAAGCTGGGCTTGCTCAGAAACCACGACCAATCTTTTTTTCCAGATTTGTCCGTACTTGTCACATGCAACCTTTGCACTCGACGGGATTTCAGGGATTGAAAAGGCAAGCTCAGAAATCAGAGAGGCATCTGCTTTTTCAGACGTGTCAGCATCTGTCACATGCAGAATCAGCTTTGCGGAAATCACGGGCAGTTTGTCAAAACGTCGATTCCAGATATTAAAGAAGCATCTGCTTTTCCAGACGTGTCAACGTCTGTCACATGCAGACTCAGCTTTGCGGAAATCACGGGCAGTTTGTCGAAGCGCCGATTCCAGATATTGAATAGGCACTTGCTTTTCTAGACGTGTCAGCGCCTGTCACATGTACACTCAGCCTTGCGGAAATTACGGGTAATCTGTCGAAGATCTCTTGTGAAGTAGAAAGCACGTGAAGCTCACTATTAAATCATCCAACGGTTGCTGACAAGAGTGAAATAATAGTACCGGTTATTAATTCCTATAAATGTCACCCTTCACCCTCTATTGCAAGGCAAACATACATAACCCTTCTTCTTCTCCGAGAATGCCTTTCCAACAAACCCTTTCGAGTCACTTAGTGTTCCTTATTCCTTAGGGTACCTCTGCAAACAACTCATCCAAAGCAAAAGTATTTCATATCATGAAGGTTGAAAGCAAGAGTATCTCATATCATGCTTTCTCCCTGTCCTTCTCCTTGTCGTTGTTTTGGGACAAAGAGAAAGAGAGCAATCAGCCAGCACTTGGTATCAATCTTCTGATCTGGAACCGACTGCCTGGAATCCCTTCCTGATTGCTTACCTAGCCTTGCTCTCGAGTACTCATCTTCATCATTTTATGCTTCCTCTTCGTCTACCACATCTGCCTGGGGAACAGATAAGAGAAGTGAAAATGATACCTCGAAGCATGTGGAGACAATTTGCCAATTCATCATCAACTAGGGGCAAGGAGAAAGAAAGCAAGAGGTGGGCACTTGGAAAGATTGAAGAAAGAAACAGACCAACACCTCTACCTCGTGCCTGCCTGCCCGCCGTGCAGAAGAAACAAGCAGAGAAGAATGCAGACTGCACAATCAAATCAACCTAGCAGAATGAGTCTGATTTGAAACCAAGGAACTCTCATATTCCTCGCTCAGAATTCCAAACCAGTTCGAGATCAAAGTTGTGGAAAGATAACAAGATCATCTATCTCCAAAACCAGATTTGCGTTCTTAAACTCTACTCTGTCTAATTTTTACTTTGCCATATTTGTCATGTTTATTCGTTGTTTGTTTGTGTGAGTTTATGCTTGAAACATTGAGGACAATGTTTGATTTAAGTGTGGGGGGGGGGGTGGGGTAACCATTGTTTTGCATGAAATTCGTAAGAGTTTATCACCCATTACTTCTAGTGTTGTTCCTTGCTGTTTTAAGTGTTTTTAAGCTGTTTTGGAGTGTTTCAGTGTGTTTTGACATAAAAATCCGAAAATCTCATAAAAATTTGAAAAATTGTTTTGAGAAACCCAAAAAGAGTTGTTTTTGTATGTTTATTTGTGTCTTAGGGTACCTTCCAACACAATGATGAGGATTTGGTTTTTAATTGCATGACTATTAAAGAGAGTTATAAACATGGATGAAAATTTGATTTACTCTTTGGTGTATGCTTGGTTGTGGTTATAATTTATGAATTCACATGCAATCATAACGGAAAAATCAGTTTTGTAACATGCTTGAAAGAAGGAACTCAAATGTATGCTACAACCTTGTGAGACTTGAGCCTAAACGTTTATTTGGAGAGTTAATAATCTGTGTATCATTGTTTTCTAAAGTCGTTGCATGATCTCATTATTCTTTGCTTGGTTGCTACTTAGAAGGCGTTTCATCAGTTAGTTCCAAATGCTAGAACTCATGCCTATTTCGTTCAAAGCATGTTATTGATTTGCATAATACATATTCAAGATGAAGTTGTGTAGTGACCACCATAGCCAGATTGCCGTGCCCTATTTCATTATGTGTTTAAGTTTAACCCCGTTGAGCCTTGTGTAGCCAATGTTCTTTGTTAACCCACAATATCCTCACCTAGCCTAGATTAGGACCATCCATACCCTTGTTCTTGAAGCATAGTAAAACATACTTTAGAAGGAATTCCTTTTGTTGAACTTTTGCAGAAAAACAAGTGTGGGGGAAGTGATTCTTGTGTGTGTGTGTGTGTGCCAAAGTCTTTAATAAGGCACGTGTAGAAAAGAAAAAGAAAAAAAAAACATTCGTGGAAAATAGAATGAAAAGAAGAAAAGTTGTGAAAAAGAGTCCTAAGTGTTGCATGAATCTTTCCTTTGTATTAAAAAGTTGATTCTGCATTCTAAAGTGAATTCCAAAGTGTCTATTTCATTGCTTTGCTTGATATCGCTTTAAGAACATTTGTTATTCCTATCCTTTCTTTATTAGCCAATACCCCAAGCCCCGTTGCAACCCTTGATTTCTATCTTGAGTGTTATGTGTTTCAATTTGTGGAGTTTGAAATTGGTATGAGCATATGGTGTCACTGATTCTCGCATCTAAGTAGTAGCGTTCCATTCATGAGATCATATCTAAACATGCTGAATAACTCCAGAAAATTGCCCTCTTTGTTATACATATATGTGAGTGTTCGTTTTCATGTTTACATCAATCTTCTCATATATAACTGGTGTAGGGTGTGTAGTCAGAAAATGTGTGTGAAAATAGAGAATATCTTGTAAGGAATTGAGTAAATTCTCTAAGGCATGTTACTAAATTCAAAACATCGTTTTAATTGGTTGAATGTGAACTAGTAAGTGGTGACTGTGATTAAGTATGTGCTCAAGTGTTAAGTTGACTAAAATCTGTGCGAATGATGATTTTTAACTTGTCATGTGTGTTGGAAATCCCTGAGGCAAACGTTGGAAGGTTTAGGTTGTGTTTTGTTTTCTTTATTTTGCTTGAGGACTAGCAAAAGCTAAGTGTGGGGGTATTTAATAAGCTCATATTTATATATATTTTACATAAAATTCACTTGTCTTTTCTTAGTTAGTTCCTTATATTTTTGAGCTATTTACTATGTTTTTGTGTTTTGTGTGATTTATCAAGCAAAGAAAAGAAAAGTAGCACAAGTGAGATATTAAGTAACAAATTCGTCAAAACTGCCTGTGCAGATTAGATGACTTTGGAAGCATGTTACGAACAACTCAGAATGAATGAGGAAATTAGCCTTATATTCTTGGAAAGCTACGGATGTCTATTTTCTGGAGCAATTCACGGATTGTTAATATCATTTTTCTAGAAGAAGTTATGGGCATTGTAACACTGAAAGGTTCAGAAAAGGGCTAAGCAGATTTGGCTAATAAAATGAGAAAGTAAAGGCACTTGTTTTGTGTTTTGCTTTGTCATCAACACTCAGCAGAAAATGGGGTTATGATTGCACTCATTTGTGTTTGGAGCAAGTGGAAATGCACAGTTAGAAAGAGAAGGCATGGCACATGCAAAAGAGAAACATGGACAACTACACACATGCAAACTGCACAGCATGGAGGGCTTGGCATGGGCAGAAAATGGGTGGATTGTTGGCTGAAATAATGAAGAACATGTGTGTGCAAATGCAAAGGAAAAATACACACACATGGGCAAAGGAAAGAAACACACATGGGCAGAAAATGGGTTGATTTGTGGTTGAAATGATGAAGAATATGTGTGTAAATGTAAAGGAGAAACATGGCAGAAAATGTGTTTGTTTTGTGGCTGAAATGATGGAGGTCATGTGTGTCAAAATGTAAAGGGAAACATGGACATCACACACCCATACAAACTGCACATGCAAGGAATTGAAATGGTCCTCTCCTTATCCTATACATACATCCACCATTCCCCTTCCTAAGGACAATCTTGATCCATCAAAAGAGCTTCATTCACAAACACAATTTCCTTGCCGTGACCTCCATCCATTCATCTAGCCATACTACATCTCACCAATCCATACACTTTCATCTCTTAGCCGTGCAAATCCATTCCATCCATATATCCATACACATCCTAGACACTTGTGCTACAACAAGGTGGTGAAAACAAAGGTCCTTGGCGTTTCAAGCTTGGAACTTTGGAGCGTTTTAGGTGTAAACAAAGGTCCTTGGCGTTTCAAGCTTGGAACTTTGGAGCGTTTTAGGTGTACTTCGTTCTTGCTTTCAATGTCTACTTTGTTATTTTCTAATTTTGTTGCAATTATGAGTGGCTAAACCCCTATTTAGTTAGGGGGAAGTTTGAAGCCATGAACATGCTTGAGATTTGAATTGATTTCTTCCAATTGTGATTTGATAAGTTGTGATCGCAATTCAATTATCTATTTTATTCATAATTGATTCTTGTATGTTTATTAAGGATGCATACTTAGTTTTCATGCATGAATTAGATGCTAGAATATAAATGAGTTTCACCTAATCGTTGCAAGTTTATATTCATGAGTAGTGAAGGTTGTTTATCACAATCACATTAATTGAATTCTTGGCAAGTATCATGCATTCATAGTTATAATTGCCTCATCAACACTTATGATTTTCATTGAACGTAATGATCTCTGATTGTATCTCTATTATGCATTCATATAGGGGACTTTTAGAGAATGATTTGGGTTGTCGCATGCATTCATCCAATTCAATGAGTAAAGGAAAATTTGAGGGTTAATTTGTGCATCACGGTTAATCTGGGGTGTTGAGCATCATAGTTTATTGAAAAGCAATTGGAAATCGATTCATGTACCAAGTGTGTCATGTGTGAAAAACAGACCTCTAACTAATCCATCCATCATTGTATTCCTTAAATTTGTCTTACAATCTGTCTAATTTTATAAGTTGTTTGTTTGTTTCGAATTCATTAGAACCAAAATCCCCCTTTTACTTTGTTGTTTGAAAGTGTTAAATTTCTATTTCGTTAGTGTTTTTGAGTGTTTTGATTCAAGTCAAAACCCAAATTTCGTCCAAAGTTGTGTTAGAGTCAAATCTGCCCAGTAAGTGTTTTTAGGCAATTTTGAGTGTTTTTAAGTTGTTTTGCGTCTTTCGAATCTGTTTTGAGTCCTTTGAGTCTATGCAAACGTTTTTAACTTCGTTTTTATGTCTTTGAGTAATTTTAGAGGTTTTAGCAAGCCCTCATAATCCCCGGTTTAGAACGATCCCTACTTGCATTTATACTACAATTTGACAACAAGAGGGTTTAATTTGAGTGCTTAACTTTCATCATATCAATGTAATTCCTTGCACTTTGGATCCTTCAACAACCTGCTATAAAAGAACAGTAAGATTAGCCATTTGAGATTGAAGTTCTGAAATTGCACTTACCTCATTCACTTGTTGCCGTAGGGTGTCTCTTTGTCCAACACCTTTGTATTGTTGTGCATTCAAAGCTCGGTTTGCAATTAAGATCTTGGCAGCCACCGGTGTTTCATCAACCAAAGCACCACCCATTGAGGCATCTAACATTTGTCTTTCAATTAGGAGGAATCCCTCGTAGAAATATTGAAGTAACAGTTCTTCCTTCATTTGATGTTGAGGGCAAGATGCAACTAGACCTTTAAAACGCTCATAATACGCTGGGAATGATTCGCCTTGGATTTGGTGAAGGCCATTGATTTTTTTTCTCAAAAGAATGACTCTTAAAGTTGGGAAAAACTTTTCCAAAAATGCTCGTTTCATGGTTTCCTAAGAAGTGACAGTTCCGGGTGCCAATTCATATAGCCAATCTTTAGCCTTATCCATAAGAGAGAATGGAAAGGCCTTTATCTTCATAATGCTGCCATCGACATTGATTGGTGTCATGCTTGAGCACACCACTTTGAACTCCTTCAAATGCTTGTTTGGATCTTCCATGGACAGCCCATGGTACTTGGGAATATGCTGCAGCAAGCTTGACTTCAACTCGAACTCATCGGTTTTTCCTTGGGTAGCAACGGGATATTGAATGCAAAGGGATACGACATTGTCTAACCTCGAGGCTGAAAGTTCTTTGATTGTACGATTGTCCGCTGCCATGACTTCTTTTTCTTCTTGTTCTTCAAATTCAGATTCGGACTCTGAACTTGAACTAGGTGGATTAGGTTCTGGTTGCTTCCTCTTCCTTCTTAAAGTTCTTTCAAAATCGTCGTCGTACTCCAAGATGTTTGCACTAATAGGTTGAGAACTACGAGTTATAAACTAGTACCTGAAACGAAGAAATAAACACAATCAACAACCAGGTGGAAGGCACAGCAAGGACACACAAACACACAGACACACTTAAAAGAAAACACAAAGACACGAAATTAAACAAGGGATTAGCAATTTGCTAATCCCCGGCAACGGCGCCAAAATTTGATGTGAAATTTAACTAACACTCAAATTAAACCCTATTAAACATGTAATTGTAGTATTAAGCAAGTAGGGATCGTTTTAGACCGGGGATTAACTAGGGCTGCTAATCAACACAAATATGACTCAAAAACACAAAACTAGACTTAGAAACACAAAACTAAACACTTAAGACTTAAAACTAACTCAAACTACTTAAAACAACACAAATAAGTGAAATTGACTCAAAAACTTACTCTAGTTAGTTAATTGGATGAATTTCAGACTACTAAGACTCAAAACAATAAATTGGACAGATTTCAACACTTTTTTAACTAATCTAACACACTTAAATAAAGGGGGATTGATTTGGATGAAATTAATTAAATTGAACAAATTGCAAAACTAAATCAAACTAAGTACGAAATCAGGTGAATTGGATGGTGAAATAGGGTAGTTAGAGGGTCATTCTCCACACATGAACATATGCAACATAAATCAATTTCCAGTATTGTTTCTTTAAACCATGAATGACAATGCCTCAAATTAATCGTGAATGCACTAATTAACTCTCATATTTCCCTAAATTCATTGAATTGAATGGACAACGCATCGCAACCCAATTATTCTTCTCAAGTTCCCTATAAGAACAACATGATAGAGATACAATCAAAGATCATTATGTTCCATGGAAATCATAAACATTGACAAGGTTATTGTAGGTATGAACTGCATGATACTTCAGCCAAGAATCTATTCAACGTGATTGTGACTATTCAACATGATTATGACTAGCAATCTCCACTACTTTTAATTATAAGTTCCTAAGATTAGGTGAAAGTCCCTTATAATTTAGCATTAGATTCATGTATGCAAACTAAGTATGCATCCTTAATCAACACACAAGAATAAGTTATCAATCAAACAGATAAGTAAATCACATTCATGTTTTATGAAACAATAATTGAAGGTAATCAATTCATATTAAACATATGTCCATGGCTTTGAATTCACCTTTAACTAAGAAAAACTTAATTACACATGTTCATAGCAATTGAAAAGAAAACTGAAATAAACATTGAAACTAAAACGAGGGAAGAAAGAACTCTTAGAACTCCAATGGTTGCAGGTGACTTGCGCACAAGGTCCTTACTCCAATGGAAGGCACGACAAGGGCTCATTCTTCTCCAAAGTTGCAGCAAAGGTTTATCCTTCTTATCAATTTCTTCTTTCAACTGTTTGATTGAAGAAATTGACTAGTCATTGAATCCATATTGCATACTATCATCATTGCATGTCATGTGCATTTGTTGTGTGTTGGTCTCGGTGCCACAAGCTGAAAAGTTCAAGAAGAGCTGCCATCTTGTGAAGACTAGAGACAACACATTTTTTATGCCACAAGGTGAAAAGCTTAGGAGGAGCTGCCACTTCGTGAAGACAGAAGGAATCTGTCTCGTGTAAGGAAAAGTTGCACAAAGGTAAAGCTACTCTGTAGACTAGGTCTATAAGTTGAGCTTTGCGTGTTACTTTGTAAGAATCTTGTTTACACTAGTGGATTGGATTCAGTGGAGAGTTCCCAGTCTTTTAACCCAATTGTTATTTGATATGTTTAGAGACTAAGTTTACACTGCATATTATGTGCAATGAACTGAATTGTTGTTGACTAGGATAACTTATCTTGAACTAAGTTTGATTCCAAGATTTGCATTTGATTAACAGACTAATCTGTACTTAGGTAACTGGTGAGCTTGACTAGTCAATCCAGCATACTTTAATTCATAATTCTTTGCCATTGCTATTTGCATAACGAACTGATATGTATATGTGTTCAAGTTTAGGAATTATTGTTGTGAAACTAATCTGGGCAGACTCTGCTGAGTTGAAGATATTGGTCAGTTAGGTTTTGTTCTAGCAGCTACATTTTTTATCACTGACTAACTTATAACTAGTTGACTAGCTCATTTGACTAATCTACTATGCAAAGTTAAATTTTTATTTGTACGATATTCTACCTAGTACCCAATTTCAATGGTGAAGTGTCTAGTCTTAAGGATGTTGCTAGTAAGCTTGAGTCCAAGGAAGTAGATCTACAAAATGCGATGTCTACTAGTGAGAACCTAAAGAAGAAACTGGATATGTTGCAGGATGCTCACACACTGGGCTTGCCGAGGAGAATATGCAGTTGAAGAATAAGAAGGTTGGTCACGAAGTGGCATTTGCTTCTTATCAGGCCGATTTCTATAAGCTTGGCCATGTAGACCATCTCTAGGGTAGGCCATTAGATTATGAGTTTTCCGAGAAAGACTTCGAGACTTACTCATATCTCCAGTTGATTTGCTTGACTTCTTGTATAAAGCTGCTTTGATGGAGCAGCTGATGGTTAGACTGTCCAGGAAGGGGCGGCTGAGGATAAGCTGATGGTTAGGCTATCTATGCAAAGGTGGCTGAGGACGAGTTGATGGAAACTTTAGCTACTGAGAGCAGTGTATACTAAAGGTGTGGCAGTCAATGAACCAGTGGTTGCATGGGCTGCTGATGAGTAGTCTTTTTGCTTAGACTTGGGAATTTTCTTCGGCCTAGTGTCTTACTTATAGAAACAGACGACCATCGTGACCATTTTAGGCATTACCCTAGGCTCTCAAAGGTGTTTTAGGCCTAAGTTGTGCGCGAAAATGCGACTTAATGGCCTGACATTCTGAGCTACTGATTCCCTAATCCTCTAAGCTGGTGCAGGTCGCTACGGGTCTCGTGGGCAGCAATGTAACTGATTCCACAGGTCGGATGACTAGTATACTTTAGAGTCGAGTTATGCTCATGAAGAATGCATACCGTGCGCAGGCTATCCTGCCATGCAAATCTTTCATGGGCAAGGATCATGCACTTAGTGTTTCTTTTAGTTAGAAACTTGGGCTCCCACAAAATTAAATCCTTTAGTCGGCTAAGACTTTGAGAAAAGACTATCATGGAATTCTGGGAATGTGCAGCGCAAGTAGTCAAAAGCTTTCAAAAACCTATCCATATTTGGATATTCCAGACTAGTTTACCCTCTTCGAGCATGAGAGCAGACACAGATGGGTGTCGGGGAATTAGTTACCTTATCGCCCTGAAGAGCAAACCCAAATAGGTATCGGGAAATTAGTTTACTCTCTCGCATTGGAGAGTAGACACAGATGGGTGTCGAGGAATTAGTTTACCCTTTCGTGCTGGAGAGCTTGGAAGAGCGTACCCAGATGAGTGTCAGGGGATTGGTTCACCGTCTCGTGTTGGAGAGCATGGAAGTCGTTGTTGTGAATGCATGATGTGTAACTGAGGAAATCTGAACTGCTGGACAACTAAAACAATCCTTAGCATGTGAGGTGTTGTTCGCGATCTGTTTGAGATTTTGAATTGCATGTGGAACCTGCATAAGGGTGTGAGTAGCAGCGTCATCCTAAACTTAATCCAAGTGTTGCACCATCCTTGGATGTTTCGCTGTGTACTCCTCAAGGGCTTGATTAGTGATTAGCTATGAATCTGAATGGATTGAGAGATTCTTTACCTCAAATTCTTTCGCTAGCCAGAAGGTGCTGGTAAAGCCTTGTATTCTGCTCTGTCATTAGATGCTTTGAAATTAGGAATGTTGTTGGCCTGATTAGAGGGCGGGGAGCCACGGAGCATGGGTCCCCATTGTGAAACATGGGTCAGTGCGTCATGGAGCCACATAACAAGTTTGGCATGGCTGGGAGCCATTGTACATGATAAGCACAGTTGGGAGTCGTAGAGCTGAGGCCGGCTGGGGCCATGTTAAGCATCAAGAGATGATGTTCGGCTGTTAGTATTGGACTGTTCTAGGGCTAAGTTGCGTGTAGTGGGAGGTGATGCTTGACTGTTAGGGCTGGGTGTCCAGGTAATGAGGACAAGGCATACTTCTGATCCTTGGTAGTTGGAGGAACTCTTTTACAGGTTGGGCTGATACGTCGTTCTAGTGCTCGTCTGCCCTTAGTGTGCTTTTGGGCTAAGTTGTTGTGTTCGTATAAATGTCCACTAATGTTTGTGCCTTTATCATCGTGTGTTTAGATTGTACGAAATACTACATCATGATGATGATTGCGTGCATCTGAAGGTACAACTTGAGTTTCCTGGTTGCACTAATTCGCACCAAAATCAAAGTTTTGATATTCGGGTATCTGATTTTCGAGCCCCAGCTCTTCTCATATGAGGGTAGAGCTCACTACCACTTCAAATACTGCTAGATAGACGTATAGGTCCTCTGCTGCTTCCGGGTTGGATAGTATAGGTCCTCTGCTGCTAGATAGACGTATAGGTTATGTTAAGTATTTCTTCAAGTCTTGGAATCTTTTCTCGCACTTCATCATTACATTTGTCTCGTCGTGCCTTCTTGATCACCTTTAAAAAGATCTTGCATCAATCGATAGATCGCAAGAGGAAACAATTGAGTGATGTTGTTGTCCTTGTGAGACCTTGTATCTCCTTCAGAGTAATAGGGGACTTAGTATCCATGATCGCTCAGATCTTCTTTGGATGTGGGCTTGGCATGGTTGAGCTTCGTCGATGGTTTCAATGCGTTAGAATTCGCGCAGCTGCTCTACTACGATCCTTTATACTTTCTCATGGATTTACCTCTGCTAGGGCAGTAGAGCCTTCGGTTGCCCCGGTATTAACCTACTAGCCTGTCATTCTCTTCCACTTGTTTTGCTTGTCTGTGGAGCAATTGCGTTGCACGTGGTTCATTTCTGGCTGGTGAGTGAGCAGCTCGCTGTCACGCTTGGCGTGGGCTACAGACTGAACTGGAGTTGGGCTGCTCTTGTGCTTCCCTCGATTCTTCATGCAATTGCCTACTCTAGTGCCTTATATAAAGATCTCATATAGGCCTTGCCTCGCTTGGACGCTTCGCCTGGAATGTTCGGAGTGTGGACCCAACCTCGAGTGCGCACTAAGTCGTGGGTCGAGTTGAGAATGAATGTTTTTCTATACATTAAGGTATGAAAAGGCATTTTTCAAGGGCCAAGCTGATAATGTATACTGCTGGAACGCTCGGTTCATGGCGGGCTGAGTGGTTGCTTGTCAGGATCTCGCTAGAAGAGTCACGATCATCTTCCCTTGTTCTGCTTCTGGACACCTCTTTTGGGGTGCACTACGTCTTGATGCCTTTAAGGAGCTGATTCACCAAGGTTGTTTGTTACACGAAGGCGTTGGTTAGGTCGATCGGCCAGGACAGGTGATGTTCACCATTTACGATGGAAGAGTCTAGATGATGGTCGTCTCCATGTGTGGTGGAAGTGTAATAAGTTGCAGGTTCAAGACTTGGGCTTGGAATATGCATACATATGGAAAGTGGGGTGAAAATATTCGATCGTCCGTCTGGTGGTTGGAATTTGGATCGCCTAAAATGGTCTTAAACTAGTCTGGTCCTCGAGATGGGTTGCAAGAGCGGGTCACGCGTGGGCCACCTGACCCTAGGTATGCACTACTCGCGTTGTTGGAAGAGCAGGTTACTGCACCTTAGGCTGCCTGGTTGATGGCTCCAAATGTTATAGCTTGGGCCTTATGGCTCGGGTTGTAGCTTGGAAGGCTTGGGCCTCCTGCTGCTATCCTACGAGTCTAGGCCTGGGCTTCCATCACTTGGGCCACTTGGTTAGCAACAAGGGCTGCCATAGTGTGGGTCTACTGGTCTTGGGCCTTTTACTCGTGTGTGGTGATTGCAATGGCACTAGTTGCTGCTGCTTGGTGGCCATGAAGTAGTTGCTGGGCAATGGCCATGGTGGTGATTGTGGTTCGCGGAGGTGAGGCTTCTCCTACCATGTCCTCATCTCCACTCTTCAGTCCAACTCCTTAAACGTACGAAGTTCTGTTTGTCGTGGTTTCAAAATTTCCCATCATTGTATCCTTTTTGTGAAGTCTAGATTTATTTGTTTAGCTTTTTGTGTTAAAAGTTGTAAATGATACCACACATGCTCTTAGATAGTCTTTGAATTTACAACCCTATTATAAGTTTATCATGCTGGATTTTGCATCCAAAGGCATTGGTTGAGGACAATCATCATTACAAAAGGTTTATTCATACACGTGCATGTCATATCTCTATTTATGTTGCGTTCTGTCTAGTTTGATTGTCTAGTCAGTTTTACGTGCTGACTTCCAGCTATCTAGGCACACAAATTAAGACAGCCCACATGGGATGACTGACACCTTTTTGTTGGTGGTCTGTTTCTGGCCCTTGATCTGCTCAGATTGTCTACTGGGTTGACAAGTGGTTTTTGTCCTTGTTGGATGTGCAAAATCAAATTTGTCTATATAACCTTAGCTAGGGTTTTCATCCTTTTTGGTTGAGATAGATTAACTTTAGAGAGAGACATTGTTTTTCATCTCCATCTCAAACCCCCTAGGAGCATCAAGCATTTTTCTAGGTAATATTCTTCTTTGGATATTTATGAATCTATCTCCGAAATGCTTGTTCAAATCTTTTTATATGCTTATTTGTTTTGGCTAGGAGTTTTACATTTCATGAAAATAGTTGATTTTAGCTTTGAGCAACCTCTTGTGTTCTTCATTGACCTAGCCACAAAACCATGTTCATGAATCAAACACCCAATCACTACATATTAAGGTAGCATTGTCTTCATGGTTTTGTTTTAATTTTGTGGTCAAGTTCTTCAAGTTTCAAATCTTTAAACTGACCCGTTTCTGATTCTTATCAGTTTCTTCCTTCAAGTATTTGTCTGGATAAAATGACTGGTCATTGAATCCAAATTTCATAACCATCATTATCATGTCATTTGCAATGGTTGTGTTGGTTCTAGGTGCCACAAGGTGATAAGCTTAGGAGGGGCTGCCACTTCGTGAAGATTGAAGGAGTTCATCTCGTGTAAGGCAAGGTTGCACAAAGGTAAAGCTGCTCCGTAGATAGGAATATAGGAATTGAGCTTGTTTGGTCTTTGTATGAACCTTGTTTACACTGGTGGATTGGACTCAGTGGGAAGTCCTCGGTTTTTTTAACCCAGAGGTGGGTTTTTCCGGCAAAAAACTTCTTGCGCTCCTTGTCTCTTAAACTTGTCCACATATCTTACTTACTTGCATAAGTTTCATGCATCCTATGAGTTGTTCTTTGATATGTGTTAGCTACCAAGTTTACACTGCATATTATGAGCAATGAACTGAATTGTTGTTAACTAGGATAATTGTAGTGAGCTAAGTTTGATTCGTAGATTTGCATTTGATTAACTGACGAATATGTACTTAGTTGACTGGTGAACTTGACTAGTCAATCCATCATACTTTGTTTCATAATTGCTTTGTCATTGTTGTTTGCATAATGAACTGATATGTAAATATGTTCAAGTTTAGGAATTATTGTTGTGAAACTAATCTAGGCAGACTCTGATTAGTTGGACGTATTAGTCAGTTAGGATTTGTTATTGCAATTACTCTTTATATCACTGACTGACTTGTAACCAGTTAACTAGCTTATTTGACTAGTCTACTGTGTAAAGTTAAATTTTTATTTGCAGGATATTCTGCTTGATACCAATTTCACTTTCTCAAGGGACTGACTAAGAAATTTTTCTAGGAAAAATTAATTGATACGCATGTGAGAAATTCAACATAACATAAAATTCCAAAAACCAATTGCAAGAGTCTTCTTCGAGTATTTGTATCAAGCTCTCAATGAAAGCACCAATTTGTGGAAACAAAAATCTGCCGTCATCAGTCTTAACAAATTTGTACCTACAAAACAATCAACACCTTTGATCAAAGGCACACGCCCACGATGTGGGGGGGGGGGGGGGGTTAGGCCAATGGATATCTAATGCCTAAGTTAGTTTCTCCGAAAAGAGTATGTGTTTAGGGCTTGTACGGGTAACAAAAGCTTACCGAAATTTGGTAGAGATAGAGGTTTTATAGGGGAGTGGCCAACCATGGTGTTAGGGTTTTACCTTACGTACGACAACATCCTATTGGCCAAGGTGTATGGAAAGAATATTCTCAAGATATTAAATAGAAAATAATATCTTGAGATAATAGTGGAAGTATCCCTAATTGATTGAAATATAGATTACTTACTTGAATGAGGATAATCTTCTATTGGGAATGCATTAAAGATAGGATTTGGTAATTAATCCTTATCTTTAGTGTCTTTGACTTTTTTTTGCCATGGGCAGGTGTGTTGTGAGCAGTCATTTCAGCTGCTTGGACCTTCATGGGTGCTGAGCTACGCGTGGGAGTATTTGAGAAGCTTGCCCATTTAATGAGAGTAGAGGGCATTCTTGTATTTCTTGAGCAAAAGTTCACGTGTTGCCTTTAGGATTTTTGGGATTATTTTAGGCTCTACAATAAACTTCTTTAAAATACTAACTGAAACACCCCGATTTGTAAAATTTTTAATAAACTATCTTAAAATCTTAATTAAATGCAGGTTGAATTTTAGATAATCACTTAAAATCCTAATTGAATACCCATAGATTCATTAAAAGAATTAAAATCCCTCAAAATCCAAATTGAATCATCCCCTTTAATTTGTTTTGTGTAGAATTATTTATACATATATATGTTAATTTCATTTTTCATACAAATGGACTAAAAATATTTTTAAGTGATTCTCTAAATGGTGGTGAGCAAAAATGCACCCTCGATAAAGATTGCAAAATCATGTTAGATTTGATCAAACTGGACTATTCAAGGTACTCACAATCTCCCCAATTCTAGCCCTTTATCAGCTAAAGAAAAAATCTGGACAATCCATATTCGACTAGTAGAACACAGTTGTTTTTTCTCCTTTTGGACTTGTCGGTTCTGCTGGTGCAAATATATGTTTGGATGCAACTCTGAATCTTTTCTTTCATCTTCCTACGGTATGGGTTTTACGTTTTTATAGCCCAAATATTGGAGCATCTTCTGGTGGTGAGAGCTGTAAAAAATTGATTTGCAACCTAGATTGGAGATGTTCTTAGAGATTATCATTTTTCAATTTCTAAAGAATTTAAAATGATAAAATTTTATTTTTTAAAATTTGTGAATTCTCTTGTTTGGTTAACTAAAAAAAACAATGAAATTTGATACGAAATTTAATGTTTGTATAGAGTCATTAATATATAAATGAAGGATATTAGTTATGAAATGTGCTAGTGTTAATGGTGACGGCGTCTATGATGGTGAGGGTGGTGTCGGCAATGATGGCAATGGGTGGTGGTTGTGGCAAATGCAGGGACCACAATGACGTGGCGGCAGCGGTAGCCTAATGGTGATAATGATGGTGGGGTGGTATTGGTGGTGGTGGTGTTATGGGGTGGTGGTGGCCACTCATGGTTGAGTTTATCTTTTTATTTTTATTTTTTTTAAACTCCTTATAGAAAATTTAAAATAACACATATTTACATGGAATCCAAACTTGGGAATTGGAGATCCCAAATTTCAAGCTTTTTCCCTACAAAAATTGTAAATTTCTATGTTTATAAATCCAAACAAGGGAATTTGTGTATGTCAATTTATAAATTCTAACTTTTATTCAAATTCTAAATTTATTTCCCTCATCCAAACATAAAGTAACTTCAATTATTGGATATGAAAAACAACTTAAATGAATATTTAAGTTTAAGGGAAACAATTTACAATATCTTTTTCCAAGGATGGAAATGAATTTTTCCATTACAAAGTTTGGTAAAGTTGGGATAGTAATATTGAAAGATAGAGGCAAGTTACTATTTCTTCCTTGTGATAAAGTTGGGAAAAAGGGTAGAACAATAAGAGATATTATGGGCATAATGGTTTTTGCAATTGAACTAGGGTAATATTTTTCTAATAGTTTACAATTAATGCATGGAAACTAGGGGGAAAACAAACCCTTCAACCCCCTAAAGGTTTAGTTGGGCTTCAAATCTTCTGCCTAGGGGTGGGCATAAAAATCGTGGAACTGCTAAACCGAATCGAACCGCGATAAAATAAACTATAAAAATCATGTTGATAACTTAGGTTCAAGAATCAGGCTGAACCGTTCGTACCAATTTCTGTTCCGATTTTCATGTTGGCGGAACCACTCAGAACCAGACCGAACCGTGAATATAAATAATTAATTTAATTAAATAGTCGAATTGGGTGTTTATTGTTTCATGTAATTTATGTTAGCTCAGATTTGTTGAATTTTTGTTTACTTTGTGTGTTTAGGAAGATTTGGGTTCTCTCTTGTTGTTGCAAAGGCCCATTGATCTTAGGATTTCGGTCGTTTTGGTTTGCTTGATCTTTGAAAGGTTAATGTATTTTACTTAAAAGCTCGGTACCTAAAAAAATAAACAAGAGAAAGGAACAAATTGAGTAGGTAGGTAAGTCGGAATACTGCATCACAGCAAAGGGCTACAGATTTTTAAGATATTTGTTACAAAACAATAGCGTGTTTCAGTTTATCAAACCACTTTATAGTAGTTTTGCCTTATTTGGTTTATAGAGAATAGCGTACGTTTTAGTTGGATGTTTTGGTTCTTAAAACTTTTGCTTCTCATTTAGTGCAGTATAATGAGTCCATTACAGTCCCCTAAATTTGGAACTGCTAAGGTTAAAGATCAAGGAACTTACTATTCCAGTCCGTCTAGAACTATTAAACGGTTGCAGAATTCTTGAAATACCTGCATTATACTTTCTGTCATTTCTATTGCTCCCTCACCATCCCCTGAAATGTTTTGCATAAATTAAGAAGCTATACATAATGCAAGTCGACTGGAACAAACAATAAAAATATATCAGAAATGCTTGGAAGTTTAAGGATTTCGGTCTTTTTGGTTTGCTTAATCTTTGATTTGGGTCTTTTTGGTTTACTTGATCCTTGTTACAAATTACTTGCCATGGATTTCTTTTCCGTTTGCTTGATGTTGCTGCCAAGGACATTTGAATTGTGTTTCTATTTTTTGTTTGCTTGGTGCAAGTGCAAAGCACATTTGTATTTTGATTTAGTATTTGCTAATGATTTGTTTTGTTTGTAATTTTGTATAACCATTTTAGCAAACGTATTTGAATGCAAGCATGCAAAAAATAAGAAAAAAAAAAACAAGTAAACTTTGAAAACCATTTTGATTTGGTATTCAAATGATTTAGTATTCGGAACAGTAAACCAGCAAGAACCGAACCGAAATCGGTGTAAACCGAATCTTACGGTTCTAGTAATAAATTTAAGCGAGACTACACCAAACCAAACAACCATTGATATTTTCCGATTCCAATTCCGGTTTGAGAGTGATACCGCATCGAACCGCACCGTGCCCCCTTCTGCCCAAATTTTGTACCAGATATGTGCTACTCTCTTATATGTTGACATGTTGTAAGATCCCGTATCATTAATAGGTATTTAATTATATCTATTATTTTTATTAGGATGAATCCTAGATGCTTAGTAAACATTTTTACCTAGCTGGTGATTGTAGCCATGCACATTCACTTTATGACTAAGCTTATTTATAGCTAATTAGGAGGAAAGTAGTTCCTCTCCTGAGCTTGGGCTCAGGAGCCTCCTGATCAACACACAAGGACCGTTGGATTTTGATTAAACGGCTGCAAACTTGTACGAAAGCCCCCCCCAGGGCGGACCCCAACCGAAACGCGCCACAACAAAAAAGGGGAAGGGAACAACACCAGACATAGCAAAAAAGGCAAAAGACTGAGATAAACGAAGTTTCTCCAAAAAAGAGTGCCAGCTCTATGGTCCTTCCCAATCCCCTTAATCATGCGATTAATTTATTTTCAAATACTTCTCTAGTTTCAAGTCAAGCATGTTTGATTTTGGGTAAAGACTTACAATGTGATACATCCAATCTATGTGAAAATACTTGAGATTGTTCATGAGCATGAGAACTTTAAGTGTTGTAATAATCCGAAGGATAATGTAAACTGCACACAGGGATATTAGGGTAGAATGGCCATTAGGGGCCACGGTGAGTTACAATTTATGAAGGATATAAGCATGGGCGGATCCATATAGGGACCTGGGAGGTCCCGGGACCCTCCGGAAGCCCGAAGAAACACTTGTGATCGACCTTCGGGACCCTCTAACAATTTGGGCAAGTGCAGTGGAGAGGCTTGTTGCCTCCATGGATGTGCATGCAACAGTGCTTATAACGAAGAAGAACAGGTTTCTAATTTTTGTTTTAAAAGATCTAGCCGAAACAACAACATTTTTTAGCTAGGTAATTATAAAAATTTAAAAACTAAAATATCTCTGTTTTTTATACAGAGCCCGAGAATCCCAGTCCTTTCCAGTATCCCCAAATTATATTTAAGAACTCATAACCCCAAATCGTCGCAACCTCCTAACTTTAAACTTGAGTTATCCCATCCCCCAGCACTATTTGCCGTTCCACCACCTGTAGCTGCCTAATTTTATTTCTTCCAAATTCATTTAAGTTTTATAATCCTAGACTTTAGTCTCAACTCCCAATTGTAATATATATGTTACATTAACAAATTTCATCTTTGTAGAGTCATTAATTGATGCGTTATGTTGTTGAGGAGAATTTGTTAGTTTTATTACCTTTGAGATTAATCTTGATTATTATTATTATTATTATTATTATTATTTAAAGCAGATCCACCCCTTCTAGGGGCCTGGAAGACTCATATAGGCATTTCAACTTTCTCCTAACCATAGTCAAGCAGACTCACCAGCTTGGAGCCTCGAACCCTCGACCTCCCTGTTTTTGTATTTTGAGAGCCGAAACCTGCGCCCTTACCACTGGGCCACTTGATGTGGTTGATTAATTTTGATTATTCAATGAACCAAATTCAATAAAAAATGGTGATATGGAACAAACTAGTCTAATTTTTTTAATTTTTTTGAACTTTTATCTTGGGACCCCGATCTTGAAATCTTGGATCCGCCACTAGATATAAGGAACACATAAAGGGACGATGTGACAGGGCACTATGTGGCTAAAGCTTCAATATTATTCTCATACTTTTTAGTGTGTGTAAAACAACATTGCTTGACTGACATAGTACATATTCTACTCAATGGGCGATTGCTCCCCCCCTTCACTTTTATTTTACAGATGAGTTATTTGGCAAGACAGGTGATAGAAGAGCTGCGGTTGGGTTAGACGAGGAATTTAAGAGTTTTATTTTATTTTTGTACACCTTGTAAGAATCTTGGAGTATTTTTATAAGAAAAGTTCGTTTTGTCGTTTTATTTTTAGTTTTACTCGCGCACTAGGCGCAGGGTCATAGTTTTCAACTGACTCTTAGTCTGGAGCGTGACACATATGAATATACTAGCATTAACTTAATAAAATTAAAAAAATAAAAACTAAAGTTATGTTGTGGCCTATATTTGAGAGAGAGAGAGAGAGAGAGAGAGAGAGAGAGAGAGAGAGAGAGAGAGTGGAGAGATTGTTGAATGTTTAGGAATTTTTGTTTGTATTACTTCCTACGCAGTGCATTTATTTATAGTAGATTAAGAGAAGAGGATTAACTTGTCCTCCAAGTAAATACAATCCTACAAGGAAAGAATAACTAAAGTATGCATACAATGATTTGCATATACTTGTGAATAGGATTTTACCAAGGTGTGAACTCTTGTAATAGAGAGGTAGAGCAATGCTTTGGAGTCTAGGTAGGGGAAATACGACAGACCTTTAAGGATATTGATTATATTAAATTTTGTGGAATTCTATATTATTATTTATCTCATTGGTTTATTACTCTTGTTGAGTGTTACTTGGATATGTGTGCACTGCTTCGTTGGATGTCTATTTGTTACTTACTTACTCTTGGTTGAGAATATATTGTGGAATATGAGAACAACAAAATGAAAGTATCTACGAACCATTCATGATATGTTATGTGGTTGGTTGTGTAGTTGAGCCAAAATCTTACTAGGTACCAAGTCCCAGGCAATCCCACAGTGCACAATTCCTTTTAGAAAGGAATTCAAGATTGGAGATGAAGAGTTTTGGCAAGACGACTAAGAAAAGGGGAAATTGGGATGATTAAGTTACAAGGGGTTAATTTGTATAATAAAACATTTGAACCACCACTATAGAGGTAAAATGCACGGTATAGAATGTGCAGGTCTGCATGTTTTATTATACAGATGAATGAGATGGGTAAAGGATATTAAGTCGCATTGTATTCACGCATTGTCATTTTAATTTTCATGATTGGTTATAAGTTTATAATTGAATTCTGTGTCACCATGACACTTAATTTAGTTTTGTCAATTTATTGTTGTAAGGTTATGTCCCTACTGAGTTATCGAAACTATATGTGAGCCTAGAGTTTGTATTTATTTATTTTTAGCCTTGTATAGAGTTCTTAACTTCTTTTTGTAAGAGGAATTAATTTTCCATACTGTTTCAGTAAGTTTTTATTTATTTATTTAATTTTTTGCTCGCATTCTGCATTTAGGTTTTTCTACCAACCCAAGTCCAAAGCGTGACAGTATCGATTTATGTCGACTTAAGAATCAATCAGATTGAAGAATGTGGAATCAGGGGGAGATACCCATAAGAGGGATCATCCAAGACACACGAGTATTGTACTTTTTTTCCTTCGTCTAGGATTTTTCCCACTCGGTTTTTCCTAACAAAGTTTTAATGAGGCAACAAATATTTATGTATGGGCATCTAAGGGAGAGTGTTGTAAAAGCAGTATGAATATTGACATGATAACCTTGGACATCAGATCATGGCTGGTAAGTATTGGTCTCCTAGCTTTTGTATTTTATATTACTGGCAAATAGGAAATAGGGGGTCGAATGAAGAAAATATAGTTGGCCTTCTGCCTATAAGCCCAAGAGGAAAAGAAGTAGCAACTGATGTAGAAGAGAAATATATTCATACGATGAAAGGCTAGGGAGAAGAGAGAAAAATAGTGAGAGTTATTTTGTATTCTTATTATTTCATATAATAAAAGAAAGTACTACTGTTGCCCAGAGGATGTAGGCACACTTGCTGAACCTCATAAATATTGTGTCTTATATATGCACATATCCTCAATTTCACAACATTATTTGGAATTTATGAATATTTTAATTGATATTTTTGTCAAACTAAAAAGTAAAATAAAATAGATAAAAGAGAGAAAAAATAATACTTATGGACAATAATACTTATGAACCCTGATGCGGTGCAGGTTCAATCCCTGTCAATCCCCATTTCCCTAACATTAACATTTTAACCTACTAACGCTGTTGTCGATGAAAATTTCCGCCGTCTTCAGTCTTGAAGAAAATGCACCTGGAAAACAATCAACACCTTTGATCAGAGACCTAAGCCTCACGTGGCCACGAGGTGGGGGCAGGGAGGTTAGGTCAAAGGATCTCCAATGCCTAAGTTAGTTTCTTTGAGAGAGTAAAGTGTTTAGGGCTCCTTTAGGGTTGCAAAAGCTCTGGAAATTTGGTAGAATATGGGGTATTTATAAGGATAGGGCTGGCCATTGTGTTTAATGGAGAGATATTCTCTAAATATTCCCAAGATATTACATAAGAAATAATATCTTGAGATAATGGTGTAATTATCCCTAATTTATTTAAATTAGGATTACTTACTTAACTGGAGTTAATCTTTAAATGAGAATGTATTAAAGATAGGATTTGGATAATTAATCCTTATCTTTAATTCCTTGCCAAGGGCAGGTGAGCTGTGGGCAGTTGTATTCAGCTGCTGAGACCTCCAGGGGTGTGACATGCTCGTGAGAGCATTTGAAAAGCTTGCCCATTTATTGAGATTATTTAAGTCCACGTGTCGCCTCTAGAATTTTTGGGATTATTTTAGGCTCCACAAATGCCCCCACACCTACTGCGCTGAATGTAGGAAAAGGATAGTAGGTGTAGGAATCCCAAGCTGCTTAGGCTTGTAGAATTGTTTCCCAATTTGAACTTGATCTTCCTTCTTGATTTGGAGATAGACTTCTTCTAGGAAAAGGAAACCAATTGCCCCCAATACCTATTTAATTATGCCTTAAGTAAGGGATTAAATAAATTTGGAGAGCAATCTTTATTCCAACAAGGAAGAGAAGGCAGAAGAATTTTTATTCCCCCTCCCCTAGCGTTCTTCTTTTCTTGCCCTTGCAAAGAGTTGTCTCTCATTGTTGTTCTTCTTCTCCGTGCCGCACCAAGGTAAGAAAAAATTGAATTTTCTTCTTCTTGAATTTTTTGGGAGTCTTGGGACTTGAAAAATTGGCTCGGCGGGTGCCAAGGATGTGGGTGACACACGGTAAAGAGCTATGGGGCTGCTTGGTGGTGCGACATGGGTTGACTCGGCTTGGCTGAGGTGCTGGTGGCGCGAGCTGGGCTCCAGAGTATTCAGGTGATTAAAGCTAATCTAAAAGTAGCTCAGGATCAACAGAAGAGTATCGTCGATAAACATGCCACTGACAGAGTATATAAAGTTGGAGATTGAGTATTTCTAAAGTTATCTCATTGGAAAGGCGTGGTACGGTTCAGTAAGAAAGGTAATTTAAGTCCTCGGTATATTAGACCATATCAAATCACCAAGCGAATTGGTGAAGTTGCCTACAGGCTTGAACTACATCTAGAGTTATCTAAGGTACAAGACGTTTTCCATATGTCTATGCTTCATCACTATGTCTCTGATCCATAGCACATTATCCCTCATCAACCACTAGATATTAACCCAGATTTAACTTACGATGAGGAACCAGTGACGATCTTGGATTGGAAAGATAAGGTTCTTCGGAACAAGATTGTGCGCTTGGTGAAAGTATTGTGGAGGAACCATTCGGTCGAGGAAGCCACCTAGGAAACTAAGGAGCGTATGCGAGACTTGTATCCACGTATGTTTTATGATTATTGATATGTGTTGTTGTGTAGAAATTTCGGGGATGAAATTTTCTTAAGGGGGATATATTGTGATGACCCCTCCCAAATTATTATATATTTTTCTCCCCGAGTGTGTAAAGTGACGAATATGCCCTCGTTGGCTTAATGACGTGGATGTACATATATAGATCTAAATTATTATTTATGCTGCCGTAATTAAGTCGTACCCAACGTCACGAGTGTGTTGACACAAATTAAGGCCTAATTGGAATTGTAACGGAAAAGTTACAAGGAAACGAATTTGTAAATGGGTGGAATTATATTTTTGGGTTGACTATTTCTTAGTCACCAATCACCTTGGTTCCTACGACTTTGAGCCCAATCAGAATTTGAGTTCTTTCCTTCTTTGGACCAATTATTTAGGTTTATATCCCATGGCCCAATTAGGAAACATTTTCTTTTTCTTTTGGTCAATCTGTGACCACACACACAAATATGAGCATATGCATACCTTTCTTCTTATCCCCTCTTCTCGATTTTTCCTTGTCATCCGTACACTTGAGAACCCCACACCCATATGACTTTATCAAACGTCCACAAATCGAGTCTAGAAACTCTGCTATCGTGTTCTCCTTGGCTCCACGAGCATAACTACACCTTATGGATGAAGAATGGATCACGGGAACTCAAGAAACCATAACCTCCAGCGAAGTGAAGTTCGTTCCCTCATGATATTGATGTGATTTTGAGGCTTTAAGGCTTAGTAAGGTACCCACATGACTTCCCTAGCATTTAAGATTAGTTTTGGAGAAGTTTAGGCTTCGGAATAAGTACGATCGTAGGATTGCAGAGATGGCCAGTTTTTCCGAGAATTATTCCAACCGTTTTCTGTTGGTTTTTGGACTTCTAATATGCATGGTTATGTTCTACTCTTCAAGACCTTCAAATCCGTATAAAATTCATGAATTTTGGTTGAGAAATGAAGTAGTTATAAGCTTTAGAAATTTTCCAAAAAACCGACGAGTATAGATGGCGACCGGCGGTGGATTCCAGTGAGTCACTGGAGAAGAAGAGGAATATTCTGTCAACTTTGACGGAATATATTGACAGTGTCAGGTAACTCTGTTAGGATTTAACGGAATATTCCCTAACATTGTTAGGGATTCCGTCAATGTGCCAGGCACGTGCATGCGCGTGGCCGGTGTGTGAGGGCACTTGTGATGTCCAAAAATTATTCTAAAAATATGGGGGTGTTCGTGTGGTCGAATAGATCATTTTGGTATATTCAAACACCCTATTTGAGCAACGTATGAGAAGTTATTCCTCGGGTTTATGTATGTGATTTAAAATTAACGTAAAATTAGTTATTTCACTTATAGGTTAAACATACCCCGTGGACAAGCTAGATTGGGGCTACAATCCTGCTACTTATCAGTGAGTGGGCATTTGCTTTCTATATATATATATATATATATATCATGGTTTCTAGAACATTTTTTTTTAAAATGATTTATGCCTTAAATGCCATGTTGGAAATGAGTTACATTTTAAGTATTTCATTATTATAAATTGTGAATTATATTGTTTGATGATGCGGAGGCTCAGGTAAGCTTCAGGTGAGTATATTGTGATGGTATTGGTTGCATTACACATTGTCATGCATATATGCATTTAGATCTCATCATTCCTGCACCCTGGTGTTAGTGCTCCCACCCGAGGTTAGGGCACAATCCTTCACGTGATGTTCACCTTCCACACCGCACGCTCACCTTGGATCCAAGTTTGGTGTTGGCCCTGTAGTATAGACCACAATAGGTGGTTCCGACTCATAGGTGACCCGCGATTATTCGTACAGCCTTCATGTGATCATAGCACTTAAGCGTACATATTTACACCTAGCCCTATCGTTCAAACCACAGTAGGTGGTTTCGACTCGTGTGCTAGCATATACTGATAAGCTATAGGTCCAGTCGTACAAGTCACATTAGGTGACTTCGACTGGCATATTACTTTATATTGATTTCACATGGCTTACATCTTTTAGTGCGAAAACGTTATGACATGGCATATTTCAGTTTTTACTGGCCTTGTACATTGGTATTTGTATGTGTGTATGTAGTATTATTTTCTAGAAACTATATGGGTTTTACAGTGACAAATATCCTCCACCTTTGTACTGTCAAGGTGGTTCTTCTGGCAAGGTGGGCTATTTCAAGGTTGCACATGTTAGGATTAATTCCAATGAGTTATTTTAGGATTTTCTTGTGGCGTACAAGCATGAGATTCCATTTGGGGTTCCTGTTAAGCGGGTGAAAGATGATAGTGGCCATGAACCATGAGTCGAATGTGCCTCTACTAAGAAGAGAGTTATCAAATTCCATCTGTACTACTTTGTGTTGGGATTTACTTTTCCCATGCAGCTTCTTTTCTAGAAGGTGATCTGCTCCATGAAATGCGCCCCTACTCAGTGCTCCACAAATGCAGTTTGTGCGATGGTGGGATTCTCGAACTTGAACAGGTTCTTTGATCTTGGCTTGACCATAAATGAGTTTTGGTACTTCTTTGAGATCAACCACAAAGAAGGTTTGAGGCAGCTAAGATCTCGCCATAGGCTGCTCGATGCTTCTAGCAAAGGTGATCATGAGTGGGTGAGAGATACCTTTGAGGTGAACGAAGAGTGGGAGCTTGACTCTTCTCCTGAGTTGGGTGTCCTGACTACCTTTATTAGTGGTAAGTGAACTGCTTCATTCTTGTCCTGTTTGAATTTTTGTTAAGCTGCTCCATAACTTCAATTTATTGTTCGTCTTTCTTACTTTGTGTAGATTTGGAGTTTAGCTCAACTCCAAAGACTTCGGTAGATATGAAGAAAATGCATGTAGCCTTGGTCATTTCTGCTGAGTATCGTGAGTGGCGCTAGCTGCTTAGCCCTCTTCGTCGGGAGAAATGTGGCCTGCCTCCGAAGGAAGAGATAAAGCGAATAAGGGATAACGCGTTGGCTCGCCCGATCATTGCTGTAGAGTCTGTTGCTAATAAGGATAGAAAGAAGAGGTCTTCCTCACTTTCTTGTGACCCTTCAGCTGAGAAGAAACCAATGACTTCTTCTGCTGCTTGTGGGAGTCTTTTGCCGAGAAGCTTGTTATTGATCTAACTTCCCCCAAGGGAGTGAAAAAGATTGTTAAGCCTGAGCCTGTGAAACCTGCTACTCCAAATGTGATCGCATCCATTGTTGAGAGACTTGCCCAGCAGAAGGGTTCAGTGACGCCTTCGGAGTCTGGGTTTGTATTGAAGCGTCCTCGGGAGCTAAGCCTAGTTCTATTTCTGAGAGGCTCGCCGCTATGAAGAGCAGGAAGGTAGATTCTGTTGTTAAGGTGGTGCCTGGGCCTGTTCCTCCTTCTGCCGTGACTGACTTGTTTGCTAAGAAGGGGAAATCTGCTCGCTCGGGCAGTTATGAGAGATCCACCGACTCTGAGGCTGGAGAGTTTCCCGAGGTTTGTACGCTGGTGAAGGCTGACCTGCTTGAGGATGTCGATGCATGCGCCAAGTTTGTTGACAGTGTTGGGAAAGTTATCATCCACTTAGACTCTTTTGCGAAACGTCTTGCCTACTCGAGGAAGCCTTCTCTGATTGACACAATGCATAAGACCTTAATCTTGGCAACTGAGTCTATGTGCGCTGATCAGGATGCTGTCAAGTGTGCTAAGAAGGCTAAGGTGGCATTGGTGGCTCAACTTCGCTCGGCTGCTGAAAATATCGAGAAGCTCGAATCTGAATTTGCTGCTTTGAAATGGTCTGGTATCTCTGCCCCCACTTCTTTGTAGTTATTACCTTACAACTAAGCTTTTGTTCATTTCAATCATTTTATTCAGAAGTAATTTACAATTTGGCTCAGCTACATGCTTACAACAACTGATCACTCATGCACTTGAAAAGAACATTATGCTCTTCTTAGGGACTTACCGCAATAATTACACCTCCCTAGGGACCAACCATGCTCTTCAATGCAATAGGGTAAGCTAATTGACCAACACCGACATGGGTTTGCTCTCCAATGCAAGAGGATAAACTTTACACTTCGAATATCCAGACGTGGATGAGTCAGGCTGCCCTAGTATAACTAGATGCACAATGGCTTGCGCCGGGATTTCTAGAAGTAGGCACAATGGTTTTTTTCAAGGCTTATCTAACTGAAGGATTTTCTCTTGGCCTAATCCTTAGGGAACCGGGCCTCAGAGACGGAGGAGGCACATTAAGTAGTACACCCTATGGACGACTGCCCTGGAACCCTAAAGTTGCTACCGAGTGCACTTAGGTAGCCTACGATTTCCAAAAGGCTGCCTACGACTTGCCTGTCGAGTAGTAAGCCACGCTAAACTTATACAATGACACATTTTTTGTGAAAGGTTAAACAAGTTAGCGTGCATATACGAAGCTACTTGTTTGCTTCTATAAGTAAGGCGTCCGGCTGCAGACCTTATGGCTAACAACTTTGTAAAAGTTCTACACCAACACCTATGGCTGCATAGGCACGTGGGCTTGTCTGCTTATAGAAAAGCAGCATGCCTGCCACTGGTCTAAAGCTAAAGGTTGGGTGTAAACAAAAGAAACAAAGATGAAGAAAAGCAAAGGAAGTAAGTTTATTAAATTTTCTAGGAAAATTTATAAACAAATAGCAAAGGCCGAAGAAGTTAAAGCAAAGCAAAACACAATAAGGAAAACAATGAAAATCCTAAAGGCTACCAAGAAGATTGCTCTTCAGCAGCTTGGACATCCCACAACTACTCAGTTGCCACACCTTCAGCAGTCGTAATGCTCTCCGCAGCGACATCATCCGGTGGTTCACCCCCGGCTGCCCCAGCCTGGGCATCAACCTATCTGACTAATTCACCAATGGAAGCATCAAAAGTAAAGGCAAGCAAGTCTTCCGGAGAAATAGAGAAGGTCTCAAAGTCTTTCCCAGCAAACTTAAAGTCAGATGCCCTACCAAAAAGATAATCTACATAACCTAGCTTGTAGAAATCGACCTAACTCTGAACAAGCGAAGCCTCGAGCCCAACCTTCTCACCCTATAGCTGCTCGTTTTCCTCGAGCAGACCCACACAGACGCGATGCAACTCATCCACTTATTTCTTCAGATTTTCGTTGATCTTCAGTGCACCTTGGAGTTCCAACATTTAGGGTTCAAGCCTATCGATGATCTTCTTGAAGAGGATCATTTGATTATAAGCAGCAATTAATTCTTCATCCTTTGCATAAGGAGCGGAACAAACCTCAGAAACGGTATGCTCAAGATCTTGAATTTGATGTATTTAACATCCAATCTCCTTCTATGCACTTTCATACTTAACTTGGATCACATCAAGCTTAGTGTTCAAGTCAACGATCTCTTAGCGAGCGATATCAAGCTGCAGAGAAATGGGGGCAGAGATATTAGACCCCTTCAATGATATTTTCAATGAACTCTTGATCTTCTTAGTAGAGGAATAAGCTTCAGCTGCTGTAGTCTTCACCACTTCCTTGGTAGCCTTGGTATCCTCTTGGTCAAGGAGTATAGACTCAGCTGCCAGAATTACCGTTTCTGCATCATAATAAGTGGAGCAGTCATTCTATATTTAGTCGTATGCTTCACAAAGGAACTTGGGCAAACAACCCCTTTAACACCATCAACAAGCTTGGCACATGCGTTCATGCCTTCAAGCAGATCTTGTTTCAAGAGCGCACAAATCTTAGCAGTCTCCCCAGAAACAGGCTTGGTGTATATCTCATAACTACCCACGGAGCAGTCTCCACTTTCTCCGTAGGCGAATCAGTCTCAGCAGCAAGAGGAATGGGCCTTGGTGCCACTTTAGCAACAAAGTTCACCTTATCGCTCTTCATAATAGCAAGCTTCTCCAAAGGTGAACCAGACTTAGCTCCAACGGACGTCTTGGTACAGACTTTGGCACTGGGGGCATGACAAAACCTCTATGAGCAATCCAATCAGCAATCGTAGTAGCCATTTTTGGCATGGTGGGCACCACAGGCTCAGATGTAGCAGCCTCATTTTTCTTCCTCTTAAAAGAAGTCAAGTCAATCACAAACCTCTCGACAGCAGGGGGACCCTCACAAGCACCAGAGGAAGTCTTCGGTTTTTCTCAATCGGCATCTTTGAACAAGCTGGGAAGATCTCTTATTTCCACCTTCATTCATAATAGGTTCCACGGCAACGATCGGACAAGCTAATGACTAATTAACCAACGCTATTCACGGTACTCAGTGGGGAAGCTCAACCCATGTTGGCTTTCCCTTCATTTTTTCTCTAGGAGGCCTGCATGCCCAATTTTCCAGCAGCCCATGAAGCCCGCAACCTCCTCATTTCTCTTAATCGTTGGCTTAACACGCGTCAATTTTAAGGGGCTAAAAGACATGAGCCATACGGCTCACCTAGCACTGCACCCCAGCGCCTTAATTTGCGGCCCCAGCTGCACAGCTGCCTTTGGCTCTAGCTAAGCCGAACAACCTAAGTAGTGGTCCCTGCCACAGCACTCCTCAGCCCATGCCGAGCCGACTCCTGGCCCCTGCCAGTCGATGTGCTGCACCACCCCTCTCGCAATAGCACTATCCAAGAAGAAGACAAGGAAAATTAATTTTTTCTTACCTCGGTGCGTTGCGGAGAAGACGAAGAAAGCAACAAAAGATGGTCCTTTGCACGGGCAAGTGTAGAAGATTGCTAGGGGAGGGGGAACACATATCCTCTAGCTCTCTTTCTCTTGTAGGGTAGAATGAATTGCTCTCTAAAGTTGATTTTATCATCTACTTAAGGTAGACCTAAAGAGAGAATCTACATCAACATAGGAAACAATCCAATGTTCCATAAAGCAATAGAAGATCTCTACACCTGCTGCCCTTTCCTGTGAGAAGCCCAACAAGTGTAGGGGCATTTGAGGAGCCAAACATAATCAAGAAAATTATGGAGGCGACACGTGGACTTTTGGGTGAAAAAAGACAAAATTACGCTCGAGGCACACAAGGATTCCCACGTGCATGCAACGGATAATAACGGCTCAATCAAGAAAGAGTCAAAGGTGATCAAAATGGTATTTATTCAAAACCCTCTCATCATTCCTCATTAGATCCTCATCCAAAAGGTAACTCCCAATTATTCTATTTAAATTGGGATTGATTACCATGTTAATTGCAAGATATTATTTCACATAATATCTTGCAATTAATCTCATAAAACCACCATAAGTGGCCGGTCCCTATTCTCCAAATAGGGCTGGCCACACCCTATAAATAGTCCCATTTTTCTCCAAAAAGTTAAGTTCATTCGCTCCCTAAAATTTCCTAAAACACATTCTCTCTCAAATTCTAGCTTTGGAATAAGAGATTCTTCAGCCAAAGCTCCCCCCCCCAAAACAACAATTCATCATGGGCGTGTGAGACTTTTTATTATTAATTTTGTTTTCTTAATGCTCTTTTCTGTCGCCACATAATTTCTTTCTTACGGTAAAATCCAAAGTTACTAACTTATCTCAAAAGCTGCAGATGTAAGTTTGACTTGAAAGGAAATTTGGTATTTTAGGTATGAGTGACTTGCTGTCTCCATTTGTCGTTCTTTTTGAGGATAATGCTGATGCATTTGGTGCTTTGATATGCTTCTAAGAAGAATGGTATTCTAAGTTTTACAAATATGTTGAGCTTGATAGTTCTATACTCAATCACTTACATTTTCTTTTCAAACCCTTCATTCAGCGTGAAAATTTCCAAATGGAAGGACCGACTGGGGTAATGAAGCAGTTGCAAGCATTGTGGACTACAGAGCCTGCATTGACAGTTACATATGGATGAACTATGATATTGATTAGATGCAAATTTTAATTGTATGACCTTGCCAAACTCCATAGAGTAAATGATGGCTTGCTTCTTCTTTTCGCGCTGTGACTTTTCCTGAATTATTTGACGTCAAAGGGGCATATTTCATAATATTGGTTTTAGGGTTATAGGCGCATTTCTTTGTATTGTAGTTCGTATGATGAGCTTGGCCTTATAAAAAATAAAAATGGGAAGGAAAATTAGCCTATGGAGTTAGGAGTTTGGAGAGTAAGCTCCAAGCATGTCTATGCTTCTTTTGATTATGCTTTGTTTCTTTTGGCCGGAATGGATATGATAAGTTATAATGAGATATTTCTACCGCATATTTTACATTATAAACTGCAGCATGTATAATTGTATATATTTAACTTGTCAGTATGTTAGATGCAGATGATGTGGGCTGCTGATTTTCAAGAATCCTTGGCTTACAATTTAGAGGGCAACTGTCTGGAAGCCTTGGTAGTAAAGCTTACTAGAGATTCTGAAGCAGAATTGAGGATTGAAACAGCTGAGAGTGGTGGTGATACAAAGAGCGGATCACATTCAAACAATGGGAATCTAGAATGCTCTGTGTCTGACACTGGAATGAAGTCTGGATCAGCCTACCATTTTTGCGGGTTGACAAGGAGTTTTTGGTCAAGGAATGGCCGGATGCACATCTGCACTGCGGTCTCATCAACTAGGAATGGGGATGATGAATTACCGGCCTTCTGTGTTTTACCAATCCTCATCATAAACCGTCAGAAAATTAATCGCAAGACGCGTTCATTTGATGATATGATAAGGGTAGGTGGTGCTATCCCTTAATTATTCAATTTCTCTGTTTGTTTCCAGCCTGTCAAAGGTGGGGTTGAGAGTCTGAACATTTGGAAGGAGAGATTTATTTGGCGGTTATACAAAAATTTCATATGCTGAGAACTACTTGAGTCACAACCTTAGAAACTTTGTTAGACAATTTTACTTGTGAATTGGAAATGTACTTTTCTTTAGGTCATTATAAATGTACTTTTCTTTAGCAAATGACCTTCGAAAGTCTTCCAAACCGGCAGCAAACTCTTCAGTGATTTCCCTAGTACAATAGTGATCAATTCCAAGCATGGCCTTGTGAGAGAGAATTCTGGAGTAGTACGTTTCTGTGAATGTGTAATTGGCACCAAATTGCGGGTTCAGACACACCAGTGGGTTGGTCTGTCCCTTTTTTGTTCTCAGCAGGCAACTCTTTCTCAAATCGTATAAGAGTGAAGGGTCCATGCTTGGGTCTGGCTTTTTTGTGCCATTGAAATTGTACAGCTGATCATGAAATGTAGCGACAATGTGTTCTGCCCATTGAATGTGCACCTGAAACCAATTGAAATGCATTTTAATTCGAAACCCTCTACGAGAAACCGATAATCCCACATCAAAATTACACTTACAATAATCTATTTAGTGGTGATTTACCTTAATTGGTATTTCAATTTACTATTATTAGGGAATTCTGAACCTCCTTAGGGATCGTTTGATAAACATGTCGTTTTTAGTTTTTAGTGAAAATAAAAAACTGGACACGAAATTGGTATCAATCAAAACGGCCTCTTTAGTTTTTGATTGTGGATGATGTTACGTAGAAGAGTTGTCATATTGAGTACATTCAAGCCTCTAGAATAAGTATTTTAGGGAAGCCTCCCATGTGATGGGGGGTGAGGGAAGATCCACTCATGACTTGCTTGTTGTGGCTTAGAGAGAGAGAGAGAGAGAGAGAGAGAGAGAGAGAGAGAGAGAGAGAGAGAGAGAGAGAGAGAGAGAGAGAGAGAGAGAGAGAGAGAGAGAGAGAGAGAGAGATGTGTTTGTACGGTTGTGTAGAGGATGTGTTATTCTCCCTATGCAGTGTTTGTACGGTTGTGTAGAGGATGTGTGTTATTCTCCGTATACAGTGCCTTTATTTATTGTAATAAGGGAGGGAATATAGAGGATGTGTTATTCTCCCTATGCAGTGCCTTTATTTATTGTAATAAGGGAGGGAATAATCATTCTCCTCCAAGTAATACAAGTCCTAATAGGGAAGAATAACTAGTATCAAATCTAATCTATAATTTACAGAATCACACTTTAATACAATGTTTGTAACACTGCTCCTTGAGTGTGTAAATACTCAAGTAGATTCGGCATCATGTAGAGTTGAGGAAGTTGGCTTGTCGACACTGATTCTGTGAACACGATAGTCTCAAAGTAAAGTATGAACTTGCATATGAAACCAAGTCTCACAAAAAAACCCAATGGCTATGGTAAAACCCTAGTAGGGACAAAACCATAGTCTAAGGAAAATGCATGAGTAAATGCAAAGTCAAATGAAACGTCTACAGGACGTCATCAAGGATATGATCAACCCAAGGTGAGTGCCTTGTCAAAACCTCGTTAGGTAGTAAAAACCCAAAGGAGAAAATGCTCTTAATCTTAAGGAAAAAGAGTACGTTAAGATCAAGCAAGTATACTTCAAGATACTCCCCCTGAGTTTGACATAATTCCGAAGAGAACTAACAATGTTACAACTTAGAAAGTTTACGTATACCTATTACTTGAACAAACTTCTGAAACGTTGCCTTTGGTAGTGATTTGGCGAAGAGGTCTGCCAGGTTGTCTTGTGAATGGATTTGCGTGACTTCCATCTTCTATTGCTCTTGTTGTTGATGTGAGAAGAAGAACTTCGACGCAATGTTCTTGGTGTTGTCTCCTTTGATGTAACCCTTCTTGAGCTATTTGATGCATGCTATGTTATCTTCATAGATCGTCGTCGGGACATCAACAACGGGGTAAAGATCGCAGGAGCTTCGAATATATGGCCCACAATTGCTCTTAACTAGAAGCATTCCCGAGTAACTTCATGTAAGGTGAGTATTTCAGCATGGTTAGACGAAGTGGCAACTAAGGTTTGTTTAGTTGACCTCCAAGATATTGTGATGCCTCCAACGGTAAAGACGAAACCCATTTAAGAGCACGCCTTGTGTAGATCAGATAAGTATCCTCTTTCAGCATAACCAACAAAGTGGGAATCGACTCGAGATAAGGGGTGCGACACCACTCGAGGATCCATAGAGGTAGAACAAGTCTAGATCCGTAGTACCCTTAAGGTAACGAAAGATGTCTTTAACACCAGTCCAATGTCTATGTGTTGGTACATTACTGTATCTTGCCAAAAGATTAACGTCGAAGGAGATGTCGGGTCTAGTGCATTGGGCTAAGTATAGTAAAGCACCTATCGCACTTAGATAAGGAACTTCAAGCTCCAAAATCTCTTCATCATCCTCCCTCGGACGGAAGGGATCTCATTTAGCATCTAGCGATTGTACGACCATAGGAATACTCGAAGGCTTCACTTTATCCTCGTTGAAGTGGCACAACATCTTCTAGGTGTAGTTCGTTTGATGTACTAAGATTCCATCTGAACGGTGTTCTATCTTGAGACCAAGACAATATCGAGTCTTTCCTAGATCTTTTATCTCAAATTCTGCCTCAGGTGTGCGAAGTTTACTCGAGCTCTTCAAGAGTTCCAATGAGCTTCATTTCGTCCACATAAACTGCAACAATCACAAAACTGGAATGTGACTTCTTAGGCCTTGTTTGGTATGCCGTATATAGAACCGAATATGATTATTAATACATAACTGGGTGTTTAGCACTCTCTCGTTTTAAAATGAACTCGACTAATTTAATCTGATCTTCTTATTTTATATAGCATACACTCTCTTAATAAACCTGTCCAAAAGGAGAGTATAATTAGTCGGGTCCTTTCTCTCTTGCGCGAACTGGGCTTTCTCTCTCGCTTCCCTTATTTTCACCTTCTCTTGCCGGCTACATTCTCCCCATCTCCTCTGGCTAGCTATGTTCTTGCCTTCTCCTCTGGTCGGCTCTGTGTTCCCCATCTCCCCTGGTCGGCTCTGTGTTCCCCATCTCCTTTTGTCGGCTCTGTCCTCCCTGGGGTCCTGTTCTCCTCAACTCTGCTCTCCATGTTGCCATTGTTTTGGTTTAATTTAGATGCCCCATAAAGAGACCACTCGCACCACCACTGCACAAATTCGAAAAGACATCTAGGTTTTAGAACCTTGAATTGCATTGATGATAAGATTTGAAAATTTGGAAAGATTTCATCTGGGTTTTACGATTTGCCTGTTTTCCCTTTTTTATTGTTTGCTTATTATAATTTAATTCCTTAGTTTCTGGGTATTTTTTAGATTAGTTTCAAATGTATAGAGGGCGAAGATCTGCTTGAGGGTGCATTTCAAGCCTCTTTGGGCTAACAACTATGAGGAGATGGGGGAGTGAGGATGTTGGGGGTGGTGCGGCGGAGAGATCTGGGGAAGACTGAAGAAGTGATTTCAATTTTTTTAGTTTGATTTAAATGAAGGAAAGTTTTTTTTGTTTTTTAATTTGATTCATTTGGTGGTTGTGAATTTTATGTTGTGAAAAAAAAATTTCAGTTCTTTTTTCAGTAATCATCAATTTTTATCTTAAAAGTAATAATACTTTGAATTCCTCTTATCCGGTGTAGTACCAAACACAATATAAATAATATGGTCGTTAGTCCGATACTGCACCAAACACCAGATTAATTTAGTCAGTACTATTCGATGACTATTTATCCTATTCGACTAAAATAGTCAATATAGTCTGAGCTACCAAACAAAGCCTTAATGAACACGCAAGGGCATAGTTTGTTGTTCACATATCCTTGACTAGTCAAATACTCACTCAGACAGTTATACCACATTTTTCCAGAGTGCTTCAAACCATAAAGTGAACGTCTCATTCAAATTGAGAGCGTGTTCCGAGGTATGGAACTATTTGATCCGGTCAATGTAAGTCCTTCGGGAACTTTCATATAAATTTTCGTATCAGGATCCCCATAGAGATACACAATTACTATGTCTATCACCTGCATACTCAGTTTTTCGAGAACTACCAAACTGATAAGGTAGCGAAAAGTAATCACATCCATAACGGGTGAATAAATTTCATCATAGTTAATCCCGGGGCATTGTGAGAAGGTTTGTGCAACAAGATGAGCTTTGTAATGCACAATTTTGTTCTCCTCATTACGCTTCCGAATGAAAAGACATTTATAGCCAACGGGTTTCACATTTGGAAGAGTATGAGCTACAGGTCCAAACACCTTATGTTTTGCAAGCGAATCGAGTTCGACTTGGATTGCTTGTTTCCAGCTTGATCAATCAGTTCTACATCGACATTTATCAACGGAATGGGGTTCAATGTCATTACTTAACTTGATCTCAATAGCTATTGCATATGCTAATGCATCGTCGATGATCACCTCATTTCTACAGCTAACATCATCTAAGCTAGCATAATGGACCAAAATCTCTCGATTCTCGGGAAGAGGATTCGTCTCTTCAAGGACACTTCCGTAATCTAGAATTTCCTCATGAGTTGGATAGAGTGAGTATGCGATAGTCAGATTCACAGTAGGCTCAACAACTTGTGTCGTTGGTTTCCTCTTGCGGGTCATTTGAACCAAGAGGTTTACCATGCTTATGTGTAGGGGTAGAGGATTGGCTAGCCACGAATGTACGTTGATCAGCCAAGGTGGCATCTAGGACCTCCATAAGGGAAGTTCGTCCTACATTTAGTACATCCATATTTGCAGGTACATTTGCAGCTGAAATATGTGATGTTGTCACTCGTGCTAGATCCGGGAAAGCATCTGGCATGCTCTGAGCTGCCCTCTGAAGATCTAATATGTGCTACACTTCCGTTTTAGACTCAGCGGTATGAGAATCTAAATGAGGCAAAATGGGAGTCATCCACAATAATTCGTGTCGTTCTTCAAGAACGATGACGTTCTTATCTCCCCCTAACGACAAAAAGATTATCTCATAGAAGTGACAATCTGCTAAATGAATGATAAATAGATTATTTATCAAAGATTCTAAGTATTGAATAATTGAAGGAGAATCATATCTGACATAGATTCTCATCCTTCTCTAAGGCCCAATTTTCGTACGTAAGGGTGGCAAAATCAGCACATAGGCATTACAACAAAAAACGTGTAGATATGATATTTCACGTTCGTATCTAGTAACCAACTGAAGGGTGCTATATGGTTGTGTCGCAACAAGCCTTAGGGGACCAACATGGCTGTGTGCAATATTGCAAGGCCCCAAGCAGCGATCGGGAGCTTGGTACGTATGACCAATGATAGAGTAATCATTTGTATGTGCTTAATGAATGCCTCTACCAGGCCGTTCTGGGTGTGAACATGGGGGTACATGATGTTCAACTTCAACCCCAGCAGACATGCAATAATCATCAAAAGTTTTAGATTTGAATTCTCCAGCATTATCCAATCGAATATATTTGATCGGGTAATCAAGGCAGTGAACCCTGAGCTTGTTGACTTGAGCCACTAGTGTGGAGATGACAGCATTTTATGTACAACAAGCACACGTGTGACCAACGTGTGGAAGTGTTAACCAATACCATCAAGTATCTAAATGGTCCGCATGGAGGTTGAATCGGTCCACAAATGTCCTCCTGAATCCTTTGTAGAAACGGTGGAGGATTCAAACGAATATTATCATAAGAAGGCTTAATAATAAGCTTTCCTACATAATAGGTTTGACATGGGATTCCTAGTGGATGCCCGTATGAAAATTTGAGGATATAGTGCATCCTTATTCGTCTAGGGTGTCCCAAATGTTCGTGCGCAGTCCCTAAGGTAGAGTTGGTCACATAGTAGCTCTCTATAGGGTGTATGGTTGTAATATACATACCATTCATGATACGCTTCATCTTCTCTAGAATATGCTTCTAGCCATATTCGTAAGAAGTGATGCACAAAAGTTAAACGTTGTTTTCTACATAGGTGTCATCGTGGTAGTTATTGTCTAATTATTGTCTCGAATATCTTTAATGCTCAACAACGTTCTTCCAGAATGTGGAGAATAAAGTGCCTCTTGAATGGTCAACATAGTGCCATTGGACAACATTATATGAGCCTTTCCATATCATTTGAAGTTAGTGAAATAGAGGCGTTCACGCAAAATGGTGTGCATGGTTACACTATCTACTAGACAACTAACTTTCCCATTAGTCATACCTATAATAAAATTAATTGAACCAATCACATGCATAAAAGTTTGAAAACGTAAATCTATTCAACTAATTTTTTTCAAGAAAAGTTTATGAACTTTAGGTTCATAGTACCTACAAATAAATGCATATATATACAAAAATATGCAACAAATATATACAAGTAGGTCTTTGGGGCCTATGATTATAATTGAATTAAGTATTTAGATTTCAGGCCAAAATTAAAGGTTGGGCGAAAAAAATTAAAAAAAAACTCATAAGGTCTGAAAAAAAAAATAAAAAGGTGTTAAAATTTGGTGGCCCACAAATTGAGCCAAAGCCCACGGGTGGGCTGAGTAAATTGGTGTCCTGGAGTCCAGGTCCAAATTTGGGTTGGAAGAGGCATGAACCTAGCTACAGGCAGGCCCAACGTCACACAAAATGGGGCTACAGACGCAAGTGTAGTGACAGAAGGCCCAAACGCACAAATCAGCAAGAGCCCATGTAGGGGGTTGATCTAGTGTGGTGAAGTGCAGGGGAAACAACGCGGGGGCCGAATTCAATGCAACGGCAGTAGGGGGACACCATGACCATGTGGGTTGGTGTTGCGAGCGAGCCAAAGGGAGGAGCTGTTGTGGGTTGCAGCATGCAAGCCTAAAAACCAAACCTAGTTTTAGTTTAGGCCGAGAAGAACCAAGCCATGGTCTTTAACCAAAAACACCCTAGTCGTATACCGGGTGTGCTCACTTGGGAATAAGACCGGCTCTGCCGCTTTAGGTGGCTGTCTTTTGGGAGAAAATCTTTGAGGCAAGTTCGTGGGTCAATGGCGACCACGATTGTGAACGAAAAAAAATGGTAAATTTCAACGTTAAAAAAAATCTAAGACCCTAGAAAAACCAAATCAGAATTTCAAAAAATCCAATGAGATTCGAATAAATCTTGACCAAAAATTCGTCAAGGATGATCTTCAGGTTGTCGGGGTCGTTAACCCATGGCGGAAGTGTGGTTGCAGGCCAAACTTGGGCGTGTTTTGGTGATGGTGACGCCATTGATGGCATGGGGTCTGGGTTCAGGCATGGAGCAATTGGTCAGTGGCTTGGTTTGACTCTAGTGGCTCAACGACCGCGGCTCGCTCAATGGGAAGGGTTTCAACGAAACCCCTAATTTATATTTTTTTTCAAAATTTCAATTATAAATATATAATTTAATGCTAATATGTATATGATTTCATGCAATATCAATTCACATAATTCAACAATATTATGGATATAATGCATACACAATTTATGTAGAATCTAAAATTCATAAATCGTAAAGTTGGGTCATGGATTATGGTGAATGTTTATGCTATTAGGGCTGCAAAAATATCGAGATAAAAACCGTTGTTTTGGAAGAACTTGATTGTATGATGATATTGATGAACTGGTTTAATGCAGAAAATTATTTCTTCAATTTCAGTTTTCCATCTTCAAAGCTTGTGTCAAGTTAAACACACAAAAAAATAAAAAAAATAAAAAAATTTGAATCAATTAAGAATAATTGAAACGTAATACTCCCATGATTGAAGATGAATAATTTCTACGTCAGATTCCTAAGCGCAGCGGTAAGAGCGTGCTGATAATATGTTGTAGCATATTTTCATTTGATAAGGGAGAGAAGGGGGCAGAGAAAGAGATTTGTTTGTAGGGTGGTGTATAGGATGTATTATTCCCCTACACTGTGCCTTTATTTATAGTAATAAGAGAGGGAAGAATCCTTCTCCTCCAAGAAATACAAGTCATAATAGGGAAGAATAACTAGTATCAAATCTAATATAGGATTTACACAATCACACTTTAATACAATGTTTATAACATACTTTTTATTTTATTTTAAATAGCGATATTATCTATTGATAAGGGGAAGAGGAAGTGGGATAAGCCTCACAATGGCACTATTCTAAAAATCCCTACCAACGCCGCCTAGGCACTAGGTGGCTAGTCACCGTTCTAATTAATGTCTAGGCATTTGAAAATTAAGAAAAAGCCCCTGGACCTGGTGAGGTGTCCGCCTAGACCCGCCTAGGTTGTGATTCACTTAGATAGAAAATATATAACATTCATTTTCATTTTATTTTATTTTTTGAATAAATTGTAAGAGACTTGTTGAATAGTTACATGAACACATATGCTTGTTCCCCATGTTTTCATTATGTTCTAATATTTCATAATATATATGTGATTCTATTTTGTAGTTTATGATGAAATTATATATTTTTTTAAGTATAAACAAACACTTATTTACACGAAATATAATAAATTTACTTAAATTCACCTAGTCCGCTTAGGCACCTGCATAAGCTCTTAAATCCACCTAGTTCGCTTAGGCACCTGCATAAGCTCCGCCTAACTTCCTAGGTGCTAGGCCTCAGTTCGCCGCCCGACTAGCGCCTAGCGTCTTTTAGACCCTTGCTGAACAGGCGAACTATAATAATGTGGTTTAAATTTGCCTTTGTCGAAAATCGAACTTAAGACATCTCATTTACAAGTGAAGAGGAATGTCACTAAATGTAGTACTAAGTGGCAATTAATACTATTTTTAAATAACAACATATAAATTTTGGGTGCAAATAGTAGTTTTTCATTAAAATTACCAATTTCTCTTTAGTGGTATGTACAAAAAATGAAAGGATGAATGAGATGAAAATATAAGATCTAACAACTGGAAATCAAATCTTATGATTTGACCACTCGGAGCACTGAGTGCTACATAGCATTAAAGTCAGACTCAAAAATTAATATTGTAAGTTGTAGGGGTGGGTTCGGTTTCATTCGGTTTGGTTTTTTGCCAAAATCGAAACCGAACTAAAACTTCAGTTCAGTTCGGTTCAATTTTCTTTTGGCTTTTTTGGTTCAATTTTTTTTTGGTTTGGTTTTATTCGCTTCAATGTCAATATGGTTTTGGTTGTTTATTTTATTTTATAAAACTTGATCATTTTTTAATATGGAACTTAGAAAAGAAGCTTGCATTGGTAGACTAATAATAAGAAAATGGGGAAAGTGGAAAAGTGGGAAGGTAGTTGTACATATACAAAATCATATAAACCAATCCTATGCTATCAACAACCTCAATTGCAAAGAAAAATGATCACCATATCCATTAAAAAAACATACAAATAGAGAAGCTCTTCCAAATTCCAAAGCCTTCCTATTGTGTTCCTTTCAAGTGCAAATATAAGGATAGTATAATGGCACAAGTAAGGGTGTCGAACCATAGGGACTAATTAGACCTCTACAATTACTAGTTTTATGTGAATACAAATGAAAACAAAATTTAGATTTTTGTTTTGAACGCTAAAGTAACTGAATATGCAAGACAAGATAAAGATGAATGATAGGTTGATTAAAAAAAATAATGGGAATGGAACTAGGGATACCAATTTCACCATTACAAGCCAATTCCATGAAAACTAAGTCAAAACACATTCAACTCTCCAAACTGCAACTAGGGTTCGTTTTGCTTATTTTTGATCCTCCATTTGATGTGTGGTTGTGATCAAGTACTCCTAATCTGCAACCTAGTTGTGATGTTAAACTTAGATTACCAACTAAGAATCCATTAAGAACAAGAAAACTTTAAAGAACCAAAGAAATCACATGGCAGGATGTATGCATAGCAGTTTCTTCATTCATTCACATGTCTACCAAGATTAAGCATGATGTGTACTATAACCTTGATCAAATAATCTGTAAGAAACCCTCATGGTGATGAAACATTAAGATAAACAAACAATTTGAACTATGAAATCAGTGAATGAAATAGGAAAACAGATTGATGAATCTAATACTTTACCTTAAAAACATAGAATAGTTTTGCAAGGCTACATCAAAATCCCTAGCTATGAACTTAATTACACAACTTGTTTATAGAATATATAAATATCAAGAACAACATGAGTGAAATTAAATTTCATAAAAGAAGCCCCCTTGAAGCAATTTTGATGTTAAACTTCTCCAAGAATAGCTCGGCTGCGTGGTTTCTTTGGTGGCTGCGGATGGTGAAGAGAAATAGGGTTTTGTTTCTGGAAGAAAGGTTAAAGAAAGAGAAGAGCGAGAGAGCTCTGGACGACCCCACGGGGAAGCTTGTGTAAAAGTGGCTGAAACTCTCTGTTTTATAAGGTTAAAGAGGCTGTTACAGATTGCAAATACATCACAGTAATTGGGCATTTAATTCCCACGTTTTTTTGTTGTTATTGGTCTCTTAAAAGGGCCTTATTCATCTCCATATTCAGTTTCCACTTTTAATTCTTTGTCTACATCAGCATCCTTATTCAATTCTTCACTTTTAGAACCATTTTGCCTTATATGTCCTCAACTGAGCTCCAAAATACAATTAACTGCACACTAACACAAAAGAGGGTAAAATGCAACTAGCTTAACTCAAAAATATCACAAAGGGACTAGGAATGGATGGTATAAATGTATGAAATATATGAGTTATCAAATACCCCCAAACCTGGTTTTTGCTAGCCCTCAAGGAAAACTAAAACTAAAATAAACAAAACAAAGAAAAATCTAACTAGACCACTTTCACTGGCTAAATGATTGCACTGAGCATGTGCAACAAGCCTTTAAATCTCTAGGTGTCCCTCGTAGGAGGAGTTGCGTCTCCTCAGGGTTTACAGCGATGACGCCCACAAACATCTACAAACTCAACAAATAAATTGGTTAAAGCATACTTGAAACAAACTAATAAGAACCAATGAAAGCTTAGTCATACATTCAAACAAAAAGTCTACCACTTCAAAGAATCATATCATGTGTGTAGTGGCAAAATATTGCTCCATGACTCATGACTTCAAAAACACCATACTCAAAGACTGAAGATAGAATTCTCAACTCTAATTCTCACAGATTGTCACTCAAATTTTCACTTAGATCCTAAGGTTTTGTCTCTCATCAAACATATGTGAGTGAAGTTATGTAAAAGGGAATCAAAATTCTCGCATATGAAATATGAAATAAAAGAACAATTTCTGAATATATCTCATGAAAGGAATCAAACACTAAGAATATGGATAGCACACGTACTTACCAGCACCCATGAATATATCCCCAAAGATTAGCTAGGTCTTTCACAAGGTTGTAATGTAAGGCTTAGGCTAGGGGCTACAAAAGAATGGATAGTAAATTCTAGAGCCTGGGACATACCAAAGAGTCTTTGTTATGAAATAAGCAGGCTCTTCACTTGAATTGATCTTTGTTATTTGTTCTTGTCAACCAGGACACAAGTGCGATAGTGAAGGATTTGGAAATTGCATCTTCTTTATTCTTTTCTTTTTTTATGTTGTTCTATTTCTCTTTTTATTTTGCAATTCCAACATGTGTTACCACGGTACATGCCATTTTCTTGATCTAGAGCTCAATCTAGCTTTGTCTTCGTCACTTTGGTATTCTCCAAACTATAAGATATGGCTATAATGGGCTAAGATGGGTAGAGTTTGGTGTGGGTGATGAAAGAATCAAGTTAAAAGTGTTTGGCTGCGAAAAAGATGAATGGAACACACAAAGGTTTGGGAAGAAAGCCATTTGGTGGTTAAAACATGAATAGCCTAACATCGTCTCAATGGGTTCATTCATAAGTGATAACAAGCACATGGTATTTGCAACATAGGATTATTCTTAGCATTCAATCAAAGAGAAATAATGAGATCATTTAAAGTGAAATTGAAGGAAAAAGATAGGAGCAAAAACACTTTAAACCCTCTCAAAGAAGCAAATAGGTTCAAAATAACTCACTAGGGTAGTCTCCACTATTCTTCTTCTATAATTTGAGTGCGGTACTTTAACCATCATAATTCCAAGAGTAACAACTTTGTAAAACAAAATAAGATATGAAACTTTTCCATGACAACACTGTAGTTTTGTTTGTAAACATAGCCCTCATATACATTCACATTAGTAAGCAAAAGCAAACTTAACCAAAACTAAAAAAAAAAAACGAAAATTTTTAATCCCACACCCCCAAACCTAAACTAAGCATTGTCCTTGATGCTTAAAAATGAATGGAACTCATGCAATGCGAATACGTAGAGTGCACATGAAATGAAAATAAAACAAAAACAAAAATACACAATTAAAAAGAAAGAACACAAACCCAGCTAGGTTGCCTCCTAGCAAGCGCTTTATTTTACGTCTAAGCAAGATGCGGTGGGTATGATGGATGAACGCCTAGGGTGGCAGGAAGTCAAGGTACCTCCAAACCTTGGTTAGAAGAAGTGGTTTCTTTCAATGGACTTTGAATATGGTGCGTTGAATTTCCACAAGAACTTGATTGTGATGGCGTTCTTGTCTTTCCTTGTGAATAAAATGCAAGGCCATATCCTCTTCCTTTGTTTGAGATGACAACAAGGTCTCGTTATCTAACTTCGATCATTTCCCCTCTTGAAATGGCAGCAAATCATCTTCCAACGACTCCAAATACGGCACCTGAAAAGATGTAAAACAACATGGAGAATCCGGCACATATTTTGAAAAACATTCAATTAAATTAGAGGATAGAGGAAGAGCTTCAAACACTATGTCTGGCACAGTTTCACCAAGCACATATATGGGTGACTCATCATGCTTTTGTTTGACAAATCTCCTTGGAAAAGGAATTGGTGGAACATATGGCTCGGGAGGAATGTAAGGCTCTTCATCTTTGTAAGGCTCAGGAACCTCATGACAATATGCACATCAAGCTTCCTTTGGTTGTTCCTCATTCTTTTCTTGATCATCACCACCAAATTGATGTTCATTTATAGCTTGGACAATCTGACCCACTTGAATTTCCAACTTAGTTAGTGCTAAAGACTGGTTCTGAATAATGCTACTCGTTGATTGTTGAAATTGCAAATTGTTTTGAGCGAGTAGCTTCAAAGTGTCCTCCAATGTAGTGTCAAAAGATTCTTGCTTTGGTGGAGGTGCAAATGCTTGATTTGGAGCTTGTAAGTTGTTTCTCCAAGCGGGGCTGTATGTATTTGGCAATGGTTGTAGAAGCCCTTGGTTAGAGAAACACATGCAATGTGAGTGCTCTCGAACAAATTTAGGAAACTCATCTCTCCTTGGGCATAATTGAAGAGGATGGCCAATTTTAGCGCAAAACAGACATTCGTCGTACATCTCTCTATACCACCTAAAATCAAACAACCTAAAATAAAAAAAAACTAAATTGTAAAGGAAAAATCTAAACTAAGAAAACAAAAATAGGTAGGGTTTATAAAGCAAGCAATTAGAGGGGACTGAGATCAGTCCCCAACAACGGCGCCATAATTTTGTTATGTTCCTTTCAAGTGCAAATATAAGGATAGTATAATGGCACAAGTAAGGGTGTCGAACCACAGGGACTAATTAGACCTCTACAATTACTAGCTTTAAGTGAACCCTAAAGAAAATGCAAATGAAAAAAGAATTTAGATTTTTGTTTTGAATGCTAAAGTAATTGAAAATGCAAGACAAGATAAATATGAATGATAGGTTGATTCAGAAATAATGGGAATGGAACTAGGGATACCAATTTCACCATTACAAGCCAATTCCATGAAAACTAAGTCAAAACACATTCAGCTCTCCAAACTGCAACTAGGGGTTCGTTTTTCATATTTTTGATAATCAAGATCCTTCATCTCAAATTTCGTCTTCAAGTGCGAGGTAGTTTTCTCAAGCTCTTCCAGAGTCTTAGTGAGATTCATGTCACCGGCATAAACTGCAACTCTAGCAATTCAGAATAAGACTTCATAGTTTAACACACAAGGGCATTCATTCATATCCCTGACTGATCAAATAATCACTTAGACGGGTATACCATATCTGTTGGATTGCTTCAATCCATAAGTGAACGCCTCAAATGAGTTGAGAGGGTGTTCCGTGGTTTGGAATTATTTGAATCAGTCCATGTAATTCTTCAGAAGCTTACATGTAAATCTCCATATTAATATCTCCATGGAGAAACACTAACCACATTCGTAATGCTGCAGTCAATCACAGGGCATTTGAGAGAAACTTTGTGCCGTAAGGCGTGCATCATATCGCACTATTTCATTCATCTCATTATGCTTCCCTTCTCTCTTATAGCACAACAAGGTTACTTTGAGTAGTGTGGGAACAATAGGTCCAAAACACACTTTGGTAAACTTGGATTGTGATTTCGGTTGTCCAATCAGTTCTACATTGTCACTAATCAACGAAACATGATTTGATATTGTCGCTTTTCATTTACGTCGGTAGCTACCATATAAGTGAAAACATCATCGATGATAATCTCATCCATTTCTTTTATCTCATCTAAACTAGTATACTGGACCAAGAACTTCAAGTCTTAGGAGTAATCCAGATTAATCACATGAGATGGAAATGATTTGAGACAACGATTAAGTATGGATTCATTTTTTGCCGTGACCTTCCTCTTTTAGGGAAGTAAATCCTATAAATCGAGTAATCTACTATGCTTCAGGCCAAGAACAAATTGATTGGCTATCCGTTGATGTACTGGGTCATCCAACAGGGGCGACACATCCTTCACAGATGTTGACTTGACATCCGTTAAGTACGTCTATCCTTGTAGGCATGTTTACAGCAGGTATATGATCTCGTCACTTTAGCTAGATCAGAGGAATACATCTGGAGCAACACTCTGAAGCTAGAATTCATCTTACTTACTTGTAACCTTTGTGCGGTATGGGGATCGAGATGAGACATAGTGGGTAACGTCCATAGAAATTTGCGTCATTTTATAGGAACGTTAACGTTCTTATCTCCTCCTAACGGTGGGAAGACAGTTTCATTAAAGTGACAACCCATAAATGAGTGGTAAAAATATCGCATACAAGGGCTTTGAGAGAGCTAGTGTGGAGGAGAATCATAAGCGAAAAAGATTCACATCATTCTTTAAGGTCCCATGTTGGTACGTTATGGCAGTGCAACTTAACACATGGAATGCACACCCAAAAAGCGTAAATACGAAATGTTAGGTTCGTACTCAGTAACCAACAGTAATGTCGAATAAGTTGGGTTGTAATAGACCTCAAGGTGGACCAGTATAACTACATACAAGATTGCATAGACCTAGGCAGAAATAAAAAACTTGGTACGTTCACCAGCAAAAATAAAAAACTTGGTGCGTTCACCAAGGTTCAAGCGATCATATAAATTGCGCTTTATGATCACTATGCGAGGTTATTTGGGGTGAGCATAGGAATTTGAGGTTCAATTATAAACCCAAAAAACATGCAATACTTATAAAAAACCGTTGATATAACTTTCAGGGATTATCCAGTCTTCCAGACTTTATGGGATAAGTAGGGCAGTGAAACCTTAAAATTAGCTAGGAGGTTTAGCAGCCATTTGTGTGGACAAACATGTGATTAGTTTTTTTATTCATCAATCAAAAACTTACATATTTATGTGGTCCACATTTTGGTTGGATTAGTCCACATATATTCCTTTGAATCCACATTTTGGACAAACATGTGACCAGTTTGTGAGAGATGATATAAAAATCAAATTTCCTCAACAAGCAGGCTTGGCAAAGTGTGCTTGTAGGCACAAGATCCTTACTTCGGATAAGGATATGCATTGTAGCATCATTGTTTGACCTAAGTGTCCTAAATGGTCATGCCAAGGCAAGTAAACTACTCAAATTATCAGGCTCTAGGCCAGCCATATGTGGTGTGTTCCTAGTTGGGAGGCAGCCCATTAGCCTTAAAGCAAAGTTTCAGGCTTATCTTTGGAGGTGGTGCAAAGATATTCCACTCTATTTTCTGCAGTGGTTTCATTCATGATCATTGTTCTCTCGAATATTCTTGAGCTCAACGACATTCTTCTGGAACTGGGAGAATATAAGGTCTCTGACATGGTAATTTAGTACCGTTCATACAGCGATGAGCATGCCAATGCTCATAATCAGGTTGGATAGACCTAAAGTCGTTGCTAGAGTTGTGATTTAGGTATAAAGTTAGTGTGCGTAGTATCGTATTCATCCAGACAACTAACTTTCCCACATTCGTACCTAATCACATATTTAATTGAATTCGGTTACATATATACAAGAAAAATGATTCAATTAACTTATATTTGAGGACAATATCCATAAGATTATCCATAACAAAAAACAAACACCAAACTTGAATCCAAGAACATGGAAAAATGTTCACAAAGTAAAAAGTTTACTGAGGGGATTTGGCCAACAAGGCTATCCATATCAAAATTCTGCTCTTCCAATGATATGATGTTCAATGGAACAAAATTAGTTTCACATATTGGCTACGAGAATAGTACTCCTTAACGACATTAGTAGAGGCACGAACAGGTGCATAACCAATGATCTATTCCATTGAGATGGAAGTAGATTCTTCAGGGTTGAGGTTCAAGAATATTATCCCTTATTTATGAAGTTTTAAGTCTTAGGTGCCAAGGACCACGCTCCGGGCATGATGTCACACCTTGGCAGGCCCTGATTCTACCATATGTTGTAAAAACAAACTTGAAATTGGATTGTGAGATAGACAGACCCAGGCTTGGGTTCAGTAGGCTCCAACTGAATCTGGAGGGCTTTGTTCGGTAGGCCTCTATCGAAGCAGAGGAATGCCATTTGGTGCACTTCTGCCGAAGAAGAGCATGCCTATCGGTACATCCCTGCCAAAGCAGGGCACCACCATTTGGTCGACTCCAGATGAAGCTGGGTCTATACCGTTTTCTCACATTTATGGTAGTAATCAGATCCGAGAATTTGGTAAACTTCCATTCTCTACACTGCTGCTTTGAGAGCAGGTTAGAAACAAGGAATGATGAGAAAAGTACTTTCTAGTTAAAATTCGATCGTATTTATAAAGTTCAAAGAGCCATAGAATCTTCGTTCGGGAGGTACTTCTGTGGGTAATGCTTCGGGCATAAGTCTTCGAATGAATATCATGGTGGAGGCTTATTCAGCTCTTCCATGCCATTGTTGGCTTCAATGGTTTCTTAGCTTCTTGATAGTCAAATTGAGATTCATGTCTTGTACCCCACATATAATGGTTTCTATTACAAATGTCCAAATCAGGAAAATCGAACTTGTGACGATTCGACAATCCACCGAATTCAAGGGAACAAGATTGTGATTGGTGATATGGGAATGAATCATCCATAAGCATCAAAGTTAGAACATTTGAGTTCTAAGACATGGTTTTCATGAAAAACGTCAGGTTTTCATGGGTGTATTTGTTTTATGAAAACTTCAAGTTTCAAAGGCACTAAATTCGAAACTACATGTTCGAGTTTAGTTATCAACTTGTAGTTCATAAAAGGAGGTACCTGTAAGAACACATAATACAATATACAACTAAGTGTAGTGGATTTGGGTTGCTTCAGGAACTCAAGTGTGAGTGTTTCGGGACTATGAAAGGGAGTCAACGATTTAAAGAAAAATAATAATTTATCGAATCGTTAATTGCCAAAAAGTGGACTTCAGGCCAATAATTTTGGATTAATTGTCAGATTAATGGACTACTGGTCACTTTAATTAATTCAATGGATTGTAACCATTCAGGTTTGATCGTATAAGCAAAAATAATAATAACGTTCAGGTTAATATTAGCAGGAATGCCAAAAAATAGCATTGGGTTCAAAAAATTATAGCCCAATCTCGATGGGCTAAGGAGCCGTGTACAGGGTGATGCGAAAATTAACTTAACACACAAATTTAACCCTCTTTTGACAACTGTAGTATAAGTATAAGTAGGGATCGTTCTGGACCAGGGATTAGGAGGGCTTGCTAATAACCTCTAAACTGACTCAAAAACATAAAACTAAACTTAAAAAATACTTAACAAGACTCACAAGACTCAAAGCAAACTTAAAATACTCAAAACAGCTTAAAACAAATAAATAAACTTAAACTAGACACTAGGAATGACTTTGGACGAAAATTGACTTTTACTTGAATCAAAACATTTAAAAACACAAATTAAAACAGATTCTAACTAATTAGACACACTAAAGTAAAGGGGGATTGAGTTTTGGACAAAGTTGAAACAAACAAACAAGTATGAAAAACAAGACAGATTGTAAAACAAATTTGAGAAATAAGATGATGGATGGGATAGCTAGAGGCTTTTTCTCCACACATGACATGTATGCAAACAACTTGATTTCCAGTTACTACTTCATTAAATTATGAACGACAATGCTCCAAATTAACTGTGACATCACTAGTTAACTCTTAGATTTTCCTTGTTTTATTGGATTGGATGACATCATTCGACAACCCAAAACATTCTTCTAAAGTTCCCTACATGACATCATAATAGAGATACAATCAAAGATCATTACGTTTAATGAAAATCATAAGCATTGACAAAGCACTTGCAACTATGACATCATGTCACTCATGCTAGGAATTGAAGTTAACGCGTTCGTTTATAAGCGACCTTCACTACATGTGAATATAAGTTTGTAACAATTATGTGAAACTTCCTTATATTCTAGCAACGGATTTATGCATGCCAATTCAGTGTCGACCCTTAATTAACAAAAACAAATAAGTTATCAATCAAATAGTTAAGCCAATTGCATTCACGATTCAAGAGTTCATAATTGGAATTTATCAAATCATATTACACACATAATCATGGCTTTGAAATCACCCCTAGCCAAGAGGGGTTTAACCACTCATATTCACAACAAAACAAAAGAAAATGAATTTAAACATTGGAAACAAAAGAAAGAAAACACCTAAACGCTCCAACGATCCAAGTTGGACAGCAAGCACGTCCAAACACTTTCCTTCCCCTCCTTTGCTAGGGCACAAGGTGTTGGTAAGTGTTTGAAGGTTTGTTTGTATGGAGGAATGGATGTGAAGATGAATGAATATGTTTGGATGAAGGTTGTATTGAATGCGGCAAAGAGTGGAGAATTGTGTAGATGATGTGTGTGTGTGTTTTGGATTGATATATCTCCTTTGATGAAGGGTGGATGAATGTATTTATAGGCTAGGAAGAGGATGTAGTGGGTGGTGGTAATGAGTGGATGTAGTGGTAGGTGAATTTGTTGGGTGGTTGAAATGAGTGGATGTAGTGGTAGGTGAATGTGTTGGGTGGTTGTAATGAGTGGATGTGTTGGGTGAAATGAGTGGATGTAGTGGTAGGTGAATGTGTTGGGTGAAATGAGTGGTAGGTGAATGTGTTGGGTAGTTGTAATGAGTGGATGTGTTGGGTGAAATGAGTGGATGTATTGGGTGAAATGAGTGGATGTAGTGGTAGGTGAATGTGTTGGATGAAATGAGTGTGCTAAAATGGTTATTTATAGGGAGAAGATGATGCACAAACTTCAAATTTCGTCCATTCCTTTTGCTCCAAGCATAAGCTATCCATTCCATGCCCAAAAATGCTCCAAAATGCTCCAACATGCACTTCTTTGCCACATTAACCCTTTGGACCTACAAACACACGAAAATAGCTTAAAATACTAAAATAACTACGAACTAACAACATAAATGCCAAGAAACAAGCTAACTAAGTCGCATAAATATGCTGCTATCAAATTCCCCCACACTTAGCTTTTGCTAGTCCTCGAGCAAAACAAAACAAGCAAAACAAAAGAAAACAAAACACAACCTAGACCTTCCATCAATTGCCTTAGGGATTTTTAATGAAACATGAAATGTTAAAAATTATCATTCCCACAAATTTTGGTCATCTTCACACTTGAGCACATACTTAATCACAGTCACCACTTACTAGTTCACAATTAACCAATTAAAACGATGTTTTGAATGTAGTAACATGCCTTAGAGAATTTGCTCAATTCCTTACAAGATACTCTCTATTTTCACACATTTTCTAACTACACACCCTACACTAGTTATATGTGAGAAGATTGATGTAACACAAAAGACTAGGACTCACATATGTTATAACAAAAAAAACAATTTTCTGGAGTTATTAAGCATGTTTATATATGATCTCATGAATGGAATGCTACTACTTGGATGCGAGAACCAGTAACACCATATGCTCATACCAATTTCGAACTTCACAAATTGAAACACACAACACTCAAGATTGAAGTCAAGGGTTGTAACAAGGCTTGGGGGTAATGGCTAATAAAGAAAGGATAAGGATATCAAACGTTCTTAAAGCGATAGCAAGCAAAGCAATGAAATAGACACTTGGAATTCACTTTAGAATGCAGAATCAACTTTTAAATACAAAGGGAAGATTCATGCAACACTTAGGACCGAATTCAATATTTTGGACCCTTTCTTTAACGAACAACACTTTAGAGCTCTTTTTCATACTCTTTTCAATTTTTTTTTTCTTTTCTACTCATGCCTTATTAAGGACTTTGGCACACACACACACACAAGAATCACTTCCCCCACACTTGCTCTCTGCAATACGTTGATAAAAAAGGAGTTCATTTTAAGTCATGCTTTACTATGCTTTAAGAATAAGGGTATGGATGGTCCTAAAACTAGGCTAGGTAAGGATAGTGTGGATTAACAAAGAACATAGGCTTAACAAGGCTCAACGGGGTTAAACTTAAACACATAATGAAATAAGGCCACGGCAATTTGGCTTTGGTGGTCACTACACAACTTCATCTTGAATATGTGTTATGCAAATCAATAGCATGCTTTGAATGAAATAGGTATGAGTTCTAGCATTTGGAACTAAATGATGAAACGCCTTCTAAGTAGCAACCAAGCAAAGAATAATGAGATCATGCAACGACTTTAGAAAACAATGATGCACAGATTATTAACTCTCCAAATAAACGTTTAGGCTCAAGTCTCACCAGGTTGTAGCATTCATTTGAGTTCCTTCCTTCAAGCATGTTACAAAAACTGATTTTTCCTTTATGGTTGCATGTGAATTCATAAATTATAACCACAACCAAGCATACACCAAAGAGTAAATCAAATTTTCATCCATGTTTATAACTCTCTTTAACAGTCATGTAATTAAAAACCAAATCCTCATCATTGTGTTGGAAGGTACCCTAAGACAAAAATAAACACACAAAAATGACTCGTTTTGGGTTTTTCAAAACAATTTTTCAAATTTTTATGAGATTTTCAGATTTTTATGTTAAAACACACTAAAACACTCCAAAACAGCTTAAAAACACTTAAAAACAGCAAGTAACAACACTAGAATTAATGGGTGATAAACTCCTACGAATTTCATGCAAAACAATAGTTACCCCCCCCCCCCCCACACTTAAATCAAACATTGTTCTCAATGTTTTAAGTATAAACTCACACAAAAACAAGTAAACAAACAAACAAAGAATAAACATGACAAGTATAGCAAAGTAAAAACCAGACAGAGTAGAGTTTAAGAACGCAAATCTGGTTTTGGAGATAAATGATCTTGTTGACTTTCCACAGCGCTGATCTTGAACTGGTTTGGAATTCTGAGCGAGGAATATTAGAGTTCCTTGGTTGTGCAGTCTGCATTCTTCTCTGCTTGTTTCTTCTGCACGGCAGGTACGCACGAGGTAGAGGTGATGGTCTGTTTCTTTCTTCAATATTTCCAAGTGCCCACCTCTTGCTTTCTTTCTCCTTGTCCCTAGCTGAGGATGAATTGGCAAATTGTCTCCACATGCTTCGAGGTATCATTTTCACTTCCCTTATCTGTTCCCCAGGCAGATGTGGTAGACGAATAGGAAGCATAAAATGATGAAGATGAGTACTCGAGAGCAAGGCTAGGTAAGCAATCAGGAAGGGTTTCCAGGCAGTCGGTTCCAGATCGAAAGATTGATACCAAGTGCTGGCTGATTGCTCTCTTTCTCCTTGTCCCAAAACAATGACAAGGAGAAGGACAGGGAGAAAGCATGATATGAGATACTCTTGCTTTCAACCTTCATGATATGAAATACTTTTGCTTTGGATGAGTTGTTTGCAGAGGTACCCCAAGGAATTAGGAACACTGAGTGACTCGAGAGGGTTTGTTGGAAAGGCATTTTCGGAGAAGAAGAAGGGTTATGTATGTCTGCCTTGAAATGGAGGGTGAAGCGTGTCATTTATAGGATAACCGGTACTATTCTTCCACTCTGGTCAGCAACCGTTGGATGATTTAATAGTGACCTTCACGTACTTTCTACTTCACAAGAGATCTTCGACAGATTGCCCATAATTTCCACAAAGCTGAGTTTACATGGGACAGGAGCTGACACGTCTGGAAAAGTAGATACTTCTCCAATATCTAGAATCGGCGCTTCGACAAACTGCCCGTGATTTCCGCAAAGCTGACTCTGCATGTGACAGATGCTGACACGTCTGGAAAAACAATTGCCTCTTCGATATCTGGAATCGGCACTTCGACAAACTGCCCATGATTTCCGCAAAGCTTCTCTGCATGTGACAGATGCTGACACGTTTGGAAAAGCAGATGCCTCTCCGATATCTGGAATTGGCGCTTCGACAAACTGCCCGTGATTTCCGCAAAGCTAACTCTGCATGTGACAGATGCTGACACGTCTGGAAAAGTAGATGCCTCTCTGATTTCTAAGCTTGCCTCTTCGATCTCTGAAATCCCATCGAGTGCAGAGGTTGCATGTGACAAGTGCGGACAAATCTGGAAAAGAAGATTAGTCGTGGTTTCTGAGCAAGCCCAGCTTTTGAAAAAGCTAGCGCCTCTTTGATTTTTGAGTTGGCCTCTTCGATTTCTGAGCTCGCCTCTTCGATCTCTGAAATCCTATCGCATGCTGATTTTTATAGAGGTACGCAGGACGTTCAAAGCACACTTGGATTTCTGCCTGTAAAAACTCCCTTCTTGCACTTCTACGATCTTGACTTGTCCTACCTCATCTTTCTTTAACACCTCTGAAAATGTCTGGCCCCTCCGACCGTCGTTTTGACTTGAACCTTGGTGAAGAGGCAGCCCCGCCTTCTCCAGACAACATATGGCGCCCATCCTTCATATCCTCTACTGGTCCCCTTACCGTTGGGGATTCGGTGATGAAAAATGATATGACAGCTGCGGTGGTGGCTAGGAACCTTGTCACTCTCAAAGATAACAGACTACTTGCTAAACGGTCTGATGAATTGGCTGTTAAGGATTCTCTGGCTCTCAGTGTGCAGTGCGCAGGTTCCGTGTCCAATATGGCCCAACGCCTATTTGCCTGAACCCGTCAAGTTGAATCATTGGTGGCTGAAGTGATGAGTCTCAAGTAGGAGATTAGAGGGCTTAAGCATGAGAATAAACAGTTGCACATGCTCGCACATAACTATGCTACGAACATGAAGAGAAAGATTGACCATATGCAGGAATCTGATGGTCAGATTTTACTTGATCATAAGAGGTTTGTAGGTTTGTTCCAATAGCATTTGCCTTCGTCTTCTGGGGCTGTACCACGTAATGAAGTTCCAAATGATCAACCTCCGATGCCTCCTCCTTCTGGGGCTCCGCCGACTGCTAAGGCTCCGCCGACTACTGAGACTTCTCCTAAGCAGCCTTTGTGAAGACTCCCTTTTGTATTTATCTGCTTAATGTTCCTTTCTTTTTTATGAATGTAAAAATACCTTGCATAACTGTCAGTGTTTCAAAAATAAACCCACACCAAAAACAATTAAACAAGCAACAAATAAAAATGACAATCATGGCAAAATAAAACTACAGAAAAGGGAAGGTTTTTAGAAAGACAAAACTGATTGTGGAGCAATTCAAAAATCTTCCTCATTTGAATACATGGGTTGCCTCCCAAGAAGCGCTTGCTTTAACGTCTTCCAGCCGGACGAAACTTCCTTCTAAACTTGGATAGGGCCCATAGCATGGAATTGATCCTTGAATGGAAAGTGATACTTGACGTGATCCGACAATGGTTTAAATTCTAGTGTACGTGCCTGAATCATCAAAATCAGCAAGTTAGTATATAATAAAATCGAAGTTGGAGAAGATGGCTTACTTGCTTGCTCCAACACAAACTCAATTACAAACACCACATCTTTGAAGGTTGCAGGGATATGGGACTTGGCTAGATTTGGTGTTTTGAGAGTTATGACTTTTCCCGTGTCATAAAATCCAACTTCTTTGGGAATTTTCGTCTCAAGTGTATCTTCTTTGATGAATTCTAGACATTCCCCATCCACTTCTTGCTCTTGATTCTTTGGAAAGGTTTCGAAGATGCCTTTCTCACCCTCTTCTTCCTTGGATTGCATGATCCTACAAGGAATAAGGACATTTGGAGAAACGGGGTCAGGATAAATTGAATTTAGGCTTACCTTGGTCGTAGTGGACGGCATAGAGGGCATATGGGGCTGCGGTAAGGGTGGTTCTTCCCTTATCTTGGCCATGTTATTCTCCTCTTCTTCGAGCATCAGCTGTTCATCCATGTTTTGGCTTGGTTTGGATGTCTTGGGTTCACCTCCAACATCCATAGCACTTCCCCAAGTGATAGCATCATGGATTTCAAAATCTTCCTTCAAATTTTCAATAGTTGAGTTGGAGAGTTCACTTTGCTCTTGAATTTGTGCCGTGAACTCCATAATCTCTCCAAGTTGATTTTTCAATTCGCTCATCTCCTTAGCTTGAGTGAGCATTGTTTCACTTTGATTTTGCCCCTGCACCAAAGAGGTTAGTAATTGAAAAATTTGATCACTATCCATGGACATACTTGAATTTGATTGGAATTGTTGTAGGGGAAGCTTTGGTGGCTGCATAGGTCTTAAATGGACCTCCTCTTCTTGCTGCCAATATCCATCTTGTTGGAATTGTTGAGGTTCTATGTAATCTGAATAATCTCTCCAATCAGAATTGTAAGTGTTGGAAAACATGTTATCCCATGATTAGCTATGGCCTTGATAACCTCAAGCATCTTCATTCGCAGCGAAATGAGAATATTGTTGAATTGGATATCCTTGCCCATAGGACACACCACATGTAGGGACACTTTGCATTGTGGTCCTTTCGGCATATTGTGACAATTGAGAAGTAAGTTCTGCCAATTGAGCTTGAATGGTAGCGAAATCCATGTCTTACTTCTCTAGTATTTGAAATCAAGGAAACAAAACTCAATCAAATATCAAAAGTAAAAAAAAAAAAAAAAAAAAAAAAAAGACAAACAGAAACAAAGTCAGTAACTAAAAACAAAAGACACAAAAATAAACAAAAAGAAATAACAAGGGATTAGCAAAGTTGCTAATCCCCGGCAACGGAGCCAAAAACTTGATGCCAAAATTAACTTAACACACAAATTTAACCATCTTTTGACAACTGTAGTATAAGTATAAGTAGGGATCGTTCTGGACCGGGGATTAGGAGGGCTTGCTAATAACCTCTAAACTGACTCAAAAACATAAAACTAAACTTAAAAAAAATACTTAACAAGACTCACAAGACTCAAAGCAAACTTAAAATACTCAAAACAGCTTAAAACAAATAAATAAACTTAAACTAGACACTAGGAATGACTTTGGACGAAAATTGACTTTTACTTGAATCAAAACATTTAAAAACACAAATTAAAACAGATTCTAACTAATTAGACACACTAAAGTAAAGGGGGCTTGAGTTTTGGACAAAGTTGAAACAAACAAACAAGTATGAAAAACTAGACAGATTGTAAAACAAATTTGAGAAATAAGATGATGGATGGGATAGCTAGAGGCTTTTTCTCCACACATGACATGTATGCAAATAACTTGATTTCCAGTTACTACTTCATTAAATTATGAACGACAATGCTCCAAATTAACCGTGACATCACTAGTTAACTCTCAGATTTTCCTTGTTTTATTGAATTGGATGACATCATTCGACAACCAAAAACATTCTTCTAAAGTTCCCTACATGACATCATAATAGAGATACAATCAAAGATCATTACGTTTAATGAAAATCATAAGCATTGACAAAGCACTTGCAACTATGACATCATGTCACTCATGCTAGGAATTGAACTTAACGCGATCGTTTATATACATGTGAATATAAGTTTGTAATGATTATGTGAAACTTCCTTATATTCTAGCAACGGATTTATGCATGCCAATTAAGTGTCGACCCTTAATTAACAAATACAAATAAGTTATCAATCAAATAGTTAAGCCAATTGCATTCACGATTCAAGAGTTCATAACTGGAATTTATCAAATCATATTACACACATAATCATGGCTTTGAAATCACCCCTAGCCAAGAGGGGTTTAGCCACTCATATTCACAACAAAACAAAAGAAAATGAATTTAAACATTGGAAACAAAAGAAAGAAAACACCTAAACGCTCTAACGATCCAAGTTGGACAGCAAGCACGTCCAAGCACTTTCCTTCCCCTCCTTTGCTAGGGCACAAGGTGTTGGTAAGTGTTTGAAGGTTTGTTTGTATGGAGGAATGGATGTGTTTGAATGAAGGTTGTATTGATTGCGGCAAAGAGTGGAGAATTGTGTAGATGATGTGTGTGTGTGTTTTGGATTGATATATCTCCTTTGATGAAGGGTGGATGAATGTATTTATAGGCTAGGAAGAGGATGTAGTGGGTGGTGGTAATGAGTGGATGTAGTGGTAGGTGAATGTGTTGGGTGGTTGAAATAAGTGGATGTAGTGGTAGGTGAATGTGTTGGGTGGTTGTAATGAGTAGATGTGTTGGGTGAAATGAGTGGATGTAGTGGTAGGTGAATGTGTTCGATGAAATGAGTGGTAGGTGAATGTGTTGGGAAGTTGTAATGAGAGGATGTGTTAGGTGAAATGAGTGGATGTAGTGGTAGGTGAATGTGTTGGGTGAAATGAGTGTATGTGTTAGGTGAAATTAGTGGATGTATTGGGTAAAATGAGTGGATGTAGTGGTAGGTGAATGTTTTGGGTGAAATGAGTGTGCTAAAATGGTTATTTATAGGGAGAGGATGATGCACAAACTTCAAATTTCGTCCATTCCTTTTGCTCCAAGCATAAGCTATCCATTCCATGCCCAAAAATGCTCCAAAATGCTCCAAAATGCACTTCTTTGCCACATTAACCCTTTGGACCTACAAACACACGAAAATAGCTTAAAATACTAAAATAACTATGAACTAACAACATAAATGCCAAGAAACAAGCTAACTAAGGTGTATAAATATGCTCCTATCACAGGGTAAGACCTTAAAAGGGCTTAGTGGGCCAAGGGTTGGCTGCAAGATAGCCCAATCATGGTTGCAGGGCACCGGCCGTAGGTCTAGGGTAGGCCCAGCAGCTAAGCTGCTGGTTCTGGGCCACAAAGGGGTACGTGGAGTACAGGCCCAACACGGGGTTGGCCTCGGATGGGTGCGCATTAAGTCCACAGCGGGCTGGCTTCAATTTGTGCTGTGCAAGCCCAGTAGCTCTAAAGCTGCTGGCAGGTTTAGGCTGAGGGTTGGCATAGCCCATCAAGCAATATGGGCTTGCTATAAGCAGACCTGGGATACAGGTTGGACCCAGCAAGCAACGGGCTTGCTACAGGTCTGCGCCAGGGGCTCAAACAAAGCCCAGCAACTCAAAAGTTACTGTTTTGGGCTGGAGGGGCTGTAGGCCCATGGTAACCTTTACCAGGTTGAGGCCTAGTGTCAGTGTAGGCGCACAGCAATGCCCAAAGGGTTGCTGCATAGTCCAGACGTCGTTCCTAGTGGCGTGCTTGACATGGCTGGTTGCAGGCCAGCGGCGGTGCTTAGTAGTGGTGCCAGTGGCTGCGCAGCAGCGAGCCACGGCTTATGCCGCAAACATCCTAAATGTTTTTTCAAATTAAATGGTTAAAAACCCTAATTGCTTCTGATTTAATTTCGATCCTTTGACTCACAAATTCCACATAGCATAATTGTAGATTGCAAGAACAAATATATATATATATTGACAAAATATATGAACATATATGCAATACATATAATTGAAAGGAAAATATAAATATAGGGGGTTCATACTGAAGGGAAAATAATGAGTTTTCATGTGGGATTTCTAGTGACTAGCATGCACATACAATTCAAAAATTTATATACGAAAGCAACGGAAGCATGTTATCAAATAATATCAAAGCTATAGTCATGCAAATCCCCTTCAAGATGCATAGGTTTATGTAAGATGCATCAAAAACAATTTATTGAAGAACAAAGTGTAGGAGCAGTTTTATACCTCTTGATCTAGACTTTAGACCAAGGATGGACCACCTCCAAGCCCTTTGTTGTTGGAACTCATTGAGCCTAGAGTAGTGAAAAGGATGAAGGAATAACCAAAAGGGTGAGAAGATGATTAGCTAAACCCCCCTTTGGTGGCCGGCCCTTTGAGTGTTGAGAGAGATATTTTCTTTTTCTCTTTTGTTGTTTTAACACTTCAAAAACCCTTATGAAACTTTGTGCTATAAAGTTCCTTTTATAACCAAAAAGAAACAAGTCCACATTTGACTCTCTCTCTCCCTCCTTTGGCCGGCCCCTTTAGTGTTGTTTGGGCTTTGGGCTTTTATTATTTCAAGTCATCATATGCTTGAATAAAAGCCCAATGGGCCCAATTAGACCCGAACTTTTCTTTAAGCCCAAAACGATCTTTTATCGCTTTTATGATTTCTTTAGACATTCTAATTAATCACAACACTTAATTAATCCAATTAATTATTTCCATCATCCATTAGTTACTCACTACAAGAGTGTATTGGTGAACAATCATTTTAGGTTCCAATTAGCAAGGCAGTGAGGTGATTGGCACCAATCCAATTGATTATTTTTAATCCAATCACTTAGTGAATTAAAACTTACTTTTAATTCTCCTTCTTCTTTGACGACTACATTTAATCATCTAGAAGAGTTCACAAGTCATGAGTGACATCTAACCATATATCATGGCTACCCAAGTTAATGTATAATTTGTTAGGAGAACCTATTCAGTTGGAATTACAATGTAATTCAATCATTCTCTAAAACAATACTCTCAATCATATTACTAGGGTATGGATATATTATGTCAAACCCCTAATGTGATTATTCCTTCTTATATGATTCATTTGAGTCGTATAGGAACGCTTTCCTTTATTACGCTCGATACTTCGGCCAAAGATTCCCGAATCATATCTTAGAGTATTCATCCTCTCTTAACGAGGATTAGAGATTCCTTGTTGCGCATTCACTTGCCTCCATGACTAAGTGGCTTAACCCCAACTATGCCGTGGACACCCACGGATGGAGTGACTTTGACATTAAAGTTACTTGCATTATTCCAACTATGATGCCTCAGGTCAAAGGACTACTTATATTATTCCAACCATTAGAGTTACTTGCTTGACATGTGAGTAGACCTCCATGCAAGTACTCTCGTTCGATTGTGTTCAGTGAACTCATTCCCTTAATGAGCACCTACATACCTGTCTTAGTGTCACTACACGAATGTGACGAGACTTTCCATCCTTCCAATTGAAGCGTGATGCGTAAAATAACTAAACACAAAAATTAAACCCTATTTGTGACAATTGTAGTAATGATGTAAGTAGGGATCGTTCTAACCGGGGATTAACTAGGTGTGCTAATCTAATATAAATTGATTCAAAAACACAAAAACTAAACTTAAAGACTCTAACAAGACTACTATGACTCAAAACAGATTCAAAGCACTCAAAACTGCCTAAAACAATCAAATTGACTCAAAAAGGAACTAGAACTTGATTTGGACAGAATCCAAAGTGTTTATGACTCCAAATGCTTAAGAACACAAAATAACACAGATTTGAATGACTAAGACTCAACAAAATATGGGGGAATTGTGTTTGGACGAAATTAAATTAAATTGGCAGATTGTAAAGAAAACAGATTGTAAGACAAAATTGTGATGAATCAATGGATGATGGAATAGCTAAGGGTTTCTTCTCCACACATGAAATATATGCAATGTAAATCAATTTCCAGTTATCAATTCAATAAGTTATGAACTTCGACACTCCAAGTTAATTAGGTCCGCTTAAATTAACCTTCAGATTTCCCTAGAATCATTGAATTGGATGAATATGCATCGCAAACAAATTATTCCTAACAAATTCTCTATATGAACAGCATGATAAAGACACAAGTTAGAATCATTACATTCTTTGGAAATCATAAGCATCGACAAGGCATTTGTAACTATGAAAAGCATGATACTTTTGCCAGGAATCTACTTAACACGATCGTGACTAGCGACCTTCACTACTTGCGAATATAAATTCGTAACGATTAGGTGAAACAAATTTATATCCTAGCACCAAATTCAAGCATGCAAATTAAGCGTGCACTCTCAATCAACATACAAGAATAAGTTCTCAATCCAACGGTTAAGCAAATTGTATTCACAACTTATGCAACGATAACTGGAAGTAATCAACTTATTTCACATATATAATCATGGTTTTGAATACACCCTTAGCCAAAACAAAATTAGCCAATCATACTTAAAGCAAAACAAAGATTACATGAATTAGACATTAAAATCCAAAGAAAGAAAACACCTAGAATGCTCCAACTTGGCAGCAAGTGCATCCAAGATTTCTCCTTTCCCTTGCTTGCGGCAGATTGGTTTGTGGACAGATTTTGGGTAGTTTTATGGTATAGAATGGATGGGGAATGGTATGAAAAGGTTTAGGGTGAGTGTGGAGGAGTGTTTGATGGTTGGAGGGTGATGGAGAACTCGGCAAAAAGGGTGGAAGAAGGTGGAGTGGCTGTTATGTTTTCTGGGCACTAGAATGGTGTTTTTGGGGGGTTTTGCTGCCTAGGGTGTTTATGGACGAATTTTCTGTGATGAATGGTGAATATGGGAGATGGTAACCTTGGCCAAGGGGTGTAAACATGAATATATAGGCCCCAAAAACCCTAGAGAATCAGGTTAGACAATGGAGGAAGTGCACAGCAAGGAGGGTGAATTTGTGGTGTGCAATGGTCCAAGGATGAAAATGAAGTAATGATGCAAAGTATGGAGGGTAAAATGGAGTGGTGTTGCAGCTAGGGAGCATGAATGATTGTGCACATTGAATAGAAATGAAAAGGGAGGTGAAATGTTTCAGAAATGAGTCAAAGGAGCAGCCACATGTGTTGCACACAGCATGGGATTCCAAAGGTGGCTGATGGAGCATCAATCGGTGCATGTAATGGTTGTGAAAGTGGTATGAAATCTGATGGGTGAAGGGAACAAGAGGTATGCAGTAATTGAGTGTAATAATTAAATGTATTGAGGCATGAAATCAGAAATAATGTAGGGGACAAGGGTGATTAAGCATGGCATGGGAATCCAAAGGGAATACAATGTGATTTGCACGGCAAGGAAGGTGCATTGTGGAGTGACACCCTTTTGTGGCTGAGTTCTTTATCCTTTGTACAATAATGCTTCACATTCTTAGCCTCTTTAGTCTTCAATTTCGTCCATCCACCTTGCTCTATGCATTTGCTATCCATTCCAAACCTAAAACTGCTCCAAAGGCCTCCAAAATGCATCTTCTTGCATACTTTGTCCTTAGAATCTGAAAACACACAAAAATGACTTTAAACATTAAAATAACTAAGAAAACACAACGTAAATGCGCAAGAAGAAGCTAACTAAGTCACATAAATATACTCCTATCAAATTCCCCCACACTTAGCTTTTGCTAGTCCTCGAGCAAAACAAAATAACTAAACAAAACAAAACCAACAAAACGAACAAAACCCAACCTAAACCTTCCAACGTTTACCTCAGTGATTTCCAATGCACATGACATGTTAAAAATTGTCATCCCCACAGATTTTAGTTGTCTTCACACTTAAGCACATACTTAATCATAGTCACCACTTACTAGTTCACATTTAAGCAATTAAAACAATGTTTTGAATGTAGTAACATGCCTTAGAGAATTTGCTCAAGTCCTTACAAGATATTCACTCAATTTTCACTCAGATTATCTAACTACACACCCTATACTAGTTATATGTGAGAAGATTGATGTAAACATGAAAACGAACGCTCACATATATGTATTACAAAGAAAGCGATTTCTGGAGCATGTTTAGATATGATCTCATGAATGGAATGCTACTACTTAGATGCGAGAACCAGTGACACCATTTTTAACATGCGAGAACCATTTTTTTTTTTTTTTTTTTTTTTCATAGCACGAATTTTTCTTTTCTTTTCTTTCCACCCGTGCCTATGGCACACTACTTACATGAGAAACACTTCCCCCACACTTGTTTTCTGCCAAACATTACTCAAAAGGAATTCAATTTGAATTATGCTTTACTATGCTTTAAGAACAAGGGTATGGATGGTCCTAATCTAGGCTAGGTGAGGATAACGTGGGTTCACAAAGAACGTAGGCTAACAAGGCTCAATGGGGTTAACTTAAACAAATAATGAAGTAGGATACACGGCAATTTGGCTTTGGTGGTGGTAACTACACAACTTCATCTTGAATATGTGTTATGCAAATCAATATCATGCTTTGAATGAAATGGGCATGAGTTGTAGCATTTGGAACTAAATGATGAAACGCCTTCTAAGTAGTAACCAAGCAAAGAAAAATGAGATCATGCAACGACTTTAGAAAACAATAATGCACAGATTATCAACTCTCCAAATAACGTTTAGGCTCAAGTCTCACAAGGTTGTAGCGTTTTGTTTGAGTTCCTTCCTTCAAGCATGTTACAAAAACTAATTTTCCTTTATGATTGCATGTGAATTCATAAATTATAACCACAACCAAGCATACACCAAAGAGTAAATCAAATGTTCATCCATGTTTATAACTCTCTTTAACAATCATGTAATTAAAAACCAAATTCTCATCATTGTATTGGAAGGTACCCTAAGACACAAACAAAAACAACTCTTTTTGGTTTTTTTTTTTTTTTTTTTTTTTTTCAAAACAATTTTTCAAATTTTTATGAGATTTTCGGATTTTTATGTCAAAACACACTAAAATACTCCAAAATACCTTAAAAACACTTAAAAGAGCAAGGAACAACATTAGAAGTAATGGGTGATAAACTCCTACGAATTTCATGCAAAACAATGCAAAACAATGGTTACCCCCCCACACTTAAATCAAACATTGTCCTCAATGTTTCAAGCATAAACTCACACAAAAACAAGCAAATAAACAAACAACGAATAAACATGACAAATATAGCAAAGTAAACAAAAAATAGACAGAGTAGAGTTTAAGAACGCAAATCTGGTTTTGGAGATAGATGATCTTGTTGACTTTCCACAGCTTTGATCTCGAACTGGTTTGGAATTCTGAGTGAGGAATATCAGAGTTCCTTGGTTTCAAATCAGACTCCTTCTACTGGGATGATTTGATTGTGCAGTCTGCATTCTTCTCTGCTTGTTTCTTCTGCACGGCGGGCAGGCACGAGGTAAAGGTGTTGGTCTATTTCTTTCTTCAATCTTTCCAAGTGCCCACCTCTTGCTCTCTTTCTCCTTGTCCCTAGCTGAGGATGAATTGGCAAATTGTCTCCACATGCTTCGAGGTATCATTTTCACTTCCCTTATCTGTTCCCCAGGCAGATGTGGTAGACGAAGAGGAAGCACAAGATGATGAAGATGAGTACTCGAGAGCAAGGCTAGGTAAGCAATCAAGAAGGGGTTCCAAGCAGTCGGTTCCAGATCGGAAGATTGACGCCAAGTGCTGGCTGATTGCTTTCCTTCTCCTAGTCCTACAGGTTAGAACAAAGACAAGGAAAAGGACACGGAAAATGCATCATATGAGATACTCTTGCTTTCAACCTTCATGATATGAAATACTTTTGCTTTGGATGGGTTGTTCGCATGAGTATCCCAAGGAATGAGGAATACAGAGTGACTCGAGAGGGTTTGTTGGAAAGCCATTTCAGAGAGGATGAAAGGTTAAGTGAGGCTGAAAGTTGGGTGAGGCTGCCTCACTATGAAGTTCAACATTTATAGAATTTTCTTAATGGCTGGTAAGGCACTGTTCCATTACTCGTGTCGGCAAGCCTGGGATAATTTAACAGTAGACTTCACGTGCATTCCGCTTCTCCAGAAATCTTCAACAGATTGCGCGTGATTTCCTCAAAGCTGACGAGGCTGAGAGAGACAGATGGTTAGAATCGGCGCTTCGACAAACTGCCCGTGATTTTCACAAAACTTTCTCTGCATGTGACAAGTGCTGACGAGGCTGAGAAAGCTGACACTCTTCGATATCTGGAATCGGTGGTTTGTGAACAAGCCCAACTTTTGAGAAAGCTGGCGCCTCATCGATGTTTGAATTGGCCTCTTCGATTTCTGACCTCGCCTCTTCGATCTCTGAAATCCCATCGCGTGATGATTTTTATAGAGGTATGCAGGACGTTCAAAGCACACTTGAATTTCTGCTTGTAAAACTCCCCTTTGCACTTCTAACCTCTGGATTTAGCCCATCTCTTCTTTCTCCAAAACCTCTGAAAATGTCTGGCCCTTCCGATCGTCGTTTTGACTTAAACTTTCGTGAAGAGGCGGCCCCACCTTCTCCAGATAACATATGGCGCCCATCCTTCATATCTCTTACTGGTCCTATTACCGTTGGGGACTCGGTGATGAAAAATGACATGACCGCTGCGGTGGTGGCCCGGAACATTGTCACTCCCAAAGATACCAGGCTACTTTCCAGACGATCTGATGATTTGGCTGTTAAGGATTCTCTGGCTCTCAGTGTGAAGTGCTCAGGTTCTGTGTCCAATCTGGCCCAACGTCTATTTGCTCGAACCCGTCAAGTTGAATCACTAGTGGCTGAAGTGATGAGTCTCAAGCAGGAGATCAAAGGGCTTAAGCAAGAGAATAAGCAGTTGCACAGGCTAGCGCATGATTATGCTACAAACATGAAGAGGAAGATTGATCAGATGCAAGATTCTGATAGTCAAATTGCTCTTGATCATCAGAGGTTCGTAGGGTTGTTTCAACAGCCTACGCCTTCGACTTCGGGGGCTGTACCGCGGAGTGAAGCTCCAAATGATCAAAATCCACTACCTCCTCCTTCTGTGGCTCCGCCGACTGCTGAGGTTCCGCCCAACTAGCCTTTGTGAAGGCCTCTTCTTGTATTATGCTGTGTTTCTTTATTTCCCTGTTTCCTGTTCATTTCCATGAAGTTTAATGTTAAAATCCTTTGCATATTTGTTAATGTTTCAAAATAGAAAACCATACCCAAAAATAATTAAACAAGCAATAATATTAACAATCATGGCAAAATAGAAATGCAGAAAATGGAAGGTTTTTAGAAACGCAAAACTGATTGTAAAGCGATTCATAGATCTTCCTTTTTTTGAATACATGGGTTGCCTCCCAAGAAGCGCTTGCTTTAACGTCTTCCAGCCGGACGATGCCACATTGATCAACCTTCATGGGTACCCACGACATAGTGGGTTGTCTCCTCCACATCATGTTCTACAAAGCTCTCATAGTAAGGCTTCACGCGATGCCCATTCACCTTGAACTCTTGACCTGTTTTGAAACTACGAACTTGGACTGCACCATGAGGAAAAATATTAGTAATAACAAAGGGTCCAATCCAACGTGAACGTAGCTTACCCGGAAATAGACGAAGACGAGAATTAAACAACAACACTTTTTGTCCAACAGAGAAGGACTTGGTGCGAATCATCTTGTCATGAAAGGCCTTCGTCTTTTCCTTGTAAAGTCGAGCATTCTCGTAAGCTTCATTCCGTATTTTCTCAAGTTCATTCAATTGAAGCTTACGATGAATTCCCGCCTCATCTACATCCATGTTGAACTTCCTCACGGCCCAATGGGCCTTGTGCTCCAACTCTACAGGTAAGTGACATGGTTTTCCATACACAAGCAGAAAGGGGGACATTCCTATGGGTGTTTTGTAGGCGGTCCTATAAGCCCACAATGCATCTTCTAACCTCAAGCTCCAATCTTTTCTTGTTGGCCCAACTGTCTTCTCCAGAATCTGTTTTATCTCCCGATTCGACACCTCGGCTTGCCCGCTTGTTTGAGGATGATAGGGTGTCGAAACCCTATGTGTAACGTTGTACTTCTTAAGCAGTGCCTTGATTGTGCGATTACAAAAATGTGAACCTCCATCACTTATAAGAACTCGAGGCATTCCAAACCTAGCAAAAATGTTAGACTTCACAAATTCTGTAACCACTTTGGAATCATTAGTCCGGGTGGCTTTTGCTTCCACCCATTTGGAAACATAATCCACCGCCAACAAGATATAAAGAAAACCATGTGATGACGGAAAAGGACCCATAAAATCAATTCCCCACACATCAAATATTTCAACAGAAAGTATAGGGTTTTGTGGCATTTGATCCTTAGCACTTATATTACCCATTCGTTGACAATGATCACATGTAAGGCAAAATGTCCTAACATCCCTAAAAATGGTTGGCCAATAAAACCCACATTCTAAGACTTTAAGGGCAGTGCGTTGGGTGCCAAAATGTCCCCCACATGCATATGAATGACAGAATGTTAAAATAGATTGAAACTCAGATTCATTCACACAACAGCGTACAATCTGATCGGGACAAAATTTCCAAAGGTATGGATCATCCCAAACATAAAACCTAGCATCCTTTTTAAGCTTATCACGTTGATTCCTATTAAGTGTGCTAGGGATATGTTTAGACACCAGGAAGTTCACCAAATCTGCATACCAAGGCTCACTTACCTGAATAGACATTAATTGCTCATCGGGGAAGGTTTCAGAAATTGGCGATGCTTCCTCATGCACCATTCGACTTAGGTGGTCAGCCACCACATTCTCCACGCCCTTCTTATCCCGAATCTCAATGTCAAACTCTTGTAGAAGCAACATCCATCAAATTAGTCTAGGCTTGGCCTCCTTTTTTGTGAGCAAATACTTGAGAGCTGCATGATCAGTAAAAATAATAACTTTAGTACCAAGTAAGTATGATCGGAACTTATCTAATGCAAATACCACAGCAAGTAATTCTTTTTCAGTGGTGGAGTAATTTAATTGAGCATCATTTAGTGTCCTAGAGGCATAATAAATAACATGAGGTTGTTTGTTCTTTCGCTGCCCCAAAACAGCACCAATCGCATAGTCCGAAGCATCGCACATCAACTCGAATGAAAGACTCCAATCTGGAGGTGTGATAATGGGAGCCGAAGTAAGAGCTTCTTTTAATTGCTTGAATGTCGTGGAGCATGCATCATCAAACTCAAAGGCCACCTCTTTTTGAAGCAATCGGCATAGTGGTTATGCAATCTTGGAGAAATCCTTTATGAAACGCCTATAAAAACCTGCGTGACCAAGAAACGAACGAACCTCTCTAACCGAAGTTGGAGAGGGTAAGTGACGAACAAGGTCTACCTTAGATTTATCCACTTCAATGCCTTCTTCAGAAATAATATGTCCTAGAACAATACCTTGCTTAACCATGAAGTGACATTTTTCCCAATTAAGCACAAGATTCGTTTCAACACAACGTTTCAAAATTAAGGTCAGATTACTCTAGCAATGATCGAATGAATTACCAAATACGCTAAAATCATCCATGAATATCTCAATAATTTTCTCCACATAATCAGAAAAGACACTCACCATGCATCGTTGAAATGTTGTAGGGGCATTGCACAAACCAAATGGCATGCGCCTGTATGCAAAGGTGCCAAAGGGGCACGTGAACGTTGTCTTTTCTTGGTCCTCCGGAGCTATCACAATTTGGTTATATCAGGAATATCCATCAAGAAAGCAATAAAATTGATAACCGGCTAACCTTTCTAACATTTGGTCCAAGAATGGCAACGGAAAGTGATCCTTCCTTGTCATGGCATTTAACTTCCTATAATCAATACAAACACGCCAACCGATCACCACAAGAGTGGGTACAAGCTCTTGTTCTTCATTCTTCACCACCGTGACTCCGGACTTCTTTGGAACAACCTGCACGGGAGACACCCAACGACTATCAGAAATAGGGTATATAACACCACAATCAAGCAATTTTATAACCTCCTTCTTTACTACTTCCAACATGGGTGGATTAAGGTGACGTTGAGCCTCCCGAGATGGCTTAGCTCCCTCCTCCAAAAGGATGCGATGCATGCAAGTGGTGGGACTAATGCCTTTGATGTCCGCCAAGGTCCATCCAATGGCAGATTTGTGCTCCTTTAACACCCTTATCAACTTGTCTTCTTCTTGGGCCGTGAGTGAGCTAGATATGATGACGGGTAATGTCTGATCTTCTCCCAAGAAAACATACTTCAAGTGACAAGGTAATGGCTTCAACTCCAGTGTAGGTGGCTGCACAATTGATGGAAGTAACTTGTTAGCCAAAACCGAATCTAAAATTGAGAGTGGAGACTTACCAGATTGTGAGGGTAACGACGCGAGGGCCGCGACCATTTCAAATACTTCACCACAAGGGGGCATGTCAATATGATCAGATTCCATGTCGTAGGTTGCAAGGATTCCCCCACCCTCATTTCTTGCTCCTATGCCGTGCACTAAGCCTATTTCAAGTGCATCGTCGTTCATTCGATCCAAATGTACCTGTGCCAAAGAATCAACAGTGTCAATAGCAAAACAAGAATGGTCCTCAATTGGATATTTAATGGTTTCAGAAAGATTAAAACAAATAATGTCCCCATCAAACTCTATGGTCAATGTTCCCATGAACACGTCTATCTTTGTTCTTGCTGTTTTCATGAATGGTCGGCCTAGCAAGATTGCCAATGATGGAGCATGGCTCGAATCCTCCATTTCTAAGACATAAAAATCTGCAGGAAAGATAAGATGATTGACCTACACTAAAACATCCTCAAGGACTCCCTTGGGATATGCGTTAGAACGATTGGCCAATTGAATTATAACACCATCCTGTTTTAACTCACCAAGGTTCATTGATGCATAAATGGAATATGGCATAACATTAATAGAAGCACCTAGATCTAACATGCATTGTTCAAATCTAGTGTTTCCAATTATGCATGGGATAGTAAAGCTCCCTGGATCCTTACACTTTGGAGGTAACTTTCGTTGCAAAACCGCAGATACATTTTCACTTACTTTCACAACTTCTTTAGTTGAAATTCTTTTCCTAGTTGTGCATAACTCTTTTAAAAAATTTACATACCTGGGCACTTGCTTAATAGCATCAAGTAAAGGAATGTTTACTTGGACTTTTCGAAAGGTATCCAAAATGTCCTTTTCGCTTTCTTCCTTCTTCGATTGTGCAAATCTGCGAGGGAAAGGAACATTGGGCAGATTAGTGTTCGAAATCACAAGATTTGGGACAATCTTACCTAAGGTGGACGGATGGGAGGTCTTAGATGGCTGCGGCATGGGTGGTGCTACCCTTGTCGTGGGGTAAGTTTGCTCCTCTTCTTCGATTTGTGTCTTTTCATCTTCCTTGTTTCTCACTTCTTTTCCACTTCTTAGTGTGATAGCTTGTGCAGATTTAAAACCACCCTTTGGATTGACCACTGTAGTGCTTGGTAACTTACCATTTTCACGAAATTGTCCCAAAAATTCGGCCATTTGGCCCATTTGCTTCTTTAGCTCATTAACCTCCTTTGCTTGGTTCTGCATTCCCTGCGCCAGTGTGGTTAGTAACTGATATGTTTTATCGTCATTCATAAACGTACCTGGGTTGGTTTGGGATGATTGTGCTTTAAGAGGTGGATGTGGTGCCATTGGCCTCGGAAATAAACCCGGGGGTTGTCGGAATCCACTTTGTTGGCCATATTGTGGTGCATCTTTCCATCTGAAATTGGGGTGGTCACGCCATCCTGGATTGTATGTATTGGAGAAGGGATCACCCCTTAGTTGGTTTTGATTCCCATAACCCACAGCATTTACAGATTCCCACCCTCAATTCTCAATTAATTGAGGGCATTTATCAGATTGGTGTCCTTGAATGGAGCATACACCGCAGATTGTAGTTCCTTGCGCTTTGGGGCCTTCAACAAACTGCGATAACATAGACGTAAGGTTAGCCATTTGGGATTGTAACTCAGAAATAGAACTTACCTCATTTACATGATGTGGACGTGGGGTGTCTCTTTGCCCAACACCTTCATATTGTTGTGCATTGAGTGCTCGATTAGCAATGAGAGTTTTGGCATCCCTAGGTGTCTTATCCACTAGAACTCCTCCCGCGGATGCATCCAACATTTGTCATTCAAGTGGTAAAAGACCTTCGTAAAAATATTGAAGAAGTAGCTCCTCCTTCATTTGGTGCTGTGGACAAGAAGCAACAAGAGCTTTAAAACGTTCATAATAAGATGGAAAAGATTCACCTTGGCTTTGCTGAATTCCACTAATCTTCTTGCGAAGAAGAATGACTCGTGATGTCGGAAAGAACTTCTCTAAGAAGGCTCGCTTCATACTCTCCCATGATGTGACAGTTCCGAGAGCCAACTCATACAACCAATCCTTGGCCTTCTCCAACAAAGAAAAGGGAAAAGCTTTCATCTTTAATATGTTGCTATCCACGTTCACCGGTGTCATACTTGAGCATACTACTTCGAACTCCTTTAAGTGCTTATTGGGGTCCTCCATTGATAACCCATGGAACTTAGGTATATGATGTAGCAAACTTGACTTCAACTCAAATTCATCGGTCTTCTCAGGGTCTGCCCTAGGGTATTGGATGCAAAGAGGGGCTGCATTGGCCAAACCCGAGGCAGAAAGCTCCTTGATGGTTCGATTGTCTACTGCCATGGTTGGTACTTCCTCTTCACACCTTGTCGTGGCCTCCTCTTCAACCTCAACTTCTTGCTCTTCTAATTCAGATTCGGGACTAGGAGGATTAGACTTTTGCAACCTCTTTTTCCTTCTCAAAGTCCTCTCAAAATCACTGTCAAAGTCGAAGATATGCTCACGAACAGGTTGTGAGCTGCGGGTCATAAGCTAGTACCTACACACAAGAGCAAACAAAGTTAGTAACCAACTTAATAGACTCGGCACAAGTAAGGAAATAAGGTGCCTATACACGGCACAAAACAAAACACACCCATAGTGCAAAATTAAAACAAAACAGAAACTAAACAATTTAAACAAGACTCAAGAAAAGGGATTAGCGACTTTGTCAATCCCCGGCAACGGCGCCAAAATTTGATGCGTAAAATAACTAAACACAAAAATTAAACCCTATTTGTGACAATTGTAGTAATGATGTAAGTAGGGATCGTTCTAACCGGGGATTAACTAGGGGTGCTAATCTAATATAAATTGATTCAAAAACACAAAAACTAAACTTAAAGACTCTAACAAGACTACTATGACTCAAAATAGATTCAAAGCACTCAAAACTGCCTAAAACAATCAAATTGACTCAAAAAGGAACTAGAACTTGATTTGGACAGAATCCAAAGTGTTTATGACTCCAAATGCTTAAGAACACAAAATAACACAGATTTGAATGACTAAGACTCAACAAAATATGGGGGAATTGTGTTTGGACGAAATTAAATTAAATTGGCAAATTGTAAAGAAAACAGATTGTAAGACAAAATTGTGATGAATCAATGGATGATGGAATAGCTAGGGGTTTCTTCTCCACACATGAAATATATGCAATGTAAATCAATTTCCAGTTATCAATTCAATAAGTTATGAACTTCGACACTCCAAGTTAATTAGGTCCGCTTAAATTAACCTTCAGATTTCCCTAGAATCATTGAATTGGATGAATATGCATCGCAAACAAATTATTCCTAACAAATTCTCTATATGAACAGCATGATAAAGACACAAGTTAGAATCATTACGTTCTTTGGAAATCATAAGCATCGACAAGGCATTTGTAACTATGAAAAGCATGATACTTTTGCCAGGAATCTACTTAACACGATCGTGACTAGCGACCTTCACTACTTGCGAATATAAATTCGTAACGATTAGGTGAAACAAATTTATATCCTAGCACCAAATTCAAGCATGCAAATTAAGCGTGCACTCTCAATCAACATACAAGAATAAGTTCTCAATCCAACGGTTAAGCAAATTGTATTCACAACTTATGCAACGATAACTGGAAGTAATCAACTTATTTCACATATATAATCATGGTTTTGAATACACCCTTAGCCAAAACAAAATTAGCCAATCATACTTAAAGCAAAACAAAGATTACATGAATTAGACATTAAAATCCAAAGAAAGAAAACACCTAGAATGCTCCAACTTGGCAGCAAGTGCATCCAAGATTTCTCCTTTCCCTTGCTTGCGGCAGATTGGTTTGTGGACAGATTTTGGGTAGTTTTATGGTATAGAATGGATGGGGAATGGTATGAAAAAGTTTAGGGTGAGTGTGGATGAGTGTTTGATGGTTGGAGGGTGATGGAGAACTCGGCAAAAATGGTGGAAGAAGGTGGAGTGGCTGTTATGTTTTCTGGGCACTAAAATGGTGTTTTTGGGGTGTTTTGCTGCCTAGGGTGTTTATGGACGAATTTTCTGTGATGAATGGTGAATATGGGAGATGGTAACCTTGGCCAAGGGGTGTAAACATGAATATATAGGCCCCAAAAACCCTAGAGAATCAGGTTAGACAATGGAGGAAGTGCACAGCAAGGAGGGTGAATTTGTGGTGTGCAATGGTCCAAGGATGAAAATGAAGTAATGATGCAAAGTATGGAGGGTAAAATGGAGTGGTGTTGCAGCTAGGGAGCATGAATGATTGTGCACATTGAATAGAAATGAAAAGGGAGGTGAAATGTTTCAGAAATGAGTCAAAGGAGCAGCCACATGTGTTGCACACAGCATGGGATTCCAAAGGTGGCTGATGGAGCATCAATCGGTGCATGTAATGGTTGTGAAAGTGGTATGAAATCTGATGGGTGAAGGGAACAAGAGGTATGCAGCAATTGAGTGTAATAATTAAATGTATTGAGGCATGAAATCAGAAATAATGTAGGGGACAAGGGTGATTAAGCATGGCATGGGAATCCAAAGGGAATACAATGTCATTTGCACAGCAAGGAAAGTGCATTGTGGAGTGACACCCTTTTGTGGCTGAGTTCTTTATCCTTTGTACAATAATTCTTCACATTCTTAGCCTCTTTAGTCTTCAATTTCGTCCATCCACCTTGCTCTATGCATTTGCTATCCATTCCAAACCCGAAACTGCTCCAAAGGCCTCCAAAATGCATCTTCTTGCATACTTTGTCCTTAGAATCTGAAAACACACAAAAATGACTTTAAACACTAAAATAACTAAGAAAACACAACTTAAATGCGCAAGAAGAAGCTAACTAAGTGGCATAAATATACTCATATCAAAGCGGACATAGTATGTACCGGTCTATGCATTGTCAGTATCCCTCCGACAATCCTATGACCAGGAACCTTTTGGACATGATGGTTATGTGAACAAGGTCTCTGTAGTTTAACATCATTAGATTACTTCTTCCATCAATCCATTGGCAATGGATTCACTATTTAGGACATATATCGTGTGTTGAGATAGTCCTAATTAGTATCTTTGCCATTTGATGTACAAGAATCATCTATACATCCATTCATTGTCCTGAAAGGTTTCTTCCAAAGATTGACTTTCAGGGCATATTTCCAACACATACATCATGGGGAATATTTTCATGCTTCACGATCATTTCAAATATCTTAATTTATTTTAAAAGTACCTGATTGGCAGAAACCAACTAAGCCTTCGAATTTGTAGAAGATCCTTCTCTGAAAGCCGGAATTGCATCTCTAATGCGTTGTGTCACGTACAACAAAGAAAAATTAAATCGAATCAATAGCATATAGATCAATTTAATAAAATAATAAATTAATCATAAAAATAATGATTAAAGCGTAATATTTCCTTGATTGAAGAATAAACTCTCTTTAGCGCAGCATCAAGAGCGTGCTGATAACATGTTGTAGGCATAATTTACTGAACAATTATAGAGGCTAGAGAGAGGGGGTACGGCACATAGAGAGAGAAGAGAGAGATGTGTAATTGTGAGGTGTATTCTATCCCACCCCATTGTGCCTTTATTTATAGTAGTAGGGAAGGTTAAATCCTTACCCTATTAGGATTACAACTCTAATAGGATAATATATAACCCTAGAGAATATTCCAAGATATCCCTAAATACACTAGGATTTACACAATCACATTCCTAATCTAATAGGACTGCAACAGTAACAACTCTTTTTTTTTGTTTTCTTCGGAAGGCAAACTTTAATAAACAAAAATAAATAAACAGAATAAATATGGTGTTATTTATTACAAAAAACTCATGAATTCCTTTTATATCTTTTGGTGTAGTTTGGTATTTTGACAAAAAAAAAAATAAAAAAAGAATAAAAAATCCTCTTACTGCATTGAGTTTAAAGTCTTCTTATTTATCTAAATCTAGTTTACACTAATAATATCACTTATAATAAAATGAAAGTAAGATATTTACTAGAAAAAAAAAGTAAGTTAAAATTTATTAAAAAGCAGTCTACAAAGATCATCAATAGGTCAAGCATAACAACCATAATTATCAATTAGACTTGATTGAATAAAATCTATCCTGATATTTTAATAATTACCCTGCCTTCGAGTCAGGAGGGCCTAGAATATTTTATAAAAGTACGTAGTTCGTGTGGAAGGCGAGTGATTGTTGATTATAAGAGATTTTTTTAGTGTCTTTGGAACACAGTTGGGTACATAAAGTGTCATATTACGAGTGGATGGGCCCTTGGAATATTTTTTTTCCTCTACACTTGTGTTATGACACTTGGTATACAAGACTGTATTTCTGGTACATTGAAAAATTGCCCGTTTAGGAAATGAAGTATTAATATTGTATTGTTTGCTTTGCTCTACTTCACTACAGCATAAGGCTGATAAACCTAGTGTTTATTTTTTTCTCCTCCTTTTGTTCTTGTTGAGTTGTCGAATAGCTATTAATAGAGGCAAATGAACTATATGAAATATGATCAAACTGTTAAATCAAATATTCATATATATATATATGGTAAATGATTTAGCTAACTAGTATATATGATTATTCTCTGTAGATTGAAAATGCTAAGATTTTCAACTTCTGGACCAAAATATAACAAATCTCGTTTATGCTAATATTATATATTTTCATAATTCAGAATTTAGGTGGTTTTGACTATGGAACGGAATTTTGAAGGGTTTACTTATAAACTTAGTTTATGGTTTAGTGGTATTCCTCTTCACTTGTAAGTAAGAGTTCTTAGATTCAATTCTCGTGAAGTCAAATTTGAACCACATTATTGTCAACTCATCGTGAGGCTTAACCTACTTCCCCACCCCCTTAGTGTAGATACTATTGTTTGTTCCAAAAAAAAAAGAAAAAAAGAAAAAAAGATAGAAAGAAAAGGATGTGGTAGAAACGAAACATATGCAGATACATGTACATGCCGTTACAAAGCAATCTGAGTAGAGCAACTTGAGGAGCTGGGGAGTGATGCTTTTATCCTTTTTCCAAGACAAATTCATTTGGTGCCGGAAATAAACCACTGCTTCATCACAAATAGTATGGATTTTGTAGTAATGCCAAGTCAACTTCGGGTTTGGCACTGGAGAACCTGCAGCACTCACAAACCCTAGACACATGTTCATTGCAACTAGACCCAAAAATTGGAGCACGAGAAGCACAAGTCTCATTTGGCTTCTTATCATCTTTAATATACGTAAGTTTCTCTCCCACAAACAAATACTCAGTCTAAAAAAGTCGTTCTGATCAAGTATACTAACCAGCACCTCTGCATACGCTAAGGCTGGTGTTGTTTCAAAATCCCTAAGGGGGTTTATATACATGACATTTTCAGGGTTTTGTGGTTTGTACACATGGATTGACCGACAATGCCAAGTTGGATATTTATAATTTTGTGTATATTAATATAATTATTTATTAGTTATGGGCCTTGGGGGTGGTAGCTATAAGATGTTGGTGACTTAAATCCTAGCTAGTATTACGGCACCGTACGTGTGATGTGATCCCAGAAATTTTTGATTCCAAGGTTCATAAATTATACGATGGGATTGATGTCTCTAGTTTTCGATGTATGTACGAGCTGTTAAAATTGATATGTGCAAGTATCGGTTGATGGAGTTACTAAGTTTAATGAAATTTGTAGTAATAGTAATTGTGTCACATCCTGGCCTGGGTTCCTATCACATTCTGGGCTTGACTCCACCGTAGCACGATATTGTCCGTTTTGGGCCCCAACCATGCCCTCACAGTTTTGTTTCTGGAAACTCACACGAGAACTCCCCAATCGGTCACCCATCATGGGAATCGCTTAACTTCGGAGTTCCGATGGAACCCGAAGTCAATGAGATCCCAAAAGGCCTCGTGCTAGGTAGAGATTGGAATATACATATAAGGCTTACAGGATCCACTCCCCTGAGCGATGTGTGATGTCACAATCCACCCCCTTAGGGGCCCGATGTCCTTGTCGACACACATTCGGATAGGGTTTGGCTCTGATACCAAATTGTCACATCCCAGCCCGGGCCCCCACCCATCCCGAGCTCGACTCCACCGTAGTACGATATTGTCCGCTTTTAGCCCCAACCACGCCCTCACGGCTTTGTTTCTGGGAACTCACACAAGAACTTCCCAATGGGCCACCCATCATGGGAATGCTCTCACCCGAACTCGCTTAACTTCGGAGTTCCGATTGAACCCGAAGCTAGTGAGCTCCCAAAAAGCCTTGTGCTAGGTAGATATGGGAATATACATTTAAGGCTTACATGATCCACTCCCCTAGGCGATGTGGGATGTCACAAATTGACTGATGTAACTTTTAGTCGATCACTGCCTATGACAGATTAGTTTAATTAATGACTTTGTAACAAGAAAAATGCTTTGAGCAAAAAAAAAACCCTTACTAGACGAATTTCTTTCGTCAGGTCAAAAGGGTATTGTTGCCAAAAAATTTAAGCGACAACATAGTTTTGTCGCCTCACTGGAAATTAAACACTACTAAAATTATTTTGTCGTTCAAAAAATTTAAACAAAAAAATAAAATATTGCTCGATGAATATATTCGGCGGCCTAACCCTTTCAATCATTTTAAAATATTCAAAATTCAAATAATATTTATCTCTAATTATATTAATCTAAAAAGCTACAATAACTCAACTCTAAACAATTTATTTAATTATATTAAAAATAAAATTGTTCGTACAATTATATTTAAAAAAAAACCTAATTAACTAAACTACTCGGGTGACTGCTGAGATGGCTTGGGCTGCCACAAGCTCGTGTCATCAATGGTGACTTGCCCTGCTGGAGTAGGTGCGAAATCCCATTCCTAGATTTCACTATTTAAAATTATGTATTTCGTATTCTTAGTTGCGACGCTTTTATATTTATGGCGTATTTGATCTCAACATATTTTTCCACCTATCTTTACATAATTGGATAGTATTCGTCGAGACAAACGCGTGGGCGCAAACAAAATGTGATTCGGAATTATAACGAAGATTTTATGAGGTTTTGAATGTCGATGATATTTTGGTAAATTGATATTAATCGGACATGTGATATTTTTGTCTAACCATTGGGTGAGTGCCACGTGGGCCCCCAAAAAATTCTGGAACTCTCTGCCTTCCCTTTTCTCTCCCATACCTCTTCACTCTCTCTAACTCCCTAGCTCTCTCTCTCGACTTTCCCTTTTCTCCTCGTGAAACAAACCATTATCACCACAAAAATTTTGGCTTGTTGAACACCAAAACCACTATTATTTGCATGTCTTCACCACCATAAACCCAGTTTTGAGTTTTGTTTCATTGAAAACGAATCCTAACCTCCATTTCAATGAACAAGGTTTTGGGCCGAGACTTATAGGCATGATTAAGACAATTTTCAGCCATATTCTGGACCCACAACAGGTATAAATCGATTCCTCTCATCGATTAGATAAATTCTCATGTTTTGATTCTGTGATTTGGTTGAAAAATGAGAAAGTTGTAACGATTTAAAATGTGCCCAGTTTCTGGCGAACCTATGACCTTCCATACCATTTTCCGACCAAACCACAGTGAGTTAGCCATTGTACAAGGTACCAATCTCTTCATTTCGTCAAGAACTACGATTTTCATTTTTGAATCCCTTGATTTTGTTGAATATTGTCAAAGTTATGGACGTTTAAAATTTGCCCAGAAATTCCGGCGAGTTACCAGTTTTCCTTCGGACTGCCATATTTCAGGCCATTTTCCGGCAACCTCCGGCCACCATTTGGACTCTGAGCAGATATAATCGTGTTCTATACTTCTCTAGCTTTGTTTTGGTATATTATGGATCGAATTTGGGTGAGAAACGAGTGAGATATGGAGTTCTAAAGATTGCCCATAAAATCTGCAAAATCTGCAGAATCCGGCGAAATTTCGTTAAGGTCCGCCACTCAAACATTATAGCAATCGACGATCCGACCATTGGATCATCACCAAACTTTGATATATTATAGTATGTAATATTTAAGGACCTTAAGAACTTACGAATCAAAAATCTATTGATTGGATCTTACGGCGCAAGTGATGTAGGATCATGAACCTTACCTTTGAACGACGGTTTAATTATCATTAAATGTTGTTGTGGGGGACATATGGGAGTTTTTTAGTATGTGAATTATCAAATGAAATCTAAATGTGGACTTGTACTTTGTTTTAGGCAATGATAGTGCGTAACGTCTCAATTCTTGTGCTAGAATTCGTTCTAAATTTAGTATTTGTGCCTTGTTTTGCTTTGTTGAGCTTTTGTAAATTGAGTAATTTTTGCCCTGTCTCGTTTATTTGAGCCATTGTACATTATGGTTGTTGGCCTTCCACACGGTTCCATTGAGTGATCCGGAACGGGGCATCCACTGGGGTTCCGTTGAGTGGTCCAGTTCCCAGCTCCATCTGGATTCCGTTGAGTGATGGTCTGGAATCCGTCGTGATATGCAATTCCGTTAAGTGGTCTGAAATAGTATCTAGCTTGTATTTCATTGAGTGGTTCAATATGCATTGTACTCCGCGATTCCATTGAGTGGTTCAGAATCGTATCCATTCGCATTCCATTGAGAGGTCCAGAATCCCTTCAACACTGTGATTCCGTTGAGTGGTCTGGAATCGTATCTTGGTTGGATTTCGTTGAGTGGTTCATAAGCCTGTTTGGTATTATAGTTCCGTTGAGGAACCCGATTAATTGCTTTGTTGATTCTTCGGATTGAGTTTGGATTGAAATAGCTTCAGAGATGTAGGCTTCGGCCAAACTGTGTCACTCTAGTCCTACTTTTCATTGTGTTGTATGAGTTTATGGTTGTGAGTTTTTGTGACTTGTTTCAGACGAGTCGTTGGATGTCTGGTGACTCCTTCAGGATTTCCAGTGACTTGATTATGATTTCATAAAATATAATTTTATATTTGACGTTGATAAACCGAATCGACAGTTGGTTTTTAATATTATCACATCCGTAGAATTATTGTCACTCACACGAGCTTTGTGGCTTATCCGGGTTGTTGTTTGCCCGGTGCACCATTCTGATGGTGTAGGGGTGATTGTGCAGGTTTTATTAAATACGAGGAGCTTTGAGGTAGCAGACAGAGTTCTGAGAGCTTGGAATGTTAGGTTAACCCTATACTTTTCCTTTACAAAAAATGTGATTATTGTTATTTTCAGTTCAGTATTTCAATTTGTATTTCCTGGCATCCCTCAGCAGCCTACTGTCACGTGTTGATTCGGGCGTATCTCGGGATCACAGCGTGACAACTTTTGGTGGTATCAGAGCTTAGGTATTAGATGCCTATACCTTTACTTTAGAGTGAGGAAACCTTGGGTAGGTTATGGGTAGCTAGACCTTTACGTAAGCAATGTGGGTTCATCCTGATTCTTATTTATTTGCTTACACTAAATTCTTTTATTCTTCAGACGTATGATGACGATTCCACATGGTTATACCCAATCGATTGGGGATAATATTCCCGATGATGACGTAGCTCTTGGTACTGATCAGAAGGCTAGCCATGACTATGGTGGACCCGATGGTGCTTTCCGGGCCATTGAGGATTTAGCTCAGCTTATGCAAGCTCACATTCGTGCGACTTCTGCTAGTGGGAAGTTTTGTATAGAAAGATTCGCACTCACAAGCCACCTTCATTTGATGGTTCTACTAATCTGTGGGTGGCTAAATCTTGGATTAATCAGATAGCCAAGATTTTCACCGTTTGCGTTGTTTGTCGAAGGAGCAAGTAGATGTTGCTGCATATATGTTGACGGGCGAGGCTTACGAGTGGTGGCAGATCACTCGTCCTGTATTGGCAGCGAGTGGATCTATTACTTGGGATCGTTTTCAGACGACATTTTACGAGCAGTACTTCCCCGAGTCTTTTTGAGACGAGCTTGAGGCGGAGTTCACTACTATCGAACAGGGCACGGATACAATTGCTGAGTATGTGGCTCATTTCACCAGATTTTATCGATTTTCTTAACTTCTCCCTGAGGATAAGAAGACGAAGAAGTTTATTAGAGGATTCAAGTCAAGTATTCGAAATCTACTATCGGTTCAGGAATTGACATCCTATGCTCAGGCTATTGATCGTGCACGCACTGCAGAGATTAATGAGGAGCGTGATGCACAAGCGAGTGGAGATCAGAAGAATACGACCCGGTCAGAGGGTCATACATCTAATACATTTTCAGGTGAGGCCCGACAACGCATTGAATTTACATTTGGTGGATCTTATGGCTTTACTCGCAGAGGACATGATGGATTTGCACGAGGTGACTTTCCAGCTACTTTTGGGAGAGATTCTCATCGTTGTACTGGGTTAAGTCATCACAGTCGCTTTCATGGGCATAGACCCCATAGTTCTTTTGGAGGAGGATCTCAAACGCAGTCTCAAACAATGATATCTCGAGTTTACTCACATTGCGGACGTCGACATAGCTGTCCATGCAAAGAAGGGACTCTGATTTGTTTTTAGTGCAGCTAAGTTGGTCATTTCATGAGTGAGTGCCCAAAGGCGGTAGGTATTGATACGAGTAGAGCTACGGCCAGTGTTGGTGATCTAGTTGCATCTTCAGTTCAAGGTATGTCATTGGGAGCACCTTCAGGCTCAGGTCAGCAGAGGTCTATTCGGCAGAGAGGTCAACGACCTAAAGTCAGTCAACAGGGAGTTGGAGCTCAAAGTAGTGGAGCTACAACATCGCAAGGAGGTTCTTAGCGTGGCCAGGGTTAGCACACCTTTTACTTTGAGGGATGACAATGGAAATTTCGAGGACAAAATTTTTATAAGGGATGAAGGATGTGAAATCCCGTTCCCGAATTTCACTATTTAAAATTATGTATTATGTATTTCATATTCTTAGTTGCGACGCTTTTATATTTACGGCGTATTTGATCCCTATGTATTTTTTCACTTATCATTACATATTTGGATAGTACTAATCGAGACAAACGCATGGGCGCAAACAGAATGTGATTCGAAAGTATAACGAAGATTTTATGAGGTTTTGAACGTCGAGCATATTTTGGTAAATTGATATTAATCGGACATGTGCTATTTTTGTCTAACCATTCGATGAGTGCCATGTGGGCACCTAAAAATTTCTGGAACTCTCTCCTCCCTTTTCTCTCTCGTAACTCTTCACTCCCTCTAACTCCCTAGCTCTCTCTCTCTCTCGGCTTTCCCTTTTCTCCCCTTGAAACAAACCATCATCACCACCAAAATTTTGGCTTGTTGAACACCAAGACCACCATTATCTGCATGTCTTCACCACCATAAACCCAGTTTTGAGTTTTGTTTCATTGAAAACGAATCCTAACCTCGAGTTCGAAGAACAACGCTTTGGGCCAAGACTTCTAGGCGTGATTCAGATAATTTTCAGCCATCTTCTGGACTCAAAACAGGTATAAATTGATTCCTCTCATTGATTAGATAAATTTTTGTGTTGGGATCATGTGATTTGGTTGAAAAACGAGAAAGTTGTAACGATTTAAAGTTTGGCTAGTTTCCGGCGAACCTGTGACATTCCAGACCATTTTCAGGCCAAACCACAGCAAGTTAGCCAACGTGCAAGGTACCAATCTCTTTGTCTCGTCGACAACTACGATTTTCATTTTTGAATCACTTCATTTCATTGAATATTGACAAAGTTATAGACGTTTAAAGTTTGCCCAGAAATTCCGGCGAGTTACCAGTTTTCCTGCGGACAGCCATATTTCAGGCCATTTTCCGGTCACCTCCGGCCATCATTTGGACTCCAAGCAGGTATAATATCTTTCTACACTTCTCTAGCTTCGTTTTGGTATATTATGGATTGAATTTGGGTGATAAACAAGTGAGATATGGAGTTCTAAATATTGCCCAGAAAATCTGCAAAATCTGCAGAATCCGGCGAAATTTCGTTAAGGTCCGCCACTCAAACATTATAGCAATCGACGATCCGACCATTGGATCATCACCAAACTTTGAAATATTATAGTATGTAATATTTAAGGACCTTAGGAAGTTACGAATCGAAAATCTAATTGTTGGATCTTACGGAGCAAGTGATGTAGGATCATGGACCTTACCTTTCAAAGACGGTTTGATTCTCGTTAAATGATGTTGTGGGGGACATATGGGAGTTTCTGGGTATGTGAATTATCGAAGGAAATCTAAATGTGGACATGTACTTTGTTTTAGGCGAGGATAGTGTGTGACATCTCAATTCTTGTGCTAGGATGCGTTAGCACGGACTCCAGGTAAGCGACTTTAATATATGTGATATTGGTGATTACCCAATTTTCATAACTGTTATCCTGTGTGGATATGACTTGGTTTTATAAATATGTTGTCTACTGAATTGTTATTTTTAATACTTAGTCATCGATTTATGTTTATGAAATGAAATTTGATGTGTATATTTGAAATATGATTTGATTTGTATGATTGGCATGTTGTGATGAAATGTGAGGGCTAGTAATGGGCCGTTAACCCATTATGATGGGGATTTGTTGCTTCAATATTGATTCATTTCCCGCTTCGTTGATTCGTTCTAAATTTAGTATTTGTACCTTGTTTCACTTCGTTGAGCTTTTGTAAATTGAGTAATTTGTGCCTTGTGTCGTTTCTTTGAGCCGTTGAACATTATGGTTATTGGCCTTCCACTCGGTTTCGTTGAGTGATCCGAAACGTGGTATCCGCTAGGGTTCCTTTGAGTGGTCCGGTTCCCTGCTCCGTCTAGATTCCGTTGAGTGATGGTACGGAATCCCTCGTGATCTGCGATTCCGTTGAGTGGTCTAAAATCGTATCTAGCCTGTATTTCATTGAGTGGTTCGGTATGCATTGTACTCTGCGATTCTATTGAGTGGTCCGGATTCTTATCCACTTTCGTTGAGAGGTCCAGAATCCTTTCTACTCCGTGATTTTGTTGAGTTGTCTGGAATCGTTTCTTGGTTGGATTTCATTGAGTGGTTCAGAATCCTGTTTGGTATTATGGTTTCGTTAAGAGGTCCAGAACCTGATTAATTACTTTGTTGATTCTTCGGATTGAGTTTGGATTGAGATAGCTTTAGAGATATAGGCTTCGAGCGAACTGTGTCGCTCTAGACCTACTTTTCATTGTGTAGTATAAGTTTGTGGTTGTGGTCTTTTGTGACTTGTTTCAGACGAGCCGTTGGATGTCTGGGCGACTCCTTCAGGATTTTCAGTGATTTCATTATGATTTCATAAAATATGATTTTATATTTGACGTTGATAAATCGAATCGATGGTTGGTTTTTAATATTATCACATACGTGGAATTATTGTTATTCACACGAACTTCGCTGCTTATCCGAGTTGTTGTTTGCCCGGTGCACCATTCTGATGGTGTAGGGGCGATTGTGCAGGTATTATTAGATACGAGGAGCTTTAGGGTAGCAGACAGAGTTCTGAGAGCTTAGAGTGTTAGGTTACCCCTATACTTTTCCCTACAAGAATGTGATTATTGTTATTTTCAGTTCAGTATTTCAGTTTGTATTTCCTGGCATCCCCCTACAGCTTACCGTCACGTGTCGATTTCGGGCGTATCTCAGGATCGGGGGGTGACAGTAGGAGTATTTGAGTTGGTTGTCAAATGGTCACTCTAATTAGAAGCTGAAGCTGCGCATAACAACTGACACGCCCGACCCTGATATTCTCCAAACACTAGGCTACGCACGTGCTAGCTGACACCCAAAGGTGACGAAGCCATATTAGGATGCATGAGAAATAATAAATATAAACAATGCTTATAAATTTAAATACAATGATTATGCAATTATGGAACATGTTTAGACCATACAACTAATCCTAGACACTAAAAAGGAATAATATAAAATTGAATGAACAAAGAGGTGGGTCCTACACCAAGACGACTTGAAGATGTCGATGCGGGAGTGCCTTGATGCCGGGATTGTACGTCTCGATTCTAAGTCCTAAAGGGGTGCAAAACAAAACATGTGTGGACAAATTTGATATATATAAATAGTACAAAAACAGTTATTCACAATGTATTAATCCCCAAGTTTAGAAAACTTGTATAGCATAATAAGTAATAGGTTTTTCCGAAAACCCTAGCATGCCATAATACCTTTCATAAAATATATATCATATATAGTGTACTTAGTAGTGGTAAATATACAAGGCATATACATATATATAATATTTCATTCACCCGAATGCATATATAACACTTCTTCATTCATCTGAAGGTTCTACATCACGCGCCCGTAGGCAGATTATTCGCCTGTAGGCAGTATCAACTGCCCAGAGGCACTACATCTCCCAACTGAAGCCAATATAAATATCTTTTGGTCGAAGCCATATCATATGTCTCCCGGCCGAAGCCATATCATATATCTCCCGGCATAAGCCAATATAAATATCTCCCACCTGTAAGCACCAACCAACGCCCGGCCGTAGCCAATATAAGTATCAATCGCCCATAAGCTCCTATAGCACCCACCCGAAGGCATATAAGTATCTATCGCCCGTAGGCTCTTACAGCACCCACCCGAAGGCATATATAAGTATCACTCAACCATAGGTAGACCATACGCCCGTAGGCAGGACCGTTCGAATAATCACTATGTAAGTACGTAAGGACATTAACATAATATTTCTAATATATATCTTTATCAGAGTTCAATATCTAAAACGTCATATCGTAAAACCTATTTGTAGTATATAGTCATCAATCATATATACTACGAAGAACATAAAATCAATAAAGCATGAATATCATAAAGCGTAAATCCAATTTACTGATAAAACGTTTCATAAACGTAACCATACAATCATGCTTTTCATGTATGCATTTCTAATAGTAAAATATGCATTTTAGAAAGGGTCACTCACAGATACTTCGCCGTCAAAGAGTCATGCAAACTAGTGAAGATGGAAATGCCATAAACAATTGCAACTAAGCACATAAAGGTACCAATTAATAAAATTTTATCAAAATGATTGAATTTGGGAAAACGGACGTCGAAAACGAATTCAGGACGCCAAAAAAGTCAACGTTGACTGGTCAATGGTCAAAGTTAATGGTCAACAGGTTGGTCAAACGGGTCTGGGTCAAATGGGTTGGGTTGGATCCAATTAGGGTTAGGTTAGTGGGTTAAGGCCTAGGCTAATGGGTTGTTATGCCCAAAGGTTTGGGCTTAGGCTAAAAGGGTTTTGAGTTTCTGGGTTCTAATTTAAAATGGGTTGGGCTTGGATTTGGGTTGGTTACTTGGCCCAAAGGTTTAGGCCGATTCATTGGGTTGGCCTAGCAACTAGGTTGGGCTCCTAATTGGGCTGTGGGTCGTAATGGCCCAATTGTTTGGCGGGTCGCTGGAACCATGAAGGAGAAGGCCGGAGAAGTCATTGAGAATTCTCGAGCACCGATGGAGCTCAAAACATAACCATTTTTAGCGTATAAATTATCAAAATGAAGCTAAGTAGAAGGAGAATGAAGATTTACCAACACGAGGGCAAGTCGTGGTCGAAAAGCAGCTGGAAAACCTTTGTAACTCATGGCCCAGTCATCGGGAAACTAGGAAATGCTTCCCCGGAGATATCGTTGTGTTCAAACGTTCCAAGTTTCTCAAAAAAAACAACCTAATGTAACCTATAACAACAACTAAAGAGGTCTAAGGTGCTTACCTTGGTTGGACCCAAAATCTCATTGGAGAAATAAAAACACCGTGTGCACAATGTCGTGCAAGGAGAGAGAGTGAGAGCGCAGGGTGGTGAGGAAGAAGGAAGGGGGATCCAAGTGAAGGTGATGATGATATGGTAGCTGTGGTGTGTTTGTATTTATGGGTATGTGTGTGATCTCGCCTGAGAGGAAAGCACCGAGAGAGAGAGAGAGAGAGAGAGAGAGAGAGAGAGAGAGAGAGAGAGAGATAGATAGATAGATAGATAGAGCAAGAGAATGAACTGGGTGTGGGTTATGAGAGAAGAGAGGGATCCGAAAGTTTATGGGAGGACACGTGGCAACCACAAACAAGATGAGGGGGAAACCGAGAACCAAAAGGGAAGGGGGCCCACAAGGCCCACAATTTAAGATCTAAAAGCACAAATAAAAAATATCTTCCAAACCAAAGTGAAAATACGAAAATACCCTTCCGATGACATCTATGAAAAAAAAAATCACAATTTCACATATTTCTATAATTTTACCAAATTTTTGTATCTTCTTACAAATTTTCAAATATTTCCCACAATTTCACATCTTTCCTACAATATTCAATATTTTCACAAAAACGTACCACAATATTCTTAATATTCACAATTCACAATATTCATAGTAATTACAATAGTCCTAATATGCACAAATCACAATATATACAATATTCCTAATATTCACAATATTCTTAGTAATTCACAAAAATCACAACATTCCTAAATATTCACAAAAATCACTATTTTCATAAACCACCTAAACCTACCACCCTCATCCCCCTGAACCACCTAACGTGATTTCTAAGGTGTGGACAACACTTTGTGGACAAGGCATGAGGACGGAATGTGGTATGTTCGATGAAAATTGAACGGTTGAAAACAATTTCCATCGAAATGAGCTTAGGATGAAACCGGGTCATAAATGATCCGTTAGTTAATTGAAATGGTACTTGGGATGAATTCAAAATTTCTTGGGATTTAAACTGTACCCTTGGACATCAATACTTTCCGTATTAAGTAAGTCTTGTCCTCTTATAAAAACACTCCATCTCCCGCGTTTGCTCAAACATCGTTGTCGTCGAAAACATCCTTCCTATTCGAAAACTTGCTTCATGTTCTAAACCCAGCAATAGTTGGTTTGTGGTTATGTTGTCCGCTCTCACATAATTTCTAGACAGCAATGAAGAAAATTAGAGGACTTTTGATGGAGGCTGTGCAGTGAGTTCGAAAGAAAGGACGTGTTTTTCACTTTATTCAAGCTAGATTCATACTGCTTTTGCGATAATCGTGGTCATATTTTATTCTCCCAGTGAATTTCAAAATTGGTGAGTTTTGAAGATGGAATCCTAGAATTTCATTTAGTTATTGTTGTTAAGCATTATAAATTAAGCTTGGTGTAAGGTTAATTATGCATGTTTGTGGATGTAATTAGGTGCAATTTGTCAATATATGTCAATTTTTTTTTTTACAAATTAGGGTGAGTTGTGAACTTATGAAGCTATTTTGACGAGTTGTGTAGATGTAGGGGCGTTATCTGTTGTTTTGATAAAGCTATAGTTTTGAGTAGGGATTGAATTTTGTATATGAAATACTGTTAATTTTATAGTGGTAGGGATTGAATTTTGCATCTGAATTATTGATAATTTTATTGTGGTAAGGATTGAATTTTGTATCAGAATTATTGTTAATTTTATGGTGGTAAGGATTGATTTTTGTATCTGAATTATTCTTAATTTTATGTTGGGAATTGAAATTGCTTAAGTAATGATGTTCTGTTAACAACATATGTAAATCTATGGACAGGTTGTCATTATGTTATGTACTATTGATTGTTGATGTGTGTGTATTGTGTACAGGATATGGTGCAATTTGTGGATGTAAGGTTAATTATGCATGTTTGTGGATGTAATTAGGTGCAATTTGTCAATATATGTCAATTTTTTTTTATTACAAATTAGGGTGAGTTGTGAACTTATGAAGCTATTTTGACGAGTTGTGTAAATGTGGGGGTGTTATCTGTTGTTTCGATAAAGCTGTAGTTTTGAGTAGTGATTGAATTTTGTATATGAAATACTGTTAATTTTATAGTGGTAGGGATTGAATTTTGCATCTGAATTATTGATAATTTTATAGTGGTAAGGATTGAATTTTGTATCAGAATTACTGTTAATTTTATGATGGTAAGGATTGATTTTTGTATCTGAATTATTCTTAATTTTATGTTGGGAATTGAAATTGCTTAAGTAATGATGTTCTGTTAACAACATATGTAAAGCTATGGAGCTTTGGTGACAGGTTGTCATTATGTTATGTACTATTGATTGTTGATGTGTGTGCATTGTGTACAGGATATGGCAGCCCAGGGTGTTCAACTAGCAACGAGAGAAGCAGAAGCGTATAGGGGAAAGGTTAACAACCTATCCCAAGCCCCCCCCCCCCCCCCCCGGGCACAATGTGTTAGGATTGATTAGGGAGAAGTTTAATGAGGTAGAGCTTGGTGCATTTGGGGCAACCTGTTTTGGCCACCTTCAGGGTGTGGATGAATTGGCCTTTAGTGGGCAATTGGTCCATGAGTTGTGGCTCCGTAGAGTGGGAAATCATGGAGTTAAAGACCTAGAGGGGCTGACCTATTTAATAGGTTGTGAATTGACCCGGTTCACAAAGCAAGACTTCTATCTACCGGGCTACGATGTGATGAACCCTATGACATAAAGGTAGAGCCACAAAGGATTAGGCTATTGAGGGAGTATTTTTTCGGAAAATTAGGGTTGGTAAGTGAAAGTAGCAAGGGGAGGAAAGAAAAGGGGAAAGGTGATGTATATTTAAACTAACCTAAATAATAGATTAATTTAAACCAAATTAAATTCACAAGCGCATGAATCAATTGTAGTAATATATGCAAATATGAGGTTGATCCCACAGGGATTGCTTTAAACCAATTTAACCGATTAATCACGCAAGACTATATTAAACAAACAAATGATAGATTGAATTGAATAATTGATTAAGACTATAATTAACAAGAAAAAGAAAAGATAATTAATTAATATAAACACATGACAAGAAAACCTAAGGTTATGAATTTGCCAATAACAATCTTATCTTTCCAAGCATATATTGTGACAACTCGTCCCTAGTTCTACAATTTTATAAATTTTAAATGTGGAAATTTACGAAAATACCCTGAGAGGCGAGGGTATTGACTTACGTTGACCAACGTATAGTGAGACGTATGAAATATTCCTTTAGCGTATTTCCGTAGTACTCGACAATACGGCCGCGTAGACGTAAGTAGAAGCGGATTGGGGTATTGATATTACCATTTATTATTTTATATTTTTTAAGGTTAACTTTGATAAGAATGGAGGAAAGGAGAAGAAGAAATGGGGGGAGAAAAAAGGGGAAAAAGAAGAAGGGCTATTGGCTGCCCAATAAGAGAGGAAGAGAGAGAGAGCTTCGACCAAGGGTAGGAAGAGAGAGAGTGAAGGTGACCAATCAGAGGAAGGAAAGGAAGAGAAAGGATGCAGAAAAGAAAAAGGGGGGAAACCGGGTTTCCCTTAACCCGTGACCCGACCCGGTGAATTCTCCCATCTCTGACCACCTTGGATGACAAGGTTAGTGTCAAAATGACCCTTACCACAAGACCAACCGATCCCTTTTCCATTTTCATGTGAAAATTGGGTGGAAATTGGTGAATTTTGGGTAAAACAGTACAAAAAGGGGCGCACGAGTTAGGTTCTATTCCACCACGATATGAAACTACCTCCTCTAATTACCACCACCAATAGACTCCCCTCAACCTCAGGAACAAAGCCCACACACTTGTGGAGGCGTCGGAGTGAGCATGGAGGTCGAATCAAAGCACACCGTCTTTAAGGGTTCAGACATATTTATGTAAAATTGAGGTGTTTCTCAGCCAAATTGGCCTTGGTCACAGGTATGTAACTTACTCTATTCATTGAGATCTTCATTCCTGTAAATTTTTGTAAGTTTTGGAAATAGTTGGATTTTCCGGCGAGTCGGGGCGGCCAACTGTCACCCACAGCGGTGCGTGGCCAGGGGACCTTAGATGTCATCCTTAGGCTAAATTAGATGTCTTGAGTTCAATTTTGGCAATTATATATTGTAGGTTGATTATTTGGACCTAAACTCATTAGGATACGTTACTTGGTAAAGATATGAATCGACGATCCAACAGTTGGATCGTCACCAAACTTTAGTATGTTATAGTACATAATATTTGAGGATCATAGGAACTTATAGATTGGGAATCCGATTTAAGGATCTTTCCGAATTGGATTTGTAAGTTCATAAAATAAACGTTAACCGCCACCTTGTTTTGACTATTGGTAGAGATCCAAACGTTGGATCATAATGAAATTTTAGGATGATGTTCTATAAGCATAATGTGGATCTTTGGAAGTTACGGATCGGAAATCCGAGGAACGGATCTTCCGGATTGAATTACGTAAGGTTGTGGACCCTACTGTCGATCGTTGACCGACAATCAACTTTTGGTCAATGGGGCTTAAATCACTCTAAAACATTTTAGGGATGTATTTTACGTAAATTACATGACTTATTGATTAGAATTCTGAGATGTGGTTTGATAATATTCCTAGGCGCCGATCGTTCGAGACGCTTCGATGGTTGTGCTAGGAAATTGTAGCACAGACTCCAGGTGAGTGGATCGTTTCCTTTTTATCATATATATATATGATTGACAATTCCATAAGCATTTATAAATTGATTATTGCATATAATTACTGTGAATACTTTGAAGTGCTTATTCGAACTACGAATGACTTGATCCCTATTTAGGGTACGTAGGCAATCTAACGAGACGTTAGATGCAGTCATACAATATTTGAAATAAAAACCTTGTTTGGGAATTGAGTAATGTGAAGGAGATTGGTGAAAATATGAGTTTTAACCTTATGTTTTTAGTGATTGGTTGTTGGTCATAAATCAATGTGGAAGGAATCAAGAAACTGAAATAAGGAAACGTAAGTAATGATAATTAATTAAACTAGTGTTTAGTTGGACCTATCCCCGATAAATATATTCCGAAAATAAGTAATTCGGGAGTAGGGCATTATAGATTGTGCATTTTACGCCACATTATATATATATATTAGAGAAATACTATGATATGGTTGAGTTTTAGATTTGCATTATGGCATATCCATGTGTATACTACCTACACAAAATTATTATGAATGCTTTGAAGTGCGAAGATGAACGCGAACACACAGGTAAGTTCAGGTGAGTTATGGTATTTGTTAAAATGATTGAGTTATGGCATGATCACATTATGTTTTAGGCAACTTCGACATTGTCGTACAAGTTGCCTATGAGTTGTATATGTCACATGAGATGCATTTAGAGCTCATAAACCTGCACCCTAGTGTTAGTGCTTCCGCCCGTGGCCAGGGCACAATCTTTCACGTGATGTTCAACTCCTGCACCTTCCGCTCACCTTGGATCCAAGATAGGTGCATAGTCCTGTTGTACAGACCACTACAGGTGGTTCCGACTCATAGGTGACCCGCGAGTATTCGCACAGTCTTCATGTGATTGTAGCACTTGAGCATATTTATTTACACCCAGTCCTGTCGTACAGACAACCTTAGGTGGTTCCGACTCGTGTGCAGGTATACTTATTGAGCTGTGGATAAGTCATACAGGTCACTATAGGTGACTCCCGACTTATAAGCTAGCATATGTGATGAGATATGGATAAGTCGTACAGGTCACTAGAGGTGACTCCCTACTTATGAGCTAGCATATGTGATGAGATATGGATAAGTCATACTTGTCACTATAGGTGACTTCCGACTTATGAGTTAGCATTGATTTAGGAGATATGGGTGCAGTCATACAGGTCACCATAGGGGGACTCCAACTTGCGTTTTAGTATGGGTTATTAATCACATGATTATTGATATTGATCATGAGATGATGTGTTGTGGTATATTTATGGTTTACTGTTGATATACTTTTGATTTCACATTGATACGTGGTATGATTTTCTGGAAACTACGCAAGTGTTGCAGCAAGGGGTTATAATGCTTTAGATGGTTTCTATTAAAATTTCATTTCTAGGGCCATTCACCCTTGTTTTGTTTTCACCTTCCAGGTTTTATTAGCTGAGTTGTCTTATTGTTGAAAATTCATGGCGATTCTTAGTATTGGAGATTCTTTTGAGGGTACGATTCTTAATCCACTCTGCTGTACTTACTTATGCTCTAACATCACGTGTGAAGTGGGTTCCTTCCCGCCCACCAGCGCACTCTGGTATTTAGGCACTCTTAGGTTTAAATTTATTCACATTTTTCCACATCATCATACCTTACGGCTTCGTCACCCTCCAGGTGTCGGCCAACATAACTCGATTCGGAGTCCTAGTGGACATCCTGAGTCGGGGTGTGTCATATATCGCATGCCACTAGGAAAAATGGGGAAAGCCTCCAAATATTCATTCTCCCCCAGCTGCACAATTCTGATGCGAAAACAACTTTTGTGGGATTGATTTGTAAAACTAGATGAATGGCTTCATGGAAAATTATGAAATTCATACACAACGATCTTCAGCCTCTTGGATTCCTTCTCCAATTGGCCTTGCATCAAAACTCCCCCAGAAAATCGAATTATCACCAAAAACGTTCTAAGTGTGTAGTTTGGCTGAAATTAGGAAAGTAATAAGGCTTTCTTGTAATCAATTCCTCAACAAAACTTAGGGATAATTAACATGAAAATATGATAAATAATGCACCTATCAAATACCCCCAAACTTAGCTTTTGCTAGGCCTCGAGCAAAACAAAATAAAAATAACACCTTCCATAAATTAGACTTAGTGCAAGCTAACAATGGTCACCAAACTTAAGAGAATTAAACACTTTTCAAAATAGAATTAACGAAACCTTACACAACATTCTCAAGTGTAATGAGTAAAATGACCAATAACAATACAACTTACTCAACCCAGATAGGTATTTGCAAACCAAAGCTTCCACGTCAAATCCTCTACCATGAATATGACTAATAAAGAAATCACACATTAAAGGGCAAAGTGTTTCACTCAAATCATGAAAAGCAATATAAAGCCCCATAAGCTTGCTCTTCACATTGTCTCTCCACTAATGTAAATCAATGCAACACCAAAGATCAAAGGTCTTTATAAGGGTTGTAACATTAGGCTAGGGTATGAACTATCAAAGGATAGAGAAAAACTAAAGCTTAAGAAATATCAAGATATCTTCATAATGTGATTCAGTTGACTCTCTTTTGAAACTTGGATCTTCTATTATTGGCATCCAGGACTCATGTCAAAAGGATGGAACCATTTTGAACTCTTCTTTTCTAATTCTTTTGATTTTTTTTTCTCTTTTTTCGATTCTTTTCTTTCTTTCTTTCTTTTTTATTTTTTCTTTTTTACACAATAATATGAATAATAATATAACACAGGGTACCTCAGTACACGTCACTTCTTTATTGTAGAACCCAACCTTTATCTTCCTTGACGTCCACTTGGTATCCCTTAAACTATAGGGTATGGCTAATATAGGTTAAATAGGTAAAGGGTGAATTTGAGTAATGAAAGAAAAGGCTAAGTGTTTGGCTTCAAAAGGGAAACTAGGGATAATATAATAAAAGGTTGGTTAGAAAAGCTCAAACGGTACAAAGATGGCCAAAATCATCTCTCTAATGTTGCATGATTTAGGATTTCGCCTCAAGAGATATTGAAGCAAGTTCTAGAGAATGATAATGCTATCATGAAACTCACAAGAAAGAATATGCAATAGGCTCAAAATCTCACAAATGTTCATTAAGTTTTCACTTAAAATCCACATACAATTCTCTGAGTTAAGAGCTAATCATGCTAACGTTGGTTATTTGTATAAAATAAACTTGAGAATGATCATGTAAGAATTTGATTAGCCATATAAAACAACTGAAATTTCACATAAAAAAGAGCCAATTCAAATAAGCGTGTGACCTAGAAGAAAACGAAGTATTATCATTGACTTATGGAAGATCTAACTAAAAAAATGACTCAAGAAAAATAAATCTTTTTGATTTTTTGACTTTTTTTTCTTCTGTGGATTAATTTTTATGACAAGAAATTTTGAAAAGTAATGCTCAAATGCCAAACGACTAATTAACAAGAAATTTTGAACAAGGAAACTGATGGACTAAATCAACAAGAAAAACAAAATTTGAAAACATGATGTAACCAATTTTGACTAACTTTTGACTCCCACTCATGTACCCACCGTACATGTCACTTTGATACAACAAAATTTATTAAGACAAAAGAAAACTAAGCACCCAATTCGACTCAAATTCGCAAAACTGAAATATGTCAATGATTTTTTACATGCTTTAATTCAATTAAAAACTTCAATCTCCACCCCCAAACTTAAATTAAACATTGTCCTCAATGTTTAGAACATAGAAAACATAGCAAATAATACATTTAAAGATAGGGTTTCGAAAACTTCCCCGGATTTTTCGTTGGAGCATGAATGAACAACATTGAAGCATGATACGAATTGCCATATAACGAACTCCCCCAAACTTGAATCTTGGACAGCCCATGTTCCCGCAACACAAGAAAGAAAATAAAAACTTAGTCCCAAAAAAAAAAAACAAAATTAAAAACTACACAAACAAATGAAAAATTTAGAAAGCTTGGGCTGCCTCCCAATAAGCGCTTCTTTATAGTCATGAGCTAGACTATGTGGAAATTAAGTGGAGAATGGTGGATCATTCAAATGCGGAACCACTCCATGAAACTTCTTCTTTTTCCCTTTCTTCCACCTTGTAGCTTTGAAATTTGGTGTCGATAGAAGGCAATGAGGCACGGCATATGTTTGCTGCTTCTTTAATTTCAACACTCGAGACTTCTTTCTCTTCTTCATTTTTTTCTGTTGTCTCTTCCACCATATCTTGGCCACCGTACTGAAAGTGAGTTGAGTATGCGTAACTTCAATTTTTTGTTCAATTCCAAACTCTCTTTCATAATTTAGAATGAAAGAATCATCAGCATTTGGTTCAACGGAATCTGTCATGTAGCACTCTGTAACATTTGGTAGAGGTGGACTTGGTTCAAACAATTGAAAATCCAACGACTTGTCACATCCCTTGTGTCTTTCTCTGTCGTCTCCCTCCTTTTGGCTTCCTAACTCTATGTTTGGCTCCTCCTTATTTGGATTCGTGAAGCCTTGCAGAAAGGGCAACTCCTCTTCATAAGTCGGAATTTTGGAATATGGGGTGGCATCATCATCTTCATCTTTAGTTCACCAAGCTGGTTGTACATCTTTTCCTCACTCTCGAATTTTTCAGTTGCATTGACTTGTACATGGCATACACTTTGCTCAATTGGATTAGCTTCGAGTTCGCTTGAAAATATTTCTTGGTCTCTTTCACTCCATATTGCAGCAATTTGACCAACTTGCTTCTCCAAATTTGCGATTGCTTGGGCATTTGCTTCCTCCTTATGTTGGAGAATTTGCAAAAGTTGAGTTGTTGTTTGCTGATACTGCATATTAGTTTGAACCATCAATGCAAAAGCTTCTTCCCATGAAGTTTTCTTGGATTCCACAGATGTGGCTTCTTGTATAAACTCTGAGAATTGAGCACCAGAAAGCCAATTTTCCGTTGGAAATTGTTGATAAGCCATATCTTTCCTCGTACATGAAACAAGTCAAAAAGTAAAATGACTAACAACTTATAAAGAAAACAAAAAACAAAAAATCAAAATAAAAACTGCAGTAAAAAAAATATTAAAGAGGAATGAAAAGTAAACCAAATGACTAACAGGAAACTATGAAGAAAGGAATCCCACAAACAAAGGAATTTCAAAACTATACACTTGCGGCAAAATTTTTAATTTTTTAATTTTTTTTTATTAATAACACAGCAAATAGAAAGAAAGAAAAATAAAATCACTACACAAATAAAAATAGAAAACGAAAAATAAATTTTAGTAAAGCACAATCAACAAGCCAAATTGGGATTAAGGGGCCGGCAACGGCGGAAAAAAACTGGATGTATATTTAAACTAACCTAAATAATAGATTAATTTAAATCAAATTAAACTCGCAAGCGCACAAATCAATTGTAGTAATATATGAAAATACGAGATCGATTCCATAGGCATTGCTTTAACACCAATTTAACCGATTAATCACGCAAGACTATATTAAACAAACAAATGATAGATTGAATTGAATAATTGATTAAGATTATAATTAACAAGAAAAATAAAAGACAATTAATTAAAATAAACACACAACAAGAAAACCTAAGGTTATGAATTCACCAATAACGATCTTGTTTGCTTTTCTAGAGCCAACTATTATCCAACTACCATGCCAATGTTAAAGGTTGTTCTTTCTAAGGTATGAAATGGTCATACATCAACTCTTGTATGTCTACATGATAATTATATCCTATTGGTTAGGCATACAATTAAACACATAAAACCCCATTAAGTGTAGAAGATCATGTCAACCAAGTAGGACTAGCTTGATATTGGTCATCCTCACTAGTTTGTCTACTCTTCTTAATCTTAGTTCCAATAAACCTAACTGAAAATATGACTTTTAGCCCCTGAAATTCAATTTTCTCCACATAAAACCCGTCATAAATTTTTTAATCAAATAAAACTCATTAACTAGATTCCACATCAGCAAATTCATTAATTATATTTGACTTTACACATTTAAAAAAAATTTATGCCCAAAACACCCCTATTTGAATCTTTGTAAGGGAGAATTAATGATTCTACGAAAATAATAATTAATAAATTTATTGCCTAATATATAATAACAACAAAACATGCCTAATATATGTAATAATACATGCTTAGTTAAGTCAACAAATTATATTTTACATATAATTGTAGGTAAATTATTTCACACACATATATGTAACCACAAAAAATAAATAAATAAATAAATGCCTGGTATACGTAAAAATTCATGCAAAATAATTTACCCACAAAAAATGTTATTTGATTCAATGAACCTACTATTCAAATTTTAAAAATGTTAGATTGCTTAAAAAAAGAAAAATAATTTCTCCACTGACACACCCCGACCGAGGTCAAGGCATGCTGGCCGTCACGTGAGAGTGACGTAGCCATGTGCACAGTGCGGAAGCGATAAATATAGCAAACATACGAATAATTAAAAACCATATTACTAGTGTGCATTTCTAAACAAAAAGTGGTAGGAGTTAAGTACAACAGTAACACTCCTAGTCAGAGCATAAAGTCTAGGTGCAGTCCAGTAGGACAAGTACTAGTTATCAGTACCAGGAATGTCCTACTATTATATGGATAGGTCAGAACTGCCGACGTCCTCTCTATCCACCAACATCAATCTTACTTAAAACCTGGAGGGGCATAAAACAAAAAACGTGAGTAGGCAAAAACAAATGTTTTACAAAATCATTTCATTTATCAACATATCTAACCCCTCGCTGTAAAACATGTAAAATTTTCCCATAATCAAGATGTAAGCATATACATACATATATATATATATATATATATATATATATATATATATATATATATATCTCTGAAATCATAACCATTCAATTCATGCTTCACATAATCATTTTCATATGTATGCCATGCCAAAATATAATAAGTAACAATCCAAGTAATAATGATTTCATAGAAGTATGACATGTTAGCCGAAACTCCTGAGTAGTCTGTACGGCTAAATTCCTAGTTCAAACTCAATCTAGCCGGAGTCACTACTATGACCTATACGGCAATATACTGCACATAAGTCGGAACCACTAAAAAGGGTCTGTATGACAAGATTGGGTAAGATACAGTTATGCTCAATTCTACTTTCTCAATACTAGCCGTGCGATAATACATTAGTCACCAACGAGTCGGAACCACCTATAGTGGTCTGTATGACAAGACTGTGCACCTAATTAGACCCAATGTGAGCATCTGGTGCAGGAGGTGACCTAATTTACAAGCCTGTGCCAACTCTCTCTAGCTAAATTGCAATCACCCGAGGTGCAGGTTTATGAGCTCATTGTTTCTCAGTCACATCTCATATATCCAACCAAACATATTCATCACGCTACTCAATTCTTCAAATAAACTTATATCTCATTTATTTCATGTCATATATTGTATGGCTGCACCTAACATTTCGTTAGGCTGCTTACGTACCCTAAACAGGGATCAAGCCGTTCGTAGTTCACATATACCAAACATAACTTACTTGTACTTACCTGTGCCTCCACAGCACCACAATTATATATATATATATATATGCAACCATGAAATGCATATTCAAAATATAATGGCATTTGGTATATTATTTCAAAGCATATTTTCATTTAAAACACATTTCTGGGAATTATATCAAGTATATAATTATATACTGAAAACAAAACCCCACTCACTGATAAGTCGAAGGGTCGTAGCCCCCGATTCCCCCGTGGATACGCTCGTCCTCGGGATAAGTCTCACCTATATGGGAATAAACTATAAATACGTTATTTTAAAGCACATAGACAAAACTAACTAATAACTTCTCATACATTGCTCAAAATGGGTATATGAATATACCACAATGATCTACTCGACGTCGCGGACGTCGAGATATTTTTAAAATAAACTCATAGCAATCAACTCGTAGCACCACGAGGAACACAATGATGCACCCAAAACCTTCGATCTGTGGAGCTTGGGGTGGTCTTGAAGCTTGTCCGTACGAATGGCAAGGAGAGAGAGTGAAACCGGGAGAGAGTACAGGAGAGAGAGAGAGAGAGAAGAATGATGTGTGTGTGTGTGTGCGTGGTCCTCAAGTCACCAACCACATCTCAAAATTTTCTAAATTCCAATTGGGTCCAAAATAATAGTGACTTAACACATTGGCCCTTAACCACACATAGCCCCACGATGCTCCAACGCTCAAGGGCATTTTTGTCTTTTCACATCAACGATAACAATGATTCCGGGACGGGCTGTCACATCCACTATATGTAAAATATATGCAAAATAATGTACTGCATAAAAAAATTATTATTTTATTCAATACTATTTTACCTATTGTTTTGTACATATAATAATAAAATGTGCCCAATATATATGATGATACATACAAAATAAAACACCTACAAAATATATATTATTTGCTCATCATAAATTTACATATAGGTAGATTAATTAGTATGATATATTTGATCATATATGCGTAAATTTTAAAGTGTAAAAATATCTACTTCAGATAGATTTCGATTTCCTTTTACTGTAGGAAATCTGAAAAGCTATCCTTGGATTCCTTTTAAATCCTACCCATGCACTTCCCTTCATCATTCAGTCTTAGCTATTTTTTTTCTGTATGTTATGTCCCCCCCTCAATCAGAAAAGCATCTATCTCTCTCTCTCTTCTCCCTCTCCCACGCCACATTCTTCTTCTTCTTCCTCTCTGCAACAACCACAAAACACACCAAAACTCACAAACGTGACAAACCAACTACATCATCATGCTCATCTCAGTCTCATGATCATAACCATGTCCTTGAAATCTAGTGTGGACGAGTTTTGACTCACCAACTCGGAAGGTCCGACTCGGCGAGTTTGATACTACGGTTTTCAAGCCATGCATGGCTAAGGTAAGCCTTAAGAAACCCTTAGAACCTTCATTTCACTTCTATGGGTTGTTATTGATCCTTTGTTTGTGTTTTGAACGTGTGATTTTACCTAGAAACTCAAGAAGAAGGAGAACCCGAAGTTTTTCGTACAAAAACCGTGGCCATTTAGTCACTTTCAAACCATTTTTCTGGTCAACCTCAACCACAACTGGACTTCTTCTAGGTACAAACTTGTTCTCTACATTCCTAACTTCAAAATGGCTTTTGAATCACTGAGTTTGGTTAAGTAACGAGTTAGAAATCAACTTTGGAAGTTAGGAAGAAAATTTCAGTTTCTGGAAAATTTGTAACCGTGGTCGTTTGGCCACTTTCAGGCCAAATTTTCGAACAACATAGACTAGATTCGAACTTTCTATAAATGAGATTGGTAGATCACATTCCTAGCTTTAATTTGGCTTTTGTAGAAGTGAATTTGGTTGAGAATCGAGCTCGTTATGGGCTTTGGAAGTTAACCCAAAAATCTGCAAAACTGCAGATTTTCGCGAAGAAGGCAAGTACAATGTATTTGCGGGGGCGCGTGGGCGCGCGTGGACCGCCACTTTGGGCGGCACATGGGGGTGTGTTCAGCCTCCGGCTGGCGCATGGTTCACGCATGTGCGTTCGTGTCGTCGAGTAGATCGATTTCATATATTTTTACCCTAAGTTTAAGCAAACTATGAGGATTTTATTTAGGTTTCTGTTATGTGCTTTAATTAATGTTATTTAGTTATTTCACATATAGGGGAAACTTATTCCGAGGATTTTCGAGGCCAAGCTAGGCTCGGGGGCTACGACCCAGCGACGTACTTGTGAGTGGGCAGTTGTTTTATACCTATATATATTTATAGTTTCCATAAATGCATATTTATGTCACTTTTACGCCTATTTTGCCTAGTATCATTATTGTGATATAAATTATGATAAATGCTGCTATATGGTTGTGATATTACTATCATGGCATTCATACGTGCTTGTGTACATGCTCATCTTGCTGCACCCGGTGTTAGTACTCGCCCCAGGGCAAGGGCAAGGGCCAGGGCCAGTCCTTCACGTGTATGTTCACATTTGCACCGTTCGCTCACCTTGGATCCAAGTTTAGGTGCCAGTCTTGTCGGGTAGATTGCATTAGGCGATCCGACTTGTATGTGATGTGCTTTTGCACCAGTTTTCACGTGATCGAAGTACTAAAGCATATTGATTACACCCAGTCCTGTTCATGTCAGAAACCATATGTTCGAACTTGTGTGTCAGCTTAGATGGATGAGCACTTAGGTATATTGATTATCACATGATTATTATTGTGGCATATGATACATCATTTACTTGGCATATTTCTGATTATATGGCTGATATATTGGATTTCATACTAACGTAGTATGTTTTGAGGAAACTATACTTGTTTTACGGCGAGGGATCACGGCAGTTCTGACATTTCCTTCTGACCCACTCAACTTTATTTTTCGCCCCTCTAAGACCTAGATAGTTGTACTCTCTGTGGCACTCGAGGAATCACGGCAGTTTTGACATTTCCTTCTGTTTAGATGTACGAACTTATCACTATCATGTAATAAGTGTACTTTGGTTGCTTTGACTACTCTTTCGTAGTCTCATTGTCTATCACACTCTGAATAATTGTAGTGGGTTCAACCCACGAATTGCGCACTCTTTCACTATTTAGTTCTAATTAATTTAAATTTTATTCACTTTTCGCATCACTTACCCTTATGGTTACGTCACCTCACGGTGACGGCTAGCATGCTTCGACCTTTCCAGGTCGGGGTGTGTCAGTAGTACTATATACATTTGAACATATATATGTGTATATACATATGTGTATGTTAGGGGTAATAATATGCAATAAATTATTTGTTCATTGTAATTAAGGTGAGTAATAATATTTATTGATTTATTTTGAATGTTGTGGTGCAAGTTGTAAATATTTTGTATTAATAGGTCAATTACTTTCCTACATGGCAATCACTTTTAAATTTGGGTTTTATTTGGATGTTTATAATTAGATGGGTTTTTATATAGAAAATAAGAGTTATAAGGGTCTATATCTAAAGAACCCTAAACCTAATTGATTGGTCATCCTCATAGATTTATCTAACTATCTAGATGCAAAATTCCTAAAGGTGATTAGTCATTAGAAATTCGAACCTAGAATAAAATACCCACAAAGATTAAGAATATAACATGACATATAATCGGATAATAATTAACAAAGTAATTCGCAAAATTCATATCATGGCTTTGTCATAAACCTTAGAAAAAACTTAGTTACACATAGAAATAAAAATAAAAGAAAGAACTTGTAGTCCATGGCAAAGCATGTCCCTAAGCTCTTCTTCACAAATTGTGGAGATGGTGAATGGTATAGTGGTGTGGGTGATATGGGTTATGTCTAGAGAGGGCTTAGGACACCTTATTTATACTAGAAAACCCCTAAAAGGTTTGGGAGAAACTCTCCTAAAATCAAACAAACTACTAAATAATTAATGACACAAATTATGAAAGAATTCTTCTTGGCTTGGGAAACACATCATCTGTCTTTCACGCCGGTTTTAGGGTCGATTTATCTTGTGGAAAATTCTTTAAAAATATGAGAAATGTAGCTTTACCTCTTATCTTTCCAAGCATATATCGGACGCCACTAGGAAAAATCGGGAAAGCCTCCAAAGCATATTTCTTCCACAGCTGCGCAATTCTGACGGGAAAACAACTTTTGCAGGATTGATTTGTAAAACTGGAAAAATGGCTTCATGAAAAATTATGACACTTGGAAACAATGATGTTCAGCCTCTTAGATTCCTTCTCCAATTGGCCTTGCATCAAAACACCTCAAGAAAGTCGAATTATCACCAAAAACGTTCGAAGTGTGCAGATTGGCTAAAATTAAGGAAAGGAAAGTAATAAGGCTCTTTTCTAATCAAATCCTTAACAAAACTTAGGGATAGTTAACATGAAATTATGATCAATAATGCACCTATCAAAAGGTAAAGCGAAGACCATCCCAAGAAAGTCAGCAAAAAAATATCAATGATTTGCGGCGAGCTTGAAAGGGCATTTAAGGAATGCAAGAATATGGGCGATGCTTTCAAGCTAGGGCTGATATACTTTGTCGAGGCTGTATTGATAAGGGTGAAGAACAATATTGTTGTGAATCTAAACTACCTCGTCTTAGCCTTCATGAGGTTATACAATTAAAACACAAAGGAATGAATAACTGACATGATTTCAACAGCGGCCATGGAATCGAACACAAAAGTAATAGGGCACGGCAACACCAGGATCTTCTTTAAACTCCTAGCCGAATACAACTACTCTATGGGAAGCATTATGTTGTGTGTTCTAGGGCTTATAGGGACCGGTGTTTTTATATAGGCTAAAAGCTAGGGTTTCCATCCATAAAGGAAACCTAAACTTACTTTATTAGCATCCAAGTCAAGTATCATAATCATATTCAATTAAGGATTTCATCAATCTTATTTCCAATATAAGACACCTTATATAGGATTGATATCTTTAAGAGATCAAATCACAATCAACATTATTCTCCAATATTACATTCCTATTACACGTAGTAGACCACTTAAAGGTCGATTGATATTGGATAAATCCAACATTCTCCCACTTGGTCTACAAAATGTAATATTCATGTTTATACTTGAGAATGGAGATTAATGTCACTTTAGTGGCCATGTAATAGTGATTACATCTCGTCCTTAATGCAGCTTCTGTCAAATGCATTTCTTAACATAGAACCAACAAGGTTGTAGAGTTGACACAACCCGGAACCTTCATAATCACACATGCTAAGATCCTCATTCACATGAAACACAAATTATGATCAAGAGATGGAACTTTAAATCAAACTTTAAATTAACCAGAATGTCTTACTTTATATCATCTTAGGTCCACCTTATTGTAACTCACAAGTTACACTTTATGCTTCTTTGAAGCCTTAAATCTGCCAATGCAGATATCCTTCATCTAATGAAACCATCATAACCTGTAGGTGTGAATACATCTCCAAAACAATCATGCATCACTTTCATTAGATCAATAATAATACAAACGATGTTTGTAGCCAACGGACACAACTGAAAATACCAAATAGGCACATGTCTAAGTAAAATATCCCAAAAACTTCATAAAACAAATTAATTCAACACTTGTAAGCAAGATGAATTAATATGTTTTTGACACGGATCTATGCACCATACCAGTTACTTTCATAGTGATTTCCAACACCTGCGGGCAAGATGGAAATCCTCATAACTGAGGTAGTGCATAAACCATGTCATGCTATTTAATATGCAATTTGATAACAACTTGATATCTGATATATATTTCATCAGATAATTGACTAGCACACGAAAAATGTGACTGAATGAATCGAACTGGAGATTAAATTGAATACATGGATTCTATACATACCTTATAGGTCTTTTGCAAATGTAAGGCATTACTAACACGAAATTCAAACTCCCACTGATCTGCAACATTTGCAAATCAATACTTAAATCATACTTTTGAAAATATGCCTTTGGGAATAGCCTTGCTTAGTCAATGAATGCGTATTACCTCAATGGAAGGTACAACTAAGCATGAAAGCATTCACTGCTGTTTACACATAAAACGTGCATCCAACAACCATCTTATATGTATTAATAAGTCCACATTTATGCTAAGTCCTTATGAGCCCCAAAACAAAATGATCAATCGAGAAATCTAAATGATTGCAAATAACAGAAATATGTACACATGTACTAAGTAGCCATTCGTGCAACTTCAACATATTATTGTTATTCGAGTAACACAAATTCATGGAAGATAGAATAACGTTTTAATAAATTCATGCAAATCCACTTAATGCTCAAAAACTCCCACCAAGTTTTCAGAGTTTATACTTGCAAATAAGTTAATGAGTGTGAAGCCCAATTTTCGTTCACTAATTCTTCCACTTGGGCAAACACTCTTTCAAAGATGTACCTAAATAAAACTGCTCTATATTTTGGACATAATAAAATAGACATTACAACCAACATAAAGTTGTCAAACAGAATTTCAGCAACGAGTTACACTTACTTTAGAATTTATCACAATTAATTTACAAGCTTGATTGCTACCAAAGTTATACTGACCAAAAAAAACATACTAATCTTCATTAAATAAAAATATAGAGCCATTTTGGGTCAAAATAGTAGTCTAAAGTCATGTCTCAAAAAGACCAACACAATCTGCCAGTAAAACTGCCTATACAAGCATGGGTTACTAGTAAATTCACCATAATTAAAATACATGGCCAAAAATTACGAAACTTTGCAGACACATATTAGACATTTATATGTTGAACATATCCAAAATTCAGGTCATTTGGTGACCATTAGATGTGTCATTCACCCGATTTAAATCAAGACACGCAATCTGCCAGAAACAATTATGTGCATCTATCATGAATTTATGCATCCATAACAAATTTAATTTCATATCATTTCAATTTTGATGTCCAAAGAAAACTTTAGTAGTCAAATTTCATCCTTTAAACCGACATCATAGTTCAAATTGAAAATATTTACAAGCATAAAATTTAAACAATGTGTACCTTAGCAATCCCTGATTAACCTTCATGGGTCCAATACTGTGCATCAATAAGTTTCATGAAGAGACACAAAATACGTCATGATGCAACCAATTTTCATGCCTTCAAACCACATCATTTTATGGAGCTCATTGTGGAAATATTTGTCACTAATGGCATGAAACTTTATCCCAATAAACTTCATGAAACTAAATTAATTTACACCTGTAGGCAAGAAAATTAACTAGTTTCTAGTACTAGATTTTTTGTCACAAAAGTACATGAAAAACTTCAACACTTGTAGGCAAGATGAAGATTTTCACAACTTATGTGAAATAAAACCCATACTATGCCATCTTAATTAAACTAAAAGAAGTAATCCACACCTGTAGGCAAGAAGATTATCCCTTTTATTCTAATTAAGATGCAAAGTTGACCGAAGTAACTCAAAACACAGTCCCATCATCAACTAAAATGTTGCGGCTTGCTTTAGTTGAAAAGACATTGATCAACTCTGCCCTGAAACAATACAAGAAGTCACATGGATTAATTAACTGCAAGTGACAAAATTATGATAACCTAATTCGAGCTTCGAGTCTTGCCAACAAATGGCACTAATTCCTTCATGACTCCCCTTGACATTAAATTAATCTCAAGAAACCTGACAACATACTTGAAAGAGATTAATCACATACAGAACAAGTTTCATTCCACCACAAGAATGTCAATACTTATCATTATGGAGTCAATTACTTAAAAGCTAAATTGCTCAAATATTTTCTTAAGTTAAACATGTTCCTTTCCTTTTTATACATTTCTTTCCATATTACAAAACTACTAAACATAGCATTAAAATCATGCATTAGCTTTGTAAATACCAAATTAAATAAAAGGAACAACCAAAATTATTTTCTTCCATAGAAAACATCTCCAATATGTGCCCTTCATTAGCCTTGAAAAGTTTCTTTTCTTCTCCCCTTATGGCACATAAAAATTTACTAACCAAGTATTGTTTAAATTCTTTAGAAATAGGAATAACCACAAACAATAATACATGTTTGAAAATTCATGCTTATCAATCACATACTTTGAATGGATAACATACCTCATGCCTTCATATGTTCACCACCTTTTACTAAACATATGTATAATCAAATGATTAACCAAAAAGCTATAATTCACCACATTCCAAGCTCATGGAAATGTTTAAAATTGCATCATCTCATACTTGCTTGAACCAAAATAGTCATACAAGTAACATTATACACACCATTTGCTTAACAAATGTTGCCAAAATATATATGACTTACTTTCATGTATAAGAAATACATAAAATTCACTGACAAGCATGTATAAAGTTGATCTGCGAATAACTTAACATATGCATCCCTGAAACACAACTTTAATATATGTTATCATAATCATACATGTAGGCACAATCTATATACCAACAATAGTACTGAGACAATTTAAAAGTGAACCAATTCCGTCTCCTGCATTTAAAAAGATGTCAAGCAACATTCGAAATCTCGTGTCCATCTCTTAATTGTAATAATTAGGTAATTGAAGTTGAACTTTATTCAATTTACCTCTCAAACGCTAAGCCATAGGTGACATATATGTTCTTGCACTTGTGTCGGAATATCCAAACTATTTTGACAAAATAGTCTCAAACAAGTATGATAATCTATGCATATATCAATGTTTCTCAGTATGCCTTCTTTATGCGTACAATTTGGATACTGGTGTTATAATAAAATTTACACAAGCAATACAAGCTCTATATGCATAATTGGCTTTTGAAAATTACATGTACTTGCTTAGATCATCAATCAATAGTTCTTCAATCCAATACAACCATTATTGTATATAACTGAACATGAAGACCAAAAGAAAATATCATACCAGGATCTCATATGTTGATGAACTTCCCCATTGGGCTTCCTCGATGGAGGAATCTCAAGAAATTCTCCAATGCATGGTTAGAACAAATGTAAATGGGTACACATGCTTACAAAAACTTGAGATTACAAATGTACATAACCTATACTTTTGCCAAGTTTTGTCACGTGAACTTGTGACCTTAGGTATAGACCCGTATTGGGCCGTTGTCATTGTCCACCTTGGACGCACCTAACATAGAAGTTCTATCACGTGTAATATAATAGAGCCCGCCTTGAAGCCCTTTAAGTGGTAGGCTGCAGCCGCTGGAAGTGTAAAAAGGGACCTTAACCTTCATGGCTTCAACTTATACAATAGTAGTACATGGTCAACCAAAATACTAGCATTAAAAATTGAAATAAAACTCTGAAATATTCCATGGTTTTCAATCGTACTTAATCCAATGAATTAACTAATCAAACTTTTCTTTACATCCCTTTATCAGAACCGTTGGTGGTAATCTATTTTGACTATTCAAATTGGCCTTTATTGATCAAGCGAGCACATGAAAATAAAACCTGCATAACCAGTGGCTCGACCAAAACTTATTATATGCAAAACAAAGGCCTTATTTAAATTTTATACTTCAATCCATGTTTGGATCCCACTGCAAAAATATTTACATATTAGCACGATATACATATATATATATATATATATATATATATATATATATATATATATATATATACTTCTCCAAATTCCAATATGATTATACGATTGAAACACGGTTTATAGCTATTTCTGATAAAATTTTCCAGATTCGTGCCATAAAATTAATTAGTAAGAAATAATCTTCATACCATGAACAACACAATCGTCAGCCATGTCGGCCTCTGCTCTTTAGCCGACCTCCATCTGATTTTTAATATTTAACAAACACTTGAATTTAGGATCAAAAGGAAAGTGATCATAGAATATGTGTGAACATATCATATTAGTACGCCAAGGATATGGAATCACACTGAATTTAAGACCAAAATCCAGTTTATGTATTTTGTGAAACGAATCTATGTATCGTCGAATTTAATAGGTTTTAATTATATAACCAATGGCTTTGATACCAATTGTTAGCCTTTATGAGGTTATACAATTAAAATACAAATGAATGAATAACTGACATGATTTCAACGGCGGCCATGGAAATTGAACACAAAAGTAATAGGGCACGGCAACACCAGGATCTTCTTTAAACTCCTAACCGGATAGAACTACTCTATGGGAAGCATTATGTTGTGTGTTCTAGGGCTTATAGGGACCGGTGTTTTTATAAAGGCTAAAAGCTAGGGTTTCCATCCATAAAGGAAACCTAAACTTACTTTATTAGCCTCCAGGTCAAGTATCATAATCATATTCAATTAAGGATTCCATCAATCCTATTTCCAATATAAGACACCTTATATAGGATTGCTATCTTTAAGAGATCAAATCACAATCAACATTATTCTCCAATATTACATTCCTATTACATGTAGTAGACCACTTAAAGGTAGATTTATATTGGATAAATCCAATAGCTCGACCTCATGGTGTATATGGATAGGTTCAACAGCTTTGCATGGGGATCCATCTCCTTTGAACAACTTCATGACAACCTCTCATTTGCTGCTTCAAGGAGAGGTTGAGGTAGAGTTGAGGGGAATGGCGAGGGAGATGAGGAGGAAGAAGAAGAAGTTAAGGGAACAAAGAGGGTGCATCGGTCAGAATAGGGTTGCAAAGGATTTTTGTATGCTTTTTAGGTAATATGTGTTGCTTTCATTGGTAATATTGACTTTATTAATGTGAGCGAATATTCATTTATTGACGAATACGTCCAGGTGTGGGCATACGAAGAATTTTTTGGTGGAAGACAACGAAGAAGTAGCCTATCCACAAGCAACTGCAGTTGTATATAACTGAAAGCCGAGAGGTATAACTGTATTGCAATACTTTGGAATTTTATGATTGAAAGTGCATATGTGTGAATATTGTATGTGTGAGAAATGTACTTATGATGTGTGCCTTTAAATGGCAGGCTGTGGGGATTAGAGAAATTGTTTTGACTGAAGAGGAAGGGAAGAAAATGTACTGAATATGGGGGAACAATGCAGACATTGTGATTGCTAAGAACTTGACTCTCGACACAAATAATGTCGGTGAGTTGAAAATGCAGGTTGAGGTGTCATTCGCGCAGTTGGCCCACGAGAAAGAGGGTAGTGATGGAAGAATTAAGGAGGGTAGTGATGAAAAAACTTGTGGAGGAGAATACCGAGGAAGAAGATGAAGGGAAAAAAGATGTGGAAGAATAAGTTGAAGAGGATGGAGAAGATGAAAAAGAGGGAGAAGAAGAAAAAGATGAAAAGGCAAAAGACAAGGAGGCAAAAGAAGAGGAAGGAGGTAAAAAGGAGAAAAAATAAGAAGACTAAGGTTGTCAAATTGGCAGCAATGTACAAACTGTTGTCAAAGAAGAAGAAAAACCAAAAGAAGAAGAAGATGACGGTGGTGAAAAAGGGGGTGATGAAAAAATTGTTTTTGGAGATAGGGGAAAATGTGGGAACCAAGAGGAACGTTGATGAGTCAATATTATATTATATATATTACCCTATTCTTAGTATGTTTTGGTAATTATTTTGGTAGAATTTTGATACTTTGCTTTATATTTTCAATATAGGACATTCAACTTCTTCTGAAGCAAAACATGATCAAACGGACGAATTTTTGAGTTATTCAAATTGGAGGACGTTTTTGTGTTCCTTCCTTGTTGGTATCAAAATTCAGCAATTTCTACCAAGCGGCTATTTTCTGGCGATTAAATAAAGAAGCAGTGTGCGTTGCAAGAAAGTGATGTTTTTGGGCTTAAATGCAATTTTTGGAGCCCAAGAAGATCTCAGATGGGTTTGTGGCCTTCGGGAGAAGTGTTCAGAATAGTCCAAGCTTTAAATCCAGCTATTTTGGGCCAATTTTAGAGCTGATATGGGTCTAAAACGTGGCTGTGCAGAATTTGGGCTGATTATCTTGTTCAATTTAGGATTATGTTTCCTAATTTATTTTAATTATTTGGTTTCTTAGTTTTATTTAAGTCCTTTTCTAGGAAGGATTGGATTTTCGAGGTTGTATAAATAAGCCATTGTGGCCTTCTTTTTCTTTACGCAAGATTGGAGAAGAGGAATTTGGCTAAAGCTTAGAGATTTTCAGACTTTATTCTACAAGGTGCTTTTATTCTTTTTCTAGCTTAATAAAACACTTTTGATTTTAATTATGAATATGTGTAACTAACTTTCGTTTGCTAGGGCGATGCCTTGAACCTTAGCATGAATATGTAGTTTTTATTTAATTGCTTATGATATTATGCACACATACTTTGAATTATTAATCACTGTGCTTAAACTATCTTTGTGTCTTAATGCTTGGTGACCATTAGGATGTTTAGATAAGTAATTGGATGCAATTCAGTCAGAATACCACTGGAGGATTGAGTATTGCTTCTTGTGATTGATAATTGTAATTTCACCTAGGGCGAATGCCACGTCTTAGGGGTTGCATGGTTTTTCAAAGGGTTTTCACAAAGTGTAATGAGTCATGCATGTTTATATTTGATCTGAATACTACAGATGGATTGCATGTTTGATATACATTCTAGCTTGAATACCACGAGTAGAATATGAATTAGGAATATGTAACCTTCAAAGTTGCATGGGTAATTCATAAGTAATTAGTAAATCTACATAGGATTGTTAAGGGGATGGCAAAACCCTAGTGCTTTTCCAAATTTATTTCTCAAAACCTTTTTGATCTGATTTCTTCTTAATTGGTTACTAGTTGTTTTTCCTAAATTATTTTCTATTAAATTCATTTTTATTACATTTAAATTCAAAATCGACCTTTTCCAATCTTTGTTTTCAAATAATTAACTAAGATTTTGTTTTGCATAAATTGTTTTAAATAATCCCTGTGGAAATGACCTTGCTTGAGTCGTTTATACTACAACTACCTTGTTCTCTTGCAAGTATTTTTAAGTGTTTTATCCCTACTTTTATAGGTGGTAAAACTCCTATCAAAGGTCTCGTGCACAAGGGCAACGTCAAAGTCTGTGGGAACCAAAAGGGGGCAGAAAAAGAAGATGAAAGTGGTTTTCCATACCCCTTCGATATTTGACATCGTGAGGATGAATGTGTGTGTCTGAAGGTATAACTTGAGCATCTGAGTTGCAACAACTATTGCCAAAGTTAACTTTTGAATTTCTGGTAGCTGGTTTCGGCATCGATGAGAGCTTTTGAACTGTGAAATACAGGTAGTTGGGCCCCCAGCTCTTCTTGTATGAGGGTAAAGCTTATTACTACTCAGATACGGCTGTTCGTCCAGTCAGGCCTTGAATCTTCTTCAGAGTAGTGGGGGACTTCATATTCAAGATTGCTTGGATTTGCCTTGAATGTGCGTCGGTGAACCTCGTCCCAAAGTGCATGCTTCTCTGCCAGAGCGAAAGAGTCTGCCAGAGTTAGATCTTCTTTCATGATCAATTCTCCAAACAGCGGGTGGTCTGTTGTGAGTCCTTTTTGGAAGGCTGCTTTAGCTATCGAGTCGTTGCATCCGACAATCTTTGTCTTCTCTACTTTGAACCTTTTCACATAGTCGCAAAGCAACTTCTTTGGGTTCTTCTTGACGTTGAACAAATGGTAGGACTTTTTCTTGATCGAACGATAAGATGAATATTCTTTGGTAAAAACCAAAGAAAATTCGTCAAAACTCCAGATGGATTATGGTGGCAGGGTGTATAACCAATCTTGTGCCTCGCCTTGTAGAGTGGTGGCGAATATCTTGCACATGAGATCATCGTTGTTTCAATAGAGGATCATTACGCTTTGGTAATGCTTTAGGTGTCCCTCTAGGTCTTCATCCTATTTGAATGATGTGAAATATGGCATGCTGAACTTGCATGGAGGCTCTACCTGCTCGATCTCGTCCATGAAGGGTGACCTGTTTATGTTGGTCATGTCCCATCGTAGTGCCTCGTTAGTGACCTTGTTATGTTGGAAATCATGCAATCGCTCGGTCATGAGCCTTTCTACTTCATCCTAAATTTGTCTTTGTTGAGGGTAACAGAGCTCTCGGCTGCCTCTGGTTGTGACCTATTGGTCTAGGCTGCTCTTCTACATGCTTGGTTCGTCTATGCCGTAGCTGCGGTACATATGGTTCATTTCTATCAGGCAAGGGAATTCTTTGCAGGCTGCTGGTTGAACTTGAATCAGACTGAGTGACTGCTTCTCTCCGTCCTTCATGCTGCCTACTTCGATATAAGGTGGAGGATACTCCTTGCGGGCTTAGCCGCGTATGAACACTTCACCTGGAAGGCTGCTCATGTTGACTATCGGAGTGTGGCCCCAACCGTGAATGTATGCTCGTATGTGGCCCTAGTCTATAGTGCACGATCCTCCACGAACTAAGATGGAAGTATACGCTATCTCAAATGCCCAATCGGGAGTGTACATTGCCCGAACGCTGGGTTCATGGCAAGTCGAGTGGCTGCTTGCCACAGCGCTGCTGGAAAGGTTCTTCGTCTGCCCTTGTCCTACTTTGAGACACCTCGTCTGGGGTACGTTGCATCTTGGTACGCTGCAAGAGTTGATTCACTAAGGTCGTCTACTATGTAAGGGCACTCGTCAATTCTATGACTTGTCGAGACAAGTGTTGTTCTTCATTTGGGTTGGGAAAGCTTGGAATGAATGCGTCTCCTTAAGCAGTGGAAGTGTGGTAGACTCTAGGGGCGAGATTTGAGTTGGGAAATGTCAAATCCGCAAATAAATGTGTTGAAAAAAACCCTTGGTTCAATTGTAAGCATAGAAATTTGAAGCCAGGATGATTAAACTAATCTTGGACCGATTTGGGCTGCTTAGAAGGCCACAGGAGCAGGCTGGGCCATGGGAGTAAACTGGACCGTAGGAGTAAGCTTGGTTGCAGGAGTAGGCTAGGACATGGGAGTGGGCTGCTTGGCGTGTGGCACATGTCGATGCGAGGCTAGGGCTCGACTTGGCAACGTTTTAGGTTCGTGTAGGGCTTAAGTGGCTCGAGCTATCTTGCCTTGGGCTTGGGCCCATGTAGGCTTGAATGGCATGGCTTAGCCCGTAGACCTTACCAAGGGTGGCTACCGTGGTGGCCAACCCGATGGTTGCCACGGTGGTGCCCCGTAGGGGTAGTGCCGCTCCACTCATCATTATGTTAAGCCTCATAGATCCCCGTGGTCCTAATCCTTGAATGTTGGAATTTCCGTTCGTCGAGGTTTCCGAATCTCTTGCCATTGTACTTTTCTTTTACGTCTTATCGAATAATTTTTAAAAATAAAAATTCCAAGAATAAGAACGTATGAAAAATCTACAAGCGAACAAGAAAATGAAAAACTTTGAATACAAGAGTCTTCTACGAGTGTTTGATCAAGACTCTCAATGAAAGCACCAATTTGTGGATGCAAATTTCTTCCTCTTTGTTCTTGATCAAAATTGCACCTACAAAACAAACACATTAGGTCCTGGTCAAAAGCCTCACACACCCACGATGTACTTTTCTTTTACGTCTTATCGAAGAATTTTTAAAAATAAAAAATCCAAGAACAAGAACGTATGAAAAATCTACAAGTGAACAAGAAAATGAAAAACCTTAAATGCAAGAATCTTCTACGAGCGTTTGATCAAGACTCTCAATGAAAGCACCAATTTGTGGATGCAAATTTCTTCCTCCTTGTTCTTGGTCAAAATTGCACCTACAAAACAAACACCTTAGATCATGGTCAAAAGCCTTACACACCCACGATGAATTGGGGGGGGGGGGAGGCTTTGGCCGAAGAACCTCTGATGCCAAGGTTAGAATTTTGAGGGAAAAGTGTTTGGATAATTTAGAGAATTTAGCAAGATTATTGAACATAGGTTTTGGAGAAAATGAGGTGTTTATATAGGGGTTTGGCAGGCCCCTTTGAGAGGATGGGGACCGTCCACTTGGATGGTTTATTGGGTGAGATTCATGATTTATTAGCGAATTAATAAATTAATTGAGTGATAAATGAATTAATTAGCTAATTAATATAATTTGAAAGGAATGATTCTGCTCGAGCGTAGGAGTTCTGGTATTCCTCAAGGGTAATTTTTTCCTTTTCACCCTAGAATCCACGTGTCGGCTCCATATTTTTCTTGATTATTTTTTGCTCCACACTTATCATGAACCTTTTTTATTATATGCCACAAGCACAACGAATGTCTATGTAACGCCCCGACCCGAAAATTTTATTTCGGAAAATGATTTCGATGGTAGGCCAAAGTTAAATTCTTACTTAATTAACTATCAATTTATCACAATTCTTTATTTCAATTTCTTAATCTTTCATAAAATCTAGCCCATAATTTACTTACCAAAAACATAAGATTTAAATTCCAAATAATTCACCAAAGTTTCTTTTCTTCAAACAAAATCGCAACAAAAGATTAAACTCAAACATTTAAGGCTGCATCTAACCCTTGTTAGACTGCCTACGTACCTTTGATACGGGATCAAACCTTTCGTAGTTCACATTTCATTTTCAATCCACTTCCGAAACTACTCAAGTAACCGAAATAACCAACATTGGGTTTCACAAATGACACATCAATTGGATAACAAGTTCATATTTAAAATATCAAAATTTACACAAAATGGCAACATTGGCCCACTGGCCACGCACCACTGCAAGTGGCAGTTTCTGCTAAACGGAAACCAAATTTTCCGACTAACTTCAAAAATTACCAAATTTTACACCCAAGTAGAATTCAATGAGAGAAACAACTTTCATACCTAAGCCAAAGTCCAATTCGGCCGAAAAACACCTCAAATCGCCCTCGAACCACCGGAAACCCTTGAATTTGGGTGTTCTTGATTCGACTCCAAAACCATTCTGACGCCCCCAACTAATTCATAGGCTTTGTTCCAAACCTCAAGGGGAGTCCAAAGGTGGTGGTAATTGAAGGAGATCATTTTGGAATTCACCGGAAAAAAAAAGGAGAAACCCGCCGGAACAACCATGGGTTTATGGCTTTGATTCATAAAATTGTATAAGAAATTTAAGAATATAACACCACAGAGATGTTGGGCTTGTTAAGAGCTTTCCATAGACACTGGAATCACCTCCAACGAATATCGGACAGGGAAGATAGGACCAGGTTAAGGAAATGGGTTGGGTCGGCGGCAAAAGGGATCCGGTTCTCTCCCCTCCTTCTCCCTCATTTCCCCTCCTTTTCTTCCCCCTAATTCGTCCGTGTCCCTCCCTTTTTTGTCCTTTCCTTTCCATCATAGCCATCCATTTCCTTCCATTCTTTTCTTTTCTTCTCATCTCAGTGCTCAAGAAAATCTGGAGCCTTCTAGAGGGGGTTAAATTTACAAAAATGTCCCTGACTCTAAACGCTAATAACTCATTCGTTATAACTTTGTTTCATGAACAGTTTGCACCTATGCACTCATAGGGCCGTGCTCTATCCAAATTTGACAAGAAATAATTTAATATGTATAAGTATAAAATACGACCTCGTATAATTACGTTATACCCACTAAGGTCATTTCCATCTTTTTCACTTATCGATAAATTTTACGACGTAAATTATAATAATTTTTGGTAACAAAATTTTAAAATTTCTCGATTAAATTTTTCATAACCATAAATCGATTTATTTCCAATTGTCTCCACATATTCATATATTTAAATTTTCAGGGTATTACATTCACCCCCCGTTAAAATAAATCTCGTCCCCGAGATTTCAACCATCGAGTTACAAAAAAAATTAGAACTATTGCCACCATTCCCTTTATAGTGAATAAAATCATAATCTTAGTCTACAATTTGATTCAGGCTCCAAAAATAAGCAACAAATGAATAATAATTGTGATTCTCACTCGCATTCTCAAATTCCCAGCCACACTCATTGGCAGAATAAATATCATAAATTCTAGCTAGACCCATTTGCAAAATAAAAGTCCATGTTAAGCCACAGTCCTTGCAGCCTAAAATAAATAATAAATTATCAAACTACATCTACCATTGGTTAGATAAATACTAACATTATAATCACAATCATTGGTAAACCATTTACCATCATTGACTATACGTTGTCATTACCACAATTCTTCCTCAAAATTTCTAGCCACAATCACTGGCAATACCCAACATCAGAATTTTTTTTCCATATTCATCATTAGCAAAGTAAATATCATACATTTCAGCCATAACCATTATCGGCCAAACAAATGTCAGAAATGCAAGCCATAATCATCAGTGGCTCAATACATATCACACTCACTGGGTAATGGAAAGAAATTTAAAACCAAATCCGCAATACCATTAACATTGAACGAAATCACAATTTATTCTATGATTTCATTCATTTCGACAATTAGATATATATATTCTTTCTTTTAATTGTCTTTATACCATATTTAGGACCTCGTATTTAGACCTCGTATAAATACTCGGGGGATTAAATGTAATTATGTAATAAAGGAAGGGGCAAATATGTAATAAGTGAGGAGTCTTTATTCTATAAAAGGACCCCTCACCCTCACAATTAGGGGGAGGCCATTTCTTAAGGCTACTTTATCCTTTCAAAGCTCTCACATTACAGAGCTCCCTCACTCCCCTCACCTCTCAGATAAATACATAATCGGTGTGGACGTAGCCTAAACCTTGGGGTGAACCACGATACATCTTGTGTTATTTAGATTTCATGCAGATTCACGGTCGAATTTAGGTTGTTCCAAGACCTCCGGTTTTGTGCATCAACATTTGGCGTCGTCTGTGGGAAACAACACAAAAAATCATGTCGGTTCTCTTTCATTTTTTCATCTCACCACCGTGAGACCTCATCACGGTCCACCGTGAATCTGCAGAAACCCAACACCCACACTTAGAGACACCACCATCTCTCTCTGGTTAGGCAATTATCTAGTACATATTGATATTATTATTGTTATTTGCATTCATCAGATCAATCAGAAATAAGTAGTGTTTGCGCCGAGCAGCACAAATTCCACCCCTCCCACCAACTCCTTTCATGCAAAGAAACCCTCCTCAGAGACACCAACATTGACATACCACCGAGGAAGCTCCTCACTAGCTACCGCCCCCAAGAATTTTCCTCTTCTAACGTGTACGTTGCAGCTAACTATGGATCCCGACGCTTCTCAGCTACCGACGAGGCCCTCCTTCGTAGTTCTGAGCTTGTCAGGAGCTCCACTTAGTCTTCTAGAAAGTTTAGTTCTTGCTGGAAAACTTGGCCCGGGACGACACCAGAGTATGGATGCTGATAAAGTCAGGTTGCGTGGCGAGCCAGTTTAGAATCTTGAGTCGGGCCATGGGCATGGCTCTCGATATTCTGCCCCTCAGGTCAGTCGACGCCTCCGTTGAGGTCAAGAAACAAGATGAGGAGCTTATGAAGGGGTAGAGACAGCGAAAAAGATATATAGGTGGATAGATGGATAGATGGGTTTTGGTTGGAGGCGGTCGTGACGTTAATGCAGAGAAGAATGAGCGATCGGTTGGCAGTCAGGTTTTCTCGCAAGGACCAATCCGGTCGTGATTAAAAGCTTTAAGATGGTGGACAGGGACAAGAATGGGTACATCGACGAGCACGAGCTGCAGCAAGCTTTGTCTTCTAGGTACCACACCAACTAAACACTCCAACCACAACCAACCACCAGGAAGAAAAAAGCATTTTTGTGCATCTAAATTTACCGTTGTGCCCTTCTGAGGTGACGTGGGGAATTTGATTTGACGGGAAGAGGGCAGAGGGCAGAGGCGGTGGAAAGGTGTAAGGGGAAGTGTGCAAGGAAGCTTAAGAAATGGAGTTTATCGGGAAAGTCGAGCTGGCTCAAAGACTACATTGATCAACTATCCAGCACCCTCTCGTCCGAGATATGTCATTTCGTAGCTCTGGAAGATTCTACAGTGGAAGTAGCTGCCAGAGCGAGGTGTCTATCACCGGCGATTCGAACTTGGAAACGAAGCGTGTCGGAGAAGAGATATCCGAGATGTTTTCAGTGGCTTGCAGGGGTATGATTGGTAAATTCAATAAAAAGACTACATCAGACAGGGATGGGGAACATGGGTGGGCAGAGAAGGAGTGAAGAGATAAAGAAAGGCAAATGGGTGGTGTCTGTCCAAGCTGCTGTCATTCTAAAGAAAAGCAAGGAAAGCAATGGCAATTAAAAGCTTAAACTCAGATGGTCTTCAAATGCCATAAAACATGGGTAGACAGATATAATTGCGGAAGACCAGAGATAATTGCGGAGGACTCATGGATCATGCAGAAAGGAAAAGCAGAAAGGAAAAGAAAAAGTAAAAGCAAAAGCTTCTGTAGCCATCTGCCATTCCACTACCCAACCTTCAATTGTGCAGATACTATCCCATTATCCAACCATCTGCCATACCCACCTTCTACAGCAGTATTTTTGAATGATATAATTTATTTTTATTATCTTTTGGAAACATCTGTATAAACCCCATCAGAGGGTAATATGTATAAACCCTATCAGAAGGTAAAAAAAAATGACAAAGCCCAAAATAAATGGGCTGCAATGTTTTGTGGAGGGCGAAGGCCCATAAGCCCAAAATAGCCCCAACCAGGTGATCAAAAGTACACCTAGTACTCCAAATTATTCGGCAACATGCCGCTATTACTACCAACCAGGTGATGAAATGTACAACCCGTACTCTAATATCATTTGGTAACTAGCCATTCATACCACCAACCAGGTGATGAAGTGTACAACCCGTACTCTAATATCATTTGGCAACTAGCCAGTCAGGCCACCAACCAGGTGATGAAATGTACAACCCGTACTCTCCTTCATGCCACCAACCAGGTAATCAAAAGTACGCCCAGTATTCCAAATTATACATGAGCATTACTCATGTCATTCATACATAAACATTCATGTGCATCACTCATGACAATCATACATAGACATTCATGACCATCATTCATGTCAACATTCATGAGCATCACTCATGTCAACATTCATGAGCATCACTCATGTCAACATTCATGAGCATCACTCATGACAACATCCATGAGCATCACTCATGTCAATCAACATAAACATTCATGAGCATCACTCATGACAATCAACTTCAAAAGCTTTATTTACAGAGCTCTAGCTTCAAAAGCTTCATTTACAGAGCTCTAGCTTCAAAGGCTTCATTTATAGAGCTCTAGCTTCAAAAGCTTCATTTACAAAGCTCTAGCTTCAAAGCTTCACTTGCAAAGCTTCATCTACAAAGCTTCAGTGCAAGGTAAACAAATACCACATCCAAACAACCGCCACTTCGGCCCATACATGGATTCAATTTGAAGTCTCCAGCCAATAGACTATATTGACCGAAGACTTGGGGGACTACATTATGTACCATATATTGGGCCTCATGAAAAATACTTGGGGGACTTAGCCCATTATTTATGTATTAAGGAGCGAACCCTTATTTTATAAAAGGGACTCCCTCACTTTCATTAGAGAGCACCCATTATTTATGTACTGAGGAGCGAGCCCTTATTCTATAAAAGGGACTCCCTCACCTTCATTAGAGAGCAACGCCGCCAGCTGAGCAACCGTCTCATCGCGAGCATCACTCCTAGCACATCATTCATGTATTGAAGAGCGAACCCTTATTCTATAAAAGGGACTCTTTCACCTTCATTAGAAAACAACGCTGCCAGCTGAGCAACCGTCTCGCCGCGAGCATCAACTCTAGCCCATCATTTATGTATTGAGGAGCGAGCCCTTATTCTATAAAAGGGACCCCCTCACCTTCAAGCGCCGCAAGCCGAGCCAACCAAGGTAACATAAGCCACAAGCCGAGCAGCCTCGCAACATGTGCTACTTCTAGTTGAGCATCATTTCAAATTGGGCACCACCTCATATCGAGTATCAGTTTTAGACGACATCTAATTACTTCTACCCACACATGGACTGAATTTCAAGTCTCCAGCCAAAAGACTCTCTTGACTGAAGACTTGGGGGACTACTATTTATACCATATTAAGGGCCTCGTATTTAGACCTCGTATAAATACTCGAGGGACTTAAATGTAATTATGTAATAAAGGAAGGGGCAAATATGTAATAAGTAAGGAGTCCTTATTCTATAAAAGGACCCCTCACCCTCACAATTAGGGGGAGGCCATTTCTTAAGGCTACTTCATCTTCTCAAGGCTCTCACATTACATAGCTCCCTCACTCCCCTCACCTCTCAGATAAATACATAATCAATGTGGACGTAGCCCAAACCTTAGGGTGAACCACGATATATCTTGTGTTATTTACATTTCATGCAGATTCACGGTCGGATTTACATTGTTCCAAGACCTCCAGTTTTGCACATCAACAAATTATTTCTCTTTTAAATTTCTTCAAAGTGCAGCCACATATCGAATATATTTTTCTTCCAGAGTACTATTCACATTTGATCAACCAAAGAAGTGAAATTTAAATATATTACAACTCTATTGGCCAACAAAACTAAACCTTACTAACCACATAGCCACGAGAATACGTGCTCGTCATTAGTTTTGTTCGCAATATCCAATCCAACAATGGCAACTCAAGACTATGGCAACCAAACCAATCAAATTTGTAATTATAAACTTTCCACGTCAATTCTTTTCATCAAACGTGAAGAAAACTCAACTAGGAAATCTTTTATATTAAACGAACTCAAAATTTCATTTAATAATTTTATTCATGTCCACCTATACTAAATGAAGAAATCTTCATGGTCTTTCCACCATTCCAATTATAATGGACAAACCATAACCTCAGTTTATGATTTCATTCCCATTCAATTCATCATAACTTTCATAAATATTAAACTTTCCAACCATAATTATCGTTGGCCATAAGATTTTAAAATTTCTAGCCACACTTATCATTGACAAAACAATGATTTCATCAATTTTTTCTTTTACCCCGATCAGTGACTAGTAGACTGGAAAAGATTGTAATATACCTGGCCAATACACATCACACATTTTTATCACTTCAATAATTCAATCTCACAGCCCACACATGGGCTTCTTCGTGGAAACATTGGGTCTTTGTGCCCACTTATCCATTTCTCACATTTCACGGGTCAATTCACCCAATCCCTCGTTCACAAGGCCACTTGGCCCAATCTCACATCCTCGGGCCCTTTTTGCCCAACCAAACATTCCTCCCATTCCACGGGCCATCAGACCCAAATCGACATCCACGGGCCATTTTTGCCCAATTCATCATCCACGTAACTTTTCCGCCCAAATTCAATATCCACAGGCCTTTTCCGCCTAATTCATTGTCCTCGCGCCATTTCCGCCCAAATTCAATATTTCTTAATTGCACAGGTATAATACGACTTTTCCATCTACTTGTCACAATTCCATAATCATCTTATTATTCATAACGCATAACATAATATCAATCCAATTCAAGAATAATTTGAATCTTTAATCAAACGCTCATATTCAAAGCTATACATAAAATATGACATTTTAAAATTTTCTACTCTCACTCAATTCAATTCACTTCATAGTGATTCACAATATAGACATTTCACATAAACTCATCATTAGTCAAAGACTTATGAAATAGTGCAATACCAGTACAATTCACAATTCATATCCACAACCAACAATAATATCTCAGACCGTAAGATAGGATCATTTGCTCTAATACCATTTGTAACGCCCCGGCTCGAAAATTTTATTTCGGAAAATGATTTCGGTGGTAGGCCAAAATTTACTTAATTAACTATCAATTTATCACAATTCTTTATTTCAATTTCTTAATCTTTCACAAAATCTTTCATAAAATCTAGCCCATAATTTACTTACAAAAAACATAAGATTTAAATTCCAAATAATTCACCAAAGTTTCTTTCCTTCAAACAAAATTCCTTAAGGCTGTATCTAACCCTTGTTAGACTCCCTACGTACCCTTGATACGGGATCAAGCTTTTCGTAGTTCACATTTCATTTTCAATCCACTTCCGAAACTACTCAAGTAACCGAAATAACCAACATTGGGTTTAACAAACGAACACATCAATTAGATAACAAATTCATATTTAAAATATCAAAATTTATACAAAATGGAAGCATTGGCCCACTGGCCACTCGCCGCCACCGGTGGCGGTTTTCCGATGAACGGAAACCTAATTTTTCGACTAACTCTAGAAATTACCAAATTTTACAAGAAATTAGAATTCAATGAAAGGAACAACTTTCATACCTAGGCCGAAGTCCAATTCGGTCGGAAAACACCTCAAATCACCCTCGAACCACGACAAATCCTTGAATTTGGGTGTTCCTAAGTCGACTCCAAAACCATTATGACGCCCCAACTAATGCATGGGCTTTGTTCCATATCTCAAGGGGAGTCCAAAGGTGGTGTTAATTAAAGGAGATCATTTTGAAATTCACCAGAAAAAATGAGAAACCCGCCGGAACAACCATGGGTTTATGGCTTCGATTCGTAAAATTGGTTAAGAAATTTAAGAATCTAACACCACAGGGATGTTGGGTTCGTCAAGAGCTTTCCATAGACACCTGAATCACCTCCAATGGATATCCGATGGGGAAGATAAGACCGGGTCAAGGAAACAGGTCGGGTCGGCGGCAAAGGGGATCTGGTTCTCTCCCCTCCTTCTACCTCATTTCCCCTCCTTTTCTTCCCCCCTGATTCGTCCATGGCCCTCCCTTTTATGTCCTTTCCTTTCCATCACAGCCATCCATTTCTTTCCTTTCTTTTCTTTTCTTTTCTTCTCATCTCAGCCACACACATGGCATAATCTCAGTGCTCCAGAAAATCCGGAGCCTTCTAAAGGGAGTTAAATTTACAAAAATGACCCCAACTTTAAACGCTAATAACTCCTTCGTCATAACTCCATTTCACAAACGATTTACGCCTATGCGCTTGTAGGGCCATGCTCTATCCAAAATTTAACAAGAAATAATTTAATATGTATAAGTATAAAATACGTCCTCGTATAATTGCGTTAAACCCACTAAGGCCATTTCCATCTTTTTCAGTTATCGATAAATTTTATGACATAAATTGTAATAATTTCCGGTAACAAAATTTTAAAATTTCTTGATTAAATTTTCATAACCATAAATCGATTTATTTCCTAAGGTCTCCACATATTCATATATTTAAATTTTCAGGGTAGTATAGTGTACTATTAGGAAAAACAACTTCAATCACTTTTTTCATAGATTTGTCTTGATGTGTAATTATTCCACTTGGAGCATGACAGGCATACAAGCAAGCCACTAAAACAAACAAATAAAGAAGTCGTTATCTTTCCTTTGAAATCATTCCATTTCCTAATAAAATTGACTGCACATGATGATTGACCCCCAAAAATGGAGCAAATGGCATATCGTACGTATTAGTGAAGTGTGTTGTGTCAAATGTTACAACAAACTGAATTCTTCATATGATGCCCTACTCCTTGCATCAGCCCAAATACATTTCTTATAGAACCATTTTTGTCTAAACCAATTGGATAAAAGAAATTTGCATTCTGAGCTTGCATGCTTATGGAGTAGTTTTGAATTGCAGTAGCATCCCCTTCTCCAAGTCCTAAGTGCCTAACCTTTTCAATATAATTTCTACAGCCTTTTTTCTATACATTCCATGTTGATTAAACCCCATCACTTTCTGTTTTAGTGCCAGAACTCACTTCAACTATATCATCTTCTTCAGTAACTTCATTAGAAAAAGTCTTAGTTCCTAAAAGTTAAAACATAATTATACAAGTTTATATAATACATCACACTATCAATGTAGATAAACTAGTTGTATGTGCAACACCACACTATAAGTGTTGCGATATGTAATACACCACACTGTGTGTCATAGCCCATCCCGAATTATTTCATCGACAATGTGAAATGTTTATTTTGCCCTTGGACGTTGAGATGTGTTGTGTGTGACATGTTTTTGGAAGTGGACCAATACATTAAGTTCCTAAGTTTTTGGACTCAATTAGAAGTTAGACTTTTGTTGGTTTTAGTTGGTGACAAGCTGGACCACACCCTCACACACACACACACCATTCCCGTGTACTCTTTCTCTCCTCCCTATCTCGGATTTCCTTGCCATTTCCGTACAACTTGTATGGACAACCCTCAAAACCTTTACAAACATCACGGATCGAGGTCATGAATGGTGGTTTTGGACTCCTTGCAAGCTTAGGAGTCAAATGGTGGTGGTGGTTGGACGTGAAAACCTCGAAAAACCGAGAACCCAGAATCTCAAATTGTGAGCACTATTCATGCAGTAGTGATTGTGGCATTTTCTTCGAGTTTTAAGGTTTTAGGACGTCTTCATGAATCTCGGGGAAGAAAGTTGGAGTGTTATGGATGTCGGGAAGCTTAGTTTGGCGAGTTTCAAATTTTGGTCGGGTTATCGAGGTTTCTCCGGCGAGATCCCGTGGATTTCAAGGCTTGAAAGTGGTAAGAATGTGTTCTACTCACTCTAAGCTTCATTTTGAGACGAATTTCATGAATTTTGGTTATGAAATGATGAAGATATGAAGTTTTAAAGTTTTTCCAGAAACCGACGATCGCAGCGGCGCCAGCGACGGTCTCCGGCAAACCAAGGAAGATGAAAGGGAATATCCGTCAAGTTTGACGGAATATTCTAACGGCTTCAAGTAACGCCGTTAATTTCTGTTAGGGTTTTAACGGAATATTCCAAACGGCAGTTAAGTTCCGTTAGGGCTGGCCGCACATGGGGGCTCGTTTGGCCGTGCCTTGGCCAGCGCGTAAGGGCGTGTGGGTGGTCGGAAAATTTTTCTAAAAATTTGGGGATGTTCTTGAGGTTGAGTAGGTCATGGTGGTATATTCAAATACCCCATTTGAGCAATGTATGAGAAGTTATTTCCTAGTTTTGTGTATGTGCTTTAAATAACGTTTATTTAGTTATTTTTCATATAGGTGAGACCTATCCGAAGGACGAGCGCCATCAATCGAGGCTCAGGGGCTATGACCCTTTGACATACCAGTGAATGGGCTTTTGGTTTTTCGTATATACCTATATACTTGAGATTTTTCCCAGGAATTGAAATTGAATGATTGTACATTTTGGAATGCCATGCAAAGTATCTGCCTATTTTTATTTATGCATTAGTAGTTGCATATATTTATGATTGGTGCTACGGACGCACAAGTAAGTGCTAGGTAAGTTCATAAATTAAAGATATGAGATTGCTTCAGTTTTGCGAGATATGATGTGATGTATTGAGAGCTCATAAACCTACAACCCAATGTTAATGCTCCCACCCAGAGTTAGGGCAAAGTCCTTCCTGTGATGTTCACCTTCCGCACCATATGATCACCTTGGATCCAAGTTAAGTGCACAGGCTTGTCGTACAGACCACTTTAGGTGGTTCCGACTCGTAGGTGACCTACGAGTATTCGCACAGCCTTCACGTGATTGTAGCACTTGAGCATATTTACTTTACACCTAGTCTTGTCGTACATACCACTTTATGTGGTTCCGACTCGTGTGCAAGATTTGATATGATTGAGATTGGTTATGAGCCATAGACTCAGCCGTGCAGGTCACGTAGGTGGATTCGGCTGATATGATATCTAGAATTGATATATTTTAACTGGATTACTTATGGCATTTTATTGAGATACTTTGGCATGGTATATTCCTATGGATTTTCATCCTGAGCATGATTTATGATATAGCATATATTATTTTCTGGGAAATTATACAAGTTTTATGGCGAAGGGTTAGCGCTTTTGATAAATGAAATGATTTTGAAAAGCTTTGTTTTTGCCCACTCACACTTTCTGTTTTGCACCCCTCTAGATTTTAGGTAGAAGTGCTTTGGTAGCTCACGGGGATTCTGATGGTGGTTCTGACAGAACATCACAAATATACGATCACTTTTGGGTGTCATATAATTAATACTTGTCCAGTCGGACTGCACTTAGGCTATTTATGCTTTGATTGTGTATTTCACACTTAATCTCGCACTAACACCTTATCTTAGCTAGTACTTTTAGTAGTTTGGTTTTTATTCACTCGTATTTCTCCATATCATTATTGCTTCCGCACTGTGCACATGGTTACGTCACTCTCACGTGACAGCCAGCATGCCTCGATTTTGGTCGGGGTGTGTCACTGTGAATACTACAAACATACATGGAAAATCAAATTTACAATTGTTCTAATAAGAATAATTACCTGTTCTGCTAACAATCATCATGTGGTTAGTATCCTTCAATTTCTAAGGTTCTTCTTCAACGCGGATAAATCTTGTCATATGAGAATTGATTTGTATTGTGATGGATAAAAGAAACGGGAAGTAAGAATCAAAATTGAAAGGGGAAGGAGGGAGGAAGACTTCTCGTATATCACAATCATCATTTAATTAACCAGTTTATCTTAATTATGATTTATTAAATAGTTTTTTTATTAAATTTAAATTCTGATTAATTTAAATAAATGTGGTTGTTCACATCATATGACACCTAGGTGCTATACAATTGAAGTATATAGTTGTATACAATTGAGGCATGTTGGCCGTCACGTGGGAGTGACGTAACCATGTGCACAGTGCGGAAGCAATAAGGATATAAGGGAATTTCGAAGGAATAAAAACCAAACTACTAGCAGAACTAGCTAAGATAAAATGCTAGTGCCAGATTAAGGGTGAAATACACAGCCAGAGCATAATTATTGTAGATGCAATCAAGCAAGACAAATGCTAATTATACAACACCCAAGGGTGATCCAACATTTATGATGTTCTGTCAGAACCCTTGTCGAAATCCTCGTGATCCACCAAAGCATTTTTACCTAAAGCCTGGAGGGATGCAAAACAGAAAGTATGAGTGGGCAAAAACAAAGTTTTTCAAAATCATTTCATTTCTCAAAAGTTCTAACCCTTTGCTGTAAAATCTATATAATTTCCCAGAAAATAATAATAATAATAAGTTGTGTCAGAAATCATACTCAAGATGAAAATCCATAGAAGTATACCATGCCAAAGTATCTCAATGCAATGCTATAAGCAATCCAGGCAAAATATATCAATGTCAAATATCACATCAGCCAAATCCCTCTAACTTAATCTGCACGATTGAGTATATAGCTCATAACCAATCTCAATCATATCAAATCAAATCCTGCACACTAGTCAGAACCACCTAAGGTGGTCTGTACGACAAGACTAGGTGTAAAGTAAATATGCTCAAGTGCTACAATCACGTGAAGGCTGTGCGAATACTCGCAGGTCACCTATGAGTCAGAACCACCTAAAGTGGTATGTACGACAAGCCTGTGCATCTAACTTGGATCCAAAGTGAGCATATGGTACGGGAGGTGAACATTACGTGAAGAACTGTGCCCTAACTCTGGGCGGGAGCACTAACATCGGGGTGCAGGTTTATGAGCTCTCAATACATTACAACATATCTCACATAACTGAAGTAACCTCAAATCTTTAATTTATGAACTTACCTGGCACTTACCTGTGCATCTGCAGCACCAATAAAAAATATATGCAACTACTAATGCATAAATAAAATAGGCAGATACTTTGCATAGCAATTCATAACGTATAATCATTCAAATTCATTTTCTGGGAAAAATCTCAAGTATATAGGTATATACGGAAAACCAAAAGCCCACTCACCAATATGTTGAATGGTCGTAGCCCCCGAGCCTCGATTGATGATGCTCGTCCTCAGAATAGGTCTCACCTATATGCGAAATAACTGAATAAACATTATTTAAAGCACATACACAAAACTAGGAAATAACTTCTCATACATTGCTTAAATGGGGTATTTGAATATACCACCATGATCTACTCAACCTCAGGAACATCCCCAAATTTTTAGAAAAAATTTTCAACCACCCACGCGCCGGCCAAGGCACGGCCAGACGCGCCCCCACACGCGGCCAAACCCTAATTGAAACTTAACTGCCATTAGGAATATTCCGTTAAAACCTTAATAGAAATTAATGGCGTTAATTGACGCCATTAGAATATTCCATTAGATTTGACGGAATATTCCCCTTCTTCTTCCTTGGATTGCCAGAGATCGTCGCCGGCGCCAGTTTGTGGAAAAATAATCAAACCTTCATATCTTCTTCGAATTTCAACCAAAATTCACAAAATCTATACCAAATTAAAGCTTAGGATGAGAGGAACAAAACCTTACAACTTTGGGGACCTAAGACCAACGAAATCTTGCCGAAGAAACTTTGATAATCTGGCCAAACTTGAAACTTATCAAACTCAGCTTCCTGACGTCCGAAACACTTCATTTTTCTTCTCCGAGCTTTGCGAAGACATCCTAAAGCTCACTAGCAGCTTAAAATCTCCTAAAAACTTCGAAATCACGAGTGCATGAATAGTAACCCAAAACTGGGTTCTCGGGAAAATGAGGTCTTCACGTCCAAATAATAGTATCAATGGGTTCCTGGGCTCGCAAGGAACTTGAATATGGTTTCCATTGGCTCAATCTGAGGACGGAAGTGAAGGTTCAAGGTTTGTTCATACAATTGATATGGAAGAATATGCGAGAGGGAGGAGAGAGAGTCAATGGGATAGGGTGAGGGTATATGTGTGTGTGTTCCAGTTTGCAGTCAATTAACCAAAACCTTAGGCCTTTTGTTCTAATTAGGTCCAAATAATAAGGAACAAAACCTAATGGTCCAAAACCTTAGTTTATACACACACACAACTCAATAATAAAAAGGGTATAATAGAAATTTCCACGCTCTCAAGGATAAATAATATATACGTACGGGACAGGCTGTCACACATCTTCTTTTGCAAGATTTTAGGGATTTATTATATATTAGATTTAGTTAGTAAATAAATTATAATAAAAATTATGTAATTAGAAATTAATTAAAATGGTGAAAAAGTGGTTTGATCAAATCTCTAAAAATTTTAAGGGCTAGTTTGCTAGTGTCATGCTTTTTAAAAATTGCTTCTGCTGTGCTGTGAGAATAAACAGTTGTAAAATAAAAGAAATTCACAGAAAAAGTGTCCGAGTGTTTGATAAACTTTTATATAAATAGCTTTGAATATATTAAACGACAAAAAATAATATAATAATTGTCAAAGATAATAATGTATGGGCAATGATTGTAATTTTGTAAAATAGGTAGGGGTATACTTGTTATTTGAAAATTTAATTAAATGGGCATAGATTACTATGCTTTGAAAATAAAATTAAAAAAACACTTTTTTTTTAGAAGTATAATAAACCCTTCTTCTATTTTTCTATGCTTTTCTACTGTCATGACCGCGTGAATTCGAATTTCATAGATGGTTAATCGAATATCTAATTTAACAAGATCTATAGTTGGACCGAAAAATAAAATATAGACAAGTTGTAATGACCCGTTCCCAATTTTTACGTTTTATAAATTTTAATAATTGAATTTACGGAAATGCCCTTCGAGGCAAAGACGTTGACTCTTGTTGATTGCCTTGTCATTTCATGTCAAACTCGTTTTCTTGGCATATTCTCGTAGTACTCGTCGCTACGAACGCGTGGGCGCAAACGGAACACAATTTAGAGTTATAACGAAGGAGATATTAACATTTAAAGTCAGGGGCATTTTAGTAAATTAATTATTTCTAGGAAGCTCTAGATTTTTTTAGCTTAATCTGGAAAGCCACACGTGTGGCCTAGATTTAAAGGCAGAAAGGATGGGTGGTGGAGATGTCATAAATAAGAGAATTGAGGGAGGAACCAGACTAATCAGAAAATGAGAGATGAGAGGGTGACTAATCAGAGAAGAGAGAAAGGAGGGAAAGGAGGGAAGGGAGAAGGAGAGACTCGGCCAAACCCGGTTTCTCCACCCAACCCGCTAACTTAACCCGCTCATATCTCCTTTGTACGAACTCTGTTTTGGGTGATCTTGGTGTCCATGGAAAGCCCTTGACGAGCCCTACATCTTTGTAGTGTTAGATTTCCAAATTTCTTACCCAAATTCACAAATCAAAGCCACAAACCCACGGGGGCATCTGGCGGTTCTAACCTTTTTCCGGTGGCTCCAGCGAGTTTCACCTTTGATGATCACCACCAAAAGACTCCTCTCAACCCCAGAAGCAAGGCCCAAGATTTGGTGGAGGCATCGGAGTTCGTTTTGGTGGCGAATCAACAACTACCCAATTTTAAGGGTTTTCGGTGGGTTTCCATGAAATTGGGGCTTTTTTTGGCCAAATTGGCCTTAGTCACAAGTATAGAAGTTGATCCACTCATTGAGATCTTCATTCCTGTAAAATTTGGTAATTTTTAGAAATAGTTGAATTTTTCGGCGAGTCGGGGCAGCTAACCGCCACCTGCAGCGGCGCGTGGGCCAAGACATCCCTAACCTTCTTAGGTTAAATTTGAATACCCTGATTCCATTGGTGAAGTCTGATTGACAAATTTTTGTCATTTGAACGTAGTTCCATTAAGGTTCGTCCCTTGATTATTATAGCAATCGACGATCAAACCGTTGGATCGTCACCAAACTTGGATACGTTATAATACGTAATATTTGAGGATATTCGAAACTTATGGATTGAGAATCCAACGTACGGATCTTAAAGGAATAGAATATGTAAGTTACGTATTCTATTAATAAGAATTCTAAGACTTGATTTGATAATTGTTCTGGGCGCCAATCGTTCGTGACATCTCGATGTTTGTGCTAGAGAGTTGTAGTGCCGACTCTAGGTGAGTGGGCTTTTGTTTTTCTATGTATACATATATATGTTTTCTATTTTCCCAGAAATTGTTTTAAATGGATTTACGTTTTTAAATGTCATGTCATGCTTGCATTTCATTTTATTATATGCATTGGTATGTATATGCATACTATTGTATGAAGCTGCGGAGGCCAGGTAAGCTTCAGGTGAGTACATTATGATAATGGTGGTTGCATTGTGTATGGTTATACGTAGATGCATTTAGAGCTCATTATCCTGCACCCCGGTGTTAGTGCTCCCGTCGTGGCTATGGTACAGTCTTTCACGTGATGTTTACCTCTTGCACTGCACGCTCACCTTGTATCCAGGTTTGGTGCATAGCCCCATCGTACATACCATATTAGGTGGTTACTCATAAGTGACCTGCGATTATTTACACAACCATCATGTGATCGTAACACTTGAGCGTATACACACAACCCTGTCGTACAGACCACAATAGGTGGTTCCGACTTGTGTGCAGGAATTGGTTGATGAGCTATAGGTTCAGCCGTACAGGTCACGTTTGGTGACTCCGGTTGGCATATCATTTTACATTAATTTATCTCACCTGACTTACTTATTTTATTGCTGAGATACTTGACATGGCATAAACTCGATTTTCACTACTTTCGAGCATGATTTCGGTATATGTTTGTATTATTATTTTCTGGGAAATTATACGGATTTTATGGCAAGAGGTTATAATGTTTTCAAAAGGTTTTTATTAAAAAAATTTATTTTCAAGCCCACTTACCCTTGTTTTTGCGCCCCTCCAGGATTTTAGCGGTTGAAAGTTCATATCGACGAGGATTCATAGCGAATCTCAGTATAGGTGGCTACCTCTGAGGGTATGATCCTTACCCACATTACTGTACTTTACTTATGCTCTAACGTCGTGTGTGAAATGGGCTCATTCCCGTTCACAGTGCACTTTTGTCTTTAGGCACTTTTAGGTTTAAATTTATTCACATTTTCCACATCATTATACTTTATGACTTCGTTACCTTCTAGGTGTCGGCCAACACAACTCGATTCGGAGTCCTAATGGACATTCCGGGTCGGGATGTGTCACAAGTAGTTTAAGAGATTCCTTATTTGGTGCGGTGCGGGTTGCTGCAGCGCAACAAGTTGCAGGATCAACACTTATTAATTATAATCATTTAATTTAATAAATTGGTATTAGCACTCTAAAAATCTCATTCTACACTCTTTACAAGTGTATTTTTCTTTCTAATTATAGAAGATTTGGAGTGCCAAATAAGATTTTTTAAGTGGTAATAATTTATATGCATAATTAATATTTAATCATTAGTAAAACAGTCTTTAGCAAAAAAACAAAAAAAAAAAAATATTAGTAAAACAGTACACCTTCAACCGTGACTGAAAACCCTCCCCCCCTTCGATTTTCCCTTCCCCTCTCTCTCTCTCTCTCTCTCTCTCTCTCTCTCTCTCCATCCCTCCTCTCCTCTCCATTTTTCTGTGCTTCACTTTGCCTAGAGCTCCCTTCAGTCTTCAATTTTGTATATTCACATGTAAAAATAATTTAATTTTGTAAATTCTCTCCCCTTCTCTCTCTCTCTCTCTCTCTCTCTCATTTATCCGTTCTCTGTTTTTCTCGTTTTCAAATATTTACATATATTCTATCTGGGTTTTCGATATTTCGTGGAGGGGGAAATCGAAATTGGCGGGAACCAACGGCCGAATTCCGTGATTCTGAGAACTGGTTTTGCTCAGATTCGTTATAAAAATTGAAAATTTGTTAATTTTTCTTTGAATTTTGAGCAAAAATTCAAGAATTATTCATGGCGAACCCATCTGGGAACCACCAAGAACCGAGCCACGCCTCCTCGTCCTTCAACGGCAACAACCCAAGTAATGGAAACTCCACGCCGGTTTCGGTGCCGGAGAGTTCTGGCGCCGCCATGACCATGAAACACAACCCGGGTATTTCTATGGATTGGAGCGCAGAGGAGCAGGCAATTCTCGAAGATGGACTCGCCAAGTAAGTAGTAAATTTGGGGATTTTGCTATTTTGGTCTCTTTGAGGTCCTTGCAGTGTGTATTCAGCTGGGAATTTTGAGTTTTCTTTTGAATTGAGATGTATTATGGCCATTTTTTGGGCGTTTGATTGAATTGGGAAATTGCCTGAATTTTGAGCTTTTCTATTTGGGTTTTTTTTTATTATAAGTTCAATTTTTAGTCTTAGAATACTTTTATAATTTGCAGTTTTTGTGTTAGGAGTTTATAAAATGTTTTATTTTTTATTTTTATAATTCTTTAATAAAATGAGTTTGAATGCTGCTCTAATAGTGAATACCGCTGTATTGTATACAACATGGCCGGTGGGATTAATATTGTTTACAAATAAGTTGTAGTATCTGGTGTGAGATGGTATGGTATATTATTAGTAATGTCATTTGTACTTTTGTGCTTAAACCTGAATGCTGTGTCATTTAATTATGTGCTTCTAAATCTTATGTGATATATAAATCATATCAATATGTGATATCAAGGTTTTGGAATTGTAGGAATTTATGATATGACAGGTATTATTGTATTTAATGAAAATTATGGAATGTGAAGCCTTTAAATAGGCTGCAATATATAGTTTGGAGGAAGATTATTAAAATACAATGCCTGTAATGCTGTAGAGTGCCATAAGCAGATTCTAAGTAGCATATAAAGAACTTAACCTGGTCAGTGATGCTAAGTGAATTTATGCCAGGATGTATGGCAGCATACTTGCAAAGATGTTTGGTAATCTTCAGTTCGAGTACTTCAAAGAAATCAAAACAAAGCTTTTGTGCAGGGTCTAGCTGTCTAAGGTTTCTTTTATACTTTTCCATTCTGATATATATATAAAATAAGAAATTCTGTTGGAAAGTTTCAGTTAAGTGGCAGAGTAGAAGTTAGGATATCATATACACAAGTCAGATACATACATACGAACATCTATCTAACAACCTATAGTTGGTCATTTGGTCTGTTTCCTTATTTAGTGATGATCATGTAATTTGAGTGTACCATTCCGTTGGAGTTTTATACGTTCAGATTGGTTTTGGATATGTTGGAATGATGAATTTGAAATTGACCAAATTCTGCTTGTTTGGTAGCTTGAGAAATATGTTTCATTTGCTCGTTATTTGGGTCTCATGTGCTAATTGATCTGTTGAAATAATTCCAGTTATCAAGGAGTTTTTGTTTGCAATATCTAGTGGGATAGTACTGAAGCTGGATATTTAATTGTTGGTATGGTGTGCTTGGTAGGAATTGGGATTTTTCTGAAAAATGTAGCTTGCTGGAGACCAAAGCCAAATTTTACCACTATACATATAACTTTGCTGCTATTCATGTTTTTCTTTTTATTATGTGTTATTGATTCCTTTTTTGGTGCATGTTGCTTTTTGATTGTCATTGTTTCGGTAAGGTTGTGTACTCCTGATGCTTTCAAAAGAAGTTTCTTATACAAAGTAAAAATCCAAATCAGTGATATCATGCACCTCATCATATACACGAAAACTGAATAATTTCTTGATTTTCCCCCTAACTTGGAGTCAGTTTCTTTTGACATATTTAGTTCAAAAAATTGACCATGTTGAATCAGAAATGTGGCATTTGATTGAGCTTCGTCATGGTGGCTCATGGTAGCTACAGTGTTATATTCATTCGTCCTTCACTAAATAGAACTTAGATTGGTTAAAAAGAGATTAGCAAATTTCAAAACCCAGTAAAGTTTTGTAAGTTTTACATAGATGAATATTTAAATAATGGTATTTGTTTCACATTCATAAAACAATTAGAGTAGGAAGCCCTATTAACTAAATCATTTGCCTTTTGTTATAACTATCCAAATATTTCTAGAAATTTTCCATGTTTTTCTTGGATTACCACCATTAATTGAATCAATATTAGAAATTATTTCCTTACTGAACCTGCCAATATATCGATGTGTCACATTCGAACATTGTCATACATACGGTCCTAATACCTTGCTTATCATTACAAGTGAGTAAAATATAGGGAGTTTTAACGAAACACTCCCAGTACCTGTTCACTTTTAACTAAAAACCACATTTTTACCTTTCCCTGGTACTATTCACTACACTTTCATTTGTCCTTTTTCATTAAAACTAAAGTTTTTTGGGACTTTTCATTAGTTTTCCTTAAAATATATGCTGAAAACTGATTTAAGCAATGTCAGTTTTTCCGGACAAAGGGAGAAAAATGAAAAACAACATCTAAGTTGCTGTCCATATGATGATGGTTGTTTACACTTTACAAAACCTTCGTCTTCTGCTGTGGAATTTTGTTCTCATGTACTTTGTTTTTTCTGATTCCTGATCATTGCAAGTGTCTCTAATTACATGACCTTTGTATTTTCTCTTGCAGATATGCAACAGAATCAAACATAATCCGGTATGCAAAGATAGCCATGCTGCTGCAGAATAAGACTGTCCGAGATGTGGCTTTACGTTGCAGATGGATGACTGTAAGCTTTATTACCTTTATTTCTGTCTTTTTCTCTTGAAGACTTCTAATGTTTGTGGGTTTGGGCTTGAAGGTTTTACTCTTGTTAATATAACTATTAACTACTATATTTTGTTTTGAAATTTGAAAAAATGTGAATAGCGTAGTGAAATTACTTGTTAACATTATATTTGCAATTTGAGTAAATAAGATACAATATCTTACTCTCTTGGTCTTTGTGACATAAAGGCCTTTCTTGGGCCTTTGTGTATGGAGTTGCTGCTCTCAAGTTGTATGGTAGACTGCTGGTTGTTGAAGCTTATGCTCTTACCATTTCGAAAAGAATTTAAAGAACTTTTCCTATTATATCTACTGTGACTTGTGAGACGCGTTTATACCTGTAGGTTTTAGATATAATCTAGCAAAAAATAATGCAAATACATTAGCATTTTACTGAAGCTAGTATCTGTTTGAAGTATTCTTTAATATCTTTAAATCTGTGCTATTATTTTTTTTGGTCAAACCTTGAAACTATATTTGATTGTTTTAGTGGTTCACTTACTTTCCAGAAAAAAGAAAACAGCAAGAGAAGGAAGGAAGACCATAACTTATCAAGGAAAAACAAGGATAAAAAGGTATGATCTGTAATCTCTTCCTATCCATCCTATAGCACTTGGACTAAGGCTCATGGGGTTAAAATACGGGTTGATTATGCTTTTGTTTTTTGGCTTTTGTCTATACTACTTTTCTGTTCGTGTAAAGTTGTGTGAAATATTCTAATTAGCCCTGCCTCTGTGACGAAGTGCATCTGCGTTTGTTGTTTGTTAATATCAGTTCCCTAGCAGTTAGTTTCTTCACTTGTAAATTTGTGCAAATCAATTACTAAGCCTTGTGGTGCGTTTGGATCAGGGACTTGAAGATTCCATTCAACTTTGAACTTAGGCTAAATTTGTTAGGAACGCACTACAGAAATTAGATAGACAGACTTCAAAATGACTTGATGCACTATGTATGGGAGAACTCTCAAATGGCATTACACCTTGAAAGGTGTCATCTGAAGGTCCTTTATGTAATGTCATTGTAGTGCATTTGTAGTAGGTTTATAGTGCTTCCTTAACAATTGATTCTGAAGGTCATTGGTACTTTAAAGTACCTCATCCCTCATCTAAACATAGGATTGAGGAGTTTTGGAATTCATCTCTCTCTCTCTCTCTCTCTCTCTCTCTATGGTACTTTTTTAAGTAAATGCGGAAATTGTAGTTGCAGAGTTTCAAGTTCAGGATATGGTGTTCTGATACTATGTTAAGTTGTGGATTGTCAGAATACGATAGAAGATAGGGAGATTATTAGAGATAGGATTGCAGTTGATGGGCAGCTTAGCTCTGGAGCTGTATTTGTATGTCTTCGGAAGTGCTTCTACATGAAGCATTTTATTCAGTAGCTTACTTTTGTTAATAGTACATAGAACTGCTAGTTCTTTATGAAATAGAATCTGTTTGTTAGGTATTGTTTGTGAGCACTCAGGTCTTGTCACGGCTTCTGTCTGTTTCAAGCAAACACTATAATATTGTTTTGGCTTGCTAAAAGCATTTCCAAGCATTCAAATTCAATCAGCACAAAAAAAGAAGACATCCAAATACCATAAATGAGGTCTCACAATAATATCTGTAATGTAGCATAAAAATAAGGACAACATTGTAGCAATGTTAACAAAGCCCAAAGAACAATATTGTAACAACGCTAACAAAGCCTAAAGGACAATATTGCAACAATGCTACCAAAGCCCAAATTTCGCTAATTGATACTCAAGTCTGATGACCAAGAGATAGATTTTTTTTGTTTTCTTTACTTGCATATATAAGCAAGTGGAAGAATGGTAAAATGACACTCTTTTATTAGCAAAGTCTACCTATGAAATCAAGTTAAAATTGAGATGGTACAGATACACAATAATTTACTATATTCCTATGAAGGAAGAAAGCAAATGCAACACATTTTGCAACGTCCTAGTATCTTGAGAAAGGTTCTATAAACTTGTGTAGCCAGATAAAAAGGATTTCAAAACATTTTTCGATCTCATTCAAAAGCTAATAAAGAGGATTTTGAAACTTTTTTGCGGCAGTTGTGCTATTAGGTTTTTAACAGACTCAACTCATACTACGTGAGTCTGATAGACCAAGAGATACATTTTTTTGTTTTCTTTACTTGCATATATAAGCAAGTGGAAGAATGGTAAAATGACACTCTTTTATTAGCAAAATCTACCTATGAAATCAAGTTAAAATTGAGATGGTACAGATACACAATAATTTATTCCTATGAAGGATGAAAGCAAATGCAACACATTTTGCAACGTCCTAGCAATATCTTGAAAACATTCTAAAAACTTGTAAAGCCAGATAAAAAGGATTTCAAAACATTTTTCGATCTCATTCAAAAACTGATAAAGAGGATTTTGAAACTTTTTTGTGGCAGTTGTGCTATTAGGTTTTGAACAGCCTCACAACTTATCTCATACAATTACTCGGTGTTCTGTAAAATTAACAATAGTAATGTAGTGTTTTCTCCAGCCCAAGTACTGTATTCCTATGTGCTCTCACTCCAATAGGAAAAAGTGAGGAGCTGTGTTACGTTTTTCTTCTTCATCTTGTTTTGGGCATGGATTATCCCCAATTCGTTCGTTGTTAACATGACATTGCATATACCAGGTTGCATCATTCTCTCTCTAGTTAAAGTTTGCATACCTGTTTTTCCTGTCCCAAAGTTCTTATGGAACATCTTTGCATTTGATTTTCAGGAGAGAGTAAATGATACTTCAGCGAAGCCATCTCACCCTGCTGGGCGGCCTAATGTTGCTCCCTATGCTCCCCCAATGATTACTATGGACAATGATGATGGTATCCCATATAAAGGTCTGGTTAAATACTCTGTATTTATTCTGCAGAGTCTCAAATACTTTTTAACCCAAGTTGTATATATGTTGTACGTAAAGTAAAATTCAGTTCTTATCTTATATACAGTATAAGCAACCAATATAGACACACACACCCATGCCCACGTGTATTGCTTTTGGCATTGTTTTCTAAATCCATATCCCACACACGAAAATTATTGCTGAATATATTGTGGTTATAATAAAAAAGAATTCAACCAAACCCAAATATATATGCCTCAAAAATGGTGCTTGGTCTGATTTCCTTATGAACCTGTACTTATTAGTTGAGTAGCTCATTTTAAGTCAATTAAGTTTCTCTGGGATTGGCGGAGTGGGGGTGGGGTTTGCACCTATGGACTTTGGTAGCCATTTAGACTATATATAGAATTGGAGCCATGGTTCTTACATTTTAAAACTTGTGGGAAGGCATAGCACAATATATGAAACAGCTAGTGACGTATTCTGCATGCCCTTTTCATGTCTTTAATGAGGAGAATGGTGTCTTTTTGAGATATGGACCGAGATATGGGCCATGGGGTATGTGCAAGTATAACCTGAACAGTTCTGTCATAATATTATTAGTAATAATAGTCAAGTGAAAATTTGTATTCATGTTAAAATAATTACATACATTAATTCTACTCATTGGCAGTTGAGTGGTGTTGATGTTATGTATATGGACTGCAATTTTTTCGCCTTGCAATTAAAAAGTTTTGGGTTTCTAGTTTGTTGAGCTTCCTCTTTGAAACGTATTGTTGCAATGGCTTGTTAATATTTGCTTCTTCTGTTTTCAGCCATTGGCGGTATTACAGGAGAGCTTCTGGAGCAAAATGCCCAAGCCTTGAATCAAATTTCAGCAAACCTTTCAGCTTTCCAGGTAGAGAGCTGTCATGGAATTATTTATTTCCTGTCATGGTAGCTATTATTTTATCTGAACGCCTGATGGTATCCAAAATCTCAAAGCCAAAGGGTTTCTAATGGCACTTGCTATTTATGCATTGCATGGTGACGAAAACAGACATCTATTTGTTGATGCTATCTTGATAATTAACTGAATTGTTTGTTTTTATTGCATTTGTTTTTCCTTGGCCTCAAATTTATTTATTTATTTTTACGGAAACTAGACAATTGTAGAGATGTCCTGTAAAACAAAAAATAAAAACCAAAATAGTCAACTAAAATTCCTGTCATCAACAGAAAATTAAGGAACAGCAGGACTCCAATCTGAAGATATAGCAGAAATGTGCTTTCCCTATATTCTGACGACATCAATGACCAAAGAGATGCCAAAACTCTATAAATTTCATCAGTTTTCTCCTTAACGTTGTAGTAGATGGCTCAGTGATCTGGTTGATGAATCGGAGGATCATTTCATGTTTGTCTTTAAAAATCATGATTTGTTTGACCTCATAGTTCATTACTCGCTTTAAAAATCATCTGACCTTTCTTTTTTTGTTTGGCATTTATAAACAATATATGCATACTTTTAATTTATGACTTGTCCAAAAAGATGATAATCTTGGTAATAATGTCTGTCCTTCATAGATACATTGTTGGTGCTTTTGTAACTTGAAGGGGCCTTTTTATTTCCTGTCTTTTTTCAGATACAGGAGAACATCAACCTCTTCTGCCAAAGTCGAGATAACAACATCAACCTCTTCTGCCAAACTCGAGACAACATCCTCAAAATTATGAATGAGTATGGTGTAATCTTTGCCTTTGTTTTTCTCTTGTTCGTTATAAACTTTAACGGGAAGCTCGAGGCATTTTCTTCAAAAAAGCAATACGCATGTGTTATCTTTCTTTTGTTACATGCTAACAATTGCTCTTAAATGCCATATTTTCTATTTGTTTATTTTTGTGTTGTAAGAACAGGGATTGACAAATTGATATACTTATGTTTTCTTCAACTCTGATCCTTTCTGCTAGCTATGAAAACCACCTTTTTGTAACTTCTTCTCGGTAGACCTTTGGCTTTAAGTTGACAGCTCATTAACAAAAGAGAACAAGACGTACTGGGAGATTGTTATGTGAGGAACACACGACTTCATTTGTCATGGCAGGATGCGTACTTGTCTCCATGGATCTACATCATATTGGTCTATGACGGTCTGCATGTCCAAAACTCACCTTAATTGTAGGGTTCTTCAAGTACACGAGTTCTTTAGTGCATAATCTGACATCATTGTGTTTACCTCCACAGGTTATCTTTTGGGAAAAATGATTGTTCTGTCTGATTACCGTTGCCAATGCAGTTTACGATTGTTTCCTGTATACAATGTGAAATTCTTGAAATTTCTGTTCCTAAAAACCTATAGCATTGCATTGATGTCATGCTAGTTTTCCCAGCTACTAGTTATGACTTTATATGTATTGCGGAAGTGAAGAAAAAGCCTCAAGTGATCTAAATTTCTGTTAAAATGATAAACATTGATGCGTGTTGAACTGTTACGTTTGTGTATGTATATTCATCAATTTATATTTCAAATCTGTCTACAGCTTGAATGACATGCCAGACGTAATGAAGCAGATGCCACCACTTCCAGTGAAAATGAATGAAGAGCTAGCAACCCATGTCGGCATCCCACCCCATCAGATGCAATCATGATCAGTTATTCGGCTTCCATCCGTGTTTTTTGTTTCCAAATGGGCTTCTTCTGATTAGTACCGAAAACACATCAAGACGCCAAATTTGGCCGGAGTTTCTTCAAATCAAGTCCCGGCCTCCAGGTGACAAACGAAGTTGACCCACCGTTGCCATCAAAAAACCTGCAGGGGATCTAATTGTTTATGCAGATGTCAGTTCTTTTCTTCTTTTCCTATTTCCCTTTTATGTTTTATTTAGTATTTCAGATCTGATTTCATAATTTTGTTTCCATAGCTAGCCATGACTTAGCTTCCCTGTAGAAAGTAGGAAATAAAATTCTTTCTGCTATATTTCGTATGTATTGGGGAATGAAAAGTAATAATAAGTAGTTGATTTCTTGTATTTGTTTTCCGTGTATCGTGTATTGCGTATCGCGTATCGCGTATCGATAGTGCCATGCTGTTATCTTTCGGCGAAACTTAACGATTAAGCAAAACATATGGTTAAGCACTTGTGGTTATACGCACGATTGGAGAGTGAAGGTGCGCTAATAGTTGGATTCATCGAGTATTGGTGACGTGACGATAAAGAGATTGAAGAATGAAGAGAAACCATGAGTATAAGCAGTCCAAAACCAAATAGAATGTTAAAATGAAAATATTGAATTAACAAAATTAATTATGAAAAATAAAAGATTCTCATGCAGTGAGCAATTCATATATACCCTGGAATTCTAGTATCTAGTACAAATTATTCTTCAATAAGGAAATCGTAACAGTTCCATAAAAATTTGAAATAAAATAAAACATACAAAAGATGGAATTCATATATATCTATCTATCAGTTTACAAAAACCAACATTAAAAGTACTCAAAAAGAGCGTACATAGTTGAATCCAAAACAACAAATATCTCTTCCTCCAGGTTTCACAGTATGGGTCGTGCTTCTTTCCATCCGCTCCCTGCAATAGATTTTCTATAATCTGAAATTAAAATGCAAGAGGAAGGGGGGAAAAGAAATCAAACACTAAGAAGACAAAAGAGGAGGAAAAAAAAAGGAAAAAACTTGAGACCTGAAAGACTGAGATGATTCAGTTGTTGCGTGATGCAGTCCTCTTCGTCTCAATTCATTTAACTATCTCTTGAATGCACCAATAACATATGCAACTGGGACTTGGATTACATAGCTCTCAATTCCATTGACTTCGTCTATTAATTTTTAGAGGGTTACCTATAGTTTTTTCAATGACAATCACATGGTTTTTTCTTATTTGTTCAGAGTCCAAGGGCTTTGCTCCACACCAAAAGGAATCTTGGTGGTGGAATGAGGAGGTACAAACAAAGGTGAAGGCTAAGAAGGAATGTTGTAAAGCCTTATACAAGGATAGGACCGATGAAAATGGTGAAAGGTATAGAAGAGCGAAGCAAGAGGCGAAGAAAGCTGTGAGAGAAGCTAAGTTAGCGGCTTATGACGATATGTATAAGCGACTAGATACCAAAGAAGAAGAGTTGGATATCTATAAACTAGCTAGAATAAGGGAAAAGAAGACAAGGGACCTAAACCAAGTGAGGTGCATCAAGGATGAGGATGGAAAGGTTCTTGCTACAGAGAACGCGGTCAAAGACAGATGGAGAGGTTATTTTCATAATCTTTTCAATGAAGGACATGAAAGGAGTACTTCTTTAGGGGAGTTGAGTAGCTCAGAAGAGTGTAGAAACTACTCCTTTTATCGTCGAATCAGGAAGGAAGAAGTGGTTGTAGCTTTGAAGAAGATGAAGCATAGAAAAGCAGTGGGCCTAGACGATATACCGATCGAAGTGTGGAAACTCTTGGGAGACACATGTATAGCATGGCTCACTGACCTTTTCAATAGGATTTTGAAAACAAAGAAGATGCCAAATGAGTGGCGAAAGAGCACTTTGGTGTCTATCTACAAGAATAAGGGCGACGTACAAAATTGCATGAACTATAGGAGTATTAAGCTAATGAGCCATACAATGAAGCTCTGGGAGAGAGTCATTGAGCATAGATTGAGGCAAGAGACACGGGTTTCGGACAACCAATTCGGGTTCATGCCAGGGCGCTCAACCATGGAGGCAATCTATCTCTTACGAAGATTGATGGAAAGATATAGAGATGGGAAAAAGGATTTACACATGGTCTTTATAGATTTGGAAAAAGAGTATGATAGGGTTCCAAGAGACATTCTTTGGAGGATTTTAGAGAAGAAAGGAGTACGAATAGCATATATCCAAGCTATAAAGGATATGTATGAAGGAGCAAAGACTGCCGTTAGAACTCATGAAGGACAAACCGAAAGCTTCCCCATAACTGTAGGATTACATCAAGGCTCATCCTTAAGTCCTTACCTTTTTGCGTTGGTAATGGATGAGTTAACAGGACATATTCAAGATGATATTCCTTGGCGTATGCTTTTCGCAGACGATATAGTGTTGATAGATGAAACTCAGGAAGGGCTAAATGCGAAGCTTAACCTTTGGAAAGAAGTGTTGGAATCTAAAGGTCTTCGCCTAAGCCGATCAAAGACATAATATATGGAGTGCAAGTTCAGTGCAAATGGAGGCCAAAATGAGTTAGGGGTGAGGATCGGAGATCAGGAAATACCAAAGAGCGATCGTTTTCGCTACCTAGGTTCTATCTTGCAAAAGAATGGAGAATTAGATAGAGATCTCAACCATAGAATACAAGCTGGATGGATGAAGTGGAAGAGTGCATCCGGCGTGTTGTGTGACCGCCGTATACCACTAAAGCTCAAGGGAAAATTTTATAGGACGGCAATAAGGCCGGCGATGCTATATGGCACAGAATGTTAGGCGGTGAAGCATCAACACGTACACAAAATGGGTGTAGCGGAGATGAGGATGCTTTGTTGGATGTGTGGGCACACGAGAAAGGATAAGATTAGGAATGAGGATATCCGAGGTAAAGTAGGAGTAGCCGAAATTGTAGGAAAGCTGAGAGAAAATCGGTTACGATGGTTTGGACATGTGCAAAAAGGCCTACTGACGCTCCGGTTAGAAGATGCGACTACGGGACAGAGGTTCAGGGCTGAAGGGGTAGAGGAAGACCTAGGAAAACTTTGGAAGAGACTCTAAGAAAAGACCTAGAGTACTTAGATCTAATGGAGGACATGACACAGGATCGAGCACAATGGCGTTCTAAGATTCATATAGCCGACCCCATTCAGTGACTTGGATTTTTCAAGTCTCCAACCGAGAAGTTTTCCTCACTCGGGAAATTAAGGGAACACTACCTCAACCTACATGCTCCACTCACAAAGCTTCAACATACAAGCTTCAACAAAAGAAAAATTCAAAGAACTTAGTGAATAAGGCTTTGGTGTATTTAACACAATACGTTGAAATGAAACAAAGCTTATTTATTGATATCTCTGATAAGTTACAAATATGTACATATACATGAGTCAAAATAAACAAACAAAAGGGAGCCTTCACAAAGGTTGCTTAGGAGAAGTCTCAGCAGTCGGTAAAGCCCCAGAAAGAGAAGGCACCGGAGGGGGATCATTCGGAGCCTCAGTACTAGACAGAACCCTAGAAGGAGGAGGCATCGAAGGTTGATCATTTGGAGCTTCATTACGCGGTACAGCCCCAGAAGACGAAGGCAATAAATGCCTTTGGAACAAACCCACAAACCTCTGATGATAAAGTAAAATCTGACCATCAGATTCCTTCATCTGGTCAAGCTTCCTCTTCATGTTTGTAGCATAGTCATGTGCAAGCCGGTGCAACTGTTTATTCTTATGCTTGAGCCCTCTAATCTCCTGTTTGAGACTCATCACTTCAGCCGCCAATGATTCAACTTGGCGGGTTCGAGCAAATAGGCGTTGGGCCATATTAGACACAGAACCTGCACACTTAACACTGAACACTGAGAGCCAGAGAATCCTTAACAGCCAACTCATCAGACCGTTTGGAAAGTAGTCTGTTATCTTTGGGAGTGAGAAGGTTCCTGGCCACCACCACAGCGGTCATATCATTCTTCATCACGGAATCCCCAACGGTAAGAGGACCAGTAGGGGATAAGAAAGATGGGAGCCATATGTTGTCTGGAGAAGGCGTGGCTACCTCTTCAACAAGGGTGTTGAAGAGAGAAGAGGTCGGACAAATCAAGATCTTAGAAATGCAAGAAGGGAGCTTCTACTGGTGGAGATTCAAGTGTGCTTTGGAACTTAATGCTAGCCTCTATAAAAATCTGCACTCGACGGAGCTTCAGAAATCGAAGAGGTGTCTGCTCAGAAATCGAAAAGGCGTTTGCTTTCTCAAAAGCTGGGTTGCTCAGAGACCACGAGGGTTGATCTCAGAAATCGAAGAGGCGTTTGCTTTCTCAAAAGCTGGGCTGCTCAAAGACCACGAAGACCGATCTCAAAAATCAAAGAGGCGCTTGCTTTCTCAAAAGCTGGGCTGCTCAGAGACAACGAGGGCCGATCTCAGAAATCGAAGAGGCACCTGCTTTTTCAGCCTTGTCAGCACCTGTCACATGCACTCAGCTTTGCGGAAATTACGGGCATTTTGTTGAAGATTTCTGGTGAAGTAGAAAGCACGTGAATCTTAATGTTCAATCATCCAATTTCCACACGCAACATCAACTTATGGGTACCACATATAACTTTGCTAAAGATCTCTGACAAAGTTTAGACACGTGAAGCTTGCAACTCCCATTACATCGCTATGACCAAGAAGGATAAAAAAATAGCAAAGAAACAACACTAACAAAGTTTAGACACATAAATTTTGAAGGTCTAGCTACCATATTATTACCCACAAGGGTAAAGGAACAGGACTATTGCTGGATAATTGGAAAGTCCCTGTGTGTCAACCTCTGTGCTCCGTGGCAAGGTAGACTAGCAAACATGCCCAACCTTTACTCACATTCGAGAAAACATTCCCAACAAGATTGCTTGCTCCAAGATCGAAGAGGCACCGCCTTCCGAATCTCGAGAGCCAGACTCCCAACATGATTACTTTCTCAAAAATTGAAGAGACACCGCTATCTGAATCTCAAGAGCCAGACTCCCAGCAGGATTGCTTTCTAAAAAATCGAATAGGCACCATTCTCCGAATCTCGAGAGCCAGATCCCCGACAGGATTGCTTGTTTGAAAACCGAGGAGGCACCACTTTCCCAACTTCGAGAGCCAGATCTCCTTGGATAAAGCTTGTCTGTAATCTTCACACGCAACATCAGCTTTCCATATACCATAGACCACTTTTTCAAAGTGCTCTGACTGAGTTAAAACACGTGAAGCTGGCAGCTCCCACTACTGTGCTATGACCAAGCAGGGTAAAGGAATAACATTACTACTTGTTGTTAGGGAGACTCCTATATATGTTGACTTCCATCCTCAATGGATAGGCAGACCTGCAAAAATGCTCAACCCTTCCTCATATCTGATAGGGCACTCCCAACGAAGCCTCTCGAAATGCATAGCTTTCTTTCCCCCCGATAATACCTCTGCAAACAAGCTACACCAGAGCAAGAATATCTCATATCATCAGGGTTAAAAGCAAGAGTATCCCATATCATGCTTTTTCCCTGTCTTTTCATTTGGCCTTGTTCTTACCTGCAAGACAAGGAGAAAAAGAGCAATCAGTCAGCACTTGGAATCAAGCTTCCAGTCAGGAACTGACTGCCTAGAACCCCTTACCTGATTACTTACCTGGCATTGCTCTCGAGTACTCATCTTCAACATCTTATGCTTCTGGAGAAGATACCACATCTGCCTGAGGAACAGATAGGGCAAGTGAGAAGGATACAAGGAAACATGTGGAGACAAGCGTAACAGAACACGTGCCGATACATCAACTACTTTGTCAACAGCAAAAGTATCCCATATCAGCAGGGTCGAACATACTCTAGATTTGATGGACTTTTTTTGACCCTCAAATTCTTCAGTCGGCCTTATACTCTGGAGGAAGCCAGAAAACCCTCCAGCCCAGTTCAAGAATAAGCCTGTGGAAAGTTACTTCTTCAAAAGCAAAAGTATCTTATATCACCTCTTCTCCTTTTCTTCTCTTTATCTTTCATGCTGCCTGCAAGATAGGGAGAATGAGAACAATCAGCCAGAACTCGAAATCAAACTTCTGATCTGGGACTGATTGCTTGGAGCTCTAATTGCTTACCTTGTCTATCACCTCTTCCAGCAGATCCCATAGCTCGACGACTTGGGGGACTCCTACTACATGGTTTGTATCGCGCTTGACCAAGCCTGAAACTACAAGTAAGCTTCAAGTGAAATTGATACATTACCTTGTGCATCTCCACCAGTTAAAGATACCACCCCTGGATGGAGGAAGAGTACTTCCAGAGAAGATGCCACATCTACCTATGAGACAGATAAGGCAAGTGAAGACGATACCACACTTCGGTACTTAGAAGTTTCGTGATTACGAGATCATTCTCCCACAATATTTCCTAATGTCATTTGTACTAAACCATTCACTTGTACTCACTAATGGAGAGCTTGAACCTATGTACTTTTGTAAACCCTTCACAATTAATGAGAACTCCTCTACTCCATGGACGTAGCCAATCTGGGTGAACCACGTACATCTTGTGTTTGCTTTCCTGTCTCTATCCATTTATATACTTATCTACACTAATGACCGAAGCAATCTAGCGAAGATCACAAACTTAATACTTTCTGTTGTACTGAAGTCCTCACTGATTTTGTGCATCAACAATCCTTAAGTCCTTACATTTTTACGTTGGTAATGGATGAGTTAATAGGACATATTCAAGATGATATTCCTTGGTGTATGCTTTTCGCAAATGATATAGTGTTGATAGATGAAACTCAGGAAGGGGTAAATGCGAAGCTTAACCTTTGGAGAGAAGTGTTGGAATCTAAAGGTCTTCGCCTAAGTCAATCAAAGACAGAATATATGGAGTGCAAGTTCAGTGCAAACGGAGTCCAAAATGAGTTAGGGGTGAGGATCGGAGATCAGGAAATACCAAAGAGCGACCGTTTTCACTACCTAGGATTTATCTTACAAAAGAACAGAGAATTAAATGGAGATCTTAACCATAGAATACAAGCTGGATGGATGAAGTGGAAGAGTGCATCCAGCGTGTTGTGTGACCGTTGTAGGCCACTGAAGCTCAAGGGAAAATTTTATAGGACGGTAATAAGGCCGGCGATGCTGTATGGCACAAAATGTTGGGCGGTGAAGCATCAACGCGTACACAAAATCGGTGTAGAGGAGATGAGGATGCTTCGTTGGATGTGTGGGCACACGAGAAAGGATAAAATTAGGAATGAGGATATCTGAGGTAAAGTAGGAGTAGTCGAAATTGAAGGAAAGATGAGAGAAAATCGGTTACGGTGGTTTGGACTTGTGCAAAGAAGGCCTACTGGCGCTCCGGTTCGAAGATGTGACTACGAGACAGAGGTTCAGGGCCGAAGGGGTAGAGGAAGACCTAGGAAAACTTTGGAAGAGACCCTAAGAAAAGACTTAGAGTACTTGGATCTAACGGAGGACATGACACAAAATCGAGCGCAATGGCGTTCTAGGATTCATAGAGCCGACCCCACTTAGTGGGAAAAGGCTTTGTTGTTGTTGTTGTACACTTGAATCAACAAAATATGGCCGTTGTAATCATATGGCATTCAGAACGATCATACTTTGATTTGTAATTTCTCTGATAATTACATCCTCGATCATGCAGACTAATAGTCAAGCGTAATTAAAAAAAGTAGCAACAGCCCTAACAAAAAAAATTAATTCAGACTCATCAAACTATCAAGTTACATACCCTGCATCGCAATCTGGTATAAAATTTACCTCTCTAGCAATAACAAAATAATTCAGTTATCAAATAATTGAAGAATTACACTATATAGTGAATAAGCTTGAGAAAAGCTTCAAATTTGTATATAAAAAAAATTGAATTCAAACAAAAAATGCAAAAACTAAGTCATTTATTAAGAAGAAGAATCAAAACTCACATGGCTGTGGGGATTTCCAAATTGGTCCTTGATAGGAGCATATTTATGCGACTTAGTTAGTTTGTTTTCTTGCATTTTCATAGTTAGTTTGTGTTTATTATAGTGATTTAAGCTATTTTCGTGTGTTTGTAGGTCCAATTGACAAAGTTGGCAAGAAAGTGCAATTTGGTGCATTTTGAGGCAGTTTTGGGCATCAAACGGATATCTTATGAATGGAGCAAGATGGATGGACGAATTTGAAGTTCAAGAGGCTAGGAATGTGCTGAAAAGATGAAGAAAATAAATCCAAGGCAGAGAAGATAAGGAATCAGCTCAAAAGAAGGAACATTATCCAAAACCTTATCCAAACTAACTTTATCTTATCTTATACTTGCCTAATCTAGCTTTATCCTATCTTATCTTATCCAAATCAGTTTGTGACTTAAATCCAGCTGCAAGGGGACCTAAAAACCTGATTTCTAGAAGGCCTATCCTTTCCCTACATTCATGCCGCACCCTTATCCTTCTAGAACCCTAAATTGGTGCCGTGACCACCCTTTCTAGAAGACCCTAAATATTTGGCGCCTCATCCTCTTCTAGAAGCCTTAGAATCTGTTGGAAACCTTAATCCTTTTCATCTTTGGTTTCTTCCAAACCCTAGTCCTTTTCCAAGGATTGTGCAATCCTAATCCTTAGGGATTGTGCCGTGAGTTTGCCCTATAAATATACATATCTGCCACACAAATCAATACACCCACACACCCACATATATTCAGATATAATTGAGAGATTTCAGAGAGTTTAAAGGTGCACTTGTGTGGAGGAAGGAGAAGGAGGAGCTTGTGCCGTGGCTTGCAATCCAAGGGAGAATTCGAAATCTGCCATTGGAATTGCTAGGGCGTTCTTCATTCTTTCTATCCTTAGATTTGTTTCAATGTTGCTTTTAATTTAGTTTTATGTTTTTAAAGACATGAGGAACTAATCTCTTTTTAGTTGGAGGTGAATTCGAAGCCATGATTATATGCTTTATACGAATTGATTACATCCAGTTATTGTTTCTAAAGTCTTGAGTGTGATTTGCTTATCTGCATTATCAAAACTTGTTTATGTATGTTAATTGAGGATGCATACTTAGTTTGCATGTATAAATTTGATGCTAGAGTATAAGGGAGTTTCACCTAATTGTTATGAACTTATATTCACAAGTAGTAAAGGTTGCTAGTCACAATCGTGTTAAGTTAAATCCTTGGCAGGAGTATCATGCTTTTCATAGTTACGAATGCCTTGTCAATACTTATGATTTTCAAAGAACTTAATGACCTTTGATATGTTTTCTATCATGCTTTTCATAGTTAGGGGACTTGATAAGGATAATTTGGTTGTGATGCGTATCCCGTCCAATTCAATGAAATAAGGAAAATCTGATGGTTAATTTGTTCTGTCACGGTTAGCTTGGGGTGTTGTCATTCATGGTTTAAAGGAACATTACTGGAAATGTCATGTGTGGAGAAGGACCCTCTAACTAGCTTTTCACCCTTGAATTCACCTAAATTCGTTTTTAAATTGCTTTATTTCTGCAAGTTCTTTGTTTTAGTTTTAATTTCGTCAAAACAATCCCCCCTTTAATTAAGTGTGTTAGTTTAGTTAGAAACTTGTTTAAATCTGTCCAAATTAGTGTTTTGAGTCAAGTAAGTCTTAAATTCATCCAAATAACTCCTTAGAGTCAGTTTTGAGTCTTTTTGATTGTTTTGTGTTGCTTTGAGTTAGTTTAGTTTGTTTTGAGTCATATAAGTCTAGTTAAGAGTCTTAGAGTCTAGTTTTCTGTTTTTAAGTTTAATTTTGTGTTTTTAAGTCAGTTTTTAGTAGATTAGCATCCCTAGTTAATCCCCGGTCTAAAACAATCCCTACTTGCATCTTTACTACAATTGTCAACAATAGAGTTTAATTTGTGTGTTAAGTTAATTTTCACATTATTCCTAATAGATTGTGTGGATATCCGAAACCTTAAGAAACTGGGAACTATACGGCTCAATAGTCGGGTACAGGCTCTGGTTCAATCCTGGAAATTCCTTCTCCGATTCCATCGAAACACTAGATAGTTTTGGCTCGCTCTCAAAGCCCACACTTTGCCCGCGCAAAACTAAATTTTGAGAATTCCTCTTCCCTGTTAATTTTAGATTTTAGAGAGAGCGAGAGAGGGAGTGGAGATGGTGTTGGGAGTGATGGGGAAGGATGCAAAAGAATAGGAATTGAAATCAAGGTGCCGGCTTTGATCTGGTTGATAGTTCGCAGAGTGTGGAGGGTTGTTCTAATCCCACGTTTGAGGTTCTCATTCCTCATCTAGCAAAACTCTTCCGTTTTGATGCTTTCTCTTTCAGTTATCGTTTTTTACCACGTTGTCCTTCTTTTTTGAATTTTTGGGGTTTTGATTGTGAAAGAAACAAAGGGACAATTTTGGCATTTAGGAAAGCTTCACCATTTTAGGGCTCTCACTTTATATATATATATATTTATCCACTCAAGCTAGCTAACAACTCATTTCTTAGAATCTAGGAATTTAAAATTTGTGGCTTTATAAAAAATATTAATTTAATTGATTCCTCATTGTCATAAAAAAAAGTAGTAGTTTTTTATTTATGCTATTATATTTAATTAGTCTCTTCCTTCATTAAAAAGACATTAATACATTTATAAGAATTTGGGACATGATTTTCTATGGCCAGAGTAAGGCTACAGTTACCTCAAAAGTCTGGTGATGAACTCACAAGCTCCGGGCAAAGCTGGATCAGACAGGATAGCGGTGCCACCATCACCTTATTCCAGGGCAATAGGTGGAGTCTTGGCAACTCAATTGGATGACCATGATTGTTCTGCAAGACATGTGATCTGATCCAGATATGGACACAATCAGATTTTTTAAAGTTTTAAAGTTCTTATAGTTTAGGAATTGGTGTGCGCTCGCAAGTAATTATAACTCATATGAGGATGCAATATCTACCTCTAGATATCTTTTAGGATTCTCCGGGCTTAGAACAAGGATTTTATCCAGAAAAAGGTCTCTCTCCCCACAGTATAAATACACCGTCTAGGGTTCATTTTTGGTAACACAAGCCAAACACTTGAATTCTCTTACCCACTGCTTGAGTCTAAAACTATTCATTAACTTGATTGTCGGAAAGCATTTGGCCGACACAACCTCTAGTCCTAGGCTTACTCACGGTTGTTTACTGTTTTGCAGGTAGTTGAGTTCGAGCACTTCATCTACACACAGCGGTGAGCGATTTTAGTTCCAACAATTGGTCATTTCATTAAGAGTGAACTCTTATTCCTCTCGCAGATCACCATACCCTATGGAAACTCTACCCAGATGGTCACCTTACAGTTAAGCCATATACCCAGACAATGAAGATACTTCTTTTATAGATCAAGTCTGGGATGACGTGTTGAAAATACGAGCACCAGTGAAGGATCTCTGAAAAAGTCTGTAACCCAAGGAGTAAACAAGAATCTCCAAGCTAGACGATATCGAAGATGTTGTCACCTATCTTGGAAATCTGATCATCCAAGCAACCTCAAGGATCATCGATTAGAGCCCTAACATGCTGGCCTAAGAACTTGTCCTAAAAGCACGCCATGGAAAGCCGCGAAAAACCCAAGATTTACCACTAGCTCGATTTTCTAGAAGGAGGTCATTTCCCGGAGTCAACCACCTATGGAGGAAAGCATGAACGCTTCCAAAAGATACATAAGGGATATAAGGTAGCACGTGAATGACACTAGCCAAAGGTCCCTGCAATCTCTGTCACAAGATCAGAAACTGCCCTTTTTTCCCTTGACATAACTCTTACCGTCAAGTTACTAATCTTTAATGCCATGGTCGGCCGAGTTTTGATAAATAATGGATTGGAAGGCCACATCCTCTTCAAGGGCATGACTGAAAAAATGCTTCCTTGATAGGGTCAACTTTAGAAGGGCTACCATTCAAACCTTTTATGAGACCCCACTACGCATTATCGGGACGATACAACATATGATATATGCAATGCCGTCTGAACGCTTGATGACTTTCCATGTTATGGATTGCCCATCACCTTACAACGTCATCCTTGGTCGAGAATGGCTATATAGTATGGGCTAGGTTCCCTCGGTTAATAATCTCTTGCCCTGTTATCCAATCATGAGGGCGGGCTGTAAAGATTGAATGCTAGGGAAACTAACGAACCAAGGCTGAGAGGAAGAGCTCCTGCTAGCGAAAGGCAAGCTCATAGCAGACCTCTCTAAGTGGCCTAGGTAAATCACCATCTAAACTGCACGCGGTTTTTTCCCTTCCAGGATATGTAGGTTGTCCATTCTGAACTCAATCTTAAAGTTGTCGTATGTGCAAAGACAAGTCCAATAAGGACTCATCTCCTAATGCCCCACTATAGGCTTATCATAAAAAATGATCCTTAATGTAATTTTTACATTATATCATCTTTTTCTTAGAACTACACCAGTGATTTGATTCTCCTCCCCAGAGATATGTAAGCAATCATTTCCAGATTCAATTACACCTCATTGCTAACCAATCCTATTTTTGCCATGAATAAAGAAATTTTATCTGTCCTGATTCCAATGTCTATTTTTTTTTCTTTTTTGGTGATGCAAGGAATACTTCACTTGTTCCAAACAAAGCATAAACTTTGAAAAACTTCACACGAATGAAAGTCTAAAATTCAAAACAACACTGTTAAAGGAGTTTTTCTTAGCCCATTCTGTGTTAAACGGTTAGTAGCTTGGGAAACTCGAACCGAATAATAAACAAGGTTACAATTGGCAGGCTACGGGTAAGAGCACATGGCATCCTGACCCAAAAGTCCAACGCATCATCTGGCTTCTGGAAAGTTTATACAACTAGTTAATTTGTGGGTTATAACATATAAACCTAGGCTCTGCACCATTCAAAGGAGTAATCGAAAGGGCGATCCAAAAAATCTTTTGAAGATGGCTCTGAACTCTGATCTCGAGTACGACTACTTCTATTTCTGACCAATGTACTGAGTCAATTATGTCTTGCAACATCGTATGTTAGTAGGTTTGAAAGGGGCATCCAAACTAGGAAATCCCTAAGAGGAATTGTATTCCAATGGAGATCTGATATGCGGAAACGCTTTGCCTTAGTCAGTCAAGTTAGTTTGATTGAAAATGCTCAGATATGATGCATAAGGTCTGACAAACGAATTCAAAAAGTGTTTCCAATCCACATGCTGAAGGAAAATTTTTGTCCTAGCTAAGAACATGTGAGAATATTTGAACATACAAGCATACAAAAACTCTTAAAGTAGGAATGCATTCAAAACAATTCTTTGACCCAAAGAAATTCAAAGCCTAGTATATGGTGAATCTCAAGACTATTTGCAAAAGAAAGAGGAAAGATTGAGCTTTTCTCACCCTTAAAGCTCATCCTTGCTTGCACAAGGGATTCACCCAAGTGGAGGGCTTTCAAGTCACCTCCTTTGCTCCTTGGTTCTTTCCTTTCTTCTTGGCTCTTTTCTCTTTGAATCTTTGCTCCTTTGCTTCTCCTTTTCTCCTTGAAGATACGAGGAAAGATCTCCAAAAAGCACCAAAAGCTTGGTGCCTCTAAGTCTCCACACCAAGATGTAGTGTGAAGAGAAGATGGATGACTTAGAGATATTTTTTATGCTAGTAAAGTCTCCCTAAGTGGCCAGTCTCTATAGATAAAAAGAGAGAAAAAGTTTCTCTTCTTTGCCTCAAGAAAAACCCTAGTGAGAGAATGGCTATAAAGATGCTTTTATACCACCTCACAAGTGAGTGGCAAACTTGAAATTAAACCAAGTTCACCCTCTCTATAGTTTGGCCAGTTTTGGCTTTGTTTTTGGGCTATTTTTCCATTTAGTTTAAGTTGTCATACAACTTAAACTCAATGGGCTTTATGGACCAAAAACCCTTTTGGGCCCCGTAACCCAAAACTAACTTAAAAGCTCAATATGAACCTTTCGTATAATTAATTAATCTTGACCATTCTCAATTAAAATATTTAATCACTTATCCATCTCATTTATATTTCTTCACATTCATCCTTAATCGGTGTATGATCCATTAGATTCCATTTAAAGAGGCAGTGGGTGATTGTTACTCTTAATGATTGATTGTGAATTGAAACAACATTTCAATTCTTCCTTTGATAAAGATTAGTGTTTGCTAATCTTCAGGGCTTCCACAAACCATGAGTGACACCTAGCAATATGTCATGGCTACCCAAGCTAAGTAGAAGTTGTTGGAGAACCTATCCAGTTACAACTACAATGCAATACGGTTCTTCTCTAATACAATATTCTTGATCACATTGTTTAAGTGATAGTTTGTTTCATGTCTACTATCCAATGTGATACTTCTCTATATGATTCTGAAGGAATTTTGTGAAAAACATGTTCATTTAAGCAACATCTATAGCATACAATTAACAAATTAAAGGCGGAATCATGCTTGTATGCACTCAAAAACAAAACATTACCCATGAAATTCAAAGCCTAGTAGATTGGTGAACCTTGACTCAACTTAAAACAACATTTGATAGTTGAGAAATTATACCTTTGTAGATTCCTCTTTGCATAAGCAAAGGCTAATCACCCAAAGAGAGGGCCTTCATTCCTTGCATCTTAGATCTATGCATTTGGATGGATGAAATGGTTCTCCAAGTTCCCAAAATTGAGAACCTCTAAGGCTCTTCACCAAGGTTAGATTGGAGAAGAAATGAGTGACCTTGGAGTGGTAGGATTGCTAGCTAAACCCTCCAAGGAAGCTGGCCACTTTAGAGAGAAATGAGAGCTTATGTTCTCATCCTTTCCCCAAAAGAAAACCCTAAATGAATTTTGGCTATAAAGTCATATTTATACCTTAATTCATTGGAGTGGCAAACTTGTAAATAAGTCCAAAACTCACTCCAACTCTAAATGGCCGGCCTTAGGGTATTATTGGGCTAATTGGGCATTTGTGAATCATTATTCATTAAGTTGTCATGCAACTTAAGTCAATGGGCTTGACGTTTGAAGCCCATTGGGCCTTAAGGTCCAAAACTATCCCGAGGTCTTTAACGAACTTATTCGTTTCATTAATTAACATATTAATTAATCCTTGCCATAAATAATTAAACCATTTAATTATTCTTACTCATCTCCATTGTTTCTTCAATCTCCACCTTACACGGTGTACGATCCATTAGGTTCCTTTTAGCGAGGCAGTGGGCGATTAAAACCATTTCAAATCGATTGTGAATTGAAACTTACTTTCAATTCTCACTTTAGTGATTATACACGTTTAGGGCTTCCACAAACCATGAGTGACACCTAGCAGCATATCATGGTTACCCAAGCTAATCAGAAGAGGTGGAGAACCTATTCAGTTTAGGATTACAAATGCAATACGGTATTTCTCTAATACAATACTCTTGACCACATTGTTTGGTTTGATAGTTTATTCATGTTTACTATCCAATGTGATTCGTGTGCTTATATGATTACCTTGAATGTGATTTGGAACGACTTCCTGAATCTCATTCATACTCTGGCCAGAGATTCTTAATCATATCATAGAGTATTCTCCCCCAAACGGTTTGAAGGTTAGAGATCCCTTGTTGCGCATTCACTTGCCTCCATGGCTAAGTGGCTTAACCCCGACGATGCCATGGACACCCTCCTGATGGAGTGGCTTTGACATAATCAAAGATCAAGGACTTAACCACAAGACAACTATGATGCCTCAGGTCAAAGGACTACTTTGCTTTATCCCAACCATGAGTTCTCATGTGACATGAGTATGAGAACTCATCGTTGATCGTGTTCAGTGGACTCATTCATTATTGAGCACTTACATGCTTGTCTTGATGTCACACACACCAATGACTCGAGACTAGTCACTCTCCCTGAGAGAAGACACAGCACGTACTGATCTTAACGGACTGTCAATGCCCAATTGGCAATCCTATGATCTGGAACGTTTAGGATGTGTCTACGAAAGAATGGTCTCATGAATCTAACTTCTTTAGATCGCATTCTCCCAATCACATATTCCTTGGACTTATCGTTTAAGCGTATAACATTTATATGAGACGGCTCAAACAATAATCTTTGCCCTTGATATTAAACTAGATTAGTTTAACATGTGAAATGTCCGTAAAGTATCATCATATGATTGGTTTTAGGGCACATTTCCAACAATCTCCCACTTGCACTAGAGCCAATCAGCTTGGTCGTCAGTGATGATACCTTTTCTGTAGTCATTTCATAAATGGCTGAGTAGTAGGCCTAGACAATGGATATCTATATGTTATCCACAGAAGCAACCTTGAGAATAACGACGTCACCATTATACATGATTCTCAATCATGTGGTTCAGTCTCTCATATGAGTTCGGATCTTGATGAGACCTTGATTCCCTGGCTTAAGCTATCACCCCATTAGTGTCGTAGTGTCGGTACACTAGAGACACTTTCTGGTTGGAACCGAATAGAGAGTTCATAAATGAACTTTCCCATCCAAACAACATTGTTGTAAGCTTCTATATGGCAATATATTTTGCATTCATAATGGAACACACTAAAGTCATTACTTTTAATGTTTCCATCCAAATATCTCTTTAGTCATAATAAAGAGATATCTGATTATCTCTTCATTCATAATGAAGAAATATCCAATGATGGATTAGATTCATAATCTAATACATTTACGCTTCCATTACGTTACTCTAATTCTTCCTCATTCTTTGAGGAATCTATCATTTAGTATTTCTTAAATACTTAAGGACTCACTTGACAGTTGTCGTGGTTTTGATCCTGGGCTTGCACTGATATCATCTTGTACCTTTCTAGGTACAACTCATATCAATGTTTTTCATACAATATGAAATACATAAATCACCTCTCTGCGTATGCATAAAGGATTCTATTTACGCATTATTTCTTTGGGAGTCAAAGAGTACGTTCTCTTTGAGAAGAGCAACTTCTTAGTCTCATTAGAGTTGTCCTTTTTTATTGAAGTTCATCATCATATGAGAAACTTCCTATCATCTTTTGTCTATATTTAGGGCTTGATATAATCCAATTATATCCTAAAATCTATCAATATAGATTTCCATCCCATGTATATAGACTATGTCTCCCATATACATTCTATCTTCATATAATGTTTTAAAGTCATAACTTAAACGAAGAAGTATTCTTTTCATTTCCAAAATTAATATATCATATATGTTTAAATTTTAGGAACATGATTAACTCCCACTACCACTAATCTTTTGTAAACCTAGTAAACAAAAGATTCATTTACATCTTTATGAGAAATCAAACGATTTAATCCTTTTCTCATAAGATGCTTATAGCTCCCACTAGCTTGCTAAGATTCATGATGGATGGATCTCTACAACTTACATGTCTTGTGATTCATAGTTTTAGACATATATTATCAAGACTATCTTAATAATGGTTTTGGAAACCTATATTATGTCCAAACATTGAATCACCATTTAGTTGTAGCTAGCAATCTTCGAATTAATTGAAAACAAGACTACGTCAAAGATGGTTTCTTCAAAGTCAACCATTCTCTTTGATTGTAGTCACCTTAAGCTACCAATTAGCTATTTAAGGTTTCATTATTTCGGGTCAAATGGTACTTTACCATTTCCTTGAGTATATATCGTATATACACTCAATGTAGTCATAAGAATTTTCATTCTTATTTCTTTCGAATTAAGAGGTGTAACTCTATGACATAGTCATAAAGTTCAAACCATTCAACTGAGACGGTTTATAAATTCTTCTCGACTACCTTGGAGCTTGTGGTATAGGAACTAGGTTGTTATATTTGTTGATCACTATCTTGTTTCTTAAAGAACCATTCTTTGAGTTTTATCCCTCCTTCATTTGCTCTATCTTGGGCAAATCCTAGTGTAGGATTACAATGAACTACCCAACAAACAACATTTGTTAGTTGGTTTATAGAAGTGATATCCAAATGTTAATTTAAGGATACCCACAAGATAATTCTCAAACAAATATTGCTTATTAGCACACAACCCCAAATCTTAACATGATTAAGATTTGTCTTTCTTTCCAACTACATCTTATGGAGTCATGAAAATTTTGGAAGATCTTCTAATTGACAATCATATTGTCTTAGAAGCATATATCCTATATATGGGTAATTGATAACATCCAACGAACTAAATCTTATTCAAGTTCGTTCTTCTCCTAATGGAGAAATCCATTATCTTTTGATGCTTCTTTCCTTGATATTTTTCAAGGAAATTGTTCTAAAGTGTTATCTTTCCTTGGATCATCAACTTACATTTCTTGAATTCTTTGAAACCTTTTGCAAAGTATTCGGACTTGTGTTTATTCAAAATAAACTATAGTCCAACCGAGAGTGATCTTCGGTGAATGTCATACAACATGAGTAGTATTATGTTGTGGACAAGTGCCACTAACATCTAAGTGAATTAACCTCAACAACTTTGTGATTCTTTCTTCTTTCCAAAAGAATAAAGATTCGAACATTTCGCCTCTATACAATTTTAATAAGAAGGTATTGGATCTGGATCTAACGATCCAAAGCATCCATCTATGACCAACTTGTATTTTATGTTTTTGAGGTATCACAACTTAGTTGGGATTAGTCACTACCTTGCAACCTTTTGGGTTTTAAGCATCGTTATATTCTAAACAGTTAACACTACCATATCATCTCTACTATAGAGACAATCAATTAGATTACTATAATCCAATCATTGACTAATAAAGAACAATGTTTTGTCAAACAAAACATTCATCCATCTCTACTATAGTGACGGAATTAAGTTCCTTAAAATTGGAATGTAAAGACAATATTTGGTTTTTCCAATTTCTTTGGTAGTTCATATGAGGAAGTAAGTACTATCTGCTTTCGCAGAGATCTTTATTTTATTCACGTTCCGAATGTGAAGCACCTTTTTCTTCTCTCATATATCTTCTACTTTTTATTAGTCACACTTTTACAACGATTGTAAAACATAGTTACTAATACGGAATCAAGCTTTCAAGTAGAAGAACCAACTGTTTTGAACTATTCAAGAACAATTTACAACACCTTCGAAAGGTGTGTTCTTGACACTTGCAAGACTTTTCTTGCAAATACCCCTTCCAATGTCCATCCTTTCATAAAGAAAGTTTGTTCCCTTGGAGTTATTTCGCTTTCTTCATTTGACTTCTCCTTTGACTACAATAGTCATGGTCCCTAAACTCCCACTATCTCTCTTGAAACTTATTTCAATTGTGTTATACACATCAAACATTTTGGAGAGTATGTGTATATTGTTCACTACATAGTTTACAATAAACTTAGTGAACCATTAGGATAGGGACATAAAGGTGAAGTCCTAGCCTAGTTTCCATCTCGTTAAGTGGTTTATCACTTCAACACTCAATGATTCAAAATCATCATAAGTCCATGTTGATGGACTATTTTTGTCAAACAACCATTATGTTCTAAACATAATAACAAACTTTCAAGAGTTGTTCAAGGCAACTCTCATTTCTTCATACAACAATTTGTAAGTGAAGAATCATGGCACATAAAGTGTCCATGCCCTTGTGCTTACTTCTAAAGTTCCTTGTTCATGTAACAAAGAAACAAGCACTAATGTTAGCATTTAACTAAGAGTTGTTCAAAGAAACTCTTATTTCTTCATACAACAAATTGTAATTGAAGAATTATGACATTAAAAGTGTTGTCCTCTTTATGATAGACTTTTTCTAACATATTCTTCTAATGATACATTATCAATAGGAAGATTGTGAGGATGAGACTACTTAGGTACATTTACAAGCCATTAAAGACAATCTATGGTTTTGTAGTACTAAGTCCGGAAACTAAAGCTTTCGGCTTTTATTTGTCAAGTGTTGGATAGCGTTTGCAAATATATTGGTAAATAAATACATAACGAATATAAATCGATTGATTTTAAGCCATTTGATCCGGGTCTTTAAATCAAATAGCACCACCCACTATTTTTAGCAAATTCCATATCCCTCATTGGAATTCGAGAGTTTTGGAGGAAACTCTTAGTAGGGTATGGGAGACTCACTACTACCAAGCCCACCTCACAATGATATGATATTGGCTAGCATTAATAATAATGAGAGAGTACGCTTACTCATTTGCATCTCTTGCAAGTACCCATCTTATTTGGCCTCTAGAGAATGTAACCTCGCAATGATATGATATTGGCTCCATTGCACTTAGTTAAGTCATTCCCACCATGCAAGTTCGGGTGGGGGTTCAAGAACAACCTCACAATGATATGATATTGATCATTCTCGTTGCCTACCTTTCACAACATCAAGTATGCATATAGACTCCTCCTGAGTGTAAGCACGCACTTTGTACTCCCCCATGATAGGGTGAAGCCGGTGTACGAGTCACAAACGATCGGAGCCTACCACGGTGGAAGGCCACAAAAGAGTGTTCAAAGCACTCTCATGCTTCTCAACTTAATAATGGTTTGGTTGAGGGTTTTTAGGTCTCATCACATATAAATATTCATTTTAATCTTTATTAAAACAATTTTGGTCCTATTACAACGATTGGTCCATTTGATTGAATTTAGTTGTATATAATACTCCCACTATGCTTATAAAACGGTTTTTAAAGCAAGAGTATATGATACTACTAACATAAACTTTGCATTCATTTGATGGACTATATAGTTGCCTTAGGGCCTTAGGATGACTATAAACCTTTGTTTAGATTCAACACGAGCCTAGTGTTGAATCTCGGTCTAGGGATGGTGATTGATTTTAGTTACGCGTTTAATCACATTAAGGCGTGTTGTCTTAGGGGCGTTGGACCCTCTACTCCATTTTCATGCATATCAAATAAAACAAGAAAGGAGTACTTCAAAGTAAAGATGAGCTTATGCTCTTTACAACATTTGAATAAAACAAATTACTTTAAAGTAAAGAAGAGCTTATACTCTTTCACAACATTTGATCAAATCAAATTACAACCAAAATCTAATCTACTCATTCCTATGGTTCAAACAAATTTGAAAGGCCTTTCACATAGCTCAATTATCGTAGGCTTAGGTTCATAATCACCCTTTAATTAATTAACACTTTAACTAATTAAATTGAATGCAACATTTTCATTTGGTTTTTGTATCCATAAAATTGATTTAAATGGAGCTAAATGAAATGAAAATCCAATTCTCATTTAAAGAGACAAAACAATTTTGTTCTCAACCTAATTTGGGCCAAAATGCAATTACCACAACTTTTTGGGCTATATTGCAAAAACATAAACTTTTGGGGTCACTTTGTAAAAACACAAAAGTCCACTACTTCATGTAATCACAACTAGAACCCAAAAATTTCAACAAATTGAAAAACATCATTAAAGAAACAAAACAATTTGTCCTTTAGCATTTTTGGACCGAAACGTAAAAACGTAAACTTTTGGGCCAAAGTGCAAATACACAAAAGTATCAAAACTTTATGTAATTGCATAAAAGCCCCAAAAGTACCCTATTTTAATAGGGTGGCCGGTTTTAGATAGAAGGGAGTGATGTGTGTGTTGATTTGTAGTTTTAGACATAAAGCATGCAAGTGGTGCATGACATAAATGTCATGCAAGTGGTGCATGACATAAAGGGAATTAATCCTTACACACCCACCAATATTTCTTACACCTTTCTAAATAAATATCTAACACATTTAAACATTTGAAAAATATAAAACATAAACTTTATGAAATAAATCAAAACTTTGAATCAAAACACCAAACTTTTTGTTCTTGGCAAAAATGTCAAGAACAATGAAGAACACTCATGAAAAACTCAAAAAATTTCCATGAACATTTTTCACCCAAAAAATCCCAAAACCATTCAAACTTAAGGGAAATAACATATAACCAAACTAGGGTACATAGGGGTTCCAAAAGTCACTTGAAAACACTTTTAACAAGTAAAAAATGAACCCAAAAATCCACCCTTTGGATTTGGCCGAATTTTCCCAAAAACATGGCACCAAATTTTAGCTCCAATATTCATGCTCATATGAACTACATCTACAACATTTGAGATGGCAAATTTTCTAACAAAATTTACATTCAAAGAAGCAAGAATAAAGCTTGTAACATATTACAACATTAAAATCAAAACTATGAACTACAAAACCCAAAAGGATTCACCAACTACTAGACCTAGGCTCTGATACCACTTGAAGGAAATTTTGTGAAAAATATGTTCATTTAAGCAACATCTATAGCATGCAATTAACAAATTAAAGGCGGAATCATGCTTGTATGCACTCAAAAACAAAACATTACCCATGAAATTCAAAGCCTAGTAGATTGGTGAACCTTGACTCAACTTAAAACAACATTTGATAGTTGAGAAATTATACCTTTGTAGATTCCTTGCATCTTAGATCTATGGATTTGGATGGATGAAAAGGGTCTCCAAGTTCCCAAAATTGAGAACCTCTAAGTCTCTTCACCAAGGTTAGATTGGAGAAGAAATGAGTGACCTTGGAGTAGTAGGATTGCTAGCTAAACCCTCCAAGGATGCCGGCCACTTTAGAGAGAAAGGAGAGCTTATGTTCTCATCCTTTCCCCAAAAGAAAACCCTAAATGAATTTTGGCTATAAAGTCATATTTATACCTTAATTCATTGGAGTGGCAAACTTGTAAATAAGTCCAAAACTCACTCCAACTCTAAATGGCCGGCCTTAGGGTATTATTGGGCTAATTGGGCCTTTGTGAATCATTATTCATTAAGTTGTCATACAACTTAAGTCAATGGGCTTGACGTTCGAAGCCCATTGGGCCTTAAGGTCCAAAACTATCCCGAGGTCTTTAACGAACTTATTCGTTTCATTAATTAACATATTAATTAATCCTTGCCATAAATAATTAAACCATTTAATTATTCTTACTCATCTCCATTGTTTCTTCAATCTCCACCTTACACGGTGTACGATCCATTAGGTTCCTTTTAGCGAGGCAGTGGGCGATTAAAACCATTTCAAATCGATTATGAATTGAAACATACTTTCAATTCTCCCTTTAGTGATTATACACGTTTAGGGCTTCCACAAACCATGAGTGACACCTAGCAGCATATCATGGTTACCCAAGCTAATCAGAAGAGGTGGAGAACCTATTCAGTTTAGGATTACAAATGCAATACGGTCTTTCTCTAATACAATACTCTTGACCACATTGTTTGGTTTGATAGTTTATTCATGTCTACTATCCAATGTGATTCGTGTGCTTATATGATTACCTTGAATGTGATTTGGAACGACTTCCTAAATCTCATTCATACTCTGGCCAGAGATTCTTAATCATATCATAGAGTATTCTCCCCCAAACGGTTTGAAGGTTAGAGATCCATTGTTCCGCATTCACTTCCCTCCATGGCTAAGTGGCTTAACCCTGACGATGCCGTGGACACCTTCTTGATGGAGTGACTTTGACATAATCAAAGATCAAGGACTTAACCCCAAGACAACTATGATGCCTCAGGTTAAAGGACTACTTTGCATTATCCCAACCATGAGTTCTCATGTGACATGAGTATGAGAACTCCTCGTTGATCGTGTTCAGTGGACTCATTCATTATTGAGCACCTACATGCTTGTCTTGATGTCACACACACCAATGACTCGAGACTAGTCACTCTCCCTGAGAGAAGACACAGCACGTACTGATCTTAACGGACTGTCAATGCCCAATTGGCAATCCTATGATATGGAACGTTTAGGATGTGTCTACGAAAGAATGGTCTCATGAATCTAACTTCTTTAGATCGCATTCTCCCAATCACATATTCCTTGGACTTATCGTTTAAGTGTATAACATTTATATGAGACGGCTCAAACAATAATCTTTGCCCTTGATATTAAACTAGATTAGTTTAACATGTGAAATGTCCGTAAAGTATCATCATATGATTGGTTTTAGGGCACATTTCCAACAGATTCAGGTGAATAATTATTTGGAACATTCTTCCTAAGTCATATTCATATGCTTTGGCCAAAGACTCTTGAATCATATCTAATAGTATTCTCATTTTACCATGGAAGGTTAGAAATCCCTTGTTATGCATTCACATGCCTACATGACTAGATAGCTTGAGCCCAACAATGCCATAGACACTCTCAATGGAATGGCTTTAACATAGGCAAAGATCAAGTACCTGCCCATCAGACAACTATGATGCCTCAGGTCAAAAGACTATCTTGCATATTGCAACTTATGAGCTCTTACATGACATGTATGTTCGAACTCTCTTTTGATCGTTGTTCAGTGTACTCGATTACCCTTTTGTGCACCTACGTGTTTGTCTTAGTGTCCAACACTAAATGACTTAAGACTAGTCATACTCACGCTTGAGTCAACATAACACATACAAGCCTTAGCGGATTGTCAATGCCCAATTGGCAATCCTATGGCTAGGAACGTTTTAGGAATGAACATAAGAGAAATATCTCATTAATCTAACTTACTTGGATCACTTCTCTCTTAGAACAAATACATTCATTGGATTCCCCTATTGCTTAAACACATGATACAATAAATAGTTATTAACAATAAGCTTTGCCCTTTGTTGATGCACAAAATCAGTGAGGACTTTGGTACAACAGAAAGTGTTAAGTTTGTGACCTTCGCTAGATTGCTCCGGTCACTAGTGTGGATAAGTATGTAAATGGATAGAGATAGGGAAGCAAACACAAGATGTATGTGGTTCACCCAGATTGGCTATGTCCACGGAGTAGAGGAGTTCTCATTAATTGTGAAGGGTTTACACAAGTATATAGGTTCAAGCTCTCTTTTAGTGAGTACTAGTGAATGATTTAGTACAAATGACATTAGGAAATATTGTGGGAGAATGATCTCCTTTTATAGAAGAGAGTTTTTAGCCTTGTTCTAACATTGACACGTGTCGTGTTATGATTGGCTTCCAATGTTGACATGTGTCGTGCTATGATTGACTTCTGATGTTGACATGTGTCGCTCTGTGATTGGCCTCCTGGTTGGAGGGAAACTCTTCTGGGTCTTTGACGGTATAACGTTGACTGGTGCTCGGTAGTTTTGGGATTGGTCAAGTATGGTACAAACAGTGCTCCCCTAAGTTCCCGAGTGAGGGAAGCTCCTCGGTTGGGGACTTGTAAGATCCAAGCCGTTGAGTAATCACGAAACTTCTAAGTACCGAAGTGTGGTATCGTCTTCACTGGCCTTATCTGTCTCATATGTAGATGTGGCATCTTCTCTGGAAGTACTTTTCCTCCATCCAGGGGTGGTATCTTTAATCGATGAAGATGCACAAGGTAATGTATCAATTTCACTTGAAGCTTACTTTTAGTTTCGGGCTTGGTCAAGTGCGATACAAACCCTATAGTAGGAGTCCCCCAAGTTGCCGATTTGCCGAACGAGGTAACAGACAAGGTAAGCAATTAGACTTCCAAGCAAGCAACCTGGATTGGAGGTTCGACTTCGGCTTACAGTTGATTGTTCTCATTCTCCTTGTGTCGTAAACAACAACAAGGATAAGGAGAAGCAAATGGAGAATAGATAATATGAGATACTTTTTCTTTTGAAGAAGTAACTTTCCATATGTTTATTCTTGAACTGGGCTGGAGGGTTTTCTGGTTTCCTCCAGAGTATAAGGCCGACTCAAGAATTTGAAGGTCAAAACAAGTCCATCAAATCTAAAGTATGTTCGACCCTGATGATATGAGATACTTTTGCTGTTGACAAAGTAGTGGATGTATCGGCACGTGTTTTGTTACGTTTGTCTCCACATGCTTCCTTGTATCCTTCTCACTTGCCCTATCTGTTCCTCAGGCAGATGTGGTATCTTCTTTGGAAGCATAAGATGTTGAAGATGAGTACACAAGAGCAATGCTAGGTAAGTAATCATGCAAGGGGTTCCAGGCAATCAGTTCCTGACTGGAAGCTTGATTCTAAGTGCTGACTGATTGCTCTCTTTCTCCTTGTCTTGCAGATAAGAACAAGGCCAAAGGAAAAGACAGGGAAAAAGCATGATATGGGATACTCTTGCTTTTAACCCTGATGATATAAGATACTCTTGCTCTGGTGTGGCTTATTTGCAGAGGTATTATCGGAAGGAAAAGAAGCTGAGTATTTCGAGAGACTCTGCTGAGAGTGCCATCTCGGATGTGAAGAAAAGTTGAGCATTTTTTTTATTTGCAGGTCTACCTGGCTGTGGAGGATGGAGGTCGACATATATAGGAGTCTCCCTAACAACAAGTAGTAGTGCTATTCTTTTACCCTTATTGGTCATAACAATGTAGTGGGAGCTGCAAGCTTCACGTGTTTTAACTTTGTCAGAGCACTTTGAAAAAGTGATCTATGGTATCTGGAAAACTAATGTTGCGTGTGAAGATTGCAGACAAGCTTTATCCAAAGAAATCTGGCTCTCAAAGTTCGGAGAGCGATGCCTCTTCGATTTTCGAACAAGCAATCTTCTCGGGGATCTGGCTCTCGAGATTCAGAGAACGGTGCCTTTTTTATTTTTGAGAAAGCAATCCTGTTGGGAGTCTGACTCTTGAGATTTGGAGAGCAGTGTCTCTTCGATTTTTGAGAAAGTAATCCTATTGAGAGTCTGGCTCTTGAGATTCAGAGGGCGGTGCCTCTTCGATTTTTGAGCACGTAATCCTGTTGGGAGTCTGGCTCTCGAGATTCGGAGAGCGGTGCCTCTTCGATTTTTGAGAAAGCAATCATGTTGGGAGTCTGACTCTTGAGATTCGGAGAGCAGTGTTTCTTCGATTTTTGAGAAAGTAATCCTGTTGGGAGTCTGGCTCTCGAGATTTGGAAGGCGATGCCTCTTCGATTTTTTATCACGCAATCCTGTTGGGAGTCTGGCTCTCGAGATTCGGAGAGCGGTGCCTCTTCGATTTTTGAGCAAGCAATCTTGTTGGGAGTGTTTTCTCGAATGTGAGTAAAGGTTGGGCATTTTGCCAGTCTGCCTTGCCACGGAGCACGGAGGTTGACACACATTGGGACTTTCTAGTTATCAAGCAGTGGTGCTGTTCCTTTACCCTTGTGGGTAAGAGTAGGGTAGCTGGACCTTCAAAATTTATGTGTCTAACCTTTGTCAGAGATCTTTGGCAAAGTTATATGTGGTACCCGAGGAGCTGATGTTACGTGTGGAAAATGGTGCCTCTTCGGAATCCGGAGAGTGGTGCCTCTTCAATTTTTGAACCAACGGCCCTGTTATCCTTTCTTTTATAAGGGCACAAATTGTGTGCAAGAAGTACATTCAGAGAGTTATTGCTTATAGGAATTTTTCCCTTACTTCAAAGATTTATTGCACCTCATTTCTCATTCATCATTTCTAAGAATGTCTGGCCCATCGAACCGTCGTTTTGACTTGAACTTTGGTGAAGAGGCAGCCATGCCTTCTCAAGACAACATATGGCGCCCATCCTTCTTATCCCCTACTGGTCCTCTTACCGTTGGGGACTCTGTGATAAAGAATGATATGATTGCTGCGGTGGTGGCCAGGAACCTTCTCACTCCCAAAGATAACAGACTACTTTCTAAACGGTCTGATGAGTTGGCTGTTAACGATTCTGTGGCTCTCAGTGTTCAGTGTGCAGGTTCAGTGTCTAATATGGCCCAACGCCTATTTGCTCAAACCTGCCAAGTTGAATCATTGGCAGCTAAAGTGATAAGTCTCAAACAGGAGATCAGAAGGCTCAAGCATGAGAATAAACAGTTGCACAGGCTCACACATGAATATGCTACAAACATGAAGAGGAAGCTCAACTAGTTGTAGGAATTTGATGGTCATATTTTACTTGATCATTAGAGGTTTGTGGGTTTACTCCAAAGGCATTTATTGCCTTTGTCTTCTGGGGCTGTACCGTGTAATGAAGCTCCAAATGATCAACCTTCGATGCCTCCTCCTTATGGGGTTTTGCCTAGTACTGAGGCTCCGAATAATCACCCTCTGGTGCCTCTTCATTCTGGGGCTTTGCCGACTGCTGAGACTTCTCCTGAGCAACCTTTGTGAAGGCTCCCTCTTGTTTGTTTATTTTGATTCATGTATATGTACATGTTTGTAACTTATCAAAGATATCAATAAACAAGCTTTGCTTCATTTCAACGTATTGTGTTAAATACACCAAGGCCTTCTTCACCAAGTTCTTTGAATTTTTCCTTTTGTTGAAGCTTGTATGTTGAAGCTTTGTGAGTTAAGCATGTAGGTTGAGGTAGTGCTCCCTTAATTTCCCGAGTGAGGAAAACTTCTCGTTTGGAGACTTGAAAAATCCAAGTCACTAAGTGGTCATAAGACTTCCGAGTGTCAAGGTGCAGTAGCATATGGTAGGAGTCCCCCAAATCTCCGGTCGAGGGAGTTGACGAATGAGGCATTTCCCTTCTAAGTGGTAGCCCAAAACTCTTTCTTCATATATATTTGTTATGAATGTTGTTAGGCCCAAAGAAGAGGAAGCCTAGGCAATTTTTTTTTTGAATTTGTTTTTCTATATTTTTTTTCGAATTTCCTAATTTTTTAATTTTCGAATTTCCGAAAATAAAAAATATATATATTTTTAAAGCTTTGTAGGTGAAGCTTTGGTATTGAAGCTTTGTAGGTGAAGCTTTGAGGTTGAAACTTTGTTAGGTACCATGAATTGATTTTGCTTCACACTATCTTGATCAAGATAGTGTGAAGCTTTTGTGTTGAAGCTTTGTAGGTGAAGCTTTTGTGGGTGAAACTTTTGTGGTGGGTGAAGCTTTTGTTGGTGAAGGTTTTATGGGTGAAGCTTTTGTGGTGGGGGAAGCTTTTGTGGGTGAAGCTTTTGTGGTGGGGGATGCTTTTGTAGGTGAAGCTTTTGTTGGTGGGGAAGCTTTTGTGGGTGAAGCTTTTGTGGTGGAGGATGCTTTTGTGGGTGAAGCTTTTGTTAGTGAAGCTTTTGTAGGTGAAGCTTTTCTGATGGGTGAAGTTTTTGTGGGTGAAACTTTTGTGGTGTGTGAAGCTTTTGTTGGTGAAGCTTTTATGGGTGAAATTTTTGTGAGTGAAGCTTTTGTGGTGGGGGAAGCTTTTATGGGTGAAGCTTTTGTGGTGAGGGAAGCTTTTGTGGGTGAAGCTTTTGTTGGTGAAGCTTTTATGGGTGTAGCTTTTGTGGTGAGTGAAGCTTTTGTAGTGGGTGAAGCTTTTGTGGGTGAAGCTTTTGTGGTAAAGCTTTTATGGGTGAAGCTTTTGTAGGTGAAGCTTGTGTAGGTGAAGCTTTTGTGGGTGAAGCTTTTGAAGCTTTTGTGATGGGGGAAGCTTTTGTGGTGGATGAAGCTTTTGTGGTGGGGGAAGCTTTTGTGGGTGAAACTTTTGTAGGTGAAGTTTTTGTGGTGGGTGAAGTTTTTGTGGTGGGTGAAGCTTTTGTGGTGGGGGAAGCTTTTGTGGTGGGGAAGCTTTTGTGGGTGAAGCTTTTGTGGTGGGGAAGCTTTTGTGGGTGAAGCTTTTGTGGTGGGGGAAGCTTTTGTGGGTAAAGCTTTTGTTGGTGAAGCTTTTATGGGTGAAGCTTTTGTAGGTGAAGCTTTTATGGGTGAAACTTTTGTAGTCGAAGCTTTTGTGGTGGGTGAAGCTTTTGTGGTGGGTGAAGCTTTTGTGGGTGAAGCTTTTGTGGGTGAAGCTTTTGTTGGTGAAGCTATTGTGGGTGAAGCTTTGGAGTTGAAGCTTTGTAGGTGAAGCTTTGGAGTTGAAGCTTTTGTTAGGTACCATGAATTGATTTTGCTTCACACTATCTTGATCAAGATAGTGTGAAGCTTTTGAGAATATGTAGTTGTCCTCCATTGATGAAGCTTTTGTTGGTGAAGCTTTGGAGTTGAAGATTTTGTTGGGTACCATGAATTGATTTTGCTTCACACTATCTTGATCAAGATAGTGTGAAGCTTTTGAGAATTTGTAGTTGTCTTCCATTGATAAAGCTTTTGTTGGTGAAGCTTTTGTGGTGAAGCTTTGTTGGGTACCACAAATTGATTTTGCTTCACACTATCTTGATCAAGATAGTGTGAAGCTTTTGAGAATTTGTAGTTGTCCTCCATTGATGAAGCTTTGTTGAATTTCCCTTTTTTTTTTTTTTTTTTTTGTTAAACTAGAAATTTGAAAATGTGGGAGACACAACATATACAAATTTTGCTTCCACACTGTTAAGCAAGAGATTGTGTTGCAAGTCACACCTTGTAGTAATCGAAGGTTTGGATGAACCATATAAATTGAATTTGCTTCGAAGGTTTGAGAATTGTAGTTGCCCTCCATTGATGAAGCTTTTGTTGGCACCATAAATTTGTTTTGCTTCACACTGTCTTGATCAAAAGTGTGTGAAGCTTTTGAGAATTGTGGTTGAACTCCTTTGATGAAGCTCTTGAAGGATGATTTGTGAAAAACATGTTCATTTAAGCAACATCTATAAGCATGCAATTAACAATTAAAGGCGGAATCATGCTTGCATGCACTTAAAAACAAAACATTAACCATGAAATTCAAAGCCTAGTAGATTGGTGAACCATGACTCAACTCAAATCAAAGTGAGTTGAGAAATTATACCTTTGTAGATTCCTCTTTGCATAAGCAAAGGCTAATCACCCAAAGAGAGGGCCTTCATTCCTTGCATCTTAGATTTATGGATTTGGATGGATGAAATGGTTCTCCAAGTTCCCAAAATTGAGAACCTCTAAGTCTCCACACCAAGGTAAGATTGATGAAGAAATGAGTGACCTTGGAGGAGAAAGATTACTAGCTAATCCCTCCAAGGGGGCCGGCCTCTTTAGAGAGAAAGGGAGAGACATGTTCTCTCCAATTTTCTCCAAAAGAAACCCTAAATGAATTTTGGCTATAAAGCCATATTTATACCTTAATTAATTAGAGTGGCAAACTTGTAAATAAGTCCAAAACCCACTCCATCTCTAAATGGCCGACCTTAAGGGTTTCATTGGGCTTTTAAGGCCTTTGTGAATTATTAGTCATTAAGTTGTCATACAACTTAAGTCAATGGGCTTGACGTTCGAAGACCATTGGGCCTTGAGGCCCATAACTAAACCCGTGGTCTTTAACGAACTTATTCGTTTGATTAATTAACATATTAATTAATCGTTGCCATAAATAATTAAACCATTTAATTATCCTTACTCATCTCCTTTGTTTCTTCAATCTCTACCTTACACGGTGTACGATCCATTAGGTTCCTTTTAGCGAGGCATTGGGCGATTAAAACCATTTCAAATCGATTGTGAATTGAAATTTACTTTCAATTCTCCCTTTAGTGATTATACACGTTTAGGGCTTCCACAAACCATGAGTGACACCTAGCAGCATATCATGGTTACCCAAGCTAATTAGAAGAGGTGGAGAACCTATTCAGTTTAGGATTACAAATGCAATACGGTCTTTCTCTAATACAATACTCTTGACCACATTGTTTGGTTTGATAGTTTATTCATGTCTACTATCCAATGTGATTCGTGTGCTTATATGATTACCTTGAATGTGATTTGGAACGACTTCCTAAATCTCATTCATACTCTGGCCAGAGATTCTTAATCATATCATAGAGTATTCTCCCTCAAACGGTTTGAAGGTTAGAGATCCCTTGTTGCACATTTAATTGCCTCCATGGCTAAGTGGCTTAACCCCAACTATGTCGTGGACACCCTCCTTTTGGAGTGACTTTTGACATAATCAAAGATCAAGGACTTAACCACAAGACAACTCTGATGCCTCAGGTTAAAGGACTACTTTGCATTATCCCAACCATGAGTTCTCATGTGACATGAATATGAGAACTCTTCGTTGATCGTGTTCAGTGAACTCATTCTCTATTGAGCACTTACGTACTTGTCTTGATGTCACACACACCAATGACTCAAGACTAGTCACTCTCCCTGAGAGAAGACACAGCACGTACTGATCTTAACGGACTGTCAATGCCCAATTGGCAATCCTATGATCAGGAACGTTTAGGATGTGTCTACGAAAGAATGGTCCCATGAATCTAACTTCTTTAGATCACATTCTCCCAATCACATATTCCTTGGACTTATCGTTTAAGCATATAACATTTATATGAGACGGCTTAAAACAATAATCTTTGCCCTTTATATTTAAACTACATTAGTTTAACTTGTGAAATGTCCGTAAAGTATCATCATATGATTGGTTTTAGGGCACATTTCCAACAACTCTTGTTGGCACCATAAATTGGTTTTGCTTCACATTGTCTTGATCAAGAGTGTGAAGCTTTTGAGAATTGTGGTTGAACTCCTTTGATGAAGCTTTTGTTGGCACCATAAATTGGTTTTGCTTCACACTGTCTTGATCAAGAGTGTGTGAAGCTTTTGAGAATTGTGGTTGCCCTTCATTGATGAAGCTCTTGTTGGCACCATAAATTGGTTTTGCTTCACACTGTCTTGATCAAGAGTGTGTAAAGCTTTTGAGAATTGTGGTTGCACTCCTTTGATGAAGCTCTTGTTAGCACCATAAATTGGTTTTGCTTCACATTGTCTTGATCAAGAGTGTGTGAAGCTTTCTACGAGTTGTAGTGTTTGCATTTTTACAGAGGGGAAATGTCTGAAGCAGATGCAAGAGGGTTGAATAGCTTGATCTTTGTATGCCATGCACTGAAGTTGTTGTTGGCTTGCAATAAGACTTTGTTGGTGACTATAACTCATGTTGGGCATAAGTGCTCCCCTAGTTGAGTTGTCAAGCTTGAGGGTTTTTGATTATTTGTGAATGCTAAGAGTTCACATGTACAAGTTGTACCTGAAGGAAATTTTGTGAAAAGCATGTTCATTTGAATAACATCTATAGCATGCAATTAACAATTAAAAGGCGGAATCATGCTTGTATGCACTAAAAAACAAAACAATACCCATGAAATTCAAAGCTAGTAGTTTGGTGAACCAAGACTCAACTCAAATCAAAGTGAGTTGAGAAATTCATACCTTTGTAGATTCCTCTTTGCATAAGCAAAGGATTATCACCCAAGAGATAGGGCCTTCATTCCTTGCTTCTTAGATCCATGGATTTGGATGGAAGAATATGTTTCTCCAAGTTCTCAAAATAGAGAACCTCTAAGTCTCCACACCAAGGTAAGATGTGAAGAAGAGATGAGTGACCTTGGTGGAGAAAGATTACTAGCTAATCCCTCCAAGGGTGGCCAGCCTCTTTAGAGAGAAAGGAGAGCTTTGTGTTCTCTCCAATTTCCTCAAAAAACCCCTAAATGAATTTTGGCTATAAAGTCATATTTATACCTTTATTCATTGGAGTGACAAACTTGTAATTAAAGCAAGTTCACTACCATTCCTCTAAATGGCCGGCCTTAAGGGTTTATTGGGCTTTCAAGCCCTTTGTTTATTCAAGTTGTCATACAACTTGAGTTAATGGGCTTGACATTCAAATCCCATTGGGCCTTGTGGCCCAAAACTAACCCTAGGTCTATAACGAACTTATTCGTTTGATTAATTAAAATATTAATTAATCCTAGCCATAAATAAATAATTAAACCATTTAATTATCCTTACTCATCTCCGTTGTTTCTTCAATCTCTACCTTACACGGTGTACGATCCATTAGGTTCCTTTTAGCGAGGCAGTGGGCGATTAGAACTCTTTCAAATCGATTGTGAATTGAAACTTACTTTCAATTCTCCCTTTAGTGTTTACACACGTTTAGGGCTTCCACAAACCATGAGTGACAACTAACAGTATGTCATGGTTACCCAAGCTAATCAGAAGAGGTGGAGAACCTATTCAGTTTAGGATTACAATGCAATACGGTCTTTCTCTAATACAATACTCTTGACCACATTGTTTGGTTTGATAGTTTATTCATGTCTACTATCCAATGTGATTCATTTACTTATATGATTACCTTGAATGTGATTTGGAATAACTTCCTAAATCTCATTCATACTCTGGCCAGAGATTCTTAATCATATCATAGAGTATTCTTCCTCAAACGGTTTGAAGGTTAGAGATCCCTTGTTGCGCATTCACTTGCCTCCATGGCTAAGTGGCTTAACCCTAACTATGCCGTGGACACCCGCGAATGGAGTGACTTTGACATAATCAAAGATCAAGGACTTAACCACAAGACAACTATGATGCCTCAGGTCAAAGGACTACTTTGCATTATCCCAACCATGAGTTCTCATGTGACATGAGTATGAGAACTCCTCGTTGAACGTGTTCAGTGGACTCATTCGCTATTGAGCACCTACATGCTTGTCTTGGTGTCAATCACACCAATGACTCGAGACCAGTCACTCTCTATGAGAGAAGACATAGCACGTACTGATCTTAACGGACTGCCAATGCCCAATTGGCAATCCTATGATCAGGAACGTTTAGGATATGTATAAGAAAGAAAATGGTCTCATAAATCTAACTTCTTTAAATTACATTCTCCTAATTACATATTCCTTGGACTCATCATTTAAGCATATAACGTTTATATGAGACGGCTTAAAACAATAATCTATGCCCTTGATATTAACATGTGAAATGTCCGTAAAGTATCATCATATGATTGGTTTTATGGCATATTTCCAACAATCTCCCACTTGCACTAGAGCCAATCAGCTTGGTCATCAGTGATGATACCTCTTCTGTAGTCATTTCATAAATGGCTGAGTAGTAGGCCTAGACAATGGATATCTATATGTTATCCATAGAAGCAACCTTGAGAATAACGACGTCAACATTATACATGATTCTCAATCATATGGTTCAGTCTCTCATTTGAGTTCGGATCATGATGAGACCTTGATTCCCTGGCTTGAGCTATCGCCCCATTAGTGTCGTAGTGTCGGTACACTAGAGACACTTTCTGGTTGGAACCGAATAGAGAGTTCATAAATGAACTTTCCCATCCAAACAACATTGTTGTAAGCTTCTATATGGCAATATATTTTGCATTCACAATGGAACACACTAAAGTCATTACTTTTAATGTTTCCATCCAAATATCTCTTTTAGTCATAATAAAGAGATATCTGATTATCTCTTCATTCATAATGAAGAAACATCCAATGATGGATTAGATTCATAATGTAATACATTTACGCTTCCATTTCGTTACGCTAATTCTTCCTCATTCTTTGAGGAATTTATCCTTTAGTATTTCTTAAATACTTAAGGATTCACTTGACAGTTGCCGTGGTTCTGATCTTGGGCTGGCACTGATGTCAATGTTTGAAGAATTTATCCTTTAGGTACAACTCATATCAATGTTTTCATACAATATGAAATTCATAAATCACCTTTCTGCGTATGCATAAAGGATTCTATTTACGCATTATTTCTTTGGGAGTTAAAGGGCACGTTCCCTTTGAGAAGGGCAACTTGCTAGTCTCACTAGAGTCGTCCTTCTAATTGAAGTTTATCATCATATGAGAAACCTCCTAGCATCTTTTGTCTATTATTAGGGATTTACATCCCATGTTTATAGACAATGTCTCCTATATACATTCTATCGTTATAGAATGTGTAAAGTCATAACTTTAATGAAGAAGTATTCTTTTCATTTCCAAAATTAATATATCATATATGTGTATATATATATTCAAATTTAGGAACATGATTAACTCCCACTAATCTTTTGTAAACCTAGTAAACAAAAGATTCATTTACATCTTTATGAGAAATCAAACGATTTGATCTTTCTCTCATAAGACGCTTATAGCTCCCACTAGCTTGCTAAGATCCATGATGGATGGATCTCTACAACTTACATGTCTTGTGATTCATAGTTGTAGACATATATATTATCAAGACTATCTTAATAATGGTTTCGGAAACCCATATAATGTCCAAACATTGAATCACCATTTAGTTGTAGCTAGCAATCTTCGAATTAATTGAAACTAAGACTACGTCAAAGATGGTTTCTTCAAAGTCAACCATTCTCTTTGATTGTAGTCACCTTAAGCTACCAATTAGCTATAAAGGTTTCATTATTTCGGGTCAAATGGTACTTTACCATTTCTTTGAGTATATTTCGTATATACACTCAATGTAGTCATAAGGATTTTCATTCTTATTTCTTTCGAATTAAGAGGTGTAACTCTATGACATAGTCATAAAGTTCAAACCATTCAACTGAGACAGTTTATAAATCCTTCTCGACTACCTTGGAGCTTGTGGTGTAGGAACTCGGTTGTTATATTTGTTGGTTATCATCTTATCTCTCAAAGAATCCATTCTTTGAGTTCTATCTCTCGTTCATTTGCTCTATCTTAGGCAAACCCTATGGTAGGATTATAATGAACTATCCAACAAACAACATTTGTTCGTTGGTTTATAGAAGTGATATCCAAATGTTAATTTAAGGATACCCACAAGATAATTTTTCAAACAAGTATTGCTTATTAGCACCCAACCCCAAATCTTAATACAATTAAGACTTGTCTTTCTTTCCAACTACATCCTATGGAGTCATGAAAATTTTGGAAGATCTTCTAATTAACAATCATATTGTCTTAGAAGTATATATCCTATATATATGGGTAATTGATAACATCCAACGAACTAAATCTTATTTGCGTTCGTTCTTCTCTCAATGGAGAAATCCATCATCTTATGATGCTTCTTTCCTTGATAATTTTTAAGGAAACTGTTCTAAAGTGTTATCTTTCCTTGGATCAAATCTAAGGAGGTAAATACTTTAGACGTCTTACTCATCAACTTACAATTCTTGAATTCTTTGAAACCTTTTGCAAAGTATTCGGACTTGTGTTTATTCAAAATAAACTATAGTCCAACCGAGAGTGATCTTCGGTGAATGTCATACAACATGAGTAGTTTTATGTTGTGGACAAGTGCCAATAACATCTAAGTGAATTAACCTCAACAACTTTGTGATTCTTTCTTCTTTCCAAAAGAATAAAGATTCGAACATTTCGCCTCTATACAATTTTAATAAGAAGGTATTGGATCCGGATCTAATGATCCAAAGCATCCATTTATTACCAACTCGTATTTTATGTTTTTGAGGTATCACAACTCAGTTGGGATTAGTCACTACCTTGCAACCTTTTGGGTTTTAAGCATCGTTATATTCTAAACAGTTAATACTAACATATCATCTCTACTATAGAGACAATCAATTAGATTACAATAATCTAATCATTCATTAATAAAGAACAATGTTTTGTCAAACAAAACATTCATCCATCCCTTATAGTGATGGAATTAAGTTCCTTAAAATTGGAATGTAAAGACAATCTTTGGTTTTTCCAATTTCTTTGGTAGTTCATATGAGGAAGTAAGTACCATCTGCTTTCGCAGAGATCTACATTTGATTCACGTTCTGAATGTGAAGTACTTTCTCTTCTCTCATTAATCTTCTACTTTTTATTAGCCACACTTTTACAACGATTGTAAAACATAGTTACTAATACGGAATCAAGCATTCAAGTAGAAAAACCAACTGTTTTGAACTTTTCAAGAACAATTTACAACATCTTCGAAAGGTGTGTTCTTGACACTTGTAAGACATTTCTTGCAAATACCCCTTCCAATGTCCATCCTTTCATAAAGAAAGTTTGTTCCCTTGGAGTTTATTTCGCTTTCTTCATTTGACTTCTCCTTTTGACTACAATAGTCATGGTCCCTAAACTCCCACTATCTCTCTTGAAACTTATTTCAATTGTGTTATACACATCAAACGATTTGGAGAGTGTGTGGTTATTGTTCACTATATAGTTTACAATAAACTTAGTGAACCATTTGGATAGGGACACAAAGGTGAAGTCCTTGCCTAGTTTCCGTTTCTAGAAGTGGTTTAACACTTCAACACTCAATGATTCAAAATCATCATAAGTCCATGTTGATGGACTATTTTTGTCAACCAACCATTATGTTCTAAACATAATTACAAACTTTCAAGAGTTATTCAAGGCAACTCTCATTTCTTCATACAACAATTTGTAAGTGAAGAATCATGGCACATAAAGTGTCCATGCCCTTGTGCTTTCTTCTCAAGTTCTTTGTTCATTTAACAAAGAAACAAGCACTAGTGTTTGCATTAGCTAAGGGTTGTTCAAAACAACTCTTATTTCTTCATACAACGATTTGTAAGTGAAGAACTATGACATTAAAAGTGTTGTCCTCTTTATGATAGACTTATCTAACATGTTCTTCCAATGATACATTATCAATAGGAAGATTGAGAGGATTAGACTACTTAGGTACATATACAATCCATTTAAGACAATCTTTGGGATTGTGGTACCAAGTCCGGAAACTAAAGCATTCGGCTTTTCTTAGTCAAGTTTTGGATAGCATTTGCAAATATATTGGTAAACAAATACATAACGAATATAAATTGATTGATTTTAAGCCATTTGATTCGGGTCTTTAAATCAAATAACACCACCCACTATTTTTGGAAAATTCCATATCCCTCATTGGAATTCGAGAGTTTTGGAGAAAACTCTTAGTAGGGTATGGGAGACTCACTATTACCAAGCCTACCTCACAATGATATGATGTTGGCTAGCATCAATAAGAATGAGAGAGTACACTTACTCAATTGCATCTCTTGCAAGTACCCATCTTATTTGGCCTTTAGAGAATGAAGCCTCACAATGATATGATGTTGGCTCCATTGCACTTAGTTAAGTCATTCCCACCATGCAAGTTCGGGTAGGGGTTCAAGAACAACCTCACAATGATATGATGTTGATCATTCTCATTGCCTACCTTCACAACATCATGTATGCGTATAGGATTCATCCTGAGTGTAAGCACGCACTTTGTACTCCCCCATGATAGGGTGAAGTCGGTGTACGAGTCACAAACGATCGGAGCCTACCACGGTGGAAGGCCACGAAAGAGTGTTCAAAGCACTCTCATGCTTATCAACTTAATAATGGTTTGGTTGAGGGTTTTAGGTCTCATCATATATAAACATTCATTTTAATCTTATTAAAACAATTTGGTCCTATTACAACTATTGATCCATGTGATTGATTTAGTAGTATATAATACTCCCACTAAGCTTGTAAAACGGTTTTTAAAGCAAGAGTATATGGTACTACTAATATAAGGTTTGCATTCATTGATGGACTATATAGTTGCCTTAGGGCCTTAGGATGACTATGAACCTTTGATTAGATACAACACGAGCCTAGTGTTGAATCTCGATCTAGGGATGGTGATTGATTTTAGTTACGCGTTTAATCATATTAAGGCGTGTTGTCTTATTGGGCGATGGACCTGCTACTCCATTTTCATGCATATCAAATAAAACAAGAAAGGAGTACTTCAAAGTAAAGATGAGCTTATGCTCTTTACAACATTTGATTAATACAAATTACTTTAAAGTAAAGAAGAGCTTATGCTCTTTTACAACATTTGATCAAATCAAATTACAACCAAAATCTAATCTACACATTCCCGTGGTTCAAACAAATTTGAAACGGCCTTTCACATAGCTCAATTATCGTAGGCTTAGGTTCATAATCACCCTTTAATTAATTAACGCTTTAACTAATTAAACTGAATGCAACATTTTCATTTGGTTTTTGTATCCATAAAATTGATTTAAATGGAGCTAAATGAAATGAAAATCCAATTCTCATTTAAAGAGACAAAACAATTTTGTTCTCAACCTAATTTGGGCCAAAATGCAATTACCACTACTTTTTGGGCTATATTGCAAAAACATAAACTTTTGGGGTCACTTGGTAAAAACACAAAAGTCCACTACTTCATGTAATTACAACTAGAACCCAAAAATTTCAACAAATGCAAAAACTTCATTAAAGGAGCAAAACAATTTGTCCTTTAGCGTTTTTGGACCTAAACGTAAAAACGTAAACTTTTGGGCCAAAGTGCAAATACACAAATGTATCAAAACTTTATGTAATTGCATAAAAGCCCCAAAAGTACTCCCATTGAGGGAGTGACCGGTTTTGGAGAGGTGAAAGGAGTGATGTGTGTGTTGATTGGTAAGTTTGACACAAAGCATGCAAGTGGTGCAAGTGGTGTGTGTGAAAGGGAATTAATCCTTACACACCCACCAATAATTCCATCACCTTTCTAAACAAATATCTAATACATTTAAACATATGAAAAACATCAAACATAAACTTTATGAAATAAATCAAAACTTTGAATCAAAACACCAAACTTTTTGTTCTTGGCAAAAATGTCAAGAACAATGAAGAACACTCATGAAAAACTCAAAAAATTTCCATGAACATTTTTCACCCAAAAACATCCCAAAACCATTCAAACTTAAGGGAAATAACATATAACCAAACTAGGGTACATAGGGGTTCCAAAAGTTACTTGAAAACACTTTTAACAAGCCAAACATGAACCCAAAAAACCACCCTTTGGATTTGGCCGAATTTTCCCAAAAACATGGCACCAAATTTTAGCTCCAATATTCATGCTCATATGAACTACATCTACAACATTTGAGATGGCAAATTTTCTAACAAAATTTACATTCAAAGAAACAAGAATAAAGCTTGTAACAAATTACAACATTTAAATCAAAACTATGAAATACAAAACCCAAAAGGATTCACCAACTACTAGACCTAGGCTCTGATACCACTTGAAGGAAATTTTGTGAAATACATGTTCATTTGAATAACATCTATAGCATGCAATTAACAATTAAAAGGCGGAATCATGCTTGTATGCCCTCAAAAACAAAACATTACCCATGAAATTCAAAGCCTAGTAGTTTGGTGAACCAAGACTCAACTCAGATCAAAGTGAGTTGAGAAATTTATACCTTTGTAGATTCCTCTTTGCATAAGCAAAGGATAATCACCCAAGAGATAGGGCCTTCATTCCTTGCTTCTTAGATCCATGGATTTGGATGGAAGAATATGTTTCTCCAAGTTCTCAAAATAGAGAACCTCTAAGTCTCCACACCAAGGTAGGATGTGAAGAAGAGATGAGTGACCTTGGTGGAGAAAGATTACTAGCTAATCCCTCCAAGGGTGGCCGGCCTCTTTAGAGAGAAAGGAGAGCTTTGTGTTATCTCCAATTTCCTCAAAAAAACCCCTAAATGAATTTTGGCTATAAAGTCATATTTATACCTTTAGTCATTGGAGTGGCAAACTTGTAATTAAAGCAAGTTCACTACCATTCCTCTAAATGGCCGGCCTTAAGGGTTTATTGGGCTTTCAAGCCATTTGTTTATTCAAGTTGTCATACAACTTGAGTTAATGGGCTTGACATTCAAATCCCATTGGGCCTTGCGGCCCAAAACTAACCCTAGGTCTATAACGAACTTATTCGTTTGATTAATTAACATATTAATTCATCCTAGCCATAAATAAATAATTAAACCATTTAATTATCCTTACTCATCTCCGTTGTTTCTTCAATCTCTACCTTACACGGTGTATGATCCATTAGGTTCCTTTTAGCGAGGCAGTGGGCGATTAGAACTCTTTCAAATTGATTGTGAATTGAAACTTACTTTCAATTCTCCCTTTAGTGTTTACACACGTTTAGGGCTTCCACAAACCATGAGTGACACCTAGCAGTATGTCATGGTTACCCAAGCTAATCAGAAGAGGTGGAGAACCTATTCAGTTTAGGATTACAATGCGATACGGTCTTTCTCTAATACAATACTCTTGACCACATTGTTTGGTTTGATAGTTTATTCATGTCTACTATCCAATGTGATTCATTTACTTATATGATTACCTTGAATGTGATTTGGAATAACTTCCTAAATCTCATTCATACTCTGGCCAGAGATTCTTAATCATATCATAGAGTATTCTCCCTCAAACGGTTTGAAGGTTAGAGATCCCTTGTTGCGCATTCACTTGCCTCCATGGCTAAGTGGCTTAACCCCAACTATGCCGTGGACACCTGCGAATGGAGTGACTTTGACATAATCAAAGATCAAGGACTTAACCACAAGACAACTATGATGCCTCAGGTCAAATGACTACTTTGCATTATCCCAACCATGAGTTCTCATGTGACATGAGTATGAGAACTCCCCGGTTGATCGTGTTCAGTGGACTCATTCGCTATTGAGCACCTACATGCTTGTCTTGGTGTCAATCACACCAATGACTCGAGACCAGTCACTCTCTATGAGAGAAGACATAGCACGTACTGATCTTAACAGACTGCCAATGCTCAATTGGCAATCGTATGATCAGGAACGTTTAGGATATGTATAAGAAAGAAAATGGTCTCATAAATCTAACTTCTTTAAATTACATTCTCCTAATTACATATTCCTTGGACTCATCGTTTAAGCATATAACGTTTCTATGAGACGGCTTAAAATAATAATCTATGCCCTTGATATTAAACTAGATTAGTTTAACATGTGAAATGTCCGTAAAGTATCATCATATGATTGGTTTTAGGGCATATTTCCAACAGTACCACTTGTCTTTTGGTAGGCGGAATGAATGGTGAGTTGCTTTCATCACTTGTTTGGTGGTACAAAGATGAGTTCCTTTTTTACCTGGTTGGTGGCATGAGTGGCAAGTTGCCAAATGATATTAAAGTATGGGTTGTACATTTCATCACCTGGTTGGTGGCATGAAGGAGAGTACGGGTTGTACATTTTATCACCTGGTTGGTGGCACAAAGATGAGTTCCTTCTTCACCTAGTTGGTGGTATGAGTGGCAAGTTGCCAAATGATATTAGAGTACGGGTTGTACATTTCATCACCTGGTTGGTGGCATGAAGAAGAGTACGGGTTGTATATTTTATCACCTGGTTGGTGGCACGAAGATGAGTTCCTTCTTCACCTGGTTGGTGGCATGAGTGGCAAGTTGCCAAATGATATTAGAGTATGGGTTGTACATTTCATCACCTGGTTGGTGGTATGAAGGAGAGTACTGGTTGTACATTTCATCACCTAGTTGGTGGCATGAAGATGAGTTCCTTCTTCATCTGGTTGGTGGCATGAGTGGCAAGTTGCCAAATGATATTAAAGTACGGGTTGTACATTTGATCACCTGGTTGGTGGCACGAAGATGAGTTCCTTCTTCACCTAATTGGTGGCATGAGTGGCAAGTTGCCAAATGATATTAGAGTACGGGTTGTACATTTCATCACCAGGTTGGTGGCATAAAGATGAGGTCCTTCTTCACCTAGTTGGTGGCATGAGTGGCAAGTTGCCAAATGATATTAGAGTACGAGTTTTACATTTGATCACCTGGTTGGTGGCACGAAGATGAGTTCCTTCGTCACTTGGTTGGTGGCATGAGTGGCAAGTTGCCAAATGATATTAGAGTACGGGTTGTACATTTCATCACCTGGTTGGTGGCATGAAGGAGAGTACGGGTTGTACATTTCATCACCTGGTTGGTGGCATGAAGATGAGTTCCTTCTTCACATTTCATTACCTGGTTGGTAAGAATAAGTGCAAGGTGTCGAGGCACATTGTAGCAAGTGTTGAAGACACAAAGTATGTTGAACCCTTTCAAAGCACAGTTGGCTTATGTATGGATGTGTTGGAATGTATGATGTTTATGTATGAATGTGTTGGAATGTATAATGTTTATGTATGAATGTGTTGGAATGTATGATGTTTATGTTGATTGATATGAGTGATGCTTATGAATGTTTTTTATATGTGAACCATGTTGGTTGTAACACTTAGTATCACATAACTTATGTCAAAGTATGCATGTTGAAGCTCTGGGTTGGAGTATAAGGGTAAGTCAGCGTAGACCAAGTGTTCCAGTGCTAGGAACGCAAAAGACTCAAAAAAAGTTATCTGAATTTCATTTTCTTTAAATATTTGCCGAATGGCTTGTGTGACAAAAGATCTCAAGCGATTGAGAGTCAAAACATTTGTAATGTGTATGCCTTCTTATAATAGCATTTCCTTCAGTACTTAGTCCTCCACTTTGAAAGAGTGAAGCTTGGCCCTATAGTCATAATAGTCGACGGTATGTTCACCCCTGGTTGTCTTGATATGAACTTTTATCCTTCTTATTGTAATGGGCTTGTTGAAAGTAAAAATCATTCCTCTTACCAAGAGACAGATACGTTTGGTGACTTAGCGAGTAACTAAATGAGGCAGGAGATGATGCAATGGGTGTCTGAATGTCCAAGATCTCCTCACTTGGTAGAACTTGACTTCCACTTCCCACTTGTTGATAAGGGTTAACCATATAGGGGTTCCCTTGGTATGTCCTTGCTTCAGCGGATGCGTGGTTGTAAGTACGTGCCATCACCTCAGAGTAAGTCTTCTAAGTGTTGGCGTTGATCATGTACTTGAAGAAACAATCACGTAGGCCTGCCGTGAAGGCCTTGAGGGCGATCTTGTCATCTACCTCAGCGCAACGAGAATACTCATGGCTGAAATGACCGGCATATTCTCGTAGTGACTCTTCCGATTTCTGGCGAATAGTGTACAAGTCATCTGTATAATGCAAGCGATCGGTCTGAAAGATGTGTTGGGAAACAAATAGTTTCCTCAGTTCCTCAAATAAGTCTACTGTCTCAGGTGGAAGACGGCAATACCAGTTTAGAGCTCCGCCAGAGAGGGTGGAGGGGAAGAGAAGACATCGCTCTTCGTCAGTGTGCATCCGATATGTCATGGTGGACTCAAAGAGGTTAAGGTGTTCAATTGGGTCCTCCCTTCCAGTATATAGTTGTAATCCAAGCTTTTGTTTTGTCTTCACTTGAAGGGGGTGTCGAGGATCCTCCTTGTGAAAGGGCCAGGCCTGGGTTGGTTCCAATCAGGTATCTCGGCCTGACGTTCGGCCTTCAACTTGTTTACTTCTTCAAGGAGCTATAGGACAAGGGGGTCCTAAGTGGAGCCATGTACCACTGGAATTTTCTTTTGTAAGTCTCCATCGCCTCTTGGAAGTAGGAAAGTTTGAGCAAGGGCGTGTGGTTTTTTCTTGGACTCGTCGTACTGACTTCTAGGGCGAGTCTATCATAATACCTCAGAGTCCCATGTACCTTCATGTTCCTTTAGGACCTGTTGTTCCTTCCCTAGATTGGCAGCGGGCCTGGGTCGTGGGAGGGGACCGAGTCTTTCAGAAACCTTTGGGTCATTGATCTTCGAGCATATGTGGAGGGGATTCTCTCGACATTGCTTTAGGAAGTCTCGGCAGTCACGATAAACGGCTTTCGGGTCGAAGCATCTGGGTTGAGAGAAGTCTCATGTTGATCAATGTTTTGATGATTAGCTCGATCCTCATCAGGGATACCCATGTCAAAGGGAGGTGACCCTCCATGTTGGGGGGTACCCAGATGATGGTTGATGCCCACAAGGGCAACGAGCTCGCATGTTTGAGTATGCCTAGTTTCGTGGAGTGTCTCAAAGAGCTTCTCATACTGCTTCTGGAGGACCTCATTCTTCATTGTTGTCTTGTTATTCGGAGCTTCTAGCTCATCGACTTTAGCTTGAAGAGCTACCCTTTTTCCTTCTTTATTTCGTTGTTTCGCACTAGGTGCAAGAGGGGTGTCATTTTGTGTGTTGTGGCTTCCTTCGCTCCCTATGTTGGAGAGGGGTGCCTGCTTAAAAGAGAGTGTACGAATGGTGGAAACCAGCTCGGTAAAGCTGAAGAGAGTGGGAATAAGTGTCGTTCCCACAGACGGCACCAAATGTTGATGCACAAAATCAGTGAGGACTTTAGTACAACAGAAAATGTTAATTTTGTGACCTTCGCTAGATTGCTCCGGTCACTAGCGTGGATAAGTATGTAAATGGATGGAGACAGGGAAGCAAACATAAGATGTACGTGGTTCACCCAAATTGGCTACGTCCACAGAGTAGAGAAGTTCTCATTAATTGTGAAGGGTTTACACAAGTACATAGGTTCAAGCTCTCCTTTAGTGAGTACTAGTGAATGATTTAGTACAAATGACATTAGGAAATATTGTGGGAGAATGATCTCCTTTTATAGAAAAGAGTTTCTAGCCTTGTTCTGACATTGACATGTGTCGTGTTGTGATTGGCTTTCGATGTTGACATGTGTCGCGCTATGATTGGCTTCTGATGTCGACATGTGTCGCTCTGTGATTGGCCTCCTGGTTGGAGGGAAACTCTTCTGGGTCCTTGACGGTATAACGTTGACCGGTGCTCGGTAGTTTCAGGATTGGTCAAGTATGGTACAAACACCCTTCATTAAACAAATAGTTTAACATAATGAGTCTTCCAAAAGCTATAACATCAAATGAATGGCTTTGTGGACATACTTCCAAGTTTCCAACACATGATGACAACCAAGTCTCCAAAAAACTATCGTTTAAGATTTATTGGAAATGGATGCAATTTAGGTTAGGAAATGACCCTTTCTTAGCACCACATTGCAAGTATTGAAGCCCTTGGCCCAATGACTAGGGCAAGGCATAGAAGAATTAGCCCTTGCCTATGAGTTACTTTTAATCTAATAAATGTGTTTCAATAAGTACAGAGGAAAATATTTCTCATGAGTTTAATGCTTAATTCCCAGTATCTGAGTAATGTAGTACTACGGATATTGCAATGAGAATACTTTATGAATGCTAAGTTTGGGAGGTAGTGTTTTTCTGAATCAACATTGCCAAGGGGGCTTTTGAGCTCTGTTCTGGGCCCACAAGCTTACTCGTAATCCGCTTTGTCACTTATTTCTCTCATAAAAGTTCATTTACTTTAGAGAGGTTTATTGAATTAAGACCTTTCCATGAACAAAGAATAAACAAAAAACATTTATATTACGATGAAGAACGAAGCTTGAATCACGGAAGGGACATGCCCCTATCTTGGCCAGGAAACTTCAAGGCTAGTTTCCCTTTACGACTTCTTTTCCCTTGGTAGTGGTTGAAAACTCTCCAGGTGCATCAAGTGATGGGTCACTGCTGGAGTCGGACTCTTCTTGTTCTGCCTTCAAGTCTGAAATTTCATTCAGCAAATGATCCAGAACAGGAAAATTTAAGTGTTTGATCTTGTCCAGGATCTTGTAGACGTCCCAACCCTTTAGGTGATCTCGTCGAGTATAACTAGTAAGACACTCGAGATTGTATCATTTTTCGTATTCCTCTACAAACATCTTCTAGTGGTCATCCCAGATGACTGACATTTCAGAGACATGCATGTCAGTGAGTCGTGGAGATTTGCGATACAAGTGTTCTCTTTATGGTCGACCTTCTGACGAAGTTGACCAACATCCAACGAAAAGCAGTTTGCTCTATTGCCCAAGCATTTCGCTCCAAAGTCAGTACATGCTCTAACTCATCCCTCAAGTTCGCCGAAGTTTTCTCCGATTCAGCCCTAGCATGTAACTCTAACCTCAATTCCCCCATCGCCCTCATGAAGTCTTCTTGGTAGTCCTTGGGTTTCATTTCCTCGAGTGTAGCAACATCGACATACATATCGGATTATTTTGCCTTATGGGTGTCCTTCAAAGCCTGTTAATCAGCCAGCATCTTCTTAAGCTCATTTTATTAAAATAATAATCGTCGCTCCAACTCTAACCTCACCTCCATTTCTTGACATAATGTTCGTTCAAGTTCTCGGATTCACCTTGTTCACATAAGGACGTTGTTAGCTCATTAAGTTACTTGACCTATTCGCCATATAGGCTGTGTAATTTTTAGGGTCAACAATATCATAATGTGATTGTTGAGTATACATATCATGTAGACATTTAATATGAAAACTAGCACAAAATGACGATTTTATCTTTGACGTCGTGAGCAAACCATCTTCTCCACCTCGATAGGTCTAGCAGAACTACCCATCACCAATATCCTTTTCCAGCCTACTGCATATATCTTGACGTTTTTCTGGCCCATGAAGTATCATTCTCACCTCTCTGTTGATTGGGCTTTAGTAGGTTGCGAATGGTTATGTGGAGTCCCATTGGGTGTTTCCTCTGCTACTACAGGCCACTTGCCAAAGGACAAGTCTTCCACTACATGTCTACTCCATTAGTCTGCCTAGCTTAGTACATCCTTATTAGAGACAATTTGTGGACAATTTCTCTTATAAATAGTCAAACCAACCAAAGAAATCGGTAATAGCCACCTTAATACTTAGGACTCTGTCATAATTCAATCTCTCTTAAACCCTATTTTGACTTAAGCATTGGAGACCCTTTGACAAACACAACACCCTCTCCCTCCTCGAGTGTTTGTCAATAAGACTAACAATGTTATTTGTTTTGCAAGTTATTGTTGACTAATCCTTAGAAAAAATATGCATCCACACATATATACCATGGACTTATAAATAGTAACTCTATGGAGTTCTCTTGGGTGTTTTCCATGCTACGGCAGGCCACATGGCAAAAGAAAAGTGATGTTTACATATGGAGATTTTTTAGGAGAACTATAGTGATTTTCATTTAAAAATTGAGAAAGATTATAATCTTTAAAGAGGATGTCTTGAATTAAGTTCGGAAGCGCTCCTCGAACCAAAAAGACTCATAATCATAGTTCATGAACAACTTGACCAATCTATCAACCTCCATTGGGATTGTTCCACTACTAGAAATTTGGCTAAAAGCCACCCTTTCTATTGGTGTCTATTGTCAAGTGTTGACACTCATATTGGTGGCAAACCTTAATGGCCACCAAGTAGCCACTAAACTAGAGAACATGTCCTATGTAGAGGACTCTATTGGAACAATGGCTACCAATATTGCATTGGTGTGTATATGAATAGTACAACATTTTTATATTTTATAATTATTTCTAAAATTCAAAATATCTCATTATCCCTCTTATTAGTGGCTAGATTTGAGACTAACATTGGTGCCTTTTATACTCATACACACACCAATCATATGTGTCTATATTAGGATCAGTGGCTTTTAAGATATAGGCACCAAAGTTGGTGTGAATCTACAACATTCCAAATGGCCAGTAGGTTCGAATTGTATTACATGCACTTTAGTAATAGCTTTGTACTATATTAAAACTCAGCGTCTTAATATGAAATTCACATGAAATTTAAATTTGCAAAAGGATTCACATTTCCAACCAACCACACTGTATATCCAATAAATTTATCAATAGCAAGGTTTGTGCTACATAAGAAAGCATATTACATTCAACGATGTTGTCCAATGATAGGAGCATATTTATGCAACTTAGTTAGCTTGTTTCTTGGCATTTACTTAGTTTAATTCTAGTTATTTTAGTACTTTAAGCTATTTTCGTGTGTTTGTAGGTTCAAATAACAAAGTTAGCAACAAAGTGCTATTTGGAGCATTTTTGGGCCAAGATTGGATAGTGCAAGCATGGAGATATGATGATGGACTTTTTTGAAGATTTGAAGGCTAGAAATCAGCATGTATGTGTGCAAGTATGTTGACCTACAACTACAAACATCCATCCACTACACCCATTACATCCACTCATTACCAAACACCCATCCACTACACCCATTACATCCACTCATTACCAAACATCCATCCATTACACCCATTACATCCACTCATTACCACAACATACACCACTACCACCTTAATTAGATGGTGGTCCTCTCCCTAGCCTATAAATACATCCACCCTTCACCATAACAAAGGAGGAAAAAATCCATCCAAAACACACACACATCATCTATACAATTCTCCACTCTTTGCCGCATTCAATACAACCTTCATCCAAACACATCCATTCATCTTCACATCCATTCCTCCATACAAACAAACCTTCAAACACTTAGCAACACCTTGTGCTGTAGTAAAGGAAGGGAAGGAAAGTGCTTGGACGTGCTTGCTGTCCAACTTGGATCGTTGGAGCGTTTAGGTGTTTTCTTTCTTTTGTTTCCAATGTTTAAATTCATTTTCTTTTGTTTTGTTGTGAATATGAGTGGCTAAACCCCTCTTGGCTAGGGGTGATTTCAAAGCCATGATTATGTGTGCAATATAATTTGATAAATTCCAGTTATGAACTCTTGAATCGTGAATGCAGTTGGCTTAACTATTTGATTGATAACTTATTTGTATTTGTTAATTAAGGGTCGACACTTAATTGGCATGCATAAATCTGTTGCTAGAATATAAGGAAGTTTCACATAATCGTTACAAACTTATATTCACATGTAGTGAAGGTCGCTTACAAACGATCACGTTAAGTTCAATTCCTAGCATGAGTGACATGATGTCATAGTTGCAAGTGCTTTGTCAATGCTTATGATTTTCATTAAACGTAATGATCTTTTATTGTATCTCTATTATGATGTCATGTAGGGAACTTTAGAAGAATGTTTTGGGTTGTCGAATGATGTCATCCAATCCAATAAAATAAGGAAAATCTGAGAGTTAACTAGTGATGTTACGGTTAATTTGGAGCATTGTCATTCATAATTCAATGAAGTAGTAACTGGAAATCGAGTTATTTGCATACATGTCATGTGTGGAGAAAAAACCTCTAGCTGTCCCATCCATCATCTTATTTCTCACATTCGTTTTACAATCCGTCTAGTTTTTCATACTTGTTTGTTTGTTTCAACTTCGTCCAAAACTCAATCCCCCTTTACTTTAGTGTGTCTAATTAGTTAGAATCTATTTTAATTTGTGTTTTTAAATGTTTTGATTCAAGTAAAAGTCAATTTTCGTCCAAAGTAATTCCTAGTGTCTAGTTTAAGTTTATTTAGTTGTTTTAAGCTATTTTGAGTATTTTAAGTTTGCTTTGAGTCTTGTGAGTCTTGTTAAGTGTTTTTAAATTTAGTTTTATGTTTTTGAGTCAGTTTAGAGGTTATTAGCAAGCCCTCCTAATCCCCGGTCCAGAACGATCCCTACTTATACTTGTACTACAATTGTCAAAAGAGGGTTAAATTTGTGTGTTAAGATAATTTTCGCATCAAGTTTTTGGCGCCGTTGCCGGGGATTAGCAACTTTGCTAATCCCTTGTTATTTCTTTTTGTTTATTTTCGTGTCTTTTGTTTTTAGTTACTGACTTTGTTTTTTTTTGTTTTTTTTTTGTTTTTACTTTTGATATTTGATTTAGTTTTGTTTCCTTGATTTCAGGTACTAGAGAAGTAAGACATGGATTTTTCTACCATTCAAGCTCAATTGGCGGAACTTACTTCTCAATTGTCACAATATGCCGAAAGTACCACAATGCAAAGTGTCCCTACATGTGGTGTGTCCTATGGGCAAGGATATCCAACTCAGCAATATTCTCAATTCGTTGCGAATGAAGATGCTTGGGGTTATCAAGGCCATAGCCAATCATGGGACAACATGTTTTCCAACGCTTACAATTCGGATTGGAGAGATTATTCAGATTACATAGAACCTTAACAATTCCAACAAGATGGATATTGGCAGCAAGAAGAGGAGTTCCATTCAAGACCTATGTAGCCATCACAACCTCATATACAATATGCTCAATCAAACTCAAGTTTGTCAATAGATTATGATTGAATTTTTGATGAAATAAATTCTTTGGTGCAGGGCTCACAAAATCAAACCAAGGATGCTCAACAAGATGGATATTGGCAGCAATCTGATGAGTTTTATTTAACACCTATGTAGCCACCACAGCTTCCCCTACAACAATTCCAATCAAGGTCAAGATCATGCAATCCAAGGAAGAAAAGGGTGAGAAAGGCATCTTCAAAACCTTTCCAAAGAATCAAGAGCAAGAAGTGGATGGGGAATGTTTAGAATTCATCAAAGAAGATACACTTGAGACGAAAATTCCCAAAAAAGTTGGATTTTATGACACGGGAAAAGTCATAACTCTCAAAACACCAAATCTGGCCAAGTCCCATATCCCTAATGTGGTGTTCGTAATTGAGTTTGTGTTGGAACAAGCAAGTAAGCCATCTTCTCCAACTTCGATTTTATTATATACTAACTTGCTGATTTTGATGATTCAGGCACCTACACTAGAATTTAAACCATTGCCGGATCACGTCAAGTATCACCTTCCATTCAAGGAGCAATTCCATGCTATGGGCCCTATCCAAGTTTAGAAGGAAGTTTCGTCCAGCTGGAAGACGTTAAAGCAAGCGCTTCTTGGGAGGCAACCCATGTATTCAAATAAGAAAGATTTTTGAATTGCTCCACGATTGGTTTTGCGTTCCTAAAAACCTTCCCTTTTCTGTAGTTTTATTTTGCCATGATTGTCATTTTTATTTGTTGCTTGTTTAATTGTTTTTGGTGTGGGTTTATTTTTGAAACATTGACAGATATGCAAGGTATTTTACATTCATTTTCATAAAAAAAAAAGGAACATTAAGTAGAAAAATACAAGAGAGAGCCTTCACAAAGGCTGCTTAGGAGAAGTCTCAATAGTCGGCGGAGCCTCAGAAGGAGGAGGCATCGGAGGTTGATCATTTGGAGCTTCATTACGCGGTACAGCCCTAGAAGACGAAGGTAAATGCTGTTGGAACAAACCCACAAACCTCTGATGATCAAGTAAAATCTGACCATCAGATTCCTGCATCTGGTCAATCTTCCTCTTCGTGTTTGTAGCATAGTTATGTGCGAGCCTGTGCAACTGTTTATTCTCATGCTTGAGCCTTCTAATCTCCTGTTTGAGACACATCACTTCAGCCGCCAATGATTCAACTTGACGGGTTCGAGTAAATAGGCGTTGGGCCATATTAGACACAGAACTTACACACTGCACATTGAGAGCCAGTGAATCCTTAACAGCCAACTCATCAGGCCGTTTGGAAAGTAATCTGTTATCTTTGGGAGTGACAAGGTTTCGGACCACCACCGCAGTGGTCATATCATTCTTCATCACCGAATCCCCAACGGTAAGAGGACCAGTAGAGGATATGAAGGATGGGCGCCATATGTTGTCTAGAGAAGGCATGGCTGCCTCTTCACCAAGGTTCAGGTTAAAACGACGGTCGGAGGGGCCAAACATTTTCTAAGGTGTTGAAGAAAGAAGAGGTCGGACAAGTCAAGATCGTAGAAGTGCAAGAAGGGAGTTTCTACAGGCAGAAATTCAAGTGTGCTTTGAAACGTACTGCACGCCTCTATAAAAACCAGCACTCGATGGGATTTCAAAGATCGAAGAGGCGAGTTCAGAAATTGAAGAGGCCAATTCAAAAATCGAAGAGGTGTTAGCTTTCTCAAAAGCTAGGCTTGCTCAGAAACCACGAGCCAATCTTCTTTTCCAGATTTGTCTGCACTTGTCACATGCAACCTCTGCACTCGACGAAGCTCAAAACTCGAAGAGGCAAGCTCAAAACTCGAAGAGGCAAGCTAAAAAATCGAAGAGGCATCTGCTTTTCCAGACGTGTCAGCATCTGTAACATGCACACTCAGCTTTGCGGAAATGATGGGTAGTTTGTTGAAGCGCCGATTCTAGATATCGAAGAGGCACTTGCTTTTCCAGATGTGTCAGCGCCTGTCACATGCATACTCAGCCTTGCGAAAATTACGGGCAATCTGTCGAAGATTTCTTATGAAGTAGAAGGCACATGAAGTTTACTGTTAAATCATCCAACGGTTGCCGGCAAGAGTGAAAGAATAGTACCGGTTATTAATTCTTATAAATGTCAACCTTCACCCTCCATTGCAAGGCAGACATACATAACCTTTGTTCATCTCCGAGAATGCCTTCCCAACGAAGCCTCTCGAGTCACTCAGTGTTCCTTATTCCTTGGGGTACCTCTGCAAACAATTCATCCAAAGCAAAAGTATTTCATATCATGAAGGTTGAAAGCAAGAGTATCTTATATCATGTTTTCTCCATGTCCCTCTCCTTGTCGTTGTTTTCATCTGCGGGACAAGGAGAAAAAGAGTAATCAGCCAGCACTTGGTATCAATCTTCCGATCTGGAACCGACTGCCTGAAACCCCTTTCTAATTGCTTACCTAGCGTTGCTCTCGAGTACTCATCTTCAACATCTTATGCTTCCTCTTCGTCTGCCACATCTGCCTGGGGAACAGATAAGGGAAGTGAAAATGATACCTCGAAGCATGTGGAGACAATGTACTAATTCATCCTCAGCTAGGGACAAGGAGAAAGAAAGCAAGAGGTGGGCACTTGGAAAGATTGAAGAAAGAAACAGACCCTCACCTCTACCTCGTGCCTGCCTGCCGTGCAGAAGAAACAAGCAGAGAAGAATGCAGACTGCACAATCAAATCAACCTAGCAGAAGGAGTTTGATTTGAAACCAAGGAACTCTCGTTCAGAATTCCGAACCAGTTCGAGATCAAAGCTGTGGAAAGACAACAAGATCATCTATCTCCAAAACCAGATTTGCGTTCTTAAACTCTACTCTGTCTAGTTTTTACTTTGCCATACTTGTCATGTTTATTCATTGTTTGTTTGATTGTTTGCTTGTGTTTGTGTGAGTTTATGCTTGAAACATTAAGGACAATGTTCGATTTAAGTGTGGGGGGGTAACCAAGTTGTTTTGCATGAAAGTCGTGGAAGTTTATCATCCATTACTTCTAGTGTTGCTCCTTGCTGTTTTTAAGTGTTTTTATGCTGTTTTGGAGTGTTTTAGTGTGTTTTGACATAAAAATCCGAAAATCTCATAAAAATTTGAAAAATTGTTTTGAAAAGCCCAAAAAGAGTTATTTTTGTGTGTTTGTTTGTGTCTTAGGGTACCTTCCAACACAATGATGAGGATTTGGTTTTTAATTACATGACTGTTAAAGAGAGTTATAAACATGGATGAAAATTTGATTTACTCTTTGGTGTATGCTTGGTTGTGGTTATAATTTATGAATTCACATGCAATCATAAAGGAAAAACCAATTTTTGTAACATGCTTGAAAGAAGGAACTCAAATGAACGCTACAACCTTGTGAGACTTGAGCCTAAACGTTTATTTGGAGAGTTAATAATATGTGCATCGTTGTTTTCTAAAGTCGTTGCATGATCTTCTTATTCTTTGCTTGGTTGCTACTTAGAAGGCGTTTCATCATTTAGTTCCAAATGCTAGAACTCATGCCTATTTCATTCAAAGCATGCTATTGATTTGCATAACACATATTCAAGATGAAGTTGTGTAGTGACCACCAAAGCCAAATTGCCATGCCCCTATTTCATTATGTGTTTAAGTTTAACCCCGTTGAGCCTTGTTACGCCTATGTTCTTTGTTAACCCACACTATCCTTACCTAGCCTAGTGTTAGGACCATCCATACCCTTGTTCTTGAAGCATAGTAAAGCATGACTTAAAATGAACTCCTTTTTTATCAATGTATTGCATACAGCAAGTGTGGGGGAAGTGATTCTTGTGTGTGTATGTGTACCAGAGTCCTTAATAAGGCACGGGTAGAGAAAAGAAAAAAAAAAGTATGAAAAAGAGCTCTAAAGTGTTAATTGTTAAAAAAGGGTCCAAAACATTGAATTCGGCCCTAAGTGTTGCATGAATCATCCCTTTGTATGTAAAAGTTGATTCTGCATTCTAAAGTGATTTCCAAGTGTCTATTTCATTGCTTTGCTTGCTATCGCTTTAAGAACGTTTGTTATCCCTATCCTTTCTTTGTTAGCCATTACCCCCAAGCCCTGTTACAACCCTTGACTTCAATCTTGAGTGTTGTGTGTTTCAATTTGTGGAGTTCGAAATTGGTATGAGCATATGGTGTCACTGGTTCTCGCATCTAAGTAATAGCATTCCATTCATGAGATCATATCTAAACATGCTTAATAACTCCAAAAAATTGCTTTCTTTGTTATAACATATGTGAGTCCTAATCTTTCGTGTTTACATCAATCTTCTCACATATACTAGTGTAAGGTGTGTAGTCAGAAAATGTGTGTGAAAATAAAGAGTATCTTGTAAGGAATTGAGCAAACTCTCTAAGGCATGTTACTACATTCAAAACATCGTTTTAATTGGTTAATTGTGAACTAGTAAGTGGTGACTGTGATTAAGTATGTGCTCAAGTGTAAGGATGACCAAAATCTGTGGGAATGATGATTTTTAACACGTCATGTTTCATTAAAAATCCCTGAGGCAAATGTTGGAAGGTTAGGTTGTGTTTTGTTTGTTTTATTTCGTTTTATTTCTTTTCTTTTGCTCGAGGACTAGCAAAAGCTAAGTGTGGGGGAATTTGATAGGAGCATATTTATGCAACTTAGTTAGCTTGTTTCTTGCCATTTACTTAGTTTAATTCTAGTTATTTTAGTACTTTAAGCTATTTTCGTGTGTTTGTAAGTTCAAATAACAAAGTTAGCAACAAAGTGCTATTTGGAGCATTTTGGAGCATTTTTGGGCCAAGATTGGATAGTGCAAGCATGGAGATATGAGGATGGACTTTTTTGAAGATTTGAAGGCTAGAAATCAGCATGTATGTGTGGAAGTGTGTTGACCTACAACTACAAACATCCATCCACTACACCCATTACATCTACTCATTACCAAACATCCATCCACTACACCCATTACATCCACTCATTACCAAACACTCACCCACTACACCCATTACATCCACTCATTACCAAACACTCACCCACTACACCCATTACATCCACCCATTTCAATGTATAATCATCCTTTCAGGCGGGCAATCATTAGATACAGATAGATGTGTTGAAATGCCACTGCTGCCAATTGATATAGTTTTTATAGCATGCACACAAAAATTGTTCAGCCAAAACAATCTCTAATTAAAGTACCATAGTTTATTAAATTGAAGATAAATCAATTCCTGAGAAGAGAGGCTAATAATAAGGTCAAGAACCTGTGAAAACAAAGGAAAATAACAATAATGAATTTGAATTTACTACAATTTTCTCTAAGACCATGTTTCATATACTCTACTTAAAGATTCAATTCTCATCGTTCTCATTGTTAGATGTTTAACCCCTTAAAAAAATAAAAACTTAAATTACAAAACAATTGAAGAGATATGATATCAACAGCCTTAGCAAGAATAAAGCCAAATCATTTCCAAGAGAGCAGGGAAACTACTAACAAGTTAAAAAGAACAAAATATTTCACATACAAAACATTTACACGTGTTTCTTCCTAACATGAAGACGACAACGACTCGAGATTATATGACTACATTACATCTCCTTTGGTTAATCCATCCTGTGATGATGAAGTACCGAATCATCCAAAAACTCTCGATTCTAGAGCAGCTCCGTGGCTGAATTCAAAATAATGCTCCGTTACTCTTTTTTTTTTCAAGGTAAATAATGCCCAACCACTCTACAGATGAGGCATCTAATCAGCTTAAATGATTTGTAAAAGAAAGGTCAGTGGGGATAATCTTAGAGCATAAGCATTTCGAATCTAATCAACTCAGTGTGAAGCAACATCTAATAAAAGCGTGGAAGAACTCTACCAAACAATAGAACATGGAGAAACCCATCATCTAATAAAGGCCTCTGAAATCTAAGCTTTCAGCAACTAGTGGTAACCTATTCTCTATGCTTTTGATGTCATCAGCTTCAGCAAATGCCAATGAATACAAGAGTAAGGTCAAATCTTTTCCAACAAAACATATTTTCAGTGATGTTCAAGGACCAAAACTATCAAACATTAAAAACTAAGAATTAAAGCAGTGTAAATCGAGTTTTAAAATGTGAAAATACCCAACAATCCCGCCATAACCACCGGCACGATCGACTTCATCACCAGCTTCGGGCTCATCACACTCATCGACACCACTGCTAATCCGCTCTTGGCCATCTAGTACGCCGTTCCCATACCTGAAAAACACACAAAACCCGAACAAAATCATACATTTCTTATATCTAAAATTGAAGAAATTTGGCTACGAATTTATAGAAACTAACTTGAGGATCGGAAAGAAGATGGGAAGAGGATTATGGAGGTATAATTTGACGGTCTGTTGCCTGTAAGAAAAAGGGAGAAAAAGTATACGGGAAGGAGGAGAGAGAGGAGAGACATTTGTGAAAGGGGAAAGAGAGGATAGCCATTTTAGTTTCGTCCACCTTAACCACAAGAAATTCTTATATTATGGACTTCACTCCATGACTTTTCTCACTCATTTCGGTGGGTATCCAAAACAAAAAATAACCACTTCGGTCCCTACAAAATAAATAATAAAATAAAAATGTAGAAGAAAAGTAATTTTAAGAAATAAAGTTATTTAACAAACACCAATCATTGGTGTCTCAATTTTGAAGGCCATCGATATTAGCGGCATCCCACTCTAAAGACACCAAAAAATAGTAAGAGTGAGTGCTTTATATCTATGGCCACCAATTGCAAATGGTGTGCAAAAAATGGTGTCCTATAAGCATAATTCTATTAGTGTTCTGACATAAAGTTTGGGGTGAAATCAGATGAAACTTGGCCGCATTTGAAGAGATTATTACTCAAGATAAATGTAACAAGAATATACATACTAAGTCTCTTCCCAGACAGCGATTCTTACAGCGTTGTTCCAAGCTTTCTCTTCAACATTCTTCGTTCAGCTTGAGTGGGTGTGAAGAGATTATTACTCAAGATAAATGTAACAAGAATATAAAACAGTTCAAAGTTAGTCAGGAAGGTTATTTTAGTAATTCTGTTTTACCTTTCCTTAGTTGTATTTTGACTTCTTTGAATTGTAAATATAAATACTAGTTGTAACTTATCATTATTCAATGAAATGAAGTCATTTCTCAATAGAATTAACTAGTAATTTTTTATTTCATCATGAAGCATAGCATTTATCATCATCATCTCCTTGTTTGTTTAGTAGGAGAAAATGTGTTGTCTTTCCTTTAGCTTGATCCAGTTTCTTTTGCGTAAGGATTCTAAACATATTTAATTGTGGGAATGCATGTTTTATTCCTTGCCAAAATTTGTGTCGGAATGATTGTGATTGTATATTTATGACGACATCAACCTAATGAATATTTTAATTTTAATTTCTAAAAACATGGGTAACTACTAACTATTGATAGAAAAGTATGTGTCTAACCTGACTTTAACCTATAAATGGTAATCCAAACGGCATAATGATTTTCTAGCCTTATCATGAAAGCTATAATGAGGACGTGTATAGGATGATTAGCTTGGATTTTTACTGGTAATATGGTCATGAGAAGCCCGCCATGCGTAGATAAGTTGAGTCGTTTGAATTAGGTCCCCAATTTGAACCTGTTACTCGCCAGGTGTTTAACATTTTATACAAAATATGTCACTTAGTGCTACGATCTAATAGTAATTATCTTCATTTGTAAGTGGCTGAACTTAAGTTTGACTTTCGTAGATGAAGAAAGTTGTATTCAATTGAGATTTTGAGGAATTTTAATGGATTTATAAATTCATGGATTTTGGTAGAGTTTAATTGATTAGTATATATTTTTAATGTAAAATTTTGATTAAATTCCCTCAAAATCTCAGGGAGAGAGTGAGATTTATGAATTCTTAAAATACATTACAAAGTCTCTTCAATTCCCTCAAATTCCTCAACTTTTTAAAATTCTTTAAAATAAATTCATAATTGAATACACCTAGAATGTTATAAACTTCTTTAAAATCCTAATTGAATACACCTAGAATTTTAAGGGTAATAAACTATCTTATAATCCTGATTGAATACCCTTAGATTTATTAAAATAATTAAAATCCTTCAAAATCTCAATTCATGAATACTGGACTGAGGAATTCGATACTAAGTTATTATGGCTGATTTATATTTTATGGTTCAACCCAAATTCTCCGTCCTTTAGTATTAATATATGGTTGTATTCAAAATCTTTTGTACCAAACATTATATATGATTAGTTTCTTTTCATTTTTATTGTTCTCTATCTATAAACTTGTCTGTTCTTCATCAGTTTATCAAAATAGGAGACTAAACTAACAATTTAGATGCCCATTATTAGTACGGCTTCTTTAAATATGGGCCAACATAAATTACAGGAAAATACTAGCATGAAAAAGACTTTAAATATAATAGTATTGCTTTCCATATCCTGGCAATTTCTGACTCAAATGAGATAACTAGATAGCTCTGCAAATAATTAGGTGGTTTATACTCTCTTAGAGAGCCAAAGGAGCTTAAGTACAAGGTAGCTGTGCGCTACATAATTAATTGAACTGGTCGATTATGGACATATCTCTTTTCTCTCCTAATAAGGAAGCAAATTTTCTGCAGCAGTACTCCAATCAGATCAAGATCAATGGCCTGGCAGCAGCTATAGACATGCAAAGCACCAATCAGCAGACCCAGAATAGCCACACGTCAACAAGCCGTTCATCGGTGTCTAGCGAGCCTTGTCCGGTGGGTACTAAATGGGCCTCGAGGCTTCTCATGGAGTGTGCAAGGGCAGTCTCAGAGAAAGACTCTAGTAAAATTAATCACCTTCTATGGATGTTGAACGAGCTGGCTTCTCCTTATGGAGATTGTGAGCAGAAACTGGCTTCTTATTTTTTGCAGGCTCTCTTTTGCAAGGCTACGGATTCGGGTCTCCGGTGCTACAAAACCCTAACCTCAGTAGCTGAAAAGAGCCACTCCTTTGATTCAGCCAGGAAGTTAATACTAAAATTCCAAGAGGTAAGCCCTTGGACAACCTTTGGTCATGTGGCTTCAAACGGTGCTATATTGGAAGCCCTGGAGGGAGAAACCAAACTTCACATAATTGATATAAGCAATACCCTTTGCACCCAATGGCCTACTTTGTTAGAAGCTTTGGCCACAAGAAACGATGAGACACCGCATTTAAAGCTCACCGTCGTGGTAACAGCCAGCATAGTCAAGTCAGTGATGAACGAAATTGGCCAAAGAATGGAGAAATTTGCTAGGTTAATGGGAGTTCCCTTTGAGATTAATGTGATTAGTGGCTTAAACAATTTGGGACAGCTCACAAAAGAGGACCTAGGTGTTCAGGAGGATGAGGCTATTGCTGTGAATTGCATTGGGGCCTTGAGAAGAGTGGAAGTGGAAGAGAGAGGGGCGGTGATTCGGATGTTTCAATCGCTTCGGCCTCGAGTTGTGACTGTTGTTGAGGAAGAAGCTGATCTTTTTAGCTCATCAGTAAATGATGACTTCGTCCAGTACTTTGAAGAGTGCCTTAGGTTTTACACATTGTACTTTGACATGCTAGAGGAAAGCTTTGTCCCAACTAGCAATGAAAGATTGATGCTAGAGAGGGAGTGCTCGAGAAGCATCGTTAGGGTTTTGGGTTGTGATCATCACGATCACGATGATGACAAAAATGGTGGGGAGTATGAGAGAAGGGAGAGAGGAAACCAATGGTCTGACAGGCTCAAGGCGGCATTTTCACCGGTTGGATTTAGCGACGATGTTGTCGATGATGTCAAGGCGTTGCTGAAGCGGTATCGAGCGGGCTGGGCACTAGTACTACCACCACAAGGAGGAGGAAGAGGAGGAGGAGGAGGAGGAGGAGAAGAAGATATTGATCAAACAGGACTATACTTAACATGGAAAGAGGAACCCGCGGTATGGGCTTCCATTTGGAAACCCTCAGCTAATTAAAGTGTGGCTGATTAGTTAATTACTACAATTATTGCAAGCCTAGCTACTACATTCGGTCAGATTCAAGGGAAGTGAAGATTACTTCATACATGGAGTCCAACCACCCCCCCCCCCCCCCCCTTTTTTTTTTCTTGTCTAATTTTCCTTCTTATTCATGCATGCCCTTTCAATTATGTCCTACTTTTTCTTTTGCTTAGTGCTTGGGAGTTTATGTTCGATTTTTTTGGTTTTATTTTGTTGTTCTTGTCCTCTTTTTAAGTTCCCCATATATACATATAGACATAGCAGTGTTAATTTTTCATTTAGAGACATGGGAGCAGCCTCTCCATAAATGGGGGTAAGGCTAGCCGACATTCACCTCTCCCAGACCCTGCGTAAAGCGGGAGCCTTGTGCACTGGGTACGATCTTTTTTTTTAGATTGCTTGCATACAATCTCGCATTCATCCCTGAGTGGCAATGGCATTCTGTAATCTGCATTTCACAAGATAGTGAACAACATTATGTACTTTAGGGTTCTTAACTGTTAGGTTTTTTTATTAAAGATATATTGATCGATGATCTAATGATTAAAAAATTCCAAAATATACAATTAAACATTGAAACAAAGTTTTAGTCTATGTCTGTGATGTGGCAATAGTATGCATATGTTGACCAAAACTATATTGGTTTATGATTGATCCTTTGTTTATATTAAATTTATGTATCTGCCGACCGATTTGACATATCTGATAAATGTCCTCCCACTTCCGGGGTCCTTCCTCTCATGTCTTTCTATTTGTGTGATCACGGTTAAGCCACATCAATATTTTATATTAATATTTATTTTTATCTTATTATCTCTATAAAAAAAAATATAAAATGTTGACATGGCTTAACCGTAATCACATAAAACAAGAGGGCACAGAAAGGCATAGGACGTGTGAGGGCAGACAATCTTTGTCCAATTTACTAAAGGAATTGAAAACTGAAGATATAATACTAATTATATGATGGAAGGTCAATTTATGATTAGCTATGCTTGTATGTCATATAATCGTCAGCTTTATGGATATTGGAATCTAAACTTAGATAATTAAAATAAAAATAAAAATAAAAGATAGTTTAATTGGTGCATGCATATTCTAAAATAATTGGCAGCTTCAATTACCAAAGAAAAGCATGCTGTGAGTTTCAGTATGATCAAGTCAAGAGCCTGCTTTTCCGAAGAGAACGCTTATATATTAGCTGCGTCTAGGGATTCAAAGTTGAATGGAAATTCCAATCGGGATCGAAAATTTCTGTTCCGAGCCTCAACATTTTCGATTCTGAAAATTTTCGAAAATTTTGACTGACAATTGGAATGTGGTATAGAAAATACCACACATATTCTTATTCTATCATGTTTAGTGTTATATTTATATATGCTTTTATTTCGTATCTATATATGTAATCATATTATTAAATATTAAAATGAAGAGTATAATCATACGTACTATTTTATCTTATATAATATGATTATATGTTATACCTAAACGTTATGAACTACATATATCGCAAAAATTTAGAAATAAAATGTTCAATGATGGATACATAAAAGTTTGAAAATTTTATCCTTCAAAATTTAGGAATTTCAAATTATGTTTCGAAATTTCAAGATAAAACCGATTCTGAAATATCCGATAGTCCAAAATTCCAAAAATGGAACTAATATGATTCCAAAACTTTTTTGAATTAGCATTGAAATGCTTGTTTTCAATTCGATCCAATTGAAAACCACCCCTAGCTGTGTGTGAACTAAAGAAGTATGAAAATGGTTAACTCGCTATCTACAAAATTCAAACTTAATATTTATCACTTATCAATATAAAGGAACACCATTAATCCATAATTTTAAGTGGCGAGAATGGAAAACGAAATATCAAGTAGAAGTATACAAATTAGTTAACAAAAAGAGGGTCCCAAGAAAGAGCTTGGTGACAAGCAGAAGTGTACCCAACTAGATCCCATGTTTGCCCTTTGGTTCCATTGATGTGAAGAGCATATTATTGCCTGCCTTTTGATTACTATATATTTTCTCATGTACCGGCTTAAGCCAACATTATATAGTGGAATGCAATTTTTCTAGTTTGAGATAAGACGGTGTACCCTAGCTCATCTCTTTGCTTTGTATCGTACTTGTTTATCATATTCTCTTGGTACGTAGTAAATGGTGCTTTAATTCTCTCTTTTTCACACACAAACTCACAGCATCCACATACATGTGCGTGCATGCTTTTGTTTAATGGATATCTCGATCGGCCACGAGACTTTATTTATGATAAAATGTTGCGTGGAAAAGGGTATCCAAATGGAGGATTGTTTATGAAGAGTTTAAACATCACTATTTCAAGAGGCATGTGTTGGCCAAAATGTGTAACGTTTTTTTTAGTGATATCTTTTCATGAAAAATGTGTAACTTATTTTTTTAGTTGTCAATTAATTGTTGAAGTTGTTATACATTTTAACAACAATATTACCTATCGTTCCCAGGCCGTTGATCTTGTAGCTGCTTTCATTTTCTCCGATAGTGGATTTAGGGTTCTAACATTAAGTAGTCCCAATGTAAAGTATAAAAAAATTAAAAGAATAAAAAATTAGACAAAAATAACATTGAAAAATCAAACAATAAATATTTTTCTTTCATAACCATTAGGGGCTCAATTCGTTTTTTTCTAAAACCGAAAACTAAACATAAATTATTATTCAGTTCGGTTTGATTCGGTTTTTTCAATTTGTAAAGGAGAAACCGGATTATTTGGTTTGTTTTAGCTTTTTTTTTATTTTTTTTTTACCTAGAAATGGGAGAGAAAATGAAGAAAAAAAAATATAATGAACAAGACTTTCAACATATGGGGGCCTTAAGTTGCTTTTACCTAGGGATGGTTTCGGTTTGGGAACTGAATCGAAAATGGATTCTTGAAATAGTCGGAAAAATTTTTCTTGGCTCAATCCCGAACTGAAATTTTGGGATCCCGAAAATTGGGAATACTAAAACTTATTTCAGTTTTGGGTGGTTGGGTAATGTGCGGTTTCGACAATGACTGAAGTTTAATAGTAGCTGAAACGCGGTGGTTATGGCTGATTTGTGGTGGTGGTGGCGAGAAGAAGGATGGGAGGAAGCATCTTGGTGTTGGTGATGGTCGTCGTGCTGGAACAACCAAGAGAGGGAGATAGAGGAACGATCGAGAAACAAAGCTAAAGATGGATAGATAGATAGAGAGATAGAGAGATTTTGCAAGTTTGTAACTGGAGTGAAGTTGAAGAGCGAGTGAAAGGACAATAGCTAGGGTTTTGAGGGTGTTGGGGCCTTTTTCGGTCGAAGGTTTGTTGGGCTTTTGTATCGTGAAGAAGTGATTAGAGCCTTTATGCCCCTCATATCTAAGTTAGCAAGAACTAGGCCTAAAGCATCTTGACAGATAAACAAGTCCTAAGGAATGCTTTATTGTTCTTCCAACAGCTCCAAAGTGTTGGGTCAATTTTTTATTGAAATTCTTCTAGCGTCCTCGGAGTTTTGTCAATGGTTATTGAAGTGATCCCCGCAACTGTTGAGGTGGTGACTTAATGTTGAAAAAGGAAAGGCATGATAGATTGAAATGTGGGAGCTAAAGATCCACATGTTTAACTGAGAGTATAAGATTTGGCTTTAAAAGAAATGTTTTAAAGAGATCTTTGGTGGTAGAGATTAGGGTTTCAATGTTGAGAACGTGAGAAAAATGGCTGAGGTTACAGCTTGCTGTGAGATTTTTACAGTTGCTAGAAGGAAATGACTTAAAGGTGGGAAGTTTGAGGCTAGGCTTGTAGCTAGTGCAGGAAGCTTGCAGTAGCCAAGAGAGATTTCCAACAACTGGAAGGAAGGGTTTTTCATCCTTTGATTATGTTTATACCATACTTAGGGCCTCCGTATTTAGACATCGTATAAATACTCAGGGGACTCAAATGTAATTATGTAATGAAGGAGGGACAAACATGTAAAAAGGGGAGGAGCCCTTATTCTATAAAAGGGCCTCCTCACCCTCACAAATGGAGGAGCCTCCTGACCCCCTCAAGCTCTCACTCTCAAAGCCTCTCATATCCATTATAGAGGTTTTCTCTCTCCTTCACAATCCTCCCAGAATTACAATAATCAGTGTGGACGTAGCCCAAACATTGGGGTGAACCACAATACATCTTGTGTTATTTACTTTCTTGCAGATTCACGGTCAGATTTACGTTGTTCCAAGACCTTCGGTTTTGTGCATCAATATTTGGCATCGTATGTGGGAATCGCACGAAAAGCTATGTCGGTTCTCTTTCATTTCTTTACCTCCATCATGAATCTGCAAAATCACAAAAAACCCAGAAACAAAAAAGATCCAGATCTCAAACACTCCTCAGCTCTCTCTCTCTCTCTCTCTCATTGTCAATAACGTTAAACTAGAAATGGAGCAGCTCAAAACCTCAGTGCCCGTCCTTTGTTCCTCCACCACATCAAGATAGCTCCTAAACTCCACCATCTCTCTACTCTCTAGAGAGAGAAACAATACACACATGGCAGAAAAATAGATCTGTCGTCAACTTCCTCGATGACCATTACTTATCCGACGTGGATGGAGAGACCGAGCTGAATCCGACGTGCTTAGCTACAACGTTTGTGCAGCTTCTCTCCAAACAGTGCCTGTCAGCCATGTGACTAATCTTAAAGGACTAGCAGTGATGGCAATGGAGCTGACACTGCACAATGCAACCAACATGTTTTCGACCATAAAGGAGTTGTCGAATAACAAAAGTTTGGATCATTTTGCTCTAGTTTGCTTGAAGGATTGCTTGCACCTATACTCAGACGCGATCACAACGTTGGCAAATGCGGTCGAAGCATTTCTGAGTGAGGATTACGGCACGGCGAATACAGTCATGGAAGCAACAACTACATGTGAGGGAGGGTTTAAGGAGAATGAAGCCACGCACTCTTCCTCAATGCAATGGCTCACGACGCCAAGCCCAGGAAGCTCCACTACTCTCATTGCCCTACCTGTTCTTCGGTCACAATCCCATCGTCGCCTACGTTAAGCTTTGCGACGCCGCCACCGTCATCGACTGGCTGATCCAGTGCAACATCTCTGGTGCTCCTTTCAGATCTCAGCTCGCCGACCTCATCACTCATGGATAGGCCTTTGAGACTTGTTTTACTTGTGAGTTTCCTAAGCATTGTAGCCACTTCTATTAGTTTGGGCAATGCGAATTTGGGACTTTGGTTTCCTTGCAAAGAAAATGAGAAGCAAGCCCTTATGATGTTCAAGCAAGATCTTCACTCTTTACAGGAAGAAGGTGAGGGAGTCCCTCAGCGTCAAGGCTCCTCCTCCTATTTCAGATCTCAACAATAAGGACAAGTTGATCTTACTGGAGTAAAGAAAAAAAAAGATATGAGAATAATGAAAAAAAAAAACCGAGACAGGAAGTAGAAAGCAAGCATGGCTGCCCACCCACTTCATTGTCTAAAATAAAAGCTCCAACTTCGATCACCCACATGCAAAAGCAAGAAAAAAAGAGAAAGGAAAAGCAAAGCAAAAGTGGAGATAAGATTCTTTTCTTATTATTAAATCTATTATCATTCCTTGTCTGCCATATTCATCAGGGTCAAGAAACAGAACGAAAATCAAAAGGAAAAGCATCAAGAAAAGGAGAAAGCAAAAGCAAAAAGCAAAAGAAAATAAAAAGAAGCAGACATAATTGCGGGGGTGATGGCATGTAGAAAAGGGAATTATAGGCGTGACCTATTGAGCAGAGGATTGGATTTATTTTTTAATGATGTAATTTATTCTCCTTATCTTTCAGAGACATCTGTATAAACCCCATCAGAGGGTAAATAAAATAAATAAAAAATTAAAAAAATTAAAAAAAAGGCAAGCCTAAAATAATGGGCTGGAATGTTGTGTAGAGGGCGAAAACCCATATGCCCAGAAGAGCCAGGCCCGCTATTACCACCAACCAGGTGATCAAAAGTACGCCCAGTACTACAAAAAATTATTCGGCACCCCGCCGCTATTATTGCCAACCAGGTGATCAAAAGTACGCCTAGTACTTCCAAAATTATTCGGCAGCCTACCGCTATTATCACTAACCAGGTGATCAAAAGTGCGTCCAGTACTCCAAAATTATACAAGAGCATCACTCATGTCAATCATACATAAATATTCATGAGCATCACTCATGTCAATCATACATAAACATTCATGACCATCATTCATGTCAACATTCATAAGCATCACTCATGTCAACATCCATGAGCATCACTCATGTCAATCAACATAAACATTCATGAGCATCACTCATGTCAATCTAGCTTCGAAAGCTTCACTTACAGAGCTCTAGCTTCAAAAGCTTCATTTACAAAAGCTCTAGCTTCAAAAGCTTCATTTACAGAGCTCTAGCTTCAAAAGCTTCATTTACAAAATCTCCAGCTTCAAAAGCTTCATTTACAGAGCTCTAGCTTCAAAAGCTTCATTTACAGAGCTCTAGCTTCAAAGCTTCAACTTGCAAAGTTTCACCTACAAAGCTTCAGTGCAGGGTATACAAATACCGCCTCCGAACAACCGCCACTTCGGCCCATACATGGATTCAATTTGAAGTTTCCAGCCAACAGACTCTATTGACCGAAGACTTGGGGGACTACATTATGTACCATATATTGGGCCTCAACTGGGCCTCATTAACAAATACTCGGTGGACTTAACCTATTATCCATGTATTGAGGAGCGAGCCCTTATTTTATAAAAGGGACTCCCTCACTTTCATTAGAGAGCACCCATCACTTATGTATTGAGGAGCGAGCCCTTATTCTATAAAAAGGAATCCCTCACTTGCATTAGAAAGCACTCGTTATTCATGTACTGAGGAGCGAGCCCTTATTCTATAAAACGGACCTCCTCACCTGAAGGATTTATTTTATGAAACATGTTCATTTGAGCAACATCATATAGCATGCAATTAACAATTAAAGGCGGAATCATGCTTACATGCACTCAAAAACAAAACATTTACCCATGAAATTCAAAGCCTAGTAGATTGGTGAACCAATAATCAACTCAAAACATAAGTGAGTTGAAAAATACCTTTGTAGATTCCTCTTTGCATAAGCAAAGGCTAATCACCCAAAGAGATAGGGCCTTCATTCCTTGCTTCTTAGATCCATGGATTTGGATGAAAGAATAGGTTCTCAAAGTTCCCAAAATTGAGAACCTCTAATTCTCGACACCAAGGTTCGATTGTAGAAGAAATGAGTGACCTTGGAGTAGTAGGATTGCTAGATGTACCCTCCAAGGTGTTGGCCTCTTTAGAGAGAAATGGAGAGACAATTCTCACCAATTTTTCCCTAAAATAAACCCATTTTTTTTTTCTTAATGAATATTTGGCTATATAATCATTTATATAGTCACTTCTTTAAGTGACCTAAACAACCAAAACCCTAATTCATTTCATCATGGCTGGCCATTTAGGGGATTTTGGGCTTTTGGGCTTTAATGAATCTTCATTCATTAAATTGTCATACAACTTAAGTTAATGGGCTTGACGTTCGAAGCCCATTGGGCCTTAAGGTCCAAAACTATCCCGAAGTCTTTAACGAACTTATTCGTTTGATTAATTAACATATTAATTAATCCTTTCCATAAATAAATGATTAAACCATTTAATCATTCTTACTCATTTCCGTTTAATCTCCAATCTCCACCTTTCACGGTGTGCGATCCATTAGGTTCCTTTTAGCGAGGTAGTGGGCGATTAAAACCATTTTACATCGATTGTGAATTGAAACTATTTTCAATTCTCCCTTTAGTGATTATACACGTTTAGGGCTTCCACAAACCATGAGTGACACCTAGCAGCATATCATGGTTACCCAAGCTAATCAGAAGAGGTTAGAGAACCTATTCAGTTCGAGATTACAAATGCAATACGGTCCTTCTCTAATCTAATACTCTTGACCACATTGTTTGGTTTGATAGTTTATTTTCTCATGTCTACTATCCAATGTGTGTCTTGTGCTTATATGATTACCTTGAATGTGATTCGGAACGCATTCCCTAATCTCATTCATACTCTGGCCAGAGATTCAAATCATATCAGAGAGTATTCTCCCTCAAACGGTTTGAAAGTTAGAGATCCCTTGTTGCGCATTCACTTGTCTCCATAGCTAAGCGGTTTGACCCCAACGATGCCGTGGACACCCTCCTGGTGGGATGACTTTGACATAATCAAAGATCAAGGTCTTAACCACAAGACAACTATGATGCCTCAGGTCAAAGGACTACTTTGCATTATCCCAACCATGAGTTCTTATGTGACATGGAATATGAGAACTCTTCGTTGATCGCGTTCAGTGAACTCATTCTCTATTGAGCACCTACCGTACTTGTCTTGATGTCACACACACCAATGATTCGAGACTAATCACTCTCCCTGAGAGAAGACATAGTACGTACCGATCTTGGCGGACTGTCAATGCCCAATTGGCAATCCTATGATCAGGAACGTTTAGGATGTGTCTACGAAAGAATGGTCTCAAGAATCTAACTTCATTAGATTACATTCTCTCAATCACAAATTCCTTGGACTTTATCGTTTAAGCATATAACATTTATATGAGACGGCTCAAACAATAATCTTTGCCCTTTATATGTAAAACTAGATTAGTTTAACATGTGAAATGTCCGTAAAGTATCATCACATGATTGGCTTTAGGGCACATTTCCAACATCACCATCATTAGAGAGCATCGCCGCCAGCTGGGCAACCGCCTCGCCGCGAGCACCAACTCTAGCCCATCACTTATGTATTGAGGAGCGAGCCCTTATTCTATAAAATGGACTCCCTCACCACTATTAGATAGCATCACCGCCTATTGAGCAACCGCCCCTGATAGGAGCATATTTATGCGACTTAGTTGGCTTGTTCTTGTGCATTTATGTCGTGTTTCCTTAGTTATTTTAATGTTTAAAGTCATTTTCGTGTGTTTTCAGATTTTAAGGACAAAGTAGGCAAGAAGATGCATTTTGGAGCATTTTGGAGCAAAATGGAGCTTGGAATGCATGTCACATATTTGGAACCAAGGTTTGGACGAAATTGAAGACTTAAAGAGGCTAAGAATGTGAAGAATTAGTGTACCAAGGATCATGAACTCAGCCACAAAAGGACACACATCCTTGCCATGCAATCCACATAGCATTCCCTTTGGATTCCCATGCATGCTTAATCATCCTTGTCCCCTAAAATATTTCTGATTTCATGCCTCAATACACTCAATTATCACACTCAATTGCTGCATACCTCTTGTTCCCTTCACCCATCAGATTTCACAACCATTCCATGCACCAATTGATGCTCCATCATCCACATTTGGGATCCAATGCCTTGTGCAACACATGTTGCTGCACCTTTAACTAATTTCTGAAACATTTCACCTTCCCTTTTCATTTCCATGCAATGAACACAATCATTCATGCTCCCTAGCTGAAATACCACTCCATTTTACCCTCCATACTTTACATCATTGCTCCATTTTCATCCTTGGACCATTGCACACCACAAATTCACCCTCCTTTTAATGTCTAATTCATGTAATCTTTGTTTTGCTTTAAGTATGATTGGCTAATTTCGTTTTTGGCTATGGGTGTATTCAAAACCATGATTATATATGCGAAATGAGTTGATTACTTCCAGTTATTGTTACATAAGTCGTGAATACAATTTGCTTAACCATTTGATTTAGAACTTATTCTTGTATGTTGATTGAGAGTGCACGCTTAATTTGCATGCTTGAATTTGATGCTAGGATATAAATTTGTTTCACCTAATCGTTATGAATTTATATTCGTAAGTAGTGAAGGTCGCTAGTCACGATTGTGTTAAGTAGATTCCTGGCAAGAGTATCATGCTTTTCATAGTTACGAATGCCTTGTCGATGCTTATGATTTCCAAAGAACGTAATGATTCTAACTTGTGTCTTTATCATGCTGTTCATATAAAGAACTTGTTAGGAATAATTTGTTTGCGATGCATATTCATCCAATTCAATGACCCTAGGGAAATCTGAAGGTTAATTTAAGCGGACCTAATTAACTTGGAGTGTTGAGGTTCATAACTTATTGAATTGATAACTGGAAATTGATTTACGTTGCATATATTTCATGTGTGGAGAAGAACCCCTTAGCCATTCCATCATCCATTGATTCTTCATAACTTTGTATTACAATCTGTTTCTCTTACAATCTGCCATTTAAGTTTATTTTCGTCCAAATCAAATCCCCAATTATTTTGAATTCCTAGATTAATTGGAAAGTGTGTTGGTTTATGTTTTTAGGTGTTTTAGGTCACTAGGAAACCAAAATTCGTCCAAGTTGAGTTAGAATCCCAAAACTACCCAGAAAGTGGTTTTTAGGCAGTTTTGAGTGTTTGGTTGCTGTTTTGATTCTTTTGGTTCGTTTTAGTATTTTAACATGAGTTTTGCATTCTTTGAGTCTAATCTAGTGCTTTAAACTTTGTTTTTACATTTCTAAGTCAGTTTTCAAGTGTTTAGCAATCCCTCCTAATCCCCGGTCTAGAACGATCCCTATTTACATACTTTGCTACAATTGATAAAAAAAGGGTTTAATTTTGTGTGTTAACTTATTTTTCACACCAGCCCCGCCGTAAGCATCAACTTTAGCCCATCATTTATGTATTGAGGAACGAGCCCTTATTCTATAAAAAGGACTCCTTCACCTTTAACGCCACAAACCGAGCAACCTCGTAACATGTGCTACTTCTAGTTGAGCATCATTTCAGATTGGGCACCACCTCATATCGAGCATCAATTCTAGACGACATCTAGTTACTTCGGCCCACACATGGACTAAATTTTAAGTCTCTATCCAAAAGACTCTCTTGACTGAAGACTTGGAGGACTACTGTTTATACCATATTTAGGGCTTCCGTATTTAGACCTCGTATAAATACTCGGGGGACTCAAATGTAATTATGTAATGAAGGAGGGGCAAATATGTAAAAAGGGGAGGAGCCCTTATTCTATAAAAGGGTCTCCTCACCCTCACAAATGGAGGAGCCTCCTGACCCACTCAAGCTCTCACTCTCAAAGCCTCTCATATCCATTACAGAGGCTCTCTCTCTCATTCACAATCCTCTCAGAAATACAATAATCAGTGTGGACGTAGCCCAAACATTGGGGTGAACCACGATACATCTTGTGTTATTTACTTTCTTGCAGATTCACAGTCGGATTTACGTTGTTCCAAGACCTCCGATTTTATGCATCAACATATTACATTTGAGCATCCTCTCCACCCCCTCCCATTCATTTGATATTGCTTACTTTTAAAGAAGGTGAGCGTTATCTTTTATTTATGCTGGGTAAAAGGATGTGCTGGAAACTACTTGTTTCTAGCTGATAAATGAATGGATTAGAACCTTCTTATGTCCTATGAATAGTATGAGGTGCCAGAAGTAGCTAGTTTCCAATTGTTACAATGGTGGAATACAATATTGTAGTAACCTATGGATAAAACGATCAGATGAGTTGCAACCGCCCATTCGCCTGCAGGGCGATAAGGCATCACTCGTGCCAGCAACCAACCTTCTGATAATTATGCTCTAGTTGAATTAAGAAAAGAGCATATCTTTTGATTGCATCTAAAATGACAACAAGTGTGCATTTCCCTATCAAAGCCCTTGAATATTAGGCACAAAGGGCGTTCTGAGGTTGGATCGTGTGGATTCACCAGGCACCCATTTATTAATTTGTTGAAAACAACTCATTCACTTATTTGTATTTCTACAATCATGCTTACCAATATGCAACTAACTTTAGTCAGCCTATGTAGTTTACTTGTTTTTCCAGGGACAAGAAGAACTAGCTTTCAACAACAGCCGAATGCGAGGTGTCTTTATCTATAGTTGACTACCCATTTTTTACCTAAGCCACCTTCAGCTAGCGAAGATATTTTTAATGTGACCAGAACACGGGGTGGTACATCACATGTAATTATACAAATGGTGGGATATGTGTGTTAAAAAGTTAATAACTTTAAAAATAAAATTTCTCACCACTTATATAAAAACACATGGTGTACCACTCGTGTTCTAAGCACAATGAAAAATTTCTCCAGCGCCCTTACATATATGAATTTCTGAAAGAATGAAGGAGTGGAACCTTCCTCTGAATCACTTCAGCAGCAAGAGATTCTGGAATTACTATGCACGATAAGGGGACTTTGTCACGCTTTAGTTTTTATAGATATTGAGTTTGTACAGTAACTCAACTTTGAGTATGGAATTTACTTCGACTTCGCTTCCTGTTAGGTTTTTTTGCTTCCCATAAACACTTTTGATCGCTACCATGTACGGTGCTTGATATAATACAAAACACCTATGTTATTTGATGTATCATCCCATTCCTCTATGCCATTCCCACATTCACTCTATCTATCCATCAAGCTCTATCTCCGACAGAAGACAGGGGTTTTTGAGGGAATTACTAAAGGTGTCACAGCAATAGATTCACAGAAAACATATATTGTTAATGCTAGCACTTTTAGACATATCCAGTGGTATAGGCCGGGGAAGGAGCCACGAAAATCCAATGAAATATCGAGAAAGTCAGGGCCTAATGGGCTTAGAAGAAGATACATCTGAGCGCAAGAGCCGACCATTCTAAGCCTACCATGACTAGGTCATGTAAGGGGTCCTTTGACTGTCATGTGCACGTGGGCAGGCTAAAAGCTTTATGGCACAAATCTCCAAGAACATGCCTATGCATATGTCAACCATGCCATGTGGCCGCCCTAAGTCAGTGACAGAGGCCTAGGATGAGACATAAGGGTATTTAGAACAACACTTGGGGAGGCAAGATTGGATAACCAAGGCCGAGCAGGGCGCTCGGCTTGGACCATATTAACAAATTGGGCCATTTTGCCTGAACACCTGTCACTTCATCGTCGAATGTCAAGTTGATAGGTGAAAAGATGTTAGCACCCTAGTCTACATAGGTGGTGCATTAAATGCCAAGTTAGGGTGACCCAAGGTAGAAGGTTCACTGAGGGCCTATATAAGGGTGAAAACCTCATGTATTGGGGTCGAACAATTGAGAGAAGAGAAAATTGATGTATTACCTGAGCGCTATTTAGTCTTGAAATAAATATATATAAAAGTAGCACAGTGGACGTAGCCCAGTTTTGAGGGGTAAACCATTTACATCTCTAAGTCCAATTCATTACATTTTGTATTCAAAGCCTACTAGGGGTTCATCATTTAATTTGTTAACCTGCAAATTTTGAGTTTCAACATATATCTTGGTGGATAGGCTATTGTTAGGTTATTGTCATGGACAGTGCACGACTAAAATAATGTTGGAAATTATCTCATTTGCTTAACCAATGTGAGGTCACTCCAAGTAATGGGCTTGGACTTTGGTGCTCAAAGTAGACCAAAATCTCCATTATCAAAAAGTTTCTTAGGGCTTTGTGGACCTTCGTAACCTTTCATGCCTCAACCCTTTTAGCAAGCCCCATGAAACCACATGGCTTGGGTCATGTGAACTTTGTAGGTGTCGGGTTTAAACATATGTGTTTGACATGTCATGATATATTTCCTTGTTTGGCACGGCATGATAATTAATTAAAACTTGTGTAAAACCTTGCTTCACTATTCAATTTTCTGATAAATATGAAAATATATTTGGAATTAGCATGAGTTCATACAACCATACAGAACATTTGGGCCTTCAATCCTTTTGGGCCTTTCGTGAAATTTATAGGCCCTAATAGAGGAAATGTTAAGTTGAATAATTAATATTTATTTTTATTAGAAAACATATAAATATACTTAGTACATTATATCACTAAGTTGAGGTTGGTTCATTGGTTAAAACCTTGGAACTCCCAAGGTAGATCTTGTGTTCGAGTCTCTCCAGCATAATTTTTTAGACTCCTTTTGAGGTAGTTAACTAATTTTCTATTTAGATAACATTTTTTTGTAGCTTATTTTCTCTGAAGGGAGAGAGAATGGGCGACAAAGAGAGAGAAGAGACAGTTGAGGAATTCTGGGATGTGTATTTTCCATTGCATGTGCCTTTATATGTACTAGAATTTATGTCACAACATTCCCCCTTGAGTGTGTAAATACTCAAGTACATGTCGCATTAGATCTTCATAGATGATGTAAAAGCAGTTAATGAAGTCATCTCAATTAGTCAGCACATATGCGAATATGAGGCTCAAAACAAACGAAATGATAAAACTCATAGTCTAAAGCGAAAAGCGAGAAGTTTCATTAAGCCAAAACTAAACACTTTCAGGACGCAAGTGGAACTCATATCACTATTTTTTTTTATTAAATTAATAAGAAATAAGAAAAAAAATATAATTAATTATTTTGAGATTTTTATTATTTTATAAAAAAATTATGAATATAATTAATGTAAGGGTATGACCAGCCCAAAGGATAAGTGTCTCGTTAAAACCCCATTATGTAGCAAAAACCTAAAGGAAAAAATGTTCCTAATTTTAGAGAAAATAGTACATTAAGGTAAAATAAGTGTCATGCCCCGATCCCAAGATGCTTTCAGGACCGACACGTGACGTCAAAACGTACCTATCTAACTGTCACGCCTCGCTTGCGAGACAAGAACAAAACCAACCAATGGGTCAATAGTGTGATGACTTTTCTTTTATCACATAATTGCATCTAACCTCTGTGTTAAACTACCTACGTACCCTAAGACGGTATCAAACCATTCGTAGTTCACCCTTTATTAAACTCTGACATTTCTCTTAATACTTCCTGGCAGAAAAACATAGAGTTCCAGAATCATTCAATGAAACTCGACGAGCCTAACTGGATTCCGGACTACGTAATGATCCATATAGCAATCAAGATTGTCATTTCACCATCCACATACATCACAATGTTTGCCAACATCATTCCATAATCACATCAATTAATTGATTCAATGACTCAAAGATGCATAATATAACTACGTTAATCAATTAACTAGATCAAGTGTTAATTCACAAAACTTAATAAAGCCAATCATGTATTTCCCTACCTGGATCTCAAGCAATATTGTAAACCTAATTTACCAACATATACGTTTACCATGACAATTTCTATTCACAAGAATTTAGGTTTGTACTACATCAACGGAATCGACCAAGAGCTGCGATTTTGGATCACTCAATGGAATCCCACTAAGAAGTGGTCGCTCAACTTGAATTTACCAAGCACAACCATGTTGGAAATATGCCCTGAAAGTCAATCTTTGGAAGAAACCTTTCAGGACAATGAATGGATGTATAGATGATTCTTGTACATCAAATGGCAAAGATACTAATTAGGACTATCTCAACACACGATATATGTCCTAAATAATGAATCCATGGACAATGGATTGATGGAAGAAGTAATCTAATGATGTTAGACTACAGAGACCTTCTTCACATAACCATCATGTCCAAAAGGTTCCTGGTCATAGGATTGTCGGAGGGATACTGACAATGCATAGACCGGTACATACTATGTCCGCTTCAATTGGAAGGATGGAAAGTCTTGTCCCATTCGTGTAGTGACACTAAGACAGGTATGTAGGTGCTCATTAAGGGAATGAGTTCACTTAACACAATCGAACGAGGGTACTTGCATGGAGGTCTACTCACATGTCAAGCAAGTAACTCTAATGCTTGGAATAATGTAAGTAGTCCTTTGACCTGAGGCATCATAGTTGTCTTGTGGTTAGGTACTTGATCTTTGATTATGTCAAAGTCACTCCATCCGCGGGTCTCCACGACATAGTTGGGGTTAAGCCACTTAGTCATGGAGGCAAGTGAATGCGCAACAAGGAATCTCTAATCCTCGTTAAGAGAGGATGAATACTCTAAGATATGATTCGGGAATCTTCGGCCGAAGTATCGAGCGTAATAAAGGAAAGCGTTCCTATACGACTCAAATGAAACATATAAGAAGGAATAATCACATTAGGGGTTTGACATAATATATCCATACCCTAGTAAGGTGATTGAGAGTATTGTTTTAGAGAAGGATCGAATTACATTGTAATTCCAACTGAATAGGTTCTCCGAACAAATTCTACATTAACTTGGGTAGCCATGATATATGGTTAGATGTCACTCATGACTTGTGAGTTCTTCTAGATGATTAAATGTAGTCTTCAAAGAAGAAGGTGAATTAAAAGTAAGTTTTAATTCACTAAGTGATTGGATTAAAAATAATCAATTGGATTGGTGCCAATCACCTCACTGCCTTGCTAATTAGAACCTAAAATGATTGTTCACCAATACACTCTTGTCGTGAGTAACTAATGGATGATGGAAATAATTAATTGGATTAATTAAGTGTTGTGATTAATTAGAATGTCTAAAGAAATCATAAAAGCGATAAAAGATTGTTTTGGGCTTAAAGAAAAGTTCGGGTCTAATTGGGCCCATTGGGCCTAAACCCATTGGGCTTTCATTCAAGCATAGGATGACTTGAAATAATAAAAGCCCAAAGCCCAAACAACACTAAAGGGGCCGGCCAAAGGACGGAGAGAGAGAGTCAAATGTTGACTTGTTTCTTTTTGGTTATAAAAGGAACTTTATAGCACAAAGTTTTATTAAGGGTTTTTTGAAGTGTTAAAACAACAAAAGAGAAAAAGAAAATATCTCTCTCAACACTCAAAGGGCCGGCCACCAAAGGGGGGTTTAGCTAATCATCTTCTCACCCTTTTGGTTATTCCTTCATCCTTCTCACTACTCTAGTGGGTGAGGATCTTTAGAGGTCTTCCACTTTGGAGACTTAAGGAGAACCAAGGAGCACTCATTCTAACAAAGTGGAGGAGGCAAGGAGGGAGGCTAGGCTCAAGGAGTTCCAACAACAAAGGGCTTGGAGGTGGTCCATCCTTGGTCTAAAGTCTAGATCAAGAGGTATAAAACTACTCCTACACTTTGTTCTTCAATAAATTGTTTTTGATGCATCTTACATAAACCTATGCATCTTGAAGGGGATTTGCATGACTATAGCTTTGATATTATTTGATAACATGCTTCCGTTGCTTTCGTATATAAATTTTGAATTGTATATGCATGCTAGTCACTAGAAATCCCACATGAAATCTCACAATTTTCCCTTCAAGTGGTATCAGAGCCAAAGGTTTATGTTTGATGTGTCCTTTTGGATTTTATGCATATGGGTTTTAATTTTATGTATGACATGTTATTGCTTCATTCAAAGCATGTTTATCTTTTGTTTTTCAAATGTTGAAAAATATGAATCAATAGTTGAAAAAGATATGTATGCAAAAGTGTTTTGGATGCATGAATGAAGATTGAGTTTAGAACAAAATTTTGGGGTTTTGTTCCAAAAAGGGGGCACGGCATAAAGGGGATATTTTGGCTTGTGTTTGTGTTTTATTTTAAATCACACACACACACTTTGAAGCTAGAAAGTAGAGAGCTTGTCACTTATGCTTTTGGGTTTGAAAAATCACCAAGAATGTACAAATCTTGAAATTGTGCTCATGGTTTTGTTTTTGGTGAAAATGGTTTTATTTAAAGTTCATAAATTGTTTTATGGTTTTGGATGGTATACTTACCATCCATAGCTTTCCCAAAATTTATTAAACCCTAGACTTGACTAGGTGAATTTCCATCACCATTACTCTAAAGTCCTTAAAGCCTAAGTCAAGTGACAAGTAAAATTTGGATTTTTCTACTTTATGTTGATTTAATGCAATATGGGTGAGACCTCCCATCCCTCTTAATGTAGCCGGCCACCCTAGTGGATTTATCCACTTGTGGGGCTATTTTGTAAATTTTAAAAAAGTTGATAATACTTTCAAGTATTTACGGTTTGACCCCTAACTTTTTGTATTTGCATTTAGGCCCCTACTAACTAGAAAGTTAAAATATTTGATTTTAATTTTGTTAGTTGTTTAAACTCATAATACTATTATGCCCATATGCACAAATCTAATTGTTTATGTTGCATTCCAATTAATTATTTAATGTGATTAAGTAGTTAGAAAATGGTTGACTATGGACTTATGCCTTAAACGATAATTGAGCTATGAGAAAGGGCGCTAAACTCAAATTGTTTGAACCTTGGGAATGTGTTTTAATTACTATTTCAATTGAACCTTGTCATGATAGACATTAATCTTTCTCTCCCTTTTAGTATGTGTAATTTGTAGAAATTTGTACAAATCGGTTTGTAATTCTTATTACTTCTTAATCTCTTTTAATTGGTTGATTCCCTCTAGTACTAGACTAGAGTTTCTTTAACTATTGGTAAGGAGACATAATTAAAAGAGGGTTTTGACATGAGATTAAAGATTAAATGGGTCCAACGCCCTAATTAGCAATGAATGATTGTCTTTCATTTCTAATGGCTCAATGAAAAATTGTTTTAATTGGATTGAAAAGCACGTAATTAAAATGACGCAACCTCCCCGAGTTCTTATTCAACAATGTTGGCTCGTTGTTGCAATAACCCAATAAGTCCATGGTCATCCAAGAGCCTAAGATAACTATAAAGTCCAATTTCAAAGGAATGCAAAAACCGTAGTAGTAGTAGTTACTTCCAATATTTGAAAAATTCGTTTTTGATATTGATTTGTTTTTCTCAAAACAAATAGTGGGAGTATCATACGCTACTAAACTTTAATGAATATAATTAGTAGTTATATATATCTCCAATATTTTGAAAAATGTTTTGATATTGATTTGTTTTATGAAAACAAATAGTGGGGATATCATATGCTACTAATTTCATTAACTTTGGACTAGTAGTTATAATAGGACACAATTTATTTGAATGTGATTAAATAAATAAAAATGATGAGACCTTAAAATCCCTCAACCAACAAACAAATTTTAAGTTGAAAGCGGAGAGGTGCTATTGAGCACTTCTTCGTGGCCTTCCACCATGGTAGGCTCCAATCGTTTATGACTTGTACACCGCCTTCACCCTATCATGGGGAAGTGCAAAGTGCATGCTTATACTCAGGAGGAGTCTATATAAACATTTGATGAGGTGAAGGTAGGCAACGAGTGTGGCCAACATCGTATCATCGTGAGGTCATACTTGAACCCCTATCTAAACCGGCATGGTGGGTCGAAACTTAACTAAGAGAAATGGTGCCAACATCGTATCATCGTGAGGCATTGTTCTCTAGAGGCCAAATAGATGGGTAATCACAAGAGGTTGTTGTGAATGGGTAAGTGTACCCTCTCATTATTATTTTTGCTAGCCGACATTGTATCATCGTGAGGTGGGCTTGGTAATAGTGAGCCTCCCGTAACCTGCTAGGAGCTTTCTTTGAAATCTCCTGGATTCCATCTTGAGGGATATGGAATTTGCCAAAAATGGTGGGTGGTGTCATTCGGTTTAAAGACCCGAATCGTTTGACTTAATCGACAATCAAACTAATTTATTTTATTGTTTATGTATTTAGATATGGTTGGAAGCACACTCGCGAAAATACTCGACAAACATTGCCTAGAGGGGCACAATTTCCCATCATGGTATCGTAATGTCAAGATTCTCCTAACTTTGGAGAAGATTGTTTACGTACTAGACAAGGCTCCACCTCACATACCCCTTGGCCCTGAGGCCACCGAGGATAAACGTGCTAAGTATGACAAGCACGTTGAGGATGATACACAAGCCAAGTGCTATCTGTTGGTTTCCATGAATGAGGAGCTACAGAGACAGCACGAAGGCATGGACAGTGCATGTTCCATAATACTCCATCCTACGGAGTTATATGGTGAAGGGATTCGCAACCGTCGCTTTAGCACTGTCAGTGAACTTGTGAAGACCAAGATGGTCAAGGGAGCTCCAGTGCATCAACATGTGCTGAAGATGATTGGACTCATTGAACAATTGGAGAACCTAGGGACTCCACTTGACGGGGAATTGGCCCAGGACTTCATCTTAGCTTCTCTTTCTGACTCGTTCTCGCAGTTCGTTATGAACTACAATATGAACAAGATGGATAACACTCTCTCTGAGTTACTAAACATGTTAGTAACCACTTAGAAGACTATGAAGAAAGAGAACGTTCTAGGGACTGCTGCAGTAGCCTACAACAAGCCATCATCTTCCAAGGCTAAGCCGTAAGGCAAAGGCAAAGGGAAGGAGAAGAAGTCACCCACTCCTAAGCCGCAAGGAGGAGTGAGGAAAAAGAAGGCAAAGGAGCCCAAAGGGACTTGCCACCACTGTGGAAAGGAGGGGCATTGGAAGAGGAATTGCAGGTTATACCTTGCAACTCTTAAGGACAAGCCACAAGGTATGGTTTATGTTCTTATCTTCAATTCTAATTGTTAGATCTTCTAAAAATTTATATTTGATATAAAGGGCTAATCACTTGTATAATTGTATATAGGTGGAGGAGCCAAGTAGAAGAGGAACAAGCAAAGAAAAGTGTGGAGAAGGGTTCGGCCACCATTTTTTTTGCTTACTACTTAGGAAGTTTGTTAGGCATTTAAAGATAGTCTTTAAACTTTCTTATTTTGTTAAGAACTTATTAAGTGGCTTCATATGATGGAAGACCACTATTAGTGCCTAAATGTATGAAGGTATTTAATTAGTCTCTAACTGTATAGAGCTAATTCTTTTTGTATTAAACATTATGAATGTTTGAATTATCATATTAATGTAATGTGATGAATGCCTTCTAATATATTATTTCCTTAAAGTAGTGTTATGAATTGAATATTGTCTTGTTGTATCCTAGTAGAGATACAAGAATTATATCAGTTATTGTAATGTGATAACCAAATTTTAGACTTATCAATTATGGATAGATCTCACGTGTTGGACATAGAAGGATACAATGAATCTTTAGATTTGGTTCCAATTGTCTACCTATGAGTTCTATATGAATTGACAAAGGTCTAGAAATTCCAATTGTCTACCTATGAGTTCTATATGAATTGACAATTGAAACACTTTGAAACAAGAAATTAAAAGGGGGGGTTTTGATTTGGATGAATTTGAAACAAACAAACAAGTATGAAAAAACTAGAAAGATTGTTAAACAAATTTGAGAAATAAGATGATGGATGGGATAGCTAGAGGCTTTTTCTCCACACATGACATGTATGCAAATAACTCGATTTCCAGTTACTACTTCATTGAATTATGAACGACAATGCTCCAAATTAACCGTGACATCACTAGTTAACTCTCAGATTTTCCTTGTTTTATTGGATTGGATGACATCATTCGACAACCCAAAACATTCTTCAAAAGTTCCCTAAATGACATCATAATAGAGATACAATCAAAGATCATTACGTTTAATGAAAATCATAAGCATTGACAAAGCACTTGCAGCTATGACATCATGTCGCTTATGCTAGGAATTGAACTTAACGCGATCATTTATAAGCGACCTTTACTACATGTGAATATAAGTTTGTAACAATTATGTGAAACTTCCTCATATTCTAGCAACGGATTTATGCATGCCAATTAAGTGTCGACCCTTAATTAACAAATACAAATAATTTATCAATCAAATAGTTAAGCCAATTGCATTCACGATTCAAGAGTTCATAAATGGAATTTATCAAATTATATTGCACACATAATCATGGCTTTGAAATCACCCCTAGCCAAGAGGGGTTTAGCCACTCATATTTACAACAAAACGAAAGGAAATGAATTTAAACATTAGAAACAAAAGAAAGAAAACACCTACACGCTCCAACGATCCAAGTTGGACAGCAAGCACGTCCAAGCACTTTCCTTCCCTTCCTTTGCTACGGTACAAGGTGTTGGTGAGTGTTTGAAGGTTTGTTTGTATGGAGGAATAGATGTGAAGATGAATGGATGTGTTTGGATGAAGGTTGTGTTGAAATGGGAGTGAATGATCTAACCAAGTATGAACTAAATTTATGTTACACACACTTCCTTTTATAGAGGAAGTGCATGGCAATGGAGGGAAACATGGAGTGGTGTAGCAATTGAGTGCAATGATGCAATGTAATAATGCATGAAATTTGAAATGATGGAGGGAACAAAAAATGGTGTAGCAATTGAGTGCAATGATTCAATGTAATGATGCATGAAATCTGAAATGATGGAGGGAACAAGGAATGGTGTAGCAATTGAGTGCAATGATTCAATGTAATGATGCATGAATCTGAAATGATGGAGGGAACAAGGGAACAAGGAATGGTGTAGCAATTGAGTGCAATGATTCAATGTAATGATGCATGAAATCTGAAATGATGGAGGGGACAAGGGTGATTATGCATGGCATGGGTGGAAAGGTGAGTAAGTGGTGAATCAATGAGTGCAAGAAGGTGAAAGGATATTGTGCACATAGTAGACAAAGGAAAGGAAGTGGAATGATGCAACAAATGAGTCAATGGAGGGAACATGGATGATGATGCACGGCATAGGAATCCAAAGGGAGTGCAATGGTGGTGCACGGCAATGATGGAAAGGTGAATGGTGGAGTGACACCCCTTTGTGGTTGAGCTCTTTGTCCTTTTTACATTAATTCTTCTTTCTCTTTAACACATTCCTAGCCTCTTTAGTCTTCAATTTCGTCCATCTACCTTGCTCCATGCATGTGCTATTCATTCTAAGCCCAAAACTACTCTAAAATGCACCAAAATGCATCTTATTGCTTTATAAGGCCTATGGACCTACAAACACACGAAAATAGCTTAAAATACATAATTAACTAAGAAATAACAACATAAATGCATGAGAACAAGCTAACTTAGTCGCATAAATATGCTCTTATCAAATTCCCCCACACTTAGCTTTTGCTAGTCGTCAAGCAAAACAAAACAAACGAAACAAACATAACACAACCTAGATCTTCCAACATTTGCCTTAGGGATTTTTAATGAAACATGACATGTTAAAAATCATCATTCCCACAGATTTTGGTCATCTTTACACTTGAGCACATACTTAATCACAGTCACCACTTACTAGTTCACAATTAACCAATTAAAACAATGTTTTGAATGTAGTAACATGCCTTAGAGAATTTGCTCATTTCCTTACAAGATACTCTCTATTTTCACACACATTTTCTAACTACACACCCTACACTAGTATATGTGAGAAGATTGATGTAAACACGAAAGACTAGGACTCACATATGTTATAACAAAGAAAGCAATTTTCTGGAGTTATTAAGCATGTTTAGATATGATCTCATGAATGGAATGCTACTACTTAGATGCGAGAACCAGTGACACCATATGCTCATACCAATTTCGAACTCCACAAATTGAAACACACAACACTCAAGATTGAAGTCAAGGGTTGTAACATGGCTTGGGGGTAATGGCTAATAAAGAAAGGATAGGAATAACAAACGTTCTTAAAGCAATAGCAAGCAAAGCAATGAAATAGACACTTGGAATTCACTTTAGAATGCAGAATCAACTTTTAAATACAAAGGGAAGATTCATGCGACACTTAGGGCTCTTTTTCATACTCTTTTCAATTTTTTTTTTCTTTTCACTCTTTTTTTTTCCTTTTCTACCCGTGCCTTATTAAGGACTTTAGCACACACACACACACAAGAATTACTTCCCCCACACTTGCTTTTTGCAATACATTGATAAAAAAGGAGTTCATTTTAAGTCATGCTTTACTATGCTTCAAGAAGAAGGGTATGGATGGTCCTAAAACTAGGCTAGGTAAGGACAGTGTGGGTTAACAAAGAACATAGGCTTAACAAGGTTCAACGGGGTTAAACTTAAACATATAATGAAATAGGGGCATGACAATTTGGCTTTGGTGGTCACTACACAACTTCATCTTGAATATGTGTTATGCAAATCAATAGCATGCTTTGAATGAAATAGGCATGAGTTCTAGCATTTGGAACTAAATCATGAAACGCCTTCTAAGTAGCAACCAAGCAAAGAATAATGAGATCATGCAACGACTTTAGAAAACAATGGTGCACAGATTAATAACTCTCCAAATAAACGTTTAGGCTTAAGTCTCACAAGGTTGTAGCGTTTATTTGAGTTCCTTCCTTCAAGCATGTTACAAAAACTAATTTTTCCTTTATGATTGCATGTGAATTCATAAATTATAACCACAACCAAGCATACACCAAAGAGTAAATCAAATTTTCATCCATGTTTATAACTCTCTTTAACAGTCATGTAATTAAAAACCAAATCCTCATCATTGTGTTGGAAGGTTCCCTAAGACACAAATAAACACACAAAAACAACTCTTTTTGGGTTTTTCAAAACAATTTTTCAAATTTTTATGAGATTTTCGGATTTTTATGTCAAAACACACAAAAACACTCCAAAACAGCTTAAAAACACTTAAAAACAGCAAGGAACAACACTAGAAGTAATGGGTGATAAACTCCTACGAATTTCATGCAAAACAACTTGGTTACCCCCCCCACACTTAAATCAAACATTGTCCTCAATGTTTCAAGCATAAACTCACACAAAAACAAGCAAATAAACAAATAACGAATAAACATGACAAGTATGGCAAAGTAAAAACCAGACAGAGTAGAGTTTAAGAACGCAAATCTGGTTTTGGAGATAGATGATCTTGTTGACTTTCCACAACTTTGATCTCGAACTGGTTTGGAATTCTGAGCGAGGAATATCAGAGTTCCTTGGTTTCAAATTAGACTCCTTCTGCTGGGTTGATTTGATTGTGCAGTCTGCATTCTTCTCTGCTTGTTTCTTCTGCACGGCAGGCAGGCACGAGGTAGAGGTGATGGTCTGTTTCTTTCTTCAATCTTTCCAAGTGCCCACCATTTGCTTTCTTTCTCCTTGTCCTTAGTTGAGGATGAATTAGCACATTGTCTCCACATGCTTCGAGGTATCATTTTCACTTCCCTTATCTGTTCCCCAAGTAGATGTGGTAGACGAAGAGGAAGCATAAGATGTTGAAGATGAGTACTCAAGAGCAAGGCTAGGTAAGTAATCAGGAAGGGGTTCCAGGCAGTCGGTTCCAGATCGGAAGATTGATACCAAGTGCTGGCTGATTGCCCTCTTTCTCCTTGTCCTGCAGCTGAAAACAACGATAAGAAGAATGACAGGGAGAAAGCATGATATGAGATACTCTTGCTTTCAACCTTCATGATATGAAATACTTTTGCTTTGGATGAGTTGTTTGCAGAGGTACCCCAAGGAATAAGGAACACTGAGTGACTCTAGAGGCTTCGTTGGGAAGGCATTCTCGGAGATGAAGAAAGGTTATGTATGTCCGCCTTGCAATGGAGGGTGAAGGTTGACATTTATAGGAATTAATAACCGGTACTATTCTTTCACTCTTGTCGGCAACTGTTGGATGATTTAACAGTAAACTTCACGTGCCTTCTACTTCACAAGAAATCTTCGACATATTGCCCGTATTTTTCGCAAGGCTGAGTGTTGATGTCAAATATATAAGCACACAAATTAAACCCTCTTGTTGTCAATTGTAGTAAAGAATGTAAGTAGGGATCGTTCTAGGCCAGGGATTAGAAGGGATTGCTAAAACACTTGAAACTGACTTAAATATGTGAAAACAAACTTAAAAGTATGAAATTAAACTTACAAGACTCAAAACAAAGTCTACAGACTCAAAACAGATTATAGAGACTCAAAACTGCCTAAAAACAACTCTAAGGCAGTTTCTGCCACTAACACAAAGTGTGGACGAAAATTGATTTTATCTTAACTCAAAACACTTAAAAACGCAACTAGGATAGTTTCTAACTAATTAGACACTCTAAAGTAAAGGGGGATTTGGTTTTGGATGAATTTAAGTAACAACAAGTAACTAAAGACTTAAAACAAATTTTGGACGAATTTGGTGATTTGAATGGATGATGGGCAAGCTAGAAGGTCTTTCTCCACACATGACACACTTGCATATAAAACGATTTCCAGTTGCTTTTCAATAAACCGTGAACCTCAACACCCCAGATTAATTAGGTATGCTTAAATTAATCCTCAGTTTTTCCTATTTTCATTGAATTGGATGATTGCATACAACAACCCAAAGCATTCCCCACAAGTTCCCTACATGAATTGCATAATAGAGATACAAGCAAGAATCATTAAGTTCTATGAAAATCATAAGCATTGACGAAACACTTGTAACTATGAATTGCATGAAACTTATGCCAAGAATTTACTTAACATGGTTGTGACGAACAACCTTTACTACTTGTGAATATAAGTTCATAACGATTAGGTGAAACTCCCTTATATTCTAGCATCATATTTATGTATGGAAATTAAGCGTGCACTCTCAACCAACATACACAAATCAGTTTTAATTCAAATGGATAAGTAAATTGAATTCACAACTTATGAATCACAACTGAAAGTAATCAAATCATATTGCAAGCATGAACATAGTTTCGAATTCCCCCCTAGCTAAGGGGGGTTTAGTTTCTCATACTTACAAAGCAAAGATAAACAAATTTAGACATTGAAAACAAAAGAAAGAAAACACCTAAATGCTCCAACGATCCAAGTTGGACAGCAAGCACATCCAAGCACTTTCCTTTCCTTCCTTTGCAACGGCACAAGGTGTTAGTGAGTGTTTGAAGGTTTGTTTGTATGGAGGAATGGATGTGAGGATGAATGGAAGTGTTTGGATAAAGGTTGTATCGAAATGGGGATGAATTCTCTAGCAAAAACTAAATGTAATGGCTGCCACACACACTTCCTTTTATAGAGGAAGTGCATGGCATGGAGGGATGGATGGTGGTGTTAGCAATGATTCAAAGGTGAAAGTGAAGTAATGATGCAAAGCATTGGGGGTGAAATGGAGTGGTGTTGCAGCTATGAATGCAAGTGGGGAACATGAATGATTGTGCACATGGTAGATAAAGGAAAGGGAGGTGGAATGGTGTAGAAATGAGTCATAGGTGCAGGTGGATTCATGATGCACGACATGGGCAAGGAAAGTGGAGGAGTGGTGCATCAATGAGTGCATGTAGTGGAGGTGAAAGTGAATGAAATCTGATGGGTGAAGGGGACAAGGGATGTGCACCACTTGAGTGCAATGATTAAATGTAATGGTGCATGAAAACAGAAATAATGAAGGGGACAAGGGTCAGTGTTGTGGTAATGAGTGAATGTAATGGTGTATTTTCTGCCCATGCCATGCCTTTCCTTTGCCTATGTGTGTGTGTTTCCTTTGCCCATGTGTGTGTGTTTCCTTTGCCCATTTGCACACACATGTTCCTCATCATTTCAACCACAAAACAAACACATTTTCTACCCTCCAACCTATCCATGCCAAGCTGTCCATGTGTGCTTTTCTCTTTGCCCATGTGTGTGTGTTTCCTTTGCCCATTTGCACACACATATGTTGAATTCTAATCTTCCCAAAACATCCATCCTCATGTCTCCAAGTGCATGCAATCCATTTCAGCCCAATGTTGCTCCAAAATGCACCAAAATGAACTTTTCTTGCCAACTTTGTTATTAGAACCTACAAACATACGAAAATGATTTAAAACACTTTTATAAGCAATAACTAACTAAGTAAGTGCAAGAAAACATGTTAACAAAGTCGCATAAATATGCTCCTATCAAGTGTGCATGTGACAGGCGCTGACACGTCTAGAAAAGCAAGTGCCTCTTCGATATTTGGAATCGGTGCTTTGACAAACTGCCCGTGATTTCCGCAAAGCTGAGTGTGTATGTGACAGATGCTGACACGTCTGGAAAAGCAGATGCCTCTCTGATTTCTGAGCCTGCCTCTTCGAGTTCTGAGCTAGCCTTTTCGAGTTCTGAACTCCGTCGAGTGCAGAGGTTGCATGTGACAAGTGCGGACAAATCTGGAAAAGAAGATTGGCCCGTGGTTTCTGAGCAAGCCCAGCTTTTGAGAAAGCTAGCGCCACTTCAATTTTTGAATTAGCCTTTTCGATTTCTGAGCTCGCCTCTTCGATCTCTAAAATCTCGTCGAGTGCTGATTTTTATAGAGGCGCGCAGTTCGTTTCAAAGCACACTTGAATTTCAGCCTGTAGAAACTCCCTTCATTGCACTTCTAAGATCTCGATTTGTCCGACCTCTTCTTTCTTCAACCAACACCTTTGAAAATGTCTGGCCTCTCCGACCGTCGTTTTGATTTGAACCTTGGTGAAGAGGCATCTGTTGGAAATGTGCCCTAAAGCCAATCATATGATGATACTTTACGGACATTTTACATGTTAAACTAATCTAGTTTAACTATAAAGGGCAAAGATTATTGTTTGAGCCGTCTCATATAAATGTTATATGCTTAAACGATAAAGTCCAAGGAATATGTGATTGGGAGAATGTAATCTAATGAAGTTAGATTCATGAGACCATTCTTTCGTAGACACATCCTAAATGTTCCTGATCATAGGATTGCCAATTGGGCATTGACAGTCCGTCAAGATCGGTACGTGCTATGTCTTCTCTCAAGGAGAGTGAATAGTCTCGAGTCATTGGTGTGTGTGACATCAAGACAAGTAAGTAGGTGCTCAGTAGAGAATGAGTTCATTGAACGCGATCAACGAAGAGTTCCCATACTCATGTCACATGAGAACTCATGGTTGGGATAATGCAAAGTAGTCATTTGACCTGAGGCATCATAGTTGTCTTGTGGTTAAGTCCTTGATCTTTGATTATGTCAAACGTCATTCCATTGGAGTGTCCACGGCATCGTTGGGGTTAAGCCACTTAGCCATGGAGGCAAGTGAATGCGCAACAAGGGATCTCTAACCTTCAAACTGTTTGAGGGAGAATACTCTATGATATGATTTAGAATCTCTGGCCAGAGTATGAATGAGATTTAGGAATGCGTTCCAAATCACATTTAAGGAAATCATATAAGCACACGAATCACATTGGATAGTAGACATGAATAAATAAACTATCAAACCAAACAATGTGGTCAAGAGTATTGTATTAGAGAAAGACCGTATTGCATTTGTAATCCCAAACTGAATAGGTTTTCTCTACCTCTTCTGATTAGCTTGGGTAACCATGATATGCTGCAAGGTGTCACTCATGGTTTGTGGAAGCCCTAAACGTGTGTAATCACTAAAGGGAGAATTGAAAGTAAGTTTCAATTCACAATCGATGTAAAATGATTTTAATCACCCACTGCCTCGCTAAAAGGAACCTAATGGATCGCACACCGTGTAAGGTGGAGATTGAAGAAACAATGGAGATGAGTAAGAATGATTAAATGGTTTAATCATTTATTTATGGCAAGGATTGATTAATATGTTAATTAATCAAACGAATAAGTTCGTTAAAGACCTCGGGATAGTTTTGGACCTTAAGGCCCAATGGGCTTCGAACGTCAAGCCCATTAACTTAAGTTGTATGACAACTTAATGAATAATGATTCACAAAGGCCCAATTAGTCCAAAATATCCTAATGGCCGGCCATATTGTTAAGGGTAGTGAACTTGGACTTATTTACAAGTTTGCCACTCAAATGAATAAAGGTATAAATATGACTTTATAGCCAAAATTCATTAAGGGTTTGTTTTGGAGAAAATTGGAGAGAACACGTCTCTCCATTTCTCTCTAAAGAGGCCGGCCACCTTGGGGGGTGCATCTTGCAATCCCACTACTCCAAGGTCACTCATTTCTTCTCCAATCTCTCCTTGGTGAAGAGACTTAGAGGTTCTCAATTTTGGGAACTTGGAGAAACCTATTCTTCCATCCAAATCCATAGATTTAAGATGCAAGGAATGAAGGCCCTCTCTTTGGGTGATTAGCCTTTGCTTATGCAAAGAGGAATCTACAAAGGTATAAATTTCAACTCACTTTGTTTTGAGTTGAGTTTTGGTTCACCAATCTACTAGGCTTTGAATTTCTTGGTTAATGTTTTGTTTTTAAATGCATGCTAGCATGATTCCGCCTTTAATTGTTAATTGCATGCTTATTGATGTTGCTTAAATGAACATGTTTTCACAAAATAATCCTTCAGCATCCATGCCTTCTCCAGACAACATATGGCACCCATCCTTCATATCCCTACTGGTCCTCTTACCGTTGGGGATTCGGTGATGAAAAATGATATGACCGTTGCGGTGGTGGCTCGAAACCTTGTCACTCCCAAAGATAACATACTACTTTCTAAACGATCTGATGAGTTGGCTGTTAAGGATTCTCTGGCTCTCAGTGTGCAGTGTGCAGGTTCTGTGTCCAATATGGCCCAATGTCTATTTGCTCGAACTCGTCAAGTTGAATCATTGGCGGCTGAAGTGATGAGTCTCAAACAGGAGATTAGAGGGCTCAAGCATGAGAATAAACAGTTGCACAGGCTTGCACACAACTATGCTACAAATATGAAGAGGAAGATTGACCAGATGCAGGAATCTGATGGTCAGATTTTACTTGATGATCAGAGGTTTGTGGGTTTGTTCCAACAACATTTGCCTTTGTCTTTTGGGGCTGTACCGCGTAGTGAAGCTCCAAATGATCAACCTCCGATACCTCCTCTTTCTGTGGCTCCGCTGACTACTGAGACTTCTCCTAAGCAGCCTTTGTGAAGGCTATCTCTTGTATTTTTCTGCCTCCTGTTCATTTTCACGAATTTTAATGTAAAAGTACCTTGCATATTTGTCAATGTTTAAAAAAATAAACCCACACCAAAAACAATTAAACAAGCAACAAATAAAAATGACAATCATGGCAAAATAAAAATGCAGAAAAAGGGAAGGTTTTTAGGAACGCAAAACTAATCGTGGAGCAATTCATAGATCTTCCTTATTTGAATACATGGGTTGCCTCCCAAGAAGCGCTTGCTTTAACGTCTTGCAGCCGGACGAAACTTCCTTCTATGCTTGGATAGGGCCCATAGCATGGAATTGATCCTTGAATGGAAGGTGATACTTGACGTGATCCGGCAATGGTTTAAATTCTAGTGTAGGTGCCAGAATCATCAGAATCAGCAAGTTAGTATAAAATAAAATCGAAGTTGGAGAAGATGGCTTACTTGCTTGCTCCGACACAAACTCAATTACGAACACCACATATCTGAAGGTTGTAGGGATATGGGATTTGGCCAGATTTGGTGTTTTGAGAGTTATGACTTGTCCCGTGTCATAAAATCCAACTTCTTTGGGATATTTCGTCTCAAGTGTATCTTCTTTGATGAATTCTAGACATTCCCCATCCACTTCTTGCTCTTGATTCTTTGGAAAGGTTTCAAAGATGCCTTTTTCACCCTCTTCTTCCTTGGATTGCTTGATCCTGCAAGGAATAAGGACAATTGGTGAAACGGGGTCAAGACGAATTGAATTTAGGCTTACCTTGGTTGTAGTGGACGGCATGGAGGGCATATGGGGTTGCTGCAAGGGTGGTTCTTCCCTTGCCGTGGCCTTGTTATTCTCCATGTTTTGGCTTGGTATGGATGTCTTGGGTTCACCTCCAACTTCCATAGCACTTCCCAAAGTGATAGCATCATGGATTCCAAAATCTTCCTTCAAATTTTCAATAGTTGAGTTGGAGAGTTCACTTTGCTCTTGAATTTGTGTCGTGAACTCCATAATCTCTCCAAGTTGATTTTTCAATTCGCTCATCTCCTTAGCTTGATTGAGCATTGTTTCATTTTGATTTTGCTGCCCCTGCAACAAAGAGGTTAGTAATTGAAAAATTTGATCACTATCCGTGGACATACTTGAATTTGATTGGAATTGTTGTAGGGGAAGCTGTGGTGGCTGCATAGGTGTTAAATAAAACTCATCAAATTGCTGCCAATATCCATCTTGTTGAGCCTCCTTGATTTGATTTTGGTAGCCCTGCACTAAAGAATTTATTTCATAAAAAATTCAATCATAATCTATTGACGAACCTGAGTTTGATTGAGCATATTGTATATGAGGTTGTGATGGCTACATAGGTCTTGAATAGAACTCCTCTTCTTACTGCCAATATCCATCTTGTTGGAATTCTTGAGGTTCTATGTAATCTGAATAATCTTTCCAATCCGAATTGTAAGCGTTGGAAAACATGTTGTCCCATGATTGGCTATAGCCTTGATAACCCCAAGCATCTTCATTCGCAGCGAATTGAGAATATTGCTGAGTTGGATATCCTTGCCCATAGGACACACCACATGTAGGGACACTTTGCATTGTGGTCCTTTCGGCATATTGTGACAATTGAGAAGTAAGTTCCACCAATTGAGCTTGAATGGTAGCAAAATCCATGTCTTGCTTCTCTAGTACCTGAAATCAACAAAACTAAATCAACTATCAAAAGTAAAAATAAAAGACACAACAGAAACAAAGTCAGTAACTAAAACAAAAGACAGCAAAATAAACAAAAAGAAATAACAAGGGATTAGCAAAGTTGCTAATCCCCGGCAATGGCGCCAAAAACTTGATGCGAAAATTAACTTAACACACAAATTTAACCCTCTTTCGACAATTGTAGTATAAGTATAAGTAGGGATCGTTCTAGACCGGGGATTAGGAGGGCTTGCTAATAACCTCTAAACTGACTCAAAAACATAAAACTAAACTTAAAAACACTTAACGAGACTCACAAGACTCAAAGCAAACTTAAAATATTCAAAACAGCTTAAAACAATCAAATAAACTTAAACTAGGCACTAGGAATGACTTTGGACGAAAATTGACTTTTACTTGAATCAAAACACTTAAAAACACAAACTAAAACAGATTTGAAACACTTTGAAACAAGAAATTAAAAGGGGGGTTTTGATTTGGATGAATTTAAAACAAACAAAGAAGTATGAAAAACTAGAAAGATTGTAAAACAAATTTGAGAAATAAGATGATGGATGGGATAGCTAGAGGCTTTTTCTCCACACATGACATGTATGCAAATAACTCGATTTCCAGTTACTACTTCATTGAATTATGAACGAAAATGCTCCAAATTAACCATGACATCACTAGTTAACTTTCAGATTTTCCTTGTTTTATTGGATTGGATGACATCATTCGACAACCCAAAACATTCTTCAAAAGTTCCCTACATGACATCATAATAGAGATACAATCAAAGATCATTACGTTTAATGAAAATCATAAGCATTGACAAAGCACTTGCAACTATGACATCATGTTGCTTATGCTAGGAATTAAACTTAACGCGATCGTTTATAAGCGACCTTCACTACATGTGAATATAAGTTTGTAACGATTATGTGAAACTTCCTTATATTCTAGCAATGGATTTATGCATGACAATTAAGTGTCGACCCTTAATTAACAAATACAAATAAGTTATCAATCAAATAGTTAAGCCAATTGCATTCACGATTCAAGAGTTCATAACTGGGATTTATCAAATTATATTGCACACATAATCATGGCTTTGAAATCACCCCTAGCCAAGAAGGGTTTGGCCACTCATATTTACAACAAAACGAAAGGAAATGAATTTAAACATTAGAAACAAAAGAAAGAAAACACCTCAACGCTCCAACGATCCAAGTTGGACAGCAAGCACGTCCAAGCACTTTCCTTCCCTTCCTTTGCCACGACACAAGGTGTTGGAGAGTGTTTGAAGGTTTTTTTGTATGGAGGAATAGATGTGAAGATGAATGGATATGTTTGGATGAAGGTTGTGTTGAAATGGGAGTGAATGATCTAACCAAGTATGAACTAAATTTATGTTACACACACTTCCTTTTATAGAGAAAGTACATGGCAATGGAGGGAAACATGGAGTGGTGTAGCAATTGAGTGCAATGATGCAATGTAATAATGCATGAAATTTGAAATGATGGAGGGAACAAAGAATGGTGTAGCAATTGAGTGCAATGATTCAATGTAATGATGCATGAAATCTGAAATGATGGAGGGAACAAGGAATGGTGTAGCAATTGAGTGCAATGATTCAATGTAGTAGCAATTGAGTGCAATGATTCCATGTAATGATGCATGAAATCTGAAATGATGGAGGGAACAAGGAATGGTGTAGCAATTGAGTGCAATGATTCAATGTAATGATGCATTAATCTGAAATGATGGAGGGAAGGAATGGTGTAGCAATTGAGTGCAATGATTCAATGTAATGATGTATGAAATCTGAAATGATGGAGGGGACAAGGGTGATTATGCATGGCATGGGTGGAAAGGTGAGTAAGTGGTGAATCAATGAGTGCAAGGAGGTGAAAGGGTATTGTGCACATGGTAGACAAAGGAAAGGAAGTGGAATGATGCAAACATGGATGATGATGCACGACATAGGAATCCAAAGGGAGTGCAATGGTGGTGCACATCAATGATGGAAAGGTGAATGGTGGAGTGACACCCCTTTGTGGCTGAGCTCTTTGTCCTTTTTACATTAATTCTTCTTTCTCTTTAACACATTTTTAGCCTCTTTAGTCTTCAATTTCGTCCATCCACCTTGCTCCATGCATGTGCTATTCATTCCAAGCCCAAAACTGCTCCAAAATGCACCAAAATGCATCTTATTGCTTTATAAGGCCTATGGACCTACAAACACACGAAAATAGCTTAAAATAAATAATTAACTAAGAAATAACAACATAAATGCTTGAGAACAAGATAACTCAGTCGCATAAATATGCTCTTATCAATCACCCCTAAGATACTTATGGTCCTCTATTGCTGATATACCAAGCAGGACCATAACCTATCATGTAGGTAATGATCATCTATCATGGATATACCAAGGAAAACTGTATACTATAAAACCAGGTAGTGATCACCCATCGTAGATATACCAAGTATGATCACTCCTAGAATGTGTAGGGTCCCCCATCACAGATATACCAAGCAGAACAAGAGGCTAAGTCTAATAGTGTAGGCAATGATCACGCATCACTGATTTACCAAGCATGATATCCCCTAAAATATGTATGGTCCCCTATCACGGATATACCAAGTAGGACCATCTTTGTACCGTCGAACTGCATTATTGCATGATGTAGTAACATTATCACAAATCATACATCATACTTCAATATAACATGATTCACAATTGTAAGCACACACTATTGAATTAACATGACCAATAATATTTAATCACACAAACTTACAGGTCCTACAAATAATTTTAATATGGTCCCCGACTTATCTCTTCATACAAGTAGCTGCACATTTTCATTGTTGTCACCTAGAAGCTCAATAAACACGTAAATCCTGATAAGGTGCCACTTGCACACAATCCAAGATACACATCCCAAAGATGGCTCACTGACCAAGATAGGCCCAATAATCTCTATTGGGGTCTCTAATAATGCTAATTACAGTATTTAAGAACGATTCAGGACATTTTGACTAAAAGTCAACCTTCAGTCAACATGGTCAACGATAGGGTTAACAATTATATGTAATCCAATCCGGACGATCTGCACATCAAATTTCAAACCCCGTAAATTCCTAAGAACATCACATTATTCGAACAATAACGTGCTACAATTTCATGACAATCCAACGATCAAATCTTCGCCTGCCACAAAGGTTAAGTTGTGGCCTTTACAAAGTTGAATTTCATCAAACGGATGTCAAAAACAGATTCAGGGCACCAAATTTAGCTAAAAGGGGCAAAGTGGGTCGTTGGAGTTTTTGACTGTTGGAAATGTGCCCTAAAGCCAATCATGTGATGATACTTTACGGACATTTCACATGTTAAACTAATCTAGTTTAACATATAAAGGGCATAGATTATTGTTTGAGCCGTCTCATATAAATGTTATATGCTTAAACGATAAAGTCCAAGGAATATGTGATTGGGAGAATGTAATCTAATGAAGTTAGATTCTTGAGACCATTCTTTCGTAGACACATCCTAAACGTTCCTGATCATAGGATTGCCAATTGGGCATTGACAGTCCGTCAAGATCGGTACGTACTATGTCTTCTCTCAGGGAGAGTGATTAGTCTCTAGTCATTGGTGTGTGTGACATCAAGACAAGTACGGTAGGTGCTCAATAGAGAATGAGTTCACTGAACGCGATCAACGAAGAGTTCTCATATTCCATGTCACATAAGAACTCATGGTTGGGATAATGCAAAGTAGTCCTTTGACCTGAGGCATCATAGTTGTCTTGTGGTTAAGACCTTGATCTTTGATTATGTCAAAGTCATCCCACCAGGAGGGTGTCCACGGCATCGTTGGGGTCAAGCCGCTTAGCTATGGAGACAAGTGAATGCGCAACAAGGGATCTCTAACCTTCAAACCGTTTGAGGGAGAATACTCTCTGATATGATTTGAATCTCTGGCCAGAGTATGAATGAGATTAGGGAATGCGTTCCGAATCACATTCAAGGTAATCATATAAGCACAAGACACACATTGGATAGTAGACATGAGAAAATAAACTATCAAACCAAACAATGTGGTCAAGAGTATTAGATTAGAGAAGGACCGTATTGCATTTGTAATCTCGAACTGAATAGGTTCTCTAACCTCTTCTGATTAGCTTGGGTAACCATGATATGCTGCTAGGTGTCACTCATGGTTTGTGGAAGCCCTAAACGTGTATAATCACTAAAGGGAGAATTGAAAATAGTTTCAATTCACAATCGATGTAAAATGGTTTTAATCGCCCACTACCTCGCTAAAAGGAACCTAATGGATCGCACACCGTGAAAGGTGGAGATTGGAGATTAAACGGAAATGAGTAAGAATGATTAAATGGTTTAATCATTTATTTATGGCAAGGATTAATTAATATGTTAATTAATCAAACGAATAAGTTCGTTAAAGACTTCGGGATAGTTTTGGACCTTAAGGCCCAATGGGCTTCGAACGTCAAGCCCATTAACTTAAGTTGTATGACAATTTAATGAATGAAGATTCATTAAAGCCCAAAAGCCCAAAATCCCCTAAATGGCCTGCCATGATGAAATGAATTAGGGTTTTGGTTGTTTAGGTCACTTAAAGAAGTGACTATATAAATGATTTTATAGCCAAATATTCATTAAGTGAAAAATGGGTTTATTTTTGGGGAAAATAGGTGAGAATTGTCTCTCCATTTTCTCTCTAAAGAGGCCAACACCTTGGAGGGTACATCTAGCAATCCTACTACTCCAAGGTCACTCATTTCTTCTACAATCGAACCTTGGTGTCGAGAATTAGAGGTTCTCAATTTTGGGAACTTGGAGAACCTATTCTTCCATCCAAATCCATGGATCTAAGAAGCAAGGAATGAAGGCCCTTATCTCTTTGGGTGATTAGCCTTTGCTTATGCAAAGAGGAATCTACAAAGGTATTAATTTCAACTCACTTATGTTTTGAGTTGATTATTGGTTCACCAATCTACTAGGCTTTGAATTTCATGGGTAAATGTTTTGTTTTTGAGTGCATGTAAGCATGATTCCGCCTTTAATTGTTAATTGCATGCTATATGATGTTGCTCAAATGAACATGTTTTACAAAATAATTCCTTCAAGTGGTATCAGAGCCTAGGTCTAGTAGTTGGTGAATCCTTTTGTGTTTTGTAGTTCATAGTATGTGATTTAAAAGTTGTAATTGTTACAAGCTTTATTCTTGCTTCTTTGAAAGTAAATTTTGTTGGAAAATTTGCTATCTCAAATGTTGTAGATGTTGTTCATATGAGCATGAATATTGGAGCTAAAATTTGGTGCCATGCTTTTGGGAAAATTCGGCCAAAATCAAAAGGTGAATTTTTGGGTTCTTGTTTGACTTGTTAAAAGTGTTTTAATGTGTTCTTTGGAACCCCTAAGTACCCTAGTTTGGTTAGATGTTATTTCCCTTAAGTAAGAATGGTTTTAGAATGTTTTTGGGTGGAAAAAGTTCATGGAAAAATTTGGGTTTTTCATGGATGTTCTTCATTGTTCTTGATGTTCTTGCCAAGAACAAAAAGGTTTGGTGTATTGATTCAAAGTTTCGAATTATTTCATAAAGTATATGTGATATGTTTTTTAAATGATTTATCATGTATTTAAAGTGTTAAATATTTGATTAAATGATGATAGAAATATCTATCATCAAAACATATATTATTTTTATGAAAGGTGATAGAAATAATGGTGATAAGAATTTCTTATCTTACACCACTTGATTAATTTTGACAAAACTCACAAATCAACACACACACCAATCTTATCCCTCCCCAAAACCAGCCACTCCCTCAAAGGGAGTACTTTTGGGGCTTTTATGCAATTACATAAAGTTTTGATACTTTTGTGTATTTGCACTTTGGCCCAAAAGTTTACGTTTTTACGTTTAGGTCCAAAAACGCTAAAGGACAAATTGTTTTGTTCCTTTAATGAAGTTTTTGCATTATTAAAAGTTTGGGTTCTAGTTGTATTTACATGAAGTTGTGACTTTTGTGTATTATACAAAGTGACCCCAAAAGTTTTTGTTATTGCAATATGGCCCAAAAGTTGAGGTTAATTGCATGATGGCCCAAATAGGATGAGAACAAAATTGTTTTGTCTCTTTAAATGAGAATTGGATTTTCATTTTGTTTAGCTCCATTTAAATCAATTTTATGGATACAAAAACCAAATGAAAATGTTGCATTCATTAATTAGTTAAAGTGTTAATTAATTAAAGGGTGATTATGAACCTAAGCCTAATATAATTGAGCTATGTGAAAGGCGTTTCAAATTTGTTTGAACCATGGGAATGTGTAGATTAGATTTTGGTTGTAATTTGATTTGATCAAATGTTGTAAAAGGGCTTAAGCTCTTCTTTACTTTAAAGTAATTTGTTATATGCAAATGTTGTAATGAGCATAAGCTCACCTTTACTTTGAAGTACTTCTTTCTTGCTTTATACGATATGCATGAAAATGAAGTAGTTGGGTCCAACGCCCATAAGACAACACGCCTTAATGTGATTAAACGCGTAACTAAAATCAATCTTCATTCCTAGACCGAGGTTCAACACAAGGCTCGTGTTGAATCTAAACAAAGGTTCATAATCATCCTTAGGCCCTAAGGCAACTATGTAGTCCATCAAATGAATGCAAAGTTTATGTTAGTAGTATCATATACTCTTGCTTTAAAAATCGTTTTAAAAGCATAGTGGGAGTATTATGTACAACTAAAACAAAGGGATGGACCAATAGTTGTAATAGGACCAAAATAGTTTTAATAGAGATTAAAATGTATGTTTATATGTGATGAGACCTAAAACCCTCAATCAAACCAATATTAAGTTGATAAGCGAGAGATGTTTAGAATATCTCTTCGTGGCCTTCCACCGTGGTGGGATCCAATCGTTTATGACTTGTACACCGGCTTCACCCTATCATGGGGGAGTACACAGTGCATGCTTATACTCAGGAGGAATCCATATACATATGATGAGGTGAGTGTAGGCAACGAGGATAGCTATATATCGTATCATCGTGAGGCTATTCTTGAACCCCTTCACACACTAAGCATGGTGGGAAGAACTTAACTAAGTGCAATGGAACCAATATCATATCATTGTGAGGTTACATTCTCTAGAGGCCAAATAAGATGGGTACTTGCATGAGTTGCAAATGAGTAAGCGTACTCTCTCATTATTATTGTTGCTAGCCATATATCGTATCATCGTGAGGTGGGCTTGGTAATAGTGAGCCTCCCATAACCTACTAGGAGTTTCATCCAAAACTCTCGAATTCCTATGAGGGATATGGAATTTGCCAAAAATAGTGGGTGGTGCTATTTTGATTTAAAGACCCGAATCAAATGGCTTAAAATCAATCAATCTATATTCGTTATGTATTTGATTACCAATATATTTGCAAACGCTATCCAACACTTGATAAATAAAAGCCGAACGTTTAGTTTACGGACTTGGTACTACAAAACCATAGATTGTCTTTAAATGGCTTGTAAAAGTACCAAAGTAGTCTCATCCTCACAATCTTCCTATTGATAATGTATCATTAGAAGAATATGTTAGAAAAGGTCTATCATAAAGAGGACAACACTTTTAATGTCATAATTCTTCAATTACAAATTGTTGTATGAAGAAATAGGAGTTGCTTTGAACAACTCTTAGTCAATGCAAACACTTAGTGCTTGTTTCTTTGTTAAATGAACAAAGAACTTGAGAAGAAAGCACAAAGGCATGAACACTTAATGTGCCATGATTCTTCATTTACAATTGTTGTATGAAGAAATGAGAGTTGCCTTGTACAACTCTTGAAGGTTTGTAATTATGTTTAGAACATAATGGTTGGTTGACAAAAATAGTCCATTAACATGGACTTATGATGATTTTGAATCATTGAATGTTGAAGTGATAAACCACTTAACGAGACGGAAACTAGGCAAGGACTTCACCTTTGTGTCCCTATCCTTATCGTTCACTAAGTTTATTGTAAACTATGTAGTGAAAAATAACCACATGCTCTCCAAAATTGTTTGATGTGATAACACAATTGAAAAAAGGTTTCAAGAGAGATAGTGGGAGTTTAGGGACCATGACTAATGTAGTCAAAGGTGAAAGTCAAATAAAGAAGATAAATAACTCCAAGGGAACAAACTTTCTTTATGAAATGATGGACATTGGAAGGGGTATTTGCAAGAAATGTCTTGCAAGTGTCAAGGACACACCTTTCGAAGGTGTTGTAAATTGTTCTTGAATAGTTCAAAACAGTTGGTTCTTCTACTTGAATGCATGATTCCGTATTAGTAACAAAGTTTTACAATCGTTGTAAAAGTGTGACTAATAAGAAGTAGAAGATTAATGAGAGAAGAGAAAATGCTTCACATTTGGAAACGTGAATCAAATGTAGATCTCTGCGAAAGCAGATGGTACTTACTTCCTCATATGAACTACCAAAGAAATTGGAAAAACATAGATTGTCTTTATATTCCAATTTTAAGGAACTAAATTCCGTCACTATGTGAAATGGATAAATGTTTTGTTTGACAAAACAATGTTCTTTATTAATCAATGATTGGATTATGGTAATCTAATTAATTATCTCTATAATAGAGATAATATGGTGGTGTTAACTGTTTAGAAAATAATGATGCTTAAAACCCAAAAGGTTGCAAGGTAGTGACTAATCCCAACTAAAGTTGTGATACCTCTAAAACATAAATTACGAGTTGGTCATAAATGGACGCTTTGGATCGTTAGGTCCGGATCCAATACCTTCTTGTTAAAATTGTATGGAGGCGAAATGTTCGAATCTTTATTCTTTTGGAAAGAAGAAAGAATCACAAAGTTGTTGAGGTTAATTCACTTAGATGTTAGTGGCACTTGTCCACAAACATAATACTACTCATGTTGGATAACATTCACCGAAGATCACTCTCGGTTGGACTATAGTTTAATTGGAATAAACACAAGTCCGAATACTTTGCAAAATGTTTCAAAGAATTCAAGTAATGTAAGTTGATGAGTAAGACATCTAAAGTATTTACCTCCTTAGATTTGATCCAAGGAAAGGTAACACTTTAGATAAGTTTCCTTGAAAGATATCAAGGAAATAAGCATCATAAGATAATGTATTTCTCCATTAGGAGAAGAACGAACTCGAATAAGATTTAGTTCGTTAGATGTTATCTATTACCCATATATAGGATATATACTTCTAAAACAATATGATTGTGATTGAGAAGATCTTCCAATATTTTCATGACTCCATAAGATGTAGTTGGAAAGAAAGACAAATCTTAAGCATGTTAAAGATTTAGGGTTGTGTGCTAACAAGCAATATTTGTTTGATAACAATCTTGTAGGATATCCTTAAAATAACTTTTGGATATCGCTTCTATAAACCAACTAACAAATGTTGTTTTGTTGGGTAGTTCATTGTAATTCTACAATGTGATTTGCCTAAAAGCAAATGAACGAAAGATAGAACTCGAAGAATGGGTTCTTTGAGAGACAAGAAAGTAATCAACAAATATAACAACCTAGTTCCTATACCACAAGCTCCAAGGTAGTCGATAAGGATTTATAAACCGTCTCAGTTGAATGGTTTTGAACTTTATGACTACATTGAGTGCATATACGATATATACTCAAGGAAATGGTAAAGTACCATTTGACTCGAAATAATGAAACCTTCAAAGCTAATTGGTAGCTTAAGGTGACTACAATAAAAAAAAAGAATGGTTGACTTTGAAGAAACCATTTTTGACGTAGTCTTAGTTTCAATAAATTCGAAGATTGCTAGCTACAACTAAATGGTGATTCAATGTTTGGACATAATCTGGGTTTCCGAAACCATTATTAAGATAGTCTTGATAATATATGTCTAAAACTATAAATCACAAGACATGTAAGTTGTAGAGATCCATCCATCATGGATCTTAGCAAGTTAGTGGGAGCTATTTGCATTTTATGAGAAAAAGGATCAAATCGTTTGATTTCTCATATAGATGTAAATGAATCTTTTGTTTACTAGTTTTACAAAAGATTAGTGGGAGTTAATCATGTTCCTAAAAATTTAAATATATATGATATATTAATTTTGGAAATGAAAAGAATACTTCTTCGTTAAAGTTATGACTTTAATACATTATATGAAGATAGAATGTATATGGGAGATATAGTCTATATACATGGGATGGAAATCTATAATGATATATTTCATGATATAATTGGATTATATCAATCCCTAATAATAGACAATGGATGCTAGGAAGTTTCTTATATGATGATAAACTTCAATAGAAGGACGATTCTAGTGAGACTAGTAAGTTGCCCTTCTCAAAGGGAACGTGCCCCTTTGACTCCCAAAGAAATAATGCGTAAATTGAATCCTTTATGCATATGCAGAAAGGTGATTTATGTATTTCATATTGTATGAAAAACATTGATATGAGTTGTACCTAGAACGGTACAAGATGATATCAGTGCAAGCCCAGGATCAGAACCATGGCAACTGTCAAGTGAGTCCTTAAGTATTTAAGAAATACTAAAGGATAAATTCCTCAAAGAATGAGGAAGAATTAGAGTAACGTAAGGGAAGCGTAAATGTATTAGATTATGAATCTAATCCATCATTGGATGTTTCTTCATTATGAATGAAGAGATAAACGAATATCTCTTTATTATGACTAAAGAGATATTTGGATGGAAACATTAAAGTAATGACTTTAGTGTGTTCCATTATGAATGCAAGATATATTGCCATATAGAAGTTTACAACAATGTTGTTTGGATGGGAAAGTTCATTTATGAACTCTCTATTCGGTTCCAACCAGAAAGTGTATGACACTAATGGGGCGATAGCTCAAGCCTGGGAATCAAGGTCTCATCAAGATCCGAACACAAATGAGAGACTGAACCACATGATTGAGAATTATGTATAATGGTGACGTCGTTATTCTCAAGGTTGCTTCTGTGGATAACACATATAGATATCCACTGCCTAGGCCTACTATTCAGCCATTTATGAAATGACTACAGAAGAGATATCATCATTGATGATCAAGCTGATTGGCTCTAGTGCAAGTGGGAGATTGTTGGAAATGTGCCCTAAAGCCAATCATGTGATGATACTTTACGGACATTTCACATGTTAAACTAATCTAGTTTAACATATAAAGGGCATAGATTATTGTTTGAGCCGTCTCATATAAATGTTATATGCTTAAACGATAAAGTCCAAGGAATATGTGATTGGGAGAATGTAATCTAATGAAGTTAGATTCTTGAGACCATTCTTTCGTAGACACATCCTAAACGTTCCTGATCATAGGATTGCCAATTGGGCATTGACAGTCCGTCAAGATCGGTACGTACTATGTCTTCTCTCAGGGAGAGTGATTAGTCTCTAGTCATTGGTGTGTGTGACATCAAGACAAGTACGGTAGGTGCTCAATAGAGAATGAGTTCACTGAACGCGATCAACGAAGAGTTCTCATATTCCATGTCACATAAGAACTCATGGTTGGGATAATGCAAAGTAGTCCTTTGACCTGAGGCATCATAGTTGTCTTGTGGTTAAGACCTTGATCTTTGATTATGTCAAAGTCATCCCACCAGGAGGGTGTCCACGACATCGTTGGGGTCAAGCCGCTTAGCTATGGAGACAAGTGAATGCGCAACAAGGGATCTCTAACCTTCAAACCGTTTGAGGGAGAATACTCTCTGATATGATTTGAATCTCTGGCCAGAGTATGAATGAGATTAGGGAATGCGTTCCGAATCACATTCAAGGTAATCATATAAGCACAAGACACACATTGGATAGTAGACATGAGAAAATAAACTATCAAACCAAACAATGTGGTCAAGAGTATTAGATTAGAGAAGGACCGTATTGCATTTGTAATCTCGAACTGAATAGGTTCTCTAACCTCTTCTGATTAGCTTGGGTAACCATGATATGCTGCTAGGTGTCACTCATGGTTTGTGGAAGCCCTAAACGTGTATAATCACTAAAGGGAGAATTGAAAATAGTTTCAATTCACAATCGATGTAAAATGGTTTTAATCGCCCACTACCTCGCTAAAAGGAACCTAATGGATCGCACACCGTGAATGGTGGAGATTGGAGATTAAACGGAAATGAGTAAGAATGATTAAATGGTTTAATCATTTATTTATGGCAAGGATTAATTAATATGTTAATTAATCAAACGAATAAGTTCGTTAAAGACTTCGGGATAGTTTTGGACCTTAAGGCCCAATGGGCTTCGAACGTCAAGCCCATTAACTTAAGTTGTATGACAATTTAATGAATGAAGATTCATTAAAGCCCAAAAGCCCAAAATCCCCTAAATGGCCAGCCATGATGAAATGAATTAGGGTTTTGGTTGTTTAGGTCACTTAAAGAAGTGACTATATAAATGATTTTATAGCCAAATATTCATTAAGTGAAAAATGGGTTTATTTTTGGGGAAAATAGGTGAGAATTGTCTCTCCATTTTCTCTCTAAAGAGGCCAACACCTTGGAGGGTACATCTAGCAATCCTACTACTCCAAGGTCACTCATTTCTTCTACAATCGAACCTTGGTGTCGAGAATTAGAGGTTCTCAATTTTGGGAACTTGGAGAACCTATTCTTCCATCCAAATCCATGGATCTAAGAAGCAAGGAATGAAGGCCCTTATCTCTTTGGGTGATTAGCCTTTGCTTATGCAAAGAGGAATCTACAAAGGTATTAATTTCAACTCACTTATGTTTTGAGTTGATTATTGGTTCACCAATCTACTAGGCTTTGAATTTCATGGGTAAATGTTTTGTTTTTGAGTGCATGTAAGCATGATTCCGCCTTTAATTGTTAATTGCATGCTATATGATGTTGCTCAAATGAACATGTTTTACAAAATAATTCCTTCATTGACAACCACCAATATGACTCAAATTTTACCAACATGAAGAGCATGAGAAGTAGAGTGTTTTTCATTTTTTTCATTGGAGTCTAATTTTGACCGGAGGATAGCCAAAATTGTCGCAAAAGTGGCAAACCCAGAAATGGGTACACCTCTGTCGCACTGCCACTAGAGATATAACGCCTAACCAAGGCTTAGGATTTGTGGCTGAGGTCAAGATGAGTCGATTTATGGTGGTGATCAACGTCGAGGTGGCCGAAGATGAAAGATCGCCAACCGAGAAAATTCCAGAAAACGGCGACCTCGTCCAGCTCTCTACAGTGGTCAAACTGAGATAATTTTAGGTGGTTAAACTGATATAATTTTGGATGGAAATGATCATGAGGTTATAAGAAGTCAAACCTAGGTGGTGGTTAGGATCAATCGCGTCACAAAATGCCAAAACAGGTGTCGGAAATTTGCCCAGAAGCCAAGTTAGTGACATGGGTCAGACAGAGAAAAACTGGTCACCAGGGTCGGTTTCTATTTTGGGTAACCCTCCAACTTTGCTAGAGTTTCCATAAATAGGGTGCCAAATGTCTAATTTTCCCTGCCTTTGTAAGCTTATATATCTTTTGTTACAACTTCAATTCGTGACTTGTTTCGCCTATGCTCTCATAGAATTAAGCTCTACATAGCCGACTCAAGTGTTGACCCAAAAGGTTGAACAAAAATTAAAATAACCAAAACACCCTTAAATTCAGTTTCTTGAAAGCGTAAAATATTAATAAGTAAAATTCAAATACAGCTCAAATTAAAAATACAGTAATAAGTAATGAAATTCATGGATGAGATTTCACAATAAGTACACTTTTGGATACTCCTCCTGAGTTTGACAAAACTTCCAAATGAAAACTACAAGCATTACAAATTAGACAATTTATGCATACCAAAGCTTCTAGATGGTAAACTTCGGCAATGATTTTGTGAAAGGGCCAGATAAATAACCTACGTCAGCATAACCAACAAGGCAAACATCATTTCGACTAAGGGGGTATGTTTTATTATGAGATGCATAGGGATATAGTAAACCCAAATACGTAGTACGTTTAAGGTAATACAAAATGTCTTTAGCACCATTTCAGTGTATATGTGTAGGTGCGTTGCTATATCTTGCCAAAAGATTAGCAACGTAAGAGATGTGCGGCCTAGTGCACTTAGTTATAAACCTCTTGTAGCCATCGGACTTCACATTATGCTTCCTCTCATTATGATTTCTTACAAAAATCCACTTATAGCCAGCGGGCTTTACATGTGAAGATTTAGGAACTACAGCCTAAATACATTGCACTTCGAAGTGGATCAAAGTTTGACTTGGATAGCTTGTTTCCAAGTTGACCAATCAGTTCTACGTCGACATTAATCAATGGAACGTGGTTCAATGTCATCGCTTAGCATGATATTAATAGCTATTGTGTATGCAAATGCATCATCGACCATCATCTTATTTCAATTCCAAATCTCATCCAAGCTAGCATAATGGATCAAACTCTCACAATTCTCATGAGGTTGATTCATCTCTTCAATGACACTTCTGTAATTTAGAATAACCTCATGCGTTGGAATGGTTGAACCAACGATGGTCAGATTCAAACTAGTTTCACTAGTTGGTGTCGTGTGTTTCCTCTTTTGGAGTTATGAATCTTTTGACCAATAGGTCTGCCACACTTTAGGATAGGAGAAGATGATTGGTTAAGCGCTAGTGTACTGAGCCGCGCAGCAGATGTCGCCAATCGTCTTTTAGAGACCATTTGTCTACAAACCTATGGCCCATATATCCTTGTAGGCATTCTTACAGCTAGTATATTTGATCTTGTCACTTTCACTAGGCCATTAAAAGCATCGAGCATGCTTTGAACAATGCGATAGATCTAAAATATGTTGCACTTCAGTTTCAGAATGGTCAGTACGGGGATCTAGATGAGACATGGTGAGGTTAATTAACGACATTCTCCAAGAACATTAATGTTTTTATCTCTGCATAATGACAAGAATATTGTCCCATCAAAGTGACAATCCATAAAATGTGCAATAAAAAGATCACCTGCTACAGGCTTTAAGCAGCGAATAATTGATGACAAATCATAACTAGCATAAATTCTCATTATTCTTTAAGGACCCATTTTGGTATGTAGTGGTGGCACTATTGGTACATAAACTACGCACCACATAAGTGAGAGACATCAGACTCGTACCCAGTACCCAACTATAGCGGTGAAAAGATTGGGTGGTGATGGGTCTCAGGTGTACCAACATAGTTGTGTGTAAAATTGCATAGCCCAAGCATTTTCTAGAAGCTTGGTTCACATGACCAAGGTCCGAGTGATTAATTGAAGGTGCTTTATGAATGGTTCTGTTAGGCCATTTTGAGTGTGAACATGGGGTACAAGATGTTCAACATCAATCCCTAACTGGTATGCAATAATCATTAAAAATTTACGACGTAAACACTCTAGCATTATCCAGTCAAATTGACTTAATCAGATAATTAGAGTGGTGAGCCCTAAGCTTAATAATTTATGTCAGGAGTTTTCCAAATGCAGCATTGTGTGTGGATAATAGGCAAACATGTGGATCGTTTCGAACTTTCTCTGAAGATGGGGGAGTAATAAACTTACCTAAAGAACAAGCTTTGCAAGAAGCACAACCAAGAATGATGTGCTTACTTTAGGTAAGCATATGCTCATGTGTAACTTTGAAGACATGGCGCATTATCCTGATTCCTGGATGTCCTAAGCAATCATGCCAAATCATGTTTTCCAATGCAAGCAAGTAGTAGGGTCGGCCATGAGATGAGCTTCAGAAACGCGAATGGTTGTGACTATAATCCATTTGAAAGGTGCTCCATATTTTCATGAATACGCTCATATGAAGTGATGCAAATGAGTTTAGTTCCATTTTCTTCAATGGTTTCAACGTGACAATTATTATCCCGAATATCTTTAAAACTAAACATCGTTCTTTCAGAATGAGTGAGTAAAATGAATCTTTAATGGTCATTTTAGTACCATTGGACAACATTATATATGGGCAGTATCATACCCCTCAATTAAGTTGGATGTGCTGAAAGGGTTGTCAAAGATGAATTTTTACGTTTGAGGTTAGTAAAATAGTGATGTTCATGAAAGATAGTGTGTGTGGTTGCACTATCTGCCAAACAACTAACTTCTTCATAAGACATACCTAGAAATAAATTAATTGAATTGATCACATGTATAAGGAAATTTAAATTTTGTTCATTCAATTAATCATTGAAGAAATAATATCCATAAAGTAATTATCCAAAAATTTAAAACAAAACACCAAATATATTGTCCAAATACATAGAAAATTGTTCAAAAACTTAAACAAAAAATTAAAGGGGGTTCAACCACTAGGGTAACTCAGTCAGTAAGGGAACTCAACCACATGTTGGCCCATGTTTAAAAGTTCTAATCTTCCATCGGTGCAGATGCTTGATGAAAATCATAAATCTCCACATTGGTATCCTCAGGATTATCCACTTGAATAAAGTTAGTCTCTATGACTTTAGGACGTGAATGATGCTCAGCAACAACTTGAGCGGGAGCTCGACAAATGTGAGAACAATGATCCTTGGAACCATAATGGTAGCACATGTTTGCTTCTATAGTAGCAGGTGCCTTGCCTTTATTCCTGAAGTTGGAAGCCTTGGGAGCCAAGGAATCACGCTTTACTGTCGGATTTTCTCCCTTAGGTTGGCCTTTACTTTGTCGACCTTGGGCTTGTGGCTTAGGCATGGAACCCTTTCAACAACCTCGACACTTCTTACATCCATTTGGACCTCGAGATGTGTTGGCATGTGCTTCAGGCACAGCATTCAAGCCAATAGGTCTAGTTTGATGATTCTTCATCAAAAGTTAGTTTTTCAAGATATTCTATTTAGTCAAATCCTCTTTAAAGAACTTGAGAACTTGAGAAGTGATCAGGTTCGACAAATTTTAGAATTGTATACATTTAGTAACTTAAATCTTGGTAGCATAAATGTTGCTGGTTGTATCTTACTTTAGGCAAGAAAATATCTTTTTGGTGATCAAAACGCTCTTCTAGAGTGAGCCATAAAGCTTTAGGATCTTCTTCAGTGAGGTACTTAGTCTGTAGTATGTCATTGGCTTCGAATGAAGACCATGGCGATTGCTTTGCCAACTTCACCAACCGAGTTATCCATCTCAACTTCAATGGTAACTAGCCCTAAAGCTCCTTACGGTGAGGTGGGGCTCCACGTCTTAAACCCACTTTAGATAGTTTCTTACAGATACTTTATGGAGCAGTAAATATGAAATTATGACTGTCAGTCCTCGATGTGCTTTAGTAAGAAGATTTTAACTTAAGCGCATTTTTGTTAAAAATGACTTCTAAAGATTGACTTTGGGATCATCGCTATTTTCTGTTGGTGGTTGTAAATAGGTTACTAAAGCCGATTTCCCAAATGTCACTTAGTAATACAGTCTAGTGGTATTCATCTTCATTTGTAAGTGAGAAGCCTTAGGTTCGATTTTTACCAAAGGCAAATTTGAACCACATTATTGCTGCTTATTGTGAGGTTAAGCCCACCCCATTTTCATTAATGTAGATTATATCGTGTGTTCAGAAGAAAAAAAAAAAGAAACTGAGTTCCCAAATAAAAGTGTTTTGGCCCAAAACAAAAATGCTTAGCCCAGTCATCATCAGTTCAAGTTGGGCCTGTTCTAAAGATCAGGAAATGCCCATTGGAAGCTCATTACAAAATTGTCCTAATAACACCTGTTATTCAGGGTTATATCGGGTAAAATGCCTCAAACTTTCTAGGGTTTAAGCAGCCTCTTACGCCTTCAGGTATATAATAAAGCTCAGAACACAAACCCGCGGCTGGGAGCGTATCGATCTACTCTACCCAGGAGAGGAAGCAAAGGGTTGCTCTAGGCCATTAAAATGGTATCTTCAATTTCTCCTTCAGTCAACATGTTTAAGCATCTATAAGTGTATTAATATGCATATATATATATATATATGTGTGTCTGTGTGTAATATATGTATGAACTGATCATAGTCATATGGGTTCTCTTCAGTCTTACTGATTTGTGATTTGTTAAGTTGTAGGATAAATATTATGGGTTATTTGCAAATTCTAGTTTTAAATTACATTTTGGTGAGTGCATATTTGAGGTTTTTTAATATAGATGCATGAATTTGTCAAAGTCTTAGATGGGATGCATTTTAGGTGTGAGTGGCATCCAACCCAATAGTAAATGAAAACTTGCGAATGAAATTCAGGGTTTATGTAGAGAAAATGATATATATACACACAAAAAGGCTCTTTAATGGGGATTGGTTGTAGGACACACTCCACATCGACGTTTAACAATCTGAACCGTCTATTTTGTAAGTCTTAATTCATAGATCATCCTAGCAAAAATTCAATTCAGTCTGGAATCATTTGCCTGAAAATTCATTGTTTCTTATAAAACAAAGTTTTCGTCAATTTCTTTGGACTCATTTAGATGTCTCCAATATTTCCGATTTGGCTAATATTTGCAAGAATGATTTATGAGGTGCAACTTGAAAAATAGACTGTTCGAACTGTTGAAGTTCAATGTGCTGTGTGCACCACAACTAATCCCTTTTTTTTTTTTTTAAATGGGGATCCCTTCCCTTAAAGGCATCCTTATATATATACACACACACACAGAAATGGTGGATGTGGTTAAGATGAATTTCCTTGAAAATAATGTTTTGTGTATATTTAGGTAACTGAATTGGGTTTAAAATGTAAATGTATAGTCTTTCAGTGTTGTTTGGTAGTTCTGATCTTAGATTGTGGTGCTATTATTGGTGTGTCACAAACTGCTTCTTACTTCTACCATAGCGTATTGTATATAAACTCATGACAGCAGTATTTAGTCTTAGGACCTTACAGTAGTAACAGCATGTGTTGAAATCTTGAGAAGCTGTCTTGTTTTCTATCAAATGCATGAGGTTTTCTGTAAGAAACTGCCATACTTGATCAGTGTCAAGAGTCTTTTAATTATGATGCACGGATACTTCATTTTGACCGTGTATCCCGTATCTGATACTTGTCAAATGCTCTTGGATACGTATCATGTCAACGGATACACTTTGACTTGATGTATACACATATCCCACATTTGAGGTACACGTATCATGCTTTTAGGATACTTTTACACTTTCAAATACGAAATTAAAGGGAAAAAAATTACTAAGAGACGGAACTTTAATTGATATCTGATGAATATGAAGCACTAACCTTTATTGAAACTATGAATACAACTCTCACACTTTTTCTATATATATCAAGGGAATTATTTTTTTTTTTTGGTCAATTGAAAGATTTTGTTAGATTAGGTGTTAGATTAGCCACCTATGGGTTTGAATCCACGTTGTCATGCAAGGGCTCAACTCCTTTCGACCACTGTGGCAAAGGGACACTTGCATATATCAAGGGAATTAGATTTCCAACTTTTCTTCTCCAACAAATCAAATGAACTGATGAAATCGAATTCTTGTGTTATCAAAATATGTTATAAATTATATATTTTTATTTGGTATATTATTATATAATTTTCATTGCTATATATATCGCTTATCATATCCTAGTTTTCAAAGATTTTTCGTATTGTTGTATCGTGCCGTATCATATCATTGTATCCGTATCCGTGCTTCATAAGCCTGGAAATGATTTAATGAGATTTTCATTTTGTTTTCTACTATATATTGAACACAGTAAACACAATGTTTGTGTTTACTGGATGATGATATCTGTATTAATTGATCATATGCTGGTGTTGTTTCTTTGACAGCCTAAACAAATCCATGAAATTAAGGATTTCCTTCTCACCGCAAGAAGGAAAGATGCACGCTCTGTGAAAATCAAGAAGACCAAAGATGCGGTGAAGTTCAAGGTTCGTTGCTCCAAGTACCTTTACACACTTTGTGTGTTTGACTCAGAGAAAGCTGATAAGTTGAAGCAGTCTCTTCCTCCAGGTAAATTGTTGTGAAAACACTATCATCTGTTAGACACCACCAACAACAACAACAACAACAAAGCCTTTTCCCCCTAAGTGGGGTCGGCTATATGAATCCTAGAACGCCATTGAGCTCGGTTTTGTGTCATGTCCTCCGTTAGATCCAAGTACTCTAAGTCTTTTCTTAGGGTCTCTTCCAAAGTTTTCCTAGGTCTTCCTCTACCCCTTCGGCCCTGAACCTCTATCCCGTAGTCACATCTTCGAACCGGAGCGTCAGTAGGCCTTCTTTGCACATGTCCAAACCCATTTTGTGTACGTGTTGATGCTTCACCGCCCAACATTCTGTGCCATACAGCATCGCCGGCCTTATTGCCATCCTATAAAATTTTCCCTTGAGCTTTAGTGGCCTACGACGGTCACACAACACGCCGGATGCACTCTCCACTTCATCCATCCAGCTTGTATTCTATGGTTGAGATCACCATCTAATTCTTCGTTCTTATGCAAGATAAATCCTAGGTAGCGAAAAAGGTCGCTCTTTGGTATTTCCAGATCTCCGATCCTCACCCCTAACTCATTTTGGCCTCTATTTGCACTGAACTTGCACTCCATATATTCTATCTTTGATCGGCATAGGCGAAGACCTTTAGATTCCAACACTTCTCTCCAAAGGTTAAGCTTCGCATTTACCCCTCTTGAGTTTCATCTATCAACACTATATCGTTTGCGAAAAGCATACACCAAGGAATATCATCTTGAATATGTCCTGTTAACTCATCCATTACCAACGCAAAAAGGTAAGGACTTAAGGATTGTTGATGCACAAAATCAGTGAGGACTTTGGTACAACAGAAAGTATTAAGTTTGTGATCTTCGCTAGATTGCTCTGGTCATTAGTATGGATAAGTATGTAAATGGATAGAGACAGGAAAGCAAACAGAAGATGTACATGGTTCACCCAGATTGGCTACGTCCACGGAGTAGAGGAGTTCTCATTAATTGTGAAAGGTTTACACAAGTACATAGGTTCAAGCTTTCCTTTAGTGAGTACAAGTGAATGATTTAGTACAAATGACATAGGTTCAAGCTCTCGTCTTCACTTGCCTTATCTGTCTCATAGGTAGATGTGGCATCTTCTCTGGAAGTACTCTTCCTCCATCCAGGGGTGGTATCTTTAACTGGTGGAGATGCACAAGGTAATGTATCAATTTCACTTGAAGCTTACTTGTAGTTTCAGGCTTGGTTAAGCGCGATACAAACCATGTATTAGGAGTCCCCCAAGTTGCTTTTGAAGAAGTAACTTTCCACAGGCTTATTCTTGAACTGAGCTGGAGGATTTTCTGGTTTCCTCCAGAGTATAAGGCCGACTGAAGAATTTGAGGGTAAAAACAAGTCCATCAAATCTAGAGTACGTTCGACCCTGCTGATATGGGATACTTTTGCTGTTGACAAAGTAGTGGATGTATCGGCACGTGTTCTGTTATGCTTGTCTCCACATGCTTCCTTGTATCCTTCTCACTTTCCCTATCTGTTCCTCAGGCAGATGTGGTATCTTCTCTGGAAGCATAAGATGTTGAAGATGAGTACTCGAGAGCAATGCCAGGTAAGTAATCAAGTAAGGGGTTCCAGGCAGTCAGTTCCTGACTAGAAGCTTGATTCCAAGTGCTGACTAATTGCTCTCTTTCTCCTTGTCTTGTAGGTAAGAACAAGGCCAAAGGAAAAGATAGGGAAAAAGCATGATATGAGATACTCTTGCTTTTAACCCTGATGATATGAGATATTCTTGCTCTGGTGTAGCTTGTTTGTAGAGGGATTATCGGGGGGGGGGAAGAAAACTGAGTATTTCGAAAGGCTTCGTTGGGAGTGCCCTCTCAGATATGAGGACGGGTTGAGCATTTTTGCAGATCTGCCTGTCCGTTGAGGATAGAGGTCGACATATATATGAGTTTCCCTAACAACAAGTAGTAATGCTATTCATTTACCCTGCTTGGTCATAGCACGGGAGTGGGAGCTGCCAGCTTCACGTGTGTCAGAGCACTTTGAAAAAGTGGTTTGTGGTATCTGGAAAGTTGATGTTGCGTGTGAAGATTACAGACAAGCTTTATCCAATGAGATATGGCTCTCGAAGTTAAGAAAGCGGTGCCTCTTCGGTTTTCGAACAAGAAATCCTGTCGGGGATCTGGCTCTCGAGATTCAGAGAACGGTGCCTCTTCGATTTTTGAGAGAGCAATCCTGCTGGGAGTCTGGCTCTCGAGATTCGGAGAACGGTGTCTCTTCAATTTTTGAGAAAGTAATCACGTTGGGAGTCTGGCTCTCGAGATTCGGAGGACGGTGCCTCTTTGATTTTGGAGCAAGCAATCTTGTTGGGAGTGTTTTTTCTAATGTGAGTAAAGGTTGGGCATGTTTGCTAGTCTACCTTGCCACGGAGCACAGAGGTTGACACATAGGGACTTTCCAATTATCCAACAGTGGTGCTGTTCCTTTACCCTTGTGGGTAATAATATGGTAGCTACCATCAAAATTTATGTGTCTAAACTTTGTTAGTACTGTTTCTTTGCTATTCTTTTACCCTTCTTGGTCATAGCGATGTAGTGGGAGCTGCAAGTTTCACGTGTCTAAACTTTGTCAAAGATCTTTGGCAAAGTTATCTGTGGTACCCATAAGCTGATGGTGCGTGTGGAAAGTGGATGATTGAACAGTAAGATTCACGTGCTTTCTATTTCACCAGAAATCTTCAACAGAATGCCCGTAATTTCAGCAAAGCTGAGTGTGCATGTGACAGGTGCTGACAAGGCTGAGAAAAACAGGCGCCTCTTTGATTTTTGAGATCGGCCATCGTGGTCTCTGAGCAGCCTAGCTTTTGAGAAAGCAAACGCCTCTTCGATTTCTGAGATCGGCCCTCGTGGCCTCTGAGCAGCCCAGCTTTTGAGAAAGCAAACGCCTCTTCGATTTCTAGGCAGGCGCCTCTTCGATTTCTGAAGCTCCGTCGAGTGCATATTTTTATAGAGGCTGGCATTAAGTTCCAAAGCACACTTGAATCTTCACCAGTAGAAGCTCTCTTCTTGCACTTCTAAGATCTTGATTTGTCCGACCTTTTCTCTCTTCAACACCTTTGAAAATGTCTGGCCCCTCCGACCGTCGTTTTGACTTGAACTTTGTTGAAGAGGCAGCCACGCCTTCTCCAGACAACATATGGCGCCCATCCTTCTTATCCCCTATTGGTCCTCTTACCGTTGGGGATTCCGTGATGAAGAATGATATGACTGTTGCGGTGGTGGCCAGGAACCTTCTCACTCCCAAAGATAACAGACTACTTTCTAAACGGTCTAATGAGTTGGCTGTTAAGGATTCTCTGGCTCTAAGTGTTCAGTGTGCAGGTTCTGTGTCTAATATGGCCCAACGCCTATTTGCTCGAACCCGCCAAGTTGAATCATTGGCGGCTGAAGTGATGAGTCTCAAGCATGAGAATAAACAGTTGCACCAGCTCGCACATGACTATGCTACAAACATGAAGAGGAAGCTTGACCAGATGAAGGAATCTGATGGTCAGGTTTTACTTGATCATCAGCGGTTTGTGGGTTTGTTCCAAAGGCATTTATTGCCTTCGTCTTCTGGGGCTGTACCGCGTAATGAAGCTCCAAATGATCAACCTCCGATGCCTCTTCCTTCTAGGGTTCTGTCCAATACGGAGGCTCCGAATGATCCCCCTCCGGTGCCTTCTCTTTCTGGGGCTCTACCAACTACTGAAACTTCTCCTAAGCAACCTTTGTGAAGGCTCCCTCTTGTTTGTTTATTTTGACTCATGTATATGTACATATTTGTAACTTATCGGAGATATCAATAAATAAGCTTTGCTTTATTTCAACGTATTGTGTTAAATACACCAAAGCCTTCTTCGCTGAGTGAGGTCGGCTATATGAATCTTAGAACGCTATTGTGCTCGGTCCTGTGTCATGTCATCCATTAGATCCAAATACTCTAAGTCTTTTCTTAGAGTCTCTTCCAAAGTTTTCCTAGGTCTTCCTCTACCCTTTCGGCCCTGAACCTCTGTCCCGTAGTCGCATCTTCTAACCGGAGCGTCAGTAGGCCTTCTTTGCACATCTGTTAGACACCACTTGTAACAAAATATTATTTAATGGTTCACCATACTGTCACTGTTACTGTGACGTGTACAAACAACAAACTGTTATTTAACATTTGTATTAGATGTGCATGCAGAGGCTAGACATGTTAGTGGATGTCATACTCTTTTAGATATCTGTGTGCACTTCCTGAAGCTATTATGTTTCTTCTATGTGTAACAATTCGGGTTTCTGGATGTTGATAAGATTCTGCACAACACAGCACATTGGTGTCACAATCAGTTATCATCAAAATTCTCGACAAAATTAAATGTGCAAACTCAATTGAATGGTTCGTGTTAGCTTGTGCATTTACAATATTTCTCTAGGCTACTCTCAATATTGAATTGAAGTCGGTTTTATGTCAATGACATGGGCAATTTTCTTAAGCTTCAGAATACTTGATATTTTTTTTATCATTTGTTTTTCTAGCCGATTCAACGACTTTTTTTTATCGTCAGGTCTGAATGTGCAAGACCTGTGAAATGTAATCGTCAGCGGAGCTAGTCAGATGGTTGTCGGACTTGAGAGTTGGAGACTTGCCTTTTGTGGTTTTTTTTTACCGTAATCGATATTTTGCATCCATTCTGCACTAGTTTGGTGGATTGTGTTCAACTTATAAAATTGTGTCGATTTAGACTTGTTTCGTTGTAGTAATGCAGTTATCTGTTTGAGTATCTGTTTTTGCTTAAATGATTCCTTTGATAATTATTCATGAATATGCAACTATATTTGCTGAAAATGGGAGGATTGGCTGAATATATTACGTTATCTATTTTTACTTGAAAGAGTTTTTATTTTGTTTTGTTTTGTTTGTTAAATCGATTTTTATTTTTTTTTATTTTTTTTGTATTTCTTTTCATATTTTAATTTATATTCTCCAAGTTGCAAAATATCCTCGAAAAAGGGGCCAAAACGTGTGTAATCTGAACAACATTTGAGCCCAATACTAGTAAAAACTTCAACATCATAGCCCGTAGGACAAAACCGTATCAAAATTGTTTTCGAACTCCGCCTTGTGAACTCGCAGCCCTTCGCCGGTTCACCCAACAACTCAACAAGGAAAAGCCAAATGGTATGTTTTTTCGCTCGGTTGTGTTGTTACAGGGAAGTTAGAGTTTAGTTCAATGTTGTCACTTAGTATTAAGGTTTAGTGGTATTTCTTTTCACTTGTAAATGAGAGGTTTTAGGTTAGATTCTCGCCAAAGACGAATTTGAACCACATTATTGTTAATTTTCATGTGGACCCTTAATGACATGTGGTGCACAGTCATTATCCACATGAGCACCACGTCATCAATTAACAGAAGACTTAACAGTCAGATTAACAAATGTATGAGATTGTCCCAAAAATAACACTTTAGGTAGGACTCTGGGATGAAAAAACTTCATGTACCAAATGTTGAAAAACTTAAGGGTAGTAAATTGAGATTAACCCTATAAAGATTTTTAATTTACTTTTTGGCCTCTTCCGACTAGTTAGAACTCCTAATAAATAGAAATTTTAACCTTCAATATCGCCAATAACTGCAAGAACTTGCACGATAGGCATTTGAACTTGCCCGAATAGGTTTAAACTTTGCCTGATTGCTTGTATTTATCATTTACTTTCAAATTATTGTCCCTTCATGCTATTTATTGTCCTTTTGACTAACATTCCATAAGTATTTGCAAGCATTTTTTTTACAATTCTCGCTTTATTTTACTTTGCTTTCTGTTTTTATTTTTCTTACAAGGATTGCAAACTAGTTTTAATCATCATTGATGAGTTTGTGGTATTGTTTTGGCATTCAATACAAGAGAAATATAAAGTCTTTGTCTTTAGGGCATAGAAAGAACTTAAACCCTTTCATAAGGACAATCTTGAGGCGTAAGCAAATGACCTATATAACACCTAAAAGGAAACAATCTGTTGGTATTGGCTAGCGGTGGCACATGCAAAACAATTAATTTTGTAAGAGAACCTAAGAGCCTATTCAAGGCTTTGTTAAGGCACCTTCAAATTGACAAGAGTTCATCACTCACGCAGATGAGTTGTATGTGAATCTCACAGCCAACAGATTCCACCCATGATCATGTTTGAAAGTAATTGACTCACTAAGAATCTTGTTCGTGTATGATTTTGTTCAAGTGGTGAATGATTGCTTTTAAAACATGTGGACATACAAACCTTAACAGCCAAAGCAGACCCATGAAATCAAGGATTTCCTTCTAACCGCAAGAAGGAAGGATGCCATCTCTGTCAAAACAAAGAGGATCAATGACGTTGTCAAGTTCAAGGTTCGGTGCACCTTAATGTGTGATGCTAACTCATTGTTATGAATACGATTAGCTTAATCACATTTGGGAAGGTTATTTCAATGTTAATTGAGAGTTTAATTAAGTCGTATTAGTTTAAGTGCCAGCTGGCCTTAAGTACGTGGGAAAAAAAGGGAATATATGTAACTAATTGGAAGGGTTTTATCCCAACGGGCACTACATATTCCAATTTATGTGCTAATTTGCAGGTTGAGAAAAGGTTCTAAGAAATTGAACCTATCATTGGTATCATCCTCTCGATTCTGACCTCCCTCTTGTATGCCCCAATAAACCACGACTTCACGTCTCTCTACCATGGATGCTCATCTTGTTGCCATTAAAGCTTCCTTGGAAGCCATTCCTCAGCTCATCCAATCTTCCATTACTGCGGCTAATGCTTCCATTGAAGGATGATTTTGTGAAAACATGTTCATTTGAATAACATCTATAGCATGCATTTAACAATTAAAAAGCGGAAACATGCTTGCATGCATTCAAAAACAAAACATTACCCATGAAATTCAAAGCCTAGTAGATTGGTGAACCAAGACTCAACTCAAATCAAAGTGAGTTGAGAAATATATACCTTTGTAGAATCCTCTTTGCATAAGCAAAGGTTAATCACCCAAAGAGAGGGCCTTCATTCCTTGCATCTAAAATCTATGGATTTGGATGGAAGAATATGGTTCTCCAAGTTCCCAAAATTGAGAACCTCTAAGTATCCACACCAAGGTAAGATTGATGAAGAAATGAGTGACCTTGGAGTAGTGGGATTGCTAGATACACCCTCCAAGGGGGCCGGCCTCTTTAGAGAGAAAGGAGAGCATTGTGTTCTCTCCAATTTCCTAAAAGAAAACCCTAAATAAATTTTGGCTATAAGGTCATATTTATACCTTTATTCATTGGAGTGGCAAACTTGTAATTAAAGCAAGTTCACTACCCTCCTCTAAATGGCCGGCCATAGGGTTTTGTTTGGGCTTTTTGGGCCTTTGTGAATTAAGTTGTCATACAACTTAAGTCAATGGGCTTGACGTTCGAAGCCCATTGGGCCTTAAGGTCCAAAACTATCCCGAGGTCTTTAACGAACTTATTCGTTTAATTAATTAACATATTAATTAATCCTTGCCATAAATAATTAAACCATTTAATTATTCTTACTCATCTCCATTGTTTCTTCAATCTCCACCTTACACGGTGTACGATCCATTAGGTTCCTTTTAGCGAGGCAGTGGGCGATTAAAACTCTTTAAAATCGATTGTGAATTGAAACTTACTTTCAATTCTCCATTTAGTGTTTATACACGTTTAGGGCTTCCACAAACCAAGAGTGACACCTAGCAGCATATCATGGTTACCCAAGCTAATCAGAAGAGGTAGAGAACCTATTTAGTTTAGGATTACAAATGCAATACGGTCTTTCTCTAATACAATACTCTTGACCACATTGTTTGGTTTGATAGTTTATTCATGTCTACTATCCAATGTGATTTGTGTGCTTATATGATTACCTTGAATGTGATTTAGAACGACTTTTCTAAATCTCATTCATACTTTGGCCAGAGATTCTTAATCATATCATAGAGTATTCTCCCCCAAACGGTTTGAAGGTTAGAGATCCCTTGTTGCGCATTCACTTGCCTCCATAGCTAAGTGGCTTAACCCCAACGATGCCGTGGACACCCTCCTGATGGAGTGACTTTGACATAATCAAAGATCAAGTACTTAACCACAAGACAAACGTGATGCCTCAGGTCAAAGGACTACTTTGCATTATCCCAACCATGAGTTCTCATGTGACATGAATATGAGAACTCTTCGTTGATCGTGTTCAATGAACTCATTCTCTATTGAGCACCTACGTACTTGTCTTGATGTCACACACACCAATGACTCGAGACTAGTCACTCTCCCTGAGAGAATACACAGCACGTACTGATCTTAACGGACTGTCAATGCCCAATTGGCAATCCTATGATCAGGAACATTTAGGATGTGTCTACGAAAGAATGGTCTCATGAATCTAACTTCTTTAGATCGCATTCTCCCAATCACATATTCCTTTGGACTTATCATTTAAGCATATAACATTTATATGAGACGGCTCAAACAATAATCTTTGCCCTTTATATTAAACTAGATTAGTTTAACATGTGAAATGTCCGTAAAGTATCATCATATGATTGGTTTTAGGGCACATTTCCAACAATCTCCCACTTGCACTAGAGCCAATCAGCTTGATCATCAGTGATGATACCTCTTCTGTAGTCATTTCATAAATGGCTGAGTAGTAGGCCTAGACAATGGATATCTATATGTTATCCATAGAAGCAACCTTGAGAATAACGACGTCACCATTATACATGATTCTCAATCATGTGGTTCAGTCTCTCATATGAGTTCGGATCTTGATGAGACCTTGATTCCCTGGCTTGAGCTATCGCCCCATTAGTGTCATAGTATCAGTACACTAGATACACTTTCTGGTTGGAACCGAATAGAGAGTTCATAAATGAACTTTCCCATCCAAACAACATTGTTGTAAACTTCTATATGGCAATATATTTTGCATTCATAATGGAACACACTAAAGTCATTACTTTTAATGTTTCCATCCAAATATCTCTTTAGTCATAATAAAGAGATATCTGATTATCATTTCATTCATAATGAAGAAACATCCAATGATGGATTAGATTCATAATCTAATACATTTACGCTTCCATTACGTTACTCTAATTCTTCCTCATTCTTTGAGGAATCTATCCTTTAGTATTTCTTAAATACTTAAGGACTCACTTGACAGTTGCCATGGTTCTGATCCTGGGCTTGCACTGATATCGTCTTGTACCGTTCTAGGTACAACTCATATCAATGTTTTTCATACAATATGAAATACATAAATCACCTTTATGCGTATGCATAAAGGATTCTATTTACGCATTATTTCTTTGGGAGTCAAAGAGTACGTTCTCTTTGAGAAGAGCAACTTCTTAGTCTCACTAGAGTTGTCCTTCTAATTGAAGTTTATCATCATATGAGAAACTTCCTAGCATCCATTGTCTATTATTAGGGATTGATATTATCCAATTATATCATGAAATATATCATTATAGATTTCCATCCCATGTATATAGACTATATCTCCCATACACATTCTATCTTCATATAATGTTTTAAAGTCATAACTTTAAAGAAGAAGTATTCTTTTCATTTCCAAAATTAATATATCATATATATTTAAATTTTAGGAACATGATTAACTCCCATATACATTCTATCTTCATATAATGTTTTAAAGTCATAACTTTAATGAAGAAGTATTCTTTTCATTTCCAAAATTAATATATCATATATATTTAAATTTTAGGAACATGATTAACTCCCACTAACCTTTTGTAAACCTAGTAAACAAAAGATTCATTTACATCTTTATGAGAAATCAAACGATTTGATCCTTTTCTCATAAGATGCTCATAACTCCCACTAGCTTGCTTAGATTCATGATGGATGGATCTCTACAACTTACATGTCTTGTGATTCATAGTTTTAGACATATATTATTAAGACTATCTTAATAATGGTTTCGGAAACCCATATTATGTCCAAACATTGAACCACCATTTAGTTGGAGCTAGCTATCTTCGAATTAATTGAAACCAAGACTACATCAAAGATGGTTTCTTCAAAGTCAACCATCCTTTTGATTGTAGTTATCTTAAGCTACCAATTAGCTTATGAAGGTTTCATTATTTCGGGTCAAATGGTACTTTACCATTTCCTTGAGTATATATCATATATACACTCAATGAAGTCATAAAGTTCAAACCATTCAACTGAGACGGTTTATAAATCCTTCTTGACTACCTTGGAGCTTGTGGTATAGGAACTAGGTTGTTTATATTTGTTGATTATCATCTTGTCTCTCAAAGAACCCATTCTTTGAGTTCTATCTCTCGTTCATTTGCTCTTAGGCAAATCACATTGTAGGATTACAATGAACTACCCAACAAAACAACATTTGTTAATTGGTTTATAGAAGCGATATCCAAAAGTTAATTTAAGGATATCCCACAAGATTGTTATCAAACAAATATTGCTTATTAGCTCACAACCCCAAATCTTAACATGCTTGAGATTTGTCTTTCTTTCCAACTACATCTTATGGAGTCATGAAAAATTTGGAAGATCTTCTAATTGACAATCATATTGTTTTTAGAAGTATATATCCTATATATGGGTAATAGATAACATCTAACGAACTAAATCTTATTCGAGTTCGTTCTTCTCCTTAATGGAGAAGATTATTATCTTATGATGCTTCTTTCCTTGATATCTTTCAAGGAGACTCATCTAAAGTGTTACTATTCCTTGGATCAAATCTAAGGAGGTAAATACTTTAGACGTCTTACTCATCAACTTACATTTCTTGAATTCTTTGAAACCTTTTGCAAAGTATTCGGACTTGTGTTTATTCAAAATAAACTATAGTCCAACCGAGAGTGATCTTCGGTGAATGTCATACAACATGAGTAGTATTATGTTGTGGACAAGTGCCACTAACATCTAAGTGAATTAACCTCAACAACTTTGTAATTCTTTCTTCTTTCAAAAAGAATAAAGATTCGAACATTTCGCCTCTATACAATTTTAACAAGAAGGTATTGGATCCGGATCTAACGATCCAAAGCATCCATCTATGACCAACTCGTAATTTATGTTTTAGAGGTATCACAACTTTAGTTGGGATTAGTCACTACCTTGCAACCTTTTGGGTTTTAAGCATCATTATATTCTAAATAGTTAACACTACCATATCATCTCTACTATAGAGACAATCAATTAGATTACTATAATCCAATCATTGATTAATAAAGAACAATGTTTTGTCAAACAAAACATTCATCCATCTCTACTATAGTGACGGAATTAAATTCCTTAAAATTGGAATGTAAAGACAATCTTTGGTTTTTCCAATTTCTTTGGTAGTTCATATGAGGAAGTAAGTACTATCTGCCTTCGCAGAGATCTATATTTTATTCACGTTCCGAATGTAAAGTACCTATTCTTCTCTCATATATCTTCTACTTCTTATTAGTCACACTTTTACAACGATTGTAAAACATAGTTACTAATACGGAATCAAGCATTCAAGTAGAAGAATCAACTGTTTTGAACTATTCAAGAACAATTTACAACACCTTCGAAAGGTGTGTTCTTGACACTTGCAAGACATTTCTTGCAAATACCCTTTCCAATGTCCATCCTTTCATAAAGAAAGTTTGTTCCCTTGGAGTTAATTCTTATCTTCTTCATTTGACTTTCACCTTTGACTACATTAGTCATGGTCCCTAAACTCCCACTATCTCTCTTGAAACTTATTTCAATTGTGTTATACACATCAAACATTTTTGGAGAGCATGTGGTTATTGTTCACTACATAGTTTACAATAAACTTAGTGAACCATTAGGATAGGGAAACAAAGGTGAAGTCCTTGCCTAGTTTCCGTCTTGTTAAGTGATTTAACACTTCAACACTCAATGATTCAAAATCATCATAAGTCCATGTTAATGGACTATTTTTGTCAACCAACCATTATGTTCTAAACATAATTACAAACTTTCAAGAGTTGTTCAAGGCAACTCTCATTTCTTCATACAACAATTTATAAGTGAAGAATTATGGCACATAAAGTGTCCATGCCCTTGTGCTTTCTTCTAAAGTTCCTTGTTCATGTAACAAAGAAACAAGCACTAATGTTTGTATTGATTAAGGGTTGTTCAAAGCAACTCTTATTTCTTCATACAACAAATTGTAATTGAAGAATTATGACATTAAAAGTGTTGTCCTCTTTATGATAGACTTTATCTAACATGTTCTTCCAATGATACATTATCAATAGGAAGATTGTGAGGATGAGACTACTTAGGTACTTCTACAATCCATTTAAGACAATCTTTGGGATTGTTGTACCAAGTCTGGAAACTAAAGCATTCGGTTTTTCTTTGTCAAGTTTTGGATAACGTTTGCAAATATATTGGTAAACAAATACATAACGAATATAAATTGATTGATTTTAAGCCATTTGATCCGGGTCTTTAAATCAAATAGCACCACCCACTATTTTTGGCAAATTCCATATCCCTCATTGGAATTCGAGAGTTTTGGAGGAAACTCTTAGTAGGGTATGGGAGACTCACTATTACCAAGCCCACCTCAGAAGAAAATCATATTGGCTAGCGTTAATAATAATGAGAGAGTACGCTTACTCATTTGCATCTCTTGCAAGTACCCATCTTGTTTGGCCTCTAGAGAATGATACCTCAGAAGAATATCATATTGGCACATTGCACTTAGTTAAGTCATTCCCACCATGCTAGTTAAGGTAGGGGTTCAAGAATGGCCTCAGAAGAATATCATATTGACCACACTCGTTGCCTACCTTCACTTCATCATATGTGTATAGGCTTCTCCTGAATGTAAGCACATACTTTGCAACCCTAGAACTGGACGAATACGGTGTATGAGTCACAAATGATTGAAGCCCACCACGGTGGAAGGCCACGAAAGAGTGTTCAAAGCACTCTCACGCTTATCAACTTAATAATGGTTTGGTTAAGGGTTTTAGGTCTCATCACATATAAATATTCATTTTAATCTTATTAAAACAATTTTGGTCCTATTACAACTATTGGTCCATTTGATTGTTTTTAGTTGTATATAATACTCCCACTATGCTTATAAAACGGTTTTTAAAGCAAGAGTATATGATACTACTAACATAACCTTTGCATTCATTTGATGGACTATATAGTTGCCTTAGGGCCTTAGGATGACTATGAACCTTTGTTTAGATTCAACACGAGCCTTGTGTTGAATCTCGGTCTAGGGATGGTGATTGATTTTAGTTACGCGTTTAATCACATTAAGGCGTGTTGTCTTAGGGGCGTTGGACCCAACTACCTCATTTTCATGCATATCAAATAAAGCAAGAAAGAAGTACTTCAAAGTAAAGGTGAGCTTATGCTCATTACAACATTTGCATAAATCAAATTACTTTAAAGTAAAGAAGAGCTTAAGCTCTTTTACAACATTTGATCAAATCAAATTACAACCAAAATCTAATCTACACATTCCCATGGTTCAAACAAATTTGAAACGGCCTATCACATAGCTCAATTATCGTAGGCTTAGGTTCATAATCACCCTTTAATTAATTAACACTTTAACTAATTAAATTGAATGCAACATTTTCATTTGGTTTTTGTATCCATAAAATTGATTTAAATGGAGCTAAATGAAATGAAAATCCAATTCTCATTTAAAGAGACAAAACAATTTTGTTCTCAACCTAATTTGGGCCATCATGCAATAACCACAACTTTTTGGGCTATAAAGCAATTAACCTCAACTTTTGGGCTATATTGCAAAACTTTTGGGATCACTTTGTAAAAACACAAAAGTCCACTACTTCATGTAATTACAACTAGAACCCAAAATTTTAATAATGCAAAAACTTCATTAAAGGATCAAAACAATTTGTCCTTTAGCGTTTTTGGACCTAAACGTAAAAACGTAAACTTTTGGGCCAACGTGCAAATACACAAAAGTATCAAAACTTTATGTAATTGCATAAAAGCCCCAAAAGTACCCTATAATGTAGGGTGGCCGGTTTTGGAGAGGAGATGTGAGTGATGTGTGTGTTGATTTGTGAGTTTTGACATAAAGCATGCAAGTGCACAAGTGGTATGTGTGAAAGGGAATTAATCCTTTCACACCCACCATTATTTCTATCACCATTTAAACAAATATCTAAAACATTTAAACATTTGAAAAACATAAAACATAAACTTTATGAAATAAATCAAAACTTTGAATCAAAACACAAAACTTTTTGTTCTTGGCAAAAATGTCAAGAACAATGAAGAACATTCATGAAAAACTCAAAAATTTCCATGAACATTTTTTTCACCCAAAACATCTCAAAACCATTCAAACTTTAGGGAAATAACATATAACCAAACTAGGGTACATAGGGGTTCCAAAAGTTACTTGAAAACACTTTTAACAAGTCAAACAAGAACCCAAAAATCCACCCTTTGGATTTGGCCGAAAATTCCCAAAAGCATGGCACCAAATTTTAGCTCCAATATTCATGCTCATATGAACTACATCTACAACATTTGAGATGGCAAATTTTCTAACAAAATTTACATTCAAAGAAACAAGAATAAAGCTTGTAACATATTACAACTTTTAAATAAAAACTATGAACTACAAAACCCAAAAGGATTCACCAACTACTAGACCTAGGCTCTGATACCACTTGAAGGATGATTTTGGGAAAACATGTTCATTTGAATAACATCTATAGCATGCATTTAACAATTAAAAGGCGGAAACATGCTTGCATGCATTCAAAAACAAAACATTACCAATGAAATTCAAAGCCTAGTAGATTGGTGAACCAAGACTCAACTCAAATCAAAGTGAGTTGAGAAATATATACCTTTGTAGAATCCTCTTTGCATATGCAAAGGCTAATCACCCAAAGAGAGGGCCTTCATTCCTTGCATCTAAAATCTATGGATTTGGATGGAAGAATATGGTTCTCCAAGTTCCCAAAATTGAGAACCTCTAAGTATCCACACCAAGGTAAGATTGATGAAGAAATGAGTGACCTTGGAGTGGTGGGATTGCTAGATACACCCTCCAAGGGGGCCGGCCTCTTTAGAGAGAAAGGAGAGCATTGTGTTCTCTCCAATTTCCTAAAAGAAAACCCTAAATGAATTTTGGCTATAAAGTCATATTTATACCTTTGTTTGTGAATTAAGTTGTCATACAACTTAAGTCAATGGGCTTGACGTTCGAAGCCCATTGGGCCTTAAGGTCCAAAACTATCCCGAGGTCTTTAACGAACTTATTCGTTTAATTAATTAACATATTAATTAATCCTTGCCATAAATAATTAAACCATTTAAATATTCTTACTGATCTCCATTGTTTCTTCAATCTCCACCTTACACGGTGTACGATCCATTAGGTTCCTTTTAGCGAGGTAGTGGGCGATTAAAACTCTTTAAAATCGATTGTGAATTGAAACTTACTTTCAATTCTCCCTTTAGTGTTTATACACGTTTAGGGCTTCCACAAACCAAGAGTGACACCTAGCAGCATATCATGGTTACCCAAGCTAATCAGAAGAGGTAGAGAACCTATTTAGTTTAGGATTACAAATGCAATACGGTCTTTCTCTAATACAATACTCTTGACCACATTGTTTGGTTTGATAGTTTATTCATGTCTACTATCCAATGTGATTCGTGTGCTTATATGATTACCTTGAATGTGATTTAGAACGACTTTTCTAAATCTCATTCATACTCTGGCCAGAGATTCTTAATCATATCATAGAGTATTCTCCCCCAAACGGTTTGAAGGTTAGAGATCCCTTGTTGCGCATTCACTTGCCTCCATAGCTAAGTGGCTTAACCCCAACGATGCCGTGGACACCCTCCTGATGGAGTGACTTTGACATAATCAAAGATCAAGTACTTAACCACAAGACAAACGTGATGCCTCAAGTCAAAGGACTACTTTGCATTATCCCAACCATGAGTTCTCATGTGACATGAATATGAGAACTCTTCGTTGATCGTGTTCAGTGAACTCATTCTCTATTGAGCACCTACGTACTTGTCTTGATGTCACACACACCAATGACTCGAGACTAGTCACTCTCCCTGAGAGAATACATAGCACGTACTGATCTTAACGGACTGTCAATGCCCATTGGCAATCCTATGATCAGGAACATTTAGGATGTGTCTATGAAAGAATGGTCTCATGAATCTAACTTCTTTAGATCGCATTCTCCCAATCACATATTCCTTTGGACTTATCATTTAAGCATATAACATTTATATGAGACGGCTCAAACAATAATCTTTGCCCTTGATATTAAACTAGATTAGTTTAACATGTGAAATGTCCGTAAAGTATCATCATATGATTGGTTTTAGGGCACATTTACAACATCCATGGCTACAGCGATAGACACTAAGTTGGCTATTTGCTTCAAATAGTTTTGCAGGGAGCAATCGTACACGGGTGGTGGTGGTAGTTCTTCAGATCCAATAGCTCCAACGGTCGATCCGGTGGCGCCATCACCAATCCTCACTGGCGATGATGAATTCTACTGTATTGACACTCCTAAACCTCATCGTCGTGATAATTTCGATGGAGGAGATTATAATCTTCGCCCTCAATGGCAACAACATCTGGATTTCCCTCATTTTTCAAACGGCGACGATCCTTTAGCTTGGATCTACAAGGATGGGCAGTACTTCACCTATTACAACACTCCTGAACATTAATAGGTGCTCATTGCATCATTTTACTTGGAGAATGAAGCTCTGCATTGGTTCCGCTGGCGTGATTGTATCCGATCTACACCTCCTTGGCCAGATTTTACCAAGGCACTGTGCCAAGAGTTTGGTCCCTCCGAGTTTGAAGATTGCACAGAATCCCTATTCAAACTTAGGCAAACAGGTACCCTCAAGGAATACATTCTTGAATTTGTAGATTACCCAATCATACTACTGAGGTTGGGCTTGCATTGTTGAAGAGTTGTTTCATTGGGGGAGGGGGTTAAAGCATGAATTAAAGTTTGATGTTAAATTGTTGAAACCAACTTCTGTTCATGAGGCTATAGTTATTGTTACACAACTAGGCACTAAGCTAGCTGGTCTGAAAACTGTGACACATAAACCTGCACAAATTGCTTGACCACCTGTGTTGCCTATTCCCAATGTTGTTAGACCTCAAATTCCAGCCTTACCTTACAAGAAATTAACTCCTGAGGAAGTGCAGAGAAAGAATGATAGAGGTGAATGTTAGTTATGTGAGGATAAGTGGGTTAGGGGACACAAATGTGCTTATAAACAATTGTTGATGCTGGATATTCTTGATGAGGATAACTTAGTAGATAAAATACCACCTGAATTACAAGCTGAATTACAAACTATGGAACTCAGTGAGTGCATTTTTTGGCACCTCTGAGAAACCATCTGTTAAAACTATGAAGATTCTGGGTATTTTGAACAACCAATCAGTTTGCATCCTTTTGGATTCGTGTAGAAGTAGGTGGATATCACTGTCATATGGACTTGTTTGCACTACCTTTGGTGGGTTGTGATGTGGTCTTAGGGGTACAATGGCTATCTTCTGTGAGTCTAGTCCTATGAGATTTCCAGCATTTAACTATGGAGTTCAATATGGGTGAACAAAAGTACAAATTATCTCACTGTTCACCTCCTCAATCCACTATTAACGAATCACACTTCAACAGCTAGATAAAGAGATCTCCAATTCAAATTTGGGAGTTTGGTTGTATTCTTTGGATGCTGGCAAGATTGATTCCACAGGTTTAACAGATTAATAGCTCATGGAGTTGCAGATAGTTCTGAGAGAATTTCAAGAAGTGTTTGTTGTTCCCACTACACTACCATCCCCAAAACTCATGATCACAAAATCTCATTGATTCCAAGAGCTAAACCACCCAATATTAAGGCCATACCACTATGGTCTTGTGTAGAAAATTGAAATTGAAAGGGCAGTACAAGAATTGTTAGCTTCTGGTTATATAAGGCATAGTCATAGCCCTTTCTCTTTTCCTGTGTTGTTAGTGAAAAAGAAAGAGAGAACATGGAGGCTGTGCATGGACTATAGGGAATTGAACAACATCAATTTCAAGGATAAATATCCAATCACTTTAATTGATGACTTACTGGATGAATTGTTTGGTTATAAGTATTTCACTAAGTTGGATCTCAAGTTTGGTTATCATCAAATCAAAATGAATGATGCTGATGTAGAAAAAACTGCATTTAGAACTCATAAGAGCCATTATGAGTTCCTAGTAATGCCCTTTGGGCTACTAATGCACTGCCACTTTCCAAAGTTTGATGAATGAGATCTTCAAGCCCTATCTCAGGAAATTCATTTTAGTATTCTTTGATGACATTCTTATATATAGTAAGACTTGGGAAGAGCATTTGAGTCATCTATATAAGACCCTGGAGTTGCTGCAGCACCATCAATTGTTTGTCAAGCAACTAAAGTGTTCTTTTGGGCAACAACAAGTGGAATATTTAGGGCATATAGGCTATGATGAAGGAGTGACAACTGACCCTACCAAGATACAAGCCATTGTCAATTGGCCCACCCCCAGAAATGTCAGGGAGCCCAGGGGGTTTTTGGGTTTGACGGGTTATTACAGGAAGTTTGTTAAAGGTTATGGCAAAATTTGCCAACTTTGTACCAACTCACAAGGAAAGATGGGTTTAAATGGTGCCAAGAGGATGAAGTTGCTTTTGAGGAATTCAAGAGAGTCATGACTTCTCCATAGCTTTTGGCATTACAAGATTTTTCCATTCCTTTTATCATCGAATATGATGCATCTGGAAATGGTATAAGTGTTGTATTACAACAAAATGGAAGGCCAATTGCTTTTTCAAGCCAAGATTTGGGCCCCAAAATCAAACTTTATCAACTTATGAGAGGGAATTAATAGCTATTGTGTATGCTATCAAGAAATAGCAGAACTACATGCAAGGTCATCATTTCATTATCAAAACTGACCATCACACCTTGAAATATTTCCTGAACCAGAGAGCTAGCCCCCCATTTTAGCAAAAATGGGTGTCCAAACTCTTAGGTTATGACTATGACTTACAGTATAAGCATGGGTCTGAGAATATTGTTGCTGATGCTCTTTCAAGGCTCTCAAGTTCTCCTCCCTTACCAGAAGTTGCCATTGTAGCCAAGGGAGAAAGTGTGGGAATTTCTTATCCTTATTTTGGTTGGTTGGATGATCTGGGAAGAGAACTAGAACATGAACAATGGGTTGTAGACAAGAAGGGAGAAGTAGTGAGCAGCTTGAAGCCTAATTCCACAACTTCACACTTGTCTAAGTACCATTTAGATAATGGATTTCTAAAATACAAGTCCAGGGTTGTTTTGGGTTCTAATTCTAGTTGGAGGTACAAGGTCTTTGAATTCTTAAAACCTATCATAGGTTGAAAAGGAGTTTTTATTGGGCGGTATTGAAGAGAGATATAAAGGATTAGGTGGCTGAATGTAGAGTGTGTCAACAAAACAAATATGAAACCCTATCTCCTCTTAGGTTATTGCAGCCACTTCCTATTCCAGATAAGGTTTGGACAGATATAAGCATGGATTTCATATTAGGTTGCCAAGTTGCAAGGGAAAATCTGTGATTCTTGTGGTAGTAGATAGACTGTCTAAGTACTCTCATTTCATTGCTTTGGGTCATCCTTACACTGCTAATATGGTTGCTCAGGAATTTTTGTAGACAAAGTGTTTAAACTACATGGAATGCCTGCCACTATAGTCAGTGATATAAACTCTATATTTCTTAGTGTGTTTTGGAAGGAATTCTTCAAAATGCAAGGTACTAAGCTATGTATGAGTTCAGGTTGCCACCCTAGAGTGATGGACAAACTGAGGTGGTAAACAGGTGCTTGGAAACCTATCTTAGGTGTTTCACTAACTGTCAACCCAAGAAATGGTTGCATTGGCTTCCATGGGTTGAATGGAGTTACAACACATCATTACACGCCTCTACCAAGCTCACTCCATTTGAAATAGTGTATGGTTACCTACCATCACACATTATCTCCCATGAGCTTAGGACATCAAAGCTGGATATGGTGGAGCAAGGGTTGATTGCAAGAGACCAAATGTTATCTATGCTTAAAACTAATCTCACAGTGGCTCAAAACAGAATAAAAGCACAGGCTGACAAGCACAAGACTAAGAGGGTGTTTGTAAAAAGGAGATTTGGTGTATCTAAAGCTTGTCGTCCCATACCAGCTTAAGTCACTGGAGTCACATGCTTACCACAAACTACATCCAAGATGTTATGGACCGTGTGAAGTTTTGGACAAAGTGGGAGGTGTGGCCTACAAACTTAAACTGCCTAAAGATTCCAATATTCATCCTGTGTTTCATGTAAGTTATTTGAAGAAGCACTTAGGCCCTAATGCGAATCCTCTGCCACTGCTACTTGGGGCTACAAAAAATGGTCTGCAGAACCAAGAGCTAATGGCTATTTTGCAGAGAAGGGTCTATAAGAAGGATAATGCTGCTGGGGTGCAACTGTTGATTCAATAGAAGGATAACACTGAGGAGGAAGCCACTTGGGAAGACTATGATGACTTCACTGCCAGGTTTCCATATTTTAAAGTTTGAAGCAACCTTGTGGACAAGGTTTTAGTGAAGGGGAGAGCAGTGTTATGAATACGATTAGCTAAATCGCATTTGGGAAGGTTATTTCAATGTTAATTGAGTTTAATTAAGTTGTATTAGTTTAAGTGCCAGCTGGCTTTAAGTAAGTGGGAAAAAAGGGAATATATGTAACCAATTGGAGGGATTTTATCCCAACGGTCATTTTGCTATAAAAAAACTATATTACAAAAATACTCTCTCTCGTCTTCATCACTGCACATTACCATTTCTGTGCTAACTTGCAGGTTGAGAAAAGGTTCTGAGAAATTCAACCTATCACTCATCAACTACGCCTTTAGTTTTTCCGACGACGACATGACCGAAGATCAACAGGTAAAGATGTGTGTGTGAAGATATCAAAACATATATAGTGGAACACAAGGTTTCTGATAGCAACAGGTGGTCTGCACAAACATAGGCGACTTTATACTTGATTACTTTGAGAGAAAACATTAAAGACAGCTGAACTGATCGATTAGAGAGTGCAAATGTAGCTCTGGAATTGAAACCTTTATGTGCACTAAAAAATGAAACAAAAAATCGAAAGAGCCACGAGGAGGCACGCGTAATTTTCTCATGTCCAAACTATGATGAATGCTAAAAACCAAAGTCTGGGCACCTGCTCAACTCAACTAAGATACACAACTATCCTAAGTTCGGCTTCCATCACTCATCACAATAGCCTGCTGAGGACTTGATCAGTAACTTTATATTTTTTCTTGTAGCTTCATCACCCGTGAATCCCAGAATATCAGAGCTTATATTCTGCAAAGGTACGAAGAAAAAGAAACGAAGTAAAAAACCACATTAATTCTAAAGATACGAAGAAAAAAACACGACGTTAATTCTAAAGATACGAAAATAAAAAAAACAACAGCCACAGAAACTGTGGAGAAAGGAAAGAAAAATATGTAAGCGCTTGGCAACTAGGATCACCTCAACATTCTTCAAGGTGAAAATCAAAGTGTATACGGACTTCTGAATCTGTTCTGTATTCTCAGGAGTCATAACAGATGAATTCAACCTTCTGCAGAAAATGATATTGGAAAATCAAACGATTTAAAGTTCCCTATTTAAAAAGGTCATCATAAAACTAACTCAAAACACCATATTATGACCAGAATCTCTGCAGTCTGCACATTAAAATCTAAGAATTTTAAAGCACAACCTAAACAACCACACTCAGCATCTATGGCCATGCTGGGATGATTCTAAATTTCTAACGGATGTGCTTTTACTAGAAGTGCTTTTTTTTCCGAAACACAAAATTCATTATCACAGATGTATAACAGTTCCCTACAAATGCACTTGAAATTACTTCCCAAAAACAAGTTTAACCATTCTACTAATAGCTCAATAATACTTTCATCTAGGATTCTAAACTCCAGCCTTGTGAGTGCTATTAGTGGATATGATTGCGCAATGCTTGTAACGAAGACGGAATAATGCAGTGTGTGAAGGGATAACGAAATTAGTTGTGGCAGGCAAGCAGGCAAGTGGTGATGGTGGACGAGATGAAAGTGAACGGAGAATCTACAACATGGTAGGATTTATTAAAAGAATGCATGTCTATTGCGTACAGAGAAATCACAAGCAGCAGAACACTATTAGAAAAAAAACTGTCAGGGTAGCCTCATACTTCTCACTCTGTACTATGACACTGCTAACATACTGTTCATACATTTTGTATCCGTAAATACGATGAAAGAGTTCAAAATTAGAGAATTACCAAGCGTTGTCCTGAACCTTTGACCTTGAGCACCCAAACAAACATCACCACAAAGATAAATGCACAAAATTACTAAATATATATAGTAAGCTAACTACCATGGAAATAAATATGAAAAATAAGAACCCATAGTCACGTCAAAATTAATGGCATGTATTTCAACTCCTGCAACAGACACCAAAGAATGTTCTAAACTATCTATATGAAAAGCCCTCAAATAGAAGTTGTCCATATTGTTGAGATTGTGAATCCCACAAATCGGGGAACTAAAGCCTTCCCTAATAGTTTAAACCATCTTGAACCTCTCCACCAAATTCGAATAGGTTTTGGGTTGGATCTCACATTCTATTATGTAGGAGACTAAGATACAGATGACGAAGAGCAATGAGTTTCTTATCAATATAGATAGCTAATTCACCTCACATGCTCCGAGGCTTGCGTAAGGCTTCTGGTACCATAAAAGGAGAAAGCATGCTTACTTTTAATGCCAACAGCAGTCTACCTGTGTAAAAACAAATTCATGCCTTGACAACTTAAATTCAATTAATCAATGAGAATCTACACTCCAATTAATTCTTCCAGAAAGCTTCATAGCTTCACAAATGACTAATAATCCTTATTGGAAATCTTTTGAATGTTAGTATAAAGCAATGTTTTAAAAAACTCGCCTCGGGGCCCACCTAGGCGGCCTCGAAGGCTGGGCGGGTGGCTGGCCGCCTCTGTTTTTCAGAAGTCGGCGTAAGGCATCGCCATAGCTCGCCTAGGCGCCGAAGGCATGCCTCAGGGCATCTAGGCGTATTTTTCTTCCATTTTTTTTTTCTTTTTTTTTTTGAAAAAAAAAAAAAAAAAAAACACCCAAAACCATGCCCTGCAAAGAAGATGAGTTGCAGAGCCGAAGAAGATGAAGAAGACAAACGGTCTCCTGGCTTTTCGTTTTTCAATAATTGTTTTCTCTTTAAAATTAAAATAGACCCACTTTGCTACATTTATTACCCACACTTTCTTTCTTTTATTCACTTTTATTTAATAAAATTAGATAGATAGATAAGCATCTTTTGTGACACACCCCGACCTAGATCGAGGCATGCTGGCCGTCACGTGAGGGCGACGTAGCCATGTGCATAGTGCGGGAACAATATTAATATAAGAAATACGAATAAACAAAAACCAACCCAACTAGAGCACTAGATAAGATAAGGTGCAAGACGAAATTAAGTGTGAGTTCACAATCAGAGCATAAGTAACCTAAGTGCAGCAGGACTAGTATTAATTATATAGCACCCAAAGGTAATCCTACATTGGTGATAATTTGTTAGAACCTTCGTCAAATTCTCGTAAGCCACCAACAAGCACTCCTACCTAAAACCTGGAGGGGCGCAAAACAGAAAGTGTGAGTGGGCAAAAACAAAGCTTTTCAAAACCATTTCATTTATCAAAAGTTCTAACCCCTCGCCGTAAAACTTGTATAATTTCCTAGAAAATAGAATATATACATATCTCAAAACCATGCTCAAAATAGTAATATTCAAAGGTATGCCATGCCAAATATCTCAAAATGACTGAATAAGTAACTCAGGTGAATTAACTTATGAGAAATAACATATCAGCAGGATCCACCTAAAGTGGCTTGTACGGCTGAATCTATAGCTCAGCAAGTATGCCTGCACACGAGTCGGAACCGCCTAATGTGGTCTGTACGACATACTAGGTGTAAATAAATACGCTTAAGTGCTACGATCACGTGAAGGCTGTGCAAAGTATCGCAAGTCACCTACGAGTCAGAACCACCTAATTGGTTTGTACTACAGGCTGACACCTGCCTTGGATCCAAGGTGAGCATGTGGTGCGGGTGGTGAACGATCACGTGAAGGCTAGGCCCTAACCTCAGGCAGAGCACTAACATCGGGGTGCAAGTTTATGAGCTCTCAACACATCTCACATAATCATCAATTTACAATAACAATCTACAACTCACCTGGTACTTACCTGAGCGTCCGCAGCGTCAAATCACATTTATGCACACTATACTAATTCATAGTCTAAGCATAAATCAATAGGCATGGCATTTCAAAACATAATTTCATTTAAACACATTTTCTGGGAAAAATACCAAGTATATAAGTATATACTGAAAACCAAAAGCCCACTCACCTATATGCGAAACAACTATATAAACGTTATTTTAAAGCACATAACCAAAACTAGGTAAAAACTTCTCATACGATGCTCAATTGGGGTGTTTGAATATACCAACGTGACCTACTTAACCTCACAAACATCCCCATATTTTTAGAAAAAAATTTCAACGTCCCACGTGCCTTCACACGCCGGCCAAGGCACGGCCACACACGCCGCCACGTGCAGGCACGTGCCTGGCACACCAAATGAAATCCCTAACGGCATTAAGGAATATTTCATTAAAATATAGAACATGTCCTCAAATATACCTGACGCCGTTAGCATATTCGGTAAACTTTGACGAAATATTCCTTTCCTTCAACCTCAGCTCGCCGGAGTCCGGCACCGATGACCACTGCAACTGCCGATTTTTGGAAAAACTTCTAATCGTCATATCTCACTCATTTCAACACCAAACTTTACGAAATTTAAACCAAAATGAATCTTACGATGAAGGGAACAAATCCTTACCAATTTTAGGTCCTAAATCCACTGAAAACTTGCTAGAAAAACCCACGATAATCCGGCCACCTCTATAACTATATAAACCCGAGTATTCTTATGTCAAAACCACTCCAAAATTGATCCAACAAGCTTGAAAAGTAAGAATAATACATTTTTAGGTCTCAAAACAACCTAAAACCTTCGCAATCATGTCGGAGAAAACTTCACCTCTCACCGGAGTTCGGGTAACTTGAGTTCTATGAGTCCTCACGTCCAACCAAGGGTATAAATCAACTCTTGAGCTTGCAAGGAACACGAAAACCACCTTCACAGTCTCGATCCGTGACTGGAAGTGTTGGTTAAGAGCTTGTCCGTACAATTGTACGAAAATGGAAAGAAGTCCGAGAGGGAAGGAGAGAGAGTCAACGGGATGGGTGTGTGTGTGGTCCTACTTTCAGCCACATAAACAACACCTTAAGTTCTTTAGTTCTAATTGGGTCTAATTAATTAGGAATAGAACTAATGGTCCCTTTTCTTGGCCCAATAATACAATCTCAACTCAACGTACAAGGGAAAAGTAGTAATTTCCACGCTCTTGAGAATAAAATAATAAGAACATTCGAGACAGGCTGTCACAACCTACCCCCTTTAAGAAAATTTCGTCTCTGAAATTTCATACAATAATGTAACAACCCACTAATAACTATAAAATAAGCATGGATACATTTCCTGCATACGATCCTCTGTCTCCCAGGTGGCTTCCTCCACCGAGTGATTTCTCCACAAAACTTTCACCAAGCGCACGGTCTTATTCCTCAGCACCTTATCTTTCCAATCCAAAATTGTCACTGGCTCCTCATTATAAGTCAAATATGGATTAATTTCCAATGGTTGAGGAGGTATCACATGTGACGGATCTGAACATAATGACGAAGCATGGAAACATGGAACACATTGTGCACTTTAGACAACTCTGGAGGCAACTCAAGCCTATAAGCAACTTCACCGACTCTCTCGGTGATCTGATACGGTTTGATGTACCTAGGACTTAGCTTACCTTTCTTCCCGAACCGTACAACACCTCTCCATGATGACAACTTCAGAAACACCCAATCACCAATTTTATACACTCGGTCAATGACATGCTTGTCTACTAAACTTTTTTGTCGATCCTGGGCCGCTTTCAGGTTAGATTTAGTTACCTGAATATTCTGTGTAGTCTCATCTACAATCTCAGGGCCCACCAAAATTCTTTCACCAACCTCTGACCAACACAAAGATGTACGACAAGATTTGCCATAAAGTGCCTTAAATGGTGACATACCAATACTCAAATGATAGCTGTTATTATATGCAAACTCCATCAAATCTAACCGCTGATGCCAGGCGTTGCCAAACTATAAAACAAAAGATCTTAGCATATCCTTCAATGTCTGAATAGTCTTCTTAGATTGTCTGTCTGTCTGGGGATGATATGCCGTATTATATAGTAACCTCGAACTAAGAGCTTCCAGAAATGCTACCCAGAACTTAGAAGTAAACCTAAGATCCCGATCCGAAATAATACTAACTGGAACTCCATGGTACTTAACAATCTTCAATATATACAATTCAGCTAATCGTCTTAAAGAATATTTCTCCCTCACTGGAATAAAATACCCTGATTTAGTAAGCCAATCAACTATCACCCAAATGCCATCATAACCATTTCGTGTACAAGGAAACTTGTACACAAAATCCATAGTAATATCTTCCCACTTCCATTGTGGAACGATAAGTGGCTGCATCAATCCAAATGGCTTTTTCCTTTCAGCTTTGACCTACTGACAAATGGCACACCTACTCACATACTCAACAATTTCTCTTTTCATACCTAGCCAATAATAAAATGGTCAAATGGTATGATACATTTTAGTACTTCCAAGATGCATTACATAAGTTGAACAGTGCGCTTCATCCAAAATTTCTTTCTTTAGTTCCACATTATTCGACACGTACGTTCTGTTCTTTTTCATAAGCATGTCGTCAGTCTCCCGAATTCTGAGATCTTTCTTTTTCCCTTGATTTCTTGCCTCAATTTACTCCTGGATTTCTTCATCATTCATCTGAGCCTCGAGTACTCGATCAATTAATATTGGCCTGACCTGAAAATTAACATGTAAGGCTTCCTCTCATTTTTCCACCCGTAACTTCACTCCAGTGGACCTCAAATCCGCAAGAAGAGGAACATGACAAGTGTACGAAGCATTTATTCTCCCTTGAGGATTCCTACTAAGTGCATCTGCCACCACATTTGCACGACCAGGGTGATACTCAATCGTGCAATCATAATCATTGAGCAATTCAATCCACCTTCGTTGTCGAAGATTAAGATCCCTCTGAGTAAAAAGATATTGAAGACTTTTATGATCCGTAAAAATCTTACATTTTCGCCATAAAGATAATGTCTCCAAATCTTCAAAGCAAAGACGATAGTTGCTAACTCAAGATCATGAGTAGGATAATTCATCTCATGAGGCTTCAACTGTCGCGAAGCATAAGAAATCACCTTACCATGCTGCATCAACACACGTCCCAGACCATTCAAGGAAGCATCACTGTAGATCTCAAAATTACCATTATCATCAGGAAGCGCCAAAACAGGTGCATGAGTGAGACAATATTTCAACTACTAAAAACTCTGCTCACAGTTATCTTCCCACTCAAACTTAACATCCTTCTTGGTTAACCTCGTCAACGGTAATGCAATAACTGAAAAATCCTTAACAAACCGTCTATAATAACCAACTAGGCCAAGAAAACTCCGTACCTCAGTGATGGTTCGTGGTTGCTCCCAATTCTCCATAGCTGCCACTTTCTGAGAATCCACCTGAATACCTTGAGAAAATATGACATGTCCCAGAAATGCCACTTGATCTAGCCAAAATTGACTTTTGCTAAATTTAGCGTACAACTGATGTTCCCTTAATCTGTTCAGCACCCAAGTAAGATGTCGAACATGCTCTGATTTAGACTTAGAGTATACCAGAATATCGTCAATAAAGACAATAAAAAACTTGTCCAAATATGGCTGGAATACTCGATTCATCAAATCCATAAAAGCTACAGGTGCATTAGTTAACCCGAATGGCATCACAAGAAACTCATATTGACCATAACGAGTCCTGAAAGCTATCTTAGGAACATCTTCTCTTTTAATCTTCAATTGATAATAACCAGACCTCAAATCAATCTTAAAAAACACACAGGTGCCTCGAAATTGATCAAATAAATCATCTATACGCGGCAACGGATAACGGTTTTTAATTGTTACCTGATTCAATTGCCTACAATCAATGCATAGCCTCAAAATTCCATCTTTCTTCCTCACAAATAACACCAGAGCTCCCCAGGGTGAAGTACAAGGCTGAATAAAATCCTTATCAACTAATTCCTGCAACTGAATCTTCAATTCCCTCAATTCAGCAGGAACCATTCGATAGGGAGTTAAAGATATAAGATCTGTACCTGGAAGCAAATCAATAGTGAACTCCACATCTCAGTCTGGCGGCAATCCAGGTAAATCATCAGGGAACACATCAGGAAAATGCCTGACTACTTGCACATCCTCCACACTGCTAGGAACATTATCATTCAACACTATATGAGCCAAATATCCTTAGCAATCTTTCGTTAACAACCTTTTAGCTATCATGGTAGAAATAACACCATGCCTCACCCCACTATTCTCACCCATAAATGTAACCTCAGGTAATCCAGGACGATGAAAAGTAACTATTTTCCCGTAGCAATTTATATTGGCACAATTGTAATGCAACCAATTTGTGCCCAAAATCACATCAAAATCCACAATATCTAACGGGATGAGATTAGTTGGCATAACTACATCCTCCACTAACATGGGACATCCTGGATATACATAACTAACATAAAATTTCTCCCCTCTAGGCATTGCAAACTCTAAATCATATCCAAAAGATGTAGGATGAGGTTGTCTCAACTGAGCAAACGTATGAGAAATAACAGAATGCATAGCACCACAATCAATTAATACTCTAGCAAAATGACCAAGAATATTCAACGTACCCATGATCAAATCAGGATTATTTTGAGCATCCTGCAATGTCATGTGGTGTATACGTCCCTAGGCTTGTTGTCGTCCTCCACGACCTCTGCTAGCTTGATGGCACACCTCGCCCCTAACTTGGCTGACTAGGCTGCCTTGATGATCTGTCACTACTAGAAGCAACCTCCACGTGTTGGGATTGTCTTCCAAGATACCACTGAGACCCACCAGCTGAATAGGAAGGATACGACGTATAACCTCCAGGATACTGAGGGTAACCACTTGCTGATACGGGTCCTGTGGATACTGATACTACCCTGCAGAATAAGGAGCTACATCACCCTGGTAATGATAAGCACTTCCACGACCCATCTGACCATAACTACTAGATCTTAGAACTTGCTAGATTGGCACTAGTGGTGGCAAAGCAGGCTGTTGGGGCCTCTACTAATTCTGAGGACAATGCATAGCCCGATGGCCCAATTGACCACAAGTAAAACATCTTTTACTACCCTACCTACACTCCCCAAAATGTCGATTGTTACATCTACGACAAAACGGACCACTGGAACCACCATAATCTCTCTGCCTCTTAGAACGAGGACCTCTAGAAAATTTACCACCTCTCCTCTGACCAGTGGAGCCCCAACTCCCACTGGAAGAGCGGGAACTAGCTCTACATATCTTAAAGCTCTGAGTCTTGTGAGGTCCCAAAGATGATTGACCTTTCCCTTTATCATCTTTCTTTTAATTTCCATCATTTTCTTCCTCCTCACTCTCACTAGGCATATTCTCTGAATCTTCAATTCGCAGCAGAATCTCATAAAACTTCTGGTAAGTAGTACATGAAGCGGTGGTCGCCATAGAACGCCACTTCTTTCGAGTACCCAACCTAAAATGACGGAGCATCTCAACCAGATTAGCAGCAACCTCCGGGTGATAACGAGATAAATCAGTAATCCTCCTGTAGTACTAATTAGCTGTCATCTTTCCCTACTTTAGGTGTGTGAATTCTTGCTTCTTGCGATCTATATACTTTGGAGGAATGAATCTCTTCTGAAATAACTGCTTAAAAAGCTCCCAATTAGCAGTTTCTTCTGGTGACAACTGATAAGACTCCTGTTTCCACCAGGATGCAGGCTGCTCACCTAAAACCCATGTAGTCATCTCAACCCACCTATCTTCCAGAAGATTTCCCTGTCTATGCATCAAACGGAAAGTTTTCTCAAGATGATTAATCCATTTCTCTGCTTCTTTAAACCCTTCATTGCCCAAGAAATGATTCAACTTCAGATTATACACAGTCAGTGACGAATGAAAGAGAAGAACCAGGAAGGAAAGGAGGGAGGTGTGGAGCTCCCAACCAAGCTAACCCGTGCAACCATAGCAAAACCGGTTTCGACCCGGTTCCAATTCCGGCTAGATTCCACCATTTTTTTCGACGAAAGTCACCCATTCTTCACCTGGAAATCATCCCTTGACCTCCTCTCTTCCATTTCCACCCAAATTTGGAAGGGATTTGGGTGTAAATCATTGAAACCATCTCCTTCAATTACCACCACTAGAACACTCCTCTAGAACCCAGGAACAAAGCCTAGGTAGTGGTGGAGGCGTCGGAGCAAGTTGGAAGCCGAATTGAGGGCACCCAAAACTAGGGTTTTTAGACGGGTTTTAATAAAATTGGGGCTCTTCGAGGCCAAATTGGCCATAGCTGTAGGTGTAAAGTTTGCTCTACTCTTGAGATCTTCATTTCTGTAAATTTTGAGAATTTTTAGAAATAGTTGAATTTTCCGACGAGCCGGGGCGGCCGACCACCACCCAATGCGGTTGGTGTGGCGGCGCATGGCCAGGGGGCCGTCGATGCTATTCTTAGGCTAATTAGATGTCTTGAGTTCAATTTTGGTAGTTGTATGACATAGGTTGATTGTTGGAATCTAAATTCTCTACGTTACGTTAATAGGTCATTATATGAATCGACGATCCGACCGTTGGATCGTCACCAAAATTTAATATGTTATAGTACATAATATTTGAGAACCACAAAAACTTAAAAATTGGGAATCTGACGTACGGATCTTCCCGAATTGGAATTGTAAGTTCATAAAATAAAATGTTGACCGCCACTTGATTTTGGCAATTGGCGGAGATCCGACCGTTGGATCACAATGAAACCTTAGGATGTTGTTCTATGAGCATAATGTGGATCTTTGGAAGCAATGGATCGGAAATCTGTGATACAGATCTTTCGAATTAAATTACGTAGTGATACGTTTTATGTAAATTATGTATTTTATCGGTCAGAACTCTGAGATGTGATTTGATAATTGGTCATAGGCGACGATGGTTCGTGATGTCTCGATATGCGTGCTAGGGAGTCGTAACACGGACCTCAGGTGAGTGGGTCTTTTCCATTCTATCGTGTTATATATATATATATATATATATATATGATTGACAATTCCATAAATATAAATTGATTATTGCTTATGATTACTGTGAATGCTTTGAAAAATTATTGTGAACTACGAATGGTTTGATCCCTATTTAGGGTATGTAGGCAGTCTAACGAGACGTTAGATGCAGCCATACAAGAAGTGAGACTAAATAATTGAGGTAATAGTCTTGTTAGGGAATTGAGTAATGTGAGGGACATTGGTGGAAAGTGTGAGAGCTAACCTTACTACTTGGTGATTAATTGTTGGTCATAAATCAATGTGTGAAGAATCAAGAATTTGAAATAAGGAAACGTAAATAATGATATTTAATTAAACTAGTGTCTAGTTGGGCTTATCACCGATAATTATTTCCGAAAATAAATAGTTCGAGAGTAGGGCGTTACAGCTTATGCATTTTATGCCATATTATATATATATATATATATGTATATAATTGATAATGCTATGACATGTTGAGTATCAGATTGCATCATGGTTTATCTATATGTATATTACCTGCACATAATTATTGTGAACGCTTGAAGTGCAAAGGTGAACGCAGGACACCCAGGTAAGTTCAGGTAAGTTTGTGGTATTAGTTGAAATGATGGAGTTATGGCATGACTACATGCATGTTTTAAGATACTCCGACACTGTCGTACGAATTGCCCATGAGTTGTACATGTTATGTTGAGATACATTGAGTGTTGGAAATATGCCCTGAAAGTCAATCTTTGGAATAAACCTTTCAGGACAAATAAATCGATGTATAGATGAATCTTATACATCAAATGGCAAAGATACTAATTAGGACTATCTCAATAAACAATATATGTCCTAAATAGTGTATCCATGGACAATGGACCGATTGAAGAAGTAATCTAATGATGTTAGACTACAGAGACCTTCTTCACATAACCAAATGTCTAAAAAGGTTCCTGGTCATTGGATTGTCGGAGGGATACTGACAATGCTTAGACCGGTACATACTATATCTGCTTCAAATGGAAGGATGGAAAGTCTCACCCCATTCGTGTTGTGACACTAAGACAAGTATGTAGGTGCTCATTAAGGGAATGAGTTCACTGAACACAATCGAACGAGAGTACTTGCATGGAGGTCTACTCACATGTCAAGCAAGTAACTCTAATGGTTGGAATAATGTAAGTAGTCCTTTGACCTGAGGCATCGTCGTTGTCTTGTGGTTAAGTACTTAATCTTTGATTATGTCAAAGTCTCCCCATTCGCGGGTGTCCATGGCATAATTGGGGTTAAGCCACTTAGTCATGAAGGCAAGTGAATGCGCAACAAGGAATCTCTAATCCTCGATTAGAGAGGAAGAATACTCTAAGATATGATTCGGGAATCTTCGGCCGAAGTATCGAGCGTAATAAAGGAAAGCGTTCCTATACGACTCAATAGAATCATATAAGAAGGAATAATCACATTAGGGGTTTGACATAATATATCCATACCCTAATAATGTGATTGAGAGTATTGTTTTAGAGAAGGATCGAATTACATTGTAATTCCAACTGAATAGGTTCTCCGAACAACTTCTACATTAGCTTGGGTAGCTATGACATATGGTTAGATGTCACTCATAGCTTGTGAGTTCTTCTAGATGATTAAATGTAGTCATCAAAGAAGAAAGGTGAATTAAAATGAAGTTTTAATTCACTAAGTGATTGGATTAAATATAATCAATTGAATTGATGTCAATCACCTCACTGCCTTGCTAATTAGAACCTAAAATGATTGTACACTGATACACTCTTGTAGTGAGTAATTAATGGATGATGGAAATAATTAATTGGATTAATTAAGTGTTGTGATTAATTTAGAAAGTCTAAAGAAATCATAAAAGCGATAAAAGATCGTTTTGGGCTTAAAGAAACGTTCGGGTTTAATTGGGCCCATTGGGCTTTTATTCAAGCATTGGATGACTAGAAATAAATAAAAGCCCAAAGCCCAAACCAACACAAAGGGGCCGGCCCTTGCAAGTGGAGAGGGAGAGATATTTAGTCAAGTTGTTGACTAGGTTTCTTTTTGTCTATATAAGGAACTTTATAGAAATTTAATCCTTAGGGTTTTTGTGTGTTTTTAAACAACAAAGAGGCAAAAGAAAATAGCTCTCTAAAACCACAAAGGCCGGCCACCTAGAGGGTGAATTAGCTAACAATCTTTCACTCTTTTGGTTATTCCTCCATCCATCTCACTACACTAGTGGGTGTGGATCTTTAGAGGTCTTCTCCTTTGGAGACTAAAGGAGAACCTTGGAGCACTCATACTAACAAAGTGGAGGAGGCAAGGAGGGAGGCTAGGCTCAAGGACTTCAAGGAACAAAGGGCTTGGAGGTGGTCCATCCTTGGTCTCAAGTCTAGATCAAGAGGTATAAGACTAAACCTACACCTTGTTCTTTACTAAAATGTTTTGATGCATTATATATAAACCTATGAACCTTGAAGGGGATTTGCATGACTATAGCTTTGATATTATTTGATAAATTGCTTCCGTTGCTCATGTATATAAATTTTGAATTGTATATGCATGCTAGTCATTTAGAAATCTCATGTGCTAAACTCATAATTTTCCCTTCAGACGGAGCTTCAGAAATCGAAGAGGCGTCTGCCCAGAAATCGAAGAGGCGTTTGCTTTCTCAAAAGCTGGGCTGCTCAAAGACCACGAAGGCCGATCTCAGAAATCGAAGAGGCGCTTGCTTTCTCAAAAGTTGGGCTGCTCAGAGACCACGAGGGCCGATCTCAGAAATCGAAGAGGCACCTGCTTTTTTCAACCTTGTCAACACCTGTCACATGCACACTCAGCTTTGCTGAAATTACGGGCATTCTGTTGAAGATTTCTGGTGACGTAGAAAGCATGTGAATCTTACTGTTCAATCATCCACTTTTCACACGCACCATCAGCTCATGGGTACCACAAATAACTTTGCCAAAGATCTCTGACAAAGTTTAGACACGTGAAGCTTGCAGCTCCCACTACATCGCTATGACCAAGAAGGGTAAAAGAATAGCAAAGAAACAGTACTAACAAAGTTTAGACACATAAATTTTGAAGGTTTAGCTATCATATTATTACCCACAAGGGTAAAGGAACAGCACCACTGCTGGATAATTGGAAAGTCCCTGTGTGTCAACCTCTCGAGAGCCAGACTCCCAACATGATTACTTTCTCAAAAATCGAAGAGACACCGCTCTCCGAATCTCGAGAGCCAGACTCCCAGCAGGATTGCTCTCTCAAAAATTGAAAAGGCACCGTTCTCCGAATCTCGAGAGCCAGATCCCTGACAGAATTGCTTGTTCGAAAACCGAAGAGGCACTGCTTTCTCAACTTTGAGAGCCAGATCTCCTTGGATAAAGCTTGTCTGTAATCTTCACACGTAACATCAGCTTTCCAGATACCACAGACCACTTTTTCAAAGTGCTCTAACACACGTGAAGCTGGCAGCTCCCACTACCGTGCTATGACCAAGCAGGGTAAAGGAATATCATTACTACTTGTTGTTAGGGAGACTCCTATATATGTCGACCCCCATCCTCAACGGACAGGCATACCTGTAAAAATGCTCAACCCTTCCTCATATCTGAGAGGGCACTCCCAACGAAGCCTCTCGAAATACTCAACTTTCTTTCCCCTCGATAAAAGCAAGAGTATCTCATATCATCAGGGTTAAAAGCAAGAGTATCCCATATCTTGCTTTTTCCCTGTCTTTTCGTTTGGCCTTGTTCTTACCTGCAAGACAAGGAGAAAGAGAGCAATCAGTCAGCATTTGGAATCAAGCTTCCAGTCAGGAACTGACTGCCTGGAACCCTTTACCTGATTACTTACCTGGCATTGCTCTCAAGTACTCATCTTCAACATCTTATGCTTCTAGAAAAGAAACCACATTTGCCTGAGGAACCGATAGGGAAAGTAAGAAGGATACAAGGAAGCATGTGGAGACAAGCGTAACAGAACACGTGCCGATACATCCACTACTTTTGTCAACAGCAAAAGTATCCCATATCAGCAGGGTCGAACGTACTCTAGATTTGATGGACTTGTTTTGACCTTCAAATTCTTCAGTTGGCCTTATACTTTGGAGGAAACCAGAAAACCCTCCAGCCCAGTTCAAGAATAAGCCTGTGGAAAGTTACTTCTTCAAAAGCAAAAGTATCTCATATCATCTATTCTCCTTTTCTTCTCTTTATCCTTCATGTTGCCTGCAAGATAGGAAGAATGAGAACAATCAGCCAGAACTCGAAATCAAACTTCTGATCTAGGACTGATTGGTTGGAGCTCTGATTGCTTACCTTGTCTGTCACCTCTTTCAGCAAATCCCCTAGCTCGGCGACTTGGGGGACTCCTACTACATGGTTTGTATCGCGTTTGACCAAGCCTAAAACTACAAGTAAGCTTCAAGTGAAATTGATACATTACCTTGTGCATCTCCACCAGTTAAAGATACCACCCCTGGATTGAGGAAGAGTACTTCCAGAGAAGATGCCACATCTACCTATGAGACAGATAAGGCAAGTGAAGACGATACCACACTTCGGTACTTAGAAGTTTCGTGATTACGAGATCATTCTCCCACAATATTTCCTAATGTCATTTGTACTAAATCATTCATTTGTACTCACTAAAGGAGAGCTTGAACCTATGTACTTGTGTAAACCCTTCACAATTAATGAGAACTCATCTACTCCGTGGACGTAGCCAATCTAGGTGAACCACGTACATCTTATGTTTGCTTTCCTGTCTCTATCCATTTACATATTTATCCACACTAATGACCAGAGCAATAACTTAATACTTTCTGTTGTACCAAAGTCCTCACTGATTTTGTGCATCAACAATCCTTAAGTCCTTACCCTTTTACGTTGGTAATGGATGAGTTAACAGGACATATTCAAAATGATATTCCTTGGTGTATGCTTCTCGCAAATGATATAGTGTTGATAGATGAAACTCAGGAGGGGTAAATGCGAAGCTTAATCTTTGGAGGGAAGTGTTGGAATCTAAAGGTCTTCGCCTAAACCGATCAAAGACAGAATATATGGAGTGCAAGTTTAGTGCAAATGGAGGCCAAAATGAGTTAGGGGTGAGGATCGGAGATCAGGTAATACCAAAGAGCAACCGTTTTCGCTACCTAGGATCTATCTTGCAAAAGAACGGAGAATTGGATGGAGATCTCAACCATAGAATACAAGCTGGATGGATGAAGTGGAAGAGTGCATCCGGCGTGTTGTGTGACCGTCGTAGGCCACTGAAGCTCAAGGGAAAATTTTATAGGACGGCAATAAGGCCGGTGATGCTGTATGGCACAGAATGTTGGGCGGTGAAGCATCAACACGTACACAAAATGGGTTTTGACATGTGCAAAGAAGGCCTACTGACGCTCCGGTTCGAAGATGTGACTACGGGATAGAGGTTCAGGGCCGAAGGGGTAGAGGAAGACCTAGGAAAACTTTGGAAGAGACCCTAGGAAAAGACTTAGAGTACTTGGATCTAACGGAGGACATGACACAAAACCGAGCGCAATGGCGTTCTAGGATTCATATAGCCGACCCCACTTAGTGGGAAAAGGCTTTGTTGTTGTTGTTGTGAGGAGGACCGTAGAACCATGAAACATGAGTGATAGTTTCTTCAATAGAATACTGCAAAATGGAATCTATAAAAAAAATAGAGGCAAACATGATTTGAATGGAGACCCCGACCTTCCATCAGCAGGTACAAAATATATATTATTATACCCAAGCGAACGAGTAGTACGCTCTCTACTAGCATCCTTACACTTCGTTTCAGAAAGAAAAAAAACTGAGGGCTTATTTAACCGTAATTGCTTCCGTAGAGCATCCACTGTGAAGTCTTGCCCAAGTCATGCCCAATCCCTTGATAGTTCCAAGCAAGGTAGATCATATCTTCCTTGTGGCTGTATTAGGGATCATATCTTCCTTGTGGCTGTATTGGGCCAGCCACCACCACCCAGTTCAACAAAAAGACTCTCTAACTTCATTGCAGCTTTCCTCTTGTTAAGAGCTGGGGAGATAGATCACAATGCCACCGAGTCCATATTAGAGGAATCATTTCCTGATTGAACAGCCCTAGCACAAGACATGCGAGAAACCCAAGGCCACTCCTTCAAGCATCTACACCACCTCGGCTCTTAGTATTGTTGCCAACTTAGAGAATCACCGACGAGGAAAATGTATCAATATGATCATTGACAATTTCCTAGCAGAGAGGTGGCAACAACTTCTGTTTCTTTGCAATATTGTTCGGAATCACTATCTCAATAGGACACTTACGAATACTTCTTTGGGCTACTGGGTCAAGGAAGATGCCCCCACAAGTGCCACATTGTAGGTGTCGTGGGTTTGTAGAGAAAGTAAGTGAGGTTATGATAGGTGTGATGGAGGCAGGGTTGGAGATATGTGACATGGGGATGTGGTTTGAGCACTGGGTGTTGATCGTGAGGGTTAATTCCATAATGGATGTAATAGTGGCGAGGGCTCCATTTGAGAAACGTGGTGGGGGGCACAAATGGGAAATTTTTTATTAATAGGGCAAAAACAGAGACAGAAGAAAGAAAAGAAAGACGAAAAACACTAGCAGTTCAAAAGAAACTGCAAACAACGACAACACCAGCCGAGAAAACCCCACAAAAGGATCAACACAGAAGCTTTAAGGAGGGACATTCAATCCAAGAAGTCTCCACTCCATAAAAATATGCAAGTTATCCAGAGAAGACTTTAGGTCCAAGGAAATCAATTTCCTTCTAATAATATCTACGATTCATTTGAGGATCATCAGGAGGGCTTGGACTTATTTCTTTGTAAAGGTATAAAGGTGATTTCCACGCCATTGAGAAGAAGCTTATCCAATGAAGTCCTGGCAAGGACGCCTATGCCAAATATCCCCACACTTCCCCATCATGCTACTCCAAATTCTACAACTGCAAGGACAATCAGAAAACAAGTGTTCCACCGGTTCATTATCCAACAAGCACAGAACATCAGAAATTTGAGCATAGGACTGAAGTCTATCCTTAGTAGACATTTGACGTTAGTAGACAAGTCGAATGAGCAATATAACAACCATTACCACCAAGAAGCCATCTAACTCATTCGACTTGGCATCAATTTCGGGTTTCCAAGCGTATTGTTCCTTGGCATAAGATTGTTTGGTATGGTCAGAATATTCCTAGATTGGCCTTCATCAAAAGGGTTAATATCCAAATTCCGCTGACAATCATCCAAGGCATTCTTTGTAGTTAAAACATCATTACCATAGGAAGCCATATTCTTTAGCTCTTTCTTAATTAATTTCAATTTGTGGCACACTTGAAATTAAAGAGATCCCTGAATATGTGTATTCCATATAGAAGAACTTAAAAGGGAGAGTTTCTGACCTTTAAAGAGATCCCTGGCACATCTGCGGTTAAAAAATCCACACTACTGCTCGGAAAGAGAGACATCCAAGAATTATTAACCATTGCCAAATCTAACTTTCTATATGTTCAATCTTCAAGTCTGTCACTCCAAGTGAAAACAAAGGCCAGTACTTCTAAGGTCCTCCATTTCAATATAAAAAAGGCAGTCGTTAAAATCCTTCATAGCTGAAGTACTAGGAGAGGCTCCATCTATAATTTCCGGAAGATTTCTAATAATGTTAAAGTCTCCAAATATAATCGAAGGTGAGTTAGACGTAGCACTGGAAATAGAAACCAGATCAGCCTATAAACTCCTTCTCCTACCATCATTAGAAGTATAAATGAAGGTGGCAAAAAAATTCATCTTAAGATCGAGAGAGAAAATATTGCAATGACCGAATTGATCTGATTCAGCTAAGAAAGTTACTCTTAAAACATCAGGATTCCACCCAATCCAAATTCTTCCAGAATCAGCGCTAGAATAATTATTCATAGCCTCCCAATTCAAGAATACAACTCTCGAAATACCATGCCGATTATCCTTCTTAACTTTGGTTTCTACTATACATAACAGATCAAGCTTAGCAGCCGAGATAAAGTTTCTTACAGCAAGTTGTTTAGGACCTTTGTTGAGGCCACGAATATTCCAAATGGAAAGCTTAAACATGATTATTATTAGGAGGAGAAAGTATGTGAATAGTAGGAGAATTGCCATTTCCAACTTTTCTATTCTTCTGCTTCCTCTTACCACTAGAGAGGCCATTTCCAATTGGCATGACATCAATATTTCTATTTTTTGCATGACATCAATATTTCTATTTTTTATCCTCTCTGGCATCTAGATTTATCAGGTGAAGCAGTATAAGTGAATTTAGGGTCTCAATCATCTTCAACCAAAGATAAGGCACCAAGAGACGTTGCCAAATTCTCAGATGAGGGAGAAGAGGGGTCTTCACTCACAATCAGAGTCTCTGAATAAAGACCCGTCTCTTCATCAATGTACATTTCAACTTTGAGAACACGAAGAGTGTTCACCAGCGAAGTTTGGTGGGGAAGCAAATAGAACACCATCCTACAGTTGGGAGGTTTAATTTCAGGGCTTGGAACCTTATCCACAGAGGAATTAGCAATAATTGGCTTGGAATTTACCTTGATATATTTCTGCATTGTGCCTTTAATTTTCAGGGGTTTATCATCATCCACAAGGGTAGAGCTCAATTATGTTTTCTGTTTTGGACACAAGGAATTAGAGTGACCAAAGACCTTGCACTTAGTGCATTGCTTAGGCGTCCATTGGTACTCAACTCTCACTTCCACCATCACACTATCATCTTCCGATTCTTTGTTTTTCATACAAAGATCGAAGGAGTCCACCAAGTCATCTGAAGCATTAATCTCAATGCATATCCTTGCATATGAAATCATTTTCTGTCATTGAGTGAAATAGTCGGTATATAGAGGACGTCCAATAGCACTAGCAATATAACTAAGGCCTCTTGCATTTCAGTACTCCTAAGGAGGGTTTTGTGGCTGCCACTATGACGGCTGCGCCAAATCTCCACTCTGGTCCTCATTTGCCTATTGTTCCTTGGAGTTTTTTAGGCAGCGATCTTGATGCTGCCACTGAGAAACCCTCTCCTTCCAAGCAATCGTTTGCTCAGTTTCTCAAACAACCTGTGGTTTCTTTATCTCAACTCCCCATTCCATGTGAAAAAGGTGGTTATGTATCAGTAAAGGTTTCTGAAGATGCTTTTTCCAAGGGCTTGGATTGTTGCAAACAATCTTTGATTGGTCGTGTGCTTTTTACCTAAGGGTTCTACACCAATTCAAATGGTTCTTAGAAATAAGCTTGAGACCATATGGGGTTTTAAGGCTTGGTGTTTAATCCCTTTGGGGAAAGGTTTTTTCTCTCTGTGTTTTGACCACGTCGAGGACATGAGACGAGTTTGGGGAGTTGGTACACTCAATCTTAATATTGGACTATTTAGAATTTCCCAATGGTCCCCAAATATCTCACCCTCCAAACAGAAGTCGACCCATGCGCAAGTTTGGATTCGTCTATATGATTTGGGATTGGAATATTGGGAACCTCAAACCTTAATGGAAATCGCTCGAGGAGTTGGAGTACCAATCCAATTGGACAGGGTGATAGCTTTTATGAATTTTGGTTTGTATGCTAGAATATTAGTGGATATTGAGCTTTCTAAAAAGCCTCCCACTTCACTTATGGTTGAACGTGATAGTGGAGAGGTTTTATTTGGGGAAATAACATATGAAAAACTTCCTGATTTTTGCTCTATTTGTGGAAATATTGGGCATCTGCCTGCTACTTGTCGTGGTTGAGATGGAAAGTGCAAGATCATGAATAGTGAAGCGTAATGAGAACAATTAGGATAACATTTGAGTTGAAATTGTTGTCCACAATCAACCGGAAGGTAAGGTTCGTGTTAATAATGTGTCCAACTCGAGTGTGAGAGGTTTGGATGATGGTGATGTTTCGCCTATACATGTTATGGATGATTTAGAAAATAATGGGACAACCTCTGCATACATTTCAGAAACTCCAGGTTCTCATGATCATGCGGTTAGTCAATTGGCTAAGGCTGGTTTGGTAAGTAAGAACTCCATCTCTAGTGCGAGAGGTTTGGATGATGTTTCTCCCTCACATTTTGTGGAAGGTTTAGTTGATGATAATGATAGAACTTGTGACCATGTTTTTGACACTCCGATGGATACTCCTCTTATAGGTATTCAGTTAAACTCTTCTCTTGTGCTCTTTGAGAGATGTAATGCTAATGACTCAGTTCAAGTTGTTTCTCAAGTTCAAGAGGCCAGTTCTCCTTCTTTATCTCCTCAAGTTCGCTCTGAAATTCAAAAGGTTAATGATTGGTACACTATGGTGGAAGAAGATGCTCTTCAAAATAATGTTGCAGGTGGAGAAAACAATGATTTAGATGGGGCAAATAATGTTTATGAGGATGACATGACTTTGGTTATCATACCTATGAGCGTGAGACTATTCAAACTCATGCTAGGGTTGCTGCTATGGCTCCCCATGATCCATGAAGACCATTTATTCGAATATTCAGGGCTCAACAAATCGCACCACTAGACAAGCTTTACGAAGCCTTGTCATAAAACATTCTCCTGATTTTCTTTGTTTGGCAGAACCTATGACTTCTACAATGAAAATTCGTCCATTTTTTTGGAAATCTATTGGTATGCATCTTCTTAGAGTAAATGATAAAGGTCAGAGATTGCCTAATATTTGGGTTTTTCACACTGTTTTAACTCCTACGGTTTTATCTACTTCAAGTCAACATATTACTATTCAATTTTAAGTAGCTGGCATTGCCCACTGTATTACTTTTGTTTATGCTTCTACAATAGTGGTGGAACGTCGACCACTTTGGCTTTCTATTGCTCAAGTTTGTGTCGGCTTTTCAGGTTCTTGGCGTGCATGAGAAAATGGGGGTATTTTGCCTCGTTAAATAGCATGTGAAGAGTTTCAAGCTATGGTGGATATGTGTGGTTTGGTTCCGATTGATGTTAAGGGCTCCCATTTCACTTGGACTAATGGACATAGCATATCATCTCATATTGAAATGTTATTAGATCGGTGCTTTTGTTCTACTGCATGGCTGGATGCCTGGCCTATCACCAATTAGTCCACGTTGGTTCGTCATTCTTTAGATCATAATCCTCTTCTAGTTACTTTTCAAAAGTTTGCAACGCAAGGTCATGTGGTTAGATCATCCTGATTTTATTAATTTTGTTAAAAATTCATGGCAGTCTATTCAAGTTTATGGTTGTCCTATGTTTATTCTTCAACAAAAGCTCAAGTTGCTAAAGCCTATTCTAAAACATTGGAATGCTGGTGTTTTTGGAAATGTCAATGTTGCCGTGGACAATGCTAGAGAGGCTTTAGAAAACATTCAGTTAGAAATCTCCACAGAGGCTTTTACTGATGAACGTCATGGGGCTGAATTACAAGCTCATTCTACTTTGTCTCATGCGCTGCTAGTTCAAGAAAAGTTTTGGCAGGATAAAACCGATCTAAATGGTTGCGAGATAGAGATCGTAATACGTTATTTTCATACTTTGGCAAAAATTCGCAAGACTCATAATTTTATTTCTTCTTTGCGTATTGATTCAGAATTGGTTGAGGATGTTGAGATTTTGCACAATTATGTGGTGGAACATTTTTTTAATGCTTTTCATGACGATGGTCTTGCTATCGACACATGTTTGGTTACTCATCTTATTCCTCCTTTGGTTACTACACCTAAAAATGATACTTTATTGGCTATTCCCACATTGGAGGAGATTAAATAAACTGTATTTCCTATGAATCCGAATAGTGCTCCAGGTCCATATGGTTTTGGTGGTTATTTTTTCCATGCTTGTTGGGATTTCGTTGGACTTGAGGTTTCTTTGGTTGTCTAGGATTTCTTTAAGACAGGTTATATTTTACCCAATTTGAATTCTAGTTTTGTGGCTCTAATTCCTAAAGTCCAAGAGGCAGATTCTATCTCTCAATTTCGGTCGATAGCCATGGCTAATTTTATATTCAAAGTCATTGCAAAGATTCTTGTTGATGCACAAAATCAGCGAGGACTTTGGTACAACAAAAAGTGTCAGGGTTGTGACCTTCGCTTGGTTGCTTCGATCACTAGGGAAGATAAGTACGTAAATGAATAGAGACGGAGAAGCAAACACAAGATGTACGTGGTTCACCCAGATTGGCTACGTCCACGGAGTAGAGGAGTTCTCATTGATTGTGAAGGGTTTACACAAATACATAGGTTCAAGCTCTCATTTTGTGAGTTCTAGTGAATAGTTTAGTACAAAATGACATTAGAGATTATTGTGGGAGAATGATCCCTATTTATAGAAGAGAGTTTCTAGTTTTGTTCGGACATTGACACGTGTCATGTTGTGATTAGCTTCTGATGGTGACACGTGTCACGCTGTGATTGGCTTTTGATGTCGACACGTGTCGCATTGTGATTGGCCTCCTGGTTGAAGGGAAGCTCTTCTGGGTCCTTGACGGTATAACGTTGACCGGTGCTCAGTAGTTTCGGGATAGGTCAAGTATGGTACAAACAGTGCTCCCCTAAGTTCCCGAGTGAGGGAAGCTCCTCGGTTGGGGACTTGCAAGATCCAAGCCACTGAGTAATCACGAAACTTCTAAGTACCGAAGTGTGGTATCATTTTCACGTGCCTTATCTGTCTCATATGTAGATGTGGCATCTTCTCTGGAAGCACTTTTCCTCCATCCGGGGGTGGTATCTTTAACCGATGGAGATGCACAAGGTAATGTATCAATTTCATTTGAAGCTTACTTGTAGTTTCGGGCTTGGTCAAGTGCGATACAAACCCTATAGTAGGAGTCCCCCAAGTCGCCGAGCTAGGAGATTTGTCGAAGGAGGTAACAGACAAGGTAAGCAATCAAACTTCCAAGCAAGCAACCTGGATCGGAGGTTCGACCTCGGCTTCCTATTGATTGTTCTCCTTCTCCTTGTGTCGTAAATAGCACCAAGGATAAGGAGAAGCAAATGGAGAATAGATGATATGAAATACTTTTGCTTTTGAAGAAGTAACTTTCCACAGGCTTATTCTTGAACTAGGCTAGAGGGTTTTCTAGTTCCCTCCAGAGTATAAGGCCGACTCAAGAATTTGAGGGTCAAAATAAGTCCATCAAATCTAGAGTACGTTTGACCTTGATGATATGGGATACTTTTGCTGTTGACAGAATAGTGAATGTGGTATGGGAAGGTGTCGTGCTGTAGTGATCTGTTTCAGCTCACCGTTGAACCTTCTACTTCAATCTTTTGCATGGCAGAAGTGGTGTGCAACCTTTGCATTTAAATGGTCCTTCAGAACATTCCTTCATAGTGACTTATCCACGCTTGGCAACTTCAGTGTAAAGAGCCAATATCTGATCAACTGTCATGAGGTATTTGCCGGTGGAATTCATGACCTTGACAGCAGTTGAGGATGAGTACTCGAGAGCAATGCTAAGTAAGCAACCAGGCAAAGGTCTCAGGCAGTCAGTTCCAGATTGAAGGTTTGATTTCAGGTTCCGACTGACTGCTCTCTTTCTCCTTGTCATGCAGGTGTGGACAAGGACAAAGACAAGGACAGGGAGAAAGCATGATATGAGATACTCTTGCTTTCGACCCTGATGATATGAGATACTCTTGTTCTTGGCGTGGCTTATTTGCTGAGGTATTATCGGGGGGAAATAAAGCTGAGTATTTCGAGAGGTTATGTTGAGGGTGCCTTCTCGAATGCGAGAAAGGGTTGAGCATTTTTGCAGGTTTGCCTGTTCGTGGAGGAGGGAGGTAGACGTATATAGGGATTTCCCAATAGTAAGTAGTAGTGTTATTCCTTTACCCTTCTTGGTCACAGTAATGTAGTGGGAGCTACCAGCTTCACGTGTTTTAACTTTGTCAGAGCACTTTGAAAAAGTGGTATGTGGTATCTGGAAAGCTGATGTTGCGTGTGAAGATTACAGACAAGCTTTATCTAAGGGAATCTGGCTCTCGAAGTTTTGAGAGCTGTGCCTCTTCGGTTTTTGAACAAGCAATCCCGTCGGGGATCTGGCTCTCAAGATTCGGAAAGCGATGCCGCTTCGGTTTTTGAGAAAGTAATTATGTTGGAAGTCTTTTCTCGAATGTGAGTAAAGGTTGGACGTTCTTGCCAACCTGTCTTGCCACGGAACACGGAGGTCGACACACATAGGGACTTTCCAGTTATCAAGCTGTGGTGCTGTTCCTTTACCCTTGTGGGTAATAGTAGGGTAGCTGGAACTTCAAAATTCTCGTGCCTAAACTTTGTCAGAGATCTTTGGCAAAGTTATATGTGGTACCCGAGGAGTTGATGGTGCGTGTGGAGAGTGGTGATTGAACAGTAAGATTCACGTGCTTTCTACTTCACCAGAAATCTTCGACAGATTGCCCGTAATTTTCGCAAAGCTGAGTGTGCATGTGACAGGTGCTGACGAGGCTGAAAAAGCAGGTGCATCTTCGATTTCTGAGATCGGCCCTCGTGGTCTCTGAGCAGCTCAGCTTTTGAAAAGCAAACGCCTCTTCGATTTTTGAAGCTCCGTCGAGTGCAGATTTTTATAGAGGCTGGCATTAAGTTCCACAACACACTTGAATCTCCACCAGTAGAAGCTCCCTTCTTGCACTTCTAAGATCTTGATTTGTCTGACCCCTTCCCTCTTCAACACCTTTAAAAATGTCTGGCCCCTCCAACCGTCGTTTTGAATTGAACCTTGGAGAAGAGACAGCCATGCCTTCTCCAGACAACATATGGCGCCCATCCTTCATATCCCCTACTGGTCCTCTTACCGTTGGGGATTTTATGATGAAGAATGATATGACCGCTGCGGTGGTGGCCAGGAACCTTCTCACTCCCAAAAATAACAGACTACTTTCCAAACGGTCTGATTAGTTGGTTGTTAAGGATTCTCTGGCTCTTAGTGTTCAGTGTGCAGGTTCTGTGTCTAATATGGCCTAACGCCTATTTGCTAGAACCCGCCAAGTTGAATCATTGGTTGCTAAAGTGATGAGTCTCAAACAGGAGATTAGAGGGCTCAAGCATGAGAATAAACAGTTGCACCGGCTCGCACATGACTATGCTACAAACATGAAGAGGAAGCTTGACCAGATGAAGGAATCTAATGGTCAGGTTTTACTTGATCATCAGCAGTTTGTGGGTTTGTTCCAAAGGCATTTATTGCCGTCGTCTTCTGGGGCTGTACCACGTAATGAAGCTCCAAATGATCAACCTCCGATGCCTCATCCTTCTGGGGTTCTGTTCAGTACTGAGGCTCCAGATAACCACCCTATGGTGCCTTCTCTTTCTGGGGCTCTACCGACTGCTGAGACTTCCCCTAAGCGACCTTTGTGAAGACTCCCTCTTGTTTGTTTATTTTGACTCATGTATATGTACATATTTGTAGCTTATCGGAAATATTAATAAATAAGCTTTGCTTCATTTCAACGTATTATGTTAAATACACCAAAGCCTTCTTCAGAAAGTTCTCTGAATTTTTTCTTTTGTTGAAACTTGTATTGTTGAAGCTTTGTGAGTGAAGCATGTAGTTTGAGGTAGTGTTCCCTTAATTTCCCGAGTGAGGAAAACTTCTCGGTTGGAAGCTTGAAAAATCCAAGTCATTGAGTGGTTGTGAGACTTCTGAGTATCAAGGTGCAGTAGCGTATGGTGGGATAGCATATGGTGGGAGTCCCCCAAGTCTTCAGGCGAGGAGAGTTGCCGAATGAGGTGTCTTGCTTGTTACTAATTTGTCAAAGTAACGAAGCCTTGTTTTGATGTCACACCTTCATATATGCCTTATCTAAAAATATTTCCAACTTTTGTGTGTTTGATGCTGCATGCTGCTAACTAGACAAGATCAAGTGCAATTAGTAGCTTTTCTCTCTTTTTGATGAGCACCCTGTGTCCTACCCAGCTCCCTTTTCTGTGTTATTCTTCTTTTTCGTCTTTTCTTTGGTGTATGGGAGCTTGCCCTTGTTGCTGTTTACTTTTTTTTTTTGGGTGGAATTGCTTTTTGTTTCCACTAATCAGCCTGAGTCGCTGCAATATAACACCATTCTCTATAGCTCAGATCGCAAAGTTGTCTTCATGCAAGTTGTTCCTTATCTTGTGAACTACAACATATCCAAATTTGAGATCCATCGGAGTAGTACAACTCCAGACATTCAGGTATGATTAGTAACTGTTCATCAATTTTCTGTTACCCCGTCAGACTTGTTGTGAGCTTCGAAACTCCATTTTCTCTTGTTCAGCTCAACATACTTTCTTCATAGAAGTTGTTCCTCACCTTGTGAACTACAACATATCCAAATTTGAGATCCGTCAGAGTAGTACAACTCCAGATATTCAGGTATGATGAGTGACTGTTCATCATTTTTCTGTTAACCCGTCAGACTTATTGTGAGCTTCGAAACTTCATTTTCTCTTGTTCAGATCAACATACTTTCTTCATCAAAGTTGTTCCTCATCATCTCTTCCATAACATATAAACAATTCAAAACAAACTAACGGTTGAATATTTCCAGATCTTCGAAACACCGCAGCAGCTTTGAAGCTTGCAGAAATCTGACCGTCATGTTTGGAGCTTCAACACTCTAACTTCCGTCGCTCAAATAGAAACATTTCCTTCGTGAAAGTTGTTCATCTGCTCAAGAACTATAAGATGTCCAAAATTCAGCTCCACTGAGGAAGAGCAAGAGTTGCAGAAATTTGATAGATGGAAAGAGGCGGAAGAGGGAGAGGGAGAAAAAGGCTGCTTAGGTTGGATTTTATATAATTGTATGTCTGTTTATGATAGGGATATTGCGGATGTAAAACAAAAAATGTTTGTGTTTACTCATGTGTTGTTGTACAAGTTCAAGAGAATCTTGGTTTTGTGAACAAAATTTGTTTATTTGCCACAAGGTTTTGTGTTTGGAAAATAGTTTAATAGGTAAGGTTTATTGACTATAGATTGTTGTTTGGGTATATAGCGTGACTAGTTGAAGCTATTTTTAAGACACAAAACTTGAATTAGCTTCGCACTATCTTGATGAAGAGTGTGTGAAGCTTTTATATGTTTTATGTTTTGGTGTTGAAATTTTGTATTGTAGGTAAAGCTTTGGGATTGAAGCTTGATAGGTGAAGCTTTGGTGTTGAAGCTTTATAGGTGAAGCTTTGGTGTTGAAGGGTTGAAGCTTTATAGGTGAAGCTTTTGGTGTTAAAGCTTGATAGGTGAAGCTTTGGGGTTTAAGCTTTATAGGTGAAGCTTCGGTGTTGAAGGGTTGAAGCTTTATAGGTGAAGCTTTTGTTGGCACCATACATTGATTTTGCTTCACACTATCTTGATGAAGATAGTGCGAAGCTTTTGAGATAGATATTTGTCCTCCATTGATGAAGCTTTTGTTGGCACCATAAATTGATTTTGCTTCATACTATCTTGATGAAGATAGTGCAAAGCTTTTGAGATTGATATTTGTCCTCCATTGATGAAGCTTTTGTTGGCACCATAAATTGATTTTGCTTCACACTATCTTGATGAAGATAGTGCGAAGCTTTTGAGATAGATAGTTGTCCTCCATTGATGAAGCTTTTGTTGGCACCATAAATTGGTTGTGCTTCGCACTATCTTGATGAAGATAGTGCGAAGTTTTTTGAGATTGGTAGTTGAATCCCATTGATGAAGCTGCTGTGTTCCCCCTTCCCTTTTTTTTTTTTTTTTTTTTTTGAAGGGGGGAACTAAACTATTTGAAATTGGAAACTCCCTAGGGTTAGAAGTTTGAAGATTTTCCATGTGGGGCTTTCTCATGGTTTGAATTTGAATTTTGAATGTCAATAGCCATGTTGAACTATATATAAGAATGATAAGTTTCCATTCTTTACCTTACCTTCATTTGCTCATCTTGTAGTGGTTTTTGAAGACAGAGTGTTCTTTACTTGAGAGGGATTCTGGCATTGCTTTGCTGCACCATCTTCAGGTTGGTAGTCTTCTCCACTAGATCGGATGTTTTCATTCTTGTTGAATTGTTTGAGTGTTCATGTATTTTGTTAAGAACATAATGAACTGGGTTGAGCTTTTCTTCATGCCCTATGAGCTTCCTTATGTTTTGATCCTTCATGTAGTGATAGAGTTTGTTGTAGATGTCGAGGTCTGGAAGTCTTAGTGATGAGGGCTCCCCTAGCTCTAGCTCTAGGTTTGAGCCTGCAATGTCAGGGTCTTCATGGCCTTTGTTAGAGTCTGGTATGAAAGGAATGTTGGATGATCCTTACAATTGTCAAACCTTAGCCAATATTGGTTCTTCCTCCATGCTAGTGGGTGAGGGGGTTATTTGTGACGCCATACCCATATTTCGTTATGATCCTCACAATTGTCAAACCTTAGCAAATATTGGTTCTTCCTCCATGCTAGTGGGTGAGGGGGTTGTTTGTGACGCCATACCCATATTTCGCTCTGAGTTCACAGCAGACCATTTAGAAAATAACTTGTTAGATAGCGTAAAGCAGCTTGAGGCCCTAAGACGATCATTTAGTATCCCCCGTAGTGTAGGAATACGTTTGGTGCGTTGTGAAGAATTGCCTTCTGAGCCGCCCAAGGGTCATGTTATGTTCTATACCCTTGATTGGGTTTTATATTATCTAGATGGAGTGTGGATTAGGTGAGCCTTCCTTCCATCAGTGGCGCTACTGTTATAAGATGCGCCCAGTGAAAGCATGTACTGGTCCGAATGTGCATGTTGGAGCAAGAGAGAGCGTGTTGTCTTTGGTAAGAGAAAGGCGTACTGCACATGATATAAACGTTGGTGTTTTCTTTATAATGATTGGGAGCATGCTAAGGGTGTCACGCCTGAGCGACGTGTTCCTACTCACTTCCAGACTGTAGGTTGTAATGTATCCATTTTCTCATTATTTGCTATTGTTGTGATTTTCTCTTGCGTCTAAGATTTTTCTTCATGCAGTGACACGAGGCACCATCAAACTCTCCAGACAGGAGCTAGCTGATGTAGAGAAAGTGCTGAGGGTGCCCAAAAAAGATAGACACTTGGGTAAGCTACGACCCTTGTTTCGAAAGTACGGTTTCAAGCCCTTAGTTTCCGAGTGCCAGAGAGGAGCGAGTAAGTTGTATCCTTCACTTGATCTTTGTTCTTCCCTCCTTTGTTTTTTTTTTTTATAGATATATAATGTGGTATTCCTTACTTTGATGTTCCTTGTTCAGTGGAGAAGGTGGGCAAGAAAGTGGAGACTAGCACCAAGAAAAGGAGAGTGCCCATGTTAGTTCCTTCAGAAGACATCTTGTTTCACAAGGAAGCTCGCAAGCACCGAGTGAGACCAATCATTAAAACTAAGTCTTGAGAAGAAGTCCTCAAGGTTGCTGCCTCGAAGAAAGCTGAAGCTGAGGCCATTGGATGTTCTGCTGCCATAGTTGCTGGGGAAGATAGGCGATTGCTGCCTCCTCTTCCTACTATCAATCCTATCTTTCCTCCAGTTAGAGAGCACATTGGGCAGAAATGTGCTCCTAGTTCTAGCAGCAAGGGTAAAGATAAGGAAGAGGTTGGCAGTGTCCCTTGGAAGGATTTGAAGGTTGCCATGCGGCCAAAGGACTTTGGGTATATCAACAATTGCCTGGCAGGGCGTCGATTCACTTTCGATGAGCTCGGAGAGCCCTTAGCTAAAGATGAATCGGATTGCAACCGAATGTTAAAACTGTCTTCATATGTGAGTGTTACTTGTTTTCTCCTCTTTATTAGCATTATTTTGGTAGTGATGATCGTCTTGTTATGCAGGTCATGGCTGAGTATCACGACAGACTGCGAGAGGTTGAGCGGTGCAAGGTGAAATTGAAAGAGAATAAGCATCTTGTGAATGATGCTAGGAAGACGAGCAAAGCTTTAGCTGAGGCCATCCAAGTCAAGGATCAACATTTTGAGAGTTTGAAGAGGTGGAATGGTGAGAACTTGAGACTCAAGGTACAGTTGGAGGTGACTAAGAAACAGTTGGAGACAATTATGCCCGAGGTTTCCAAGGTTAAAGAGGAGTTGGATAATGCCTTGGTTGAGGTTTCTGAGCTAAAGAGTAGTATCCCGGCTGAAAAGGAAGCTGCTGTGAATGAGTTCTTGGGTTCCCAGGCCTTTCTCCATGTCCTTAGACCTCGCTGTACCTGGGAAGTTCACTTTGAAAAAAGGAAGTGAATGGCTGTCCTTGATCGTTATGATGATGGAAGCGTTCTTCGAAAATACCGTGAAGAAATAGATGAGCATCTTTGAAAAGGTGAAACCTTCGACCTTGCAGTTTATTCTAGCAGTGCAGATGAGTCTGGCGATGAGGCTAGTGCTGATGAGCAGAGTCATCAGGGTGATGATGAGTTTGGAGATGCAGAAAATGGCGGTAGGACTCAGAGTGATATGATCAGGGGTTCAACCTCAGATGAGGATGACTAGAAGTGCTTTCACTTTCTGCATGTACTCTACCTGCACTAGTTTGTTGTTTGTATGGCATGTGCCATATTATAAGCTTGAGAGTTTTTTTTTTTGTTTTGCGTGTTTATGAGTGTTTGCATTATCAAGCAAGTGTTTGTATTATCAAGCTTCAAGTGTTTGCATTATCAAGCTTCAAGTGTTTGCCCTATCATTGATGAATGTTTGGCTATGTTTGCATAGATCCTTTGTATAGTCTTGTTGACACATACTTAGATTTTATTTTGTATTGGAAACATGTGCATTGAAGCTTCAACACTTAAGTGTTTCATTGCTCAGAATGTAAAAGAGTTTAGGGCCGAGTTGGCTAAATCACCTCTTTATTGAATTCATACCAAATGGTTTTTGTTACATAGGATGGCGAATGGCTGTAGCTTAACACTTGTACAATGTGAGTCTATTTGTAATAGTACTTCAAGTGGTCAGCATTCCATGGATGGCCAAGGGTCTTGTCGTCGGAGCTTCTGAGCTTATAAGAGCCAGGGCGGCTGATGCCGACGACCTCGAATGGTCCGTCCCAGTTAGGACTGAGTGTTCCTTCACTCGGGACTCTATCACAGAGTAATCTTTTCTTCAGTACCCAGTCTCCCACTTTGAAAGAGCGAGGTTTGACCCTTGAGTCGTAGTAGTTGGAGATGCGCTGCTTGTAGGCGACATTCCTCAGGTAAGCCTGATTTCTGTGTTCCTAGACTAGATCTAGGTTAAGGGTGAGTTGTTTATCGTTCTCACTCTGCATGTAGTTTTGGATTCGGTATGTTGCTTGCTCAAGCTCAACCGGGACAACTGCTTCTGTACCAAAAGCAAGTGAGAATGGAGTTTCTCCTATGGAAGTCCGATATGAAGTGCGGTATGACCAAAGAACTTGGGGTACGAATTCTAGCCAACAACCTTTAGCTTTGTCCAAGCTAGTTTTCAGAGTGCGCTTGATTATTTTGTTAACGGCCTCGACTTGTCCATTAGACTAGGGATGGGCTGGAGAGGCAAAACATAAGTTGATGTTGAACTTAGAGCAGAACATCTTGAACTTCTTGTTGTCGAACTGCTGCCATTGTCCGTGACTATCGCATTGGGAATGCCGAATCTGCAGAGGATGTTCTTCCATACGAAGTCTTCTATTTTTCCCTCAGTAATGGTTGCCAAGGGTTCTACTTCAGCCTACTTTGTGAAGTAGGCAACTACAACGATTGCATAGCGGACCTTGCCCTTCCCTGCAGGCATTGGGCTGATCAAATCAAGTCCCCATTGGGCGAAGGGCCAAGGGCTGATCATAGAAGTGAGCGGCTCGGGAGGGGAGTGAAGGATAGTTGCGTAGCGTTGACACTTATCACATGAGCGAGATATTCTGATGGCATCTTGGTGGAGTGTTGGCCAATAGTATCCTTGGTGAAAAGTCTTGTGTGCTAGGTATCGAGACCCAACATGATCTCTGCAGACTCCTTCATGTATTTCTCGAAAGACAATTTCCGCCTCCGCAGGTGTAAGGCATCTTAGGCATGGCAGGGTAAAACCGCGCTTGTAGAGTTGGCCATTAATGATCAGGTAGCGGGCAGACTTGTATCAAGTCTGCTTAGCTTGGACTTTGTCATTTGGGAGGGTGCCATGGGCAAGGAATTTATAAATTAGGGTGATCCAACTATCTCCTTGTTGTAAATTGCACACCTCCGCGACCATGGTGCTTGGTGCTGCCAACAATTCGACATGAATTTTTCTCCTAATCTTGTCTTCCACTGCCGAGGCGAGGCGAGCCAAAGCGTCTGCATGACTGTTTGCCGCTCGAGGAACTTGGGTGATTTGGTAGTGGAAGTGCTTGAGCAAAAGTCGTGTTTGCGCAAGATATGCTGCCATAAAGCTATCCTTAGCATCAAAGTTGTTCGTGACTTGGTTGACCACTAATTAGGAGTCACTGAAGATATCAATTTGTTTAACCCCAAGGTGTTTGGCCAAACGTAAGCCTGCTAGAAGGGCTTCGTATTCGGCCTCGTTGTTCGATGCCTTGAATTTGAAACGAATAGCGTATTCTATCGCCACTTTGTCGGGGGTAGTGAGGACTAATCCTGCTCCGCAGTCCTGTTGGTTGGATGAGCCATCAACATACAGACTCCATGCTGGGGTTGTTGATTCTATCTTCTAAGCTTCCGATGGTAATGAAGCTACTGCTTCAGGTGTAGAAGCAATGTCAACAGGATATGTGAAGTCGGCGATGAAATCTGCTACTGCTTGCCCCTTTTCGGCTGGTTTTGGTTGGTAGGAGATGTCAAACTCACCCAATGTTATCGCCCATTTGATCATTCACCCAGACGTGTCAAGACTCTGGAGTATCTGTCGAAGAGGGTGATTGGTAAGCACGATGATGGCGTGTGCTTGGAAATAAGGGCGAAGTTTTTTAGCATACATGACCAATGCTAGAGCTAATTTCTCAACGTTGGAGTATCGTGTCTCCGCATCTTGTAGGGCCTTGCTAGCGTAGTAGACGGGCCGTTCAACACCACTGTCATTTCGAATAAGAACAGAACTGACTGTTGAAGCCGAAACCGATAGATAGATAATGAGAGTGTCACCAACTTCTGGTTTGGAGAGCAGAGGGGCTTTACTCATGTACTCTTTGAGGTTCCTGAATGCCTTGGTACATTCCTCCGTCCATGTAATGTACTTCTTATTTCCCTTGAGTGCTTTGAAGAAAGGAGCACATCTGTCTGTGGCCTTAGAGATGAATCTGGTTAAGGCTGCCACCTTGCCAGTAAGACTTTGGATGTCTTTTGAAGTTACTGGCTCTTTCATGTCGAGGATTGCTTTGATCTTTTCGGGGTTAGCTTCAATGCCTCGTTGGCTAATCATGAAGCCTAAGAATTTGCCAGAGCCCACGCAGAAGGCACATTTGTTGGGGTTCAACCTCATTCGATACCTCTTTAGAATGGTGAAAGTTTCAGATAGGTTGGTGATGTGTTGGTCAGCATGTTTGCTCTTGACTAGCATATCATTAACGTAAACTTCCATGCTCTTCCCAATCTGTTCGGCGAACATTGAATTGACCAGTCTCTGATAAGTTGCTCCTGCATTCTTTAGTCCGAAAGGTATGACTTTGTAGCAATATAGTCCCCTGTCAGTAGTGAAGGTTGTGTGTTCTTGGTCTGAGGGGTTCATGAGGATTTGGTTGTATCCTGAATAAGCGTCCATGAAGCTCAAGAGCTCACACCCTGCCGTAGAGTCTATAAGTCTATCAATGAGAGGAAGGGGGAAACTATCCTTCGGGCATCCTTTGTTTAGGTCGGTGTAGTCGACACACATTCTCCACAAGACCTTTTGAAGCAGGAGACTTTCCTTGGTCGGATTTTTCTTAACAAGGACAACATTTGCTACCCATGTTGGGTAATTGACTTCACGGACGAAGCCTATGTCCTTGAGTTTTTCAACTCCTGCTTTCATCGCCTCGTATCGTTCAACATCATAAGATCTTTGCTTCTGTTTTACTGGTTTAGTCTTGGGATCAATACTCAAGTGGTGGCAGATGATATCGGGAGAGATGCCCGGCATATCTTTATATAACCAAGCGAAGACCTCGACGTTCTCTTGCAAAAATGAGATCAGCGACAACCGAAGGGGTGGTGACAAAGTGGTGCCAATCTTGACCATGCGATCTGGATGGTCTTTGGAGATAGAGACATTCTCTAACTCTTCAGCGGGTTGTGCTTGCTGGGTGAAAGAGTCATCTCGAGGGTCATCGGGTTGACTGTTGCCATCATGAAGATCCGAGTTGGCTTCATCTGGACTGGTCTTTACTACTTGGTTATGTATAGAGATGGTCTCCTTGGGGACAGGCAGGTGTTGCTGCTTAACTGAAGTGTTGTAACATGATCGAGCACTAAGTTGATCTCCCCTGATGTATCCATTGCCGAAAGGGGTTGGAAACTTGATCAACAACATATGTGTGGATACCATGGCCTTGAGATCATTGATGCATGTGCGCCCAAAGATGACATTGTATGCCGTCGGGCAATTGACCACTAGGAAGTTAGTGGTAATAGTGGCTGTGTAGGGGCCTGTACTAATGGTGAGGGGTAAGTGTATACTCCTTAAAGGTTGCACGATATCGCCAGAGAAGCTTATCATAGGAGAAATCGAGCGATCGAGTAAGTGTTCAGCTACATTAAGTGCCTTGAAAGCTTCAGCAAACATGATATTGACCGAAGCACCTATGTCTATCAGGATTCGTTTCACATCAAAATTTGCTATATGAGCCTCCACGATCAGCGGGTCGTTGTGAGGGTAGATGATACCTCTTTCTTCCTCGGGGTAGAACCATATTGGATCCCAGTTAGGCTTTTGATACTTGCCTCCCCTTATGTCTTCCACGTGAAACACTTGATGGCCAGGTCTCAAAGTTCGTTCACTGTTTTTCATGGCCCTATTGGAAGATTCAGACATGGGTGTGCCGCCGCTTATGGAATATATCACATTCACCTGGCGTTGGTTACGGTTATCCCTTGGAGGGTGAAGGAGGAACTGATCAATTTTTCCTTCACGTGTCGAAGCTTCAATATGATCACGGAGGATGATGCACTTCTCGCCATCATGGCCATTATACTCGTGGTAGCAACAAAACATGCCCGTGTTTTTCGTGGACTTGTCATCTGGCTGTCTTGGCTTAGGCTTTGGTATCAGGTGAGCTATACTGGGGTAGATGGCCGCACATGTAGCGTTCAAAGGTGTGTATGTCTCATACCTCGGGGTAGGGCCTGTCTTGACAAGTGATTGGCCCACTGCGTTGACTGCCTGGGGACGGGCGTTATTGTGACGATATCCTGAGTTATCGCGATAGTGTCCCTTATTCTTTTTATTAAAATGAGATTGGTGAGGATGGAAATCTTTCCTTTTGCCCTGGGATTGATATGTCTGCTGACTTGGCGAAGCATTATATGAGGCAGGGGGGTGTGCTGCTACCGTTTGGAAGGTTGAGGTCTTCTCATTCAGTTGGATCTGGCCCCCACTCCCTACTTGCTGATAAGGGGTGACTGTAGGGGGTTTCCCTTGATATGTCCTTACCTCGGCAGAGGCATGGTTGTAAGCTTGTGCCATCACCTCAGAGTAAGTCTTTCAAGTGTTAGCGTTGATCATGTACTTGAAGAAACAGTCACGTAAGCCTATCGTGAAGGCCTTGAGGGCGATCTTGTCATCTGCCTCAGCGCAGTGAGAATACTCATGGCTGAAGCGGCCAACATACTTTCATAATGACTCATCCGGCTTCTGGCGAATAGTGTACAAGTCATCTGCAGAATGCAAGCGATCGGTTTGGAAGATGTGTTGAGAGACAAACAGCTTCCTCAACTCTTCAAATGAGTCTACCGTCTCGGGTGGAAGACGGCAATACCAGTTTAAAGCTCCGCCAGAGAGGGTGGAGGGGAAAAGAAGGCACCGTTCTTCGTCGGTGTGTCTCCGGTATACCATGGTGGACTCAAAGAGGTTAAGGTGTTCAATTGGGTCTTCCTTTCCAGTATAGAGTTGTAAGCCAAGCTTCTGCTTTGTCTTTGCTTGGAGGGGAGTGTTGAGTATCCTTCTTGTAAGGGGGCCAGGCCTGGGTTGGTTCCAGTCAGGTATCTCGGCTTGACGTTCAGCCTTCAACTTGTTTACTTCCTCCAGGAGCTGTAGGACAAGGGGGTCCTGAGTGGAGTCGTGCACCATTGAAGTTTTCTTCCGTAAGTCCCCATCGCCTCTTGTAAGTAGGAAAGTTTGATCAAGATAGCGTGATTTTTCCTTGGACTCGCCACACTGACTCCTAGAGTGAGTATGTCGGAATATTTCCGAGTCCCATGTACCTTCATGTTCTTCTGGGACTTGTTGCCCATTCCCTAGATTGGCTGCTGGCCTGGGTCGTGGAAGAGGACCGAGTCTTTCAGAAACTCTTGGGTCATTGATCTTCGACCTTATGTGGATTAGATTTTCTCGACGTTGCTTTAGGAAGTCTCGACAATCGCGATAGACGGCTTTTAATCCTTCTATTCCCTTTGTGAAGAGGTGTTTTCCTCTACTTTATCTGCTTCGGGTTGAAGCAGCTGGGTTGAGAGAAGTCTCATGTTGATTATCACATTGATGTGTAGCTCGATCCCTATCAGGGATGTCCATGTGGGATATCGGTGACCCTCCGTGTTGGGGGGCATTCAGATGATTGTTGACCTCAACAGGGGCGACGAGCTTGTGTGTTTGAGCATGCCTAGCCTCGTGAAGCATCTCGAAAAGTTTTTCATATTGTTCCTGGAGGACCTCATTCTTCATCGCTATCTTGTTGTTCTGAACCTCTAGCTCATCGACTTTAGCTTGAAGAGTAACTCTATTTCCCTCCTGCTTTCGTTGCTTCATACTAGGTCCAAGGGAGGTGTCATTCTGTGTGCTATGGCTTCTTTCGCTCCCCATGTCGGAGAGAGATGCTTGGCCAAAAGAGAGTGTAAGAGCGGTGGAAACCAGCTTGACAAAGCTGAAGAAAGTGGGAATAAGTGTCATTTCCCACAGACGGTGCCAAATGTTGATGCACAAAATCAGCGAGGACTTTGGTACAACAGAAAGTGTCAGGGTTGTGACCTTCGCTTGGTTGCTTCGATCACTAGTGAAGATAAGTACGTAAATGAATAGAAACGGAGAAGCAAACACAAGATGTTCGTGGTTCACCCAGATTGGCTACGTCCACGGAGTAGAGGAGTTCTCATTGATTGTGAAGGGTTTACACAAATACATAGGTTCAAGCTCTCCTTTTGTGAGTTCTAGTGAATAGTTTAGTACAAAATGACATTAGAGATTATTGTGGGAGAATGATCCCTATTTATAGAAAATGACATTAACACGTGTCGTGTTGTGATTGGCTTCTGATGTTGACACGTATCACCCTGTGATTGGCTTTTGATGTCGACACGTGTTGCATTGTGATTGGCCTCCTAGTTGAAGGGAAGCTCTTCTGGGTCCTTGACGGTATAACGTTGACCGGTGCTCAGTAGTTTCGGGATTGGTCAAGTATGGTACAAACAATTCTTGTAGATAGGCTTGCTCTTGTGGCTACTTGAATTATTTTGCCGAATCAATACGCATTTCTTAAGGGCATGCATATTTCAGATTGCATTTTGTTGGCCTCAGAGTGTGTTAATTTATTGGACAATAAGTGTTTTGGGGGTAATGTCATTATTAAGTTTGATATTGCTAAAGCTTTTAATACTCTCAATTGGGACTCTTTAGATCGGCTGCTTAGAGCTTTTGGTTTCCATGACACTTTTGTTCAATGGGTTCGTGTAATCCTTTCCTCCGCCCGGCTATCTATATTATTCAATGGTTCACCTGTTGGATTTTTCAAATGTAATAGGGGTGTTCGTCAGGGGGATCCTCTATCCCCTATCTTTTTTTGTCTTGCTGAAGAGGTTTTTAGTCGAGGTCTAGTGGATCTTGTAAATTCTAGAAAGGTTAAACCCATTTCTTCCCCTCGGGGAGTGACCGCTCCTTCTCATATTCTCTATGCGGATGACATAATGGTTTTTTGTAGAGGTGACAAGCGCAGCCTTTTGAACCTTATGCATTTTATTGAAGAATATGGTGTGAATTATGTGCGTCGTTTGCGTATTTTATCCTGGCTCAATGTCTCTGAAGGTAAGCTTCCATTTACTTATTTGGGGGCTCCTATTTTTAAAGGCAAACCTAAGAGGGCATATTTTCAAGCGTTAGCAAATAGAATACGTTCTTGTCGTTCTCAATCGCAAGGTCACTCTCTCTCAATGGCTGGTCGAGTTACTTTGGTCAAATCAGTTGTGGTAAGCATGTTGTCTCATACTTTCTCGATTTATTTTTGGCCACCTATGGTATTAAATCAGGTTCGTAGTTGGACTCGAAATTTCATTTGGATGAGATGTGCTGATTCTTATGGATTTTCTTTTGTGGCATGGAAAAAATGTTATGTTCCTTTAAATGAAGGAGGTCTTGGCATTCATAATTTTTAAGCTTTAAATAGGGCATTTTTATTGAAAAAGTTTTGGGATATTTTGGTTACATCATTTATGGCTTCACGGTTTTTTCAAGGTCGGTTTTTTAATTGTCTTGGACAGCCGTTTTCTACATACAAAAGTGTGATAGAAGCATATTTATGCGACTTAGTTAGCTTGTTTTCTTGCATTTATGTTATTAGTTCATAGTTATTTTAGTATTGTAAACTATTTTCGTGTGTTTGTAGGTCCAAATGGCTAAAGTGGCAAGAAAGTGCATTTTGGAGCCTTTTAGAGCAGTTTTGGGCTTGGAATGGATAACACATGCATGGAGCAAGATGGATGGACTAATTTGAAGACCAAAAGAGGCTAGGATTATGTTGAAGTTATGAAGAAATTAATTCAAGAAAAGGAAGTAAAGGATGCAAACAAGAAAAAAGGAATGTTAGCCAAAGTTACCTTATTTGGTCCTAACCTTTCCTAATCCTTCACCACCTAATTTCCAGCTGCAAGGAGGATCTCTAATTATTTTAGGGCACTTAAATAAATGTTTTAGAAGACCTAATCCCAGTAAAAGAAGGTGCCGCACCAAATTTGCAAGGGATCCTTCCTTGCCGTGCAAGGGAGCACATTCCCTTTCCTATTTTCCTTGCCATAGAGCACATTCCCTTTTCCCCCTTTTTGCCACATATCCCTTTCCCTTTCCCCTTTGATTTTGAATTTAATTACCTTTTTCCTTGAGGATTTGGTGTACAAATCCTTCTCCAAATTTAATTAAGCCATGCCTTTCCCATCCCTATAAATTTAAGCCCTTGCCGCACCATTCTAGACATCCATCAACACATCCCATTCTAAATTCACATCCTTTCATACAATACACCATCCAAACCTTCACCAACACCTTGTGCCGCAGCCAAGAAGAACAAGGAGGACCCTTGGACGTGCTTGCCATTCAAAGTTGGATTGCTGGAACATTCTTAGGTGCAATCCATCTTTTTGTTTTCAATGTTTAAGTTTAATTATCTTTGTTTTTTGAACATGAGGAGCTAAACTCATTTTAGCTAGGGGAAAATTCAAAGCCATGAACATATTTGCAATATGAATTGATTACTTCCAGTTGTGATTATATAAATCGTGAATACAATTTACTTAACTGTTTGATTCAGAACTTATTCTTGTTTGTGGATTAAGGATGCATACTTAGTTTGCATGCATGAATTTGATGCTAGAATATAAGGGAGTTTCACCTAATAGTTATGAACTTATATTCATAAGTAGTGGAGGTTGCTAGTCACAATCTTGTTAAGTAGATTCCTGGTAGGAGTATCATGCTCATCATAGTTACGAATGCTTTGTCGATGCTTATGATTTTCATAAAGCTTAATGTCTTCGATTGTATCTCTATTATGCTTCATGTAGGGGACTATTGAAGAATAATTTGGTTGCCGATGCGTTGTCCATCCAATTCAATGACTTAAGGAAAATCTGAAGGTTAATTAGTGTTGTTCATGGTTAATCTGGGCCGTTAAGGTTCATGGTTTATTGGAAAAGCAACTGGAAATCGATTTGTGTGCAAGTGTGTCATATGTGGAGAATGACCCTCTAGCTAGCCAATCACCCATACTTTTCCCCCAAATTCATGCTAAACTTGTCTAAGTCTTTAATTTACTTGTCTTTACTTTAAATTCGTCAAAAACCCAATTGCCTTTACTTTACTGTGTCAAATTAGTTAGAATCTGTCCAATTTGTGTTTTAAAGTGTTTTTAAGTGTTTTGAGTCAACTTAAAATCAATTTTCATCCAAATCACCTTCTATTGTCTATTTTGAGTCTATTTGATAGTATTGTGTTGTTCTGAGTCTTTTTAGTTTGTTTTGAGTTTTTTTAGTCTAGTTAAGTGTTTTCAGCCTAGTTTTATGTTTTTAAGGCAGTTTTAAGTAGATTAGCAATCCCTCTTAATCCCCGGCCTAGAACGATCCCTACTTACATCTTTACTACAATTGTCAATAAGAGGGTTTAATTTGAGTGCTAGTTTTTATCACATCAGAGTGTAAACACAAATTTTCCTGCGATGAATAAGACAAGAACATGTATACAAAATAATATTTTGTATTAATAATTTGGGGTTACAATCTCTTTATAGTTTGATCCTCTGATTCGATCTCTGTAAGATGTAGATTTGTGGATATTTTGTTGATCCAAGGGTCGTCGAGGCGTGATCTTGGATGAACGGTTGGAAGTTTCTTCAAAGGCCTTAGGGGCTTAATCTTGAAGGTTGAGGGAAGTTTCTTCAAAGGGGCATTTGGGGCTTGATCTTGAAGGTTGATGGATGAATGGATCTTTAAGGGCTTTTGGGCTTGATCTTGAAGAATGGGAACGAACGGATTTTCAAGGGCTTTTGGGCTTGATCTTGAAGAGTGGATGTGTAGATTTGTTGATGTTGTTGATCCAAATGGCCGCTGAGGCTTGATCTTAGGATGAACGGATGATGAACGATGAACACTTTCTTCAAGGGCTGTCGGAGCTTGATCTTGAAATGGTGGAAGTTCTTTAAAGGTCGTTGGGGCTTGATCTTGAAAGAGAATTTGACGAAGAACGAAGAAAGCTTTCTTGATCTTTGGGGATTTGCTTGGGAGCTTCACATGGTAGATGATCTTTGGCTTTGGTAGTGGATGAATCGACACTTATTTTGTTGCGCTTGTTGACTTTCCACAGCTTTGATCTTGAACTGGGTAGGAGGATTTTCTGGTTTCCTCCAATTGTTGACTTTCCACAGGCTTATTCTTGAACTGGGTTGGGGGTTTCTTCTGCTAGACTTGCACCAAATGTCTGAATTTACTCATTTTATCTAGAGCTGAATTTGATTCAAGGGTGGTAGACACTGGAACTTTAATCGAACTCGTGATTTCTTCAAGGGCCATCGAGGTTTGATCTTGAATTTAAATGGGACCACGAGCGGTTTCATTTGGCAAGTGAGATTCGACTTTGTTGGAGATGAATCAGCACGTGCAGTTGTTGCATTTGTTGATTATCCACAAGCTTGATGTTTCGTTGTTATTCATCTTATCTGTTCTCTAGGCAAATGTGGATGAGTACTCGAGAGTGATGCTAGGTAAACAATCAGGGAAGGGACTCCAGGCAGTTGGTTCCTAACTGGAAGCTCGATTCCAAGTCTTGACTGATTGCTTTCCTTCTCATTGTCCTGCAGGTAAGAACAAGGACAAAGAAAAAGGGGAGGGACAAAGCATGATATAAGGTACTTTTGCTTTTGAACAAGTAACGGTGATTTGACGGCGAGGCTTTGCTCTTTGGAGACGGTACCATCGAAAGGTTGTTGAAGCTCTTGAGCTCTTCGATTAGAGCAACAATACTGGGCTTGGATTTAACTTAGACTCCTCCGTCTGGATTATGCAGTCCTGCAGGGAAGAGCGTCGTGCTTATAGTGATTTGTTCCAAATCATCGTGCCGCATTCTTTTCTGCTTGTTTCTTTTGCATAGCAGAAATGGTGGGCAACCTTTTGCATTTAAATGGTCCTCCAGAGCATCACTTCTCGGCAACTCATCCATGCTTGGCAGCAACAGTTGAAGACGAGCACTCGAGAGCAATGCTAGTTATGTAACTAGGCAAAGGTTCCGGGTAATCAATTCCATACCGAAAGTTTTATTTCGGGTTATGACTGATTACTTTCTTTCTCCTTGTCTTGCAGGGAAGAGCAAAGGCAAAGGAAAAGATAGGGGAAAAGCATGATATGAGATACTTTTGCTTTTCAAGAAGTAGCGAATGAATTAACACATGTATTTGTTGCGCTTGTCTCCACATGCTTCAATGCATCATTTTCACTTGCCTCATATGTTCTCTAGGCATCTAGTATCTTCTTTGGAAGTTCATCAACATTTGAAGATGAGTACTTAAGAGCAGTGCTAGGTAAGCAATCAAGGAAGGGGTTCCAGGCAATCGGTTCCAAATTGGAAGGTTGATTCCAAGTGTCGACTGATTGCTCTCTTGCTTTTGACAGGGAGAAAGCATGCTATGACATACTCTTATTTTCGACCCTGGTGATATGAGATACTTTTACTCTGGTGTGGCTTGGTTGAAGAGGTGTTTTCAGGGAGGAAGAAAACTGAATATGTTGAGAGGTTTGGTTGCAAATGTATTCTTAGAAAGGAAGAAGAGCTAGGCGTGTTGGATGTGTGCCTTGCCATGAAGGATGAAGGTCAACATATATAGGGATTTCCCAATAATAGGTAGTAGTGCAGAGTGGCCTTGTTACGCACGCTTGTCGGTGACAGCATTGTAGTTAGAATAGTCAACTTTACATGTTTTCAACTTTGTCAGAGATCTTTGACAAAGTTGCCCATGCCATCCAAAAAGCTGAGATTGCGTCTGAAAAGTGTTGACGGACTTTATGTAGGAACGGCTTTTGAAATTCGAAGAGTGGTTTCCCTTCAATTTTTGAACTGGTGGCTGTGTTGCCTCTCTTTTTATAGAGGTATCGATTGTATTCAAAATGCACACTTTGAAGATTGCCTGCCTGTGAAAATTGCCTTTGCTGTATTTCTGAGATTTTACTCTATCCAACCCTTTTCTCTCCTCATTGTTCGAAATTGCTTACCCATCTAACATTTGCTTAGATTTGAGTTTTCGGAGTGATACAGATGAGCCATGTCAGGATAATATATGGCGCCCGTCTTTCTTATCTTTTAATGGCCCTCTTATAGTTAGAGACTATGTGGTGAGGGATGCAAGAACGGCTACATTAGTAGCTAGGAACTTCCTCACTGCTAGAGATAATAGGCTACTTTCAAGGCGGTCCGATGAGTTGGTTGTTCAAGAGTCTTTGGCTCTCAATGTTCAGTGTGCGGGGCCTGTGTCCAATATAGGCCAACGCTTACTTGCTCGAGCTCGACAAGTTGAATCATTGACAGCTGAGGTGGAAAATTTTAAACAAGAGATCAGATAGCTCAAGCGTGAGAATAGAGATTTGCACATGATTGCAGATAATTATTCGACGAGCATGAAGAGGAAGCTTGATCAGCTGCAGGACTCCGAAGTCGGATTCAAAGTAACTATCAGAAGTTTGTGGCTATATTCCAGAGGAACTTTTTGCCTTCGCCATCTGTAGTTCGACTAAGTATTGAGGTGCCACATGGTCAATCTTTAGTGCCTCCTTCTTTTAGGGTTTTACCGGGCTTCACATGAGTGCTCCCTCTTTTTTTCTTTCTTTCCCTTTTTTATTTTTTTATTATTTTTTTAATTTTTAATTTTTTACTTTTTATATATTTCTAATTTCTCGGAGATATCAATAGACATGATTTATTTCGTTCAATGTATTGTGCTAAATATAAATAAAACATATATCTCACTAAGATGTATTACTTTCCTTTTATATATATACATATATATATATATATATATATAATTACTTTTTAGACAGTGCCTGTCGCACCATCCTCCCCCTACTTTCTACTTTTCAATTATTTTGTCGCCACCACCCCTTTTCTTTTTCCTTATTGACTTGCTAATAGTAGCATGCACTTGTGAGGGGCTTGGAGATGGCAAGACTGAGTTCCTCGGTGGACTTCCTCGCTGTACTGCATTCTCCGTGTGCGGACCATTTTCATTTGCTTCTCTGGAGACCATTATTTGCACAGTCACCACACCAATAGTTTTTTATATGATATATATATATATATGTGTACTTCTGTGTGTGTGCTGCATGGGATGAAGGACGGCCACCTGCAGTAGGAGAGGAGAAGCTTGCAGAGGGCATGGCAGCTTGGGCAATGAGGAATGCCACAACAGCTTAAGATAGTGCAGAGCAACAGAGGCAAGTAGATGTGAGTTGAAAAACTTTGGTTTTGTTAATCACATTCAAGGGTAGCATCCATGGTGGAGGTGCAGAAGCAGCTGGAGCTTGAGGGGTTGTAAGGCGTCGAGCTTCACGACCAACTAGTCGTTTGATAGTGGTCATTGTAGCTCTCCGCTGATTTTGATCATGGTAGCCAGAATGACGAGCTCGAGGTGGGCAGCAATGCAGTGGATCTTGAGGTAGTGCAAAGCATCGAGCTTCACGACCAGCTAGTCGTTTGACAGCGATCACTGAAGTTCTTCATTGACTTTGATCATGGTGGCCAAAGTGACGAGCTTGAGGTTGTTGGCAGCGTCGAGTTTCACAACCGGCTAGTCGTTTGACAGCGGTCGCTGAAGTTCTTCGCTGACTTTGATCATGGTGGGCACAGTGACGAGCTCGAGGTTGTTGGCAGCGTGAGGAGACAGATGAAGAAACCCTTCCTCTTGTTATGCCATAGAAAATGAACCTCCGAAATATGAAGCTCCACCACTACCACTACTGAGCACAGCCACTGACCACAACCACTGCATACTAGTTGCATTGCCTGCTGTCGCGGAGGAAGGGATCACCAGTTTCTGATTGTTCCTTAGCAGCTAGGCCTTGATCTCTGACATAGCAATCCTACAAATCCTATGATTTCAACATTTTACACTTGGCAACAAGAGAAATTAGACCAGTATTGAAGACATTGGAGCACTAAATTAAGCTCAACTTTTTCCGAGCTTAGGGAATCCACGTCCGAGTACTTGTTCGAGAACGAAGTCAGAGATGATGACGATGAGACGTTGATGATGAGGATGTTGATTTGATGCGGACGGAGATAATCAGGTGGTACTGATGTCTTCGACGCCGCCTCCCCAACTTTAAGCATACTGAGCAGCGAGCAGTCTGCGACTGCATTCAACAATAGCGATGGAGAAGAAGATGGCCGTGGAGATTGTGGATGCAAATTTTCTCCTCCTCGATCTTGGATGATTTTGCACCTACAAAACAACTAGCACCTTAGGTCAAGGCCAAAAGCCTCACGCGCCCACAATGACTGTGGGGGGCTTTGGCCGAAGAACCTCCAATGCCAAAGTTAGAATTTTAGAGAGAAAGAATGTTTAGAGTATTTAGGATTTTTTGCAAGAGGATTGGAATGAGTATTTGGGGGAAATAGGAGCCTATTTATAGGGCTAGGTTGGTCCACTTTAGAGAGGAAGTGGTCGACCAACACTAGGTTTTTTGGTTTAAATTTTTGGTTTAATTAGCTAATTTATTGGCTAATTAAATATGAAGGAAATAAATGAGGGGTCATAGAGTTAATTATCTAATTTAATTTGGGCAATAATGTGGGGAAAATAAGAAAGGTAAGGAGCAAGGGAGATGGTTGGCCATTGCCTAACTTTGGGATTGAATGGGATATATTTTGTGGTTAATTGGATGATTTAATTAGCAATTAATATATTAATTGGGTATAAATATATTAATTGGCTAATTATCATAATAAAAGAAATGTTTTTGGAGGTTATGGAATGAGGATGGATGAGACAAATTTGAACTTGTTACCTATTTTGGGTACTCCTGATTTGGTTGATGGATGATTCTCCACTGCTCGCGTGTAGGAGACCCGGTATGCCTCGAGGGTAAATTTGTCATCTTCACCAAAAAATCCATGTGTCGCCTTATGATTATTTTTGGCTCCACAAATGCCCCCACGCCTAGTTGATCTTCAAGCATTCGATCTTTTAAGCTATGTGGCCTTCTCGCACTTGAGAGCATACCCAGATGGGTGTCGGGGAATTAGTTTACCCTCCCGCACTGGAGAGTAATTAGTTTACCCTCTCACGCTGGAGAGCAATTAATTTACCCTCTTGCGCTAAAGAACAATTAGTTTATCCTCTTGCATTAGAGAGCAGACACTTTTGGGTGTCGGGAAATTGGTTTACCCTCTCGCATTGGAGAGCAATTAGTTTATCCTCTCACGTTGGAGAGCAATTAGTTTACCCTCTCACACTGGAGAGCAATTAGTTTACCCTCTCGCACTAGAGAGCAGACCCTTTTGGGTGTCGGGGAATTGGTTTACCCTATCGCACTGGAAAGCAATTAGTTTATCCTCTTACACTGGAGAGCGAACCCGTATGGGTTTTTAGCAGTCGTTATGGACAGCAGTTGAGCCATGCTTGTAAATAACTTCTTGAATCTTCATTGAGAATAAAGAAATAAATCAATTGTGCTGGAAGGCAGAAACTGCATAACAAACTAGATAATCTTTAGCTTGTGAAGCCTTGTTCGTCGAGCTGCTTGAGACTTTAAACTTATTTGGAAAAAACCTAAACGAGGTTTAGGGGGTGATGGAGACTTCCCTTGCTTGTGTAGGTCGTTTCGTTGACTTGTCAAGATACTCGTCGCATCGGCCCTCATTTGTCAGCTTTTCAAGATACTGCTTCCACTTCAGGTAACCGTTGGTAGTGTGGCCTGGTCCTTGATGGAATGCGCAATACTTTGTATGATCCAGCCTGGTAAGATAACCTTTCATGGGTGGTGGCAGTTCGAACCAAGGTTCGTTTTTTAGCTTGCGAAGAATTTGGCCGATTGGAACTGTGAATTCGGTGAATGTTTCAGACGCTAAGTCTTCTCTGGTTGGGGAACGTTCCATGTGCTTCTTTTCTGACTCGTTTTTGTTAGACTGCTTGGCCTCGTCCCATAGTGCATGTTTTTTTGCCAAAGCATACAAAGCTGCTAGGGTCAGTTTTTCTCCCATGATCAGTTTTCTGAATAAAGGATGTTCAGTGGGAAGTCCATTTCTAAATGCTGTCGTTGCTATGTCTTCGTTGCAACTAACAATCTTGGCTTTCTCCGCTTTGAATCTCTTGACATAGTCACGAATTGTCTCCCAAGGGTCTTTTACGATGCTGAAGAGATGGTCAAATGTTCTTTTGATTGAGTGGTTAGACGAATACTCCTTAGTGAAAACAAAAGAAAGTTCATTAAAACTCCCGATCGACTGCGGCGGCAGAGTTTGAAACCAGTCTTGCGCCTCACCTTCTAGAGTTGTAGCAAAAATTTTGCACATAAGCGCATCGTTATTCCTGTAGAGGATCATGGTACTGCGGTAGTGCTTGAGATGTTGATTTGGATCTTCATCTCCTTTGTATAGAATGAAGTGAGGCATAGTGAACCCGTGAGGTGGATCTGCCCGCTCGATCTCATTCGTGAATGATGACATGTTTATGTTGGTCATGTCTCGTCGAAGCGCAACGTCAGCAGCCTCGTTATGTTGGAAATTATGAATCGTTCGGTTATGAGTCTCTCAACTTCTTCTTGAATATGTTTTTGCTGGGGCAGTGAAACTTTCTGCTACCTCCAATCATGACCTAAGGGTCTAGGTCACTTTTCCCTATGCTCGACTCGTCCATGTTGTGGCTGCGGTGCATATCACATGGACCTGGCAGGCGAACGGGCCGTTCATAAGCTGCTGGTTGAACTTGAGTCGGATTGAGTAACTGCTTATCTCCATTTACCGTGCTACCTACTCCGATGTGAGGTGGAGAATGCTTATTGTGAGCCTAGTTATGAATGAACATTTCGCCTGGAAGGTTGTCCATGTTGATAATCGTAGTGTGACCTCAACAGTGAACGCACGCTCGTCCGTGGGCTTAATTGAGAATGCATGCTCCTCCGCACGTTAAGACGAGAGTATACGCTATCCCAATGACTCAAGTGGAAGCGTAAACTGCCAGAAAGCTTGAAACATGGCTGGTTAAGGGGCTGTTTGCCGGGATATTGGTGGAGAGGTTCGTTTGCCCTTGTCCTACTTGGGACAACTCGTCCGAGGTACGTTGGATCTCGGTGCGTTGCAAGAGTTGATTCACCAAGGTTGTCTATTGTGCAAGGCACTCGTCAACTCTATGACTTGTCGAGACAAGTGTTGTTCATCATTTGGATTGGAAGAGCTTGGAAGGAATGTGCCTTCTTGAGCAGTGGAAGTGTGGTAAACTCCAGGTGCAAGATTTCAATTGGGAAATGTCAAATCCGTGGAGAAATATGGTGAAAATGCCCCCGGCTCGATGGTTGCTCCGAATAGTTGAGATAATCTCGGGCCAACTTGAGCTGCTTGGGAAACCATGGAAGGCAGGGCTGCAGAAGCAGGCTGGATTACGGGAGCAGGTAGGGTCGCGGGAGTAGGCAGTGTCATGGGAGCAGGCTGCTCAATGCGTGGTGCATGCGAATGTGAGGCTTGGGCTCGTGCAAGCTTGGATGGCATGGCTTGGGCCATGGTGGAACCTTGTAGTGGTGGTGCCACTCTGCTTACGACCGCATTTTGCCTTATGGATCTCCATGATCCCATTTCTTGAGTATTAGAATTTTCACTTGTGGAATTTTCTAAATTTCTAGCCATTATATTTTTCTTATATGTTTTATCATAGAACCTTTGCAAGTAAAAAATTCTAATAATAAGACCGTATGAAAAATATTCAAAATGGACTAGAAAATAGAGAAAAAACCTTTTTATGCGAGAGTCTTCTACGAGTATGGATTTCAACTCTCAATGAAAGCACCAATTTGTGGATGCAAATTTTCTCCTCCTCAATCTTGGACGATTTTGCACCTACAAAACAACTAGCACCTTAGGTTAAGGCCAAAAGCCTCACGCACCCTTGATGAATGTGGGGGGCTTTGGCCGAAGAACCTCTAATGCCAAAGTTAGAATTTTAGAGAGAAAGAATGTTTAGAGTATTTAGGATTTTTTGCAACAGGATTGGAATGAGTATTTGGTGAAAATATGATCCTATTTATAGGGCTAGGTTGGCCCACTTTAGAGAGGAAGTGGCCGGCCAACACTACGTTTTTTGGGTTAAATTTTTGGTTTAATTAGCCAATTTATTGGCTAATTAAATATGAAAGAAATAAATGGGGGGTTATAGAGTTAATTATCTAATTTAATTTGGGCAATAAAGTGGGGAAAATAAGAAAGTAAGGAGCATAGAAGATGGCCGGCCATTGCCTAGCTTTGGGATTGAAGGAGATATATTTTGTGGTTAATTCAATGATTTAATTAGCAATTAATATATTAATTAGGTAAAAATATATTAATTGACTAAGTATCATAATAAAAGAAATGTTTTGGGAGGTTTTTGGAATGATGATGGATGACATAAATTTGAACTTGTTACCTATTTTAGGTACTCCTGATTTGGCTGATGGATGATTCTCCACTACTTGCGTGTAGGAGATCCGGTATGCCTCGAGGGTAAATTTGTCATCTTCACCAAAAAAATCCATGTGTCACCTTGTGATTATTTTTTGCTCCGCAGAGATAGCATGAACTGTTGAGCAAGAGGAGATGGATTTCTTCGCTGGTCGAGAGTGAATATTGATCCAAGCATGCGAGGCGAGGTCGTAGGAATCGTTTGTGTAAACACGGAAATTCCTGCGATGAACAAGACAAGAACACGTGTACAAAATAATATTTGTATTGATGATTTAGGGGTTACAATCTCTTCTACAAATTTAGCCTCTGATTCTATCTTTGCAATGGGTGGATTTGATGTTGTTGGTCCAAAGGGTCGTCGGGGCTTGATCTTGGGATAAACAGTTGTGCAGATTTGTCGACGTCGTGGATCAAAGGGTCGTCGGGGCTTCATCTAGGGATGAACGAATGATGAACGATGGACACTTTCTTCAAGGGTCGTCGGGGCTTGATCTTGGGATAAACAGTTGTGCAGATTTGTCGACGTCGTGGATCAAAGGGCTGTCGGGGCTTCATCTAGGGATGAACGAATGATGAACGATGGACACTTTCTTCAAGGGCCGTCGGGGCTTGATCTTGAATCAGCGGAAGTTCTTCAAGGGCCGTTGGGGCTTGATTTTGAATGAGGATTTGACGAAGAATGAAGAGAGCTATCTTGATCCTTCGGGATTTGCTTGGGAGCTTTTGAGTTTCAAAGCTTCAAGGTTGTGGTATGAGGTGAATTGGTTATGAATTGGTGTCCCAAAATGAATGCCTTGGCCTTCTATTTATAGAATTCCAAAACTTAATTTTTTGGATTTAAATAATTAGATGAAATAAATCATTTCTGCCAGGTGTTGACACGTGTCCTGTTTGATGACTTTTCCGATTTATTTCGATTTTTCGTTTAGTCACATGCTATGTGTAAAATTTATGTGACACATAAACATTGAAATTTTAATTATTGATCAACATTTATTTTACCGAAATTTCGATGTCTACAAATGCCCCCACTTCAAGGCGCGTCGTATACATGTGCTTGTCACTTGTAGAAGATGCGTTTTGAAGTCCCTTACTGCAGATGTTGATCCAAGGACCGTTGAGGCTTGATCTTGAACTGGGTTGGTGATTTCTTCAAGGGCCGTTGGGGCTTGATCTTGAACTTTGTTTGAAATTTCTTCAAAGACCGTTGAGGCTTGATCTTGAAGGTTGAAATTAGACCACAAGGAGCTTCATGTGGTAAATGATCTTTTGCTTTGGTAATGGGTGAATCGGCACGTATTTTGTTGCGCTTATTGACTTTCCACAGCTTTGATCTTGAACTGGTTCGGAGGATTTTCTGGTTTCCTCCAATTGTTGACTTTCCACAGGCTTATTCTTGAACTGGGTTGGAGGATTTTCTGGTTTCCTCCAATTGTTGACTTTCCACAGCTTATTCTTGAACTGGGTTGGAGGGTTTTCTGGTTTCCCCCAAGGGACTTTCCACAGACTTAATCTTGAGCTGGATTTGATTCAAGGGTGATGGACACTTGATCTTGAATCGGACTTGTAATTTCTTTAAAGGCTGTCAAGGCTTGATCTCGAACTTAAACATGACCACGAGCAGTTTCAGGACATGCCTGCTTTGAAAGATCAAGGAAGTTCGCAGCATTTTCATATGAACCCTGAGCAGTTTGGTCAACGGTATGATCTTCAAAAGTGATGGGCGCTTCTTCCAGTTGGTGACTTAATCTTTAAGGATTTGATTCAAGGGTGGTAAATCGGCACGTGTAGCTCACAACGTCTAGCGGGTCGACCTAAGAATTTGAGGGTCGAAACAGGTCCACCAAACCCAGAGTGATTGCAACCCTAATGATATGAGATACTTTTGATTTTGAAGAAGTAACGGATGAATCGACTCGTGTTTTGTTGTGCTTGTCTCTACATGCTTCAATGTATCATTTTCCCTTGCCTTATCTATTCTTCAGGCAGATGTGGTATTTTCTCTAGAAGCATATGATGTTGAAACAATGGGTACTTCGAGAGCAGTGCTAGGTAAGCAATCAAGGAAGGGTTCCAAGCAGTTGGTTCCAGATCGGAAGTTTGATACCAAGTGCTGTCTGATTGCTTTCTTTCTCCTTGTCTCGCAGGTAAAAACAAGGACAAAGAAAAGAATAGGGAGAAAGCATGATATGAAATACTCTTGCTTTCGAAGAAGTGGTGGCGATTTGACAGCGTTGCACAGCGAGGCTTTGTTCTTCGACGATGGTGCCGCCAATATGTTTGTTGAAACTTCTCGAGCTCTTGGATTCAACTTAGACTCCTTCTGCTGGGTTGGTTGATTGTGCAAGGAAGGGGAGACTTGATCTTGAAGGAAATCAGCACGTTGTCTCCACATGCTTCAAGGTATCATTTTCACTTGCCTTATCTGTTCTCCGGGAAAATATGGCATCTTCTTCGGAAGTACATCAGCAACTAAAGATGAGTACTCAAGAGCAAAGCCAGGTAAGCAACCAGGCAAAGGTTCCCGGTAGTCGGTTCCTTGCCCGGAGTTTGAGTGGAGGTTCCGACATATTGCTTTCTTTATCCTTGTCTTTGCAGGTAAGAACAAGGACAAAGGAAAGGACAGGGAGAAATCATGATATGAGATACTCTTGCTTTCTACCCTGGTGATATGAGATACTTTTGCTTTGGTGTCATTTGTTTGCAGAGGTATTCCAAGAGAGGAAGAAAACTGGGTATTTCGAGAGGCTCTGCTGAGAGTGTACTCTCGGAAATGAGGAAGGGTTGGGCATTTTTGCAAGTCTGCCTTGCTATGGACGGTGTAGGTGGACAGTTATAGGAAGTTCTTTAATACCGGTAGAGGTACTATTCTTTCATTCGTGTTGGCAACCATTGAGTGATTGATCAGTATGGCTCCACGCGCTTTCTTCTTTATCAGAAATCTTCGACAAATTGCCCGTAATTTCCGTAAAACTAAGTGTGCATGTGACAGGTGCTGACGAGGTTGAAAAAGACTGGCGCCTCTTCGATATCTGAGATCGGCGCTTCGACAAATTATCCGTGATTTTCGCAAAGCTGAGTGTGCATGTGATAGGTGCTGACGAGGCTGAAAAAAGACTGGTGCCTCTTCGATATCTGAGATCGACCCGTGGTTTCTGAGCAGCCCAGCTTTTGAGAAAGCAGACGTCTCTTCGATCTCTGAGCTTGCCTCTTGGATTTTTGAAGCTCTGTCGAGTACTGATTTTAAAAGAGAGGCACGCATCACATTCCAAAGCACACTTGAATTTTCCGCCTGTAAAAGTTCCCTACTTGCACTTTTAAGAACTTGATTTATCCGACCTCTTCTTTTTCTTCACACCTTCGAAAATGTCTTGCCCTTCTGACCGTCGTCTTAACTTGAATGTCAGGAAAGATAGTGACATATCTTCTTCAAACAACATTTGGCAGCCGTCCTTCGTATCTCCCAATGGTCCTCTTGTAGTTGGGGATTCTATGATGATGAACGATACAACCGCTTTGGTGGTGGCCATAAATCTTATCACTCCTAGAGACACTAGGATACTTTCCAGGCAGTCCGACGAGCTAGCTGTTCAGGACTCTCTAGCCTACAGCGTCCGATGTGCAGGTTCAGTTTCAAACATGGGCCAACGCCTTCTTGCTCGATCTCGTCAGGTTGAGTCATTGATGGCTGAGGTGGCCAGTCTTCGGCAAGAGGTCAGGGTGCTTAGGCACGAGCATAAAGAGTTGCACATGCTCGCAACTAATTACTCAACAAGCATGAAGAGGAAGCTTGACCAGATGCAGCAGTTCGAAGTTCGGATTCAGAATGATCATCAGAGGTTTGTGGCGTTACTCCAGCGACAACTTCTGCCTTCGTCCTCTGGCGCTTCACCAAGTGTTGAATCTCCGGATAATCAATCTCTGGTGCTTCGTCTTTCTGGAGCTCTGCCGAGTGATGAGGCGCCACCTGATCATCCTTGAAGATCCCTTCCTGTAAATTTGATTTGACCTTTTTTTTTTTTTTTTTTTAATTTTTATTTTTTTACACACTTGTAATTTTGTAGAGATATCAATAATATGCTTTATTTTATTCAGTATGTTGTGCTAAATACAAATAAAATGTATATCTGACTAAAATGCGTTACTTCTTCTTTTTCTTCTTTTTTTTTTTTTTTTTTTTTTTTTTTTTTTTTTTTTTGGGTGCTTGACACATCCATTTCCTTTTAGATGGTGACTAATGCACTATTCTTTCACCTTTTTTTTTTTTTTTTTTTTGGCACTTTCTTTTTTGTACACAATTGTATTTTCCCAATGCACTTGACACTTTCTTTTTTGTACACAACCATATTGGCACTTTCTTTTTTGTACACAATTGTATTTTCCCAATGCACTTGGCACTTTCTTTTTTGTACACAATCATATTTTCCCACACGATCATATTTTCCCAATGCATTTGGCACTTTCTTTTTTTGTACACAATTGTATTTTCCCAATGCACTTGGCACTTTCTTTTTTGTACACAACCATATTGGCACTTTCTTTTTTGTACACAATCGTATTTTCTCAATGCACTTGGCACTTTCTTTTTTGTACACAATCATATTTTCCCAGTGCACCATTTTACTTAACAGTAGCTGTAGCTGGCACTTTCTTTTAGTTGGCACTTTCTTTTTGTACATAATTTTCCAGTGCACCCTCCCATCACCTCTCATTTTGGTTTTTTTTTCTTTTCCAGGCACGGGTGATCGTTTGCACAGTCACTGTTAGTCACGGACCTGTATTTGAATAGTCACCGCATTTCATTTGCTTCTCCGGGGACCTTTATATATATATATATATGGGATTGCTCCTTTGCTTGTACACTCATTACACAGCCACCGCATAACCATTGCACAGCCGCTGCACTTGTCTTGCATCCCAACTACACTGTCCCGCACTCCTGTGCTGCTGCTGACTGCAATCATTCCTCGCTGCACTGTGTTCTTCACGCCTGCTGTCTGTTGAACTTGGCGCTGGACAAAAAAGGTAGCTGCAAGTGTAGGTTTCTTGGCCGTGGTGAAGGAAGAGACGAAGGCAGCATTCTGGGGTCGCATACATTCGTATATGCGGTGAAGGAAGACACGAAGTCTGCTAGTGCAGGTTTGCAGCAAATTCCTTTGTGAGGCTTACTTGTTTTAAGTCGAGGAAAACTCTGACATGCATATATATATATATATATATATATATATCCTAGAGCCGCATGCAGCATGCATTTATACATATATATACCCTGGAGCCGCACACACTTATTTATATGTGTGTGAATATATATATATATATATATATATATATATATATAACCTTGAAGTTAGTTGTCCCATCTTGGATGCTTTTGACATGTTGTACGTACATATATATATGTTGAGTGTCTCATGGCTTGTCCCGTCACTTTGCATGTATATATATATATATATATATATATATATAAGTTGGCTGGCGGTTGTCCCATCATTCTGCATGCATATACATATATGTGGAAGTTGGTTGTGATTGATACCGTGCACACATGTACATGTATATGGAAATTGATTTGTTCCCTCACCAAACCGTGCACTTGTTTCATCACCATGCACATAATATAATGTCCTTTTTTTTATGCACAATGTGTGTGCTCCCACTGATGGATTTGTTTGCTGTGATGCTAGATTTCTTTAATTTTAAGAAGGCAGAGCAGGCTGCTGGGGTCCTCACGAAGCTTTTCAGAGACGTGGTAGTTGGTGGCGGGGTTAGCAGGTTGCCTAGTGCTTGTGCCAGAGACTGCAACGGGGTTTCGCTGTGTAATGCCTTTTGTTCACAATCTTTTTCTCTCGGTGGTGCGCTGCCATGTGGAGCTGTGCAAGAGCTTGCAGCGAGACTTTGCTGCGTAATGCCTTTTGATCACGGCTTTCTTAGTGGTGACGTCGACGTGTGGTGCAAGAAATTGCTTGAGTAATCGCTGCGGGTTTGCGTAGTGCGATTGCGTAGCATTTTGGTTTCCTTTGCCACTGTAGCGTGCTTTGAAGGACCATCCTGTAGCTGCCATCTTTGTCGTGCTGCTCAAGTTTTGTGGTTGATTTGCGGTCATGGTATTTTTCAAATGTTTTAGGAACAACACCATCACCATTCTTGCGAAGGAAGACGATTCACAAGATGAGGGAACAACATTGAAGCTTTACCCGCCACTAACTGGTCCTAAGGCGCTTGCTTTTCTCGTGAAAGACAATTCCATGCATATTAAGTCGTGGTCTTCCGAAGTATCTTGGGAGGTGGTAGACGCTGTTCAACCAAATATGAAGAAAAAGGCGTGCACATTGAGGGTTCTTATTTTGAATCATTCGCACCATGCTCGTGACCATCACCCGGCCTTGTTTAAGCTTCTTGGTGATCACATTCGTAGCGGAGCCATGGCTTGGAATGGTACCCTGTCAACTACTGGAGAAGCCGTCTTTGATGAGCTTTATTGGGAGTGGCTTCAAGATGTCTTAAGCCGATCTAAAGATGTGCTTACTAAAGTGGGCCTTTACCACGCTGTGTACACATCTTTGTTTAGTTATGATTGTCATCATTCCGTCCTTCGAGCGTTCTTTGAGCATTGGTGTTCAGGGACCAACACACTTCACACGGCGCAAGGGGAGATGTCAATTTCATTGTGGGATCTTCACAGGATAGGAGGCTTGCCGATCCATGGTAAGTTTTATGACGAGGTCGTTCCCAGCGCGGAGGAACTTTCTCTTTACAATAACCGAGGATTACCTGCAAGTTGCCGCTATTTGTTTTGGGCGTATCACAAGCTTTTCCAGGATGCTCAAGGTAAATCAGGCGTGAAGATTTCCTCATGGATCCGATTTTGGTACAGGGAGGTCATGAGGTATAAGAGGTCTTCGAAGAAAAGTTGTCGTAACAAGACCACTAGGCCAAATGGAGACTCAGACCCGTCCGGTGTTATTAGCTCAACCAGGTGTCGCTCTTCTGACGAGTTGAGAGCGTTTGAGGATCTTGGCATAGTATCAGAGCATGTGGATGAGTCTTACCTAGCTGCTTTTTTAGCTTATTGGCTTTGTAAGTTTGTTTTCCCAATAGGCGACGTCAACTTAGTTCGTCCTGAAGTTTTCAAAATTGCTAGCAAGATGGCTGCAGGTGAGTCTTTTAGTCTTGCTATTTCGGTTTTAGCCAACATTTACAATGGCTTGAGCATTGTTTCGAACTCGGCAAGCACTGAAGATCGTGCTGCGGTGCTTCCTTACCACTATGTGTATGGTTGGTTGGGTGAATATTTTGGCACTCACTTTTCTTTGACGGCTCTAGACAAGTCAAGGCCTTCTTCATCGACTGCAGCCAAGATGGGGCCTTTGATGACGAAGTATTCTGGCATGCTTTCCGCAAAAGGCCTTGATGATTTGCAGGCACGAGTGCTATTTGAAAGTTATGAAGATTTGAGGATGGACCCCTTAGTGAGAGTTGGCTCGGCGTGGCAAGGCATCGTAGACAATTCACATCTCCGCTCGTCAGACTTGTTTTATCTTATAAGTCTTTGTTCGGGGTTTGTTCTTTACGGCAAGAAGACCGGTGCATTGTTCAGCCATATAGTCCTCACCGTTTCAGCAGGCAATTTGGTTTTGTCCAAAACTTGCCAGGCAAGCTGAAGGAAAAGAACCAATCAGCATCCTTACAGGCCGTGTATATGCATTGGGAGTCTTGTACCCGTGCACGTACAAATGTTGTTATCACGCTGCCAGTCAAGGACGAGTTCAAGAGTAATCCAATGACCCGTGTTTATGCTCGTTGGTGGTCAAAGGTATATTATAAGAACTTGGGGATGGCAAGTGGTACCAATTCTTCTTACTCGGGCAATGATATGTCGAGAGAGGGCTGTCATGTGGTTCTTATGCAAGCGGTAGCTCTTGATTGCACCAGTGTGGCTCCCTTACAAGATAGACCTGTAGGTTTAGCTCCTCAACGCCCATGCTTGTCTCCTCGACATCCGGATGCTTTTGAAGAGGCGGGAGATGAAATTGACTCACACGAAGATGGATTTATTTTGCAACAGTGTCAACAAGTTTCAAACAAGCGACCACTTGAGGATGCTCAGGTTGACAGCGATGTCAATTTTCGTCATAAGAAGAAAGAAGTGTTTAGACCTCCTCTACTCGATGATTATGTGCCATTTGAGAGAGATGTATGTATTTCATTCCCTCTCGTGATTTCTTATGCTTTCATTATTTTGCTTTCATTTCTAACATCTTTCTTTGTCTTCTTTAGGTTGGGCCTTCTTGTTCTTTCGATTTGGCAACTGCAGATATTTATTCCTATACGGAGATGCTATTTGCGGGCAAACTACCTACAGACAGGGAGATCGGGGATCCACCTGGTGCAGAGCTTGTTCCAAATCCGCCGAACTTCCCAAGTTTGCCATGTGTAGGTGAAGGTATGCAAGAACCCGTCATGTGTCCAACACCTTTGCCAGCCAGCTCTGAGATCTCTTTGAGAGGGCCGAACCTTAGTGGTACTGAGCAAGTCATCCATCGCATCAGTCTTAGTGCAGCAATGGATGTCAAGAGTTATACAGAGGAGAGGATTTCTAAGTGCCCGTTGGAAGACCTTATGTTGCTTAATAAGGATTTGTCGAAGCTTGTTTCTGTTATTGATAACCTTAACATTGACTCTTCATCCTTGAAGATCAAGATTGCCGAGCTTATGGCCACCTCGACTGAGTATTCTTCCTTGCGTGCCATTTCCTTGGAGAAGTTGAGTCCATATGTTAGAGCTTATCAGCTAGCAATAATAAACTCATCACTGGCTCAAGTCCAGTCTTCTCAGCAAGCTGCTTCGGGAGATTATCAAGTTACAGAGACTTCTTTATCTTATATCCAGGTGCATCTAGATACGTTGTCGAGAGAGAGAGAGCAGTTGGTAATCGAAGCATCGCAACTTGAAAGTGTTCTCGCGGAGCAAGGAACTACACTTTCTCAGTACCAGGAGGAGATTTCACGCCTAGAACGAGATAAATGCATGACTATGGAGTTGCCCATCTTGTCTCCCACCGAGGCAGAGACTTTGAATACTTTGGAAAGCTTGCTTGAAGATCGTTTTCGTAGTTTTGGGGACATAATTTTCAAGTAGTATCTTCTGCTTTTTTTTTAATATGGCTTATGGAGCCGACTCCTTCTTACAAAGAAATAAAGTATTTACATTCTTGAATTTGCTCTTCATTCTTTAAAGTGTTTTTTTTTAGATGGTGTGACTGTACTTGAAGTTTCGACGTTTCAAGTTGCCTACGTACCCTCTATTGAAGAGAGATCAAGTCATAACGTAGTTCAAATGCATTTTTTTTTCTGATGATTTTACCGTACACAGTTTATGCTCTTGCGGGCCAGGAGCTTTGGTTGTCGCCTTTTAGGGGTAGTAGCGCTTCAAGAATCTTCCATTGATAGGGCCAATCTTCAAGCCGTCTTCTGCCATGATTAAGTAGGCGCCGTTGGTGTAAACCTCTTGTATTACGTATGGTCCATCCCACTTTGATGTGAACTTGCTTTTCGTCTTGTGAGTTGTGATGATAGGCCTACGCAATGCGAGGACGAGATCTCCAGTTTGGAAAGACTTTGGGCAGAGCTTCTTGTTGAATGCCTTGGATAGCCGTGCTTGGTAGCATTCCAAGTGTTGTTGAGCTTCGAGCCTTCTTTCGTCGAGTGCTTCCAACTCTTGAAGGCTCAACTTTGCATTCTCCTTCTCAGTCAAGCCTTCTTGAATAGCCATTCTCAGTGAGGGGATTTGACTTTCGAGCGGTAGAACAGCTTCCACGCCATATACAAGAGAATAAGGCGTAGCTTGGGTAGGAGTCCTAGGTGTCGTCCGATATGCCCAAAGTGCTTCGCTTATTCTTTCATGCCAGTCTCTCTTTGTTCGACCGATCACCTTCTTTAAGAGATTGCACAATGTTTTGTTGAATGCTTCTGCAAGGCCGTTGGTCGGGGCATGATACATGGAAGACTTGTGCTGCTTGAACTTGTATTTCTCACATAGCTCATCCACGAGTCAGTTGGAGAATTGCTTTCCGTTGTTAGTGATGATGTAGCGAGGCACCCCATATCGGTGGATGATGTGCTCCTTAATGAAACGGACGACAGTTTCCTTCTTTACTTCCCTTAGGGGTATGGCTTCAGCCCACTTGGAGAAGTAATCTGTTGCAGCTAGGATGTAAGCTTCTCTTGCAGATGATTTCGGAGTAATTGGTCCTACGACGTCCAATCCCCATGCATCGAATGGCCATGAAGCAGCTGTAGGGTGTAATGGCTCAGGTGGTTGGTGTATGAAGTTGGCGTGGAATTGGCAGGCTTGGCACCTTTTGGCATGTTCCAGGCAGTCCTTCACCATGCTTGGCCAGTAGTAACCCATTCTTTTGAGCTAGAAATGTAGTTTTGGTCCAGATTGATGCGCCCCGCATACGCCCGAGGGTGCTTCTTCCATGGCTTGATTAACTTCTTCCTCACCTAGGCATCTCAGAAGTACTCATTCGAAAGAGCGTCGGTAGAGTGTTTCTTTGTAATAGAGGAAGCGAGGTGCTCGTCGACGTATTTCGGAGCGGTGTCTAGGATCATCTGGAAGTTTTCCATGCTCTAAGTAATCGATCAGCGGTTGTCTCCACTCTTCAACATCGACTGGAAGTACTGAGATGACATTTGTATCATCTAGTAGCATTTCAGTGACGAGGGGGATCACCCATCTTTGGCAGACTGGCACGTCTGCAGCTTCGTCTTCTCCTAATGTCATGCTTGAGGCTAGGTTGGCAAGAGCGTCTGCCATTTGATTTTCTTTTCTTGGCACATGCTCTAGTGTCACAGTCTCAAACTCTTGTAGCAATTGAGTTGCCAGTCGGAAGTATGGGATGAGATCATCTTTCCTCACCTCATATTCAGTTAAGAGTTGATTGATTATGAGCTTGGAGTCGCCAAATATCTCAAGGGTTGTGATTCCCATATTGATCGCCATTTGGAGTCCGATGATCAGTGCTTGGTACTCAGCGACGTTGTTGGAGCATAATTCGCTTAGTTGAAAGGAATAAGGTAATATATGCCTTTGTGGCGACATGAATACTACTCCTGCCCCTGCTCCGTCTGCTCGTCCAGATCCATTGAAGAACATCGTCCATGTCGAGAAGATGTCGATGTAGAACACTTCCTCGTCAGGCAAGTCGTCTGAGATTTTCCAATCAGCTGGGAATGGGTGATCGGCAAGAAAGTCTGCCAGCGCTTGTCTTTTTACGGCTTTAGCTGGGACGTAGATGATCTCATATTGGTTAAAAAGTGGCGCCCATTTAGCGAGTCGCCCTGTCAAGACTGGTTTGGACATGACGTATTTGACCAGGTCATCTTTTGCAACCAAGTGGATGGTGTAAGCATGCATGTAATGCCTGAGTTTCTGGATGGCGAACACCAAGGCAAGGCACATCTTTTCTATTGGGGAGTAGTTCAACTCGGCACCGGTGAGGGTTCGGCTGAGGTAGTAAAGCACTCATTCTTTCTGGGATTCATTCTCTTGCGCCAAGAGTGCTCCAACTGAACTTTCCTGAGCGGCGATGTACAATATGAGTGGTTTCCTGGGCACAGGCGCCCCCAAGACAGGTGGACTTGACAAATACTTTTTTATGCTTTCAAAAGCATTGTGGCATGCTTCGTCCCATACAAACGGAACATCCTTCTTCATGAGTCGGCTGAACGGTTGACAACGCCCTGCAAGGTTAGAGATGAAGCGTCTAATGAAGGCTAGCCGTCCTTGTAGACTTTTCAGCTCGTGGAGGTTTCTTGGCTCATGCATGCTTTGAATGGCCTTGATTTTTTATTAGTCCACTTCAATACCACGGTGCTTGACAATGAAGCCAAGGAACTTTCCGGAGGTGATGCCAAACGCACATTTTAAGGGGTTCATCTTGAGGTTGTATTTTCGCAGCCTTTCGAACACTACTCGCAAATCCTTCAAATGATGTGATCTTTTCTTTGTTTTGACCACCACATCGTCCACATAACATTCTACGTTCTTGTGTAGCATGTCAATGAAGATTTTCTGCATTGCGCGTTGATATGTAGCTCCAGCGTTCTTTAGACCAAAGGGCATCACCTTGTAACAGTAGATACCTTTTGTAGTACGAAATGCTGTTAGTTCCTCGTCTTCGAGAGCCATACGAATTTGATTGTATCCAGAAGAGCCGTCCATGAATGACAATGCCTCGTGGCCAGTGGTTGCGTCCACCATGATTTCGATGATTGGCAAGGGGAAGTCATCCTTCGGACAAGCGTCGTTGAGGTCCCGGAAGTCTACGCAAACACGTATTTGTCCAGATTTCTTAAGGATGATGACGATGTTGGAGATACACTTGGGGTATTGCACCTCTCGAATGAATCCTGCTTCGATTAGCTTGTCAATCTCTGCCTCGATTTGTGGAATGAGCTCGGATCGATAACGCCTTTGAGTTTGCTTTATTAGTCGTGTTCCAGGCTTGACTGCAAGATGATGCACATCGATGACAGGGTCAAGGCCGGGCATTTCTTTGTAAGTCCAGGCAAAGACGTCTTTGTACTCTGATAGCAGTTGGTAGTACTCCTCTTTCTCGTCCGCTCTTAGCAGTACACTTACAAAGATAGGTTTTTGCTCTTCTTTTGTGCCAAGTTGAGCTCCTTGAGATCGTCAACCGTGGCTTGCCCCCCATCCTCAAGTTGTGGTGGTGCAGCAGTGACATCTTCTTCAGGGGTCTCGTCTTCTTTGCCTTCTTGGATCGTGATGTGGAAGACATCTTGGACTTCCTCTTTAGTGTCGTGCTCTTGGGTTTGTTGGTATGCAGATTGTCCAGTATGGATGATGGTGCGCCTTCTTACTATCAGTGGTCCATTTGCGTCAACCTCCAAGATTGCTTGACGCTTCATCCTTGAAGGAATTGAGCTTCGAATATCGCCTTTTTCTGCTAGCCTGTCGAGCTTTTCTTCCTTTGACGTTGTTTCCCTATTTCCAGAAAACTTCATGTTGTCTTCAAGTCTTTCCAAAGCTGATTGACGAGGAGGAGAGCTAGCCGTGTTGCTTTGCTTATTAGGTTTTGACAACCTTTCAAAAATAGAGCTTCGGAATGTTGGCCTGTTAAGCTTCTTGAAGACGGAGGTTCGGTTTTGACCACCAATGTGATCAAGGGCTGACGTTCTGGGTCTTAAACGTTTCATCCTATCGAAGATTGGCGTTTGAGGGGCGGATTTAGGCTCATCTCGATCTTGTTCAATGCTCACACTAATGTGTTGAGTCCTAGCATTTTTCGCTTTGCTTGAAATCTTCACGGGTGCATTTGGTGTGAAGCCAAGTCCAGCTTTGTTGTTGTTAATTCCGTAACCATGCTTCTTCAACTTTTTTTGAGTCTCAGTGAGGTCATGTTCTTTATTGTTGACGGTGTTTGAAACCTTTTTTCTAGGATTCGAAGAAGAAGCGAAGTCGTACCCAGCTTTTGACATGAATTTGTAGGCGTTTGGATCAAAACCTTTTTCGGTCCTCTTGGTTGGGAGAAAGCTTGGTTCCACCCCTTTTGGTAGAGCTTTTACGAAGCCTTGTGGTAATTTTGCAACCTTAGCGTTGCTTAGCTGTGTCAGAGGTAACACTGCATTCGTTTTGAGCAACTTTACATTATCCATGTACCATTGTACATTGGCTTTGCTTGCTTCGGTTTTGAATGGGGATTGACCATTCTTTCTTCTTGACATCGGGATGTATCGGAAAACGGGTGTGTTTAGTACATTTGAAGGTGTCCTGCTCCCTTTGGTTGTTGCAGGTTTAGCAAGCTCATCATCGTTCTTGCTTGAAAACGACATGGCTTCTTCTTCTTGCTTCTTGGGCATGGCTTGCCACTCCTGCTTTTTAGGTGTTGCTTTACCCGTGGATCTGATCTCTTTTGGAATAGCTTCGAGCACCATGTCTTCATCCATGTAGAACTTGGCGTCTGCGAAATGTGATTCGACTTCGGTGAATGGTTTGGTGTCGCCATAGATCACCTTCACTCCTTCTCGGTAGAATTTCAAGCATTGGTGAAGGGTGGACGGTACTACTCCATTTGCATGGATCCAAGGCCTTCCTAAGAGTAAACCGTAGGAAGTTCTTACATCAATCACATGGAATATCGTGCTTGACTTGAGCTCACCAATAGTCATCTCCACTCGGATCATGCCCATCGCTTTTTGTCCTCCTTGATTAAAACCTTGGATTAGTAGACGACTTAAGGACAGTTCATCCGCCTTGATGCCGATTTTAGTCATTGTTGACTTTGGCATGATGTTTATGGCTGATCCACCATCCACAAGCATGCGGTTGACTTTGTGCTCCCTTACGTACCCAGAGACGAAGAGAGGACGGTTGTGAGGCTTGGATCCTAGCAGCAAGTCTTCATCGGTGAAATGGATTGTGTCCTCGATGGCACAGCATGTGGCATATTCATGTGGCCGAAGCTTGAAGCCTTCGTTCTTGCTTTCTTGCACTTCGTGGTCATTGGGACTTTCCAAGACCGCTGCTAATGCTATTCGCATCTTCTTTGGTAATCGTAACGCTTCCTCAATGCTAAAGTGTGTTGGCAGACCTTCTTCGAACGTGAGAATTTTTTCTCCCTCAGTGGTGATATCTTTGCCTTTTGAAGGTTCTTCTATTTCTACTTCGACCATGTGGCATGCAGCGATAGTGCACTGTTGGAAGAAGTCATTCGGGAAGTACTCATGCAATGAGACAGGAATGCGTGGCTCTTGCTCCATAGGTTCCCCATCATACATTGGCTTATCAACTTTTACGTTTCTTTTGGGCTTCCTACTATTGCAGCGACGGTGCTTTCTCACATGTTCCACCTTTTGTCTTATGGCTTGTGGTTTTGGTTTCCTTGTTTTTTTGTAGGTCACCAATGTCCATCCTTCTTCATCATCGGCATGTGCATCTTGTTCGTTTGCCCCCGGTGATGGTTGTGCAGAAGGTATCGTGTAACTTGAGCATTGATAGGAATGGTCAAGTGCTGCTTGGAGAGGTACGGGATCGAAAGATCCAAATGCAATTGTAGTAGTATGTGTCGCGGCTGTGTCTTCGAGGTCGAGCTCAATTCGCCCTTGTTGTGCTAGCTTCATGATGAGCTCTTTGAGGACAAAGCATTTACCCACAGGATGGCTCACGATTCGATGGTACTTGCAGTATTTAGGATCGTTTATGCGATTCATTTCTTCAGGCCGCTTGCATTCGGGTAGCTCGATTACCTTATTTTCTAGCAAGTCGTCTAACATTGCATCCATGTCTGAGTCAGGAAAAGGGTATACCTCTGCTCCAATTCCCTCAAGGTGCTTTTGTACCTTTCTTGGGTGCGAGGAGGCTCACTTTTCTTTATCTCCTTTGCTTTGGTTTTGGAGGAGATCTTGATAGGCGCGGAGACGGTCTTGACGGGCGCAGTGCTGACGGTGAACGCTTCCTTGGGGGGTTTCTTCCCAATCTTGTCTACATTTTGGGAGAACACCTTATCCTTCTTGAAGTCGGTGATCGACTCTTTCTTCCCATGATGGGCAATACTTAGCTCCATGTCATGGGCACGGGTGGCTAACTCTTCAAATGTCCGTTGTTTGATGCCTTGAAGGATATAGTGTAACCCCCATTGCATGCCTTGGACGCACATCTCAATCGAAGAGATCTCCGAGAGCCTGTCCTTGCAGTCGAGGCTCAGATTGCGCCATCGGTTGATGTAGTCCACAACTGGCTCATCCCTCCATTGCTTCGTGCTTATCAGCTCTAGCATGCTCACGGTGCGGCGGGTGCTGTAGAAGCGGTTGAGGAATTCCTTTTCCAACTGTTCCCAGCTGTTGATGGATTCGGGCTCCAGGTCTGTGTACCACTCAAAGACGTTTCCTTTTAACGAGCGCACAAACTGCTTGGCGAGGTAATCTCCTTCCGTCCCTGCATTGTTACAGGTTTCAACGAAATGTGCGACATGTTGCTTCGGGTTTCCTTTTCCATCAAACTGCATGAACTTTAATGGTTGATAACCCCTTGGCATCTTTAGGGCATCAATCTTCTTGGAGTAGGGCTTTGAGTAGAACGATGAGGTATGTGAGCTCCCTTCGTATTGCGCCTTGATGGTGTTGGTGATCATCTCTTGTAGCTGTTGGATAGAAAGAGATCCCATAAATGCCGCTGCTTGGCCTGGCTCCGGCTTCACATCGATTTTCTCCATCAGAGGCTCTTCATCTTCGTCGTTTTCCCTCTTTACTGAATCATCCCCTTGCTCAATTTTTACGTCGGGCTTTACGTCTAGTTGGTTGACTAGTGCGGTGATTTGCTGGTCCTTTTCTTCCACAATCCGTGTTAGCCTTGCGATCGCTTCATTCATATGAGCCAGCTGTTCATCGATTGAAGTCGCTCCAGTAGTCATGACTTGCATGGCTGAGTTACCGCTTGAGTCGGCATCAGAAAACATGCAACTAGAGTACTTCATTGGGCTTTCCTTCCTTGGCGCCCTTAGCGAGGCCAGGGTGATCACGGGTTCGTGCCTCAGGTGCTTTTGTTCCTTCGGTGGAGTTGATGCAGGGGTGGAAGAGGCGGCAGAAAGAGCTCTTACCTTGCTTCGAGTTGTGATGCCCGAAGTGACACCGCCTGCGGTGATGACGCTCTTGTTCCTTGCATTGGCTGCGAGAACAACTTGAGCCTTCTTTGATGCCATTTGTGCTTTTTGTGGATTCAAAGATAGAGATGAGAGGTAGAGATGGTCCCACCGGGCGTGCCAAATTTGTAAACACGGAAATTCCTGCAATGAACGAGACAAGAAACACGTGTACAAAATAATATTTGTATTGATGATTTAGGGGTTACAATCTCTTCTACAAATTTAGCCTCTGATTATATCTTTGCAATGGGTGGATTTGATGTTGTTGGTCCAAAGGGCCGTCGGGGCTTGATCTTGGGATAAACAGTTGTGTAGATTTGTCGACGTCGTGGATCCAAAGGGTCGTCGGGGCTTGATCTAGGGATGAACGAATGATGAACGATGGACACTTTCTTCAAGGGCCGTCGGGGCTTGATCTTTAATCAGCGGAAGTTCTTCAAGGGCCGTTGGGGCTTGATTTTGAATGAGGATTTGACGAAGAACGAAGAGAGCTATCTTGATCCTTCGGGATTTGCTTGGGAGCTTTTGAGTTTCAAAGCTTCAAGGTTGTGGTATGAGGTGAATTGGTTATGAATTGGTGTCCCAAAATGAATGCCTTGGCCTCCTATTTATAGAATTCCAAAACTTGATTTTTTGGATTTAAATAATTAGATGAAATAAATCATTTCTGCCAGGTGTTGACACGTGTCCTGTTTGATGACTTTTCCGATTTATTTCGATTTTTCGTTTAGTCACATGCTATGTGTAAAATTTATGTGACACATAAACATTGAAATTTTAATTATTGATCAACATTTATTTTACCGAAATTTCGATGTCTACAGTTTGATGGTCTCAACCATAAACCTGAAAGCTCAAGAAATAGGATGCAGGAATTGGAGAAAGAGATGCAGAGTCCTGAAACGCTCTCGACGTGGATGGGATGGACTTTTCTAAGTGCTTGGCCAGCATATCGTTGATGCGCCTGCAGTCTAGCGACCCACCAACAATCTCTATTTTCTTCGACCTCTCGATCCCCGATGAAATTTCAACTTCCTAGAGGAGAGGCGGAGGAGAGAAAGAGAAACACCATTTCTACATCCATATCTTGTGCATCTGCAGGTCTTCCTTTTGTTTGTAGGTGACTCCACCATTTTTTATGAGAGGAAGAAGACGGAAAGCGGAAAAGAAGGTGTCTGAAGACGACGTCGTGTGGCTGGCTTGGAGTTGCACTTGCTCCGGCTGTGCGCACCATGTGCAGCAGGTGGGGTTTGGGTGGAGTGAGGATGAAGGAGACTGGAGCTACCATCGCAACTGCTTTGATTCATGGCGTCTGATCTTTGAGCCCTCGGTCGTAAAGACAGGTGTAAGGTGGAGAGGTGAGCTGAAAAGAATGAGAGAGACAGCTGTAGATGAGGAAGCTTTGGGAGAGGATTTAGACCAGCTTGGAGTCGAGTGAGGATGGGCCTCGAGAGTCGGGCTCCTTGCTGGTGGACTCGTTGATGGTGTGAATCGTGCTGGGCTAAAGCAATTGCATATATATATATATGTATGTATGTATATTTACAACCTGTATTTTTATTTTTTTTTCATATATTTTTTTATTTTTTATTTTTATTTTTTAAAATAAGCTGTAATTTAATTTATGTACTAAGAAAACTTTTATTTCTTTTTTTATTATTTTTCTTTTTCTTTTTCTTTTTCTTTTTATTGTAATGAAGTTGACTTTCATTAGTCAAGCCTCTAATAAAACCCCTTTTTTTTTATGTGACTGAACTCAAAGTTGAATGTTCAAGTTGCTTACGTACCCTTCCAAAGAAGAGATCAAGTCATAACGTAGTTCAAATGCATATATATATATATATATATATATATATATATATATATATATATATATTTTTTATTTTTTTTTTATTTTTTTTTTGTTGTACGCAGTTTATGCTCTTGCGGGCCAGGAGCATTGTACCATGTGCAATTTAGGCTCATGCAGGTAAGGAGCTTTGTGTGTTTGTTTTAGGGGTAGTAGCGCTTCAAGAATCTACCATTGATGGGGCCGATCTTCAAGTTGTCTTCCGCCATAATTAAGTAGGCGTTGTTGGTGTAAACCTTTTGTATTACGCATGGTCTATCCCACTTTGATGTGAACTTGCTTTTTATCTTGTGAGTTGTGATGATAGGCCTACGCATTGCAAGGACGAGATCTTTAGTTTGGAAAGACCTTGGTCAGACCTTCTTGTTGAATGCCTTGGATAGCCGTGCTTAGTAGGATTCTAAGTGTTGTTGAGCATCGAGCCTTCTTTCATCAAGTGCTTCCAACTCTTGAAGTCGTAACTTTGCATTTTCCTCTTCAATCAAGCCTTCTTGTATATCCATCCTTAGTGAGGGGATTTAACTTTCGAGCGGTAGAACAGTTTCCACACCATGTACGAGTCCTATATGCCCAAAGTGCTTCGCTTATTCTTTCATGCCAGTCTCTCTTTGTTCGGCCGATCACCTTCTTTAGGAGGTTGCACAATGTTTTGTTGAATGCCTCTGTAAGACCGTTGGCTGGAGCATAATGGTAGTAATTATAACGCACCACAAAGTAGCACACAATAATCCTATTAATTTTCCTTATTAACACTAAGATTTGTCAATTGTAGCATATGAAAATAAGGGTCTTTCCCGCAGAAGATTGTTTTATCCAAATACTTAAAATGTCACAAAAACGGGTGGCTGTCTCCACTGACCAGCCACCAAACAATAATTATTAGACTAACTTATACTTATCCGAATGCAACGAAATTTTATACACATAAACTAGACACACCAAGCTATCCTCACACAAATGTTTGGGATTTTTGGAGTTGATTTGCTATTTAAATTAAATCATACAAAAACAGTACAGAAACCGATTTTAAATAATACCAATAGATTTTAATTCACAAGTTAAGAAAATGAGTTAGGGGACATGCTTTCCACCACCAAATAATCATGCAAGCATGTTATGTTTCATTCAAATTCCTTTTATTTCCGGATGAAGATGCTCAAGTTGGCTCAATGTTAGAACACAACTTATTACTCTTTCTTACGTAGTATGTTAAGAGAATGATGTTTTCAACTTAATTTAGTCCCTAGCATGCAATCTAGAATGGCGTGTTCATAGATTTAACAAGTAGAAATCATTAAGAATAAAAAGAGTTTGAGTCATCACAAGGCATCGTAAGTACTGGTGTTGTCTTACTTATCCTAGAAATCGTTTCACATGTTAACCACAATTAACAAGTGCTACTCTAGAACATATGTAGGTCCTCATTCAACAAGGGCAGGCAGACATATATTCATAGCATTAAAATCCTAGTTATGCTCACTATGTATGCTTCCATAGAAACACATAAAGAATTTATCAATGACATAAGTAGTGAAACAATTTTCATCCTTTCATAAAAGTCATTCAAACAAAATATCACAACAACCTTACAATCATATTCGGGGCTTCAAAACAGCCCCTAACTACTAAAAATTAGTTACACATCATTATCAAATTAAACCAAAAGTAAAATATGAGTTTGAGAAGATAAAACCAAGAAAAATGGAGTGAAGCCTCTAATTTTCTTGCTGCCTTGCTCTCTGCCTTCCCGCGCCTTCTCTTCTTTCCAGTCAGTCTGTCTCTCCCTGCTCTCCCCGTGTCTCTTTCTTATGCTCTGCGCACTGCGCCAGCCAGTCCGAGTCCCCTTCCGTGCTGCTCTCCCCGTCAGTCTATATTCGCTTCTGTGCGCGCCTCGCCTCCTCACTGCCTTTTCCGTCTATCCTATTCTCTCTCTGCCCTCTGACCTGCTCTCCCCCTCTTTCTGCGTCCCTGCGTCTCTGGCTTTCTGCCCCTTTTATTTTTTTCCCCCAGTCTCTCTGTCCGTGTGCTTTTTATAAAAAAAATGCCATCCTCTTCTTTTATTCTTTCTTTTTCGCACCCCCCCCCCCCGTGCTCTCCCTCCACTCTGGTTTATATTCCATCTTTTATTTTCTTATTCTTTCCACCAGCCTTTGTCTGCCAGTCTGCCATCCACTGCATAATCTTTCCGCACTGCCTCACTCCTCTCTTGTGCCACCATCACCAACATACACCACCACACATGCATCTTTCCTATCCATCTTTAAAGAATACGCAGCACGAACAGCATGTGGAAGTTGTGAGCTGGAAAGCAATATAAATTATTGGTGGTGTGACCTTAATCATTTTAGTGAAACATTTGAAAATGGTCAACATATCAGCCAAAAATAATCTCCTACATAAAATAATTTCTGTTTATTATTTAAAACTCATTTGTGCTATTTTTATTTTCTTTGCATAACAGATCCTATAAACACAAAAATAACGTAAATAGCTCAAAAATATAAGGAACTAACCAAGAAAAGACGAGTGAATTTGAAGTAAAAATATATATAAATATGATCCGATCAAATACCCCTATACTTAGCTTTTGCTAGTCCTCGAGCAAAACAAAGAAAACATGAAAAAGTAATAACATGAAAAACATTAGTTTCCCCCTATGTGACCCTCATAGAATTTCATTCAAGAAAACAAATCATCAAGAACCATAGCTAGCATCAAGGAACTAATCCAAGTTCATCTTCCTAATTCAAATATTAGCAGTAATCTTTGAATCATCATTGAAGTGTAGTGTGTGAGATAGCCATGCTAATGCAATTTCAAAATTTTTATATTTTTAAAATCATCATATGCAAACTAGCAACCTTCTCACGGGATATACACTCAATCACACATGTGTTTAGTTTAAATGTGTTTCGCTCAAAGAATCAAATGTGAAATTTCTACCATAAGCTTGCATAAAGATCTCATCTCCACAATCATAATTGCAAAACTTAAATCAAGAGGACTTTTATTGGATGTAATGAGGTTTAGGGAGAGGGTTATTGAAATGAAAGAATAGGAAAACACAAGTTCCAAGCTACATTGCAAGCAATTCTTTTCTTTAGATTTATAAGAACTCAATCTTTCCAACGATTCTTTTAGCACCTCCAACCACACCCTTAAACTGAAACTTGAACAACTTTTTATTTTCTTTGTGTACAATCTTTCTTTTTTTTATCTTTTTCTTTTTTTTTTTTTTTTTAAATACAAACATGAAATACCCCCACACTTATTCTTTTGCCAAACACCTTCAAAGTACTTCACAAACATTTCTCATAAGACAATCTCACATTGCTCACTAGCTTGCTTGGAAAGGGTAAGGAAAAATGTTTCAGGTATAAGGGTAGACATATCTGGTGATAAGAAATAAAAGGCTCAACATACACGGCTCAAATTGGCAATCTAATGATATCATTTTTATTTGGGAAACATGGTTAATTGGGCCATAGTGGTAAACCTAATGCCTCTATCATTTCCAAGTTCATGCAATCAATGACAAACATTTCGAAAGATCGTTACGCAAGTTCTAGAGATGTATCTCACATAAGTTCAACACACATGAAAGAATAGGAGTGTATGAAAAATGCACACACTTTCAATAGGCTCAAAAACTCACATAGGATATATATGGTCACTAAATTCACATATGAAGCTTTAATTCATACTATAGTTTCACATTAACAAGGCTATGTGCATTTGGTTTTTCAAAGATGGTCAAACATGTACAAAACTAACAAGAGAATTAGGAATTTCACAAAACACATGTTAACTAAGTTCTTGATAATCATGATTCAAATTTGATCTAATTATATCATTGGGTCGGGAAACTAACAAAAATCTAATAAGGAAAACAAGACAATATTTTTGGATTTTTAAATTTTCCGAATTTTTTTTTTTTTAAAAAGAAAACAAAACTAATTAAGAAAACAAAAAGCAACAACACGGAAACAAATGAAACCCGTTCGTAGTTGAAGGTATAAAAAATTTCAATTTGGTCATTTTTTATACTCTTTACCCCCAAACTTAAACTGGACATTGTCCCCAATGTCAGAAAACACTATAATGCAAATAAAAATAAAATAAATAAATAATAAGAAACAAAATAAAACAATGGGACCGAAAACTTCCCTAATTTGCAGTAAAATCAAGCGATGACCCCCAAGCTAAAATTCTGCAATCAACTTCAAGGGTGGAAAGAACCAAAAGTTCCTGCAAAGAAAAGAAATAATTCAGTTAAGTAACGCAAGAAAATGTAAAAAAAAATTGCAAACGAAAAATTGAAAATCACGATAAAAGACAATGAATTAGAACTAATAAGTGATCATTGGTCGTGCTTGTTGACTTTCCACAGCTTTCCTCTTGAACTGGTTTGGAATCTTGAGCGAGAATTGCACAGTCTGCATTCTTCTCTGCTTGTTTCTTCAGCACGGCGGGCAAGCACAAGGTAGCTGTGTTGGTCTGATTCTTTCTTCAATCTTTCCAAGTGCCCACCTCTTGCTTTCTTTCTCCTTGTCCCTAGCTGAGGATGAATCAGCACGTTGTCTCCACATGCTTTGAGGTATCATCTTCACTTCCCTTATACGTGAGAGACGAAGAGGAAACATAAGATGATGAGTACTCGAGAGCAAGTGCTGGCTGGAGAAAGGACAGGGAGAAAGCATGATATGAGATACTCTTGCTTTCAACCTTTATGATATGAAATACTTTTGCTCTGGAATGGTTTGTTTGCAGGGGTATCCCAGGGGATGAAAAATATAGAGTGACTCGAGAGGGTTTGTTGGAAAGCCATTCTTGGAGATGAAAAAGTGCTGAGAGGGTGTGTCTTTGCTGTGGAAGGCGAAGGTAGATACTTCTAGGACTTTTCTTCACAACTGGAACTATTCTCTCACTCATTGTCGGCAGCCGGTGGATGGATGAATAGTACAAATTACGCGCTTTCTGACAAAGCTGCCCGTAATTTCCGCAAAGCTACCAGTTGCATGTGACGAGTGACGACACGTTTGGACAAATTGATCTTTCGAAATCCGGGGTTCGGCTCGTGGTTTCTAAGCAAGCCCATTTTTTGAGAAATGAAACGCCTCTTTTTAGAAAAGAATCCGGCTTTTGAGAAAGGAGCCTTAACTCTTCGATTTGCGAGAGGACGCTTCATCGATTTCTGAGGAGCGCCTCTTTGATTTCTTCTTTTTATAGAGGCGTTAATTTTGTTCCATAACACACTTGAGCTCCCTCCTGTAAACACTCCCTTCTTGCACTTCCGAAATCTGAATCTGTCCGATCTCTTCTTTCTCAACACCTTCAGAAAATGTCTGGCCTTTCCGATTGTCGTTTTGACTTCAACCGTGGTGAAGAGGCAGCCCCGCCTTCTCCAGACAACCTATGGCGCCCGTCCTTCATATCCCCTACTGGTCCTCTTACCGTTGGGGATTCGGTGATGAAAAATGACATGACAGCTGGGGTGGTGGCCCGGAACCTTGTCACTCCTAAAGATAACAGACTGCTTTCAAGGCGGTCTGATGAATTGGTTGTCAAGGAGTCTCTGGCTCTCAGTGTGCAGTGTGCAGGTTCCGTGTCCAACATGGCCCAACGCCTATTTGCCCGAACCCGTCAAGTTGAATCGTTGGCGGTTGAAGTGATGAGTCTCAAGCAAGAGATTAGAGGGCTTAAGCATGAGAATAAACAATTGCACAAGCTTGCACACAATTATGCCACAAACATGAAGAGGAAAATTGACCAGCTGCAGGAAAATGATGGTCAGATTCTACTTGATCACCGGAGGTTTGTGGGTTTGTTCCAACCGCATCTGCCTTCGTCTTCTGGGGCAGCACCGCGTAGTGAAGCTCCAACTGATCAACCTCCGATACCTCCTCTTTCCGTGGCCCCGCCGACTGCTGAAGCACCACCTGACCAATGAATGCTATTAGTTTACACATCATTGTAAAATGTTTTTACTTTTATGTTCTTTTTTTTTTTTTTTTTTTTTGAGTGTTTTAATGTAAAAAGACTTTGTTTAACCTTCCCCTACACTTAAACTAAATAACACAAACTCACAGAAATCAACCAAATAACACAACTAACTAAACAAAACAAAAATGAAAGCAGTAAAGATAAGGGTGTAAGTTGAATGCTTGGGTTGCCTCCCAAGAAGCGCTTGCTTTAACGTCCGCAGTCGGACGAATCTTTCCTTTAACTCCCATCGGCTCCAAAGCATGGAATTTATCTTTTAATGGGAGGTGATACTTGAAATGATTCGGCAATGGTTTAAATTCAAGAGTGGGTGCCTGAATCATCAAAATCAGAAACATGTTAGTATAAATTAAAATTAAAATTGGAGAAGATGGCTTACTTTCTTTTTCCGACACAAACTCAATGACAAACACCACATCTTTGAACATTTCTGGGACTTTGAACTTGGCCAGGTTAACTATGATGGTTGTGGCTTGTCCCGTGTCATCAAACTCAACTGCTTTGGGCTTGATTGTCTCATGCACAGCCTCTTGGATGTATTCTTGATATGCTTCAGCCACTTCATTCTCTTGAATCCTTCTTCTTGGTGTACAAGGTTCTTTGAACACTTCAACACAATCTGGAACTTGATTTGGTGTGCCAAGAATTGGGATATCACTTTGCACCTTTGGAATGGCTTCCAGAATTTCTTTTTCACTCTCATCTTTCATGGGAATTAAAAACATGCGAGGAAAAGGAATGGGGACACATGAGTTAAATGAATTTTGAATTTCTTTACTTACCGTATTAGAATCTTTTTTGTTCAATTCAACTGCTTTAGGAGACTTTTCAATTTCTGTTGAAGCTTCATCTTGCTCAAGATTTTTGGTTTGTAACTCCCCTTGTTGCATCCTTGGCTGCTCAAAAACTTCTTTTCCACTCCTTAAAGTCATAGCATTTAACTGCTCCGCATTTGGATTTGCCATAATTTGGCTAGGTAACCTTTCTGGTTGGTGTTGTTGCCCCATCAAACTTGCCAACTGACTCATTTGGCGCTCAAGGTTTTCAATTGCTTTGTCTGTTTTCTGTTGATGAGATTGAGTAGAGTTAGCTAAAGAAGCAATTAAATCCTCAAGAGACTTACTTGGAGCTTGTTGTTGTTGAGGCTGAAATGGTTCATATGGCCATTGATAGAACTCTTCCGATGGCGGCAATTGTTCTTCTTTTTGTGAACCCTGCGTCAAAGAAATTAGTCCTTCAAGAATTTCATTATAATTCACGGGCATACTTTGATTTGATTGGAATTGTTGTGGGGGATGCTGTGGTGGCTGCATAGGTCTTGAATAGAACTCGTCTTGCTGCCAATATCCACCTTGTTGAAATTGTTGAGGTTCATCCCACATATAATATGAATTACCTCTCCAATCTGAATTGCAAGCGTTGGAAAACATGTTGCCCCTTGATTGGTTATGGCCTTGATATCCCCAAACATCTTCATTTGCAGAAAATTGAGGACTTTGATATCCTTGCCCATAGGGCACATCAAATGTAGAGGCACTTTGCATTGTGGTCCTTTCGGCATATTGTGACAATTGAGAAGTAAGATTTGCCAATTGAGCTTGAATGCTAGCAAAATCCATGTCTTACTTCTCTAGTACCTTTCGAAGTATTTGTTCATGCTCAGGATTGTAGGGAGCTATATCAATGCTCTTGGACCTTCGCGTCTGCATGTACTACAAAAAGTACCTGAAATAAACCCAAAACCAAAAACACTAAATAGACAAGAAATAGAAAATACTAAAAATAAATAACACTAAAAATAAAAATAAAATATAAGCAATCAGAAATAACAATCCCCGGCGACACGGCGCCAAAAATTTGGTAGTAATTATAACGCACCACAAAGTAGCACACAATAATCCTATTAATTTTCCTTATTAACACTAAGATTTGTCAATTGTCGCATATGAAAATAAGGGTCTTTCCCGCAGAAGATTGTTTTATCCAAATACTTAAAATGTCACAAAAACGGGTGGCTGTCTCCACTGACCAGCCACCAAACAATAATTATTAGACTAACTTATACTTATCCGAATGCAACGAAATTTTATACACATAAACTAGACACACCAAGCTATGCTCACACAAATTTGTGGGATTTTTGGAGTTGATTTGCTATTTAAATTAAATCATACAAAAACAGTACAGAAACCAATTTTAAATAATACCAATAGATTTTAATTCACAAGTTAAGAAAATGAGTTAGGGGACATGCTTTCCACCACCAAATAATCATGCAAGCATGTTATGTTTCATTCAAATTCCTTTTATTTCTGGATGAAGATGCTCAAGTTGGCTCAATGTTAGAACACAACTTATTACTCTTTCTTACGTAGTATGTTAAGAGAATGATGTTTTCAACTTAATTTAGTCCCTAGCATGCAATCTAGAATGGCGTGTTCATAGATTTAACAAGTAGAAATCATTAAGAATAAAAAGAGTTTGAGTCATCACAAGGCATCGTAAGTACTGGTGTTGTCTTACTTATCCTAGAAATCGTTTCACATGTTAACCACAATTAACAAGTGCTACTCTATAACATATGTAGGTCCTCATTCAACAAGGGCAGGCAGACATATATTCATAGCATTAAAATCCTAGATATGCTCACTATGTATGCATCCATAGAAACACATAAAGAATTTATCAATGACATAAGTAGTGAAACAATTTTCATCCTTTCATAAAAGTCATTCAAACAAAATATCACAACAACCTTACAATCATATTCGGGGCTTCAAAACAGCCCCTAACTACTAAAAATTAGTTACACATCATTATCAAATTAAACCAAAAGTAAAATATGAGTTTGAGAAGATAAAACCAAGAAAAATGGAGTGAAGCCTCTAATTTTCTTGCTGCCTTGCTCTCTGCCTTCCCGCGCCTTCTCTTCTTTCCAGTCAGTCTGTCTCTCCCTGCTCTCCCCGTGTCTCTTTCTTATGCTCTGCGCACTGCGCCAGCCAGTCCGAGTCCCCCTCCGTGCTGCTCTCCCCGTCAGTCTATATCTGCTTCTGTGCGCGCCTCGCCTCCTCACTGCCTTTTCCGTCTATCCTATTCTCTCTCTGCCCTCTGACCTACTCTCCCCCTCTTTCTGCGTCCCTGCGTCTCTAGCTTTCTGCCCCTTTTATTTTTTTCCCCCAGTCTCTCTGTCCGTGTGCTTTTTATAAAAAAAATGCCATCCTTTTCTTTTATTCTTTCTTTTTCGCACCCCCCCCCCCGTGCTCTCCCTCCACTCTGGTTTATATTCCATCTTTTATTTTCTTATTCTTTCCACCAGCCTTTGTCTGCTAGTCTGCCATCCACTGCATAATCTTTCCGCACTGCATCACTCCTCTCTTGTGCCACCATCACCAACATACACCACCACACATGCATCTTTCCTATCCATCTTTAAAGAATACGCAGCACGAACAGCATGTGGAAGTTGTGAGCTGGAAAGCAATATAAATTATTGGTGGTGTGACCTTAATCATTTTAGTGAAACATTTGAAAATGGTCAACATATCAGCCAAAAATAATCTCCTACATAAAATAATTTCTGTTTATTATTTAAAACTCATTTGTGCTATTTTTATTTTCTTTGCATAACAGATCCTATAAACACAAAAATAACGTAAATAGCTCAAAAATATAAGGAACTAACCAAGAAAAGACGAGTAAATTTGAAGTAAAAATATATATAAATATGATCCGATCACATAATACATGGAAGACTTGTGCTGCTTGAACTTGTATTTCTCACATAGCTCATCCATGAGTCAGTTGGAGAACTATTTTCCGTTGTCAATGATAATGTAGTGTGGCATACCATATCGGTGGATGATATGCTCCTTGATGAAACAGAGGACAGTTTCCTTCTTGACTTCCCTTAAGGGTATGGTTTCAGCCCACTTGGAGAAATAATCTGTTGCAGCTAGAATGTAAGCTTCTCCTGCAAATGACTTTAGTGTAATTGGTCTTACGACGTCCAATCCCCATGCATCAAATGGCCATGAAGCAGCTGTAAGGTGTAATGGTTCAGGCGGTTGATGTATGAAGTTGGTGTGGAATTGGCAAGCTTGGCACCTTTTGGCACGTTCTAGGCAATCCTTCACCATGCTTGGCCAGTAGTAACCCATTCTTTTGAGTTGGCAATGTAGCTTTGGTCCAGGCTTTGTCTTTTAAAGGTTCTCCTATTTCTACTTCGACCATGTGACTTGCAGCAGTAGTGCACTATTGGAAGAAATCCTTCGGGAAGTACTCGTGCAAGGAGATAGGAATGCGTGGCTCTTGCTCCATAGGTTCCTCAGTGTACGTTGGCTTAGCAGCTTTTACGTTTCTTTTGGGCTTCCTACTATTACAGCGACAGTGCTTTCTCCCTTATTCCACCTTTGGCCTTGTGGCTTGTTGTTTTGGTTTCCTTGTCTTTTTGTAAGTCACCAATGGCCATCATTCTTCATCGTCGGCAAGTGCATTTTGGTCACTTTCCCCCAACGATGGTTATGTAGATGGTGACGTGTGGCTTAAGCATTGACATGAATCATTTGGTGTGGAGAAGAACATGATCAAAGGATCCAAACATGATCACAGTGGTGTACGTTGCAGCCTTGTCTTCTAGGTCGAGTTTGATGTGCCCTTGTTGTGCCAGCTTCATGATGAGCTCTTTGAAGATGAAGCACTTGCCAACAGGATGACTAACGATACGATGGTACTTGCAGTACCTAGGATCGTTAACGCGATTCATCTCTTCGGGACGCTTGCATTCTGGTAACTCGATCACCTTCTTTTCCAACAAGTCGACTAACATTGTAGCCATATGTAAGTCAGGAAAAGGGTACGTCCTTTGCTCCAGTTCCCTCAAGGTGTTTTTGTACCTGTCTTGGGTGCGAGAAGGCTCTTCTCTCTTTATCTCCTTCGCTTTGTTCTTGGATGAGATCTTGATGGGCGCGGATGAGGTTTTAATAGGGGTAGTGTTGATAGTAAAAGCTTCCTTGGCGGGCTTCTTCACATGATTGTCCACCTTCGGAGCAAATACCTTATCCTTCTTAAAGTTGGAGATTGGCTCCTTTTTTCCATAATGGGCGATGCTCAACTCCATGTCGTGAGTGTGGGTGACTAATTCTTCAAAGGTTCGTGGTTTGATGCCTTGAAAGATATAGTGTAACCCCCACTGCATGCCTTAGATGCATATCTCGATCGAGGAGATCTCCGAGAGCTTATCTTTGCAGTCGAGGCTTAGAGTGTGCCATTGGTTGATTTAGTCGATGACTAGCTTGTCGTTCCATTGCTTCGTGCCTGTCAGGTCTAACATGCTTACAGTGTGGCAGGTGCTGTAGAAATGGTTAAGGAATTATCGCTCCAATTGCTCCCAGCTGTTGAGGGTTTCAAGCTTTAGGTCCGTGTACCAGTCAAATGCATTCCTCTTCAGAGAGCGGACAAACTGCTTCACGAGGTAGTCTCATTCCATCCCCGCGTTGTTGTAAGTTTCAACGAAATGGGCGATGTGATTCTTTGGGTTTCCCTTTCCATCAAACTGCATGAACTTTGGTGGTTGATAACCCGTCGGCATCTTCAAGTTATCAATCTTCTTAGAGTAGGGATTTGAGTACAATATGGAGGTATGTAAGCTACCTTCGTACTGCACCTTGATGGTGCTAGCGATCAATGCAACTGCTAGATAGAGAAAGATCCCATGAGCTCCGCTGCTTGGTCTGACTCCAGCTTCTATTTGACTTTCTCCACCGGAGGCTCCTCTTCTTCATCGGCTCTTTTCTTTAGTGGATCAACCTTTTGGTCGACTTTCATGTCTTGCTGCACCTCTAATTGGTTGACGAGTGTGGCGATTTGCAAGTCTTTGTCCTCCACAGTTCGTGTGAGTTTTGTGATCACTTCATTCATTTGAGCTAGTTGTTCCTCGATTGAAGTCGCTCCGGTGGTCATGACTTGCATAGCTATGCTACTGCTTGAGTCCGTATCAGAATGTAAGGACTCTGAGTGCTTCCTTGAGCTTTCCTCTCTTGGTGCCCTTAGCGAGGCCAGGGTGATCACGGGCTCATGCCTCGGGTGCTCTTGTTCCTTTGGCAGACTTAATGCAGGGGTGGAAGCCACGGCAGAGAGAGCTCTCGCCTTGGTTTAGGTTGTGATGCCCAAAGTGTCACCACTTATGGCGAGGATGTTCTCGTTCTTCGCTTTGGTTATGGGAACAGCTTGATCCTTTCTTGATTCCATTCATGCTTTTTGCAGATTTGAAGATAGAGATGAGAGGTAAAGATGTCCCACTGGGTGTGTCAAATTTGTAAACACGAATTTTCCTGCAATGAATGGGACAAGAACACATGTACAAAATAATATTTTGTATTAATGATTTGGGGTTACAATCTCTTTATAGTTTGATCCTCTGATATGATCTCCGTAAGATGTAGATTTGTGGATATTTTGTTGATTTAAGGGCCGTCGAGGCTTGATCTTGGATGAACGGTTGGAAGTTTCTTTAAGGGCCTTAAGGGTTTAATCTTGAAGGTTGAGGGAAGTTTCTTCAAGGGAGCCTTCGGGGCTTGATGTTGAAGGTTGATGGATGAATGGATGTTCAAGGGATTTTGGGCTTGATCTTGAAAAATGGGGACAAACGGATCTTCAAGGGCTTTTGGGCTTGATCTTGAAGAATGGATGTGTGGATTTGTTGATGTTGTTGATCCAAATGGCCGTTGGGGCTTGATTAGGATGAACGGATGATGAACGATGAACACTTTCTTCAAAGGGCCGTGGGGGCTTGATCTTGAATTGGTGGAAGTTCTTCAAGGGTCGTTGGGGCTTGATCTTGAAGAAGGATTTGACGAAGAACGAAGAGAGCTTTCTTGATCCTTCTGGATTTGCTTGGGAGCTAAAGAGTTTCAAAGCTTCAAGGGTTTGGTGTGATGTCAATTGGTGAATAAAAAATGAATGCCTTGGCTTCCTATTTATAGAATTCCAAAACTTGATTTTTTTGGATTTAAATAATCAGATGAAATAAATCATTTAAACCAAGTGTTGACACTTGTCCTGTTTGATGACTTTTCCGATGATTTTCGATTTTTCGTTGAGTCACATGCTATGTGTAAAATTTATGTGACACGTGAACATTGAAATTTTAATTATTGATCAACATTTATTTCATTGAAATTTTGATGTCTACAAAGAGTTCCTCCATTTCGCCTGGTTTACACCCTCTTTTTTCAGATATTTTTCATGGATCAAAATGGGTGATAGGTAATGGTCAAAATGTTAATTTTTGGCATGCAAGATGATTAGATGTTCCAATATTTGATAGGCTTGGTATTCCACCAGATTTATGCAAGCCTTTTCATGCTAAAGTTTCTGATTTTATTGTGGATGGTTGTTGGATTCCCCCACCTACGTTACATTCATGGCTAGCGCCCATTTGGGATGATATTCCTTCTATTGGGCTTCCTTCAAAGTATGGGATTGATGACAAAGTGGTTTGGTTGTCTACTTCAAATGGTGACTTTTCTTTATCTTTGGCTTATGATTTTAAGCGTAATAAACAACCAGTGATTCAATGGGATCGATGGGTTTGGCAATCTTGCTTTCGCCCTCGTAATTTGGTTACATTGTGGAAGTATTTACATGGTAATATGTTAACTGATGATCTCTTGCAGAAAAAAGGTTTTGCTATAGCATCTATGTGTTATCTTTGTTGTGAAGGTATGGAAACTGCTTCACATATTTTCTTTGAGTGTTGTTTTGCACGTCAAATTTGGTCTACTGTTTTGGAATTATTCAAAGTTCAATATTTATTTCAAGATATTTTAGCTTTTTCCATTATCCTTTACAACAAGGTTTTTGTACCCAAGTGCAACTGCTTTGGTGGGGTCTGATTGGAGTTGGTTTTTATTCTATTTGGCATGCTCGCAACGCTGTTCGTTTTCATGAGGAGGTTGTTTCCATCAATTATGTTGTAAGGTCTAATAAATGTTAACTCCTTGAAATTGATTCTCTCAATTCTGGCTGTATGAAGAATTCTGTGGAAAAGCTTTGCATTCTTCATTTTATTGGTGTTCATGGACGTCTTGCTAAGGCTCCAAAAAATATTGAGGTGTTGTGGCGCGCACCTTCTTAGTCTTGGATCAAAGTGAATACTGATGGTGCTATAAGAGGTTCCCCTGGTGTGGATGCATTTGGTGGTATTTTCAGGATTTTACGGGTAATTCTCTTGGTTGTTTTGCGGGTTCAATAGGCTTGGCCTCTTCTTTGGATGCCTAACTATGCACTGCTATTCATGCTGTATCCTTAGCTTGGGATAAAGGTTGGCATTCCTTATGGATTGAATGTGACTCCTCACAGGTTGTTCATCTTCTTTCTTCATCCTCGCCTTCATTGACATCTATCCCTTGAAGGCTTTTGCTTAGTTGGCATAACTGTCGAGTTTTACTAGCCTCCATGCAGGTTCAGATTTCTCATATTTTTAGAGAGGGTAAACAAGTTGCTGATTGTTTGGCCAATTATGGTGTTGATCACCCCGGACATTGGTGGGATTCATGCGCTCCTTCTGTTACAATTCTATTAAAAATTCTGTTAAGTGATGATGTGGCATATAAATGGGCACCATAAGTCCTTTTTTCTCACAAACGGTCCTGAAATTGACCCACAACATCAAAACGGTCCCTGAAATTGACCAGCGACATCAAAATGGTCCCTGAAATTGAAAACTAATAAATGTAGTCCCACAAGTAAGTGTCTCAAATCAATGTAGTCATTCTGTTACAATTCTGTCAAAAATTATGTTAATGTGACACATAAATGGGACACACAAGTCTAATTAAATTTAAAAAAATTACAAATAGGTTTAATAATTTAATAGTGAATAAAAAAAATTGTCAACCCAAAACCCAGTCTTGCAATCACCTCCGATCCTAGTCCACATTTCTCTACTTTCTTCTCTTTCTATTCTCTAAAAAAAATACTAACACATGCATCTTTACACACTTTGACACCCTTCACCGAATAGAACTTGGATCAAGATCACCTTTGGTGACAGCTTAGCCCATTCGCAATGACTTTTGGGACTTCACCGTTAACATTTAGGCGATCAAAATCCTCATAACCTTAATCTTCGAGAGCTTGTTCGGCGTTTCCTTGGTGGTCTGGTTATGCAAAGAACAGCAAGATCTGCCTTGAGATAATGAGGTTATTACCGAGGTGTGTCTATTGTTGGTTGTAAAATATTTCCACACCCCCTCTTAGGCCTTGGTTAAGCCTTGTGCTTTTGAGAATTTATGGAATATATCTCTCTTCTGAGTAGACCTTGCTGTAAGAAAAAAACAATTCCATTGTGCAAAAAGGCATTTTGACAACTTTTTTAATTAATTATTAAACCCACATCAGCACAAAACAAATTTTTTTTACAGAATAGTGGCGAAAGGATCATATTGATACTCGATTTTTAAGGACTACAATGATTGATTTTCAATTTCAGGGACCATATTGATGGTGTGGATCAATTTCAGGGACCATCTTAATTGTGTGGGTCAATTTCAGGGACCATTTGTGATAAAAACTTGTAAATCTTATAGGGCCCATTTATGTGTCACATCAACATTTAACATAATTTTTAATAGAATTGTGATAGAAGGACCACATTGATTTGTGACACCTATTTTCAGGAGCTATATTGATTGATTTTTAATTTTAGTAAGGGTCAATTTTAAGGACCATTTGTGATAAAAACCCTTTAAAGAAACATAAACCACATTTGTTAGTCAGAGTTTTCTAGAGATAGTGCTAACAACAAAGAAGGAAAGGGGTTTGTCTAGCACATAACCAACCAAGTAATGCTTCCAATCCTCAGCTCTGGCAACAGCAGCCTCAATAGGAGGCGAGACAATCCTCCGAGTCCCTTCAAGGTGAGGTTTGTGATACCTAAGTTTAGACCTGGCAATTTCTTACACGACCCATTAACACAACACGAAAATAATGGTTTCGGGTCAACACGATAACTAATCGGGTCGTTATCAGGTCACTTGATAACAACCCCTTACTAACGGGTCCTTAACAAGTTTACATGAGGTGACACGCTAGTAACCTCTTTGGACACGTTAAGAAAAAATTTATTTTGATGATTTTAATTTTTTAAACTGTAAACACGAGAATTCTGTGACGAATGAAATGAGAATATGTGTACAAAGTAGATTTGTATTGATTTGAATTTGTAGGTTACAATCTCAGTTTACAATTTTCTTCTGATTTAGTTTTCAAATTTGATGTAGATATGTAGGTTGTTGATCCAACAGTCGCAATGACTTGATCTCGAACAAACGATTGAACGATTGCTTCAAGTTTTGAGCTTTAAATGATGCTTGGATAGTCTTCACCTCAGGTTTAGGGCTGCGGCAAGGGTAGTGTTGAAGTAGGATTTCATTGTTTCAAGTGTCTTGGCGGCTTGATCTTGAATCGAAAGTCGTTACAAGTTTTGAGCTTGTAACAAAATCTTGAACGAATTAGCACAAGTGCTTGTTGATTCTTCAAGGGAGTGTCCAAAGAAAGCTTCGGCTTTGGTTGCGCATTCTTCAAAGAGAGCTTTGGCAGCGTATTAGTCTTCAAAGATTTGTGCAGAGGTCCTTCTCAATGTGTAATTTTTTACCCTTTTATGTGTCTTGGGTCCTTATATTTATAGACTTCCAAAGCCATGCCTTTGGATGGATTTGGCCTTGATTTGTGTCTTAATTTTAGCCACCTTCCTAATATTGGCCGAAATTTAGAGGCCTTGTTGCCTATTTGTGAGCAATCTTCAATTCTTGGTTATTTTGTGAAGATGCTTTGGCTTTCTTTCCGGTTTTGAGAGATTTTGGACCCCTTGCCTATTTTAAGGGGGTTTTTCTCCCCTTTGCTGAATTTTGGGAATGTTTTACACTTCCTTGGCATGGTTTGTGCCACATGTCATTAATGACTTGCCAATTTGTGATGAGTCATATGCCAAGTGGAGCTTTGTGATGCATCATTTATATGCAACGAAATTTATATGTCTACATAAACTACTAAAAAAAAAAACTTATGTATGTCATAAACTACTAAAAAAAAAAACTTATGTATGTATATATGTTGTAGGCATAATTTACTGAACAATTATAGAGTCCAAAGAGAAAGGGAATGTGCGGCATAGAGAGAGAAAGAGAAAGATGTGTAATTGTGAGGTGTGTTCTTTTCCACCCCATTGTGCCTGGTAGTAGGATAGGTAAAATCCTTACCCTTTTAGGATTACAACTCTTAATAGGTAATCAACTCCTAATAGGAATATAAGAGATATTCCTAGATCTACTAGGATTTACACAATCACATTCCTAATCTAATAGGACTACAACACTCCCCCTTGAGTGTGTATAAATACTCAAGTAAATGGTGTATCAGGTCTTCAGTGATGAAGCAAGTACAGTTGATGAAGTTGTTGGCACAATGAGCGAATGCGAGTCTTAGATCAACGGAAGAATGCATAAAAAATGAAACTCATAAAACCTCGCTATGGTAAAACCCAAGATGGGAGAAAACCCCATAGAGTATGGAGAAAAGTAAGAAGTTGCATTAAGTCAAAACTATACGTCTTTTGGATGCAAGTAGAAGAGCTCACAAGGGTATGATCGGCCCAGGATGGGTGCCTTGTTAGAAATTAAGTAGCAAAAGCCCAATGGGAAAAATGCTCCTAATCGTAGGGAAAAAGAGTACATTAAGATCAAGTAAGTATACTTCTGGATACTCCCCTTAAGTTTGACATAACTTCCTAATGAGAACTACAAGCATTTCATATGATAGTTAGGCATACCAATTCTTCAGACAAGCTTTTGGAAGATTGACTTCAGCAGTGACGTCATGTAGAGGTCGGCAACGTTGTCTGGGATTGGCTTGCATGACTTCAATCTCCTGATGCTTTGCTGATGTAGATGTAGACGCAATATGTCTTGGTGTTGACTTCGTTGATGTATCATGGCTTGGTTGGGTTGATACATGCAGCATAATCTTCATGGATCGTCGTTGGGACTCAACGATGGATGAAAAACAGCAAGTACTTCGAAATGCTCAACAAGAACTCCTAACCATGTCTCATTTATGGCATACTGAATAAGGTGATTCTTTGAATGATTCGAAGATTTAGCAACTAAGTTCATACCTTGGACCTCCAAGATATTGCGATATCCCTAACGGTAAAGACATAACCATTTAGGGATTTTTCCTTGAGCGGGTTTGATAAGTAACTAGTGTCAGCATAACAAACAAAGCAAGCATCATTCCAAGGATCGGGGGGTTGGATTCGCTCGAGATGTGTTAGGATTTTATTTGCCCAAATTTGTAGTACTATCAGGGTACGTCTTTAATACCAATTCAATGGTTGCGTGTAGGCATAGTGTTGCATCTTTACCAATAAATCGACAGCAATGGAGATGTCCTGTCTAATACAATGAGCTAAGTACAACGAAGCGTGGAGTCGATATTATACTATATATTTTACCCTAATCTTAGTAATAATTTGTTGGTTATTATGTGTGAATTTTGATACTTTGAATTATATTTCTAATGTAGGACATTCGACTTCCTCTAGAATAAAAAGTAATCAAATAGATGAATTTTGGAGTAATTCCAATTTGAGGATGTTCATGAGTCTTTCAAAAAATTTCTACTTAGCCATTTGACAGTGGTGATGAACTAAAAGCCCAGTGCACAACTTTCCCAGATTGACGTTTCTGGACGTTTTGGGTAATTTGGAGGTCAAGAGGGCATATTTTGAGGAATATTCCTCCTGAGGATTTGTAGGGGACGACTTCAGCTTTCAAAAGAGACATTTTTGGACAAATCAGAGTTGATTTAGTCAGTAAAAAGTCTGATTTTCTGAGAAGTCCGAATTTTAGTTCAAATAGGAAACCTTTTTATTTTATGTTTTATTATTTAATTATGTTTCCTAGTTTTACTCTAAGACTTTTTAGGGTTTGATTTTGTATTAGTATAAATAAGATATTTAGCCATTAGGGGAAGAGGGGAGAAAACGCACGCACACTTTAGAGAGCTTTTGGATTCAAGTTTATTTTCGAGGTGTTTTCCATCCTTGTTTTTAATAATATTTCGTTGTATGATTGTTAGTAACTAATTTCCGTTTGCTAGGGTGAGGCCATGAGCCTTAGCAAGAATATGCAGTTTCTTTTCAATTTGCTTATGATATTATGCATACAGGTTTGAATTATTAATCATTGGTTTATACTATCTAATTGTCTTAATGCTTAGCTACCATTATGATATTTAAAAAAGTAATTTGATGCAATTTTGGTCGGAGGTTGGTCCCTGAAATTGACGAAGGCTTCTTGTGGTTAATATGTGCAAGTTCACTTACGATGAATACCACATCTTAAGGTTTGTATGGTTTTTCAAAAGGTTTCACAAAGCTTAATGAGTCATACATGTTTAGATTTGATTTGAATACCACAGACGAGTTGTATGTTTGATTTACGCTCTATGTTGGGGGTCCAAGTAGGCATATATTAGGAAAACCTAACCTTCAAAATATACATGTGTAATTCATAAGTAATTGGAAGAACTACATATGATTGTTAAGGTGACGGCAGAACCCTAGGTTTTTACAATTTAATTTTCAAAAATTGTTTTCTTTTAGTTTATTTTCTTTTGTCACTTTATTTAATTCTTTTCTACTAAATTCATTTTTATTATTTGAAATCACAAAATCACTTTTTTTTCCAAAACTTTGTTTTAAGTAATTAATTAGATTTGATTTGATACAAATTATTCATTCAATCCCTAAAGAGAACGACCTTGCTAGAGCCGACTATACTACAATTACCTTGTACTCTTGCAAGTATTTAAAGTGTTTTTATCCCTACTTTTGCAGGTGGTAAAAATCCCCATTAAGAAATTGGCGCCGTTGACGGGGATTGTTTTAAATAATTTGTGTTTATCAACTCTTAGTTAATTATTTTTGTATATATCTTTCTATTTACTTGATTTTAATTTTTGTTTTTCAGGTAACAGTTTATTGATATTGAGAGCATTGCAACAATGGATTGGTTTGGATCCTCGCAAGGAGCACCCACAGTTTGTGCAATTTGCAATTTGAATACTCATGATGTTAAGTATTGTCCCCAACGACAATATTTTCTAGAGCTTATGCAACACCATATTAATATGAGGAACAATTTTCAGAGGCCTATGTGCAATTCCTACTCAGATTTTTATCCATCATGGCGAAAGCTTCAAAATTCTATGTGGGAGTGTATTCAACAACGTTTTGAACACCCTCATGCACCTGCAAAAGCTGATTGGGAAATTGCAGTTGAAGAACTAGCAGAGAGTATCCTGACAAGGTTTGATCAAGCCGATCAAGAAATTCATAGTATTCATAGGTCAATGAAAAATCTAGAACAGCAAATTGGGCAGCATGAATAGCAATTGGCAGCACAAGACAACGATTCCAATTCAAATTTTCCTACTCAACTAGTTGCCAACCAACAGGGTTTAGAAGACTGTTGTGCAGATCAAGCATTGAGATGGGTAAAAACATATGAGTCATGTGAAAGAAGGAAATAGCACCTGCCGATCCTGAAATTCTCACTGAACCACTTGCTACCCAAATTTATACGCCACACATACCATTTCAAGAGGCTGCCAAGCAACCCACTAAGCTGCATGAATGCATTGAAACTGACAGGTTCAAATGGGTTATTCTTACAAATTCAAAATCTGATCCACCACCTGACGAACACTTGACCAATCTGACAGATTTGAATATGTGGCTGATGATTACTGACACAATTTTTTTTTTGCTGAATTAGACATTCTAGCAGCACAGCCCATCAATTTTAAAGCAAATCAGGTCAGGTCCTACTAGCAAGCTATGTTCTACATAGGAAAGAAGGGGCAACTTAATGGCAGCCCAATTCTTCGTGAAGAAATTCAGCCAATGCAGAAATTGTGGGTGTTAAATACAAGGTTTAAATCAGTTTGATGGAGACAAAAGCCTCATTGGAAGGGAACTTATTCGATTTCAAAGACACATTCTTATAGAAGGGTGGATATGAAGAACTCAACTACTAATTTCATTGCACAGATTAAGTCAATATGTACCCGTTGTTGCTAGATGATGCGACTATGGAGTGGTTAACTCTAAGAGAACAAGTGACGTGACCATCAATTCTTTCCTCTATGTCTAGCTATAGACGTTAACTAAAACGCAAATTGGGAGGCAACCCAATTTTTCTAAACTCTTTTCTTTTTATTTTTGTACATTTTATTTTCTTCCTTTTAGTCTTTATCAAAAAAATTTAAAAAAAAATCGAACAATTGAAAAACTCAAAAATAGCAATTTTTTTTTTATTTTTAGTTAATCATTATTTTATTTTTGGGTTTTATTCTAATTAGATTTTTAATGTGTGATCTTTGCAGGTTGCATTCAGAATTGATCCAGCCTAATCTCAACTACGGGCATGCAATCAACATTCAGTCACCCCATCACATTCATCATCCATTCTTCTACATTCATGAGATTAGGCAGTGTGGAGTGCAGAAACAAAGTCGAGGTTTAAAAATACTCACAAGGGGTACTGATAAGCTTATGTGCTACTAGGATCTGTTCACTCACTCTCTCCTATTAAAATTAAGGAAAACTAATGAAAATGGGTTCAAAACTTCAGACTTTAACCAAAAACCATATAATAAGTTTATTTAATGGTTAGGACAAAGCCTAATACTTAATTAGTCCAATCAACATGGCCCAACAAAAATAAGCTAACGTGTTTCCAATTTTACCCGTAGCGATTTTGATTTTTTTCTATTTGTTATTTGTCTGTTAGTTTATTCATGTCACGAAACTATAATTTGGAAGCATTCGAAAATCTTATAGCTGGATCATTTCAGAGAGGAGAAAGATAATAACTGCTAAAATTGTCGTCGATTGGAACCAACTCATGTATCCAATTAAAGCCCTTCAACTCCTTCAACATTGCCTTCATGATGAGTGGCGCATTCTCGATCCTCTTCTTATGCAGCTTCCTCGAATTCCGTACCCGACCCGTTTACCCATTTCATCAGGAAGTGGGATGCCAAAGTGGGTTGCTCCGTTTCAAAGAAAAGAATAAGCAGCTGCAGTTCTGCAACAAATTCGCTGCAAATCAGAATGTGAGGAGACCAAACTGGAGCATGTTAGCGTGTTGGGTGAAAGGGTGGACTTGGATTACTGATAATTTGGATCATTTGTATTCGTGCCCGTGTGGGTTGAGCTGTTTGTGGACAAAATCTTATGTTCTTGTTAACAAGCATGATGCTTTGCTGTTTGAGACCACTACACCTCCCCTTTAGGTACTCCATTTTGTTTTCTTAATGTTATGCCGTAGGTTTCCAATTATTCATGTTATATATGTGTGCGCGCATTTCTACATGTTCATGGTTAGCTAGTTTTTACTCAGATCATGATTATTGCTACAATGTGATTAAATCTCGACATAATTTCTTCCTTAGTACTCATTTATGGAGCAAGCATATGGAATGTTAAACAAAAATATAGTATACGGTGGCAGATCTAGGAAATTTTGAATGAAGTCAAAATGATGCCCCAATTTTTGCCTTAGGAAAGTTGCTTCTTTGAGTTGTTTTTTTCGAACATTTTGGGGGAAATTATTGAGAAATACACAAGCAATGAAAAGGAAAATACCCAAAATGTCAAATGTCTCAAATTTATAACAAAACTAGTACAGAATACACACGAAGCATGAGTTTTTAATTTTTTATAATGAGAAGTACAAAAAGTAAAATTATTTTTGCACTTGAGGTAACGAGTTTGTTGCTGGAATATTTTGTATCCTTTGAACCCCCTTTTCTTAAGCTTGATTACATTATCTACTCTTTATTTACCAAATGTATTACTCGTTCAACCAAGCCAAACAACAACTGAGGCATATTTACTCGTAAAAAAGTTTCTTGGTTTCAACTTTGTGTAGCTCAAAAGGAAGAAAGGGATTGGAAGATTTGCAGCAGCTGCATAATTAAATTGAGGAGAGAGAGCGACTGATTTCTTGCCTTCTCCAATTCCTTCCTTATGGGATTTGTCGTAGTATTCTGCAAGGAAGGCTGAGATGGAAGTTATCAGGTCTGAATTGCTTGATAGGGAAAACATTCAAAAGTTTTGGGATGAGAAAATGAATGTAGATAAAACCCGTGGTCTTGGGGTGGAGAAGGCTTATCTTGCTGCCCTTAGTGATTTGGAACCGGAGAAGATTATCCAAGAAAAGAATTTGTCGAGATTTAAAGGAGAAGTCAGCTATGGATTGCCAGAGGCAATTACTTCTCAGTCTCAAGGAAGAGGTCAATGAGATGTCGAACAAGCTTGCATTTGAGAGTGTTTAGTTTCATAAATAGTGTTGGTTTAGTTTCATAAATAGACTTAGTTGCATTTGATTTGTAAATCCATGAAATTATATTCGCAATTTGATTTCATTCAATTGACGCGTTATAATACTATATTTCTTATATATAAATTGTACTATATATTATCTATATTATTCCGGTTCAATTTCATAAATAGTCATGTTTAGAAATAGTGTACCCGTGTTCAGTTTCATAAATAGTCAATTTCATAAATAATGTAGTCAGTTTTAGAAATAGTGTAGTCAGTTATAGAACTCAGTTTCATAAATAGTCAATTTTACAAATAATGTAGTCAGTTTTAGAAATAGTGTAGTCAGTTATAGAAATTGTGTACCCGTGTTTAATTAGTGTACCCATGTTTAGTTTTATAAATACTCAGTTTCAGAAATAATGTACTCATGTTCATTTTCATAAATAGTCTGTTGATGCACAAAATTAGTGGGGATTTTGGTACAATAGAAAGTGTCAAGTTTGTGACCTTCGCTACATTGCTTCAGTCACTAGTGTGGATAAGTATATAAATGGATGGAGACAGGGAAGCAAACACAAGATGTACGTGGTTCACCCAGATTAGCTACGTACACGGAGTAGAGGAGTTCTCATTAATTGTGAAGGGTTTACACAAGTACATAGGTTCAAGCTCTCCTTTAGTGAGTACAAGTGAATGATTTAGTACAAATGACATTCGGAAACATTGTGAGAAAATGATCTCTAATTATAGAAGAGAGTTTCTAGTTTCATTATGACATTAACACGTGTCGTGTTGTGATTGGCTTCTGATGTTGACACGTGTCGCACTATGATTGGCTTCTGATGTCGACACGTGTAGCGCTGTGATTGGCCTCCTGGTTGAAGGGAAACTCTTTTGGGTCCGTGACGGTATAACGTTGACCGGTGCTCAGTAGTTTCGAGATTGGTCAAGTATGGTACAAACAGTGCTCCCCTAAGTTCCCGAGTGAGGGAAGCTCTTCGGATGGGGACTTGCAAGATCCAAGCCTTTGAGTAATCACGAAACTTCTAAGTACCGAAATATGGTATCATTTTAAGTTGCCTTATCTTGCTCATATGTAGATGTGGCATCTTCTCTGGAAGTACTTTTCCTCCATCCAGGGGTGGTATCTTTAACCGATGAAGATGCACAAGGTAATGTATCAATTTCACTTGAAGCTTACTTATAGTTTCGGGCTTGGTCAAGTGCGATACAAACCCTATAGTAAGAGTCCCTCAAGTCACCAAGCTAGGAGATTTGCCGAAAGAGGTAACAGACAAGGTAAGCAATCAGACTTGCAAGCAAGCAACCTGGATTGGAGGTTCGACTTCGGCTTTCGGTTGATTGTTCTCCTTCTTCTTGTGTCGTAAACAGCAACAAGGATAAAGAGAAGCAAATGGAGAAGAGATAATATGAGATACTTTTCCTTTTGAAGAAGTAACTTTCCACAGGCTTATTCTTGAACTGGGCTAGAGGGTTTTCTGGTTTCCTCCAGAGTATAAGGCCGACTCAAGAATTTGAAGGTCAAAACAAGTCCATCAAATCTAGAGTATGTTCGACCCTGATGATATAGGATACTTTTGTTGTTGACAAAGTAGTGGATGTATCAGCACACGTTATGTTACGCTTGTCTCCACATGTTTCCTTGTACCCTTCTCACTTACCCTGTCTGTTCCTCAAGCAGATGTGGTATCTTCTCTAAAAGCATAAGATGTTGAAGATGAGTACTCGAGAGCAATGCCAGGTAAGTAATCAGGCAAGGGGTTCCAAGCAGTCAGTTCCTGACTAGGAGCTTGATTCCAAGTGCTGACTGATTGCTCTCTTTCTCCTTATCTTGCAGGTAAGAACAACAAGGCCTAAGGAAAAGACAGGGAAAAACATGATATGGGACTTTCTTGCTTTTAACCCTGATGATATGAGATACTCTTGCTCTAGTGTGGCTTGTTTGCAAAGGTATTATCGAGAGGAAAATAAGCTGAGTATTTCGAGAGACTCTGCTGAGAGTGCCCTCTCGGATGTGAAGAAAAGTTGAGTATTTTTTTTATTTGCATGTCTGCCTGGCTGTGGAGGATAGAGGTCGACATATATAGGAGTCTCCCTAACAATAAGTAGTAGTGTTATTCCTTTACCCTTCTTCGTCGTAGCAATGTAGTGGGAGTTGCAAGCTTCACGTGTTTTAACTTTGTCAGAGCACTTAGAAAAAGTGGTCTGTGGTATCTGGAAAGTTGATGTTGCGTGTGAAGATTGCAGACAAGCTTTATCTAAGGAAATTTGGCTTTCGAAGTTCGGAGAGCGGTGCCTCTTCGGTTTTTGAACAAGCAATCATGTCGGGGATCTGGCTCTCGAGATTCAGAGAACAGTGCCTCTTCGATTTTTGAGAAAGCAATCCTATTGAGAGTCTGACTCTTGAGATTCGGAGAGCAATGTCTCTTCGATTTTTGAGAAAGTAATCTTGTTGGGAGTATGGCTCTCGAGATTCGGAGGGTGGTACTTCTTCGATTTTTGAGCATGTAATCCTGTTGGAAGTCTGGCTTTTGAGATTCGGAGAGCGGTGCCTCTTCGATTTTTGAGAAAGCAATCCTGTTGAGAGTTTGACTCTTGAGATTCAGATAGCAATGTCTCTTCGATTTTTGAGAAAGTAATCCTATTGGGAGTTTGGCTCTCGAGATTTGGAGAGCAGTGTCTCTTCAATTTTTGATAAAGTAATCCTATAGGGAGTCTAACTCTTGAGATTCAGAGAGCAGTGTCTCTTTGATTTTTGAGAAAGTGATCCTGTTGGGAGTGTAACTTTCGAGATTCGGAAAGCTTTACCTCTTCGATTTTTGAGCAAGCAATCTTGTTGGGAGTGTTTTCTCGAATATGAGTAAAGGTTGGGCATTTTTGCCAGTCTGACTTGCCACGGAGCACGGAGGTTGACACACATTGGGACTTTCTAGTTATCAAGCAGTGGTGATGTTCCTTTACCCTTGTGGGTAATAGTAGGGTAGCTGGACCTTCAAAATTTATGTGTCTAAACTTTGTTAGAGATCTTTGGAAAAGTTATCTGTGGTACCCGAGGTGCTGATGTTGCGTGTGAAAAGTGGTGCCTTTTCGAATTTCGGAAAGTGGTGCCTCTTCGATTTTTGAACCAACGGCCCTATTGCCCTTTCTTTTATAAGGGCACCAATTATGTACAAGAAGTACATTCAGAGAGTTATTGCTTGCAGAAATTTTCACCATACTTCAGAGATTTATTGCACCTCATTTCTCCTTCATCATTTCTGAGAATGTCAGACCCATCCGACTGTCGTTTTGACTTGAACTTTGGTGAAGAGGCAACCATGCCTTCTCAAGACAACATATGGTGCCCATCCTTCTTATCCCCTACTGGTCCTCTTACCATTGGGGACTTTGTGATGAAGAATGATATGACCGCTGCGGTGGTGGCTAGGAACCTTCACACTCTCAAATATAACAGACTACTTTCCAAACGGTCTAATGAGAGCTTAAGGATTCTCTGGCTCTCAGTGTTCAGTGTGCAGGTTCTGTGTCTAATATGGCCAAACGCCTATTTGCTCGAACCCGCCAAGTTGAATTATTGGCGGTTGAAGTGATAAGTCTCAAACAAGAGAATAGAGGGCTCAAGCATGAGAATTAGACAGTTGCACAGGCTCGCACATGACTATGCTACAAACATGAAAAGGAAGCTCGACCAGCTGCAGGAATCTGATGGTCAGATTTTACTTGATCATCAGAGGTTTGTGGGTTTGTTCCAAAGGCATTTATTGCCTTCGTCTTCTAGGGCTGTACCGCGTAATGAAACTCCAAATGGTCAACCTTTGGTGCCTCCTCCTTCTGGGGTTCTGCCTAGTACTGAGGCTCCGAATAATTACCCTCTGGTGCCTCCTCTTTCTAAGGCTCTGCCGACTGCTGAGACTTCTCCTGAGCAACCTTTGTGAAGGCTCCCTCTTGTTTGTTTATTTTGATTCATGTATATGTACATATTTGTAACTTATCAGAGATATCAATAGACAAGCTTTGCTTCATTTCAACGTATTGTGTTAAATACACCAAGGCCTTCTTCACTAAGTTCTTTGAATTTTTCCTTTTGTTGAAGCTTGTATGTTGAAGCTTTGTGAGTGAAGCATGTAGGTTGAGGTAGTGCTCCCTTAATTTCCTGAGTGAGGAAAACTTCTTGTTTGGAGACTTGAAAAATCCAAGTCACTGAGTGGTCGTGAGACTTCCGAGCATCAAGATGCAGTAGCATATGGTAGGAGTCCCCCAAGTCTTTGGTCGAGGGAGTTGACGAATGAGGCATTTCCGTTCTAAGTGGTAGCCCAAAACTCCTTCTTCATATATATTTGTTATGAAAGTTGTTAGGCCTAAAGAAGAGGAGGCCTAGGCAATTTTTTTTTTCGAAATTTTTTTTTTCGATTTTTTTTTTCGAATTTTCAAATTTTCAAATTGTTGAATTTTTGAATTTTTGAATTTTCGAATTTCCAAAAAAAAATATATATATATTTGAAACTTTGTAGGTGAAGCTTTGGTGTTGAAGCTTTGTAGGTGAAGCTTTGAGGTTGAAGCTTTGTTGGTACCATGAATTGATTTTGCTTCACACTATCTTGATCAAGATAGTGTGAAGCTTTTGTAGGTGAAGTTTTTGTGTTGAAGCTTTGTAGGTGAAGTTTTTGTGGGTGAAGCTTTTGTGGTGGGTGAAGCTTTTGTGGGTGAAGCTTTTGTGGTGTGGGAAGCTTTTGTGGGTGAAGGTTTTGTGGTGGGGGAAGCTTTTATGGGTGAAGCTTTCGTTGGTGAAGCTTTTTGTGGTGGGTGAAGCTTTTGTGGGTAAAGCTTTTGTGGTGGGTGAAGCCTTAGCTTTTGTAGGTGAAACTATTGTGGGTGAAGCTTTTGTAGGTGAAGCATTGGAGTTGAAGCTTTGTAGGTGAAGCTTTGGAGTTGAAGCTTGAGTTGAAGCTTTTTTTGGGTACCATGAATTGATTTTGCTTCACACTATCTTGATCAAGATAGTGTGAAGCTTTTGAGAATTTGTAGTTGTCCTCCATTGATGAAGCTTTTGTTGGTGAAGCTTTGGTTGGGTACCATGAATTGATTTTGCTTCACACTATCTTGATCAAGATAGTGTGAAGCTTTTGAGAATTTGTAGTTGTCCTCTATTGATGAAGCTTTGTTGAATTTCCCAATTTATTTATTTATTTTTTTTTGGGAAACTAGAAATTTAAAAATGTGGGAGAGACAACATATACAAATTTTGCTTCCACACTGTTGAGCAAGAGATTGTGATGCAAGCCACACCTTGAAGTAGTCGAACTTTTGGATGAACCATAAAAATTGAATTTGCTTCGAACAGTCTTGAATTTGCTTTGAAGGTTTGAGAATTGTAGTTGCCCTCCATTGATCAAGCTTTTGTTAGCACCATAAATTGGTTTTGCTTCACGCTGTCTTGATCAAGAGTGTGTGAAGCTTTTGAGAATTATGGTTGAACTCCTTTGATGAAGCTTTTGTTGGCACCATAAATTGGTTTTGCTTCACACTGTCTTGATTAAGAGTGTGTGAAGCTTTTGAGAATTGTGGTTGCCCTCCATTGATGAAGCTCTTGTTGGCACCATAAACTGGTTTTGCTTCACACTGTCTTGATCAAGAGTGTGTAAAGCTTTTGAGAAGTGTGGTTGCCCTCCTTTGATGAAGCTCTTGTTGGCACCATAAATTGGTTTTGCTTTACACTGTCTTGATCAAGAGTGTGTGAAGCTTTTGAGAATTGTGGTTGCCTTCCATTGATGAAGCTTTTGTTGGCACCATAAATTGGTTTTGCTTCACACTGTCTTGATCAAGAGTGTGAAGCTTTTGAGAATTGTGGTTGCCCTCTATTGATGAAGCTTTTGTTGGCACCATAAATTGGTTTTGCTTCACACTGTCTTAATCAAGAGTGTGTGAAGCTTATGAGAATTGTGGTTACCCTCCATTGATGAAGCTCTTGTTGGCACCATAAATTGGTCTTGCTTCACAAAGCTTTTGAAAATTGTGGTTGCCTTCCATTGATGAAGCTCTTGTTAGCACCATAAATTGGTTTTGCTTCACATTGTCTTGATCAAGAGTGTGTGAAGCTTTCTACGAGTTGTAGTGCTTGCATTGTTACAGAGGGGAAATGTCTGAAGCAGATGCAAGAGGGCTGAATAGCTTGATCTTCGTATGCCATGCACTGAAGTTGTTGTTGGCTTGCAATAAGACTTTGTTAGTGACAATAACTCTTGTTGGGCATAAGTGCTTCCCTACTTGAGTTGTCAAGCTTGAGGGTTTTTAATTATTTGTGAATGCTAGGAGTTCACATGTACAAGTTGTAACACTCGTCTTTTGGTAGGTGGAATGAATGGTGAGTTGCTTTTATCACTTGGTTGGTGATACGAATGTGAGTTCCTTCATCACCTTTCATCACATTTCATCACCTGGTTTGTAGCACGAGGATGAGTTCCTTCTTCACCTGGTTGGTGGCATGAATGGCAAGTTGCCAAATGATATTAGAGTACGGGTTGTACATTTCATCACCTGGTTGGTGGCATGAAGGAGAGTACGAGTTGTACATTTCATCTCCTGGTTCGTGGTATGAAGTTGAGTTCCTTCTTCACCTGGTTGGTGGCATGAGTGGCAAGTTGCCAAATGATATTAGAGTACGGGTTGTACATTTCATCACCTGGTTGGTGGTATGAAGGAGAGTATGGGTTATACATTTCATCACCTGGTTGGTGCCATGAATGGCAAGTTGCCAAATGATATTAGAGTACGAGTTGTACATTTCATCACCTGGTTGATGGCATGAAGATGAGTTCCTTCTTCACCTGGTTGGTGGCATGAGTGGCAAGTTGCCAAATGATATTAGAGTACGGGTTGTACATTTCATCACCTGGTTGGTGGCATGAAGGAGAGTACGGGTTGTATATTTCATCACCTGGTTGGTGGCATGAAGGAGAGTTCCTTCTTTACATTTCATTACCTGGTTGGTGAGAATAAGGGTAAGGTGTCTAGGCACATTGTAGCAAGTGTCAAATGACACAAAGTATGTTGAACCCTTTCGAAGCACAGTTGGCTTATGTATGGATGTGTTGGAATGTATGATGTTTATGTATGAATGTGTTGGAATGTATGATGTTTATGTTGATTGATATGAGTGATGATTATGAATGTTCTGCTATGCATGAAGGGATCCATGCTTTTGATATGTGAACCATGTTGGTTGTAACCCTTAATATCACATACTTTGTGTCAAAGTACGCATGTTGAAGCTCTAAGTTGGAGTATAAGGGTAGGTCAACGTAGACCAAATGCTCCAGTGCTAGGAAGGCAAAAGACTCAGAAGAAGTTGTCTGAATTCCCTTTTCTTTAAATATTTTTCGAATGGCTTGTGTGACAAAAGATCTCAAGCGGTTGAGAGTTAAAACATTTGTAATGTGTATGCCTTCTTATAATAGCATTTCCTTCAGTACCTAGTCCTCTACTTTGAAAGAATGAAGTTTGGCCCAATAGTCATAATAGTTGACGGTACGTTCACCCTTGGTTGTCTTGATACGAACTTTTATCCCTCTTGTTGTAATGGGCTTGCTAAGAGTAAAAATCATTCCTCTTACCAAGAGACAGATACGTTTGGTGACTTAGCGAGTAGCTAAATGAGGCAGAAGATGATGCAATGGGTGTCTGAATGGCCAAGATCTCCTCACTTGGTAGAACTTGACTTCCACTTCCCACTTGTTGATAAGGGTTAACCATATGAGGGTTCCCTTGGTATGTCCTTGCTTCAGCGAAGGCGTGGTTGTAAGCATGTGCCATCACCTCAGAGTAAGTCTTCCAAGTGTTGGCATTGATCATGTACTTGAAGAAACAATCACGTAGGCCTACAGTGAAGGCCTTGAAGGCGGTCTTGTCATCGGCCTCAGCGCAGCGAGAACACTCATGGCTGAAGCGATCGGCATACTCTCGTAGTGACTCGTCCGGCTTCTGGCGAATAGTATACAAGTCATCTGCAGAATGCAAGTGATCGGTCTGGAAGATGTGTTGAGAGATAAACAGTTTCCTCAGTTCCTCAAATGAGTCTACTATCTCAGGTGGAAGACGGCAATACCAGTTTAGAGCTCTGTCAGAGAAGGTGGAAGGGAAGAGAAGACATCGCTCTTCGTCGGTGTGCATCCGATATGCCATGGTGGACTCAAAGAGGTTAAGGTGTTCAATTGGGTCCTCCCTTCCAGTATAGAGTTGTAAACCAAGCTTTTGTTTTGTCTTCACTTAAAAGAGGTGTCAAGGATCCTCCTTGGGAGAGGGCCAGGCCTGGGTTGGTTCCAGTTAGGTATTTCGGCCTAATGTTCGGCCCTCAACTTGTTTACTTCCTGAAGAAGCTGTAAAACAAGGGAGTCCTGAGTGGAGTCATGTACCACTGGACTTTTCTTTCGTAAGTCTCCATCACCTCTTGGAAGTAGGAAAGTTTGAGCAAGAGCGTGTGGTTTTTCCTTGGACTCGCTGTACTGACTTCTAGGGTGAGTCTGTCGGAATACCTCAGAGTCCCCTGTACCTTCATGTTCCTCTAGGACCTGTCATTCCTTCTCTAGATTAGCAGCTGGCCTGGGTCGTGGGATGGGATGGGATGAGAAAATGAATGTAGAGAAAACCCGTGGTCTTAAGGTGGAGAAGGCTTATCTTGTTGCCCTTAGTGATTTGGAACAGGAGAAGATTATCCAAGAAAAGAATTTATCGAGATTTAAAAGAGAAGTCAGCTATGGATTGCCAGAGGCAATTACTTCTCAGTTTCAAGGAAGAGGTCAATGAGATGTCCAACAAGCTTGCATTTGAGAGTGTTTAGTTTTATAAATAGTGTTATTTCGGTTTCATAATTTGGGCTCGGTTTCATAAATAGTGTTGGTTTAGTTTCATAAATAGTCTTTGTTGCATTTGATTTGTAAATCCATGAAATTATATTCGCAATTTGATTTCATTCAATTGAGGCATTATAATACTATATTTGTTATATATAAATTGTACTATATATTATCTGTATTATTCCGGTTCAATTTCATAAATAGTCAAGTTTAGAAATAGTGTACCCGTGTTCAGCTTCATAAATAGTCAGTTTCATAAATAGTGTACTCGTACTCAGTTTCATAAATAGTCAGTTTTACAAATAATGTAGTCAGTTTTAGAAATAGTGTAGTCAGTTATAGAAACTGTGTACCCGTGTTTAGTTAGTGTACCCATGTTTAGTTTTATAAATAGTAAGTTTCAGAAATAGTGTACTCATGTTCATTTTCATAAATAGTCTGTTGACGCACAAAATCAGTGGGGATTTTGGTATAATAGAAAGTGTCAAGTTTGTGATCTTCGCTAGATTGCTTCAGTCACTAGTGTGGATAAGTATATAAATGGATAGAGACAGGGAAGCAAACACAAGATGTACGTAGTTCATCCAGATTGGCTACGTACACGGAGTAGAGGAGTTCTCATTAATTGTGAAGGGTTTACACAAGTACATAGGTTCTAGCTCTCCTTTAGTGAGTATAAGTGAATGATTTAGTACAAATGACATTCAGAAATATTGTGAGATAATGATCTTTATTTATAGAATAGAGTTTCTAGTTTCATTCTGACATTGACACGTGTCGTGTTGTGATTGGCTTCTGATGTTGACACATGTCGCGCTATGATTGGCTTCTGATGTCGACATGTGTCACACTGTGATTGGCCTCCTGGTTGGAGGGAAAATCTTTTGGGTCCTTGACGGTATAACGTTGACCGGTGCTCAGTAGTTTCGAGATTGGTCAAGTATGGTACAAACATAGTCAATTTCAAAGATAGTGTACTTGTGTTCAGTTTAATAAATAGTCAATTTCAGATATAGTGTATCCATGTTCAATTTCATAAATAGTCCGTTTTATAAACAGTGTAGTCAGCTCTAGAAATTGTGTACCCGTGTTTAGTTAATGTACCCATGTTTAGTTTTATAAATAATTAGTTTCAGAAATAGTGTGCTCGTGTTCAGTTTCATAAATAGTCAATTTTAGAAATAATGTTCTCATGTTCAGTTTCATAAATAGTTAGTGTACCCATGTTCTGTTTATCTTTTTTCTTCTTCCGCATTCTATATTATCATTCTCTTTTACTTTATTTAATCTAAAGATTAGAGTTCTTCTCTTACATTCTATATTTTCATTCTTTTTAACTTTATTCAATCTAAAAATTAGAAATAAAACCATAAAAGTCATTTCTTGATTCAAATAGAGAAAACCAAACCATTTTCCTATTCAAACAAACATGACAAATGCGTTATTTTTTGTTACAAGTGTGCATTTGTCATGTCGCACTAATTCGTAAAAAAAATATCGATTGAGAGTGCACACCAACAAACAACTAGCATGCTCACCATTCCCTGTCAAAGCACCTAACCTTCTCTTTCTCTAGGTGAGTCTAAGAACAGACATGAATAATGGGAAGCAGATCTTGGAAGCTCCACTCTTCTTTTTCTAGTTATAATTTTAAATGTTGTTAAACAAATAAGAAAAAATAAAAAGACAAAAATAAAAAGACAATCGTCCATCTCCTCTTACTAAAAATCTGGTTGTCTCCTCCGTGATCTTCCAATTCCATTTCACCCACTACACAATGGCATCATAGACACAGTCGGAAAAGCGGCATTACTGAAAATCTGGTTGTCTTCTCTGAGCCTACTGAATCTGCAGGACCTTATTATGGCTACAAACCGTTTGACCGGCGAAATACCCAAGCCTTTTTCGATTTTCCCAGTAACGCTTTCGCTTAAAACCCAGGTCTATGCGGGTCGTGCAGAGTTGTAAGGGTTCATCAAACGACCCGACCCGACCCAGATCTGACACAGCCATTGCGTCTCCTGTAATGCCTACTGCTAACCCAACCATCATAGCCAAGTTCATTGCCTGCGAACGCCGAACAAATCGGGAAATCCTCACTAAAGTGGTAGCTCGAAAATGAGAAAATCATGTACTGGTCGAGCCCCTACTCCGGCCAACCCGTGTTCGAGTTGGGCCGGATGGTGTCCTTCGAAAGAGTGAAGCGTTTCAAGCTCAATGCCTCCGCGAAGATGTTGGGGAAAGGCGGGTTCGGGATGGCGTACAAGGCGGTTCTCTACGATGGCAATGTGGTGGTGATTAAGAGGCTCAATGATGCTCAGATTGGCGGGAAGACTCAGTTCCAGCAGCACATGGCGGTGCTGGGCCAACTCAGCCATCCCAACATTGTGAGCTTGAAGGCTTATTACTTCGCCAGGGAGGAGAAATTGTTGGTGTATGATTACATGTTGTTCGAGTGACATAATTTCTAACAGAATTGGCTGACGGAATTGGTTTTCCGTTAAGGGCAAGAGTTGGAAATTTATTTATTTTCGTGTTGGGCTTTTAACTCAGCCCATGTGTGTTCAATATTTGTGGGGCCTTGTATAGATTAGTTTTGTCTTTATGATTAAATATGAAGCTCTTTTGGTCAAATAATAGTTTAGAGTGGTTTTTGGTTAAATTAAACTTAGCACAAGCCCTTTTCATTAAAACTCTCTTAAAATTATTACATACCGTCACCAAATTCCTAATGCATACATTCTACCTTTCGGGGATCTAAGTAGCACAGAGGACACGGTTCATCAAGGCAGGATACAGTTTCTGTTATGCACAATTTTGGGCTCAAATATACATCAGGCAGGGATTTGATTTACCTTCCATTTCATAGATCTGAGCAGCCATTTTTGCTGTGTGTACAAAAGTTCTCTGTGTGCGCCTTTAGCTAGGTTTGATGATGGAATTTCGAGGTTTAATTTTGATTTCAGAGAGACTTGAGAGAGGGACGAGGTTTTGAATGAGGTGAAGCTAGGGTATCAATGATGCAACGCAAGAGTGCACTCTTGGTGTTGGGCTCGAAGACCGCACAAGTTGAGATAGAGAGAAATAAACGGCGGCTGGATTGGAAATGAGGAAGGCAGCTGTTAATTCAGCTTATATAGTTCCAGATGTTGGGTTTTCACACGAGTGTTCTGCACGTACAAGGCTCAGCGCCTCACTTTGGTCCACCAAGTCACATGTTCAAATCCAGCTCGTAGCGCTTTTGTGTTTTTATTTTTCAGCACCTTCTTTGATGCTTTCATGTCCCAGGTTCAAACCCAGGTGTGTCCACTTCCATTCCCTTTATTTTATTTGTTTTATTTTCGACTTTTATTTTTCGTCTTTCTATTTCTAGTTAATTAAGGTGGTTGTTTATTTTTATTTTTGTTGTTTTAGTTTATTTTTGCTTTTCTTTTATTATCCACACCTTGAGGACAATGTGTGATTTAAGTTTGGAGGTGGGAAATAGATTTTTAGGTTTTTCATTCTTGAGTCCGTTAAAAAAAATTCATTCTTTTTAAGTTAATATCCACAGATGATTTTAAACGTTAGAACAAATGGACATGGTGAAGGTTAATCCCACATTAGAGTCTCTTCCATTTATTGTTGTTTAGACACTAATTCATGAGTTTTACTTTAAAAATTTGCACATTCACATAAACATGGTTTGTGGGAAGTGTGATTGAAGCACTTACTTTTAGTCTAAGTTTATTTTTTGTTTTTGTTTAAAGTAAAGTTAGTTATTGTTATAAAGTAATAATTGTTCCACCCGAGACTTTACCTAGTAGTCAGGCCAGTCCTGCCTGATCAACAGTAATTCTCATGTCAAACGGTAGAGTTTTGGCATGGGGCAGGGTGGTTAGTTGGTTTCGTAGCCTTTTTAGTTCGAGATAATAAGTCCTTAGGGGTGTTCTACACCTAGTGCCCTTAAGCCTTTGTGGTTTGGGAGTCATTGACCTAAAGCTCACTACATGGGTTGGATCGAAAGCTTAAGTGAACCAACATTGCACGACCACCCCTACTGTTACTATAAAAAATAATAAAATAATAAAAGAAGGAAAATAAATAGTTATTTTTGAAGTTAGTATATGTGAAATAAAAAGGACGAGAGGTAAGGGTTAACTATGTTGGTTCACTTTACACCAAAGGAAGTTCATGAATTCTTTTCTAATTGATTCTAAATGGCTTAGACTCTGTAGTGAGATTAGTTGGATCTTTTGAAAAGATGTTCTAATTTTTAACATTTTTTATGGATTGCAACTTGAAGGTGAAAATTTGTCTTAATTAATTTTTGTCTAAGTTTTTGGTTTGTTAGTTTTTATTTTTGTTTTTGAGTTTTGTTTTGCTTTTCTTTTATTTTTCACACCTTGAGGACAATGTGTGATTTAAGTTTAGGGGTGGGAAATAGATTTTTAGGTTTTTCATTCTTGAGTCCGTTAAACAATAAAGTGACAAAATAAAATAAACTAGGAAAACAATTTTTGAAAATTAAATTGTAAGAACCTAGGGTTCCGCTGTCACCTTAACAATCATATGTAGTTCTTCCAATTACTTATGAATTACACATGCATATTTTGAAGATTAGGTTTTCCTAATATATGCCTACTTGGACCCCCAACATAGAGCGTATATCAAAGCGCAAAGTTGAACTTTAGATATGGAATTTTGGATTCCATAACCTCTTCAAGGGTCTCATTTGCATATAACGTAAAGACGATCATAGGTATACTCTAAGGTAACACATTCTGGGTATAGTTCGACTAGCAGACCAAGGTAGCGTCAGAACAACAGTTGAACTTCAGGTCAAGGTATAAACGAGTTTTCCTAAGATCTTTCATCTCAAATTCCATCTTTAGGTGCAAGGCGGTTTTCTCAAGCTCTTCCAAAGTCTTAGTGAGATTTATGTCAACGACATAAACTGTAACTCTAACAATTTGGAGTAAGACTTAATAGTTTAACACGTAAGGGCATAATTCATATCCTTAACTGATCAAATAATCACTTAGACGGGTATACCACATCCATCAGATTGTAAGTGAACGCCTCAAACAAGTTAAGAGGATGTTCCGTGGTTTTGGAACTATTTGAACGAGTCCATGTAATTCTTCAGGAACTTACATGTCAATCTCCATATCTATATCCCCATTGAGAAAACACTAACCACATTTCATAATGTTGTTATCATTCACAAGACGTTTGAGAGAAACCTTGCGTCGTAAGGCGTGCATCATAGCGTACTATTTCATTCATCTCATAACGCTTCCTTTCCCACTTGTAACACAACATGGTTACCTTGGGCAATGTAGGAACGATAGGTCCAAACACACTAAGGAATTTGACCTCGATTGTTATTTTGGTTGTCCAATCAGTTCTACGTTGTCACTTAATCAACGAAACACGATTCTATATCGTCGCTTTTCATTTATGTCGGTAGCTACGATATAAGTGAAAACATCATTGATGGTAATCTCATTTCAATTCCATTTAGTTCATCCAAACTAGTATACAGGACCAAGAACTTCAAGTCATTGGAGTAATCCGGATTAATCTCATGAGATGGAAATGATTTAAGACAGCGATCAAGTATGGATTCATTTTTGTGTCGTGTCTTCCTCTTCTAGGGAAGTGAATCTTACGAACCGAGTGATTTGTCATGCTCCAGGCCAAGACAGATTGATTGGCTATCTGCCAGTGTACCGGACCATCCAATAAGGGTCCCAAATCATCCAACAAGGGTGGCACACCTTTCAGAGATGTTGACTCAACGTCAGTTAAGTATGTTTATCCTTGCAAGCATGTTTGGTTGGATTAGTCCACATATATTCCCTTGAATCCATTATGAAAAGGGGGTGATTTTGTATCTTTGCGAGGAATGATATAGAAAATCATTTTCGCTAATGAGCAGGCTTAGCAAAGTGTGCTTGTAGGCACAAGATCCTTACGTCACGTAAAGAGATGCGTCGTAGCATCATTGTTTGACCTAATTGTCCCAAATGATTGTGCTCAATCACCAAGCTCCAGGCCGGCCACATATGGTGTGTTCCTAATTGGGAGACAACTCATTGGCCCCAAATCAAAGATGCATGCTCATTTTTAAAGGTGGTGCAAAGATATTCAACTATATTTTCGTCGGTGGTTTCATTTATGATCATTGTTCTCTCGAATATCCTTAAAAACTCAACGATAGGGAGAATTTAAAGTCCCTTAAATGGTAATTCGATACCATTCATACAACGAGAAGTGTGCCAATGCTCTTAATCAAGTTGGATAGACCTGAAGTCATTGTTAGAGACGTGATTTAGGTGTAAAGTTAGTATGTGTAGTATCGCATTCATCCAGACAATTGACTTTCCCACATTCCTACGTAATCACATGTTTAATTGAATTTGGTCACATGTATACAAGAAACATAATTCAATTAACTCGTATTCGAGGACAATATCAATAAGATTATCCATAAGTAAAACATACACCAAACTTGAATCCAAGAACATGAAAAAATGTTCACAAAGTAAACGGTTTACTAAGGGGATTCGGCCAACAAGGCCATCCACATCAAAATTCTACTCTTCCAACGATGTTTGGTGGTGCAAAATTAGTCTCACATATTGGCTACCAGAATGGTACTCTTCAATGACATTGATAGGGGCACGAAGAATTGCATAACCAATGATCTATTCCATCGAGACAAAAGTAAATCCTGCAGGGTTAGGTTTAGGAATATTTTCCCTTATTCTTGAAGTTTTTAGGTCTTAGGTGCCAAGGATCATGCTTTTGGCATGATGCCACAACTTGGCATGCCCTGATTCTACCATACATTGTAAAAACAAACTAGAAATTGGATTATGAAAGAAACAGACCTCGAAATGGATTTGGTAGGCTCCAGCCAAAACTAGAAAGGTTTGTTCAGTAAGTCTCTGGTGAAGTAGAACAACACCGTTCGATACACCTCTACTGAAGCAGGGCACCACCGTTCTGTAAGCTGGGATCGAACTAGGTCAAGCCATTCGGTAGACTCCAGCTGAACCGAGTCTATGTCGTTCTCTCACGTTTGTGGTAGTAATCAGATTCGAGAATTTGGTAAACTTCCGCTTTCTACACTGCTGCTTCAGGAGCGAGTTAGAAACATGCAAGGAAGAGAAAAGTATTCTCTAGTCAAAATTCAATTGGATTTATGAACTTCCGAATTGTACTCATTCATGGATGTAATCATGGTGTGCTTCAGGCAATGTCTTGTACCCCACATAAAGTGGTTTCTATTAGAAACGTCCAAATAAGGGAAATTGAAATTGTGACAGTTCGATAATCCATTGAATTTGGGGGGAACAAGATTGTGATTGGTGCTATGGGAATGAATCATCCATAAGCATCGACGTTAGAACATTCGAGTTCTAGGACATGGTTTTCATGAAAAACATTGGGTTTTCATGGGTGTATTGTTTTTTGAAAACTTCGGGTTTTAAAGGCACTAAATCTGAAACTATAGGTTCAATTTAGTTTATGAACGTTTAGTTCATAAAAGAGAGGTTCCTACAAGAACATAGAATGCAATATGCTAATTTAAGTGTAGTAGACTTGAGTTACTTCAAGAACTTAAGTGTGAGCGCTTCCGGACTACGAAAAGAGTCAACAGTTCAAAGTATAAAAATAAATTATTGAATCATTAATGTCCGAAAGTCATCTTCAGGTCAATAATTTTCGATTCATTATCAGATTAATGGACTGCAGGTCACTTTTAATTAATTCAATAGATTGGGACCAAACGGGGTCGATCGTAGAAGCAAAATAATGACATTCAGGTCATATTCACTTTAGATGGCTTCGTGCTAAATGATTAAAAATAATAACCTAAATGAGGCGTGGCCATAGGCACCCCAACCTATGTAGGTGCAGGTTAAAATCAAAATAGGCCATTTGCAGCATATCTGGGCCTTGATTTTAGCCTAAATGAGGCGTGGCCATAGGCACCCCAACCTATGGCTGCAAGGCAGCCCAGATATGTTGCAAATGGCAGTCGGCCAAGGGGATCAAGGCCCAACAAGCATCTAGCTTGTTAGTGGGCTGAGGAGTGAAAAATGGGGGCCCAATAGCGCGTGGTGCAATCTGCAGCAAAGCATGGGCCAACATATGAAAGGAGGACCAATAAGCTATTGGCTGATGGTGTACGAGTCGAGAGTCGTAGGTGATAAAAGCCCAGTGTGTGGGTTTTGGTTCCATGCACAGGAAAAAAAAAACCAAAAATTTGCTGCTGTGTAGTGGCTCACAATTTCAGCGAGGCTCCACGATTTGTCCCTTTTTTTTCTTTTTCTTTTTTTTTGTTTCCTTTTTTTAGGGTTTGTCAGAACCCAATAAAAAATCATGCTTTTATTTTCTTTCAATTCTTTGACTCACAAATTCCACATAGCGATTTTATAATTGTGTATGCATGAACATATATATATCGGAAGGTAATTATAAATGTAGGGGGTTTATGCATCATGGGGAATGTTTTCATGCTTCAAGGTCATTTCAAATATTTTACTTTATTTTAAGCGTACCTGATTGGCAGAAAACTACAAAAGTCTTTGAATTTGTAGAAGATCCTTCTCAGAAAACCGAAATTGCATCTTCAATGCGTTCTATCACGTTCAACACAAAAAAAAATTAAATTGAATCTATAGCATGTGGATCAATTCAGTAAAATAATTAAATTAATCTCTTTAGCACAGCATCAAGAGTGTGCTGATAACGTGTTGTGGGCATAATTAACTGAACAATTATGGAGGCTGGAGAGAGAAGGAAGGTGAGGGGCTATGTGGTGCGATTGCGTAGTATTTTGGTTTTCTTTGCTACTGTAGCATGCTTTGAAGGACCGTCTTGTAGTTGCCCTCTTTGCTGTGCTACTCAAGCTTTATGGCTAATTTCTTTTCGTCGTTTTGACATTGTCATCATCATCCTTCAACGCTCACAATGTTTGTCTTGCATGTCTTTTTCTTTAGTGAAGGGTTTCCCTTTCTTTTATCTTTTTTTGTTTTGTCGTACATAGTTTATGCTCTTACAGGCCAAGAGCATTGGGTGTCCCCTTTTAAGCTAGTGCAAACAAGGAGCATTGTTACCGTGTGCAGTTTAGGCTCGTGCAGGCAAAGACTTTTATGCCGTGTGCAGTTTAGGCTCACGCAGGCGAGGAGCATTGCTTGTTTGGTTTAGGGGTAGCAACGCTTCAAGAATCTTCCATTGATGGGGCCGATCTTTAAGTCGTCTTCCACCATGATTAAGTAGGCATCATTGGTGTAGACCTCTTGTATTACGTAAGGTCCATCCCACTTTGATGTGAACTTGCCTTTTGTCTTGTGAGTTGTGATGATAGGCCTTCATAATGCCAAGATAAGATCTCTAGTTTGGAAAGACCTTGGGCGAACCTTCTTGTTGAATGCCTTGGATAGCCGTGCTTGGTAGCATTCCAAATGTTGTTGAGCTTCGAGCCTCATTTTGTCAAGTGCTTCCAACTCTTGAAGTTTTAGCTTTGCATTTTCCTCTTCAGTCAAGCCTTCTTATATAGCCATCCTTAGTGAGGGGATTTGACTTTCGTGTGGCAGAACAGCTTCCACGCCATATACGAGAGAATAAGGAGTAGCTTGTGGTAGGAGTTTTATGTGTCATCCTATATGCCCAAAGTGCTTCGTTTATTCTTTCGTGCCAGTCTTTCTTTGTTCAGCCGATTACCTTCTCCAAGAGGTTGCACAGCATTTTGTTGAATGTTTCAGTGTGACCGTTGGTCGGAGCATGATACATGGAATACTTATGTTGCTTGAACTTTGTATTTCTCGTAGAGCTCATCCATGAGTCAGTTGGAGAATTGTTTTCCATTGTCAGTGATGATGTAGCCACTACTAGAATTTTGGCTAAAAGACACCATTTTCATTGGTGTCTATTATAAAGAGTGGACACTCACATTGGTCGCAAATCTCAATTGCCACCAAACAGCCACTAAATAAGAGTACATGTCCTATGTAGAAGTCTCTATTGTTACGAACACCACCAATATTGCATTGGTGTGCATATGAATAGTACAACATTTTTATATTCTATATTTATTTCTAAAATTCAAAATATCTCATTCTCCCTCTTTTCAGTGGCTAGATTTGAAACTAACATTGGTGCCATTCATACCCATACACACACCAATCGTATGTGTCTATATTAAGAGTAGTGGCTTTGAAGATATACACACCAAAGTGGGTGTTAATTACACATACAGCTATCCAAATGGTTATATTTTGAATTGTATTACATGCATTTTAGTAATAGCTCTATACTATATTAAAACACATGTTCTTAATATAAAATTCACATGAAATTTAAATTTGCAAAAGGATTCAAATTTCCAACCAACCACACTTTATACACAATAGATTTATCAATAACAAGGTTTGTGCTACATAAGAAAGCATATTACATTCAACGATATTGTCCAACACAACCAAGTACCCATGGGTGATGACGGTACATCCAATGCATACAAAAATCTTATATCTCTGACACCACTTACTAGGTCCATTAGCAAGCGCCACCAAGTCATCAGTTGCCCATGGATCACTTAAGTGTTGCAATGGATTAAGAAGCCATCCTCGAGGAGAGAAAGACCATGCCAACACATGTCTTCACTGGTGTGTCGAGACATGTAAAACCTTTGCAAGCGAGGTGTAAAAGGAAGATATGTTAGCACCTTCCGAGGTATTCTCTTTTTAGTGCTTGGCGCTGTGTCATCTACCTCAGTTGTAAATCTGGACACACCACATGTATGACAAACATTTAAACCACATTTATGTTTCCAATACAACATGCAGTCATTTTCACATGCATAGATCTTTTGGTGAGGCAACATGAAATTTTTTAGCAATGCCTTTGTACTCATCAACTTCTTTGGTAATGAATGACCATTTGGGAGTATATGTTTGAAAAGCTAAAGATTAGCTTGCACTGTACTTTCGCTACACCCATATAAGCACTTGTTTTGAAATACTTGTATGAAGAAATCCATTTTCATCATACCACAACCCGAATATAATTCCGTGCTGGCGTCTTGCACCATGGCTTGAAACTCACGTGCATATGCTGGTATTAGAGCTTCCTGACCGATGTGATTATTAATAAGCATGCCACCCATTCCACTGGGACGCAAGAAAATATCTTCAAGCAAGGGGCCTAGTTAACAATGAGGAGTACTAACACCAGCAATTTGTTGTGCAGTTTTGCTACTTGGAAGAGGGTCACCAAATGTCTCTCCATGCCATAACCATAGGCCTTCCAAGTATGAACAGTCCATACCTTTAATAATTAGATGTGCTTCGACTTCATTGTTACTCAACCATAACCTATTCAAGCATTTAGCACACAGACAATTGATGTAGCCATCATGAGAAGATACTTCCAATGAGTTTGAGATAAATTTTGCTAGCCTTGTTCTGTAATCCTCTATAAACGGATTTAAAGTGGCCCAGCTTTTGTCCATCTTGCTTGAATATAATCAATAGTTTCCAAAATTGGAACAATAAGGTGCCTAACGGTTAAGAAGTCAAGTAAAATATGTAACTGAAACAAATTAAGTAAATATAATATGCGAATAAAGAGACAAAAAAATTAACAGGAAAACAAAAAATTAATCGATTGTAACAGGAAAACAAAAAATGAATCGATTTTATGAGTGACATTGTATATATGAGACTTGCAATAGATTCTAGGGTGCAAGGGATAAGAAGAAGTTCATATAATTCACCAGAGGAAGGAAGAAAATATTCCATATACTCAATATTATCGGTCGGGCAGTCATTAATATAACAAAGCTTAAAAATGGGGAACAAAAGGGCAAGAAACTTGGAAGCCGATAAACAAATTCTTTAGTTGAACCCTAAAACATGAGTAATTGGAAAATCAAATAGATTAAGAAGCATGATAAACAAATTGAACAGTTTGACATGTAAATTTTTTAATATTAAATATAAGAAACTAAATATTACCTGCTGGAAATCCCCAAAATCACTTTTATGTCTTGCAGCCCTAATTTGATAGTACGAAATCCAATTAAATAAATAATAATGAACCGAGGAGCTTTATCTATTGAGAAATTGAGAGGGCGAGGCTTGAGAAGTAGAAAACCAACATCCTGCGAGTGGAGCTTTCGCTGCCCACGCCCGTCGCCAACTAAACGAGGTCGCTCACTGTCTTGCCCGCTACGCCTTGTTCGCATCCTGCTAGTGCTCCTGGTTCGAGGAACTGCCCAACTTCATCACTGATGTAATAGTGGCCTTGCGATGCTATTAGGGTCGAAGGCTCTATCTTTCTCTGGGTTTTGGTGTCTGTCTCCCTTTTGTTTTTTCACTTGCATCTGTAGGTTTTCTTCTCAGGAGATTTCTTCTCCCCTTACAATATATATCGCAGCTTTCAAAAAAAAAAAAAAAACCAGCACCACTTCGGTGCCTAAAAAATAAATAATAAAATTAAAATGTAGAAGAAAAGTATTTTTAAGAAATAAAATTATTTAACAGACACCAATAGTTGGTGTTTCAATTTTGAAGGCCACCGATATCAGTAGCATCCAACTATAAAGACACCAAAAAATACTAAGAGTGTTTTCTTTATGTCTATGGTCACCAATTGCAAATGGTGTGCATACATTGGTGTCCTATAGCCATAACTCTAGTAGTGAATGAAGCACGCCACATTGGTGGACGATATGCTCCTTGATGAAACGGACGACAGTTTCCTTCTTAACTTCCCTTAAGGGTATGACTTCAACCCACTTGGAGAAGTAATCTGTTGCAGCAAGGATGTAAGCTTCTCCTGCATATGACTTTGGTGTGATTGGTCATACAACGTCCAATCCCCATGCATCAAATGGCCATGAAGCAATTGTAGGGTGTAATGGCTCAGGTGGTTGATGTATGGAGTTGGCATGGAATTGGTAGGCTTAGCATCTTTTGGCATGTTCCAGGCAGTCTTTCCCCATGCTCGATCAATAATAACCCATTCTCTTGAGCTGGAAGTGTAGTTTTGGTCCAGACTGATGTGCTCTGCATATGCCTAAGTGTGCTTCTTCCATGGCTTGATTGGCTTCTTCCTCACCTAGGCATCTTAAAAGTACTCATTCAAAAAAGCATTAGTAAACTGTTCCTTTGTAGTAGAGGAAGTGAAGTGCTCATTAACGTATTTCAGAGCGCTGTCTTAGATCATTTGGAAGCTTTCCATGCTCCAAGTAGTTGATCAGTGGCTATCTTTATTCTTTAGTGTCGATTAGAAGTACTGAGATGATGTTTGTGTCATCTAGTAGCATTTCAGTAACGGGTGGGATCACCCATCTTTGGCAAACTGGCACGTCCTCAGCTTCGTCTTCTTCTAGTGCCATACTTGAGGCTAGATTAGCTAAAGCATCCGCCATTTGATTTTTCTTGTGTGGCAATGTATAAGATGAATGGCTTTCCAGGCACGGGAGCTCCTAAGACAGGTGGGCTTGCAGGGTACCTTTTTATGCTCTCAAAAGCATTGCGACATGCGTCATCCTATATGAACGGAGCGTCCTTCTTCATGAGTCGACTAAAGGGTTAACAGCATCTAGCGAGGTTGGAGATGAAGCGTCTGATGAAGGTTAGCCGCCCTTGTAGGCTTTTCAGCTTATGTAAGTTCATTGGTTCGGGCATACGTTGGATGGCCTTGATCTTCAATTGGTTTACCTTAATGCCATAATACTTGACAATGAAGCTGAGGAACTTCCCAGAAGTGACGCCAAATGCACACTTCAACGGGTTCATTTAGAGGTTGTAGTGTCGTAGTTTGTTGACCACCATTCGTAAATCCTTGAAGTGATTAGATCTCCTTTTGTTCGTAACATTCTACATTTTTTTTGTAGCATCTCATTAAAGATCTTCTGCATTGCGCGTTGATATGTAGCTCTAACATTCTTCAAGCCAAAGAGCATTCCCTTGTAACAATAGATACCTTTTGTAATGCAGAAGGCTGTTAGTTCCTCGTTTTTGGGAGCTATGCGGATTTGATTGTATCTAAAGGATCCGTCCATGAATGTTAGTGCCTCGTGGCTAGTGGTTACATCCATGATTTCGATGATTGGCAAGGGAAAGTCATCTTTCAGGCAAGCATCATTGAGGTCGTGGAAATCTACGCAAACACGTATTTGTCTAGATTTCTTAAAGATAATGACAATGTTGGAGATCCATTTAGAGTATTGAACCTCTCGAATGAAGCTTGCTTCGATTAGCTTGTCAATCTCAGGCTCAATTTATGGGATGAGCTCAGATCGATAGTGTCTTTGAGTTTGCTTTATCGATTGCGTTCCAGGCTTAACTACAAAATGATGCACGGCGATGGTAGGGTCAAGGCCGGGCATTTCTTTATAGGTCTAAGCAATGACATTTTTGTACTCCATTAACAGTTGGTAGTACTCCTCAATCTCGTTTGCACTTAGTAGTGTACCTACGAAGATAGGCTTCAATTCCTCGCTTGTGCCTAAGTTGAGCTCCTTGAAATCATCAACCGTGGCTTACCCCCATCCTCAAGGTGTGGTGGCGCAGCAGTGATGTCCTCCTTAGGGATTTGGTCTTCTTTGTCTTCTTGGATTGTGATGTGGAAGACGTCTTGGACCTCCTTTTAAGTGTCGTCCTCTTGGGGTGATTGTATGCCTCTTTACCTTCAGTTGTCCTTTTGTGTCAACTTCCAAGGTTGCATGGCGCTTCATCCTTAAAAGAATCAAACTTCTAATGTTGTCCTTTGCTGCTAAACTGTCCAGCATTTTTTCTTTTGGCATTGTCTTCCTCTTTCTAAAAGGCTGCTTGGTTTTTTCAAGTCTTTCCAAGGTTGATCGTTGTGGAGGAGAGCTAGCTGTGTTGCTTTGTTTCTTAGGTTTTGATAACCTTTCGAAAACAATGCTTTGAGGTGTTGGCGTGTTAAGCTGCTTGAAGACGAAAGTTCGATCTAGATCACTAATACGATCAAGTGTCAAAATTCTAGGTTTTGAACGATTCAGCCTATCAAAGACTGACGTTCGAGGGGCGAGTTTAGGCTCATCTTGATTTTGTTAAACGCTCACGCTAATGTATTGAGCGCTAACGTTTTTCACTTTGCTTTAGATCTTCACAGGTGTATTTGGTGTGAAGTCAAGCCCAGCTTTGTTGTTGTCATCTCCGTAACCATGCTCCTTCGACTTCTTTCAAGTCTCGATCAGGTCACGTTCTTTGTCGTTGACAGTGTTTGCATTATTCTTTCCAAGATTTGAAGATGAGGCGAAATTGTACCCAGCCTTTGAGATGCGTTTGTAGGCGTTTAGGCAGGTGTTTTACGAAACCTTGTGGTGGTTTTGAAATTTTAGCATCGCCTAGCTAGGTCAGAGGTAAAACTGCATTTGTCTTAAGCAGCTTTACATCGTCCTTGTGCAGCTGTGTGTTGGCTTTGCTTGTTCCAGTTTCGAATGGGGATTACCCATTCTTTATTCTTGATATGGGGATGTATCGGAAGATGGGTGTGTTTGATCCTTTTGAGGGCGTCACATTCCCTTTGGTTGTTGCGGGTTTAGCAGGCTCATCGTCGTTTTTGCTTGAAGATGGCATAGCTTCCCCTTCTTGTTTCTTGGGCACGGCTTGCCACTCTTATTTCTTAGGTGCGGCTTTGCCTGTAGATTTGATTATGTTTGGAAGAGCTACGGGCACCATGTCTTCATCCATGTAGAACTTGACATCCGCGAAGTGTGATTCGGCTTCGGTGAATGGCTTGGTGTCGCCTTGTATCACCTTTACTCATTCTCGGTAGAATTTTAAGCATTGACGAAGGGTGGACAGCACTACTCTATTCTCATGGATCCAAGGCCTTTTTAAGAGCAAGTTGTAGGAAGTTCTTACATCAATCACATGGAATATCGTGCTTGATTTGATTTCGCCAATGGTCATCCCTACTCGGATCATGCCTATCACTCTTTGTCCTCCTTGGTTAAAACCTTGGATGAAAAGGTGGCTTTGGGATAGTTCATCCACCTTGATGCCGATTGTGGTCTTTGTTGACTTTGACATGATGTTTATGGCCAACCCACCATCCACAAGCATGCGGTTGATTTTGTTCTCTTTCATGTACCCAGAAAGAAAGAGAGGATGATTATGAGGCTTTGACCCTTGCAGCAAGTCTTCGTCATTGAAGTTGATTACGTCATGGGAAGCACAGCATGTGGCATATTCATGTGGCTGAAGCTTCAAGCCTTCATCATTGCTTACTTGCACCTCATGGTCGTCGGGACTCGCCAGGATCGCTACTAGTGCTTTTCACATCTTCTTGGGTAATCGTAGTGCTTCCTTAATGCTAAAATGTGTTGGCAGGCTTTCTTTGGGCATGAGGGTCTTCTCTTCCTCAATGGCAATAGTGTTGCCTTTTGAGCACTCTTCTATCTCCACTTCAACCATGTGACAGGTAGTGGTAGTGCACTGTTGAAATAAGTCCTTTGGGAAGTACTCATGCAAGGAGACGGGAATGTGCGGCTCTTGCTCCATAGGTTCCCCTATGTATGTTGGCTTAGCAGCTCTTATGCTCCTTTTGGGCTTCCTATTGTTACGGTGGTGGTGTTTTCTCCGGTGTTCCACCTTTGGCCATGTGGCTTGTGGTCCTGGCTTCCTTGTCTTTTTTTAGGTCACTAGTACCCACCCTTCTTTATCGTCAATATGTACATTTTGTTCACTTGCCCCCAATGATGGTTATGCAAAAGGTGTGTAGTTTAAGCATTGATGGAAGTGGTTAGGCGTCACTTAGAGAGGCACGGGATCGAAGGATTCAAATGTAATCGTAGTAGTATATGTTGTGGTCGTGCCTTCAAGGTCAAGCTTGATTTGCCCTTGTTGTGATAGCTTCATGATGAGCTCCTTGAGGGCGAAGCACTTACCGGCAAGATAACTTACAATACGATGGTATTTGCAGTACTTAGGATTGTTAATGCGATTCATCTCTTCAGGGCGTTTGCATTCAGGTAACTCAATCACCTTCTTTTTGTTGGAAATATGCCCTAAAAGTCAATCTTTGGAAGAAACCTTTCAGGACAATAAATGGATGTATAGATGACTCTTATACATCAAATGGCAAAGATACTATTTAGGACTATCTATATAAAAGCCCAAAAGCCCAAACAACACTAAGGGGGCTGGCCATATAGAGTGAAAAGGAGAGATAGGAAGTCAAGTTGTTGGCTAGGTTTCTTTGTGTTATAAAAGGAACTTTATAGTGAAAAAGTTAATTAGGGTTTTGTGTGTTGTTTTTCACAAAAGAAGAAACCATCTCTCTCTCAAAAACTCACACAAGGTCGGCCACCATAGGGGTGATTTACCTAATCATCTTCTCACCCTTTTGGTTATTCCTTCATCCTTCTCACTACACTAGCGGGTGAGGATCTTTAGAGGTTTTCAATTTTGGAAACTTGAAGAGAACCTAGGAGCACTCATTCTAAACAAAGTGGAGGAGGCAAGGAAGGAGGCTAGGCTCAAGGAGTTCAAGGAGCAAAGGTCTTGGTGGTGGTCCATCCTTGGTCTAAGATCTAGATCAAGAGGTATAAAACTACTCCTAAACTTTGTTCTTATATATAAATTTGTTTTTGATGCATCTTACATAAACCTATGCATCTTGAAGGGGATTTGCATGACTATTGCTTTGATATTATTTGATAAATTGCTTCCGTTGCTTTCGTATATAAATCTTGAATTGTATATGCATGCTAGTCACTAGAAATCCCACATGAAATCTCATAGAATTCCCTTCACTTTTCTAGCAAGTCGTCTAGCATTGCAGCCATGTCAGAGTCAGGAAAAGGGTACGTTTTCTGCTCTAGTTCCCTTAAAGTGCTTTTGTACCTTTCTTGGGTGCGAGAAGGCTCACCTCTCTTCATCTCCTTCGTTTTGTTTTTGGATAAGATCTGAACAGGGGCAGAGGATTTCTTGATAGGGGTAGTATGGACGACAAAAGCTTCATTGGCAGGCTTTTTCCCAATCTTGTCTACCTTTGGAGCGAGCACGTTATCCTTTTTTAAGTCGGTGATCGGCTCATTCTTCCCATGATTGGCAATACTCAGCTTCATATCATAGGATCGAGTTGTTAATTCTTCAAATGTTCTCAGTTTCATGCCTTGGATGATGTAATATAACCCCTAGTGCATGCCTCGAACACACATCTCAATGGCGAAGGTTTCAGAAATCCAATCTTTGCAATCCAGACTTAATGAACGCCACCTACTGATGTAGTTGACGAAAGGTTCATCCTTCCACTGTTTCGTACTCGTTAGCTCTAGCATGTTTACGATGCGGCGAGTGCTGTAGAAGCGGTTGAGGAATTCCATTTCAAGCTAGTCCCAGCTGTTGATAGACTCGGGCTCGAGGTCAGTGTACTAGTCAAAGGCATTACCTTTTAGCGAGCACACAAACTGATAGACGAGGTAGTCTCCCTCCGTCCGAGCATTGTTGCATGTTTCAATAAAATGGGCAATATGTTGTTTAGGATTGCCCATTCCATCGAATTGCATGCATTTGGGTGGCTGATAACCCCTTGGCATCCTCAATGCATCAATCCTTATAGAGTATAGCTTTGAGTACAACACAGAATCATGCAAGCTTCCTTCATATTGCAACTTAACGGTGTTTATGATCATCTCTTGTAGCTGTTGGATAGAGAGAGATCCCATGAGCGTCGTAGCTCGGTCCACCTCTAGCTTCTTTTCAGCTTTGTCCATTAGAGGCTTCTCCTTTTCGTCAGTTTTACTCAAAACGAAGACGACAATTATGTTTATCAAAAGGTCATTGGGGATGCACTTGTATTCCTAGTGTTATATGTAGATGACATATTACTATTCGGGAATGACACTGCAGTACTTTCTTCTGTAAAAGTGTGGTTGTCCAAAACCTTCCACATGAAAGATTTGGGAGATACATCTTATGTACTTGGGATAAAGCTATATTGTGATAGATCCATAAAATTAATTGGATTATCCCAATCTATGTACATAGATAAGGTGCTAAGTAGGTTCCAGATGGCACAATCTAAGAAAGGTCTTCTTCTTGTAAGACATGGAATTCACCTTTCTAAGTCCACGGGACCTAAGACTCTTGAAGAGATACGGCAGATGAGTGCTATTCCTTATGCTTCCACCATAGGAAGTCTCATGTATGCCATGATATGCACAAGGCCTGATATCACATATGTTGTGAGCATTACTAGTCGATATCAATCTAACCCAGGATCAGAACACTGGGAAGCTGTCAAGACGGTCCTTAAGTACTTAAGAAGAACTAAGGACATGTTCCTCGTTTATGGAGGACCGACAGAGTTGTGAGTGGAAGCCTATACAGACGCAGATTTCCAATCTGATGTCGATGATAGAAGTTCCAACTCCGGATATGTATTCACTCTAAATGGTAGGGCGGTTAGCTAGAAAAGCAAGAAACAAGATGTAATTGCTGATTCCACGACGAAGGCAGAATATGTCGCTACAGCTGAAGCCGGCAAAGAAGCATTCTGGATGAAGAAGTTCATTACTGAACTTGGAGTGGTTCCAACCAGTACATCACCAGTAACTTTATACTGTGATAATAGTGGGGCGATAGTGATGTGATGAAAGTTAAGCACTCAAATTAAACCCTCTTGTTGTCAAATTGTAGTAATAATGCAAGTAAGGATCGTTCTAAACCGAGGATTAGGAGGGCTTGCTAAAACCTCTAAACTAACTCAAAAACATAAAAACAAAGTTAAAAACCTTTGAATAGACTTAAAGAACTCAAAACAGGTTCACAAGACTCAAAATAACTTAAAGACACTCAAAACTGCCTAAAAACACAAACTAGGCAATTTCTGACTCTAACACAACTTTGGACGAAATTTGGGTTTTGACTTGACTCAAAACACTCTAAAACACAAACAAAACAGATTTTAAACACTTTGAAACAAGAAAGTAAAAGGGGGATTTTAGTTTTGATGAATTTGAAACAAACAAACAAGTTATAAAACTAGGCAGATTGTAAAACGAATTTAAGAAATAAGATAATGGATGGATTAGTTAGAGGTCCGTTCTTCACACATGACAGACTTGTATATGAATTGATTTCCAATTGCTTTTCAATAAACTATGATGCTCAACACCCAGATTAACCGTGATGCACAAATTAACCCTCAAATTTTCCTTTACTCATTGAATTGGATGAATGCATGCGACAACCCAAATCATTCTCTAAAAGTCCCCTATATGAATGCATAATAGAGATACAATTAGAGATCATTACGTTCAATGAAAATCATAAGTGTTGACGAGGCAATTATAACTATGAATGCATGATACAATTGCCAAGAATTCAATTAACGCGATTGTGATAAACAACCTTCACTACTCATGAATATAAACTTGTAACGATTAGGTGAAAGTCATTTATATTCTAGCATCTAATTCATGCATGAAAACTAAGTATGCATCCTTAATAAACATACAAGAATCAGTTATGAATAAAATAGATAATTGAATTGCAATCACAACTTATCAAATCACAATTGGAAGAAATCAATTCAAATCTCAAGCATGTTCATGGCTTCAAACTTCCCCCTAACTAAATAGGGGTTTAGCCACTCATAATTGCAACAAAATTAGAAAATAACAAAGTAGACATTGAAAGCAAGAACGAAGTACACCTAAAACGCTCCAAAGTTCCAAGCTTGAAACGCCAAGGACCTTTGTTTTCACCACCTTGTTGTAGCACAAGTGTCTAGGATGTGTATGGATATATGGATGGAATGGATTTGCACGGCTAAGAGATGAAAGTGTATGGATTGGTGAGATGTAGTATGGCTAGATGAATGGATGGAGTGGATTTGCACGGCTAAGAGATGAAAGTGTATGGATTGGTGAGATGTAGTATGGTTATATGAATGGATGGAGGTCACTACAAGGAAATTGTGTTTGTGAATGAAGCTCTTTTGATGGATCAAGATTGTCTTTGGGAAGGGGAATGGTGGATGTATTTATAGGCTAAGGAGAGGACCACTTCAATTCCTTGCATGTGCAGTTTGTATGGGTGTGTGATGTCCATGTTTCCCTTTACATTTGCACACACATGACCTCCATCATTTCAGCCACAAATCAACCCATTTTCTGCCCACGTGTGTGTGTTTCCTTTGCCCATGTGTGTGTGTTTTTCCTTTGCATTTGCACACACATATTCTTCATTATTTCAGCCAACAATCCACCTATTTTCTGCCCATGTCAAACTGTCCATGCCATGCCTTTCTCGTTGTGTGTGTGTTGTCCATGTTTCTTCCATGTGCCTTGTTCATCTTTGTTGGAAATGTGCCCTAAAACCAATCATATGATGATACTTTACGGACATTTCACAAAGTTAAACTAATGTAGTTTAAATATAAAGGGCAAAGATTATTGTTTGAGCTGTCTCATATAAATGTTATATGCTTAAACGATAAGTCCAAGGAATATGTGATTGGGAGAATGCAATCTAAAGAAGTTATATTCATGAGACCATTCTTTCGTAGACACATCCTAAACGTTCCTGATCATAGGATTGCCAATTGGGCATTGACAGTCCGTTAAGATCAGTATGTGCTGTGTCTTCTCTCAGGGAGAGTGAATAGTCTCGAGTCATTAGTGTGTGTGACATCAAGACAAGTACGTAGGTGCTCAATAGAGAATGAGTTCACTGAACACGATCAACGAAGAGTTCTCATATTCATGTCACATGAGAACTCATGGTTGGGATAATGCAAAGTAGTCCTTTGACCTGAGGCATCACAGTTGTCTTGTGGTTAAGTCCTTGATCTTTGATTATGTCAAAGTCACCCTATCCGCGGGTGTCCACGACATCGTCGGGGTTAAGCCACTTAGCCATGGAGGTAAGTGAATGCGCAACAAGGGATCTTTAACCTTCAAACCGTTTGGGGGAAAATACTCTATGATATGATTAAGAATCTCTGGCCAGAGTATGAATGAGATTTAGGAAGTCGTTCCAAATCACATTCAAGGTAATCATATAAGCACACGAATCACATTGGATAGTAGACATGAATAAACTATCAAACCAAACAATGTGGTCAAGAGTATTGTATTAGAGAAAGACCGTATTGCATTTGTAATCCTAAACTGAATAAGTTCTCCACCTCTTCTGATTAGCTTGGGTAACCATGATATGCTGCTAGGTGTCACTCATGGTTTGTGGAAACCCTAAACGTGTATAATCACTAAAGGGAGAATTGAAAGTAAGTTTCAATTCACAATCGGTTTGAAAGAGTTCTAATCGCCCACTGCCTCGCTAAAAGGAACCTAATGGATCGTACATCGTGTAAGGTAAAGATTGAAGAAACAACGGAGATGAGTAAGAATAATTAAATGGTTTAATTATTTATGGCAAGGATTAATTAATATGTTAATTAATCAAATGAATAAGTTCGTTAAAAGACCACGGGTTAGTTTTGGGCCTCAAGGCCCAATGGGCTTCGAATGTCAAGCCCATTGACTTAAGTTGTATGACAACTTAATTCACAAAGGCCCAAAAGCCCAATAAACCCTTGTGGCCGGCCATGTTAGAAGAATGGCTTTTTGGTTCTTTAGGTCACTTATTTGAAGGGACTATATAAAGGACTTTATAGCCTAAATTCATTAAGGGTTTCTTTTTGAGAAAAGATGAGAACACAAAGCTCTCTTTTCTCTCTAAAGAGGCCGGCCACCCTAGAGGAAATTAACTAGCAATCTTGCTTCCTCTAGGTCACTCATTTCTTCATCAATCCATCCTTGTTGTGGAAACTTAGAGGTTCTCAATTTTGGGAACTTGGAGAATCTATTCTTCCATCCAAATCCATGGATCTAAGATGCAAGGAATGAAGGCCCTCTCTTTGGGTGATTAGCCTTTGCTTAAGCAAAGAGGAATCTACAAAGGTATAAATTTCTCAACTCACTTTGTTTTGAGTTGAGTCTTGGTTCACCAATCTACTAGGCTTTGAATTTCATGGGTAATGTTTTGTTTTTGAGTGCATGCTAGCATGATTCCGCCTTTAATTGTTAATTGCATGCTAATAGATGTTGCTTAAATGAACATGTTTTCACAAAATCATCCTTCAATCTTCTAGCTGTGCATTTCCACTTGCTCCAAAGCCAAATGAGTGCAATCATAACCCCATTTGCTGCTGAGTGTTGATGACAAAGCAAAACACAAAACAAGTGCCTTTACCTTCTCACTTTATTAGCCAAATCTGCTTAGCCCTTTTCTGAACCTTTCAGTGTTACAATGCCCATAACTTCTTCTAGAAAAATGATATTAACAATCCGTTAATTGCTCCAGAAAATAGACATCCGTAGCTTTCCAAGCATATAAGGCTCATTCTCTCATTCATTCTGAGATGTTCGTAACATGCTTCCAAAGTCAGCTAATCTGCACAGGCAGTTTTGACGAATTTGTTACTTAATAACTCACTTGTGCTACTTTTCTTTTCTTTGCTTGATAAATCACACAAAACACAAAAACATAGTAAATAGCTCAAAAATATAAAGAACTAACTAAGAAAAGACAAGTGAATTTTATGTAAAATATATATAAATATGAGCTTATCAGATAGCTCAAGCCAAGGAACCTAGGGTTCATCAAAAGAACAAGCATTTTGACAGGCGCTTTAATATCATTAGAAGATATGATGCCGAGGGGAAAGTCAACATCCTTAAGGTTGCCTCAGCCGATAACGTAGCAGATCCACTAACAAAGCCAATGTCTCAAATCCAAATTGACCGCCATTTGGAAAAGATGGGTATTAGATACATGGGAAAGTGGCTTTGAGTGCAAGTGGGAGATTGTTGGAAGTATGCCCACAAAGCCACTCATTTGATGTAATAGCTTTTGGAATACTTATTGTATTCAACTATTATATGTTTAATGAAGGGCAAAACTTATTGTTAATCACTATTTATTGTATCATGTATTTAATCTGAGAGAGAAGTGATCTAAGTAAGTTAGATTAATGATGCGAAAATTAACTTAAAACACAAATTTAACCATCTTTTGACAACTGTAGTATAAGTATAAGTAGGGGTCGTTCTGGGCCGGGGATTAGGAGGGCTTGCTAATAACCTCTAAACTGACTCAAAAACATAAAACTAAACTTAAAAAATACTTAACAAGACTCACAAGACTCAAAGCAAACTTAAAATACTCAAAACAGCTTAAAACAACTAAATAAACTTAAACTAGACACTAGGAATGACTTTGGACGAAAATTGACTTTTACTTGAATCAAAACATTTAAAAACACAAATTAAAACAGATTCTAACTAATTAGACACACTAAAGTAAAAGGGGATTGAGTTTTGGTTGAAGTTGAAACAAACAAACAAGTATGAAAAACTAGACAGATTGTAAAACAAATTTGAGAAATAAGATGATGGATGGGATAGCGAAAGGCTTTTTCTCCACACATGACATGTATGCAAATAACTTGATTTCCAGTTACTACTCATTAAATTATGAGCGACAATGCTCCAAATTAACCGTGACATCACTAGTTAACTCTTAGATTTTCCTTGTTTTATTGGATTGGATGACATCATTCTACAACCCAAAACATTCTTCAAAAGTTCCCTGCATGACATCATAATAGAGATACAATCAAAGATCATTACGTTTAATGAAAATCATAAGCATTGACAAAGCACTTGCAACTATGACATCTTGTCGCTTATGCTAGGAATTGAACTTAACGCGATCGTTTATAAGCGATCTTCACTACATGTGAATATAAGTTTGTAACGATTATGTCAAACTTCCTTATATTCTAGCAACGGATATATGCATGACAATTAAGTGTCGACCCTTAATTAACAAATACAAATAAGTTATCAATCAAATAGTTAAGCCAATTGCATTCACGATTCAAGAGTTCATAACTAGAATTTATCAAATTATATTGCACACATAATCATGGCTTTGAAATCACCCCTAGCCAAGAGGGGTTTAGCCACTCATATTTACAACAAAACGATAGGAAATGAATTTAAACATTAGAAACAAAAGAAAGAAAACACCTAAACGCTCCAACAATCTAAGTTGGACAGCAAGCACATCCAAGCACTTTCCTTCCCTTCCTTTGCTACGGCACAAGGTGTTGGTGAGTGTTTGAAGGTTTGTTTGTATAGAGGAATGGATGTGAAGATGAATGGATGTGTTTGGATGAAGGTTGTGTTGAAAATGGGAGTGAATGATCTAATGAAGTATGAACTAAATTTATGTTACACACACTTCCTTTTATAGAGGAAGTGCAAGGCAAAGCATGGGTAAAATGGAGTGGTGTTGAAATGATTCAAAGGTGAAAGTAAAGTAATGATGCAAAGCATGGGTAAAATGGAGTGGTGTTGAAATGATTCAAAGGTGAAAGTGAAGTGATGATTGATGCAAGAATTAAACATGGATGGAGTGCACGGCAAAGGTTTGTTATGGTACAAGGAACCCTTAATTTGTGTCCTAAAATGCATAGGAAACCTTCATTGTTGCTGGAACTTAGGGACATTTAGGATTTAGGAAAGATCAAACCAAAATAGGAAACCTTGGCTTAACTTTCCTACTTCAAGTAGGAATCCTCATCTTTAGGTCTTCAATTTCGTCCATTCCTTTAGTTCCAAGCATGTGATATTTATTCCAAGCCCAAAATTGCTCCAAAAGGCTCCAAAATGCACATTTTTGCATACTTTGTCCTTAGAACCTGAAATTGCACAAAAATGACTTTAAACACTAAAACTACTAAGGAATAACAACATAAATGCATGAGAACAAGCTAACTCAGTCGCATAAATATGCTCCTATCAAATTCCCCCACACTTAGCTTTTGCTAGTCCTCGAGCAAAACAAAATAAACAAACGAATCAAAACAAACAGAACACAACTTAACCTTCCAACATTTGCCTCAGAGATTTCCAATGCACATGACATGTTAAAAATCATCATTCCCACAGCTTTTAGTCATCTTCACACTTGAGCACATACTTAATTACAGTCACCACTTACTAGTTCGCAATTAACCAATTAAAACGATATTTTGAATGTAGTAACATGCCTTAGAGAATTTGCTCAATTCCTTACAAGATACTCTCTATTTTCACACACATTTTCTGACTACACACCCTACACTAGTTATATGTGAGCAGATTGATGTAAACATGGAAGACTAGTACTCATATATGTTATAACAAAGAAAGCAATTTCTGGAGTTAATAAGCATGTTTAGATATGATCTCATGAATGGAATGCTACTACTTAGATGCGAGAACCAGTGACTGATGCGATTTAAATAAGCACACAAATTAAACCCTCTTTTTGACAATTGTAGCAAAGAATGTAAGTAGGGATCGTTCTAAACCGGGGATTAGGAGGGCTTGCTAAAACCTCTAAACTGACTCAAAAACAAAAAGAAACAAAAAAAATGTAAACAAAAGACTTTAAAACAAGAAAGTAAAAGGGGGATTTGAGTTTGGTGAAGTTGAAAGTAAAAACGAATAAACTAAAAACTTAAATAGATTTTAAACAAATTTTGGTTGAATGGATAATGGAAGGCTAGCTAAGGGGTTCTTCTACACACGTCTTGCTTGCATACAAAATGATTTCCAATTGCTCTTCGATAAGTTATGAATACTCAACGCCCCAAATTAACCGTGAATTGCACTAATTAACTCTCAGTTTTTCAACAAGTTATTAGATTGGATGATTGCATACGACAACCCAAAACATTCCCTACAAGTTCCCTACATGAATTGCATAATAGAGATACAAGCAAGAATCATTAAGTTCTATGAAAAACATAAGCATTGACGAGGCACTCGTTACTATGATTTGCATGAAACTTATGCCAAGAATTTACTTAACGTGATTGTGACTAGCAACCTTCACTACTTGTGAATATAAGTTCATAACGATTAGGTGAAACTCCCTTATATTCTAGCGTCAAATTCATGCATGAAAATTAAGCGTGCACTCTCAACCAACATACACAAATTAGTTTTTATACGAACGGATAAGTAAATTGAATTCACAAATCAAGAAACGCAATTGGAAGTAATCAAATCATATAGCAAGCATAAACATGGTTTTGAATCCCCCCCTAGCCAAGGGGGGTTTAGTTCTTCATTATTACAAAACAAAGATAAACAAATTTAACCATTGAAAAACAAAGGGAAGAAAGCACCTAAACGTTCCAACGATCCATGTTGGATAGCAAGCGCGTCCAAGGACTTTTCTCCTTCTCCTTGCCGCCACAACAAGGTTGGAATGATGTTGAAGGGTTGGTTATTTGGAGGAATGGATGGGAAGGGGTTTAGATATGTAGGAGAGGCAAGGAAAGGCTTGGAGAATGGTTAATTTCTGGATGATTTGAATGAGGTTGCTGCCATGGTATTTATAGGAAGAGGATGGACATGTTTAATGCAAAAATCTGGTGGAATGAAGTAGGTAAGGCATGGCAAGGTGGAGAATTGTTGGTGAGGGTAGGTTTTGAGTCATCCACTCACATGTCATGGTGAGTTAAGCATTGCATCATCCACTCAAATGTCATGGTGAGTTAAGCATTACATCATCCACTCAAATGTCATAGTGAGATAGGCATTGCATCATCACTAAAAAATCTGGTGGAAGTAAAACAAAGGGAAGGCCACGGCATTGATGAATTTTATGGGGTATGCATGGTTTTGAGTGAAGTTTTGGCCAATCCTTCTAGAAATTTATCCCTTCTTGCAACTTGTATTTGTTTCACCAGATTTTTAGCATGTTCCTAGCCTCTTTTGTCTTCAAATTCGTCCATCCATCTTGCTCATATCATATGTAATCCATTCCAAGCTCAAAACTGCTCCAAAATGCACTTTCTTGCTACCTTAGACCTTTGGACCTACAAACACACGAAAATGGCTTAAAGTACTAAAATAACTAAGAACTAATAACGTAAATGCAAGAAAACTAGTTAACTAATTCGCATAAATATGCGTCTATCAAATTCCCTCACACTTAGCTATTGCTAGTCCTCGAGCAAAATAAAACAAATAAAACATAACCTAACCTTCCAACATTTGCTACAGGGATTTCCAATGCACATGACATGTTAAAGATTATCATTCCCACAGAATTGAGTCAATTTAACACTTAAGCACATACTTAATCATAGTCACTACTTACTAATTCACAATTAACCAATTAAAACAATGTTTTGAATGTAGTAACATGCCTTAGAGAATTCCCTCAATCCTTACAAGATACGCACTCTATTTTCACTCAGATTTTCTAACTACACACCCTATACTAGTTATATGTGAGAGAATTGATGTAGATATAGAAACGAATGCTCACATATATGTATAACAAAGAACACAATTTCTAGAGTTAATAAGCATGTTGAGATATGATCTCATGAATGGAATGCTACTACTTAGATGCGAGAACCAGTGACCATATGCTCATACCAAGTTCAATCTCCACAAATTGAAACACATAACACTCAAGATAGAAGTCAAGGGTTGTAACGGGGCTTGGGGTATTGGCTAACAAAGAAAGGATAAGGAAAACAAACGTTCTTAAAGTGATAGTAAGCAAAGTAATGAAATTGAGACTTAGAATTTACTTATATTGCAGAAATTAGCTTTAAAACACAAGGGGAAGATTTAAACAACTCCTTAGGGTCGAATTCATTGTTTTGGACCCCTTCTTCATCAAACAATACTTTAGAACTCTTTTTCACTTCTTTTCAACTCTTTTCGCATTCTTTTCACATTTTTCTTTTCTTTTTTCTTTCTTTTTACCCGTGCCTATGGCACATAATTCCTTATGAAAAACACTTCCCCCACACTTGTTTTCTGCCACAAAGGAATTCAATTTGAATCATGCTTTACTACGCTTTAAGAACAAGCTTAATGGATGGTCCTAATCTAAGCTAGGTGAGGGTAATGTGGGTTACAAAGAAAAGGCTCACAAAGCTCAACGGGATTAAAACGTACAAAACATAATGACATAGGGGATTCACGGCTTTTTGGTTATGGTGGTGGTCACTACACAACTTTATCTTGAATATGTGTTATGCAAATCAATGACATGCTTTGAATGAAATGGGTATGAGTTCTAGCATTTGGAACTAAATGATGAAACGCCTTCTAAGTAGTAACCAAGCAAAGAATAATGAGATCATGCAACGACTTAGAAAACAATAAATCACAGATTATTAACTCTCCAAATAAACGTTTAGGCTCAAGTCTCACAAGGTTGTAGCGTTAGTTTGAGTTCTTTCCTTCAAGCATGTTACAAAAACTGATTTTTCCTTTAAGATTGCATGTAAATTCATAAGTTATAACCACAACCAAGCATAAACAAAGAGTAAATCAAACTTTCATCCATGTTAATCACTCTCTTTAATAGCCAGGAAATTACAAACCAAATCCTCATCATTGTGTTGGAAGGTACCCAAAAACAAACACACAAAAACAACTCTTTTTGGGTTTTGCAAAGCAATTTTTCAAATTTTTATGTGATTTTCGGAGTTATAAGTTAGCACACACTAAAACTCACCAAAACAGCCTAAAAACACCTAAAAACAGCAAGAAACAACATTGGGAAGTATGAGTGAGAAAACCCTACGAATTTGCATCAAAACACTTTGGTTACCCCCCCCACACTTAAACCAAACATTGTCCTCAATGTTTCAAAGCATAACTAACACAAAAACACATAAACAAACAAACAAACAAACACTAACAAACTAAATATGGCAGAAACTAATTAAACAACAAAGAGAAGGGTTTAGGAACGCAAATCTGGAATTGGAGTGCTCTCTAGGCCTTCCTTTGTCGAATGCATGGGTTGCCTCCCACGAAGCGCTTTCTTTAACGTCTTCCAGCCGGACGGTACCTCCGTTTAAGCTTGACTAGGTGCCACGGCATGGAGGGGTACATCCTCCATGACATGCTCCTTGAAATACTCATGCATTGGGTCTATGTATGGCAGTGGATAATGATGGTCCCAGATTGTGGCATTGAGCTTCCCAAGGTCAAAGTAAAAACTCCCATAATCATGGATTCGATTTGGTACCTGCACCACAGAAGGCAATAACCTATTAGTGGTAATGGGAATTGGAATTAGAGGAGGAGGCTTACCAATGCATGTAGATGAAGACTCAAAAGGGGCAGCAAAGGTGGTGCTCTCGGCCAGATTTGGTATTTTGGGTGTAATGACATGTTTTGTATGCTCCACTCCAATACCCTCTTCGATGATGCATCTAGGGACATCCTTCTTGATTGGTGCGCATGAATGTTCCTTCCCCACATGTTTAATCACATCTATTGCAAAACAAGAACGAACATCATGAGGATTCTTAACATATTAGGAACTTTGAATTTAATCAATTCATCACCAAACTCCATTGTTAACTCTCCCTTAGCCACATCAATCTTGGTTTGGGCTGTCTTCATGAAAGGCCGCCCTAATAGTATCGGCAATGGGGTAGAATAGGGTGAATCCTCCATGTCAAGCACGTAAAAGTCCGCTGGAAAAATCAAATTGCCCACCTGCACCAACACATCTTCCAAAACACCCTTTGGATATGCATTAGAACGATCGGCTAATTGAATAATCACACCATCGTTTTTAAGCTCACCTAAGTTCATAGATGCATAAATAGAGTATGGCATAACATTAATCGAAGCCCCTAAGTCTAACATGCATTGTTCAAACTTAGTCTTGCCAATAACGCACGGAATTGTAAAACTACCCGGATCTTTGCATTTAGGGGGTAATTTCCTTTGTAACATGGCAGAAACATTCTCACTTACTTGGACCACCTCTTTGTTCGAAATCCTTCTCCTTGATGTACAAAGTTCTTCTAAAAACTGAGCATACCTCGGGACTTGCTTAATTGCATCAAGGAGCGGAATATTGACTTGAACTTTCCGAAAGGTCTCTAGAATGTCCTTCTCGGCTTCTTCCTTCTTTGATTGCCTAAACCTGCCAGGAAAGGGCACATTTAGTGGAATGGAACTAGAAAAAGTCGAATTTGGACTTACCTTGGTGGTTTGGGACGGCTTAGGAGGGCTAGATGGTGGTGGCAAGGATTGTTCATCCTTGGCCCTGAGTTTTGGTCCATGTGCTTCCTCTTGTAGCAACTTTTCATCCTCATCGTGACTTGATTTGGATGATTTTGGTTTGGCTCCAACCTGTGTACCACTTCTCAACATGATTGCATTGACGGTTTCAAAGCCTCCTTTTGGATTTGCAATGGTTGAGCTAGGCAACTTGCCTTGCTCTCGAAACTGCCCCATGAACTCGGCAATTTGCCCTACTTGTTTCTCCAACTCGTCCACCTTTTTGTCCCTATTTTGCATTCCATGCGCCATAGAAGTTAGTAAATTAAAAATTTGATCATTATCAATAGACGAACCTGATTTTTGGGCAGGTTGTGCTTGGGGTTGAGTTGGTGCAAACGGCTTTTGATAGAAACCCGGGGGTTGTTGCCTCAATCCACTTTGTTGTTGGCCTTGTTGGGGTTCTCGCCATTTGAAATTTGGATGATCACGCCAACCGGGATTGTAAGTATTGGAAAAGGGGTCATTCCTTGGTTGGTATTGGTTGCCAAATCCCACGGCATTGAGGGTCTCCCACCCTCCATTTTCTATCAACTGTGGGCACTTGTCCGTAAGGTGGCCTTGCATGGAACACACGCCACAAGCTGCCACGTTTTGCACTTTTGGACCTTCCACTACCTGAGAAAGCAAAGTAGTAAGGTTAGCAATTTGATTTTGAAGTTCGGTTATGGCACTTACCTCATTGACTTGATGTGGTCGTGGGTTACTCCATTGTCCAACCCCTTCGTATTGTTGAGCATTCAACGCACGGTTGGAAATTAAAGTCTTTGCTGCCGTGGGGGTCTTGTCCACCAAGGCTCCTCCCGCCGAGGCATCTAGCATTTGACGTTCGATAGGTAGTAGCCCCTCGTAGAAGTATTGCAAAAGAAGTTCCTCCTTCATCTGATGCTGTGGACAAGAAGCAACAAGAGATTTAAAACGTTCATAATAAGTAGGAAAAGATTCACCTTCCTCTTGTTGAATTCCACTTATCCTTTTCCGTAGGAGGATGACTCGAGAAGTTGGGAAAAACTTCTCCAAGAAAGCCCGTTTCATGATTTCCCATGATGTGACGGTTCCGGGCGCCAATTCGTACAACCAATCCTTCGCCTTTTCCAAGAGAGAGAAAGGGAAGGCTTTCATCTTCAAAATACTCCCATCGACATTGACAGGGGTCATGCTCGAACACACCACCTCGAATTCTTTCAAGTGTTTGTTAGGATCTTCCATGGACAACCCATGGTACTTCGGAATGTGGTGTAACAAGCTTGACTTCAATTCAAATTCTTCTGTCTTTCCTCAGGCTGCTGCGGGGTATTGGATGATAGGTGACAGACTAGCTAGAGGGTTCTTCTCCACACATGACACATATGCAACCTAAATTGATTTTCAGTTGTTCTTTCAATAAATTTTAAATCTCAACGCCCCAAATTAACCGTGAATTGCACTAATTAACTCTCAGTTTTTCAACAAGTTATTAGATTGGATGATTGCATACGACAACCCAAAACACTCCCTACAAGTTCCCTACATGAATTGCATAATAGAGATACAAGCAAGAATCATTAAGTTCTATGAAAAACATAAGCATTGACGAGGCACTCGTTACTATGATTTGCATGAAACTTATGCCAAGAATTTACTTAACGTGATTGTGACTAGCAACCTTCACTACTTGTGAATATAAGTTCATAACGATTAGGTGAAACTCCCTTATATTCTAGCGTCAAATTCATGCATGAAAATTAAGCGTGCACTCTCAACCAACATACACAAATTAGTTTTTATACGAACGGATAAGTAAATTGAATTCACAAATCAAGAAACGCAATTGGAAGTAATCAAATCATATAGCAAGCATAAACATGGTTTTGAATCCCCCCCTAGCCAAGGGGGGTTTAGTTCTTCATTATTACAAAACAAAGATAAACAAATTTAACCATTAAAAAACAAAGGGAAGAAAGCACCTAAACGTTCCAACGATCCATGTTGGATAGCAAGCGCGTCCAAGGACTTTTCTCCTTCTCCTTGCCGCCACAACAAGGTTGGAATGATGTTGAAGGGTTGGTTATTTGGAGGAATGGATGGGAAGGGGTTTAGATATGTAGGAGAGGCAAGGAAAGGCTTGGAGAATGGTTAATTTCTGGATGATTTGAATGAGGTTGCTGCCATGGTATTTATAGGAAGAGGATGGACATGTTTAATGCAAAAATCTGGTGGAATGAAGTAGGTAAGGCATGGCAAGGTGGAGAATTGTTGGTGAGGGTAGGTTTTGAGTCATCCACTCACATGTCATGGTGAGTTAAGCATTGCATCATCCACTCAAATGTCATGGTGAGTTAAGCATTACATCATCCACTCAAATGTCATAGTGAGATAGGCATTGCATCATCACTAAAAAATCTGGTGGAAGTAAAACAAAGGGAAGGCCACGGCATTGATGAATTTTATGGGGTATGCATGGTTTTGAGTGAAGTTTTGGCCAATCCTTCTAGAAATTTATCCGTTCTTGCAACTTGTATTTGTTTCACCAGATTTTTAGCATGTTCCTAGCCTCTTTTTTCTTCAAATTCGTCCATCCATCTTGCTCATATCATAAGTAATCCATTCCAAGCTCAAAACTGCTCCAAAATGCACTTTCTTGCTACCTTAGCCCTTTGGACCTACAAACACACGAAAATGACTTAAAGTACTAAAATAACTAAGAACTAATAACGTAAATGCAAGAAAACTAGTTAACTAAGTCGCATAAATATGCGTCTATCAAATTCCCCCACACTTAGCTATTGCTAGTCCTCGAGCAAAATAAAACAAATAAAACATAACCTAACCTTCCAACATTTGCTACAGGGATTTCCAATGCACATGACATGTTAAAGATTATATTTCCCACAGAATTGAGTCAATTTAACACTTAAGCACATACTTAATCATAGTCACTACTTACTAATTCACAATTAACCAATTAAAACAATGTTTTGAATGTAGTAACATGCCTTAGAGAATTCCCTCAATCCTTACAAGATACGCACTCTATTTTCACTCAGATTTTCTAACTACACACCCTATACTAGTTATATGTGAGAGAATTGATGTAGATATAAAAACGAATGCTCACATATATGTATAACAAAGAACACAATTTCTAGAGTTAATAAGCATGTTGAGATATGATCTCATGAATGGAATGCTACTACTTAGATGCGAGAACCAGTGACCATATGCTCATACCAAGTTCAATCTCCACAAATTGAAACACATAACACTCAAGATAGAAGTCAAGGGTTGTAACGGGGCTTGGGGTATTGGCTAACAAAGAAAGGATAAGGAAAACAAACGTTCTTAAAGTGATAGTAAGCAAAGTAATGAAATTGAGACTTAGAATTTACTTATATTGCAGAAATTAGCTTTAAAACACAAGGGGAAGATTTAAACAACTCCTTAGGGTCGAATTCATTGTTTTGGACCCCTTCTTCATCAAACAATACTTTAGAACTCTTTTTCACTTCTTTTCAACTCTTTTCGCATTCTTTTCACATTTTTCTTTTCTTTTTTCTTTCTTTTTACCCGTGCCTATGGCACATAATTCCTTATGAAAAACACTTCCCCCACACTTGTTTTCTGCCACAAAGGAATTCAATTTGAATCATGCTTTACTACGCTTTAAGAACAAGCTTAATGGATGGTCCTAATCTAAGCTAGGTGAGGGTAATGTGGGTTACAAAGAAAAGGCTCACAAAGCTCAACGGGATTAAAACGTACAAAACATAATGACATAGGGGATTCACGGCTTTTTGGTTATGGTGGTGGTCACTACACAACTTTATCTTGAATATGTGTTATGCAAATCAATGACATGCTTTGAATGAAATGGGTATGAGTTCTAGCATTTGGAACTAAATGATGAAACGCCTTCTAAGTAGTAACCAAGCAAAGAATAATGAGATCATGCAACGACTTAGAAAACAATAAATCACAGATTATTAACTCTCCAAATAAACGTTTAGGCTCAAGTCTCACAAGGTTGTAGCGTTAGTTTGAGTTCTTTCCTTCAAGCATGTTACAAAAACTGATTTTTCCTTTAAGATTGCATGTAAATTCATAAGTTATAACCACAACCAAGCATAAACAAAGAGTAAATCAAACTTTCATCCATGTTAATCACTCTCTTTAATAGCCAGGAAATTACAAACCAAATCCTCATCATTGTGTTGGAAGGTACCCAAAAACAAACACACAAAAACAACTCTTTTTGGGTTTTGCAAAGCAATTTTTCAAATTTTTATGTGATTTTCGGAGTTATAAGTTAGCACACACTAAAACTCACCAAAACAGCCTAAAAACACCTAAAAACAGCAAGAAACAACATTGGGAAGTATGAGTGAGAAAACCCTACGAATTTGCATCAAAACACTTTGGTTACCCCCCCCACACTTAAACCAAACATTGTCCTCAATGTTTCAAAGCATAACTAACACAAAAACACATAAACAAACAAACAAACACTAACAAACTAAATATGGCAGAAACTAATTAAACAACAAAGAGAAGGGTTTAGGAACGCAAATCTGGAATTGGAGTGCTCTCTAGGCCTTCCTTTGTCGAATGCATGGGTTGCCTCCCACGAAGCGCTTTCTTTAACGTCTTCCAGCCGGACGGTACCTCCGTTTAAGCTTGACTAGGTGCCACGGCATGGAGGGGTACATCCTCCATGACATGCTCCTTGAAATACTCATGCATTGGGTCTATGTATGGCAGTGGATAATGATGGTCCCAGATTGTGGCATTGAGCTTCCCAAGGTCAAAGTAAAAACTCCCATAATCATGGATTCGATTTGGTACCTGCACCACAGAAGGCAATAACCTATTAGTGGTAATGGGAATTGGAATTAGAGGAGGAGGCTTACCAATGCATGTAGATGAAGACTCAAAAGGGGCAGCAAAGGTGGTGCTCTCGGCCAGATTTGGTATTTTGGGTGTAATGACATGTTTTGTATGCTCCACTCCAATACCCTCTTCGATGATGCATCTAGGGACATCCTTCTTGATTGGTGCGCATGAATGTTCCTTCCCCACATGTTTAATCACATCTATTGCAAAACAAGAACGAACATCATGAGGATTCTTAACATATTTAGGAACTTTGAATTTAATCAATTCATCACCAAACTCCATTGTTAACTCTCCCTTAGCCACATCAATCTTGGTTTGGGCTGTCTTCATGAAAGGCCGCCCTAATAGTATCGGCAATGGGGTAGAATAGGGTGAATCCTCCATGTCAAGCACGTAAAAGTCCGCTGGAAAAATCAAATTGCCCACCTGCACCAACACATCTTCCAAAACACCCTTTGGATATGCATTAGAACGATCGGCTAATTGAATAATCACACCATCGTTTTTAAGCTCACCTAAGTTCATAGATGCATAAATAGAGTATGGCATAACATTAATCGAAGCCCCTAAGTCTAACATGCATTGTTCAAACTTAGTCTTGCCAATAACGCACGGAATTGTAAAACTACCCGGATCTTTGCATTTAGGGGGTAATTTCCTTTGTAACATGGCAGAAACATTCTCACTTACTTGGACCACCTCTTTGTTCGAAATCCTTCTCCTTGATGTACAAAGTTCTTCTAAAAACTGAGCATACCTCGGGACTTGCTTAATTGCATCAAGGAGCGGAATATTGACTTGAACTTTCCGAAAGGTCTCTAGAATGTCCTTCTCGGCTTCTTCCTTCTTTGATTGCCTAAACCTGCCAGGAAAGGGCACATTTAGTGGAATGGAACTAGAAAAAGTCGAATTTGGACTTACCTTGGTGGTTTGGGACGGCTTAGGAGGGCTAGATGGTGGTGGCAAGGATTGTTCATCCTTGGCCCTGAGTTTTGGTCCATGTGCTTCCTCTTGTAGCAACTTTTCATCCTCATCGTGACTTGATTTGGATGATTTTGGTTTGGCTCCAACCTGTGTACCACTTCTCAACATGATTGCATTGACGGTTTCAAAGCCTCCTTTTGGATTTGCAATGGTTGAGCTAGGCAACTTGCCTTGCTCTCGAAACTGCCCCATGAACTCGGCAATTTGCCCTACTTGTTTCTCCAACTCGTCCACCTTTTTGTCCCTATTTTGCATTCCATGCGCCATAGAAGTTAGTAAATTAAAAATTTGATCATTATCAATAGACGAACCTGATTTTTGGGCAGGTTGTGCTTGGGGTTGAGTTGGTGCAAACGGCTTTTGATAGAAACCCGGGGGTTGTTGCCTCAATCCACTTTGTTGTTGGCCTTGTTGGGGTTCTCGCCATTTGAAATTTGGATGATCACGCCAACCGGGATTGTAAGTATTGGAAAAGGGGTCATTCCTTGGTTGGTATTGGTTGCCAAATCCCACGGCATTGAGGGTCTCCCACCCTCCATTTTCTATCAACTGTGGGCACTTGTCCGTAAGGTGGCCTTGCATGGAACACACGCCACAAGCTGCCACGTTTTGCACTTTTGGACCTTCCACTACCTGAGAAAGCAAAGTAGTAAGGTTAGCAATTTGATTTTGAAGTTCGGTTATGGCACTTACCTCATTGACTTGATGTGGTCGTGGGTTACTCCATTGTCCAACCCCTTCGTATTGTTGAGCATTCAACGCACGGTTGGAAATTAAAGTCTTTGCTGCCGTGGGGGTCTTGTCCACCAAGGCTCCTCCCGCCGAGGCATCTAGCATTTGACGTTCGATAGGTAGTAGCCCCTCGTAGAAGTATTGCAAAAGAAGTTCCTCCTTCATCTGATGCTGTGGACAAGAAGCAACAAGAGATTTAAAACGTTCATAATAAGTAGGAAAAGATTCACCTTCCTCTTGTTGAATTCCACTTATCCTTTTCCGTAGGAGGATGACTCGAGAAGTTGGGAAAAACTTCTCCAAGAAAGCCCGTTTCATGATTTCCCATGATGTGACGGTTCCGGGCGCCAATTCGTACAACCAATCCTTCGCCTTTTCCAAGAGAGAGAAAGGGAAGGCTTTCATCTTCAAAATACTCCCATCGACATTGACAGGGGTCATGCTCGAACACACCACCTCGAATTCTTTCAAGTGTTTGTTAGGATCTTCCATGGACAACCCATGGTACTTCGGAATGTGGTGTAACAAGCTTGACTTCAATTCAAATTCTTCTGTCTTTCCTCAGGCTGCTGCGGGGTATTGGATGATAGGTGACAGACTAGCTAGAGGGTTCTTCTCCACACATGACACATATGCAACCTAAATTGATTTTCAGTTGTTCTTTCAATAAATTTTAAATCTCAACGCCCCAAATTAACCGTGAATTGCACTAATTAACTCTCAGTTTTTCAACAAGTTATTAGATTGGATGATTGCATACGACAACCCAAAACACTCCCTACAAGTTCCCTACATGAATTGCATAATAGAGATACAAGCAAGAATCATTAAGTTCTATGAAAAACATAAGCATTGACGAGGCACTCGTTACTATGATTTGCATGAAACTTATGCCAAGAATTTACTTAACGTGATTGTGACTAGCAACCTTCACTACTTGTGAATATAAGTTCATAACGATTAGGTGAAACTCCCTTATATTCTAGCGTCAAATTCATGCATGAAAATTAAGCGTGCACTCTCAACCAACATACACAAATTAGTTTTTATACGAACGGATAAGTAAATTGAATTCACAAATCAAGAAACGCAATTGGAAGTAATCAAATCATATAGCAAGCATAAACATGGTTTTGAATCCCCCCCTAGCCAAGGGGGGTTTAGTTCTTCATTATTACAAAACAAAGATAAACAAATTTAACCATTGAAAAACAAAGGGAAGAAAGCACCTAAACGTTCCAACGATCCATGTTGGATAGCAAGCGCGTCCAAGGACTTTTCTCCTTCTCCTTGCCGCCACAACAAGGTTGGAATGATGTTGAAGGGTTGGTTATTTGGAGGAATGGATGGGAAGGGGTTTAGATATGTAGGAGAGGCAAGGAAAGGCTTGGAGAATGGTTAATTTCTGGATGATTTGAATGAGGTTGCTGCCATGGTATTTATAGGAAGAGGATGGACATGTTTAATGCAAAAATCTGGTGGAATGAAGTAGGTAAGGCATGGCAAGGTGGAGAATTGTTGGTGAGGGTAGGTTTTGAGTCATCCACTCACATGTCATGGTGAGTTAAGCATTGCATCATCCACTCAAATGTCATGGTGAGTTAAGCATTACATCATCCACTCAAATGTCATAGTGAGATAGGCATTGCATCATCACTAAAAAATCTGGTGGAAGTAAAACAAAGGGAAGGCCACGGCATTGATGAATTTTATGGGGTATGCATGGTTTTGAGTGAAGTTTTGGCCAATCCTTCTAGAAATTTATCCGTTCTTGCAACTTGTATTTGTTTCACCAGATTTTTAGCATGTTCCTAGCCTCTTTTTTCTTCAAATTCGTCCATCCATCTTGCTCATATCATAAGTAATCCATTCCAAGCTCAAAACTGCTCCAAAATGCACTTTCTTGCTACCTTAGCCCTTTGGACCTACAAACACACGAAAATGACTTAAAGTACTAAAATAACTAAGAACTAATAACGTAAATGCAAGAAAACTAGTTAACTAAGTCGCATAAATATGCGTCTATCAAATTCCCCCACACTTAGCTATTGCTAGTCCTCGAGCAAAATAAAACAAATAAAACATAACCTAACCTTCCAACATTTGCTACAGGGATTTCCAATGCACATGACATGTTAAAGATTATATTTCCCACAGAATTGAGTCAATTTAACACTTAAGCACATACTTAATCATAGTCACTACTTACTAATTCACAATTAACCAATTAAAACAATGTTTTGAATGTAGTAACATGCCTTAGAGAATTCCCTCAATCCTTACAAGATACGCACTCTATTTTCACTCAGATTTTCTAACTACACACCCTATACTAGTTATATGTGAGAGAATTGATGTAGATATAAAAACGAATGCTCACATATATGTATAACAAAGAACACAATTTCTAGAGTTAATAAGCATGTTGAGATATGATCTCATGAATGGAATGCTACTACTTAGATGCGAGAACCAGTGACCATATGCTCATACCAAGTTCAATCTCCACAAATTGAAACATATAACACTCAAGATAGAAGTCAAGGGTTGTAACGGGGCTTGGGGTATTGGCTAACAAAGAAAGGATAAGGAAAACAAACGTTCTTAAAGTGATAGTAAGCAAAGTAATGAAATTGAGACTTAGAATTTACTTATATTGCAGAAATTAGCTTTAAAACACAAGGGGAAGATTTAAACAACTCCTTAGGGTCGAATTCATTGTTTTGGACCCCTTCTTCATCAAACAATACTTTAGAACTCTTTTTCACTTCTTTTCAACTCTTTTCGCATTCTTTTCACATTTTTCTTTTCTTTTTTCTTTCTTTTTACCCGTGCCTATGGCACATAATTCCTTATGAAAAACACTTCCCCCACACTTGTTTTCTGCCACAAAGGAATTCAATTTGAATCATGCTTTACTACGCTTTAAGAACAAGCTTAATGGATGGTCCTAATCTAAGCTAGGTGAGGGTAATGTGGGTTACAAAGAAAAGGCTCACAAAGCTCAACGGGATTAAAACGTACAAAACATAATGACATAGGGGATTCACGGCTTTTTGGTTATGGTGGTGGTCACTACACAACTTTATCTTGAATATGTGTTATGCAAATCAATGACATGCTTTGAATGAAATGGGTATGAGTTCTAGCATTTGGAACTAAATGATGAAACGCCTTCTAAGTAGTAACCAAGCAAAGAATAATGAGATCATGCAAAGACTTAGAAAACAATAAATCACAGATTATTAACTCTCCAAATAAACGTTTAGGCTCAAGTCTCACAAGGTTGTAGCGTTAGTTTGAGTTCTTTCCTTCAAGCATGTTACAAAAACTGATTTTTCCTTTAAGATTGCATGTAAATTCATAAGTTATAACCACAACCAAGCATAAACAAAGAGTAAATCAAACTTTCATCCATGTTAATCACTCTTTTTAACAGCCATGAAATTACAAACCAAATCCTCATCATTGTGTTGGAAGGTACCCTAAGACACAAACAAACACACAAAAACAACTCTTTTTGGGTTTTGCAAAGCAATTTTTCAGATTTTTATGTGATTTTCGGAGTTATAAGTCAGCACACACTAAAACTCACCAAAACAGCCTAAAAACACCTAAAACAGCAAGAAACAACATTGGGAAGTATGAGTGAGAAAACCCTACGAATTTGCATCAAAACACTTTGGTTACCCCCCCACACTTAAACCAAACATTGTCCTCAATGTTTCAAAGCATAACTAACACAAAAACACATAAACAAACAAACAAACACTAACAAACTAAATATGGCAGAAACTAATTAAACAACAAAGAGAAGGGTTTAGGAACGCAAATCTGGAATTGGAGTGCTCTATAGGCCTTCCTTTGTCGAATGCATGGGTTGCCTCCCACGAAGCGCTTTCTTTAACGTCTTCCAGCCGGACGGTACCTCCGTTTAAGCTTGACTAGGTGCCACGGCATGGAGGGGTACATCCTCCATGACATGCTTTGTATGCTCCACTCCAATACCCTCTTCGATGATGCATCTAGGGACATCTTTCTTGATTGGTGCGCATGAATGTTCCTTCCCCACATGTTTAATCACATCTATTGCAAAACAAGAACGAACATCATGAGGATTCTTAACATATTCAGGAACTTTGAATTTAATCAATTCATCACCAAACTCCATTGTTAACTCTCCCTTAGCCACATCAATCTTGGTTTGGGCTGTCTTCATGAAGGGCCGCCCTAATAGTATCGGCAATGGGGTAGAATAGGGTGAATCCTCCATGTCAAGCACGTAAAAGTTTGCTGGAAAAATCAAATTGCCCACCTGCACCAACACATCTTCCAAAACACCCTTTGGATATGCATTAGAACGATCTGCTAATTGAATAATCACACCATCGTTTTTAAGCTCACCTAAGTTCATAGATGCATAAATAGAGTATGGCATAACATTAATCGAAGCCCCTAAGTCTAACATGCATTGTTCAAACTTAGTCTTGCCAATAACGCACGGAATTGTAAAACTACCCGGATCTTTGCATTTAGGGGGTAATTTCCTTTGTAACATGGCAGAAACATTCTCACTTACTTGGACCACCTCTTTGTTCGAAATCCTTCTCCTTGATGTACAAAGTTCTTTTAAAAACTGAGCATACCTCGGGACTTGCTTAATTGCATCAAGGAGCGGAATATTGACTTGAACTTTCCGAAAGGTCTCTAGAATGTCCTTCTCAGCTTCTTCCTTCTTTGATTGCCTAAACCTGCCAGGAAAGGGCACATTTAGTGGAATGGAACTAGAAAAAGTCGAATTTGGACTTACCTTGGTGGTTTGGGACGGCTTAGGAGGGCTAGATGGTGGTGGCAAGGATTGTTCATCCTTGGCCCTGAGTTTTGGTCCCTGTGCTTCCTCTTGTAGCAACTTTTTATCCTCATCGTGACTTGATTTGGATGATTTTGGTTTGGCTCCAACCTGTGTACCACTTCTCAACATGATTGCATTGACGGTTTCAAAGCCTCCTTTTGGATTTGCAATGGTTGAGCTAGGCAACTTGCCTTGCTCTCGAAACTGCCCCATGAACTCGGCAATTTGCCCTACTTGTTTCTCCAACTCGTCCACCTTTTTGTCCCTATTTTGCATTCCCTGCGCCATAGAAGTTAGTAAATTAAAAATTTGATCATTATCAATAGACGAACCAGATTTTTGGGCAGGTTGTGCTTGGGGTTGAGTTGGTGCAAACGGCTTTTGATAGAAACCCGGGGGTTGTTGCCTCAATCCGCTTTGTTGTTGGCCTTGTTGGGGTTCTCGCCATTTGAAATTTGGATGATCACGCCAACCGGGATTGTAAGTATTGGAAAAGGGGTCATTCCTTGGTTGGTATTGGTTGCCAAATCCCACGGCATTGAGGGTCTCCCACCCTCCATTTTCTATCAATTGTGGGCACTTGTCCGTAAGGTGGCCTTGCATGGAACACACGCCACAAGCTGCCACGTTTTGCACTTTTGGACCTTCCACTACCTGAGAAAGCAAAGTAGTAAGGTTAGCCATTTGATTTTAAAGTTCGGTTATGGCACTTACCTCATTGACTTGATGTGGTCGTGGGTTACTCCTTTGTCCAACGCCTTCGTATTGTTGAGCATTCAACGCACGGTTGGAAATTAAAGTCTTTGCTGCCGTGGGGGTCTTGTCCACCAAGGCTCCTCCCGCCGAGGCATCTAGCATTTGACGTTCGATAGGTAGTAGCCCCTCGTAGAAGTATTGCAAAAGAAGTTCCTCCTTCATCTGATGCTGTGGACAAGAAGCAACAAGAGATTTAAAACGTTCATAATAAGTAGGAAAAGATTCACCTTCCTCTTGTTGAATTCCACTTATCCTTTTCCGTAGGAGGATGACTCGAGAAGTTGGGAAAAACTTCTCCAAGAAGGCCCGTTTCATGCTTTCCCATGATGTGACGGTTTCGGGCGCCAATTCGTACAACCAATCCTTCGCCTTTTCCAAGAGAGAAAAAGGGAAGGCTTTCATCTTCAAAATACTCCCATCGACATTGACGGGGGTCATGCTCGAACACACTACCTCGAATTCTTTCAAGTGTTTGTTAGGATCTTCCATGGACAACCCATGGTACTTCGGAATGTGGTGTAACAAGCTTGACTTCAATTCAAATTCTTCTGTCTTTCCTCGGGCTGCTGCGGGGTATTGGATACATAGAGGCGCGGCATTGTCCAATCCCGAGGCTGAAAGTTCTTTGATTGTTCGATTGTCAACCTCCATGTCTTTTTCTGCCTCCTCCTTTTCTTCAAATTCGGATTCAGAACTAGAACTAGGTGGATTAGGTTCTGGTACTTTCCTTTTCCTTCTCAAAGTTCGTTCAAAATTGCCGTCAAACTCCGATATATGTGCACGAACTGGTTGAGAACTACGAGTCATAAACTAGTACCTGAAATCAAAGAAAGAAAAATAAATCAAAAATCAAAAGTAAAATACACAAACACCAATATAAACATAAACAAAAACAAAAATAAAGGGATTAGCAAAGTTGCTAATCCCCGGCAACGGCGCCAAAATTTGATGCGATTTAAATAAGCACACAAATTAAACCCTCTTTTTGACAATTGTAGCAAAGTATGTAAGTAGGGATCGTTCTAAACCGGGGATTAGGAGGGCTTGCTAAAACCTCTAAACTGACTCAAAAACAAAAAGAAACAAAAAAAATGTAAACAAAAGACTTTAAAACAAGAAAGTAAAAGGGGGATTTGAGTTTGGTGAAGTTGAAAGTAAAAACGAATAAACTAAAAACTTAAATAGATTTTAAACAAATTTGGGTTGAATGGATAATGGAAGGCTAGCTAAGGGGTTCTTCTACACACATGTCTTGCTTGCATACAAAATGATTTCCAATTGCTCTTCGATAAGTTATGAATACTCAACGCCCCAAATTAACCGTGAATTGCACTAATTAACTCTTAGTTTTTCAACAAGTTATTAGATTGGATGATTGCATACGACAACCCAAAACATTCCCTACAAGTTCCCTACATGAATTGCATAATAGAGATACAAGCAAGAATCATTAAGTTCTATGAAAAACATAAGCATTGACGAGGCACTCGTTACTATGATTTGCATGAAACTTATGCCAAGAATTTACTTAACGTGATTGTGACTAGCAACCTTCACTACTTGTGAATATAAGTTCATAACGATTAGGTGAAACTCCCTTATATTCTAGCGTCAAATTCATGCATGAAAATTAAGCGTGCACTCTCAACCAACATACACAAATTAGTTTTTATACGAACGGATAAGTAAATTGAATTCACAAATCAAGAAACGCAATTGGAAGTAATCAAATCATATAGCAAGCATAAACATGGTTTTGAATCCCCCCCTAGCCAAGGGGGGTTTAGTTCCTCATTATTACAAAACAAAGATAAACAAATTTAACCATTGAAAAACAAAGGGAAGAAAGCACCTAAACGTTCCAACGATCCATGTTGGATAGCAAGCGCGTCCAAGGACTTTTCTCCTTCTCCTTGCCGCCACAACAAGGTTGGAATGATGTTGAAGGGTTGGTTATTTGGAGGAATGGATGGGAAGGGGTTTAGATATGTAGGAGAGGCAAGGAAAGGCTTGGAGAATGGTTAATTTCTGGATGATTTGAATGAGGTTGCTGCCATGGTATTTATAGGAAGAGGATGGACATGTTTAATGCAAAAATCTGGTGGAATGAAGTAGGTAAGGCATGGCAAGGTGGAGAATTGTTGGTGAGGGTAGGTTTTGAGTCATCCACTCACATGTCATGGTGAGTTAAGCATTGCATCATCCACTCAAATGTCATGGTGAGTTAAGCATTACATCATCCACTCAAATGTCATAGTGAGATAGGCATTGCATCATCACTAAAAAATCTGGTGGAAGTAAAACAAAGGGAAGGCCACGGCATTGATGAATTTTATGGGGTATGCATGGTTTTGAGTGAAGTTTTGGCCAATCCTTCTAGAAATTTATCCCTTCTTGCAACTTGTATTTGTTTCACCAGATTTTTAGCATGTTCCTAGCCTCTTTTGTCTTCAAATTCGTCCATCCATCTTGCTCATATCATATGTAATCCATTCCAAGCTCAAAACTGCTCCAAAATGCACTTTCTTGCTACCTTAGCCCTTTGGACCTACAAACACACGAAAATGGCTTAAAGTACTAAAATAACTAAGAACTAATAACGTAAATGCAAGAAAACTAGTTAACTAATTCGCATAAATATGCGTCTATCAGTGACACCATATGCTCATACCAATTTCAAACTCCACGAATTGAAACACACAACACTCAAGATTGAAGTCAAGGGTTGTAACGGGGCTTGGGGGTAATGGCTAACAAAGAAAGGATAGGGATAGCAAACGTTCTTAAAGCGATAGCAAGCAAAGTAATGAAATAGACACTTGGAATTCACTTAATAATGCAGAAATTAATTTTTAAACACAAAGGGAAGATTCAAGCAACACTTAGGGCTGAATTCAATGTTTTGGACCATTTTTTAACAAACTTTTTTCTTTTCACTCTTTTTTTTTTCCTACCCGTACCTTATTAAGGACTTTGGCACACACACACACACACAAGAATCACTTCCCCCACACTTGCTTTCTCCAATACATTGATAAAAAAAAAAAGTTCATTTTAAGTCATGCTTTACTATGCTTCAAGAACAAGGCTAGGTAAGGATGGTCCTAAAACTAGGCTAGGTAAGGATAGTGTGGATTAACAAAGAACATAGGCGTAACAAGGCTCAACGGGGTTAAACTTAAACACATAATGAAATAGGGGCACGGCAATTTGGCTTTGGTGGTCACTACACAACTTCATCTTGAATATGTGTTATGCAAATCAATAGCATGCTTTGAATGAAATAGGCATGAGTTCTAGCATTTGGAACTAAATGATGAAACGCCTTCTAAGTAGTAACCAAGCAAAGAATAATGAGATCATGCAACGACTTTAGAAAACAATGATGCACAGATTATTAACTCTCCGAATAAACATTTAGGCTCAAGTCTCACAAGGTTGTAGCGTTCATTTGAGTTCCTTCCTTCAAGCATCTTACAAAAACTGATTTTTCCTTTATGATTGCATGTGAATTCATAAATTATAACCACAACCAAGCATACACCAAAGAGTAAATCAAATTTTCATCCATGTTTATAACTCTCTTTAACAGTCATGTAATTAAAAACCAAATCCTCATCATTGTGTTGGAAGGTACCCTAAGACATAAACAAACATAAAAACAACTCTCTTTTTGGGTTTTTCAAAACAATATTTCAAATTTTTATGAGATTTTCGGATTTTTATGTCAAAACACACTAAAACACTCCAAAACAGCTTAAAAACACTTAAAAACAGCAAGGAACAACACTAGAAGTAATGGGTTATAAACTCCTACGAATTTCATGCAAAACAACTTGGTTACCCCCCCCCCCCCACTTAAATCAAACATTGTCCTCAATGTTTCAAGCATAAACTCACACAAAAACAAGCAAACAAACAAACAATGAATAAACATGACAAATATAGCAAAGAAAAAACCAGACAGAGTAGAGTTTAAGAACGCAAATCTGGTTTTGGAGATAGATGAACTTGTTGACTTTCCACAGCTTTGATCTTGAACTGGTTTGGAATTCTAAGTGAGGAATGTCAGAGTTCATTGGTTGTGCTGTCTGCATTCTTCTCTGCTTGTTTCTTATGCACGACAGGCAGGCACGAGGTAGAGGTGATGGTCTGTTTCTTTCTTCAATCTTTCCAAGTGCCAACCATTTGCTTTCTTTCTCATTGTCCCTAGCTGAGGATGAATTAGCACATTGTCTCTACATGCTTCGAGGTATCATTTTCACTTCCCTTATCTGTTTCCCAGGCAGAAGTGGTAGACGAAGAGGAAGTATAAGATGTTGAAGATAAGTACTCGAGAGCAAGGCTAGGTAAGCAATCAGGAAGGGGTTCCAGGCAGTCGGTTCCAGATCGGAAGATTGATACCAAGTGCTAGCTAATTGTTCTCTTTCTCCTTGTCCCGCAGATGAAAACAACAAAAAGGAGAAGGACATGGAGAAAGCATGATATTTGATACTCTTGCTTTCAACCTTCATGATATGAAATACTTTTGCTTTTGATGGGTTGTTTGCAGAGGTATCCCAGGGAATAAGGAACACTGAGTAACTCAAGAGGCTTTGTTGGGAACACATTCTCGGAGATGAAGAAGGGTTATGTATGTCTGCCTTGCAATGGGGGGTGTGAAGGGTATTTTGTGAAAAACATGTTCATTTAAGCAACATCTATAGCATGCAATTAACAATTAAAAAGCGGAATCATTCTTGTATGCACTTAAAAACAAAACATTCACCATGAAATTCAAAGCCTAGTAGATTGGTAAACCTTGACTCAACTTAAAACAACATTTGTTAGTTGAGAAATTATACCTTTGTAGATTCCTCTTTGCATAAGCAAAGGCTAATCACCCAAAGAGAGGGCCTTCATTCCTTGCATCTTAGATCTATGGATTTGGATGGATGAAATGGTTCTCCAAGTTCCCAAAATTGAGAACCTCTAAGTCTCTTCACCAAGGTTAGATTGGAGAAGAAATGAGTGACCTTGGAGTAGTAGGATTGCTAGCTAAACCCTCCAAGGAGGCCGGCCACTTTAGAGAGAAATGAGAGCTTATGTACTCATCCTTTCCCCAAAAGAAAACCCTAAATGAATTTTGGCTATAAAGTCATATTTATACCTTAATTCATTGGAGTGGCAAACTTGTAAATAAGTCCAAAACTCATTCCATCTCTAAATGGCCAGCCTTAGGGTATTATTGGGCTAATTGGGCTAATTGGGCTTTTGTGAATCATTATTCATTAAGTTGTCATATAACTTAAGTCAATGGGCTTGACGTTCGAAGCCCATTGGGCCTTAAGGTCCAAAACTATCCCGAGGTCTTTAACGAACTTATTCGTTTGATTAATTAACATATTAATTAATCCTTGCCATAAATAATTAAACCATTTAATTATTCTTACTCATCTCCATTGTTTCTTCAATCTCCTCCTTACACGGTGTACGATCCATTAGGTTCCTTTTAGCGAGGCAGTGGGAGATTAAAACCATTTCAAATCGATTGTGAATTGAAACTAACTTTCAATTCTCCCTTTAGTGATTATACACGTTTAGGGTTTCCACAAACCATGAGTGACACCTAGCAGCATATCATGGTTACCCAAGCTAATCAGAAGAGGTGGAGAACCTATTCAGTTTAGGATTACAAATGCAATACGGTCTTTCTCTAATACAATACTCTTGACCACATTGTTTGGTTTGATAGTTTATTCATGTCTACTATCCAATGTGATTCGTGTGCTTGTATGATTACCTTGAATGTGATTTGGAACGACTTCCTAAATCTCATTCATACTCTGGCCAGAGATTCTTAATCATATCATAGAGTATTTTCCCCCAAACGGTTTGAAGGTTAAAGATCCCTTGTTGCGCATTCACTTGCCTCCATGGCTAAGTGGCTTAACCCCGACGATGCCGTGGACACCCGCGGATGGGGTGACTTTGACATAATCAAAGATCAAGTACCTAACCACAAGACAACTATGATGCCTCAGGTCAAAGGACTACTTTGCATTATCCCAACCATGAGTTCTCATGTGACATGAATACGAGAACTCTTCGTTGATCGTGTTCAGTGAACTCATTCTCTATTGAGCACCTACATGCTTGTCTTGGTGTCAATCACACCAATGACTCGAGACTAGTCACTCTCACTAAGAGAAAACATAGCATGTACTGACCTTAACGGACTGTCAATGCCCAATTGGCAATCTTATGATCAGGAACGTTTAGGATATGTATACGAAAGAGAATGGTCTCAGTAATCTAACTTGTTTAAATCACATTCTCCTAATTACATATTCCTTGGACTTATCGTTTAAACATATAACATTTATATGAGACGGCTTAAACAATAATCTTTGCCCTTGATATTAAACTAGATTAGTTTAACATGTGAAATGTCCGCTAAGTATCATCATATGATTGGTTTTAGGGCACATTTCCAACAATCTCCCACTTGCACTAGAGCCAATCAGCTTGGTCATCACTGATGATACCTCTTCTGTAGTCATTTCAAAAATGGCTGAGTAGTAGGCCTAGGCAATGGATATCTATATGTTATCAATAGAAGCATCTTTGAGAATATCGACGTCACCATTATATATGATTCTCAATCATGTGGTTCAGTCTCTCATATGAGTTCGGATCTTGATGAGACCTTGATTCCTTGGCTTGAGCTATCACCCCATTAGTGTCGTAGTGTCGATACACTAGAGACACTTTCTGGTTGGAACCGAATAGAGAGTTCATGAATGAACTTTCCCATCCAAACAACATTGTTGTAAGCTTCTATATGGCAATATATTTGCATTCATAATGGAACACACTAAAGTCATTACTTTTAATGTTTCCATCCAAATATCTCTTTAGTCATAATAAAGAGATATCTGATTATCTCTTCATTCATAATGAAGAAACATCCAATGATGGATTAGATTCATAATCTAATACATTTACGCTTCCATTTCGTTACTCTAATTCTTCCTCATTCTTTGAGGAATCTATCCTTTAGTATTTCTTAAATACTTAAGGACTCACTTGACAGTTGCCATGGTTCTGATCCTGGGCTTGCACTGATATCGTCTTGTACCTTTCTAGGTACAACTCATATCAATGTTTTCATACAATATGAAATTCATAAATCACCTTTCTACGTATGGATAAAGGATTCTATTTACGCATTATTTCTTTGGGAGTCAAAGGGTACGTTCCCTTTGAGAAGAGCTACCTCCTAGTCTCACTAGAGTTGTTCTTCTATTTGAAGTTTATCATCATATGAGAAACCTCCTAGCATCTTTTGTCTATTATTAGGGATTGGTATAATCCAATTATATCTTGAAATATATCATTATAGATTTCCATCCCATGTATATAGACTATATCTCCCATATACATTCTATCGTTATAAAATGTTTAAAGTCATAACTTTAACGAAGAAGTATTCTTTTCATTTCCAAAATTAATATATCATATATATATATATATATATATATATATACAAATTTAGGAATATGATTAACTCCCACTAATCTTTTGTAAACCTAGTAAACAAAATATTCATTTACATCTTTATGAGAAATCAAACGATTTGATCTTTCTCTCATAAGACGTTTATAGCTCCCACTAGCTTGCTAAGATCCATGATGGATGGATCTCTACAACTTACATGTCTTGTGATTCATAGTTTTAGACATATATTATCAAGACTATCTTAATAATGGTTTCGGAAACCCATATTATGTCCAAACATTGAATCACCATTTAGTTGTAGTTAGCAATCTTCGAATTAATTGAAACCAAGACTACGTCAAAGATGGTTTCTTCAAAGTCAACCAATCTCTTTGATTGTAGTCACCTTAAGCTACCAATTAGCTATGAAGGTTTCATCATTTCGTGTCAAATGGTACTTTACCATTTCCTTGAGTATATCTCGTATATACACTCAATGTAGTCATAAGGATTTTCATTCTTATTTCTTTCGAATTAAGAGGTGTAACTCTATGACATAGTCATAAAGTTCAAACCATTCAACTGAGACAGTTTATAAATCCTTCTCGACTACCTTGGAGCTTGTGGTGTAGAAACTAGGTTGTTATATTTGTTGATTATCATCTTGTCTCTCAAAGAACCCATTCTTTGAGTTCTATCTCTCGTTCATTTGCTCTATCTTAGGCAAATCCTATGGTAGGATTATAATGAACTATCCAACAAACAACATTTGTTAGTTGGTTTATAGAAGTGATATCCAAATGTTAATTTAAGGATACCCACAAGATAATTTTCAAACAAATATTGCTTATTAGCACCCAACCCCAAATCTTAATACGATTAAGACTTGTCTTTCTTTCCAACTACATCCTATGGAGTCATGAAAATTTTGGAAGATCTTCTAATTGACAATCATATTGTCTTAGAAGTATATATCCTATATATATGGGTAATTGATAACATCCAACGAACTAAATTTTATTCAAGTTCGTTCTTTTCTTAATGGAGAAATCCATTATCATATGATGCTTCTTTCCTTGATATCTTTCAAGGAAACTGTTCTAAAGTGTTACCTTATCTTGGATCAAATCTAAGGAGGTAAATACTTTAGACGTCTTACTCATCAACTTACATTTCTTGAATTCTTTGAAACCTTTTGCAAAGTATTCGGACTTGTTTTTATTCAAAATAAATGATAGTCCAACCGAGAGCGATCTTCGGTGAATGTCATATAACATGAGTAGTATTATGTTGTGGACAAGTGCCACTAACATCTAAGTGAATTAACCTCAACAACTTTGTGATTCTTTCTTCTTTCCAAAAGAATAAAGATTCGAACATTTCGCCTCCATACAATTTTAATAAGAAGGTATTGGATATGGATCTAACGATCCAAAGCATCCATCTATGACCAACTCATAATTTACGTTTTAGAGGTATCACAACTCAGTTGAGATTAGTCACTACCTTGCAACCTTTTGGGTTTTAAGCATCGTTATATTCTAAACAGTTAACACTATCATATCATCTCTACTATAGAGATAATTAATTAGATTACAATAATCTAATCATTCATTAATAAAGAACAATGTTTTGTCAAACAAAACATTCATCCATCCCTTATAGTGATGGAATTAAGTTCCTTAAAATTGGAATGTAAAGACAATCTTTAGTTTTTCAAATTTCTTTGGTAGTTCATATGAGGAAGTAAGTACCATCTGCTTTCGCAAAGATCTACATTTGATTCACTTTCCGAATGTGAAGTACTTTCTCTTCTCTCATTAATCTTCTACTTCTTCTTAGCCATACTTTTAGAACGATTGTAAAACATAGTTACTAATACGAAATCAAGCATTCAAGTAGAAGAACCAACTGTTTTGAACTATTCAAGAACAATTTACAACACCTTCCAATGTCCATCCTTTCATAAAGAAAGTTTGTTCCCTTGGAGTTATTTTGCTTTCTTCATTTGACTTCTCCTTTGTCTACAATAGTCATGGTCCCTAAACTCCCACTGTCTCTCTTGAAACTTATTTCAATTGTGCTATACACATCAAACGATTTGGAGAGCGTGTGGTTATTGTTCACTATATAGTTTACAATAAACTTAGTGAACCATTTGGATAGGGACACAAAGGTGAAGCCCTTGCCTAGTTTCCGTCTCTAGAAGTGGTGTAACACTTCAACACTCAATGATTCAAAATCATCATAAGTCCATGTTGATGGACTATTTTTTTCAACCAACCATTATGTTCTAAACACAATTACAAACTTTCAAGAGTTGTTCAAGGCAACTCTCATTTCTTCATACAACAATTTGTAAGTGAAGAATTATGGCACATAAAGTGTCCATGCTTTTGTGCTTTCTTCTTAAGTTCCTTGTTCATGTAACAAAGAAACAAGCACTAATGTTTGCGTTAGTTAAGGGTTGTTCAAAGCAACTCTTATTTCTTCATACAACAATTTGTAATTGAAGAATTATGACATTAAAAGTGTTGTCCTCTTTATGATAGACTTATCTAACATGTTCTTCCAATGATACATTATCAATAGGAAGATTGTGAGGATTAGACTACTTAGGTACATATACAATCCATTTAAGACAATCTTTGGGATTTTGGTACCAAGTCCGGAAACTAAAGCATTCGGCTTTTCTTTGTCAAGTTTTGGATAGCGTTTGCAAATATATTGGTAAACAAATACATAACGAATATAAATTGATTGATTTTAAGCCATTTGATTCGGGTCTTTAAATCAAATAGCACCACCCACTATTTTTGGCAAATTCCATATCCCTCATTGGAATTCGAGAGTTTTGGATGAAACTCTTAGTAGGGTATGGGAGACTCACCATTACCAAGCCCACCTCAGAAGAATATCATATTGGCTAGCAACAATAATGATGAGAGGATAACGCTTTAGCCATTTACAACTTTTGTAATTACCCATCTAATTTGGCCTCTAGAAAATGATGCCTCAGAAGAATATCATATTGGCACCATTGCACTTAGTTAAGTCATTCCCACCATGCTAGTTCAAGTAGGGGTTCAAGAATGGCCTCAGAAGAATATCATATTGACCATACTCGGTGCCTACCTTCACTTCATCATATGTTTATAGGCTTCTCCTGAATGTAAGCACATACTTTGCATACCCCAGAACTGGACGAATACGGTGTATGAGTCACAAACGATTGAAGCCCACCATGGTGGAAGGCCTATGAAGAGATATTCAAAGCATCTCTCGCTTATCAACTTAATAATGGTTTGGTTAAGGGTTTTAGGTCTCATCACATATAAACATAAATTTTAATCTTATTAAAACAATTTGGTCCTATTACAACTATTGGTCCATTTGATTGTTTTTAGTTGTATATAATACTCCCACTATGCTTATAAAACGGTTTTTAAAGCAAGAGTATATGATACTACTAACATAAGGTTTGCATTCATTGATGGACTATATAGTTGCCTTAGGGCCTTAGGATGACTATGAACCTTTGATTAGATCCAACACGAGCCTAGTGTTGAATCTCGGTCTAGGGATGGTGATTGATTTTAGTTATGCGTTTAATCACATTAAGGTGTGTTGTCTTATTGGGCGTTGGACCCGCTACTCCATTTTCATGCAAATCAAATAAAACAAGAAAGGAGTACTTCAAAGTAAAGAAGAGCTTATGCTCTTTTACAACAATTGATCAAAACAAATTACTTTAAAGTAAAGAAGAGCTTATGCTCTTTTACAACATTTGATCATATCAAATTACAACCAAAATCTAATCTACACATTTCCATGGTTCAAACAAATTTGAAACGGCCTTTCATATAGCTCAATTATAATAGGCTTAGGTTCATAATCACCCTTTAATTAATTAACACTTTAACTAATTAAATTGAATGCAACATTTTCATTTGGTTTTTGTATCCATAAAATTGATTTAAATGGAGCTAAATGAAATGAAAATCCAATTCTCATTTTAAAGAGACAAAACAATTTTGTTCTCAACTTAATTTGGGCCAAAATGCAATAACCTCAACTTTTTGGGCTATGTTGCAAAACTTAAACTTTTGAGCTCATTTTGTAAAAACACAAAAGTCCACTACTTCATGTAATTACAACTAGAACCCAAAAATTCAACAAATTGAAAAACATCATTAAAGGAACAAAACAATTTGTCCTTTAATGATTTTGGGCCTTTACGTAAATACGTTAACTTTTGGGTCAAACTACAAATTACACAAAAGTACCAAAACTTTATGTAATTGCATAAAAGCCCCAAAAGCACCCCACTTGTAGGGTGGCCGGTTTTAGAGAGAGTGAGGAATGCAAAATTTTGAAATTTTTCAAAAAAGTCATAAAGCCATGCAAGTGGTGTGTGTGACATAAATTCATGCAAGTGGTGTGTGTGTGTAAGAGAAGTACTTCTTACACACCCATCACCATTTCTATCACCTTACAAAATTTCAATCACATTAAAACATTTGATAAAGCACAAAACAAAGACTTTATGAAATAAATCAAAACTTTGAATCAAAACACCAAACTTTTTGTTCTTGGCTAAAATGTCAAGAACAATGAAGAACATTCATGAAAAAACCCATAAAAGTTTCATGAACATTTTTCATCCAAAGACATCCCAAAAAACACTCAAACTTAAGGGAAATAACATATAACCAAACTAGGGTACATAGGGGTTCCAAAAGTTACTTGAAAACACTTTTAACAAGTCAAACAAGAACCCAAAAATCCACCCTTTGGATTTGGCCGAATTTTCCCAAAACATGGCACCAAATTTTAGCTCCAATATTCATGCTCATATGAACTACATCTACAACATTTGAGATGGCAAATTTTCTAACAAAATTTACATTCAAAGAAGCAAGAATAAAGCTTGTAACATATTACAACATTTAAATCAAAGACTATGAACTACAAAACCCAAAAGGATTCATCAACTACTAGACCTAGGCTCTGATACCACTTGAAGGGTATTTTGTGAAAAACATGTTCATTTAAGCAACATCTATAGCATGCAATTAACAATTAAAAAGCGGAATCATGCTTGTATGCACTTAAAAACAAAACATTAACCATGAAATTCAAAGCCTAGTAGATTGGTAAACCTTGACTTAACTTAAAACAACATTTGGTAGTTGAGAAATTATACCTTTGTAGATTCCTCTTTGCATAAGCAAAGGCTAATCACCCAAAGAGAGGGCCTTCATTCCTTGCATCTTAGATCTATGGATTTGGATGGATGAAATGGTTCTCCAAGTTCCCAAAATTGAGAACCTTTAAGTCTCTTCACCAAGGTTAGACTGGAGAAGAAATGAGTGACCTTGGAGTAGTAGGATTGCTAGCTAAACCCTCCAAGGAGGCCGGCCACTTTAGAGAGAAAGGAGAGCTTATGTTCTCATCCTTTCCCCAAAAGAAAACCCTAAATGAATTTTGGCTATAAAGTCATATTTATACCTTAATTCATTGGAGTGGCAAACTTGTAAATAAGTCCAAAACTCACTCCATCTCTAAATGGCCGGCCTTAGGGTATTATTGGGCTAATTGGGCCTTTGTGAATCATCATTCATTAAGTTGTCATACAACTTAAGTCAATGGGCTTGACGTTCGAAGCCCATTGGGCCTTAAGGTCCAAAACTATCCCGAGGTCTTTAACGAACTTATTCGTTTGATTAATTAACATATTAATTAATCCTTGCCATAAATAATTAAACCATTTAATTATTCTTACTCATCTCCATTGTTTCTTCAATCTCCACCTTATACGGTGTACGATCCATTAGGTTCCTTTTAGCGAGGCAGTGGGCGATTAAAACCATTTCAAATCGATTGTGAATTGAAACTTACTTTCAATTCTCCCTTTAGTGATTATACACGTTTAGGGCTTCCACAAACCATGAGTGACACCTAGCAGCATATCATGGTTACCCAAGCTAATCAGAAGAGGTGGAGAACCTATTCAGTTTAGGATTACAAATGCAATACGGTCTTTCTCTAATACAATACTCTTGACCACATTGTTTGGTTTGATAGTTTATTCATGTCTACTATCCAATGTGATTCGTGTGCTTGTATGATTACCTTGAATGTGATTTGGAACGACTTCCTAAATCTCATTCATACTCTGGCCAGAGATTCTTAATCATATCATAGAGTATTTTCCCCCAAATGGTTTGAAGGTTAAAGATCCCTTGTTGCGCATTCACTTGCCTCCATGGCTAAGTGGCTTAACCCCGACGATGCCGTGGACACCCGCGGATGGGGTGACTTTGACATAATCAAAGATCAAGTACCTAACCACAAGACAACTATGATGCCTCAGGTCAAAGGACTACTTTGCATTATCCCAACCATGAGTTCTCATGTGACATGAATATGAGAACTCTTCGTTGATCGTGTTCAGTGAACTCATTCTCTATTGAGCACCTACATGCTTGTCTTGGTGTCAATCACACCAATGACTCGAGACTAGTCACTCTCACTAAGAGAAGACATAGCATGTACTGACCTTAACGGACTGTCAATGCCCAATTGGCAATCCTATGATCAGGAACGTTTAGGATATGTATACGAAAGAGAATGGTCTCAGTAATCTAACTGTTTAAATCACATTCTCCTAATTACATATTCCTTGGACTTATCGTTTAAACATATAACATTTATATGAGACGGCTTAAACAATAATCTTTGCCCTTGATATTAAACTAGATTAGTTTAACATGTGAAATGTCCGCTAAGTATCATCATATGATTGGTTTTAGGGCACATTTCCAACAGGGTGAAGGTCAACATTTATATGAATTAATAACGGGTATTATTCTTTCACTCTTGTCGGCAACCGTTGGATGATTGAATAGTAATCTTCACGAGCTTTCTACGTCACCAGAAATCTTCGACAGATTGCCTGTAATTTTCTCAAGGCTGAGTGTGCATGTGACAAATGCTGACAAGTTTGAAAAAGCAAATGCCTCTTCGATATCTGAAATCGGTGCTTCGATAAATTGCCCGTGATTTTCGCAAGCTGAGTATGCATGTGACAGATGCTGATATGTCTGGAAAAGCAAATGCCTCTCCGATTTCTAAGCTTGCCTCTTCAATTTATGAGCTCCGTCGAGTGCAGAGGTTGCATGTGACAAGTGCAGACAAATCTGGAATAGAGGATGGCCCGTGGTTTCTGAGCAAGCCCAGCTTTTGAGAAAGCTAGCGTCTCTTCGATTTTTGAATTGGCCTCTTTGATTTCTGAGCTCGCCTCTTCGATTTCTGAAATCCCGTCAAGTGCTGATTTTTATAGAGGATAAGCAGTTCGTTTCTATGCACACTTGAATTTCTGCCCATAGAAACTCCCTTCATTGCACTTCTAAGATCTTAATTTGTCCGACCTCTTTTTTCTTCAACACCTTTGAAAATGTCTGGCCCCTCCAACCGTCGTTTTGACTTGAACCTTGGTGTAGAGGCATCCATGCCTTCTCCAGAGAACATATGGCGCCCATCCTTTATATCCCCTACTGGTCCTCTTACTGTTTGGGATTCGGTGATGAAGAATGATATGACCGTTGCGGTGGTGGCCCGGAACCTTGTCACTCCCAAAGATAATAGACTACATTCCAAACGGTCTGATGAGTTGGCTGTTAAGGATTCTCTAGCTCTCAGTGTGCAGTGTGCGGGTTCTGTGTCTAATATGGCCCAACGTCTATTTGCTCGAACCCGTCAAGTTGAATCATTGGCGGCTGAAATGATGAGTCTCAAACAGGAGATTAGAGGGCTCAAGCATGAGAATAAACAGTTGCACAAGCTTGCACATAACTATGCTACAAACATGAAGAGGAAGATTGACCAGTGCAGGAATCTGATAGTCAGATTTTACTTGATCATTAGAGGTTTGTGGGTTTGTTCCAACAACATTTGCCTTCGTCTTTTGGGGCTGTACCACGTAGTGAAGCTCTAAATGATTAACCTCTGATACCTCATCCTTCTGTGGCTCCACCGACTGCTAATGCTCCGCCGACTACTGAGACTTCTCTTAAGCAGCCTTTGTGAAGGCTCCCTCTTGTATTTTTTTGCCTCCTGTTCATTTTCAACGAATTTTAATGTAAAATACCTTGCATATCTGTCAATGTTTCAAAAATAAACCCACAACAAAAACAATTAAACAAGCAACAAATAAAAATGACAATCATGGAAAAATAAAATTGCAGAAAAGGGAAGGTTTTTAGGAACGCAAAACATGGATTGCCTCCCAAGAAGCGCTTGCTTTAACGTCTTGCAACTGGAAGAAACTTCCTTCTAAGCTTGGATAGGGCCCACGACACTGAGTGAGATTTCTTCCACAATCTGCCCCACATCACTCTCATAGTATAGCTTCAGGCGATGCCCGTTCACTTTGAATTCGTCGCCGTTCCTTAAGCTTTTAACTTGGACTGCACCATGGGGAAAAACATTAGTGACAACAAATGGCCCAATCCACTTAGATCGTAACTTACCAGGGAACAATCGTAGATGGGAATTGAATAGTAGCACTTTCTGTCCAATTGAGAATGTTTTTCCCCGAATCATTTTGTCATGAAACGCCTTTGTTTTCTCCTTGTAAATTCGTGCATTCTCATAGGCTTCGTTCCGTATCTCCTCAAGTTTATTCAGTTGGAGCTTCCTATTCATTCCAGCAGCATCTAAGTCCAAATTGAATGTTTTCACAGCCCAGTGCGCTTTGTGCTCCAGTTCCACAGGTAGGTGACCCGGCTTGCCATAGATTAGTTGAAATGGAGACATCCCTAGAGGTGTTTTGTAGGCAGTGCGATATGCCCACAGTGCATCATCTAAACGTAAGCTCCAATCCTTCTGGTTTGGCCCAACAGCCTTCTCCAAGATTTGCTTGATTTCTCTATTCGAGACTTCGGCTTGGCCACTTGTTGGAGGGTGGTATGGCGTGGAAACCCGATGCTTCACATTGTACTTTTTAAACAGCGCCTCAATGGTGCGATTGCAAAAGTGGGAGCCTCCATCGCTTATGAACACCCTCGGCATGCCAAATCTGGAAAAGATGTTAGCCTTGATAAAATCTGCCACCACTCTAGAATCGTTAGTATGGGTGGCTTTGGCTTTCACCCATTTCGACACATAATCAACGGCTAGCAAAATATAAGTAAAACCATATGAGGGCGGAAAGGTTCCCATGAAATCCATACCCCATACATCAAAGATCTCCACATTAAAGATGGGGCTTTGCGGCATTTGGTCTTTGGCACCGATTGTACCTGTTCTTTGGCATCTATCACAAGTTATACAAAATGTTCTAGCATCCTTAAACAATGTAGGCTAATAGAAACCACTCTCTAAAACCTTAAAGGCTGTCCTTTGGGTGCCAAAATGACCCCCACATGCATAACTATGGCAAAATGCAAGAATTGAATTAAACTCGGAATTGTGCACACATCTACGAATAATCTGGTCGGGATAATACTTCCACAAATATGGATCATCCCACACATAAAATTGTGCATCATTTCTGAGTTTATCACACTTGTATTTATCTAGAGTGCTAGGAACTTGTTTTGTGACCAAATAATTGACCAAATCAGCATACCAGGGCTCATTTACCTCTAGGGACAGCAATTGCTCGTCAGGGAAGGTCTCTAGAATGGGTAAGGAACCCTCCTCATGCACCAAACGGCTGAGGTGGTCAGCCACCACGTTTTCACTCCCCTTTTGTCTCTTATTTCAATGTTGAACTCTTAAAGTAGGAGCATCCAACGAATCAGCCTTGGTTTGGCCTCTTTCTTGGTGAGGAGGTACTTCAACGCTGCATGGTCAGAATATACAATCACTTTAGTGCCAAGTAAGTATGAACGAAATTTATCTAAAGCAAATACAACTGCAAGAAGTTCTTTCTTAGTGGTAGAATAATTCAATTGAGCATCATTTAGTGTCCAAGAAGCGTAGTGGATGACGTGGGGCTGTTTGTTCCTCCTTTCGCCTAAAACAGCACCAATGGCATAATCAGATGCATCACACAGTAGCTCAAATGGAAGGCTCCAATCTGGTGGCATGATGAGGGGGCCGACGTCAACATGTCCTTGAGGGTTTTGAAAACGGTCTCACACTCCTTGTTGAACTCGAAGGCTACATCATTTTGGAGTAAACGGCAAAGGGGTTGGGCGATTTTTGAGAAATCCTTGATGAATCTCCTATAAAATCCTGCATGGCCAAGAAAAGAACGAACCTCCCTCACCGAAGTGGGAGAGGGTAAGTGACGTACAAGATCTATTTTAGATTTATCAACCTCAATCCCTTTTTCTGATATGATATGCCCCAAAACTATACCTTGTTTTACCATAAAATGGCACTTTTCCCAATTCAAGACAAGATTAGTTTCGATGCATCGTTGTAAGATCAGAGTAAGATTATTCAAGCATGCATCAAATGAGTCACCAAAGACACTAAAGTCATCCATAAACACTTCAATGATCTTTTCCACAAATTCTGAGAAAATACTTACCATACACCTTTGGAATATGATTGGTGCATTGCATAGCCCAAATGGCATGCGTCGATAAGCAAAGGTACCAAAAGGACATGTGAAGGTACTCTTTTCTTGGTCATCAGGAGCTATCGCAATCTGATTATAACCCGAATAGCCATCAAGAAAACAATAAAATGAATGACCGACTAAACTTTCCAGCATTTGATCAATAAAGGGCAGCGGGAAATGATCTTTTCTTGTCGTAGCGTTGAGCTTCCAATAGTCAATACAAACTCTCCATCCGGTTTGGATTCGGGTGGGCACAAGCTCATTATCTTCATTTTTTACCACAGTGACTCCGGACTTCTTAGGAAAAACTTGGACCGGCGAGACCCAATGGCTATCAGAAATTGGGTAAATCACTCCACAATCTAGTAGCTTGATGATTTCCTTCTTCACAACGTCCATCATGGGTGGATTGAGCCGGCGTTGTGCTTCTCTAGATGGTTTGGCTCCTTATTCTAAGAGTATTCGATGCATACAAGTGGTAGGGCTAATTCCCTTGATATCGGCCAATGTCCACCCAATGGCAGTTCTGTATTCCCGAAGCACCCTCACCAACTTGTCCTCCTCTTGTGCAGTGAGTGAAGAAGAGATGATGACGGGCAGCGTCTCTTGCTCTCCTAAAAACACATATTTCAAATGGCTAGGCAATGGTTTAAGCTCTAGGGAAGGGGGCTGGATTACAGATGGAAGCAACTTGTTAGTCGAAATGGGAATTGAAATTAGGTTAGGAGACTTACCAATATGCCTTGGATTTGACTCTAGGGCAACAACCAACTCCACCAATTCTTCTTAAATAGGCACGGCAAGATGTTCCTTGTTGTTGCCGTGTGCATGCCTAAGTGCTAACCCTTCGTTTTTAAGTCCAATGCTTTGCGTGAGAGTCTTTTCAAGTGCATCCTCATTCAAATCATCAAGGAATTCTTGCGCCCAAGAGTCAATCACATCAATAAAGAAACAAGTGACCATCATGAGGATATCTCATAGCATCAGAAATATTGAAATCAATAACTTCCCCTTCAAATTCCATGGTCAATGTTCCCTTAAATACATCTATCTTTGTACGGGTAGTCTTCATGAATGGTCGGCCAAGTAATATTGGTAATTGAGAGGAATGGTTCGAGTCTTCCATTTCAAGCACGTAGAAGTCCGCCAGAAAGACTAGGTGATTCACCTGCACTAAAACATTCTCCAAAACACCTTTTGGATACGCATTAGATCTATCGGCCAGTTGAATGATCACTCCATCATTGTTTAATTCTCCCAAGTTCATAGATGCATATATTGAATAAGGCATGACATTTATTGATGCACCTAGATCTAACATGGCAAATTCAAAGCGAGTATTTCCTATAACACAAGGAATTGTAAAACTGCCTGGATCTTTGCACTTAGGAGGTAGTTTTCATTGCAACACAGCTGAGACATTCTCACTTACCCTTACCACCTCTTTGTTTAAAGCTCTCTTCCTTGTAGTGCACAACTCCTTCAGGAACTTAGCATACTTGGGGACTTGTTTAATTGCATCTAGAAGTGGAATGTTGACTTGCACCTTTCTAAATGTGTCAAGGATGTCTTTATCACTCTCATCCTTCTTTGATTGCATAAACCTACGAGGAAAGGGTGCATTGGTTGGAATGGAATTAGAAGTCATGGAATTTGAACCCAACTTACCTTTGGTGGTCGAATTAGGGTGTGTAAGTGGCTGCGGAAATGATTGCTCAATCCTTGCCGAGGGTAGGCCTTGTTCTTTCTCCTCAGATTGCATCTTTTCATCCTCCTTTTGATTGGATTTAGATGGGCTGGGATCAGATCCAACTTCTTGTCCACTTCGCAAGGTGATGGCTTTGGCAGATTTGAAGCCTCCCTTTGGATTCACATCCGTCGAACTAGATAACTTACTTGGCTCTCTACTAAATTGCCCCATGAACTCAGCCATTTGTCCCATCTGTCTCTTCAATTCAGTCACCACTCGAGCTTGATTTTGCACTTCCTTGGCGTAATTGTGCATATCTTTGACTTGATTTTCCTGACCCTTCGCCAACGTAGTTAGTAACTGAATAACTTGAGCATTATCAAAAGATGAACCCGAGTTATTTTAGGCAGGTTGTGTTTGGGGTTGTGAGGGTGTATACGGCCTTTGATAGAATCCCGGAGGTTGTTGTCTGAATGCACTTTGTTGTTGGGTTTGTTGGGGCTCCCTCCATTTGAAATTTGGATGATCTCTCCAACCTGGATTGTATGTATTCAAGAACGGATCATTCCTTGGTTGGTTTTGACTCCCAAAACCCACGGCGTTGGCAGATTCCCACCCTCCGTTCTCGATCAATTGAGGGCACTTATCCGTGAGATGTTCATTCATTGAGTACACACCACAAGCAGCTACACTTTGTTCTTTTGGTTTTTCAACCACCTGTGAAAGAAGAATAGTAAGATTAGCCATTTGATTTTGAAGTTCGGAAATAGCACTTACCTCATTAACTTTTTGCTGCTGTGGGTTGTCTCTTTGACCAATGTCTTCATATTGTTAAGCATTCAATGCTCGATTAGCAATTAAGGTCTTGGCAGCCATGGGTGTTTTGTCCACCAAAGCTGCTCCCGCTGAGGCGTCTAACATTTGGCGTTCAATTGGTAAAAGCCCTTTGTAGAAATATTGAAGAAGAAACTCATCCTTCATCTGGTGTTGTGGACATGAACCAACAAGGGTTTTAAAACGCTCATAGTAAGTGGGAAAGGATTCACCTTGGTTTTGCTGAATGCCACTAATCCTTTTGCGTAGTAGAATGACTCGAGAAGTTGGGAAAAACTTCTCCAAAAATGCCCGTTTCATACTCTCCTATGATGTGACAGTTCCGGGGGCTAGCTCATACAACCGATCTTTAGCCTTTTCCAAGAGAGAAAAGGGAAAAGCCTTCATTTTTAGAATGCTCCCATCAACATTCACAGGGGTCATGCTTGAACAAACAACCTCGAACTCCTTCAAATGTTTATTAGGATCTTCCATGGACAACCTATGGAACTTAGGAATATGATGCAATAAACTGGACTTTAATTCGAACTCATCGGTCTTGTTTTGGGCCGCCCTTGGATATTGAATGCATAAAGGCAGAGCATTGTCCAATCCCGAAGCGGAAAGCTCCTTGATTGTTCGATTGTCTATTGCCATATCTTGGACTTCGTCAAAAGTCCTTGTCGTGGCCTCATCTTGCTCTTCTACTTTGTCTTCTTCAAGATCTGGTGCAGGTTGAGATGGTTGGGGATCTTGTTGATTCCTTGGTCGTCTCAAAGTTCATTCAAAATCGTCGTCAAATTAAAAGATGTGCTTATGAACAGGTTGAGAACTTCGAGTCATAAACCACCTAAAACAAGAAAACAAGTAAAATCAGCAACTAGGAACAAAAATACATGAAAATAAACAAAAAGAAATAATAAGGGATTAGCAAAGTTGCTAATCCCCGGCAACGGCGCCAAAAACTTGATGTGAAAATTAACTTAACACACAAATTTAACCCTCTTTTGACAACTGTAGTATAAGTATAAGTAGGGATCGTTCTGGACTGGGGATTAGGAGGGCTTGCTAATAACCTCTAAACTGACTCAAAAACATAAAACTAAACTTAAAAAATACTTAACAAGACTCACAAGACTCAAAGCAAACTTAAAATACTCAAAACAGCTTAAAACAACTAAATAAACTTAAACTAGACACTAGGAATGACTTTGGACAAAAATTGACTTATACTTGAATCAAAACATTTAAAAACACAAATTAAAACAAATTCTAACTAATTAGACACACTAAAGTAAAGGGGGATTGAGTTTTGGTTGAAGTTGAAACAAACAAACAAGTATGAAAAACTAGACAGATTGTAAAACAAATTTGAGAAATAAGATGATGGACGGGATAGCTAGAGGCTTTTTCTCCACACATGACATGTATGGAAATAACTTGATTTCCAGTTACTACTTCATTAAATTATGAACGACAATGCTCCAAATTAACCATGACATCACTAGTTAACTCTCAGATTTTCCTTGTTTTATTGGATTAGATGACATCATTCTACAACCCAAAACATTCTTCAAAAGTTCCCTACATGACATCATAATAGAGATACAATAAAAGATCATTACGTTTAATGAAAATCATAAGCATTGACAAAGCACTTGCAACTATGACATCATGTCGCTTATGCTAGGAATTGAACTTAACGCGATCGTTTATAAGCGACCTTCACTACATGTGAATATAAGTTTGTAACGATTATGTGAAACTTCCTTATATTCTAGCAATGGATTTATGCATGCCAATTAAGTGTCGACCCTTAATTAACAAATACAAATAAGTTATCAATCAAATAGTTAAGCCAATTGCATTCACGATTCAAGAGTTCATAACTGGAATTTATCAAATTATATTGCACACATAATCATGGCTTTGAAATCATCCCTAGCCAATAGGGGTTTAGCCACTCATATTTACAACAAAACGATAGCAAATGAATTTAAACATTAGAAACAAAAGAAAGAAAACACCTAAACGCTCCAACGATCCAAGTTGGACAGCAAGCACGTCCAAGCACTTTCCTTCCCTTCCTTTGCTACGGCACAAGGTGTTGGTGAGTGTTTGAAGGTTTGTTTGTATGGAGGAATGGATGTGAAGATGAATGGATGTGTTTGGATAAAGGTTGTGTTGAAAATGGGAGTGAATGATCTAACAAAGTATGAACTAAATTTATGTTACACACACTTCCTTTTATAGAGGAAGTGCAAGGCAAAGCATGGGTAAAATGGAGTGGTGTTGAAATGATTCAAAGGTGAAAGTGAAGTAATGATGCAAAGCATGGGTAAAATGGAGTGGTGTTGAAATGATTCAAAGGTGAAAATGAAGTGATGATTGATGCAAGGATTAAACATGGATGGAGTGCACGGCAAAGGTTTGTTATGGTACAAGGAACCCTTAATTTGTGTCCTAAAATGCATAGGAAACCTTCAATGTTGCTGGAACTTAGGGACATTTAGGATTTGGGAAAGATCAAACCAAAATAGGAAACCTTGGCTTAACTTTCCTACTTCAAGTAGGAATCCTCATCTTTAGGTCTTCAATTTCGTCTATTCCTTTAGTTCCAAGCTTGTGATATTTATTCCAAGCCCAAAATTGCTCCAAAAGGCTCCAAAATGCACATTTTTGCATACTTTGTCCTTAGAACCTGAAATTGCACAAAAATGACTTTAAACACTCAAACTACTAAGGAATAACAACATAAATGCATGAGAACAAGCTACCCTTAATTAACAAATACAAATAAGTTATCAATCAAATAGTTAAGCCAATTGCATTCACGATTCAAGAGTTCATAACTGGAATTTATCAAATTAAATTGCACACATAATCATGGCTTTGAAATCACCCCTAGCCAAGAGGGGTTTAGCCACTTATATTTACAACAAAACGATAGGAAATGAATTTAAACATTAGAAACAAAAGAAAGAAAACACCTAAACGCTCCAACGATCCAAGTTGGACAACAAGCACGTCCAAGCATTTTCCTTCCCTTCCTTTGCTATGGCACAAGGTGTTGGTGAGTGTTTGAAGGTTTGTTTGTATGGAGGAATGGATGTGAAGATGAATGGATATGTTTGGATAAAGGTTGTGTTGAAAATAAGAGTGAATGATCTAACAAAGTATGAACTAAATATATGTTACACACACTTCCTTTTATAGAGGAAGTGCAAGGCAAAGCATGGGTAAAATGGAGTGGTGTTGAAATGATTCAAAGGTGAAAGTGAAGTAATGATGCAAAGCAAGGGTAAAATGGAGTGGTGTTGAAATGATTCAAAGGTAAAAGTGAAGTGATGATTGATGCAAGAATTAAATATGGATGGAGTGCACGGCAAAGGTTTGTTATGATACAAGGAACCCTTAATTTGTGTCCTAAAATGCATAGGAAACCTTCAATGTTGCTAGAACTTAGGGACATTTAGGATGTAGGAAAAATCAAACCAAAATAGGAAACCTTGGCTTAACTTTCCTACTTCAAGTAGGAATCCTCATCTTTTGGTCTTCAATTTCGTCTGTTCCTTTAGTTCCAAGCATGTGATATTTATTCCAAGCCCAAAATTGCTCCAAAAGGCTCCAAAATGCACATTTTTGCATACTTTGTTCTTAGAGCCTGAAATTGCACAAAAATGACTTTAAACACTAAAACTAATAAGGAATAACAACATAAATGCATGAGAACAAGCTAACTTAGCCGCATAAATATGCTCCTATCAATTAGTATGTGTTATGTCAACTCAAGCGTGAGTATGACTAGTCTCAAGTCATTTAGTGTTGGACACTAAGACAAACACGTAGTGCTCGAAAGGGTAATCGAGTACATTGAACAACGACCAAAAGAGAGTTTGAACATACATGTCATTTAAGAACTCGTTAGTTGCAATATGCAAAGTAGTCCTTTGACCTGAGGCATCATAGATGTCTAATGGTTAGGTCCTTGATCTTTGATCATGTCAAAGGCATTCCATCGACAGTTTCCACGGCATTGTTGGGGTCAAGATTTCTAGTCATGTAGGCATATGAATGCATAACAAGGGATCTCTAACCTTCCATGGTGGAGGAAGAATACTCTAAGATATGATTCGGGAGTCTTTAGCCAAAGCATATGAATATGACTTAGGAAGTTTGTTCCAAATCATATTCAATTGAATCATATAAAGAAGTATCACATTGGATAGTAGGCATGAAACAAACTATCACTCAAACAATGTGATTAAGAGTATTGTATTAGAGAAAGACCGTATTGCATTGTAATTGTAACTGGATAGGTTCTCCAACCACTTCTACTTAGCTTGGGTAGCCATGACATACTGCTAGGTGTCACTCATGGTTTGTGGAAGCCCTGAAGATTAGCAAACACTAATCTTCAACAAAGGGAGAATTGAAATGTTGTTTCAATTCACAATCGATCTTTAAGAGTAACAATCGCCCACTGCCTCGCTAATTGGAACCTAATGGATCGTACACCGAGTAAGGATGAAAGTGAAGAAATATAAATGAGATGGATAAGCGATTAATTGGTTTAATTGAGAATGGTCAAGATTAATTAATTAGTTAATTAATTTTACGAAAGGTTCGTATTGGGCTTTTAAGTTGGTTTTGGGTTTCGGGGCCCAAAAGTGTTTTGGTCCACAAGGCCCATTATGTTTAAGAGCCCATTATGTTTAAGTTGTATGACAACTAAAACAAAATGGGCAATTAGCCCAATAACAAAGACAAGGCCAGCCATAAGGGTGAGTGGATGCAAACTTGAATTAATTACAAGTTTGCCACTCACATGTGATGTAGTATAAAGTCAACTTTATAGCTTTTTCTCATTAGGGTTTTCTTGAGGCAAAGAAGAGAAACACTTTATCTCTTTTTCTCTAAAAGGAGGCCGGCCACTTAGGGAAGAATTAGCTAGCAATCTTTTCTTCTCTAAGTCATCCATTTCATCTTCACACCTCATCCTTGGTGTGGAGACTTAGAGACACCAAATCTTTGGTGTTCTTGGAGATCCTTTCCTCACATCCTCAAGGAGAAAAGGAGCATCAAAAGGAAGAAAAACACAAGGAAGATCCAAGGAGATAGGAGGTGACTTGAAGGCCCCCCACTTGGGTGAATCCCTTGTGTAAACAAGGATGAGCTTCAAGGGTAATGAATCTCTAAATCCTTCATTCTCTTTAATATTGTTAAAGAGTCTTGTGTTTCACCATTCACTAGGCTTTGAAAGTCATAGGTTTTAGAATTGTTTTTTAATGCATGCCTACTTTAATGTGTTATTAGTTTGCATATGTGTTCAAGTGTTCTCACATGTTCTTAGCAAGGACAAAATTTTTCCTTCAAGTGGTATCAAAAGCCTAGGTCTAGTTTATGGCGAATCCTTTTGGGTTTTGTGTTTTTTCATGGTTTGTGATTTAAATGTTGTAAATGTTACAAGCTTTGTTCTAGCTTTTGAATATAAATTTTGCTTGAAAATTTAGCATCTCAAATGTTGTAGATGTAGTTCATTTAAGCATGAATATTGGAACTAAAATTTGGTGCCATGTATGTGGGGAAATTCGGCCAAATCCAAAGGGTGGATTTTTGGGTTCATGTTTGTCTTGTTAGAAGAGTTTTAAAGTGACTTTAGGAACCCCTAAGTACCCTAGGATGTTAACCCTCTTTTGTGTAGTGAAAATTTGAGTTTTATTGAGTGAAAACATTCATGGAGCTCTTATGAGTTTTCATGTGTGTTCTTCAAAGTTCTTAAAGTTCTTACCAATAATAAAAATGTTTGGTGTTTTGATTCAAAGTATTTGATGTTTTTCATAAAGTTTTGTTTATGGTGGTTGGTGTGACTTTATTGTGGTAATTGGTATGACATGATTTGTCCTTTTCAATCATTTTTCCACCCATCCCTTTCACCTTTTTTTTTTCAACACTCTTTAAAATTTTGAATTTTCACCAAAACCATTCCCCCCCTTTTTCACTACCAAAACCGGCCACCCTACAAAGTAGGGTACTTTTGGGGCCTTTATTAAATTACATAAAGTCTTGATACTTTTGTGTATTTATACTTTGGCCCAAAAGTTTTCGTTTTTACATAAAGGCCCAAAATCACTAAAGGACAAATTGTTTTGCTCCTTTAATGAAGTTTTTGTTATTGTTGAAATTTTTGGGTTCTAGTTGTAATTACATGAAGTTGTGGACTCTTGTGTTTTTACAAAGTGACCCCAAAAGTTCATGTTTTAACATTGTGGCCCAATAGTTGTGGTCATTGTTTTTCGGCCCAAAAGATGATGAGAACAAAATGGTTTTGTCTCTTTAATGATAATTGAATTTTCATTTCATTTAGTTCCATTTAAATCAATTCTATGAATCCGAAAACCAATTGTTTAAGTTGCTTTCTTAGTTAATATGATTGATTAAGAAAATGGTGATTATGAACCAAAGGCCTCAATAATTGAGCTATGTGATTGGCCGCTTTACATTATGAATGCTTGGGTTAAGTAGTTTAGATTTGAATGTAATTTGATTAGTTCAAATTTGTTGTAAATGGACATAAGTCCATCAAATGTGTTGTAAAAGGGCATAAGCCCTTCTCTTTATTTCAAGTATTCCTATTTGTTTATTTGTATGCAAATTGGAATAGTTGGGTCCAACGCCTAATAGGAAATAACGGTTTAATTAGATTAAACGCGTAACTAAAATCAACAACTACCTACCTTAGACCCAAGGTCCAATACAAGGCTCGTGTTGGATCAAATCAAATGGTTCATAATCATCTTAAGACCTAATATGACTATATAGTCCATATGAGGATGCAAAGCATTCGTTAGTAGTTCTATATAGTCTCGCTTGTTTCATCGAAATAGTGGGAGTATTATATACTACTAATTCATATTAACTTGGATCAATGGTTGTGATAGGCCCAAGTTCTTTTAATAAGATTAAAATAAAATTGATGTAGTCCAACACTATTCCCTCAACAAAACGAATATTAAGTTGATAAGCGAGAGATGCTTTGAACATCTCTTCGTAGGCCTTCCACCATGGTGGGCTCCAATCGTTTGTGACTCCTACACCGGCTTCACCCTATCATAGGGAAGTTCAAAGTATGTGCTTACATTCAGGAGGAGTCCATATGTACATACATAATGTGGTGAGGTAGGTAACGAGGATGGCCGACATCATATCATTGTGATGCTATTCTTGAACCCCTACACGAACTAGCATGGTGGGAATAACTTAACTAAGTGCAATGGTGCCAACATCATATCATTGTGAGGCATCATTCTCTAGAGGCCAAACTAGATGGGTAATTACAAGAGTTGTAAATGACTAAAGCGTTATTCTCTCATCATTATTTTTGCTAACCAACATTGTATCATCGTGATGTGGGCTTGGTAATGGTGAGCCTCCCATACCCCGCTAAGAGTTCAACATAACTCTCGAATTCCATTGAGGGATGTGGAATTTGCCAAAAATAATGGGTGGTACTATTTGATTTAAGACCCAATCAAGTAGTTTTAAAATCAACAATCTAATACGATTTCTATTATGTTATGTAGTTAACGACATGCCTAAAATTACACCCACCATTATACTTGACAAAAGGGGCCTTAGGGGCCAACGTTTCCTTGCTTGGTATCGCCACATTGAGAATGTCTCAAAGGCGAAAGGCATATCGTATGTTCTTAAGCAATCCCCTCCTCATGTACCTCCTACGAAACTAGCTTCAAGGGAGGAGTGTCAAAATTATGCTAGACACTATGAGGATGACTTACAAGCCAAATGCATAATCTTCAATTCACTTAGTTAGGAGCTTATGAAGCTACATAAGCACATGAACACTTCTTGTGCCATGGTTGAAAATTTGCATAAGATGCATAACATTGAGACTAGTAATGTACGATTCTCAAATGTTTGTAGTCTATTGAATGCCAAAATGGCAAAGGGGACATCGGTCTATAAACATGGACAAAAGATGGAAATGATCTTTCAAGATCTTAAGAGTTTAGGAACTTCCATCGATGAGAAAATGGCCCAAGACTTTTTCCTTGCATCTGTCTCAGATGATTTCACTAAGTTTATTGTAAACTATAAAGTGAATAGATTCGATCATACCTTTACCGAGATGATTGACATGTGTTGTAAGTTTGAACAAGGTTTCAAAAAGGACAGTGGGAGTGAGAATGCAATCACAAGGAAAAGGTTACATAAGAAGAAGGCAATAAAATCCAAAGGAACATGCTTTTATTGTGGAAAGGATGAATGTTGGAAGAAGAAATACAGGGTGCGCATTGCGAGCCTTATGACACGAACTTTTGAAGGGACTATTTCTGTCATAGAGAGTGCTTTTACAGTGAGCTCCAATTCCTGGATATTTGATTCAGGCGCTAGTCAACATATCTGTAATTCGTTGCAGGGACTAACAAGGAGCAGGACACTGCGCAATGGGTAGGCATCTACATGCTTAAACTACCCTCTGGGGAAGTCTTGGAACTTAAAAATTGTTTATATTTTCCTTCATGTATAAAGAATTTGATTTCTATCTCTATGCTTTTACGAGATGGGCACTCAGTATTGTTTGACAAAATGAGTTGCACTTTATACTTGAACGGTCGTATTATCTCTCATGGTAATATGATAGAGGGACTTTTTCACCTAGAGACAAGTAGTGGGATGCACTGTATTGAAAGCAGGAATACCTCAAAACCCAAAAGGGCTAGAGAAGAAGTTAATCGAAAAAACATGTGGCATCTTAAACTTGGACATGTGAACCTTGATAAGATTTGCAAGATGTCGAAAGATGGATATTTCCGCCCATTAGGTAATGACCAAATGGGTACTTGTGAATGTTGCTTAAAAGGGAAGATGACCAAATCTCCATTCATTGGGAAAGGAGAGCGTGCCACTAAAATTCTAGGGTTAATCCACACTGATGTATGTGGACCTATGTCTACTACGTCGAGAGAAGGCTTCTCCTACTATATCACATTCACCGACGATCACTCTCGGTTTGGCTATGTGTATCTTATGAAGTACAAGTCAAAATCCTTTGAAAGGTTCAAAGAATTCAAGAAGGAAGTTGAGAAGCAAACTAGGAAACAGATAAAGATCCTAAGATCAGATCGAGGGGGAGACTATCTAAGTAACGAGTTCCTAGATTTTCTCAAAGAGTGTGGAATAATATCACAGTGAACTCCACTGGGAACTCCACAACTTAATGGTGTTTTTGAAAGGAGAAATCAAACCTTGATGAACATGGTTCGTTTTATGATGAGTTTCGCCGATCTACCAGTAACATTCTGGATAAGCTCTATATACAGCAGCTTACTTACTTAATAGAGTACCTTCCAAGTCAGTTTCACAAACGCCTTATGAGATATGGCATGGAAGAAAGCCAAGTCTTAATCACATTAAGATTTGGGGTTGTGAAGCATATGTCAAGAAGCTTGAAGCTACTAAGCTTGAAGCAAGATCAATTAGGTGCTATTTTGTGGGATATCCTAGAGAAACTATGGGATATGAGTTCTACCATCCTGACGACCAAAAAGTCTTTGTCGCCAGAACTACTAAGTTTCTAGAGGACGAATTTGTTCTCAAAGGAACTATAAGTAAAACGATGGAAATTAATGAGATTAATGATGAACCACAAACAAGCACTCGACAAGTTGACAACCCTGTTCCTGAACCCCTAGCTCCACGTAGATCTAAAAGGGTTAGCAAGCCATCTAAGAGGTATGGCTCAGATAATGACTTTGGGGAATTGCACCTTCTAGGTGACAATGACACAAAGAAGGACCCTAGGGACTACACTGAAGCAATGTCCGACATTGACTCAAAGAGATGGCAAGAAGCCATGAAATCTGAGATGGATTCCATATATCAAAATCAGGTCTGGACTCTTGTAGACCCTCTAGAAGGTATAGTACCTGTTGGAAACAAATGGGTCTTCAAGAGGAAGCTAGGCACTGATGGGAACGTGGAAACTTATAAGGCTAGACTAGTAGGCAAGGGTTACAGGCAACGAGAAAGGATTTACTATGAAGAAACCTTCTCTCTTATAGCCATGATTAAGTCCATTCGGATTTTGCTTGCTATAGCTGCGTACCATGATTATGAGATATGGCAAATGGATGTGAAGACGACCTTTCTGAATGGCTACCTAGAGGAAAAGCTCTATATGACTCAACCCAAAGGTTTCGTGTCCAAGTCTGAAAGGACAAAGGTATGCAAGCTTCATAGGCCTATTTATGGACTTAAGCAAGCCTCGAGGAGCTGGAACATTCATTTTGAGACTGAAATCAAATCGTTTTGTTTTACTCAAAACAAAGACGACAATTGTGTTTATCAAAAGGTCGTTGGTGTAAGGTTCTCGTAAGTGTAAGGTTAATGTATTATCCTTAAACGTTTTAAAGACTTAGAACTTTAGGGTTTGTTTAGTGCCCTAAATCTTTATTAAAGTTGGACGGTTTGTATGTTAGTGCTTGAATTATTGTAACCTTTGTACTGTGCATACACGGGTTACACATTTCTCCCCCGTTTTCATTGTTCTCCCGGGATTCCCTCAATCATACTCCCTCTTTCCCTCAGTCCTGCTCCCTCAAACTCATCCTCATTCTCTCTCTCCCGTCAAGCTCTCTCTCACTCCCTCTCTCTTTCTACACTCACGGCAAAACAACAAGACTCTCAAAAATTTCACAGATCGAAGAAAATAAAACCACCATCGTCTTCGTCTCGACGATACGAGTCGAACCATACCAATTTTAGGTAAGAACTACAACGTTTTCACGTCGAAAACACGAACTCCAATTTGGGTACTATTCATCAACTTTTTATTGGTTGATTTTTAGGACTTTTCAAGCTTGTAGGAAGCTTCATGAGGTCCTTAGGAGGCTCGGGGTAGTTTGTTGGAAGTTTTTGGACGTAAGAACACGGAGATCGACCAGTTCAAAGTTTGACCGGAGCTTTTGAGGCTTTTTCCAGTGAATCCCCGGTGAGTTAGGGGTCGAGGTGGGTATGAATGTGTTCATCTCGTCAATATCTTCATTTTGATATAAAGTACGTTGAAAATGGTGAAGAAATGAAGAAGTTATGACGTTTTGAAAAATACCCAGTTTCCGGCGACCTCCGAGGCTTTCGAGGAAGTTTCCGGCCAAAGCACGGCGAGCTAGGTATTTTGTGAGGTACCATTCTCTTTGTCTCTTCAAGGGCTACAACTTTCGTTTTTGAATCACTTGATTTCGTTGAGAAATGACAAAGTTATGGCAATTTGAAAAAAGGAAAACTAATGAAAAGGGCTTGAAAACTTTGAGTTTTAATGATAAGGACAAAATAAAGGGTAAAGTGAATAGTACCAGGATTGACTTTTTAGTGTAAAAATATGGTTTTTCGTTAAAGTGAACAGTACCAGGTGCTTTTCGTTAAAGTTCCCTTTGAAAAACTGCCCAGAAACTGGCGAACCAGTCCGGCGAGCCGAGGAAGAAGCCGCGCGTGGGGGCGCGTGGACCCGTGCCCTTCCCGGCGCGTGGGGGAGCGTGAGTGGCCCAAAAATTCTTCAAAAAATTTCTACGTGTTCGTGACGTCGTGTAGGTCACAGTGGTATATTCACATACCCAAATTGAGCAATATATGAGAAGTAATTAGCGAATGTTGTGTATGTGCTTTTAAATGATGTTTGTATAATTATTCTTTTATAGGTGAGACTTATACCGAGGACGAAAGTAACCAAACTAGGCGTGGGGGTTACGAACCGGCTACTTATCAGTGAGTGGGCAGTTATTTTTCAGTATATATATATGTATGCTTGACGTTTTTCCCAGAAAACGTATTTTAAGGAAATGTGATTTAATTATCTTATCATATATGCATCATATTTTAGTATGTGCATTATTATAATTATGCATATTGTTGCATGGTGCTGAGGAGGCCCAGGTAAGCTACATGTGAGTATATTATGCTGGTAACGATTGAAATATGATTGAGATATGATTGAGATACGATGTTGGTTATGATTGAGATATGATGAGATACGATGTTGGTTATGATTGAGATATGATTGAGAGCTCATTCACTTGCGCACGTATATTAGTGCTCCCGCCCAGAGTTAGGGGCACAGTCTTTCACGTGATGTTCACCTCCCGCACCGCATGCTCGCCTTGGATCCAAGTTAGGTGCACAGTCCTATCGTATAGACCACTTTTAGTGGGTTCGACTCGTAGGTGACCCGCGATTTATCGCACAGTCTTCACGTGATTGTAGCACTAGAGCATATTATGTTATATACAGTGATGAATTGCAGACCATGTGAGGTGGTATTGAATGTGTGCAAGATATACATATATATACATGATGTGATGAGATGATTATGAGCTATATGTGCAGCTGAAGGCTAAGTTGATTATAATGAAAGAGTATGAACTATGTTTATAGCCGAGTGCTGAATTGATTATATGTTATTCCATCATATTCACTTAGAGATAACGAGCATTCAGTTATGATACTTTGGCATGACATACATTCATATTGTCTAGCATGATTTGAGATATAGTACGTATATGAATATATACTTTATTTCTGGGAAACTATACTTGTTTTACGGCGAGGGGTTAGTATATTCAAAGAGAAAATAAGGTTTCGAAGAAGTTTGTTTTGCTGACCCACTCAACTTTGTTTTGCGCCCCTCCAGGTTCTAGGTAGCGTTTGTTGTTGGATCTCGAGGTTTCCAGCTGAAGTTCTGACAAACCATCACTCATGTAGGATTATCTTCAAGTGTTGTAAATTAGTACATCTTATGTTTGACTGCACTTACACCTTGTGCTCTGGTTGTGTATTAACACTTAAACTTACGTTAGAACCTATCGTATTTGGTTTTAATTATTCGTACTTTTCTTAAAAATATCGCTTCCGCACAGCGCACATGGCTACGTCACACTCACGTGACGGCCAGCATGCCTTGACTTCGGTCGGGGTGTGTCACATATATTCCTGCAGGCAAACACAAATATATATGCAAACAAATATGCAACAAATATATGCAAAAATATTGTATAATTATAATTGAATTAAGTTATTTGGACTTCGGGCCAAAGTAAAGTGTGGGTGAAAAAATATATAACCCATTGGGCCTAAAATAATTAAGCAAATAAAATTCGGGGTACAAACAAAAAAACTAAGCCACGGGTGACTTGAAAAAAATTTGGTCCGTGAGACCTAGGCCCAAAAATTGGACTGGGAAGGGTCTCGGGTGTAGGCTGCAAGCCTACGAGGTGGACTGGGCTGCATTAAGCAGCCAAAAAAAAAACTTTTTTTTTTTTTTCGCGGGCCGCTTCAGGCTGGCCCAAAAAACAAAAAGATTTTTTCTTTTTCTTTCGGTCTGGGCCGTTGCAAGCGAGCCCAGAGGACAAAAAAAATTGTTTTTTTTTTCTTTGTGCACGGGTTGGGCCGTGACATCTCAAAGCATCAGCAAGCCCAAAGGCGCTGATGCAGGCCGAGGGACAGGAGCCCATTAGGGCTCGGGTGACAGGACAAAACAAACCCAGCGGCGCTAGGTGTGCGTGGCCGAGGAAGAAGGCCGGATTCAGTCGACGGCGTCGCTGCAAGCGACGTTTCCAAGGTCGGGACAAGGTGCTTCAAACGCATCTTAGTGTCCAATGCTTGCGGGTGTGAAAAACCATAGTGGATTTCGAATCGAAATCGCGGAAAACCTAATGAAATTTAAACTGAAATTTCATACAAATTAGATGAAATTCTTCAGGAATTTCAGTGAGATTGGATCAAAGATCATGATTCCATGTCGGATTGATGCATAAAATCACACGGCAAAGCCATGGTGTCGCTTCAAGCGATGTGGATTTTCTGGGTTTGGGACGCCATAGGCATCGGGTTTCCAACGGGGTCACGGGTTCGGGAGCCCTCATGGGGACTCGGTGTGTGACTCACAGTGTGAAGGTGGTCTGCAGGCCATCCTATGATGGTGGTGGACGCCGTGGTTGGCGTCGGGTTGTCCTGGGTTTCAACCTGGGTCTCGGCGTTTGCGGTTAGGATGCAGGTTGCAGGCCTGGTGGCTTGCGGCCTTGCATGGTGCAAAGCACGGGTTCGAACAGAACCCTTGTTCCCCAATTCCAATATTTTTCCAATTCAATTATATACATATATAATTCAATGAATCACATATTTACTTTGATGCATATGCAAAATAATATTTTCAATGCATGTACATATGTAAGATTCAATTCATGGCAAATATCAAATTCACATAATTGTAGCAATTTTGGTGATGAAGCATACACAATTTATGTAGAATCTAAAATACGTTAAACGTAAAGTTGGGTCATGCATCATGGTGAATGTTCATGCTATCAGGGCTTGCAAAATATCGAGTTAAAAACCATTGTTTGGAAAGAACCTGATTGCGTGATGATATGGATGAACTGGTTTGATGCAGAAAAAAAAAATCTCCAACGTCAGATTCCTAAGCGCAGCGGTAGGAGCGTGCTGATAACGTGTTGTGGTCTATTTTTATTTGACAAAATAGAGAGGGCCGGCGGCAGTGGGAGAGAGAAGAGAGATGTGTGTTTGTAGGATTGTAGGGGAATGTGTGTGTTGTTATCCCTCCTACATTGTGCCTTTATAGTAAAGGGAGAGAAGATATTCCTTCTCCTCCAAGTAATACAAGTTGTAATAGGAAATGATAACTAGAATCAAATCTAATCTAGGATTTACACAATCATACTTATTTTAGGAATATTTACAACAAAAAATATATTATTTTTTATGCCAAGAAAAATTAAATAAAGAGGAGTGGGGCCCATCCCAACCCTTCTTCCCGCTCCATCCCGCCCCCTTTCCTTCCTTCATCACTGAAACACAGCGCCGCACCTCCTTCGACACCCCTCCTCCGCCATCGTCCATAAGCTACACCTGGGCTCCTCTGCAACCACGCCGAGCTCGAGCTCACCCGCCAAGTTGATGTTGAGTCCTTCGTCGCCGAGAAACACCAATTTTTTATCCCGGCCGCTGCGATGGCATTCATGCAAAAACACGTAGCCGACATATTTAATCGTCGTCAATCTTTAGATCCAGACCAACGTTATGGTTGCTTCTTTGTTGAAAGAAGGGCCTGCTTCCTTGTTGAACACTACCATGGTTACTGCTTTGTTGTTTTGGGTGGCCAATCTCAAATTCCTAAATTTTTTTTAGTAAAGGAAGAGAGAAAATGGAGATCTGCTAATAGAATGGGGCGACGGCGGTGGGCGGTGGCTGGAGTGGAGAAGATCTGGTTTGGCATTATTTTAGGGTAGCTAATCTCAAATTCTTAATTTTTTTTCTTGTACGTATTATTTCAGGGGCAAATTCCAATATAAAAATCCAGTGGCCAAGAAGATGATACTTACACTCCATTTTTTTTTTCCTCTTCGGTTCGCCAATTTCTCATATAAAGCATCCGTTTGAGCATCGACGGCGACTTGGCCAGTTTATCCTTTGCTAATCCACGACGGCTTGAGCAGCGATGGCCCACGACTGTTTGCTCGGAGGATGATGGTGGATGGGAAGAAAGTGACTATTTTCTCTGTTGATTTTGACCCATAAGCCAATCCCTTTAATATTTCATGTACTAGACGAAGAGAAGAAGATGGTAAAGAAGAAAGAGACAATGAATCTGTACCAACTGCATTTTTAATTGAATTTTCTGATTTTTGATATTTTTAAATAATATTTCATTAATGTTTTAATCTAGTTGGCTGAGTAGTGGATCCCGTACTTACCACGTTAGCATTTAACAGAAAAATTAATGGAATGTTGACATTGCAACGAATTGTTAAGTTGATGTATGACATTACAATGTTTAAAAGATGAGGTATGAAATTGTAATGTGACTCATAATTAAGGTAGTTTTATATAATTTATTCAAATAAATAATATAAATAACAAACAACAACACAATGAATCATATTTGAAACAATACATTTCTTACCATTTAATGTTACAAACACTTCTGATGTCTATTTGGTGAATATCATGGAACACCCTATACATAAACAAATTTGAATAAAGGCTACAACTTCTCTCTGTGTTAAAGATTCTTGTTGGTCCCAAAGAGGAAGATATTAGAGCACATACAAAGGCTTGAAAAATCACCACTTTAAAAACAACTGTAGTTTCTTCCTTTCCATCTTGATTTCCCATTTTCCATTTTGGAAAATAGCGCGCCCACACGCTGATATGTGTTTCATCTTCACAATCAGTCTTTGATATTGTGTGGTTTAGCTTGTCACTTGAAACCCTAATTGGGTAGGCCTGCAGCCAGCTTTGCTCTCAAGTCTTTTCTCAAGATTTTGCCAGAAGGAGCCTTGGGTATTTTGTCTATGAAGAAAACCCGACCTATTCTCTTATAAAAGACCACCTGCACGTAATATAATGCAGCAAACGATCAGAAGGATTGTTTATTTATTTATTTATTTATTTCCAGGACAAAGAGAAATTCAAAAGTAAACAGTACCAAAACAAAAAAAACCATTGATATAGAGATGCCTACAAAGTTATAGTTCCAATCAACACCTGGTAAGGCCATCCAATTATACACACCAATACAATAGATAACACAAGCCCAAGTATCACTCCAAAAGAAAGAACAAAATAGAATATAATCCACGAGACTTGGCACAAGAAATTTCGGATAAATAATAATGGGTTTAGAACTAAATGATTCAGAATATTTACTTTTGGACTCGAGGCCATGATCGAATAATCACCAATGTAGCTCGGGTCAGGAATATTTGAAGAAAATGTTCACAACTATCTAATCTAGAGAGGCCTTCCACCATTATAAGTACTTGCACCATTATAAGAATTGACTAACGAGATTTTTCTCTCTTTTACAGATTTCAAAATCGGCTGGATTTGATACTACCACATGTATGTTCTTGGGATATACCTAATCTTCGGCTAATCCATCAATGTAGTCATATCGAACTGAGTTAACTGGTTTAGCTCAGCCATGTGGAATTTTCTGGTAGTTTAACCAGCAGGCTTTCATTCGCTTCAAGTAGTAAAGTCGTGAATACCTCAAACGAGTGTGTAACACATTAATTTACTAACTGCTTGTATTTGAGTACTAATATATACAAGTCAACAATGGTACCTGTTTTGAGATGTATTGTTTAATGTCATCTTCGGAGATCTTGGAACTGTTCGATCTCACAACAAATGCAACAGGAATTTCACCTGCAGCTTCATCCTTCATACTGAATCAAACACATTTTAAACAAGTTATACAAACGTTCTTATCTCCATAGACTGATAGATAGTTTGGTAACACGCCGCACCAGTTATAAGGGCATGAGACATAACCATGTAGAATGTGGTACAGGTTAACTTACGGTACAACAGCAGCGTCGGAGATGTTGGGATGGGCAATCAGCATGGCTTCAAGCTCAGCCGGAGCCACTTGGAACCCTTTGTATTTGATGAGTTCCTTTAATCGGTCGACGATGAAGAGCTCGTCATCACCGTCGATGTACCCTATATCACCTGTGTGCAACCATCCCTGTTTGTCTACGGTTCTCTCCGTGGCTTCAGGATCATTAAGATAACCTGCTCACCAATAAGCCCCAAGCTATGTTAACATGCATATATCTTTTTGGTGAATTATTATTTTTTTGGTTAAAGAAAATCTTTGATACACTTTATATTGTCTTAAAACTGGTAAGAGATCCTCCCGGATTTCTTCCACCAATATCACCGAATCAAGTGATATGGACTTTTAAAATTTGATCAAACGACTAAAATTATTATAACTTTTAAAATAACCCATATTTTTAATCATTTGATCAAATTTCTAGGATCCGGATCATTTGATTCGGTGATCTTGATGGAAGAGATCCATCTCTTTCCCTTAAAACTCGCCCGGACTATAGATCCACAAAAAATGTCAGAACCAAGTACTATTCACACATTTATAACTTTTTCGAACTTTTAAATGAATAAAACAAAAAATAAACATAAATAAAATGATGTTTTAGATTTAGCCTCTTACAACTTTTAAAACTACACTTAGGTACATTATTTTCATAAAAAATAAACAATATGTAAATTATATTTTTGTAAAATTACACATAGGTGCATTAATTTTATAAAAGTTAAATAACAGGTACTTTATTTTGAAAAAAAAAACTAGTAGATACATTGTTTCTTTTAAACAATAGCTACATTATTTTTATAAAAATTAAACAATAAGTAAATTATTTTGGTAAATTAAATAATAGGTACATTATTTTCGTAACAATTGAATTTGTTATTAATAATGCTTTGAAATTAAGGTGTCTTAACGAAACACTCATGCTACTGTTCACGTTTAACGTTAAGGATTTTTTTACTCTAAACAGTCACTTATAGTACTATTCACTTATAATACCTTTTTGTCATTTTGGTTAAAACTCAAAGTTTTCAAACCCTTTTCATTAGTTTTCTTTTGAAATTATAACATTAATGCTTTTTTTTTTGCCACACAGCATATATGTCACATCCCGGCCCGGGCCTCCACCACATCCTGGGCTCGATTCTGCCATAACACGATATTGTCCGCTTTGGACCCGACCACACCCTCACAGTTTTGTTTTTGGGAACTCACGAGCAACTTCCCAGTGGGTCACCCATTATGGGATTGCTCTCGCACGAACTCGCTTAACTTCTGAGTTCCGATGAAACCCGAAGCCAGTGAGCTCCCAAAAGGCCTCGTGCTAGATAGAGATGAGAATATACATATAAGGCTTATAGGATCCATTCCCCTGGACGATGTGAGATGTTACAATCCACTCCCCTTAGGGGCCCGACGCCCTCGTCGGCACACTTCCAGCCAGGAATTGGCTCTGATACCAAATTGTCACATCCCGGCTCGGGCTCCCACCACATTCCGGGCTCGACTCCGCCGTAGCACAATATTGTCCGTTTTAGGCTCCGACCACGCCCTCACGATTTTGTTTATGAGAACTCACGAGCAACTTCTCAGTGAGTTACCCTTCATGGGATTGCTCTCGTGTGAACTCACTTAACTTTGGAGTTCCGGTAGAACTCGAAGCCAATGAGCTCCCAAAAGGCCCCGTGCTAGGTAGATATGGGAATATACATATAAGGCTTACAGGATCCACTCCCCTGGGCGATGTGAGATGTTACAATATACCTTACACTAAATCTATTAACATGTATTAAATTTTATAATGTTAATTGTCATATATATTATGTTATTAGGGGCATTTTAGGAATGTTATTGTTTACGTGGAGTCTAGTCATTGAGTTTAATTTAGAGAAGAAAAAAAACTATTTTGGGTTTTAGGTAAAGAAAATTCATTTTTAAGGGGTAACGTTATATTTTTAGTAAATATAAAATGTAATGAGTCATCTTAAAAATATTAACGATTGAACTTAGTATTATGGCCTATTGATATTCTTTTTCATTTGTAAGTGAGAGATCCTATGTTCAATTCTCATAAAATGCGAGTTTGAACCATATTATTACTAGTCTATTATGAGAAAAAACCCATCCCTTTAGATAATATATTTTGTTAAAAAAAAATGTTAATCGATAAGGAAATAAGCGTGTGTCTGTACGAAACGAACCCAGTCAAGTTACGAAAATAGTGTAAAGCTACGAAAATAATAAACAAATAGAAATCCTAATCCCAGCCCATCACCAATGATTTCGTCCACCCACACACAATCAATATATTACCTTTCTTTCACCAATAAATTTCGTCCACCCATAGACAACCAAGATAAATTAATATTTAATGTTATAGTCCCTTCCACAAAGTTATAGTCCCTTCAACAAATAATATTTTCTATTATTCATTCATTAGTATTTAGATTGATTGTTCAAAAAGTTATGTTTCTTAACTCATACATCTTAACTATTAATTTTTTTTTTTTGAAAAAAGATATTATCTGAATGGATGGGCTTAGTCACATCTTAACTATTAATTAAATGAGTTATTATATGGATTCATAATTTAACTTTGATAGAATGAGAATGCAACATAATGATTTTCTTGGTAACAAAATGATAATCTTTCTTTATATAAAATCTCAACATGGACACGCATTATCTATGTAAGGATTAAAGAAAATCTCAACATGGCCTGAAATTATTTAAAAATTCAATTTTGTAAGTTTTGAATTTTCTGTTTTAAGAAACGATATTATTTACACTAAGATGGAAATGATGGGATTAGCCTCACAATATTCTAGTAATAATATGATTCAAATTCGCCTTTAACGGGAAATTTACTACTAAATACTAAGGAGTTGTTTTATTCACACCCCACTTTTTGTTGACTAGACCTCATATGATTAATACACCGCATATTTACATTTTAGACTAAAATGTATCTTAATACACTCCACATACTTTCCAATTATATCACACCCCACACTTTCTACATATACCTCACACTCTCCACTTAAAATCCAAATCAAATCATGTGTTCGTCTCACAAGTTCATCTTCTCCGCCATTTTTAGAAACGAGTATTGTCGAATGATCATGGGTAGAAATTTCTATGAGGTGTAAAGAGAAAGTGCTTCATCTTCAAATCAATGGTTTAGGGTTTAGGGTTTATGAAGAAAAAGTTTGACCAAACTCCATTAGTATCATCTTGCTTGTTTCTTTGTGCATCTTTGAGGACTCCACTTTTTCCTCTAATATGGAATTGTTGGACTTGAGATATGTCGAGTTAATGGGTTTCTCAAATGGTTTATCATCTATTAAGAAACTCGAATCAAGTATGAAATGAAAATTTTCTCATATTCTTTTTTCAATTTTTAATTATTCCATTTTGGAGTTTCTATCAATTAAGATTTTTAGGGTTTCTCTATTCAATTAACTACAAATATTTTTGTCCATTTTGCGGGGTTAGTTTTCAATAAACTTCATCGATTTCTATCAATTAGGAATTTTAGATTTCACGTATATATATCGATCCATACTCATCTTGTTTGGTAGTTGTTAGAGTTTTGTTCTACAATGGATGATAGGAGTGACTTTGAGAGCTTGAAAAAAAATATATAAAAACAATTTGGGGTGTATTTAGAAAATAATTTTATTTTTTAAATTCAAATGTGGCCTAAATAGTCATTTCATAATAGGATATATAAGTTATTTAATAATAATTTTTTATGTGAGGTGTATTAAAAAATATGTGGGGTATTAATAAAAAAAACCCAATACTAAATTCACTCATAGCTCGGTTCTTAAAGTACAATCCTAATTATTTTCCAAGCAAGATTATATTTCCAAATACACCACCATGCATGAATTAAAAGATCAAGTAGGATTCTCTTCCCTCTTTTTTTCCCTCCCCTTCCTATTTGAAGGGTCACAGTTAAGTCTATCAACATCTTTTTCATAAGAGAAAGACAAAATAGAGAATGTGAGATGAGATGATAGAAAGAGGAGGTGAGAGAATCATGGGACAGACACATAGATATATAAAATAAAAGCCAGCAAGATCCGCAAACAAATGAACTAATTAATTAGATTATAATTAATACTATAATCTTGAGAAGAAGATAAATAAAAGAATATGTAAGGAAATTCTTGGTTTATTGTAATGGAATAGTAGCCACTCTGTGTACCTTTCATGATTTGGCTACCACTGATGCAAATCTCTCCAGCTTGATTTCGCGGAAGCGAAGCACCCGTATCAGGGTCAACAATTTTCATCTCTGCATTTCTTACAACAGTCCCGCACGCACCTGATTTTATCTCAAATGGTTCCTTTGCAAATGCTAAGCACATTGACAGCACAGGTCCAGCCTCTGTCATTCCATACCCCTGAACAAATTTCAACGTATATTATTTCACACAATTATTTTCATATTCAAAGACTGTATGACATATATGGTTGACAAATGGGTACAAATAACAAAAACTGTATGACATATATGGTTGAAAAATGGATACATATAAAAGGACCACAGTTTTAAAGGGGGACATATAATATAAGACAATTTGTGGTATTAAACCGCTCCCTTCACTATCAATATTTTTTTTTAAATTAATTCATCTTCATATTTAAACGAGAAGTTTTAAGCTCAACTTATATATATATGATTATAACGTATTATGTTTGTGTTGAATCAGTAATTAACCCATTCTATAGTCTAACTCAATCAACCACACACGAATACATAAGTTATTGTTAACTGTTGACATTTTACGACTTGCACTTGCATCAACCACTAACAGAACTCTTACTCAAATTTTAAATCATGGCCCCACGAAAATAAAGTTGGTAAACAAATATGGTATTTATAGCATTTTCCGGACTAGAATTACCAAAACATGATTGAGGATGAGAATCACTCAACCACTTAGGAAATATGGTATATATAGAGAGAGAAATTCAGTTAAAGACGTTATTCAATTGAATTACCTGTCCAAGTTTGGCATTAGGTAACTTAGCCCTCACTGTATCCTCAAGCTCCTTCCCCATCGGCGCCGCACCGGACATCACCATCCTTATCGATGACAAGTCGTACCGGTCTAAGTCGGGGCTTTTGGCAATACTCAAAACGATCGGAGGTACAAAAGGCGCAATCGTCACCTTGTACTTCTCCACCAGCTCCAACAACTTGGTGATCTCAAACTTCTGCATGATCAGTATCGCCGCCCCAACTCTGAGTCCGCAGAGAAACACTGAATTGAGGGAGTAGATATGGAACAAGGGCAGCACGCAGAGGATCACGTCCTCACTGTGGAAATACAAATTCGGATTCTCTCCGTCCACCTGTTGCGCCACGCTCGTCACCAACCCTTTGTGCGTCAGCATAACTCCTTTAGGTAGCCCCGTCGTCCCAGAAGAATACGGCAGCGCAACGACGTCTTCGGGGTTTATTTTCACCGCCGGGATGTCATTCTCGTCCGCCGAAGTCATCTCCGAGAAGTGACGATAAGTATTACCGTCTTCCTCAGTTTCCGCGCTGTCGACGACCATGATCTCGACGTCGTTTTTAAGTGCGAAGTCCTTCACCTTGTCCACGTAAGCCGACTGCGTTATGATGAGTTTGGCATTGGATGCTTTTGTCTGCTTGGCCATCTCGGCCGGAGTGTAGAAGGGGTTGGCAGTGGTGACGACTGCGCCGATATTGGAGGCGCCGAGAAATGCAAAGACGAATTCAGGGCAGTTTTGGAGGAGGAGCATGATGACGTCGGTTTGGTGAATGCCGATTTTGTGGAGCCCCGAGGCGACCTTGCGGGAGGTGAGCTCGACGTCGGCGTAGGTGAAGGTGTCGCCGTTGTTGCCGTTGATCAAGCAGGGGCGGTCCATGAATTGAGAGATGTTTTCGAAGCAGTAGGTGTGAAGAGGGAGATGGTTTGGGATGTAAATATCGGGGAGTTTGGACCGGAAAATGAACTCATCATCTTTGCGATGGTGCTCCATTGGATATGTGTTTGGATGGTGAGAAAGTGAGGGAAAATGTGAGAGAAAATTGGTAGTAGGGATTGGGTTGGTTTCTTTCAGACGACCTTCTCCCTGGTTTTTGGTTTGGGTTTTGGTTGGAGTAAATATACAAGCAGGTGTGGTGGGGGAAACGGACTTGGTTGGTATTAATTTATTTGCCAATGACAGAACATGTCCAATTCCTACGAGTTGCAAACACGACAAACTCTTGCATCCACCTGGCCGTCACCGAAGTAACAGACCAATCAGTCCATTCCACGTACACAATTTATTAGTTATCTTCACTCTCTAGTACACGTGGCGTTATGTAATAGGTGAGGGATGTTTGGTGGGTTGGGGAAGCGACTTGGATTTGGTTACATGCGGCACACTTTAGCCCAAAACCAACCAGTTGGCTGCCACGTAGGACGCTTCACCTAACGCAGAGTCTTTACTCGTCCCTTGGTTGGTGACTCTAGTAAACGACACCATTCACCTACTACAAGTGCTTAGTCATGGACATAAAAATCCACGCCCAAGTGACGTCGTAATGTTGTCACGCTCACTCGCTTAAAACTGGCTGCTGGCTGGCTCAAATATTAACATTTTCTTTTTCTTTTTTGTATTTTCCATATTTATATTTCCAGTAATTTTTTTTTTTTCCCGTAGAAAAAGTTGATTAATCTTTTTAAGAATTTAAAGGATACACAGTCCAACCATTTGACATTACAGTCTAATAATATATTTTTTTACTTGTAAAAGGAATTTTGAATTACATTATTACTTAGCTCATTATCAAGCTTAGTTTACTCACTTACATTTTAGTATAAATAATATTATTTGTTAAAAAAAAGAAGAAAAAAACAAAAAAAATACAGAGTGCAGTTTTTGGCACCTACGATTTTGACTTTGTAGGCATTGAGGTGAAGAAATGATTAAAATGATGATTTGGCAGCCCTTTTAATTGGCCATGCCTTTTCGATATTTGGTTACCAAATTAGGTTTGATAATTTATTACTTGATTTATACAGTTGACAACAACCTACCTATTATGCATAGTTTTTTCTTTTCTTTCAATATAAGAAAGGTACGTGGAATTAAAGAGAAACAAATCTTCTTCTGTAAGATTGTATTTCATTGACTGAATAAACAATTACATGGATGTACATTTATATAGCCTTTTGGCTCTTTACATTTATACCCTTAGCTTCCTTAACTAAACTTGTACAATCCTAACTAACCACAACTAATAACAAAACTAACTACATTTAGTTTTTCCAAACTATTTATCATTAACAGAAATGGATGATGTATCATCTGTCCTAATAGGAATGTCTCTATCTGATTCCTTTTCTTATAGGATAAATCATCAAAATGGTTCCTGAAATTTGCATAACTCATCACTTTGATCCCTGAGATTCCAAATCGATAAAAGTGGTCCCTAAGATTGTCCACCATCCATCATTTTGGTCATTCCGTTAAAAACTCCGTTAAATATCCCAGAGCTCTTGGCCAGAAGTTTGGGTAATTTTCAAAGCTTCGTAACTTAATCGTTTCTTAACCAAATTCGACTCATAATATATCAAAATGAAGATAGGAAAGTGTAGAATAAGATTATACATATTTTGAAGCCCAATGGTTTCCGGAGATTAACGGAAAATAGCCTCAAAGTTGACTGGTTCGAGTGAAAACTTGAAAACTCACTGGAAATTGGGTAAATTTTAAACGTTCATAACTTCTTCAATACTCAACGAAATCAAGTGATTCAAAAACGAAAATCATACTTCTCGATGAGACAAAGAGAATGGTACCTTTCTTGACGGCTAACTCACCGTGGTTTGGCTGGAAAATGGCTCGAAAGTGGCTGTCTTGGTCTCAAGTTAGTCACTTTCGAGCCATTTTCCGACCAAACCATGGTGAGCTAGCCATCAAAGAAGGTACTATTCTTTTCGTCTCGTCGAGAAGTATGATTTTCGCGTTTCAATCACTTGATTTAGTTGAGTATTGAAGAAGTTTTGAACATTTAAAGTTTACCTAGTTTCCTGCGAGTTTTCAAGTTTTTACTCGGACCAGTCAATTTTGAGGCTATTTTCCGACAATCTCCGGCAACCATTGGGCTTCAAATAGGTATAATCTTATTCTATACTTTCCTATTTTCATTTTGATATATTATGGGTCGAATTTGGTTAAGAAACGATTGATTTACGAAGCTTTGAAAATTGCCTAAACTTCCGGCCAAGAGATCCAAGGCACTTAACGGAGTTTTTAACGGAATGACCAAAATGATGGATGGTGGACAATCTCAGAGACCACTTTTATCGATTTGGAATCTCAAGGACCAAAGTAACGAGTTAAGCAAATCTCAGGAACCATTTTGACGATTTACCCTTTCTTTTAAGATATCAAAGACATTACACAATTTAACAGAGTCAAAATTACATTGAAATATGTATTAAAAAAATGATCGTAACCATGACTTGACGAAATAAAAATGTCTGTTGTCATATTAGCTTATCGATAAATATGATTAAACGCATATTTAGAAATTCGTTGAAGAAGTTGCCAAGCATCTCTTATTTAAAATTTTGAATCTTCTTCAGTGTTTTCATTTGTAAAGTACATTCGTACTGTCCAATATGATATTTGTAGAAGAGCCATAGCTTAAATTTGGGACATTAGCATGTTTTTTCCTTTCCACGCAAGATTCAAGTTTGTTCGGACAGAGGCCACTCAGCTTTGCACTATTAAAACAAGTCTTGCAGTGCATGCTCCATTTAATTATTTCACTATTCTAAAAATCGGCTTAGGCGGTGCTTAGGCGCTAAGCGGTGGAAGATCGATGCAAGTTAGGCCAAAAAGTAAACGAAAATCGGTTAGGGGCTTGGCGGTTCAGGGTTTACAGTTCCATTTTTTTTCCTTAAGTTAAATGGTTTTCTGGGTAACCTACCCTAAAAAACCCATATTATTTCTCTCGCCGTTTCGTGTTTCTCTTCTCCTTATCTATCCTCACATAAGCGTTCTCTTTCTCGCCTCCACTCATGCCGACTCTGAATCTGTATGTGCCGTCTCTCACAGTTGCCATTGCCTAGACGCGTCATCACCTGGCCTCATTTTGCAACTTGCTCAGACTTTGCAGGTAGGTTTTCAATGGCAATGCCATGATGACTTAAGTTTTAACTTTTTTAAATTATCAATACAAGTATAATTTTTTTAGAGTGCAAGTAGGTAACTATATATATGCTATAAATAATTAAATGCGCTTAGTTTGCCTAGGCCATAGCCTGACGCTCGATTAACGCATAGTTTTTTTTTAGATCCTTAAATTATTTATATATTTATTAAGAAAAATGGAGAATTTCATTAATAGATCAAGGTAGGGGCGGATCTATAGAGAGACTTGGGTAGTCCCATTATCACCTAAAAGCCGGTAAAAGATCCTTTGAAAGACCTTCAAGGACCTCTCGATTCTTTTAGAAGGTATCGTTTAGTATGCAGACGGGGACGGGACGGAACGGAATGGGATGAGACGGGACGGGACAGGATAGGATGGAGGGAGCAAAGATGCCTTCGGATGGAAACAAGGAGGAAGAAGAAGGAGACAGAGAGATTATAATTTTGTGTTCCATGGATGTGGAACGAGTCGTTCCAGGGGATGAGACGGAATGAAAATTCACCCTAAATTCGTCCCCCCCGTTTTAGGTACACCAAACATTGGACGGAACGCCTCATCCCACTCCGTTCCGTCCCGTCCCACGTACCAAACGGTACCTAAATGTGAAAAGGCTGATTTGTAGAGAAGCTGCAACGATTGTGGTGATGCCTTGTAGCCATGGTTTTTTGTTGCATATTTGTAGAGAAGCTAGGAAGAATATGAGACGAGCTGCCCTAATTTTTCCAACAAAAAAACTGTGTATTGCTTAAGTAAAATGTTGCATTTTATTCAATGTGATGTGTATTTAAATTAACCTAAATACTAGATTAATTTAAACCAAATTAAACTCGTAAGCGTACGAATCAATTGTAGAAATATTTACAAATATGATGTCGATCCCACAGGGATTGCTTTTAATACCAATTCAACCAGTTGATTACGTGAAACTTAACTAAGAAACGAATGATCAATTAATTGATTATGAAAAATAATTAAAACTCCAACTTAAAATTAAACCAAGAATATGAATAACCAAAAACACACAACGAATGTAAGTTTAAAAGAAATTAAAGTGATGAAAGCCTAAGGTCATGAATCCACCAACAACAATCATATCCCCTTTTCTTCAAGCCGATTACTATCCAATTACCATGCCAATATTTAAGGTTGTTCTTTCTAAGATATGAATTAATCATTGGTCAGGCATCAACTCGTGTATCTATACGTGACAACTATATCCTATTGTTTAGACATATAGTGTGACGACCCGTCCCTAATTTTCCTATCTAATTTCTCTCCGAGTATATGTATTGACGGTTATGCCCTTATTGGCAAGTGACGTGGACGTATTCTTATTGCTTTCAGTTTATTTCTCGCTATCGCATTTAAATTGTAAACATTGTTATGAGTCTACGTAAATTTTATCAGTGTGAAAACACTGTTCCGGATAGATTTTCGATACTCTTTTCTATACAAAATCCAAAACCCTATCCCAAGCTTTTTACTAGCCATCCCGTGCACCCTCCTCCATTATTTCACACTCTCACCAATCCCATCCACTCCCTCTTTGCAGCAACCAATCAGAAAAAGCAAAAGAAAATAATTCTCTCTCTCCTCCTTCTCTATCTCTCTCGTATGCTCTCTCTCTGCAAAACCCTCAAATGAGCTTCAAAGCTCACAAATCGAACCTAAAAACCACACCATTGTATTCCTCTCATCTTCTCGATCACAACCATGTTCCTGAAACCTGGTTTAGATGAGTTTTGATTCATTAACTCGGAAGGTCCGAACTCGGGCACATTGAGTTCGACGTGTTTTCGAGCGACTTAGGAAGTTTTGAAGCTTGGGGAGGCTTCTACACAACTCCTCGAGGCTCCTACAACAATTTGGGAGAAGTTTGGAAGTGAAACGACTGAGTTTCGAAGAGTTCACTTTTGGCCGAAACTTTCAAGGCTTTTTCCGGCAACCTCCGTCCACTTTTTGGACTCCAAACAGGTATAACGCGATTCTACTCTTCACGAGCTTCAAATCCATATAAAGTACGTCAAAAATGGTTGAGAAATGAATGAGAATAATGAGTTTGAAATTTTTCCAGAAAACCGGCGAAAAATCGAGTTGCAGACGACGGCGAGGGCGAGGACAACCGGAGAAGGAGACTGAATATTCCGTTAGAGTTGACGGAATATTCCTGACGGTGTGAGGTAACATCATTAAATTATGTTAGCCTTTAACGGAATATTCCGTGGAATATTCCTGATGGCGTCAAGCCCACTGACGGCAATGGCTTTCGCGTGGAGGCGCGTCTGGGCGTGCCATTGCCGGCGCGTGGGGGCGCGTGAGCCATCCAAAATTTATTCTAAAAATTTAGGGATGTTCGTGATGTCGAGTAGGTCACAATTAGGGATGGGCAAATACCCATTGGTTATGGGTAACCGTGGTTATCTGCTCATTTAAATTTGACGGTTATGGTTATGGGTAACTGATAGGATTTTTACTACTTATGTGAACGGGTTAAATCTCCTATTTTACTTGCAAGAATCACAAGGTTATTGTAGTATAAACGGATCTCGCAAGGTCGTCTCCACAGGGATTATTAAATAATTCGAACTAATCAGATTCCATTTAATTATTGTAGAGTAGAAATTGAAGTGATTGATTTTATAACCTAATTCAAATAAAAATGAAATTAATGAATTAAAATAACACAATCTGCAATATTAGAGCTAGAGAGAAAATAAAACAGTTTTGTGAGAATAAAATTAAGAAAGCACTAGGGATCCACCATCACCTAACAATCCTATGAATTTTTACCAATTACTTATAATCTACACATGCCACTTTGAAGGTTAGATTTTCCTAATTCATATTCTACTTGGAACCTCCAACATAGAACGTATATCTAACATGCAACCCGTTCGGACGTTCGGATCAAATCTAAACATGAAAGACTCATTATGCTTTATGAAAATCCTTTGAAAAACCATGCAATCCTTAAGACGTGATATTCATCCTAAGAGAAATTACAATTATTAATCACAAGAAGCCAGTGTCAATTTCAGGGAACCTTCCGACCAAAATTGCATCAAATTACTTTTCTAAAAATCCTAATGGTGATCAGGCATTAAAACAATTAGATAGTTTTTATCTCGGTGATTAACAATTCAAAGTACGCATGCAATCAATCATAAGCAATTAAATAAAAATCACATATTCATGCTAAGGCTCAAGGCTTCGCCCTAGCAATAGAAATTAGTTCCGCATATTCATAATTGAAATCATAGAAAATATATTCAAGAAAAGGATTGAAAGCACCTTCAAGTAAAAAGTCTTCAAAACCCTAACAATTCTCTCTGTCTCCAAAATTGCATAAAAGAAAACGTCCCTAAAAACTGTAGACGGCCAAGCAATATTATCTGCTAAAACCTCTCCACACAAACCCTTACCAACTAAAATTAATAAAAACCCTAAATAAAAATAGCAAAATTCGTCCAAAATCTGAACAGCCACGTTTTGACCCATAAGCTGCTCCAAAACTGGCCCAATATAGCTGAATTTAATGTTTGGAATATTCTGAACACTTTTCCAGAAGGCCACGAACTCATCCGAGGTCATCTTGGGCTCCACAAACGCAATTTAAGCCCAAAAACGTCATTTTCCAGCACTGCGCACTGCTTCTTTATTTTATCGCCAGAAAATAACCGCTTGGTGAAAAAAATCCCAAATTTTGATACGATCAAGCTAAGTGACTCACGAACGTTCTCCAACTGGAATTACTCCAAAATTCGTCCATTTGATCCTGTTTTGCTCCAGAGGAAATCGAAAGTCCTATATTGAAAATACAATTCAAAGTATCAAAATTCTTCCAAAATATTAACCAAAATTTACTAAGATTAGGGTAAAATATATAATATAAAATCTACTCATCAGTAACCATTTAGATAAATAAATGGTTATAAGTATAACTGTTTACCCATGAAATTTAAATGCGCGGTTATGGGTATTACCCACGGTTATAAACGGGTACCCATTTAACCATTTATTTTAATATATGTAAAACTAAAAGAAAATTAGTTTCTAGCTAAGTTTAGTATCCCGAGACATATTTGGTTATAAAGGGCCATATAATTATGCCTCACTTGAGAGAAAAATATAGTTGATAGAACATGCCAATGTTTAATATATGTGATTGAATGTGCTAAAGCATTAGAGTTTTGACAGTTTTGTTTTGGAGTCTTTTGGAGCTTTGGCCAATTCAAGATAATGATTACCTTGAACTTTTAGAAACATGTTATTGTTGGCTGAAGCGTACCTCTCTCTCTCTCTCTCTCTATATATATATATATATATATATATATATATATATATATGTATATATATTTAATTGGCCTCAAGTTTTCAATAAATATTTGACCCAAAAATTAGAAATCAATTAAATGGCTTGGATCGATGAACATATGTTTCTAAATAAAAATTCAAATATTTATCAAATTAGCTTATTAGCAGACTGATGCTTACTTACACACACACACACACACACACACACACACACACACACACACACACATATATATATATACAAGAATATTAATTAACCTACAACCATGCATGATTCTTGTAATAGATTGACCGTCAAATAATTGGGAGACATCACATATATTCATAACTAATATTGTCGTTAATACAAAAATTCATGTTAAATGTATTTATAATTGTATTTAATTGTTAGAAAAAAGAAAATTATGACAAATTTCTTTTTAATTTTCGAGTTGTTAAAAAAATAGGTAGATGGGTAAAAAAGAAGAAGAGTAAACCGGTTAAAAATGGGTAAACGGGTACGCGGTTATGATTAAATGGGTATGCGATTATGGGTAAATGGGTATGGTTAACCATTTATAAACGGTTATGGATATGGGTATACCCATTTATGTAAATACCCAACAGGTAAATGGTTATGCGGGTAAAAGCTTAAACGGTTATGGGTAAATAACTGCGGTTACCCACCCGTCATAGCTGTGGATGCAAATTTCTTCCTCCTTGATCTTGGACAATTTTGCACCTACAAAACAATTAACACCTTAGGTTAAGGCCAAGAGCCTCACGCGCCCACGATGAATGGGGAGGGGGGGCTTTGGCCGAAGAACCTCCGATGCCAAAGTTAGAATTTAGAGAGCAAGAGTGTTTAGAGAATTTTGGGATTTTTGCCAAAGTGTTGGAATGATTTTTTGGTGAAAATGGGAGCCTATTTATATGGATAGGCCAATCCCTTTTGGAGAGGGAGTGGTCGGCCACTAGCTAGGGTTTTCTAGGTTAAATTTTGGTTTAATTAGGAGTTATGAAATAATTCCTAATTAATCAAAATAACTCCCTAATTAACTTAGCTAATTATTATCATAAAAAGGAAAGATGTGATAGAAATGGAATAAAGCATGGCTGATTTATTTTGGGGATGAAAGATGGCCGGCCTTTTGTGGGAGTTAGGGTGAAATGAATGTTTTAATTGACAATTAAGGGATTGATTAGGTGATTAATCCCTTAATTAGTCAATTATTATGATATTTAAAAAAAGGTTTTAGGAAATATGAAAGGAATATATTATTTAGCTAATGGATTAGCTAAATAATGGAATATAAAATGTCACAACCCGTCCCGAGATTTTTATCGGAATATGTGAAAAGACGAGTTTTCCCTCAGACGTTAAAGGATGTGTGTGAATTATATTTGGGTTAAATTGTTTTAGATTGATGACCCAATTAGAACTAAGATTTTCCTTAGTTTTGATTGGTGATTTTTGAACCACACACATACCCATCTTCTCTCTCTCCTCCCGTACTTCTCTCTCTCAAACACACTCTCTCTCCCTTCTACGTACAGACGTCAACCAAAACCTTTGCAAACGCGACGGATCAAAGTGGAAAAATGACACCATTGTGTTCATGAAGCTCAGACGAAGACATCCATACCATTTACAAGAAAGAACTACTTCGAAATCACGTGAAAACCCTAACCCCGAATGAGGTATGGTTCATGCAAAAATTTATGGATTGTTTTTATGGAATTTGAAGCTTGTAGGAAGCTTTGTGAGGTCCCTAGGAGGCTAGGGATAGTTCGTTTGAGGATTTTGGACGTTGGAAAATGGAGATCGACAAGTTTTAAATTTGGCGGGAAATTCGAGGTAATTTCAGAAGTGTTCTCGTGAATTTCAAGGACCCAAATTGTTTTATGGTGATTCTACTTGTCTTTAGCTTCATTTTGGTTTAAATTCATAAGATTTGGTGAAGAAATGAGCGAGATTGAACTTTTAGAAGTTTCTCGGTTTTTCAATGACCGAAGACTCGCCGGAGTCCAGAGGTGGAAGACGACAGAATATTCCGTCAAATCTAACGGAATATTTTGACGCCGTCAGTTAGTTTTAACAGTTACCGTTGGGTTTAATGGAATACTCCGAGGAATATTCCTGACACCGTTTGTGGAATCCGTCAGGATTCCCTGCGTGTGGCGGCGCGTATTACCGTGCCTTGGCCGGCGCGTGGCGGCTTGTGCGGGGTCAGAAAATTATTCTAAAAATTTCTGGGTGATCGTGACGTTGTGTAGGTCACTGTGGTATATTCATATACCCAATTTGAGCTATGTATGAGAAGTTATTACATAGTTTGGTATATGTGCATTAAAGTGACGTTTATATAGTTGTTTCTCCTATAGGCGAGACCTATCCGGAGGACGAGCGTAGCCAGGCTAGGCATGGGGGTTACGACCCGGCTTCATATCTGTGAGTGGGCAGTTATTTTCAATATATATATATATATATATATATATATATATATATATATATATATATATATATATATATATATATACTTGACGTTTTTCCCAGAAAACATATTTCAGGAAATGTGATTTAAATGTTATGCTATGCCTATATTTTATTTTAGTATATGCATCATCATAATCATGCATATTGTTACATGGTGCTGTGGAGGCTCAGGTAAGCTCAGGTAAGATATGTTTGGTTATGTGAATTGTCGATGATGTGATATGTGATTAAATATTGTTGACCTCATAAAACTGCACCTAGGGTGATTGTGATTTAGGCAGAGATATGATACAGGCCTGTTTATTATGTCACCTCCCGCACTCGATGCTCATATTAGATCCAATTTAGGTGCACAATCTTGTCATACAGACCTTATTTATGGTTCCGACTCGTAGGTGACTAGTGATTTATCGCCCGACTATTATGAGAGAATAGAATTGAGCATAACTATATTACACCCAATCTTGTCGTACAGACCCTTTTTAGTGGTTCCGACTTATGTGCAGTATATTGCTGTATAGGTCATTATAGTGACTCTGGCTAGATTGACTTTTGAGCTGTGAATTCAGCTGTACAGACTACCACAGGGGTTCTGGCTAACATGTTATATTTCTATGAAACTATTCTTACCTGAATTGCTTATTCTGTTATATATAGGCATGGCATACATACAAATATGAATCTTGATTTTGTGCATGATTTGAGATATATACATATTTATGTATTCTATTTTCTGGGAAAGTATCTATATACTTGTTTTACGGCGAGGGGTTAGTATATTCAAAAGAAAATTAAGGTTTTTGTATAAATGTGTTTTACTGACCCACTGAACTTTGTTTTTCGCCCCTCCAGGTTTTAGATAGCAGAGTCTGGTGGCCACGAGGAATCCAACAGTGTTCTGATAGAATCCAAAAACTAGGATTCACCTTAGGGTGTTGTATCTTAGTAATTGTCCTACTTGACTACAATTAGATCTTCTTATTGCTTTGAAAGTGTATCTATATACTTAGACCTCACTAGCATCCTTTCTTAACTGGAATTGCTAGTTGCTTGGTTTTAAATTGTTCGTTTTTCTTTATTCTTTATCGCTTCCGCTTTGTACACAAGGTTACATCACGCTCACGTGACGGCAAACACGTCTTGACTTCGGTCGGGGTGTGTCAGTTTGGTATCAGAGCCTAAGTTGCAGTCCTGTATATCTTGAGAATTTCCTGGTGTCTTCTGTCAGAACTATACCACCTCGTAGAAAGCCACGTTATTCAGATGAGCCTAGTTTCCTTGATATAGCTCAGTTACGGGAAATTATTGCTAATATGATTCAATCCGTCCTTCTTAAAGGGCTCATTTTGAGATTGGTTATAAATTGAAACTGAATCATTTTATGGAAAAATGAAGGACTTGAGGGAGCAGAGCGATGGCTTAATCATTGGGAAAGACGTTCCACGTTATGCTAAGTCAAGGGAATCTTCTTTTTGAAAGGTGGATCGAGACAACTACTTGGTTTTTAAGTACTGAATCTGCATCCTGATAAGGATAGGAGTTTCATCAATTGATGCCAGAGGAAATTGCTGATTGAGAATTTCAGGTTGCATCCTCGTAGGAAAGGGCAGCAGGTATAGAGATCATCTTGCTTTAGGAAATGTAGGACTGCTTTCTATTTTGATGTAGATTCTCTCTTTAATACGAAATTAGGTCCTTATAGGAAAGGGAAATAAATTTCTCTCAAAGCCTATTTAAGTCCACCTTAAGTGGGTTATTAAATTAACTTTGGAGAGCGATTTATTCTACCTTACAAGAGAAAGAGCTTAGAGGATATTTGTTCCCCCTCTTCTAGCAATCTTCTACATATTGCCTGTGTAAATGACCGTCTTTCGTTGATTTCTCGTCTTTTCCGTGCCACATCGATAAAAATTTAATTTTTTCTTGTCTTCTTCTTGTATAGTGCTATTGCGAGGCAGCCGTTAAGATGGTGCAGCATGTCTACTGGCAAGGGCCAAGAGTCGGCTTGGCATGGGCCGATGAGGCATCGTGGCAGGGGCCATTGCTTGGGCTGTTTGGCTTAGCTAGAGCCAAGGATAACTTGTGTGGCCAGGGCTGCGGATTGTGGCGCTGGGCCGCAGTACTAGGCGAACCATATGACTCATGTCCTTTGGGCTCTTGGACCTTACTCGGGCCAGGCTCGCGAATGAAAGAAATGAGGAGTTCGTGGGCCTCATGGGTTGTTAGAATGCTAGGCATGCAGGACTCCTGCCTACTAGAATGCTGGGTTGATCTCATCTGCTGAGTACCGTGAATGGCATTGGCTGCTTAATTCTCTTCGCCGGAAGTAAGGTGGACTGCTCCCGAAAGATGAGAGAAAGAGGATCAAGGCGAATCCATTGGCTCGTCTGATCGCTGTCGTAGAGCTTATTATGAATGATAGTGGAAAGAAGAGATCTTCCCTGCCTTCTCAAGAGATACCGGTTGATAATGATTGAAGACTTCCTCTGCTGCTCATGAGGGCATGCCTGCTGCCAAGATGCTTGTGATTGACATAACTTTTTCCAATGGGAAGAAAAAATGAGGCTTCTAAATCTGAGCCTGTGGCATCTGCCATGTCGAGAATTGCTAGTATGATTGTTGATAAGATTGTTCAGCGTAGAGGTCCTGTCATGCCCCCAGTGTCGAAGTCTATACCAAGATGTCTATTGGGAGCTAAGTCCGGTTCACCTTTGGAGAGGCTTGCTACTATGAATAGTGATAAGGTGGACTTTACTACTAAAGTGGCGCCAAGGCCCACTCCCTTTGCTGCTGAGACTGATCCTGCTAGGAAGGAAGAGACTGCTCGCGTGAGCAGCTGTGAGAAATTCACTAAGCCTGCTTCTGGGGAAGATGCTGAGATCTGTGTGCTTTTGAAAGTAGATCTGCTTGAAGACATGGACGCTTGTGCCAAGTTTGTTGATGGCGGTAGAAAGGTTGTTTGCCCACGTTCCTTTGTAAAGCATACGACCCAATATAGAAGGATTGCTCTGCTTGCTATGATGTATATACAACAAGGCTGCCAAGAAGGTGGCGAAGACTATGGCAGCTGAAGCTTATTCCTCGATTGAGGAGATCAAGAGGTTGGATTCTGAGCTCGTTGAGGTTGGATTTTGAGCTCGTTGCTTTGAAGAGGTCTAATATTTCTGCCCCTACTTCTCTGTAGCTTGAGATCGCTCGCCAAGAGATTGTTGACTTGAAGACTAGGTTTGACGCGATCCAAGTTAAGTATGAAAGTGCAAAGAAGGAGATTGGATGTTACATACCTCAGATTCAAGATCTTGAGTTTGCAGTTTCTGAGCTTCGTTTCGCTGCTTATGCAAAGGATGAAGAGTTGATTTCTGCTTATAATCAAGTGATCCACTTTAAGAGAATCGTCGATAGGCTTGAACCCCAAGTGCTGGAACTTCAAGGTGTACTGAAGATCAATGAAAGTTTGAAGAAGGAAGTGGATGAGCTGCAGTGCGTCCGTGTTGGTCTGCTTGAAGAGAATGAGCAGCTGAAGGGTGAGAAGGATGGGCTCGAGGTTTCGAGACCTTCTCTATTTCTTCAGAAGACTTGCTTGCTTTTACTTTTGAGGCTTCCATTGGTGAAGTAGTTGGAGAAATTGGTGCCCAAGCTGGGGCAGCCGGGGGTGAAGCGTTGGATTATGACACCGCTAAGAGCGTTGCGGCTGCTGAAGGTGTGGCGACCGAATAGTCGTGGGATGTCCAAGCTGCTAAAGTGTAGTCATCTAGGTAGCCTTTAGGATTTTCTTTGTTTTTCCTTGTAGCTCTTATTTTGCTTGAACTCTTTCGGCCTTTGCTAATTGTTTATAAAGATGTTTCCATCTCTTTTCTTCATCTTCGTTTTTTTTGTTGATGCCCTAACCTTTAAACTTTATAGTCTAGTGGCAGGCGTGCTACTTTTTTATAAGCAGATAGACTCGCGTAGCCTATGTAGCCGTAGGTGTTGGTGTAGAGCTTTGCAAAGTTGTTAGCCATAGGGTTGGCAGCCAGATGCCTTACTTATAGAAGCAAACAAGTCCGCGTAACCACTAGGTTGTTAACTTTGGCTTTCTCCAATTCCGTAGGTTGCGTAGCAAGTATCACAACACTTTAGGACTTGGTGTAGGTTGTTTCGTGCTTAGCAAAGGTGAAGTTTATTGACCACGTAGCATGTCGGCAGTGGATAAAACTTTATATATGCATGCTAGCTTGTTTAACCTTTCACAAGATTGTGCGCCTGTATAAGTCTAGCATGGTTTTACTGCTTGAAGGGTAGGCCGTAGGCAGTCTTCTGGAAACCGTAGGCTACCTTAGTGCACTCGGTAACAGCTTTAGGGTTCCAGGACATCCGTCTGTAGGGCGTACTACGTAATGTGCCCCCTCCGTCTCTAGGGCCCGGTTCCCCACGGATTAGGCCAAGAGACCCAAAATCCTTAAATTAGCTAAGCCTTGAAAAAGACCATTGTGGCTACTTCTAGGAATCCCGGCGCAAGCTATCGTGCATCTAGTTATACTAGGGCAGCCATGCTCATCCACGTCTGGATATTCGGAGTGTAAAGTTCATCCTCCTCTTTTGGAGAGCTGACCCATATGGGTGTCGGGGAATTGGTTTACTCTCTCGCACTGGAGAGCAATTAGTATACCCTCTCGCATTAGAGAGCTTGGTTAGTCCCTCGAGGGCCGTAATTCCTACGACGAGTCCTTAAGAAGGGCGCAGTCTTCTTTTGAAGTGCAGGAGTGATTAGTTGTTGTAAGCATGCAGCCGAGTCTTCTTCTAAATTCCTCATTGAAAAACGAGTGAAACGAGCGAGAACTTAGCTGTAAGGTAGGAACTGCATAACAACTAGATAGTTCTCAGCGTGTGTGGTGGTGCCCATCGAGCTTCTTGAGTCTTTGAGCTTTAACGTAGTGGGAGGTTACACATGGTACCTCTACTAATCTTATATAGACCTTCCTGGATGAGATTCATCTTTTTGGAGCCTTCTTTGCTGGCAGTGATGAAGGCTCTTCTTAGGACTAGATCTCTGGGTTGGAACTGCCGGATCTTGGCCTTTTTGTTATGGCTGGAGAGGAACTGCTGTTGGTAAGTAGCGATGTAGGTGATAGTCTGTCGCACTTCTCCTCTGCCAGATTTAAGCTTGTGGCCATCTCCTTTCGGTTGCTCGTCTTTTGGTGGTGCGATATGCCTATAGACATCCAGGGAGTTCGTCTGGCCATTTTCTTTTCTTATTGGTGGGGGATTTCTTGTGGTAGTCGAGGATCATCTTAGTGGATGCTTTGGCCCGCCTATTACCTTGAGGATAACTTAGCGTAGACATATGCTGCTTGATGCCATATTTTTAGAAGAACTGAGCCAAATCTTTGCCCACGAATTACGGGTCGTTGTCGGTGATGATGGATTAAGGGATGCTAAATCGGCAAATGATGCTCCTTCATTTGAAGCGCTCTATGTCCGTCTGAATCGTGATCGTCATGGGCTCTGTTTCTATCTATTTGGTGAAGTAGTTGGTTGCCACGATCATCATGTCTATGCCTCTAGTAGTCTGGCTGGTGATTAGCTGGGAATCGGAATGAATTAAAAGCTTTTTCACCACCAAGTCTTTTGTCATTCGAATGCCTGCTAATGGGGCTTCGTACTCTGCTTCGTTGTTAGATGCTTTAAAGCTTAGAGCGATCGCCTGCTCGAGCATTTAACTGTTTGGGGTGGCAAGAAACACGGCTGCTCACGAGCCTTTGTAGTTGGATGCGCCGTCGACATGCAAATGCCAGAAATCTCCATTGAGGGAGCAGGTGTGGCTAAAGTTTTTTCGGCTGCCTTCGGGGCGTTGTTGGGCCGCTCTATTGCGTTGTCAAAGCTAGGCTTGGAGGCGCGGTAGGGAGCCGTGGAGTTGTGGCTATGTTACATGTAGCAGGAGATGCTCAACTTGTGGTATTGGGCCACTCTAGTTGAATAATGGAGCAAGGGTCGGCTAGGGCTGTGTGACGCGTAGCAGGAGGTAGTGCTCAACAGCCGGTACATGTTGCTCTTATGTAGAATCTTCTGGGGCGACGAGGATAAAACTTGCTTCTGAGTGTTCCTTCTAGTGTTCGTCTACACTTTGCATGTCTTTTGGGCCGAGTTGTTGTGTTCGTAAAAACACTTTGCATTCGCCAAGGTCTTTGCCTTTATTGTCGCGCGTCTAGATTCGACGGAATAGTGCATCATGATGATGATTGCGTGCGTTTGAAGGTAAAACTTGAGCTTTCAGGTTACAACAACTATTGCCAAAGTTAACTTTTGAATTTCTAATAGCATCGATGAGAGTTTTTGAACTGTAGAATACAGATAGTCGGGCCCCCAGCTATTCTCGCATGATGATAGAGCTTATTGCTGCTCTATATACTGTCAAACATGCAAATAAGTCATCCGCTGATTCCGGTTTAGATAGTAGGGATGTGACGTTGGGTACTTCTTCAAGTCCTTGAATGTGCATTGGCGAGCCTCGTCCCAAAGTGCATGCTTTTCTGCTAGAATGAAAGAGTCTGCCAGAGTTAGATCTTCTTTCATGATCAATTTTTTGAATAGCGGGTGGTCTGCTGGAAGTTCTTTTTGGAAGGCTGCTCTAGCTATCGAGTCGTTGCATCTAACTATCCTTGCCTTCTCTACTTTGAACCTCCTCACATAGTCGCGAAGCGACTCCTTTGGGTTCTTCTTGACGTCGAACAAATGGTCAGACTTCTTTTTGATCGAGCGATAGGATGAATATTCTTTGTTGAAAACCAAAGAAAGTTTGTCGAAATTCTAAATGGATTATGGCGGCAAGGTGTAGAACCAATCTTGCGCCTCGTATTGAAGAGTGGTGGCGAATATCTTGCACATGAGATCATCGTTGTTTCGATAAAAGATCATTGTGCTTCGATAGTGCTTTAAGTGTCTCTCCGGGTCTTCATCCCCTTTGAAAGATGTGAAATGTGGCATGCTGAACTCGCGTGGAGGCTCTACCTGCTCGATCTCGTCCGTGAAGGGTGACCTACTTATGTTGGTCATGTTCTGTCGTAGTGCCTTGTCGGTTACCTCATTGCATTGGAAATTACGTAATCGCTTGGTCAAGAGTCTCTCTACTTCTTTCTGAATTTGTCTTTGTTGGGGGTAGCGGAGCTCTCGGCTGCCCCTAACTGTGACTTACTGGTCTAGGCTGCTCTTCCATGTGTTTGGCTCGTCTATGCCGCGGATGCTGTGCATGTAACGCGTTCCTAGCAGGCGAGCAAGTTCTTGTAAATGATAGAAGTTCCAACTCCGGATATGTATTCACTCTGAATAGTGGGGCTATCAGTTGGAAGAGCAAGAAACAAAGTGTAATTGTTGATTCCACAACAGAGGCTGCATATGTCGCTGCAGCTGAAGCCGACAAAGAAGCGTTCTGGATGAAGAAGTTCATCACTGAACTTGGAGTGGTTCCAACCATTACATCACCAGTAACTTTGTACTGTGATAATAGTGGGGCGATAGCTAAAGCCAAGGAACCCAGGGCACATCAAAAGAACAAGCATTTTGACAGGCGCTTTAATATCATCAGAAGATATGCTGCCGAGGGGAAAGTCAACATCCTCAAAGTTGCTTCAGTCGATAACGTAGCAGATCCACTGACAAAGCCAATGTCTCAAATCCAGCTTGACCGTCATATGGAAAAGATGGGTATTAGATACATGGGAGGATGGCTTTGAGTGCAAGTGGGAGATTGTTGGAAGTATGCCCACAAAGCCACTCATTTGATGTAATAGCTTTTGGAATATTTAATGTATTAAACTTTTATATGTTTAATGAAGGGCAAAGCTTATTGTTAATCACTATTTATTGTATCATATGTTTAAGCAATAAGTGAATCCAAGGAATGTATTTGATCTAAGAGACAAGTGATCTAAGTGAGTTAGATTATCGAGACCATTCTCTTATGTTCATTCCTAAAACGTTCCTAGCCATAGGATTGCCAATTGGGCATTGACAATCCGTTAAGGTTAGTATGTGTTATGTTGACTCAAGCGTGAGCATGACTAGTCTCAAGTTATTTGGTGTTGGACACTAAGGCAAACACATAGGTGCTTGAAAGAGTAATCGAGTATACTGAACAACGATCAAAAGAGAGTTCGAACATACATGTCATGTAAGAACTCTAAAGTTGCAATATGCAAAGTAGTCCTTTGACCTGAGGCATCATAGATGTCTAATGGTTAGGTCCTTGATCTTTGATCATGTCAAACGGCATTCCATCGGAGTGTCCACGGCATTGTTGGGGTCAAGCTATCTAGTCATGTAGGCATATGAATGCACAACAAGGGATCTCTAACCTTCCATGGTGGAAGGAGAATACTCTAAGATATGATTCTAAAGTCTTTGGCCAAAGCATATGAATATGACTTAGGAAGTTTGTTCCAAATCATATTCAAGGGAATCATATAAAGATGTATCACATTGGATAGTAGACATGAAACAAACTATCACTCAAACAATGTGATTAAGAGTATTGTATTAGAGAAGGACCGTATTGCATTGTAGTTGCAACTGGATAGGTTCTCCACCCAATTCTACTTAGCTTGGGTAACCATGACATACTGCTAGGTGTCACTCATGGTTTGTGGAAGCCCTAAATGATTAGCAAACACTAATCATTAAGGGAAAATTGAAATGTGGTTTCAATTTCACAATCGATCGTTAAGAGTAACAATCGCCCACTACCTCGCTAATTGGAACCTAATGGATCGTACGCCGAGTAAGGATGTATGTGAAGAAATCAAATGAAATGGATAAGCAATTAAATGGTTTAATTGAAGAATGGTCAAAATTAATTAATTTTACGAAAAGGTTCGTGTTGGGCTTATATGTTGGTTTTGGGTTTCGGGGCCCAAAAGCGTTTTGGTCCAAAAGGCCCGTTATGTTTAAGTTGTATGACAACTAAAGCAAAATGGGCAAATAGCCCAATAACATCAAAGAGGCCGGCCATTAGGGTGGATGGGCAAACTTGGATTAATTACAAGTTTGCCACTCACTTGTAATGAAGTATAAATTCAACTTTATAGCTTTATTTTCATTTTAAGGGTTTTCTTAAAGAAATTGGGTGAAACACTTTCTCTCATTTTTCTCTAAAGAGGCCGGCCACTTAGGGGAGGGATATCTAGCAATCTCTTCTTCCCTAAGTCATCCATATTATCTTCACAAAATACATCCTTGGTGTGGAGACTTAGAGACATCAAACTTTTGGTGTTTTGGAGAACAAATCCTCAAATCCTCAAAGAATCAAAGGAGCAGTAAAAGGAGGAAAATCACAAGGAATATTCAAGGAGCTTGGAGGTGACTTGAAGGCCCTCCAGTTGGGTGAATCCCTTGTGTAAACAAGGATGAGCTTCAAGGGTAAAGAAACTCTAAATCTTTACTTCTCTTTAATGTTTTTAAAGAGTTTATTGGTTCACCATATACTAGGCTTTGAAAGTCATGGGTTTTATGAATTGTTTTTGAATGCATGCCTACTTTAAAGTGTTAATAGTTTGCATATGTATTCAAATGTTCTTACTTGTTCTTAGCTAGGACAAAATTTTTCCTTCAAGTGGTATCAGAGCCTAGGCCTAGTTTATGGTGAATCCTTTTGGGTTTTGTGATTTCCATAATATGTGATTTAAATGTTGTAAATGTTACAAGCTTTGTTCTTGCTTTTGAATATGTAAATTTTGCTAGAAAATTTAGCATCTCAAATGTTGTAGATGTATTTCATTCAAGCATGAATATTGGAACTAAAATTTGGTGCCATGTATTTTGGGAAATTCGGCCAAATCCTTAGGGTGACTTTTTGGGTTCATGTTTGTCTTGTTAAAATGGTTTTAAGGTGACTTTTGGAACCCCTAAGTACCCTAGGATATTAGCCCTCTTTTGAGTGGTGAAAAATTGAGTTTTGGTAAGTGAAAAAACATTCATGGAGCTATTATGAGTTTTCATGGTGTTCTTCAATGTTCTTGAAGTTCTTGCCAAGAACATAAAGTTTTGAAGTTTTGATTCAAAAGTTTTATGTTTTTTCATAAAGTTTTGGTTTATTATTTGATGGTTGATGGTTATAGGTGAGATGTGATGAAATGTTTTAATGTTTGTCATAGATTTTAATTTTTCCTTACAAACCATCACTTTCACCATTTTCCTCACCCACCAAAATCAACTTGCAAAAACTTTTTAGAAAATTTTTCATAACTTCTTCCAATGGCCGGCCACCCCAAGTGGGGTTACTTTTGGGGCCTTTTGTGCAATTACACAAAGTTTGAGATACTTTTGTGTATTTGCATTTTGGCCCAAAAGTTTACGTTTTTACGTTAAGGCCCAAAAAACTCTAAAGGACAAATTGTTTTGATCCTTTAATGATGCTTTTACATTATTAAAATTTTGGGATCTAGTTGTAATTACATGAAGTTGTGGACTATTGTGTTTTTACAAAGTGACCCCAAAAGTTTTTGTATTTGCATTACGGCCCAATTGTTGTGGTCATAGTTTCCTTTTGGCCCAAAAGGATGAGAACAAAATTGTTTTGTCTCTTTAATGAGAATTGGATTTTCATTTCATTTAGTTCCATTTAAATCAATTCTATGGATCCAAAAACCAATTGTTTAAGTTGTTTTCTTAGTTAATGTGATTGATTAAGAAAAGGGTGATTATGAACCAATGGCCACGATAATTGAGCTATGTGATTGGCCGCTTTACATTATGAATGTTTGGGTTTTAGTAGTGTAGATTTGAATGTAATTTGATTAATTCAATTTGTTGTAAATGGACATAAGTCCATCATTTGATTTGTGTTGTAAAAGGGCATAAGCCCTTCTTATTATTTCATGTATTCCTTTTGTTTATTTATATGCAAAGTGGAATAGTTGGGTCCAACGCCCAATAGGAAATAACGGTTTAATTGGATTAAACGCGTAACTAAAATCAACAACTATCTACCTTAAACCCAAGGTCCAACACAAGGCTCGAGTTGGATCAAATCGAACGGTTCATAATCATCCTAAAACCTAATATGACTATATAGTCCATATGAGGATGCAATGCATTCGTTAGTAGTTCTATATAGTCTCGCTTGTTTCTTCGAAATAGTGGGAGTATTATAAACTACTAATTCATATTAACTTGGACCAATGGTTGTGATAGGCCCAAGTTCTTTTAATGTGATTAAAATGTTTTGATGTAGCCCAAAACTACTCCCTCAAAACGAATATTAAGTTGATAAGCGAGAGATGTTTTGAACATCTCTTCGTAGGCCTTCCACCGTGGTGGGATCCAATCGTTTGTGACTCATGCACCGGCTTCACCCTATAATGGGGAAGTTCAAAGTATGTGCTTACATCCAGGAGGAACCCATAAACATATGATGAGGTGAGTGTAGACAAAGAGTATGACCAACATGATATAATTCTGAGGTTGTGCTTGAACCTCTACATAAACTAAGCATGGTGGGAATGACTTTACTAAGTGCAATGGTGCCAACATGATATAATTCTGAGGTAATCATTCTCTAGAGGCCAAACAAGATGGGTAATTACAAGAGTTGTAAATGAATAATGCGTTATTCTCTCATCATTATTTTTGCTAACCAACATGATATAATTCTGAAGTGGGCTTGGTAATGGTGAGTCTCCCATACCCCGCTAAGAGTTCAATATAACTCTCGAATTCTATTGAGGGATGTGGAATTTGCCAAAAATAGTGGGTGGTACTATTTGATTCAAAGACCCAATCAAATAGTTTTAAACAAACAATCTAATACGATTTCTGTTATGTTATGTAGTGAATGACGTGCCTAAAATTATACCCACCATTGTACTTGACAAAAGGGGCCTTAAGGGCCAACGTTTCCTTGCTTGGTATCGCCATATTGAGAATGTCTCAAAGGTGAAAGACATATTGTATGTGCTTAAGCAATCCCCTCCTCATGTACCTCCTACGAAACTAGCTTCGAAGGAGGAGTGTCAAAATTATGTTAGACACTATGAGGATGACTAACAAGCCAAATGCTTAATCCTCACTTCACTTAGTGAGGAGCTTATGAAGCTACATACGCACATGAACACTTCTTGTGCCATGGTTGAAAGTTTGCATAAGATGCATGACATTGAGACTAGTAATGTACGATTCTCAAATGTTTGTAGTCTAATGAATGCCAAGATGGCAAAGGGGGCGTCGGTCCATAAACATGGACAAAAGATGGAAAAGATATTTAAAGATCTTAAAAGTTTAGGAACTTCCATCGATGGGAAAATGGCCCAAGACTTTTTCCTTGCATCTCTCTCGGATGATTTCACTAAGTTTATTGTAAACTATAAAGTGAATAGATTCGATCATTCTTTGAAAGAGATGATTGACATGTGCTGTAAATTTGAAAAAGGTTTCAAAAGGGACAATGGGAGTGAGAATGCAAACACAAGGAAGAGGTTGCATAAGAAGAAGGCAAAGAAATCCAAAGGAACATGCTTTCATTGTGGAAAGGATGAACGTTGGAAGAAGAAATACAGGGTGCACATTGCGAGCCTTATGACACGAACTTTTGAAGAGACTATTTCTGTCATAGAGAGTGCTTTTACAGTGAGCTCCAATTCCTGGATATTTGATTCAGGCGCTAGTCAACATATTTGCAATACGTTGCAGGGACTAGCAGGGAGCAGGTCACTGCGCAATGGGGAGATGGTTGTGCGAGTTGGGAACGGCACTAAAATCTCTGCAAAAGCAATAGGCACCTACATGCTTAACCTACCCTCTGGGGAAGTCCTGGAACTTAAAAATTGTTTATATTTTCCTTCATGTATAAAGAATTTGATTTCTATCTCTAAGCTTTTACGAGATGGGCACTCAGTATTGTTTGACAAAATGAGCTGCACTTTATACTTGAACGGTCGTATTATCTCTCATGGTAATATGATAGAGAGACTTTTTCACCTAGAGACGAATAGTGGGACGCACTGTATTGAAAGCGGGAATACCTCAAAACCCAAAAGGGCTAGAGAAGAAGTTAACCAAGAAAAGATGTGGCATCTTAAACTTGGACATGTGAACCTTGATAAGATTCGCAAGATGTCGAAAGACGGATATATCTGCCCATTAAGTAATGACCGGATGGGTACTTGTGAATGTTGCTTGAAAGGGAAGATGACAAAATCTCCATTTACTGGAAAAGGAGAGCGTGCCACTGAAATTCTAGGGTTAATCCACACTGACGTATGTGGACCTATGTCTACTACGTCGAGAGGAGGCTTCTCCTACTATATCACATTCACCGACGATCACTCTCGGTTTGGCTATGTGTATCTTATGAAGTACAAGTCAGAATCCTTTGAAAGGTTCAAAGAATTCAAGAATGAAGTTGAGAAGCAAACTGGGAAATAGATAAAGACCCTAAGATCGGATCGAGGGGGTGAATATCTGAGTAACGAGTTCCTAGATTATCTCAAAGAGTGTGGAATTGTATCACAGTGGACTCCACCAGGAACTCCTCAACATAACAGAGTTTCTGAGAGGAGAAACCGAACATTGATGAACATGGTTCGTTCTATGATGAGTTCCGCTGATCTACCAATATCATTCTGGGGATATGCACTACACACAGCAGCTTATTTGCTAAATGCAGTGCCCTCTAAATTTGTTCCACAAACACCATATGAGATATGGTATGGGAAGAAGCCAAGTCTTAAACATCTTAAGATTTGGGGTTGTCCAGCATATGTTAAGAAACAAGATGCTGGAAAGCTTGAAGCGAGATCCGTTAAATGCTGTTTTGTGGGGTATCCTAAACAGACTTATGGATACGAATTCTATCACCCTGACGACCAGAAAGTCTTTGTCGCCAGAACTGCTATATTCATGGAGGATGAATTCGTTCTTAAAGGAACTAGCAAGATAGAATTGAAAGAAATTAATGAGATTAATGATGAACCACAAACCACCACTCAGCAAGTTGACAACCCTGTTCCTGAACCCCTAGCTCCACGTAGATCTGAACGGGTTAGTAAGCCACCTAAGAGGTATGGCTTAAACAATGACTTTGCGGAATTGCACCTTCTAGGTGACAATGACACAAAGGAGGACCCTAGGGACTACACTGAAGCAATGTCCAACATTGATTCAAAGAGATGGCAAGAGGCCATGAAATCCGTGATGGATTCCATGTATCAAAATCAGGTCTGGACTCTTGTAGACCCTCCAGAAGGTATTGTACCTGTTGGAAACAAATGGGTCTTCAAGAGGAAGATAGGCGTTGATGGGAACGTGGAGACTTATAAGGCTAGACTCGTAGCCAAGGGTTACAGGCAACGAGAAGGGATTGATTATGAAGAAACCTTCTCTCCTGTAGCCATGATTAAGTCCATTCGGATTTTTCTTGCTATAGCTGCGTACCATGATTATGAAATCTGGCAAATGGACGTGAAGACGGCCTTTCTGAACGGCTACCTAGAGGAAGAGCTCTATATGACTCAACCCGAAGGTTTCGTGTCCAAGTCTGAAAAGACTAAGGTATGCAAGCTTCAAAGGTCTATTTATGGACTTAAGCAAGCCTCCAGGAGCTGGAACATTCGTTTCGACACTGAAATCAAAACGTTTAGTTTTACTCAAAACGAAGACGACAATTGTGTTTATCAAAAGGTCGTTGGGGAAGCAGTAGTATTCCTAGTGTTATATGTAGATGACATATTACTATTCGGGAATGACATTGCAATACTTTCTTCTGTAAAAGTGTGGTTGTCCAAAACCTTCCACATGAAAGATTTAGGAGATGCATCTTATGTACTTGGGATAAAGCTCTATCGTGATAGATCCAGAAGATTAATTGGATTATCCCAATCTATGTACATTGATAAGGTGCTAAGTAGGTTCCAGATGGAACAATCTAAGAAAGGTTTTCTTCCTGTTAGACATGGAATTCACCTTTCTAAGTCCATGGAACCTAAGACTCCTGAAGAGATACGGCAAATGAATGCTATTCCTTATGCTTCTACCATAGGGAGTCTCATGTATGCCATGATATGCACAAGGCCTGATATCGCCTATGTTGTGAGCATTACTAGTCGATATCAATCTAACCCAGGACCAGAACACTGGGCAGCTGTTAAGACGGTCCTTAAGTACTTAAGAAAAACTAAGGACATGTTCCTCGTATATGGAGGAGCGGCAGAGTTACGAGTGGAAGCCTATACAGACGCAGATTTCCAATCTGACGTCGATGATAGAAGTTCTAACTCCGGATATGTATTCACTCTGAATAATGGGGCTGTCAGTTGGAAGAGCAAGAAACAAAGTGTAATTGCTGATTCCACAACAGAGGCTGAATATGTCGCTGCAGCTGAAGCCGGCAAAGAAGCATTCTGGATGAAGAAGTTCATCACTGAACTTGGAGTGGTTCCAACCATTACATCACCAGTAACTTTGTACTGTGATAATAGTGGGGCGATAGCTCGCGCGTAGGGAACCCGTTATGCCTCAAGGGTATTTTTGTCCTCTTCTGCCCAAAAATCCACGTGTCGCCTTGTGATTATTTTTGGCTCCACAATAGCCGTTGTCCATCCCTAGTCACGATGGTATATTTAAACCCTAGGTTTAAGCAAACTATGGGAGTTTTATTTAGGTTTCCGTATATGTGCTTTAATTAATTTTATTTTAGTTATTTCACATATAGGGGAAACGTATCCCGAGGATGTTCGGGGCCAGGCTAGGCTCGGGGGCTACAACCCAGCGACGTACTTGTGAGTGGGCAGTTTGTTTTTATACCTATACATATTTATAGTTTCCATAAATGCATAATTACTTCACTTTTACACTTATTTCGCCAAGTATCGTTCTTGTGATAATAATTGTGTTAAATGCTACTATATGGTTGAGATATTACTGTTATGACATTCATACATATTTGTACATGCTTATCTTGCTGCACCTCGGTGTTAGTACTCGCCCCGGGGCCAGGGTCAGTCCTTCACGTGTATGTTCACATCACACCATTCGCTCTCCTTGGATCCAAGTTAGGTGCCAGTCATGTCGGGTAGATTGCATTAGGCAATCCAACTTGTATGTGACCATGCTTCTGCACCAGCCTTCACGTGATCGTAGTACAAGAGCATATTGATTACACCCAGTCCTGTTCGTGTCAGAAATTATCTGTTCGAACTTGTGTGTCAGCTTAGATCGATGAGCACTTAGCTATACTTGATTATCACATGATTATATTATGGTGGCATTTGATACATCATGACTTGGCATATTTTTGGTTATATTACTGTTATAATATATATTGATTTATCGTTTACATATTTGCGTAGTATGGGTAAGGAAACTATACTTGTTCTACGGCGAGGGGTTAGTACATTCGAAAATAAAGGATTTCATGTAAGCATTGTTTTGCTGACCCACTCAACTTTGTTTTTCACCCCTCCAGGACCTAGATAGCTGTACTCTTTGTGGCACTCGAGGAATCTCGGCAGTTCTGACATTCTCTTTTGTTTAGACGTACGAACTTATCACTGTTATGTAATAAGTGTACTTAGCTACTTTGACTATTCTTCTGTAGTCTCACTATCTATTACGCTCTGAATAATTGTAATGGGTTCTTCCCACGATTGTGCACTCTTTCACTATTTAGTATATCTATTTCTAATTAGTTTTAATTTTGTTTCACTTTTTACATCACTTACCCTTATGGTTACATCACCTCACTATGATGGCCAGCATGCTTCGACCTTTCTAGGTCAGGGTGTGTCAGCTTGGTATCAGAGCATAGGTTTAGACAGTTTTGTACTTCCTAGTGTGTTTTAACTCTTGTTTTCTTATGTCAGAACCATGCTACCTCGTAGGGAGCCATGTACTTCAGCTGAGAATGATTTTTTGGACTTTGGACAGTTTGGTAAGGCTATTGCCAACGCTATTCAGTCTTCACTCCATCCTGCCCCAAGGAATACTCTGGATATTGTATCTCGCCTGAAGATTAATGACTTCTTCGATAATAAGGGATCGAAGAGGTTAGAGATATGGTTCGATCATGTGGAGAAGACCTTTCGAGTTATGCATAGGCAGGGTAACCTTCCCTTAGAAAGATGGGTCGAGACATCGACCTGGTTCTTTTGGTTGGGAGCAGAATCTTTTGGGACCATGAGAGGAAATCATTATCTGATGAGGATGCTATAAATTGGGATGTTTTCAAGCCGAAATTTTAGACTAGATTTGTTCCTCCGGAGTATTTGGATAGTAAGAAGAATGAGTTCACAGATATGAGGCAAGGTAAGATGTTAGCCACTGGTATCATCGAAGTACTATAGCAACCTTTACTCCCTGTGCTACTTACCAGGAATTCTTTATGGTCTTGCTTCAGATTGAAGATTCAGAGAATGCTTCTGACGATGAGGATGAGGATGTTGGCAGGAATGCCCAGAGGTACAGTAACATGGGGCAATTGTCACTTGGCTCGAGAAGGGCTCAAAATTTTAAAAGAGTGGAAACAGCTCTGGATCGTCGTGTAGGGGTTCTAACTTCGGTACACCTCAGAGAGGAGGTAGATCCGCTGGTGGTTCTTGTTTTCAAAATCAAGGAAACTCGAGTAGTTCAAGTGTTCAATTCTGTCGCAAGTGTAACACCCGTAACTATGGCAAGTGTAAGAGAGGAAGCATATGATGTTTCACTTGTAGACGGACAGGGTATATGGCCTATAATTGCCCTAAGAATAAGAAGAATCAGCTTGCTAATCTACCACCTGCAGTCCCTCTACAACAGTTTCCAACACCTGGTAATCATCAGCAAATAGGCCACGGTGGAGCTTTCCATTACCAAGGGGACGTAGCCCCAAATCAGGGAAGACCATACCAGTATACACTTGAGGTTCCCTACTATTAGGTGTTGGAAATATGCCCTGAAAGTCAATCTTTGGAAGAAATCTTTCAGGACAAATATATGGATGTATGGATGAATCTTATACATCAAATGGCAAAGACACGAATTAGGACTATCTCAATAAACGAAATATGTCCTAAATAGTGTATCCATGGACAATGGATCGATTGAAGAAGTAATCTAATGATGTTAGACTACAGAGACCTTCTTCATATAACCAGATGTCCAAAAAGGTTCCTGATCGTTGGATTGTCGGAGGGATACTGACAATGCGGAGACTGGTACATACTATGTCTGCTTCAATTGGAAGGATGGAAAGTCTCACCCCATTCGTGTTGTGACACTAAGACAAGTATGTAGGTGCTCATTAAGGGAATGAGTTCACTGAACACAATCAAACGGGAGTACTTGCATGGAGGTCTACTCACATGTCAAGCAAGTAACTCTAATGGTTGGAAAGATGTAAGTAATCTTTAGACCTGAGGCATCGTCGTTGTCTTGTGGTTAAGTACTTAATCTTTGATTATGTCAAAGTCTCCCCATTCGAGGGTGTCCACGGCATAATTGGGGTTAAGCCACTTAGTCATGAAGGCAAGTGTATGCGCAACAAGGAATCTCTAATCCTCGATAAGAGAGGAAGAATACTCTAAGATATGATTCGGGAATCTTCGGCCGAAGTATCGAGCGTAATAAAGGAAAGCGTTCCTATACGACTCAATTGGATCATATAAGAAGGAATAATCACATTAGGGGTTTGACATGATATATCCATACCCTAATGATGTGATTGAGAGTATTGTATTAGAGAAGGATTGAATTACATTGTAATTCCAACTGACTAGGTTCTTTGAATAAACTTCTACATTAGCTTGGGTAGCTATGACATATGGTTAGATGTCACTCAGCACTAACAAAGTTTAGACCCATAAATTTTGAAGGTCTAGCTACCATATTATTACCCACAAGGGTAAAGGAACAGTACCACTGCTGGATAATTGGAAAGTCCCTGTGTGTCAACCTCTGTGCTTCGTGGCAAGGTAGACTAGCAAACATGCCCAACCTTTACTCACATTCGAGAAAACACTCCCAATAAGATTGCTTGCTCCAAAATCGAAGAGGCACCGTCCTCCGAATCTTGAGAGCCAGACTCCCAACATGACTACTTTCTTAAAAATCGAAGAGAGGGTAAAGGAACAGTACCATTGCTGGATAATTGGAAAGTCCCTGTGTGTCAACCTCTGTGCTTCGTGGCAAGGTAGACTAGCAAACATGCCCAACCTTTACTCACATTCGAGAAAACACTCCCAACAAGATTGCTTGCTCCAAAATCGAAGAGGCACCGCCCTCCGAATCTCGAGAGCCAGACTCCCAACGTGATTACTTTCTCAAAAATCGAAGAGACACTGCTCCCCGAATCTTCGAGAGCCAGACCCCCAGCATGATTGCTTTCTCAAAAATCGATGAGGCATCGTTCTCCGAATCAATCGAAGAGGCGCTCGCTTTCTCAAAAGCTGGGCTGCTCAGAGACCACGAGGACCGATCTCAGAAATCGAAGAGGCACCTACTTTTCTAGCCTTGTCAGCACCTGTCACACGCACACTCAGCTTTGCAGAAATTGTGGGCATTCTGTCGAAGACTTCTGGTGAAGTAGAAAGCACATGAATCTTACTGTTCAATCACCCACTTCCCACACGCAACCATAGCTCATGGGTACCACAGATAACTTTGCCAAAGTTCTCTGCCAAAGTTGAGCACGTGAAGCTTGCAGCTCCCACTACATCGCTCTGACCAAGAAAGGTAAAAGAATAGCAAAGAAACAGCACTAACAAAGTTTAGACACATAAATTTTGAAGGTCTAGCTACCATATTATTACCCACAAGGGTAAAGGAACAGTACCACTGCTGGATAATTGGAAAGTCCCTGTGTGTCAACCTCTGTGCTTCGTGGCAAGGTAGACTAGCAAACATGCCCAACCTTTACTCACTTTCGAGAAAACACTCCCAACAAGATTGCTTGCTCCAAAATCGAAGAGGCACCGTCCTCCGAATCTCGAGAGCCAGACTCCCAACATGACTACTCTCTCAAAAGCGAAGAGAGGGTAAAGGAACAGTACCATTGCTGGATAATTGGAAAGTCCCTGTGTGTCAACCTTTGTGCGTCGTGGCAAGGTAGACTAGCAAACATGCCCAACCTTTACTCACATTCGAGACAACACTCCCAACAGGATTGCTTGCTCCAAAATCGAAGAGGCACCGCCCTCCGAATCTCGAGAGCCAGACTCCCAACATGATTACTTCCTCAAAAATCGAAGAGACACTGCTCTACGAATCTCGAGAGCCAGACCCCCAGCATGATTGCTTTCTCAAAAATAGAAGAGGCATCGTTCTCCGAATCTCGAGAGCCAGATACCACAGACCACTTTTTCAAAGTGCTCTGACAGAGTTAAAACATGTGAAACTGGCAGCTCCCAATACCGTGCTATGACCAAGCAGGGTAAAGGAATAGCATTACTACTTGTTGTTAGGGAGACTCCTATATATGTCGACCTCCATCCCCAACGGACAGGCAGACCTGCAAAAATGCTCAACCCTTCATCATATCTGAGAGGGCATTCCCAACGAAGCCCTTCGAAATATTCAGCTTTCTTTCCCCCCGATAATACCTCTGCAAACAAGCTATACTAGAGCAAGAATGTCTCATATCATCAGGGTTAAAAGCAAGAGTATCCCATATCATGCTTTTTCCCTGTCTTTTCCTTTGGCCTTGTTTTTACCTGCAAGACAAGGAGAAAGAGAGCAATCAGTCAGCACTTGGAATCAAGCTTCCAGCCAGGAACTGACTGCCTGGAACCCCTTACCTGATTACTTACCTGGCATTGCTCTCGAGTACTCATCTTCAACATCTTATGTTTCCAGGGAAGATTCCGCATCTGCTTGAGGAACAGATAGGGCAAGTGCGAAGGATACAAGGAAGCATGTGGAGACAAGCGTAACAGCACATGTGCCGATACATCCATTACTCTGTCAAAAGCAAAAGTATCCCATATCAGCAGGGTGGAACGTACTCTAGATTTGATGGACTTGTTTTGACCCTCAAATTCTTCAGTCGGCCTTATACTCTGGAGGAAACCAGAAAACCCTCCAGCTCAGTTCAAGAATAAGCCTGTGGAAAGTTAATTCTTCAAAAGCAAAAGTATCTCATATCATCTCTTCTCATTTTTCTTCTCTTTATCCTTCATGCTGCTGCAAGATGGGGAGAAGGTGAACAATCAGTCGGAGCTCTGATTGCTTACCTTGTCTGTCACCTCTTTCAGCAGACCCCCTAGCTCGACGACTTGGGGGACTCCTACTACATGGTTTGTATCGCGCTTGACCAAGCTTGAGACTACAAGTAAGCTTCAAGTGAAATTGATACATTACCTTGTGCATCTCCACCAGTTAAAGATACCACCCCTGGATGGAGGAAGAGTACTTCCAGAGAAGATGCCACATCTACCTATGAGACAGATAAGGCAAGTCAAGACGACACCACACCCCGATACTTAGAAGTTTCGTGATTACGAGATCATTCTCCCACAATATTTCCTAATGTCATTTGTACTAAATCATTCACTTGTACTCACTAAAGGAGAGCTTGAACCTATGTACTTGTGTAAACCCTTCACAATTAATGAGAACTCTTCTATTCCGTGGACGTAGCCAATCTGGGTGAACCACGTACATCTTGTGTTTGCTTTCCTATCTCTATCCATTTATATACTTATCCACACTAATGACCGGAGCAATCTAGCGAAGATCACAAAAAGCGACCGTTTTCACTACCTAGGATCTATCTTGCAAGAGAACGGAGAATTAGATGGAGATCTCAACCATAGAATACGAGCTGGATGGATGAAGTGTAAGAGTGCATCCGGCGTGTTGTGTGACCGTCGTAGGCCACTGAAGCTCAAGGGAAAATTTTATAGGACGGCAATAAGGCCAACGATGTTGTATGGCACAGAATGTTGGGCGGTGAAGCATCAACACGTACACAAAATGGGTGTAGCGGAGATGAGGATGCTTCGTGGGATGTGTGGGCACACGAGAAAGGATAAGATTGGGAATGAGGATATCCGAGGTAAAGTAGGAGTAGCCGAAATTGTAGGAAAGATGAGAGAAAATTGGCTCCGATGATTTGGACATGTGCAAAGAAGGCCGACTGACGCTCCGGTTCGAAGATGTGACTACGGGACAGAGGTTCAGGGCCAAAGGGGTAGAGGAAGACCTAGGAAAACTTTGGAAGAGACTCTAAGAAAAGACTTAGAGTACTTGGATCTAACGGAGGACATGACACAAAACCGAGCGCAATGGCGTTCTAGGATTCATATAGCCGACCCCACTTAGTGGGAAAAGGCTTTGTTGTTGTTGTTGTTGTGGATTAATGCCAATCACCTCACTGCCTTGCTAATTAGAACCTAAAAGATTGTTCACCACAACACTATTGTAGTGAGTAACTAATGGATGATGGAAACAATTAATTGGATTAATTATGTGTTGTGATTAATTTAGAAAAGTCTAAAGAAATCATAAAAGCGATAAAGATCATTTTGGGCTTAAAGAAACGTTCGGGTTTAATTAGGCCCATTGGGCCTAAACCCATTGGGCTTTTATTCAAGCATTGGATGACTTGAAATAACAAAAGCCCAAAGCCCAAAAACAACACAAAGGGGCCGGCCACTTTAGGTGAGGAAAGGTGAGATATTTAGTCAAGTGTTGACTAGGTTTTCTTTTTGTCTATATAAGCAACTTTATAGAGATAAAGTTCATTAGGGTTTTTGTGAGTTTTGAACAACAAAAGAGGCAAAAGAAAATAGCCATCTTGAACCACAAAGGCCGGCCACCAAAGGGGAGTTTTTACTAACATCTCTTACACCCTTTTGGTTATTCCTTCATCCTTCTCACTACACTAGTGGGTGAGGATCTTTAGAGGTTTCCTACTTTAGGAACTTGAAGAGAACCTAGGAGCACTCATTGTAACAAAGTGGAGGAGGCAAGGAGGGAAGCTAGGCTCAAGGATTTCAAGGAGCAAAGGCCTTGGAGGTGGTCCATCCTTGGTCTTAAGTCTAGATCAAGAGGTATAAGACTAACCTTCACTTTGTTCTTGATTCTAAAATTGTTTTGATGCATTATATATAAACCTATGAACCTTGAAGGGGATTTGCATGACTATAGCTTTGATAATATGTTATAAATGCTTCCGCTGCTTTCGTATATTAAATTTGATTTGTATATGCTTGATAGTCATTATGAAATCCCATTCTAGAATCTCATAAATTTCCCTTCATTAGGGAGGTTACCAATAGATTCAGGGAAGTTATCAGCAGACTCAGGGAGGTTATCCACAATTCCAAGAAGATTATACGTCGTATCAAGGCGGTGGAGCACAAATGTATACTGGAGGACAATATCAGAATCTAGACGTAACATCTAGCATTGGAGGTTCAGGCAGATAGGCAAATCTACCCCTGCAGGGCCGAGGTAATCAAGGTCGAGGTAATCGGGGTCAAGGTAATCAGGGTCAAGGTAATCAGACTCAAGTGAACAGGGGCCGTAGAGGTAGGCAGCAAGTTCAGGGAAGAGTCAACAACATCACCTTACAGGATGCTCAGGCTAACCCGGACTTGATCATAGGTACGTTGAATGTTCTAGGCCATTTCGCTAAAGTTTTAATTGATTCTGGTGCTACACATTCAGTTATTTCCCATAAGTTTGCTCAAATGACTCAACCACATCCTACTTCACTCAGCTACGAGTTGGAATTCTCGATGCCCAGGGGTGAAATCTATTATGTTAGTTGGGAATATCAAGGATGTCCCATCCTTGTCGAAGATGTGGTCATGTCGGCTAATCTTGTTCATTTGGATATCGTTGATTTTGACGTTATCCTAGGCATGGATTGGTTACACTACAATCATGCCAGGTTGGACTGTTATGAGAAGGTTGTTACTTTTCACCGACCGGGCATGCCTACTGTCACGTTTGTTGGTGAACGTAGTGGTCTAAAGCACGGAATTATCACTGCCATGAGGGCGAGATGACTATTGAGTAAAGGTTGTCAAGGTTATCTAGCTCATGTTGTGCTATCGGAAGAGACTACTACATCTGTGGAAGATGTCGGAGTAGTTAGGAACTTCACCGATGTTTTTTCTGAGGAATTACCTGGTGTACCTCCAGATCGTGAAGTGGAGTTCACCATCGATCTACTTTCAGGTAATAATCCTATTTCCCTTACACCTTACCGTATGGCTCCTGCAGAGTTAAGGGAACTTAAAACTCAGTTGCAAGAGTTGGTTGATAAGGGTTTCATTCAGCCAAGCACTTCCCCGTGGGGAGCTCCAGTTCTGTTTGTAAGGAAAAAGGATGGAACTTTTAGGTTATGCATAGATTACAGATAGTTGAATCGGGTGACGATTAAAAACCGTTATCCGTTACCTCATATTGATGATCTCTTTGACCAGCTTAAAGGTGTGTGTGTGTTCTCGAAGATTGACCTAAGATCGGGTTACTACCAATTGAAGATCAGAAGTGACGACATTCCAAAGACAGCTTTCAGAACTCGATATGGTCATTATGAGTTTCTGGTGATGCCATTTGGATTGACTAATGCACTAACAGCTTTCCTAAACCTGATTAATTGAGTTTTTCATCCATACCTCGACAGGTTCGTCATTGTTTTCATAGATGACATTTTGGCGTATTCGAAGAATGAAATTGATCATGCCAGGCATCTACGTTTGGTTCTAAAGACGCTAAGGGCAAATCAGTTGTATGCCAAGTTAAACAAATGTCAGTTTTGGCTCGATTAAGTGTCATTCTTAGAGCACATGGTATCAGCTCAGGGTGTGCTTGTGGATCCTCTGTTGGAAATGTGCCCTAAAACCAATCATATGATGATACTTTACGGACATTTCGCATGTTAAACTAATCTAGTTTAACTATAAAGGGCAAAGATTATTGTTTGAGCCGTCTCATATAAATGTTATATGCTTAAACGATAAAGTCCAAGGAATATGTGATTGGAAGAATGTAATCTAATGAAGTTAGATTCATGAGACCATTCTTTCGTAGACACATCCTAAATGTTCCTGATCATAGGATTGCCAATTGGGCATTGACAGTCCGTCAAGATCGGTACGTGCTATGTCTTCTCTCAGGGAGAGTGACTAGTCTCGAGTCATTGGTGTGTGTGACATCAAGACAAGTACGTAGGTGCTCAGTAGATAATGAGTTCACTGAACGTGATCAACGAAGAGTTCTCATACTCATGTCACATGAGAACTCATGTTTGGGATAATGCAAATTAGTCCTTTGACCTGAGGCATCACAGTTGTCTTGTGGTTAAGTCCTTGATCTTTGATTATGTCAAAGTCACCCCATCGGGGTGTCCACGGCATCGTTAGGGTTAAGCCACTTAGCCATGGAGGCAAGTGAATGCGCAACAAGGGATCTCTAACCTTCAAACTGTTTGAGGGAGAATACTCTATGATATGATTTAGAATCTCTGGCCAGAGTATGAATGAGATTTAGAAAAGTCGTTCTAAATCACATTCAAGGAAATCATATAAGCACACGAATCACATTGGATAGTAGACATGAATAAATAAACTATCAAACCAAACAATGTGGTCAGGAGTATTAGATTAGAGAAAGACCGTATTGCATTTGTAATCCCAAACTGAATAGGTTTTCTCTACCTCTTCTGATTAGCTTGGGTAACCATGATATGCTGCAAGGTGTCACTCATGGTTTGTGGAAGCCCTAAACGTGTGTAATCACTAAAGGGAGAATTGAAAGTAAGTTTCAATTCACAATCGATATAAAATGGTTTTAATCGCCCACTGCCTCGCTAAAAGGAACCTAATGGATCGCACACCGTGTAAGGTGGAGATTGAAGAAACAATGGAGATGAGTAAGAATGATTAAATGGTTTAATCATTTATTTATGGCAAGGATTAATTAATATGTTAATTAATCAAACGAATAAGTTCGTTAAAGACCTCGGGATAGGTTTTGGACCTTAAGGCCCAATGGGCTTCGAACGTCAAGTCCTTTGACTTAAGTTGTATGACAACTTAATGAATAATGATTCACTAAGACCCAAAAGCCCAAACAACACCCCATGGCCGGCCATTTAGAGGAAGGGTAGTGAACTTGCTTTAATTACAAGTTTGCCACTCAAATGAATAAAGGTATAAATATGACTTTATAGCCTTTTATTGATAAGGGTTTTTTTTAGAGAAAATTGGTGAGAACTTGTCTCTCCATTTTCTCTCTAGGAGGCCGGCCCCTTGGGGGGTGCATCTTGCAATCTCACTACTCCAAGGTCACTCATTTCTTCTCCAATCTCTCCTTGGTGAAGAGACTTAGAGGTTCTCAATTTTGGGAACTTGGAGAAACCTATTCTTCCATCCAAATCCATAGATTTAAGATGCAAGGAATGAAGGCCCTCTCTTTGGGTGATTAGCCTTTGCTTATGCAAAGAGGAATCTACAAAGGTACAATTTCAACTCACTTTGTTTTGAGTTGAGTTTTGGTTCACAAATCTACTAGGCTTTGAATTTCTTGGTTAATGTTTTGTTTTTAAGTGCATGCTAGCATGATTCCGCCTTTAATTGTTAATTGCATGCTTATTGATGTTGCTTAAATGAACATGTTTCCCTAAAATATTCCTTGAAGTGGTATCAGAGGCTAGGCCTAGTAGTTGGTGAATCCTTTTGGGTTTTGTAGTTCATAGTTTGTGATTTAAAAGTTGTAATATGTTACAAGCTTTATTCTTGTTTTTGAATGTAAATTTTGCTAGGAAATTTGCCATCTCAAATGTTGTAGATGTAGTTCATATGAGCATGAATATTGGAGCTAAAATTTGGTGCCATGCTTTTGGGAATTTTCGGCCAAATACAAAGGGTGATTTTTTGGGTTCTTGTTTGACTTGTTAAAAGTGTTTTCAAGTGACTTTTGGAACCCCTATGTACCCTAGTTTGGTTAGATGTTATTTCCCTTAAGTTTAAATGGTTTTGGAATGTTTTTGGGTGAAAAAAGTTCATGGAAAAATTTTGGGTTTTTCATGAATGTTCTTCATTGTTCTTGACATTTTTGCCAAGAACAAAAAGGTTTGTGTTTTGATTCAAAGTTTTGATTTATTTCATAAAGTTTATGTTTTATGTTTTTCAAATGATTTATTGCATTAGATATTTATTTGAATGGTGATGGAAATGGTGATGGAAATGGTGATGGGTGTGTAAGGATTAATTTCCTTTCACACACACCACTTGCACCACTTGTTGCTTTATGTCTAAAACTCACAAATCAACACACACATCACTCTATCCTCTTCCAAAACCGGCCACCCCCTAGTGGGGGTACTTTTGGGGCATTTTATGCAATTCATAAAGTTTTGATACTTTTGTGTATTTGCACTTTGGCCCAAAAGTTTACGTTTTTACGTTTAGGTCCAAAAACGCTAAAGGACAAATTGTTTTGCTCCTTTAATGAAGTTTTTGCATTGATTAAATTTTGGGTTCTAGTGTAATTACATGAAGTAGTGGACTTTTGTGTCTTTACAAAGTGACCCCAAAAGTTTTGCAATATAGCCCAAAAGTTGAGGTTAATTGCTTTATGGCCCAAAAGTTGTGGTTATTGCATATTGGCCCAAATTAGATAGAGAACAAAATTGTTTTGTCTCTTTAAATGAGAATTGGATTTTCATTTTGTTTAGCTCCATTTAAATCAATTTTATGGATACAAAAACCAAATGAAAATGTTGCATTCAATTTAATTAGTTAAAGTGTTAATTACTTAAAGGGTGATTATGAACCTATGCCTAATATAATTGAGCTATGTGAAAGGCCGTTTCAAATTTGTTTGAACCATGGGAATGTGTAGATTAGATTTTGGTTGTAATTTGATTTGATCAAATGTTGTAAAAGGGCTTAAGCTCTTCTTTACTTTAAAGTAATTTGTTTTATGCAAATGTTGTAATGAGCATAAGCTCACCTTTACTTTGAAGTACTTCTTTCTTGCTTTATATGATATGCATGAAAATGAAGTAGTTGGGTCCAACGCCCCTAAGACAACACGCTTTAATGTGATTAAACGCGTAACTAAAATCAATCTCCATCCCTAGACCGAGATTCAACACAAGGCTCGTGTTGAATCTAAACAAAGGTTCATAGTCATCCTAAGGCCCTAAGGCAACTATATAGTCCATCAAATGAATGCAAAGGTTATGTTAGTAGTATCATATACTCTTGCTTTAAAAACCGTTTTATAAGCATAGTGGGAGTATTATATACAACTAAAAACAATCATATGGACCAATAGTTGTAATAGGACCAAAATAGTTTTAATAGAGATTAAAATGTATGTTTATATGTGATGAGACCTAAAACCCTCAACCAAACCATTATTAAGTTGATAAGCGTGAGAGTGCTTAGAACACTTTTTCGTAGGCCTTCCACCGTGGTGGCTCCAATCGTTTATGACTTGTACACCGGCTTCACCCTATCATGGGGGAGTACAAAGTGCATGCTTATACTCAGGAGGAATCCATAAACATATGATGAGGTTAGTGTAGGCAACGAGGATAGCCGACATCGTATCATCGTGAGGCTATTCTTGAACCCCTTCACGAACTAAGCATGGTGGGAATGACTTAACTAAGTGCAATGGAACCAACATCATATCATTGTGAGGTGACATTCTCTAGAGGCCAAATAAGATGGGTACTTGCATTAGTTGCAAATGAGTAAGTGTACTCTCTCATTATTATTAATGCTAGCCAACATCATATCATTGTGAGGTGGGCTTGGTAATAGTGAGTCTCCCATAACCTACTAAGAGTTTCATCCAAAACTCTCGAATTCCAATGAGGGATATGGAATTTGCCAAAAATAGTAGGTGGTGCTATTTGATTTAAAGACCCGAATCAAATGGCTTAAAATCAATCAATTTATATTTGTTATGTATTTGTTTACCAATATATTTGCAAACGCTATCCAACACTTGACAAATAAAAACCGAATGTTTTAGTTTCCGGACTTGGTACCACAATCCCAAAGAATGTCTTAAAAAGGATTGCATATGTACCTAAGTAGTCTCATCCTCACAATCTTCCTAATGATAATGTATCATTGGAAGAACATGTTAGAAAAGTCTATCATGAAGAGAAAAACACAAACAACCAATGCTTATTCCTTCGTTATATGAACAAAGGAACTTACGAAGATTAGCATAAAGAAAAGGACACTTTTAGTGTTATTAGTTCTTCACTTAAAAATCGTTGTATGAAGAAATAATGAGTTGTTTTGAACAACCCTTAGTCAATGCAAACACTTAGTGCTTGTTTCTTTGTTAAATGAACAAAGAACTTAAGAAGAAAGCACAAAGGCATGGACACTTAATGTGCCATGATTCTTCACTTACAAATTGTTGTATGAAGAAATGAGAGTTGCTTTGAACAACTCTTGAAAGTTTGTAATTATGTTTAGAACATAATGGTTGGTTGACAAAAATAGTGCATCAACATGGACTTATGATGATTTTGAATCATTGAGTGTTGAAGTGTTAGAACACTTCTAGAGACGGGAACTAGGCAAGGACTTCACCTTTGTGTCCCTATCCTAATCGTTCACTAAGTTTATTGTAAACTATGTAGTGTACAATAAACACATGCTCTCCAAAATGTTTGATGTGTATAACACAATTGAAATAAGTTTCAAGAGAGATAGTGGGAGTTTAGGGACCTTGACTATGGTAGTCAAAGGAGAAGTCAAATGAAGAAAGCGAAATAACTCCAAGGGAACAAACTTTCTTTATGAAAGGATGGACATTGGAAGGGGTATTTGCAAGAAATGTCTTGCAAGTGTCAAGAACACACCTTTCGAAGGTGTTGTAAATTGTTCTTGAATAGTTCAAAACAGTTGGTTCTTCTACTTGAATGTTTGATTCCGTATTAGTAACTATGTTTTACAATCGTTGTAAAAGTGTGGCTAATAAGAAGTAGAAGATTAATGAGAGAAGAGAAAGTACTTCACATTCGGAAAGTGAATAAAATATAGATTTCTGCAAAAGCAGATGGTACTTACTTCCTCATATGAACTACCAAAGAAATTGGAAAAACCAAAGATTGTCTTTACATTCCAATTTTAAGGAATTTAATTCCGTCACTATAGTAGAGATGGATGAATGTTTTGTTTGACAAAACATTGTTCTTTATTAATCAATGATTGGATTATAGTAATCTAATTGATTGTCTCTATAGTAGAGATGATATGATAGTGTTAACTGTTTAGAATACAATGATGCTTAAAACCCAAAAGGTTGCAAGGTAGTGACTAATCCCAACTAAAGTTGTGATACCTCTAAAAACATAAATTACGAGTTAGTCATAGATGGATACTTAGGATCCTTAGATCCGGATCCAATGCCTTCTTGTTAAAATTGTATAGAGGCAAAATGTTTGAATCTTCATTCTTTTGGAAAGAATAAAGAATCACAAAGTTGTTGAGGTTAATTCACTTAGATGTTAGTGGCACTTGTCCACAACATAATACTACTCATGTTGTATGACATTCACCGAAGATCACCCTCGGTTGGACTATAGTTTATTTTAAATAAACACAAGTCCGAATACTTTGCAAAAGGTTTCAAAGAATTCAAGAAATGTAAGTTGATGAGTAAGACGTCTAAAGTATTTACATCCTTAGATTTGGTCCAAGGAATGGTAACACTTTAGAATAGTTTTCTTGAAAGATATCAAGGAAAGAAGCATCATAAGATAATAGATTTCTCCATTAGGAGAAGAACGAACTTGAATAAGATTTAGTTCGTTGGATATTATCAATTACCCATATATAGGATATATATGCTTCTAAGACAATATGATTGTCAATTAGAAGATCTTCCAAATTTTTCATGACTCCATAAGATGTAGTTGGAAAGAAAGACAAATCTTAAGCATGTTAAGATTTGGGGTTGTGTGCTTATAAGCAATATTTGTTTGATAACAATCTTGTAGGATATCCTTAAATTAACTTTTGGATATCGCTTCTATAAACCAATTAACAAATGTTGTTTTGTTGGATAGTTCATTGTAATCCTACAATGTGATTTGCCTAAGAGCAAATGAACGAGAGATAGAACTCAAAGAATGGGTTCTTTGAGAGACAAGAAATTAATCAACAAATATAACAACCTAGCTCCTATACCAAAAGCTCCAAGGTAGTCGAGAAGGATTTATAAACCGTCTCAGTTGAATGGTTTGAACTTTATGACTATGTCATAGAGTTGCACCTCTTAATTCGAAAGAAATAAGAATGAAAATCCTTATGACTACATTGAGTGTATATACGATATATACTCAAGAAAATGGTAAAGTATCATTTGACCCGAAATAATGAAACCTTAAATAGCTAATTGGTAGCTTAAGGTGACTACAATCAAAGAGAATGGTTGACTTTGTAGGAACCATTTTTGACGTAGTCTTAGTTTCAATTAATTCGAAGATTGCTAGCTACAACTAAATGGTGATTCAATGTTTGGACATAATATAGGTTTCCGAAACCATTATTAAGATAGTCTTGATAATATATGTCTAAAACTATGAATCACAAGACATGTAAGTTGTAGAGATCCATCCATCATGGATCTTAGCAAGCTAGTGGGAGCTATAAGCGTCTTATGAGAGAAAGGTCAAATCGTTTGCTTTCTCATAAAGATGTAAATGAATCTTTTGTTTACTAGGTTTACAAAAGATTAGTGGGAGTTAATTATATTCCTAAATTTGTATATATATATATATATGTGATATGTATGAATATATATATATGATATATTAATTTTGGAAATGAAAAGAAAATTTCTTCGTTAAAGTTATGACTTTAAACATTATATGAAGATAGAATGTATATGGGAGACATAGTCTATATACATGGGATGGAAATCTATATTGATAGATTTCAATATATAATTTGATTATATTAATCCCTAATAATAGACAAAAGTTGCTAGGAAGTTTCTCATATGATGATAAACTTCAATTAGAAGGATGACTCTAGTGTGACTAGCAAGTTGCCCTTCTCAAAGGGAACGTACCCTTTGACTCCCAAAGAAATAATGTGTAAATAGAATCCTTTATGCATACGCATAAAGGTGATTTATGTATTTCATATTGTATGAAAAACATTGATATGAGTTGTACCTAGAACGGTACAAGACGATATCAGTGCAAGCCCAGGATCAGAACCATGGCAACTGTCAAGTGAGTCCTTAAGTATTTAAGAAATATTAAAGGATAAATTCCTCAAAGATCGAGGAAGAATTAGAGTAACGTAATGGAAGCGTAAATGTATTAGATTATGAATCTAATCCATCATTGGATGTTTCTTCATTATGAATGAAGAGATAAACAGATATCTCTTTATTATGACTAAAGAGATATTTGGATGGAAACATTAAAGTAATGACTTTAGTGTGTTCCATTATGAATGCAAAATATATTGCCATATAGAAGTTTGCAACAATGTTGTTTGGATGGGAAAGTTCATTTAGTGAACTCTCTATTCGGTTCCAACCAGAAAGTGTATCTAGTGTACTGACACTATGACACTAATGGGGCGATAGCTCAAGCCTGGGAATCAAGGTCTCATCAAGGTCCGAACTCAAATGAGAGACTAAATCACATGATTGAGAATCATGTATAATGGTGACGTCGTTATTCTCAAGGTTGCTTCTATGGATAACATATAGATATCCATTGCCTAGGCCTACTATTCAGCCATTTATGAAATGACTACATAAGAGGTATCATCACTGATGACCAAGCTGATTGGCTCTAGTGCAAGTGGGAGATTGTTGGAAATGTGCCCTAAAACCAATCATATGATGATACTTTACGGACATTTCGCATGTTAAACTAATCTAGTTTAACTATAAAGGGCAAAGATTATTGTTTGAGCCGTCTCATATAAATGTTATATGCTTAAACGATAAAGTCCAAGGAATATGTGATTGGAAGAATGTAATCTAATGAAGTTAGATTCATGAGACCATTCTTTCGTAGACACATCCTAAATGTTCCTGATCATAGGATTGCCAATTGGGCATTGACAGTCCGTCAAGATCGGTACGTGCTATGTCTTCTCTCAGGGAGAGTGACTAGTCTCGAGTCATTGGTGTGTGTGACATCAAGACAAGTACGTAGGTGCTCAGTAGAGAATGAGTTCACTGAACGTGATCAACGAAGAGTTCTCATACTCATGTCACATGAGAACTCATGTTTGGGATAATGCAAATTAGTCCTTTGACCTGAGGCATCACAGTTGTCTTGTGGTTAAGTCCTTGATCTTTGATTATGTCAAAGTCACCCCATCGGGGTGTCCACGGCATCGTTGGGGTTAAGCCACTTAGCCATGGAGGCAAGTGAATGCGCAACAAGGGATCTCTAACCTTCAAACTGTTTGAGGGAGAATACTCTATGATATGATTTAGAATCTCTGGCCAGAGTATGAATGAGATTTAGAAAAGTCGTTCTAAATCACATTCAAGGAAATCATATAAGCACACGAATCACATTGGATAGTAGACATGAATAAATAAACTATCAAACCAAACAATGTGGTCAGGAGTATTAGATTAGAGAACCGTATTGCATTTGTAATCCCAAACTGAATAGGTTTTCTCTACCTCTTCTGATTAGCTTGGGTAACCATGATATGCTGCAAGGTGTCACTCATGGTTTGTGGAAGCCCTAAACGTGTGTAATCACTAAAGGGAGAATTGAAAGTAAGTTTCAATTCACAATCGATATAAAATGGTTTTAATCGCCCACTGCCTCGCTAAAAGGAACCTAATGGATCGCACACCGTGTAAGGTGGAGATTGAAGAAACAATGGAGATGAGTAAGAATGATTAAATGGTTTAATCATTTATTTATGGCAAGGATTAATTAATATGTTAATTAATCAAACGAATAAGTTCGTTAAAGACCTCGGGATAGGTTTTGGACCTTAAGGCCTAATGGGCTTCGAACGTCAAGTCCATTGACTTAAGTTGTATGACAACTTAATGAATAATGATTCACTAAGACCCAAAAGCCCAAACAACACCCTATGGCCGGCCATTTAGAGGAAGGGTAGTGAACTTGCTTTAATTACAAGTTTGCCACTCAAATGAATAAAGGTATAAATATGACTTTATAGCCTTTTATTGATAAGGATTTTTTTTAGAGAAAATTGGTGAGAACTTGTCTCTCCATTTTCTCTCTAGGAGGCCGGCCCCTTGGGGGGTGCATCTTGCAATCCCACTACTCCAAGGTCACTCATTTCTTCTCCAATCTCTCCTTGGTGAAGAGACTTAGAGGTTCTCAATTTTGGGAACTTGGAGAAACCTATTCTTCCATCCAAATCCATAGATTTAAGATGCAAGGAATGAAGGCCCTCTCTTTGGGTGATTAGCCTTTGCTTATGCAAAGAGGAATCTACAAAGGTACAATTTCAACTCACTTTGTTTTGAGTTGAGTTTTGGTTCACCAATCTACTAGGCTTTGAATTTCTTGGTTAATGTTTTGTTTTTAAGTGCATGCTAGCATGATTCCGCCTTTAATTGTTAATTGCATGCTTATTGATGTTGCTTAAATGAACATGTTTCCCTAAAATATTCCTTCATCCTCAGAAAGTCGCAGCCGTGGAGAATTAGGAACAACCTCAAACAGTTATAGAAGTTCGAAGTTTTCTTGGTCTTGCAAGTTATTATCGACGCATCGTGAGAGACTTTTCGACCATAACATTACCTTTGACAAAATTGACTAGAAAAGATGTTCCTTTTGTGTAGAATAATAAGTGTGAGCAGAGTTTCCAGCAGTTGAAGTACCTTCTCACTCTTGCACTTGTCTTAGCATTTCCCGATGATGGTGGGAACTTCGAGATCTATAGTGATGCGTCTCTAAATGGTCTTGGATGTGTGTTAATGCATCATTATAAAGTGATTGCTTATGCATCGTGGCAGTGAAAACCCTATGAGAGGAACTATCATACTCATGATCTCGAGTTGGCAGCAATCATCTTTGCTTTGAAAATTTAGAGGTACTATCTTTATGGGGAAAAATGTAAGATCTTCACTGATCATAAGAGCTTAAAGATATCTTCACTCAGCCATATCTCAATCTCTGGCAACGGAGGTGGATAGAGTTGCTTAGTGATTATGACTGCACCATTAAGTATCACCCAGGTTGTGCCAATTCGATAGCTGATGTTCTTAATAGGAAGTCTCATGGTCAACTTAATGCTCTTTATGCTAGTTGCATTCCTCTTTTGACTGACCTAAGATCCACTGGAGTAGCATTGAAAAAGGGTAGTCGGGGGGCCCTAATTGCCAATTTTCAGGTCAGACCGGTTCTGTTGGATTGTGTTCTCGAAGTCCATATGAACGATACATAATCTCAGGAATTGATACAGGCAATGTCAGATGGGAAAAAGCAGGATCTCTGGATTAGAGATCCTGACGGCATGCTTATGCAAGGTGAACGGATGTATGTACCGAATGTTGAGGAACTGAAGAGAGACATATTGGATGAAGCAAATATTTCTGCTTATGCGATGCATCCAGGGAGCACCAAGATGTACCATACCATCAGACACTTCTATTATTGGCCAGGTATGAAAAGAGAAATTACAGAGTATGTTAGTCTCGTTGTGCAATTTGCCAGTAGGTTAAGGCAGAAAGGAAAAAGCCTTTTGAATTGCTACAACCACTCCCGATACCTCAGTGGAAATGGGAAGATATTACAATGGATTTAGTGTACAAATTACCTCATACGCGAAATGGTTACGATGGTATCTGGGTGATAGTTAATCGGCTTACCAAGTCAGCACACTTCAAACCCGTTCGTGAGAATTACTTGTTAATTCAATTGGCCAAGCGGTTCATCTCTGAAGTGGTTAGGTACCATGGAGTTCCAGTTAGTATCATTTCTGACCGGGATCCCCTATTTACTTCGAAGTTCTGGGTAGCTTTTCAGGAAGCTTTAGGATCGAGATTACTCTACAGCACCGCCTATCATCCTAATGTGAAATAATCCAACACGCAAATTAAACCCTATTGAATATGTAATTGTAGTATTAAGCAAGTAGGGATCATTCTAAACCGGGGATTAACTAGGGCTTCTAATCAATGCAAATAAGACTAAAAAACACTAAACTAGACTCTATAGACTCTAAACTGACCTAAAACACTCAAATCAGCAAAACTAAGTTAAAAAGACTCAATTCTAGACCTAACAAGTGATTTCGATGAAAATAAAACTCAATTTGACTCAAAAGACTAAAAGAAAATAGGTTTTGACTCTAAAAACAAGACTTAAGAAAAAGGGATTTTGTTTTGACGAAATTAAAACTTAAAAACAGAAACTTGTAAAACAAACTTTAAAAACTTGAAATTGAATGAAATAGAATAGGTTAAAGGCTAGTTAGAGGGTTCCTTCTCCACACATAAAACATACGCATACGAATCGATTTCCAATTATTCTTTCGATAAACCATGAATGACAATGCCCCGAATTAATTAGATTGCACCAATTTATTCTCAGATTTCCCTAGATTCATTAAATTGAATGGATAACGCATCACAACCAAATTATTCTTATCAAGTCCCCTAACTATGGAATATGCATGATAGAGACACATATCAAAGATCATTAAGTTCAATGGAAATCATAAGCATTGACGAGGCATTCATAACTATGAAAAGCATGTTACTCTTGCCTAGGATTTACTTAACACAATCATGACTAGCGACTTTTACTACTCATGAATATAAGTTCATAGCGATTAGGTGAAATTCCCTTATACTCTAGCATCAAATTCATGCGTGCAAACTAAGTATGCATCCCCAATTAACACACAAGAACAAGTTCTTAATAAAACAGATAAGTAAACCACATCCACGATTCATGAAACAATAATTGGAGGAAATCAATTCATATAACACATATGATCATGGCTTCGAATTCACCTCTAACTATAAAAAAATTAGTTCCTCATGTCTTTAAAAACATAAAACCAAATTAAAAACAACATTGAAAAAAATCTAAGGATAGAAAGAACCAAGAACGACCCAGTAACTCCAATGGCAGATTTTCGAACTTTCCCTTGGATTGCAAGCCACGACACAAGCTCTCCTTTTCCTTCCTCCACGCAAGCGCACCTTTAAAACTCTCTAAAATCTCTCAATTATATCTGAATATGTGTGGGTGTGTGGGTGAATGATATGTGCAGCAAAAGCTTGTATTTATAGGCTAAAATACATGGCAGAATCCCTAAGGATTTGGATTGCACAATCCTTGAGGAATAGAACTAGGGTTTGGCAGAAATCCAAAAGGAAAAGGATTAAGGTTTCTAGCAGATTCTAAGACTTCTAGAACAAGGAAAAACGCCAAATTTATAGGGTCTTCTAGAAAGGGTGGTCACAACACCAATTTAGGGATTCTAGAACATAGGGGTGCGACATTAATGTAGGGAAATGATAGGCCTTCTAGAAATCAGGTTTTTAGGGCCCCTTGCAGCTATATTTAAGGCACAAACTGATTTAGATAAGATAAGATAGGATAAAGCTAGATTAGGCAATGATAAGATAAGATAAGATTGGATAAGATAAGGTTGGATAAGGTTTTGGATAATGTTTCCTCTTTTGAGCTGATTCCTTATCTTCTTTGTCTTGGATTTATTTTCTTCATCTTTTCAGCACATTCCAAGCCTCTTGAACTTCCAATTCGTCCATCCATCTTGCGCCACTCATAAGCTATCCATTTGATGCCCAAAACTGCCTCAAAATGCTCCAAATTGCACTTTCTTGCCAACTTTGTCATTTAGACCTACAAAAAACGAAAATAGCTTAAAACACTATAATAAGGAGAGACTAACTATGAAAATGCAAGAAAACAAGCTAACTAAGTCGCATAAATATGCTTCTATCACATCCTCGAATTGATAGGTAGTTAGAGAGAACTATCCAGACATTGGAAGATATGTTGAGATCGTCAGTTCTACAGTTTGGAGATGCTTGGCACAAATGCTTACCGTTGATAGAGTTCGCGAACAGCAACAGCTTCCATTCTAGTATTGGTATGGCACCATTTGAAGCGTTGTATGGGAAACCATGTCGTACTCCACTTTGTTGGTCTGAGGTAGGTGAACGAGTTTTGGTGGGCTCGGAGATCGTGGATGAGACGACACATAACATTCAGGTGATAAAGGCTAACCTAAAAGTGGCCTAGGATCAGCAGAAGAGTATCGCAGACAGACATTCTACCGACAGAGTTTATGAGGTTGGTGATTGGGTATTTTTGAAGTTATCGCCGTCGAAAGGTGTTGTGCGATTTGGAAAGAAAAGGAAACTCAGCCCTAGATACATCCGACCATACCAGATCGTTGAACGAGTTGCTGAAGTTTCTTATCGACTTGCTTTACCACCAGAGTTAGCGAGAGTGCACAATGTGTTTCATGTATCGATGCTACGGAGGTATGTCTCTGATTCGTCACACGTGATCCCTCCTCAGCCATTGGAGATCAATCCAGATTTGACCTATGATGAGGTTTGACTATCCTGGATTGGAAAGATAAGGTTCTTAGGAACAAGACCGTGCGAATGGTGAAAGTTTTGTGGAGGAACCACTCAATGAAGGAAGCTACTTGGGAGACAGAAGAGCGTATGCGAGATATGTATCCACATCTGTTTTATGGTTTTGATTTGCAGTCAGTGTTGAAATTTCGGGGACGAAACTTTTATAAGGGGGTAGATTGTGACGACCCATCCCTAATTTTCCTATGTAATTTCTCCCCGAGTATATGTATTGACGATTATGCCCTTATTGGCAAGTGACGTGGATGTATTCTTATTGCTTTCAGTTTATTTCTCGCTATCGCATTTAAATTGTACACGTTGTTATGAGTGTACGTAAATTTTATCAGTGTGAAAACACTGTTCTGGATAGATTTTCGATACTATTTTCTGTACAAAATCCAAAACCCTATCCCTAGCTTTTTACTAGCCATCCTGTGCACCCTCCTCCATTATTTCACACTCTCACCAATCCCATCCACTCCCTCTTACAGCAACCAATCAGAAAAAGCACAAGAAAATAATTTTCTCTTTCCTCCTTCTCTCTCTCTGCAAAACCCAAAAACCACACCATTGTACTCCTCTCATCTTCTCGATCACAACCATGTTCTTGAAACCTGGTTTAGACGAGTTTTGACTAGTTAACTCGTAAGGTCCAAACTCGGGCACATTGAGTTCGACGTGTTTTCAAGCAAGTTAGGAAGTTTTAAAGCTTGGGGAAGCTTTTACGCAACTCCTTGAGGCTCCTACAACAATTTGGGAGAAGTTTGGAAGTAAAACGACTGAGTTTTGAAGAGTTCACTTTTGGCGGAACTTTCAAGGCTTTTTCCAGCGACCTCAGTCCATTTTTTGGACTCCAAACAGGTATAACACGATTCTACTCTTCACGATCTTCAAATCCATATAATGTACGTCAAAAATGGTTGAGAAATGAATGAGAATAGTGAGTTTGAAATTTTTTTAGAAAACTGGTGAAAAATCAAGTTACAAATAGCGACGAACGATGGCGACGGCGAGGACAACCAGAGAAGCAGACAGAATATTCTGTCAGAGTTGATGGAATATTCCTGACGGCGTCAGGTAACGCTGTTAAATTTTGTTAGCCTTTAATGGAATATTCCCTGGAATATTCCTGACGGAGTCAGGCCCATTGACGACATTGGCCTGCGCATGGGGGCGCGTCTGGCAGTGCCATTGGCGGCGCTTGGGGGTGCGTGAGCCATCCAAAATTTAGTCTAAAAATTTGGGGATGTTCGTGACGTCGAGTAGGTCAGGATGGTATATTTAAACCCTAGGTTTGAGCAAAATATGAGAGTTTTATTTAGGTTTCCATATATGTGTTTTAATTATTTTTATTTTAATTATTTCACATATAGGGGAAACGTATCCCGAGGACGTTCAGGGCCAGGCTAGGCTTGGGGGCTACGACCCAACGACGTACTTGCAAGTGGGCAGTTTGTTTTTATACCTATACATATTTATAGTTTCCATAAATGCGTAATCACTTCACTTTTACACTTATTTCTCCAAGTATCGTTCTTGTGATAATAATTATGTTAAATGTTGCTATATGGTTAAGATATTACTGTCATGACATTAATACATATTTGTACATACTCATCTTGCTGTACCTCGGTGTTAGTACTCGCCTCAGGGCTAGGGTCAGTCCTTCACGTGTATGTTCACATCGCACCGTTCACTCTCCTTGGATCCAAGTTAGGTGCCAGTCCTATCGGGTAGATTGCATTGGGCAATTCAACTTGTATGTGACCGTGCTCCTGCACCAGCCTTCCCGTGATTGTAGTACTAGAGTATATTGATTACACCCAGTCCTGTTCGTGTTAAAAATTATATGTTCGAACTTGTGTATCAGCTTAGATGGATGAGCACTTAGCTATACTTGATTATCACATGATTATATTATTGTGGCATTTGATACATCATGACTTGGCATATTTTTGATTATATTACTGTTATAATATATGTTGATTTATCGTTTACATATTTGCGTAGTATGCTTAAGGAAAGTATACTTGTTTTACGGCGAGGGGTTAGTATATTCGAAAATAAAGGATTTCGTGTAAGCATTGTTTTGTTGACCCACTCAACTTTGTTTTTCGCCCCTCCAGGACCTAGATAGCTGTACTCTTTGGGGCACTTGAGGAATCTCGGCAGTTCTGACATTCTCTTCTGTTTAGACATACGAACTTATCACTGTTATGTAATAAGTGTACTTAGCTACTTTGACTACTCTTTTGTAGTCTCACTGTCTATTACGCTCTGAATAATTATAGTGGGTTATTCCCACGATTGTGCACTCTTTTACTATTTAGTATATCTATTTCTAATTAGTTTTAATTTTATTCACTTTTTGCATCACTTACCCTTATGGTTACGTTACCTCACGGTGATGGCCAACATGCTTCGACCTTTCTAGGTCGGGGTGTGTCATATAGTTAAACACATAAAAACCCATTAAGCGCTGAAGAATAATGTCAACCAAGTAGGAGTAGTTTGATATTGGTCATCCTCACTAGTTTGTCTACTCTCCTTAATCTTAGTTCCGATAAACCTAATTGATATTGGTCATCCTCTTAGATTTATCAAGTTATCTAGAAACAAGTTCACAATGATGGCCAGTCACAAGAACATTCGAAACTAGAATAGATTAAGCACAAAGATTAAGAACTAAACATGGCATGTAATCGAATAATAATCAACAAGATACTTTGGAAATAATCATGTCATGGCTTCATCATAAACCTTAGAAAAGTAGTTTAGTTACACATAGTCATAATAAAAGTCACAAAAGAAATCATGGAAAAAAATAGAACCCGGAAAAGAATGGTAAGAGGACGCTAAGCTTTTCTCCTTCAATTTCGAAGCATCCTCTATATTCCCGTTCTCCCTTTAGATAGCCTAAGGCCCTCTATTTATTCTAGTAAAACCCTCAAAAGTCTGATAAAAAAGAAAGCAAACTCCTAAATAATTAATGACACAAACTAGGAAAGAATCCTTCTTGACTTGGGAAATACGTCATCTGCTATGATGCATGGACACACGGGAAGACCAACGTATCCCGTATCTGATAAGCGGAGAGACGGATACGTGTGGGGATACGTACGAATACGCGATCGATACGTATCCAAGTCAACAGATACGTTGTTGACTGATGGGATACGCGTATCTTAATACGAGTATCCTACTTTTCGGACTATAATCAGAGGATAATCACACAAAAAATCAAGATAATTACACTTAATTCGCACAGAATCGTGTTAATTGATAGTTGATTGAGATTAGCTGGACCGAAATGATTCTTTAACAAAAAATCGAAACGATTTTGTGTATAAAATTCGGATCTACCTGTTTTTCCTCACTCAAACCTCAGAATCGTCATCGGCAACTGCTTCTGTCGTCTCCATTTACAAGTGCTGCATTGTATCTTATGCATCTGCTGGTGAGAACTGGTAACTGGGTTTCGAATTCTATGCTTTCGTGAAGCCTTCTTTTTCTTCTTGTTAATAATGTTGATGGTTTTCTGCTCTGATGCCTCAACTTTGCTTATTAGATCCCCTTTTTGCTTTTTTGAAGCCAAACGAAAAGCTCCTTTTGCTTTTCTGTTTGCATATTATAATAATATTATTGTTAGTGAACTAGAATAATTTAGATTATAATATATTTATATATGCTTTTATGTTGTTTTGTTGATCTCTTAGCATAAATTTGACTTGTGAGATTTTATGCGACTACTTTGGATTGATTCTTATGATTTACATGTTGATAATTTAGGAAAATGGATCATCCTGATAATTATGCGAATGCCAATGTTAACCCAATTGAGAATGTTGAAAATGATTATGGTACAATGTGGAAGTATGTCAAAAAGCTCGAAAGAGTAGAAAATGGAAGATGAGGTATTGTGTTTCAATGCAACTATTGTCAAAAGATTTTTAGAGGATCCTACTCTAGGGTCAAGTTTCATTTGTTAAAAATGTCTGGAAATGGGATCGTCTCTTGCAACAAGGTTACTAATGAAGACTAATTTAGTTGTTTAGTGAATTATCTTTTTAAATGTTTGAAGTTTATCAAAATAAATTTGAACTTGAATAGCATATTTGAATTCTTATTTTATAATATTTAGATATATTTATTTATTTATATTATTTTTAATTGCCGTATCCTTGCCGTATCGTGTTTTCATTTTTAGAAATTTGACATATCCCCGTGTCGTGTCGTATCGTATCCGCGTGTCCGTGTCCGTATCCATGCATCATAGGTCATCTGTCTTGCACGCCAGTTTTAGGGTCGATTTATCTTCTAGAAAATTCTGTAAAAATATAGGTAACGTAGCTTTATCTCTTATCTTTCCAGGCATATATTGCACACCACTAGGAAAAATTTGGAAAGCCTTCAAATCTTCATTCTCCTACAGATGCGCAGTTCTGACCGGAAAACTACTTCTGCGGGATTAACTTTGAAAATTGGAACGTTTGGCTTCATGGAAAATTATAAAAAAAAATGATCTTCCGCCTCTTAGCTTCCTTCTCCAATTGGCCTTGCATCAAAACTCCTCCAGAAAGTCGAATTATCACCAAAAACGTCATGCATGCGCAGATTGGCTGAAACAGAGAATTTTGGTTCTCTTTCCACCACAAACTCTCTCTCATACACCTAGCTAAGTTCAGACTAAAAGAAAAATTTGGCTACCCACCTCTTCAATTTTTAGTTTTATTACATCTTAAAAAATTGTGGATTGTATATACTGGAACCGCCCAAAGTTAAAATTCTGAATCCGCCTCTAGATCAAGGATTACAAACTTTGGAGGATTATGCAAACTCACTAATACAGGTTGAAGCACAATTTGCACGGAACTATGAGCAAAAGACAGATATAACATGCATCAAACCACAAATTAGAGGTCAAGAACTATTGCAATAGATCAAAAAGAAGAAGAAAAAAAAAACATCACTTTCGCTTCTGATTCGTAAGGGAATTTTCCCCGTCTCTCACTTGAATCACATCATTCTAGATGAATAAACTCGTGCCTATCCATCAGGACGAATGGAGAGCTTTTTATTCACAGAACCACAACTTTGAAGTTGCTCCTTAGTAGGCACATATTGAACAATTAGATCCCCTTTGCACCTTCTATCTCGCATAATGGTTATCTGTATCCAAGTGCCTGATTCTGGAGTGAGACACATGATTTGAGCTAAGAGCTAAGGTTGACAAATTATCACAATTCAGCAACGTTGGTGCAAAAACAACCTGATGTAAATCCTTAAGAACCATTCTAATCCATGAAACATCATCATCACAGTGAGCAAGTGCTTTATATTCTGCTTCAGTTAAACTTCTAGACACCATTGCTTGTTTATTGGACTGCCATGAAATTGAATTAGGGCCCAAATAAATGATATAACCAATAACTGACATTTTGGTATTTATATCAGTTGTCCAATTTGGTCTTAATATGATACAATATGTGTATGATTAAACGTATATTAGAAAATAGTTGAAGAAGTTACCAAGTATCTCTTTTTTAAATTTTGAATCTTCTTCATTGTTATCATTCGTAAAATACATTCGTACTGTCCAATATAATATTTGTGAAGGAGCCATAGCTTAAATTTGGACATTCGCATGATTTTTTCTTTCCAAGCAAGCTTCAAGTTTGTTTGAACAGTAGCCACTCAGCTTTACCCTATTAAAACAAGTCTTGAGTTTGCAGTGCATGCTTCATTTAATTATTTCACTGTTCGAAAAATCGGCCTATGCGGCGCTTATTTCACTGTTTTAAAAATCAGTTGTGTTGAGTGGTGGAAGACCGATACAATTTAGGCCAAAACATAAAAGAAAATCGGGTAGGGGCCAAGGGGTTCAGGGTTTACGGTTCCATTGTTTTTATTTTTATCTTTTTTAATTAGGTTGAATGGTTTTTTGGGTAAACTACACTAATTCTCTTCGCCGTTTCATGTTTCTCTTCTCCTTGTATCTCCGCAAATACGCATTCTCTCTCTTTCGCCTCCGCTCGCGCTGACTCTGACTCTGTTTGTGCCTTTTATCGCAGTTGTCGTCGCCTAGACACGTCATTACCTGGGCTCATTTTGCAGCCTGGTCAAACTTTGAAAGTAGGTTTTCAATGGAAAGGCTATGATGGCTTAAGTTATCACTTTTTCCAATTCTCAATACAAGTATAGTTCTCTTGAGAGTGTAAGTAGGTACCTATTTATATGTTATATAATAAGATAATTAAATGCGCTTAGTCTACCTAGCTCTAGCCCAACCCTCGACTGGCGTTTAACCTTTTTTAGAACCTTGAATTATTTATTTATTTATTTATTTATTTTGAAAAATGGAGAATTTCATTTATAGGTCAGGGTAAGGGCAGATCTATAGAGAGACTCTGGTGGTGGTCCCGAGGCCACTTGAAAGCCGGTAAAAGATCCTTTGAAGGACCTTCAAGGACCTCTCGATTCTTTTAGAAGGTAGTGGTGGACAGGTGGTCGGGACCTCTTCGGTTCTATAGATGTGCAAAGGCTGATCTGCAGAGAAGATGTAATGATGGTGGTGACGCCTTGTAGCCATGGTTGTTTGTTGCAGATTTGCGGACAAGCTGGGAAGAATATGAGACGAGCTGCCATAATTTTTCTACCAAAACATCTATGTTTTGCTCAAGTAAAATGTTGCGTTTTATGCAATGCACTTGTAAACATTGAAATTTCGGTGAAGTAAATGTTCACCAACATATTAAAGTTTCAACATGCTAGGGCTTACGTGGTATGCACCATGGGTCTCACAACTTGTACACATGTCATGTGACTCATCAAAACCAAACAAGCCATCAAGAGGGACATGTGTCAACACTTGACATAAATGAGTTATTTGGTTTTAATTTAAATTAAATCAAATATTAATTGAAGGAATCAAATCACGAACCAAGCCAAAAATGAAATCTTTCGTCAATTAATCAAACCCACATGGAGGCCAAAACAGATCCATAGGTAAGCTTGGAGAGCCTATAAATATGAGGCTTCAAGACAAAGAAAGTGGTCTAGAAAATCATTCACACCAAGATGTTGAAGCTTCGAAACTTTGAAGCTCTCAAACCCCCTAAATACTCAAACACTCTAGACTAAAAAAACTCTCTGTGTTCTTCGTCGTTCTTGAGAAGAATCATCAAGCACCACCAGACGTGCCAATGCTTCCGTCACCGCAAGCCAAAACCTTGAGGCATTTGTTCATTCGAGATCAAGTCATCATGACCATCGAATCAACAACAATATACACCTTACATTTTGGAGATCGAATTAGATGATTCAAATTGTAAAGAGATTGTAATCCTACATTCAAATTAATACAAATTTTATTTTGTACACATATTCTTGTCTCACTTGCTACAAGATTTTTGTGTTTACAGCCCTCACTAACATGTAATATGAAATAAATGAAAAAAAAAACCCATATACTACAATATTTCAAGAAAGGAGCTTGCTTCTTTGGTTTTTAGTTCTCCTTCCTGTTAGAACTTAGCATGGTTATATAATTAAAATACAAAGAAATAATCGGCTGAACTGATTACAACAATTGCCATGGAAGTTGAACAAGACTGACTTTGATTGGTGTAGCCATGGTTGGTTGTTAATCACAAACCATAACGCTTCTACTCACGTAGAGACCTTTATATTCTGATGGTGATAGACCCTTAATGCATAACCCTTTCTTTGTGAGCAGGGAATTCATTTTATATGGATGCAATGGTAGGCAACTTCCATCTATCGTGGAAGGTTGGTTGTTCACCCGTTGCACCAAATCCCAACTGTGTATCGAGTGGCTTTAGAAGCACGTTGGATGTATTTCCTTAATTATAGGATGTTGGGTTTACAAGTATTCAAACTCTAATGATTTGCATTACCAACATATTACTTCTCATTTATCACAACTAGTTGAGTCCATATAGGATTCTTACATTCTCCCACATGCACATTAACTCGTTGTGGTTTGAAGCTACATGTCCGTGACAAAATCATTCCTTAGTGATCACATTGAGTTATACGCAACTAACATCTTATACACATCTACCAGTAATCATTTAAAGCTTGAACTCTAGGAAAAAATACATGTAATAGTACTGTATGCACCCTGGAATCACAATCCTCGAACTAATATCGTATGATGCAAGTGAAATATACATTTATATACATTCCAAATAATAGACTTCATGAAGGAAATATTTGTGAAAACAAGTTCATTTGAGCAACATCTATGCATGCAATTAACAAGGAAAAGGCGGAATCATGCTTGTATGCACTCAAAAACAAAACTTTACCCATGAAACTCAAGGCCTAGTAATTTTGGTGAACCAAGACTCAACTCAAATCTTAAAGAAAGCAGTTGAGAAACTTTTATTCCTTTGAAGCAACTCTTTGCTTAGCAAAGGATATTCACCCATGTGAAGGCCTTCTTTCCTTAGTCTCCTTGCTCCTTGACTCCATGGATGTGGATGGAGGAACTTTGCTTCTTGGCTCCATGACTTCTTGGATGGATGAAGGAATGGATTCAAGTTCTCAAAAATAGGGAACCTCCAAGTCTCCACACCAAGAAGAGCATTGATGAAGAGATGAGTAACCTAGAGGAATGAAGATTGCTAGCTATGTTCCTCTAGGGTGGCCGTCCTTCTTTAGAGAAGAAAGAGCTTTGTGTTCTCTTCTCTTCCCTTAGAAAACCCTTAGGATGAAATGGCTACAAAGTTGCCTTTATACCACCTCACAATGGAGTGGCAAACTTGCAATTAACACAAGTTTGCCTACCCTTCATCCTATACCCGACCTTGATGGGTTTATTGGGCTTTGAGGCCCTTTGTGTTTTCAAGTTGTCATACAACTTGAGTTAATGGGCTTGACATTCAAATCCCAACTAACCCTAGGTCTATAACGAACTTATTCGTTTGATTAATTAATCCTAGCCATAAATAATTAAACCATTTAATTATTCTTACTCATCTCTGTTGTTTCTTCAATCTCTACCTTACTCGGTGTACAATCCATTAGGTTCCTTTTAGCAAGGCAGTGGGCGATTAGAACTCTTCAAATCGATTGTGAATTGAAACATACTTTCAATTCTCCCTTTAGTGATTATACACCTTTAGGGCTACCACAAACCATGAGTGACACCTAGCAATATATCATGGTTACCCAAGCTAATCAGAAAAGGTGGACAACCTATTCAGTTTATGATTACCATGCAATATGATCTTTCTCTAATACAATACTCTTGACCAAATTGTTTGGTTTGATAGTTTATTCATGTCTACTATCCAATGTGATGAAGGAAAAATTTTGTCCTAGCTAAGAACAAGTAAGAACATTTGAATACATATGCAAACTATTAACACATTAAAGTAGGCATGCATTCAAAAACAATTCATAAAACCCATGACTTTCAAAGCCTAGTGAATGGTGAACCAAAAGACTCTTTAACAACATTAAAGAGAATGAAGAATTTAAAGATTCTTTACCCTTGAAGCTCATCCTTGTTTACACAAGGGATTCACCCAAGTGGAGGGCCTTCAAGTCACCTCCAAGCTCCTTGGATCTTGCTTGTGATTTCCTTCTCCTTTTGTGCTCCTTTGGTCCTTGAGGATGTGAGGAAAGGATCTCCAAAACACCAAAGGTTTGGTGTCTCTAAGTCTCCACACCAAGGGTGAGGTGTGAAGATGAAATGGATGACTTAGAGAAGAAAAGATTGCTAGATAAATCTCCTCTAAGTGGCCGGCCTCCTTGTTGAAAAAGAGAGAATAGGTTTCACCTCTTTTCTATAAGAAAAACCCTAATGAGAAAAATAGCTATAAAGTTGCTTTTATAACACTTTTCTTAGGGGAGTGGCAAACTTGCAATTAAGCAAACCTTCACCCTCTCCTCACCATGGCCGCCCTATTTGTTGTGATTGGGCTTATTGCCCATTTTGTTTTAGTTGTCATACAACTTAAAAATAATGGGCCTTGTAGACCAAAACACTTTTGGGCCCCGAAACCCAAAACCAACTTAAAAGCCCAATACGAACCTTTCGTAAAATTAATTAACTAATTAATTAATCTTGACCATTCTTCAATTAAACCATTTAATTGCATATCCATTTCATTTAATTTCTTCACTTTCATCCTTACTCGGTGTACGATCCATTAGGTTCCATTTAGCAAGGTAGTGGGCGATTGTTACTCTTAACGATCGATTGTGAATTGAAACCACTTTTCAATTCTCCCTTAAAATTAGTGTTTGCTAATCATCAGGGCTTCCACAAACCATGAGTGACACCTAGCAGCATGTCATGGTTACCCAAGCTAAGTAGAATTGGTTAGAGAACCTATCCAGTTACAACTACAATGCAATACGGTCCTTCTCTAATACAATACTCTTAATCACATTGTTTAAGTGATAGTTTGTTTCATGTTTACTATCCAATGTGATACTTCTCTATATGATTCTTTTGAATAAGATTTGGAACAAACTTCCTAAGTCATATTCATATGCTTTGGCCAAAGACTCTCGAATCACATCTTAGAGTATTCTCCTTCCACCATGGAAGGTTAGAGATCCCTTGTTGTGCATTCATATGCCTACATGACTAGATAGCTTGACCCCAACAATGCCGTGGACACTCCAATGGAATGCCTTTGACATGATCAAAGGTCAAGGACCTAACCATTAGACATATATGATGCCTTAGGTCAAAGGACTACTTTGCATATTGCAACTATCGAGTTCTTACATGACATGTATGTTTGAACTCTCTTTTGATCGTAGTTCAGTGTACTCGATTACTCTTTCGAGCACCTATGTGTTTGTCTTAGTGTCCAACACCAAATGACTTGAGACTAGTCATACTCACGCTTGAGTCGACATAACACATACTAACCTTAGCGGATTGTCAATGCCCAATTGGCAATCCTATGGCTAGGAACGTTTTAGGAATGAACATAAGAGAAAGGTCTCGATAATCTAACTTACTTAAATCACTTGTCTCTTAGATCAAATACATCCCTTGGATTCCCTTATTGCTTAAGCACATGATACAATAAATAGTGATTAACAATAAGCTTTGCCTTTCATTAAACATATAAAAGTTTAATACAATAAGTATTCCAAAAGCTATTACATCAAATGAGTGGCTTTGTGGGCATACTTCCAACAATCTCACACTTGCACTCAAAGCCATCCTCCCATGTATCTAATACCCATCTTTTCCATATGGCGGTCAAGTTGGATTTGAGACATTGGCTTCGTTAGTGGATCTGCTACGTTATCGGCTGAAGAAACTTTGAGGATGTTGACTTTCCCCTCTACAGCATATCTTCTAATGATATTAAAGCGCCTATCAAAATGTTTGTTCTTTTGATGTGCCCTGGGTTCCTTGGCTTGAGCTATCGCCCCACTATTATCACAGTACAAAGTTACTGGTGATGTAATGGTTGGAACCACTCCAAGTTCAGTAATGAACTTCTTCATCCAGAACGCTTTTTTGCCGGCTTCAGCTGCAGCGACATATTCAGCCTCTGTCGTGGAATCAGCAATTACACTTTGTTTCTTGCTTTTCCAACTGACAGCCCCACCATTTAGAGTGAATACATATCCGGAGTTTGAACTTCTATCATTGACGTCAGATTGGAAATCTGCGTCTGTATAGGCTTCCATTCGCAACTCTGTCGCTCCTCCATAAACGAGGAACATGTCCTTAGTTCTTCTTAAGTACTTAAGGACCGTCTTGACAGCTGTCCAGTGTTCTGATCCTGGGTTAGATTGATACCGACTAGTAATGCTCACAGCATATGCGATATCAGGCCTTGTACATATCATGGCATACATGAGACTTCCTATAGCGGAAGCATAAGGAATAGCACTCATTTGCCGCATCTCTTCAGGAGTTTTAGGTTCCATGGACTTAGAAAGGTGAATTCTATGTCTTACAGGAAGAAAACCTTTCTTAGATTGTTCCATCTGGAACCTACTTAGCGCCTTATCTATGTACATAGATTGGGATAATCCGATTAATTTTCTGGATCTATCACAATAGAGCTTTATCCCAAGTACATAAGATGTATCTCCCAAATCTTTCATGTGGAAGGTTTTGGACAACCACACTTTTATAGAAGAAAGTACTGCAGTGTCATTCCTGAATAGTAATATGTCATCTACATATAACACTAGGAATATTACTGCATCCCCAACGACCTTTTGATAAACACAATTGTCGTCTTCATTTTGAGTAAAACCAAACGTTTTGATTTCAGTGTCGAAACGAATGTTCCAGCTCCTGGAGGCTTACTTAAGTCCATAAATGGACCTTTGAAGCTTGCATACCTTAGTCTTTTCAGACTTGGACACGAAACCTTCGGGTTGAGTCATATAGAGCTCTTCCTCTAGGTAGTCGTTCAGAAAGGCCGTCTTCACATCCATTTGCCATATCTCATAATCATGGTACGCAGCTATAGCAAGCAAAATCCGAATGGACTTAATCATGGCTACAGGAGAGAAGATTTCTTCATAGTCAATCCCTTCTCGTTGCCTGTAACCCTTGGCTACGAGTCTAGCCTTATAAGTCTCCACGTTCCCATCAACGCCTACCTTCCTCTTGAAGACCTATTTGTTTCCAACAGGTACTATACCTTCTGGAGGGTCTACAAGAGTCCAGACCTGATTTTGATACATGGAATCCATCTCGGATTTCATGGCCTCTTGCCATCTCTTTGAATCAATGTCGGACATTGCTTCAGTGTAGTCCCTAGGGTCCTCCTTTGTGTCATTGCCACCTAGAAGGTGCAATTCCGCAAAGTGATTATTTAAGCCATACCTCTTAGGTGGCTTACTAACTCGTTCAGATCTACGTGGAGCTAGGGGTTCAGGAACAGGGTTGTCAACTTGTCGAGTGCTTGTTTGTGGTTCATCATTAATCTCATTAATTTCCATCTCTTTGCTTATAGTTCCTTTGAGAACAAATTCGTCCTCTAGAAACTTAGCAGTTCTGGCGACAAAGACTTTCTGGTCGTCAGGATGGTAGAACTCATATCCCATAGTTTCTCTAGGATATCCCACAAAATAGCATCTTACTGATCTCGCTTCAAGCTTAGTAGCTTCAAGCTTCTTGACATATGCTTCACAACCCCAAATCTTAATGTGATTAAGACTTGGCTTTCTTCCATGCCATATCTCATAGGGCGTTTGTGAAACTGACTTGGAAGGTACTCTATTAAGCAAGTAAGTTGTTGTATATAGAGCGTATCCCCAGAATGTTACTGGTAGATCAGCGGAACTCATCATAGAACGAACCATGTTCATCAAGGTTTGATTTCTCCTTTCAGAAACTCCATTAAGTTGTGGAGTTCCTGGTGGAGTCCACTGTGATATTATTCCACACTCTTTGAGATAATCTAGGAACTCATTACTTAGATATTCACCCCCTCGATCTGATCTTAGGATCTTTATCTGTTTCCCAGTTTGCTTCTCAACTTCATTCTTGAATTCTTTGAACCTTTCAAAGGATTCTGACCTGTACTTCATAAGATACACATAGCCAAACCGAGAGTGATCGTCGGTGAATGTGATATAGTAGGAGAAGCCTCCTCTCGACGTAGTAGACATAGGTCCACATACGTCAGTGTGGATTAACCCTAGAATTTCAGTGGCACGCTCTCCTTTTCCAGTAAATGGAGATTTGGTCATCTTCCCTTTCAAGCAACATTCACAAGTACCCATCTGGTCATTACCTAATGGGTGGAAATATCCGTCTTTCGACATCTTATGAATCTTATCAAGGTTCACATGTCCAAGTTTAAGATGCCATATCTTTTCTTGGTTAACTTCTTCTCTAGCCCTTTTGGGTTTTGAGGTATTCCCGCTTTCAATACAGTGCATCCCACTATTCGTCTCTAGGTGAAAAAGTCCCTCTATCATATTACCATGAGAGACAATACGACCGTTCAAGTATAAAGTGCAACTCATTTTGTCAAACAATACCGAGTGCCCATCTCGTAAAAGCTTAGAGATGGAAATCAAATTCTTTATACATGAAGGAAAATATAAACAATTTTTAAGTTCCAGGACTTCCCCAGAGGGTAGTTTAAGCATGTAGGTGCCTATTGCTTTTGTAGAGATTTTAGTGCCGTTCCCAACTCGCACAACCATCTCCCCATTGCGCAGTGACTTGCTCCCCGCTAGTCCCTGCATCGTATTACAGATATGTTGACTAGCGCCTGAATCAAATATCCAGGAACTGGAGCTCACTGTAAAAGAACTCTCTATGACAGAAATAGTCTCTTCAAAAGTTCGTGTCATAAGGCTCGCAATGCGCACCCTGCATTTCTTCTTCCACGTTCATCCTTTCCACAATGAAAGCATGTTCCTTTGGATTTCTTTGCCTTCTTCTTATGCAACCTTTTCCTTGTGTTTGCATTCTCACTCCCACTGTCCTTTTTGAAACCTATTTCAAATTTACAGCACATGTCAATCATCTCGTTTAAAGAATGATCGAATCTATTCACTTTATAGTTTACAATAAACTTAGTGAAATCATCCGAGAGAGATGCAAGGAAAAAGTATTGGGCCATTTTCCCATCGTTGGAAGTTCCTAAACTTTGAAGATCTTGAAAGATCCTTTCCATCTTTTGTCCATGTTTATAGACCGATGTCCCCTTTGCCATTTTGGCATTCATTAGACTACAAACATTTGAGAATCGTACATTACTAGTCTCATTGTCATGCATCTTATGCAAACTTTCAACCATGGCACAAGAAGTGTCCATGTGCTTATGTAGCTTTATAAGCTCCTCACTAAGTGAAGTGAGGATTAAGCATTTGGCTTGTAAGTCATCCTCATAGTGTCTAACATAATTTTGACACTCCTCCTTTGAAGCTAGTTTCGTAGGAGGTACATGAGGAGGGGATTGCTTAAGCACATACAATATGTCTTTCACCTTTGAGACATTCTCAATGTGGCGATACCAAGCAAGGAAGTGTTGGCCCCTAAGGCCCCTTTTGTCAAGTATAATGGTGGGTATTATTTTAGGCATGTCGTTAACTACATAACATAACAGAAATCATATTAGATTGTTTGTTTCAAAACTACTTGATTGGGTCTTAAATCAAATAGTACCACCCACTATTTTTGGCAAATTCCACATCCCTCAATGGAATTCGAGAGTTATATTGAACTCTTAGCGGGGTATGGGAGACTCACCATTACCAAGCCCACCTTACGATGATACAATGTTGGTTAACAAAAATAATGATGAGAAAATAACGCTTTATTTATTTACAACTTTTGTAATTACCCATCTAGTTTGGCCTCTAGAGAATGTTGCCTCACGATGATACGATGTCGGCACCATTGCACTTAGTCAAGTTATTCCCACCATGGTTGGTTCGTGAAGGGGTTCAAGAATAGCCTCACGATGATACGATGTCAGCCATCCTCGTTGCCTACACTCACTTCTTCATATGTTTATGGACTCCTCTTGGATGTAAGCACATACTTTGAACTTCCCCATGATAGGGTGAAGCCGGTGCATGAGTCACAAACGATTGGAGCCCACCACGGTGGAAGGCCTGCGAAGAGATGTTCAAAACATCTCTCGCTTATCAACTTAATATTCGTTTTGTTGAGGGAGTAGTGTTGGGCTACATCAAAAACATTTTAATCTTATTAAAAGAACTTTGGGCCTATCACAACCATTGGTCCAAGTTAATATGATTTAGTAGTATATAATACTCCCACTATTTCGATGAAACAAGCGAGACTATATGGAACTACTAATGAATGCTTTGCATCCTCATATGGACTATATAGTCATACTAGGTCTTAGGATGATTATGAACCGTTTGATTTGATCCAACACGAGCCTTTTGTTGGACCTTGGGTTTAAGGTAGATAGTTGTTGATTTTAGTTACGCGTTTAATCCAATTAAACCGTTATTTCCTATTGGGCGTTGGACCCAACTATTCCAATTTGCATACATATAAACAAAAAGGAATACATGAAATATTAAGAAGGGCTTATGCCCTTTTACAACACAAATGATGGACTTATGTCCATTTACAACAAATTAGAACTAATCAAATTACATTCAATTCTACACTACTAAACCCAAACATTCATAATGTAAAGCGGCCAATCACATAGCTCAATTATCGAGGCCTTTGGTTCATAATCACCCTTTTCTTAATCAATCACATTAACTAAGAAAACAACTTTAAACAATTGGTTTTCGGATCCATAGAATTGATTTAAATGGAACTAAATGAAATGAAAATCCAATTCTCATTAAAGAGACAAAACCATTTTGTTCTCATTTTATTTGGGCCAAAATAAAACAATGACCACAACAATTGGGCCACAATGCAAATACATAAAATTTTGGGGTCACTTTGTAAAAACACAAAAGTCCACAACTTCATGTAATTACAACTAGAACCCAAAATTTTAATAATGTAAAAACATCATTAAAGGAGCAAAACAATTTGTCCTTTAGAGTTTTTGGGCCTTAACGTAAAAACGTAAACTTTTGGGCCAAAGTGCAAATACACAAAATTATCAAAACTTTATGTAATTTCATAAAAGGCCCCAAAAGTACCCCCACTAGGGGGTGGCCGGTTTTTGAGTGTAAAAGAGTGTGAAAGGGTTTTGGTGAAACAATCAAAGGTTTAATAAAGTTTTATGCAAGTAGAACATGCAAGTGGATTAGTTTGGTGAAGATAAAGGTGATGGGTTTATGTGTAAGAAAATGTTTTGCAAAACTTTAATGGCATTTATCAACCCTCACCAATAATCCATCACCCATCCAAATAAACCAAAACTTTATGAAAAACACCAAACACTTTGAATCAAAATTCCAAACCTTTTTGTTCTTGGTAAGAAACTCAAGAACATTGAAGAACACACATGAAAACTCATAAGAGCTCCATGAATGTTTTCACACAATAAAACTCAAATTTTCACTACTCAAAAGAGGGCTAACATCCTAGGGTAGTTAGGGGTTCCAAAAGTCACTTTAAAACCATTTTAACAAGACAAACATGAACCCAAAAAATCACCCTTTGGATTTGGCCGAATTTCCCAACATACATGGCACCAAATTTTAGTTCCAATATTCATGCTTAAATGAACTACATCTACAACATTTGAGATGCTAAATTTTCTAGCAAAATTTATATTCAAAAGCAAGAACAAAGCTTGTAACATTTACAACATTTAAATCACAAACCATGAAAAAACACAAAACCCAAAAGGATTCACCATAAACTAGGCCTAGGCTCTGATACCACTTGAAGGAAAATTTTTGTCCTAGCTAAGAACAAGTAAGAACATTTGAATACATATGCAAACTATTAACACATTAAAGTAGACATGCATTAAAAAACAATTCATAAAACCCATGACTTTCAAAGCCTAGTGAATGGTGAACCAAAAGACTCTTTAACAACATTAAAGAGAATGAAGAATTTAAAGATTCTTTACCCTTGAAGCTCATCCTTGTTTACACAAGGGATTCACCCAAGTGGAGGGCCTTCAAGTCACCTCCAAGTTCCTTGGATCTTGCTTGTGATTTCCTTCTCCTTTTGTGCTCCTTTGGTCCTTGAGGATGTGAGGAAAGGATCTCCAAAACACCAAAGGTTTGGTGTCTCTAAGTCTCCACACCAAGGGTGAGGTGTGAAGATGAAATGGATGACTTAGAGAAGAAAAGATTGCTAGATAAATCTCCTCTAAGTGGCCGGCCTCCTTGTTGAAAAAGAGAGAATAGGTTTCACCTCTTTTCTACAAGAAAAACCCTAATGAGAAAAATAGCTATAAAGTTGCTTTTATAACACTTTTCTTAGGGGAGTGGCAAACTTGCAATTAAGCAAACCTTCACCCTCTCCTCACCATGGCCGCCCTATTTGTTGTGATTGGGCTTATTGCCCATTTTGTTTTAGTTGTCATACAACTTAAACATAATGGGCCTTGTAGACCAAAACACTTTTGGGCCCCGAAACCCAAAACCAACTTAAAAGCCCAATACGAACCTTTCGTAAAATTAATTAACTAATTAATTAATCTTGACCATTCTTCAATTAAACCATTTAATTGCATATCCATTTCATTTAATTTCTTCACTTTCATCCTTACTCGGTGTACGATCCATTAGGTTCCATTTAGCGAGGTAGTGGGCGATTGTTACTCTTAACGATCGATTGTGAATTGAAACCACTTTTCAATTCTCCCTTAAAATTAGTGTTTGCTAATCATCAGGGCTTCCATAAACCATGAGTGACACCTAGCAGCATGTCATGGTTACCCAAGCTAAGTAGAATTGGTTGGAGAACCTATCCAGTTACAACTACAATGCAATACGGTCCTTCTCTAATACAATACTCTTAATCACATTGTTTAAGTGATAGTTTGTTTCATGTCTACTATCCAATGTGATACTTCTCCATATGATTCTTTTGAATAAGATTTGGAACAAACTTCCTAAGTCATATTCATATGCTTTGGCCAAAGACTCTCGAATCACATCTTAGAGTATTCTCCTTCCACCATGGAAGGTTAGAGATCCCTTGTTGTGCATTCATATGCCTACATGACTAGATAGCTTGACCCCAACAATGCCGTGGACACTCCAATGGAATGCCTTTGACATGATCAAAGGTCAAGGACCTAACCATTAGACATATATGATGCCTTAGGTCAAAGGACTACTTTGCATATTGCAACTATCGAGTTCTTACATGACATGTATGTTTGAACTCTCTTTTGATCGTAGTTCAGTGTACTCGATTACTCTTTCGAGCACCTATGTGTTTGTCTCAGTGTCCAACACCAAATGACTTGAGACTAGTCATACTCACGCTTGAGTCGACATAACACATACTAACCTTAGCGGATTGTCAATGCCCAATTGGCAATCCTATGGCTAGGAACGTTTTAGGAATGAACATAAGAGAAAGGTCTCGATAATCTAACTTACTTAAATCACTTGTTTCTTAGATCAAATACATCCCTTGGATTCCCTTATTGCTTAAGCACATGATACAATAAATAGTGATTAACAATAAGCTTTGCCTTTGATTAATCATATAAAAGTTTAATACAATAAGTATTCCAAAAGCTATTACATCAAATGAGTGGCTTTGTGGGCATACTTCCAACAAGTGATTCTCTTACTTATATGATTACTTCAAATGTGATTTGGAACGACTTCCTAAATCTCATTCATACTCTGGCCAGAGATTCTTAATCATATCATAGAGTATTCTCCCTCAAACGATTTGAAGGTTAAAGATCCCTTGTTGTGCATTCACTTGCCTCCATGGCTAAGTGGCTTAACCCTAACTATGCCATGGACACCTTTGACAAAGTGATTTTGACATAGTCAAAGATCAAGGACCTAACCACAAGACAACTATGATGCCTCAGGTCAAATGACTACTTTGCATTATCCTAACCACGAGTTCTCATGTGACATGTGTATGAGGACTCTAACCAATGACTCGAGACCAGTCACTCTCTCTAAGAGAAGACATAGCACGTACTGATTTTAACGGACTGTTAATGCCCAATTGACAATCCTATGATCAGGAACGTTTAGGATATGTATAAGAAAGAGAATGGTCTCATGAATCTAATTTCTTTTGATCACATTCTCCCAATTACATATTCCTTGGACTTATTGTTTAAGCATATAACATTTATATGAGACGGCTTTAAATAATAATCTTTGCCCTTTATATTAAACTAGATTAGTTTAACATGTGAAATGTCCGTAAAGTATCATCATATGATTGGCTTTAGGGCACATTTCAAAAAATGTCCCACTTGCGCTAGAGCCAATCAACTTGGTCATCAGTGATGATACCTCTTCTAAATTCATTTAAAAAATGGATGAGTAGTAGGCCTAGACAATGGATATCTATATGTTATCCAAAGAAGCAACCCTGAAAATAATGATGTCACCATTATACATGATTCTCAATCATGTGGTTCAGTCTCTCATTTGAGTTCGGATCTTGATGAAACCTTGATTCCCTGACTTGAGCTATCACCCCATTAATGTCGTAGTGTGGGTACACTAGAGACACTTTCTGGTTGGAATCGAATGGAGAGTTCATAAATGAAGTTTAATCGAATGGAGAGTTCATAAATGAACTTTCCCATCCAAACAACATTGTTGTAAGCTTTTATATGGCAATATATTTTGCATGATGGAACACACTAAAGTCATTACTTTTAACGTTTCCACCTAAATATCCTTTTAGTCATAATAAAGAGATATCCAATTATCTCTTCATTCAAAATGAAGAGACATCTAATGATGGATACGATATTAGATTCATAATCTAATACATTTACTCTTCCATTGTGTTACTTTAATTCTTCCCCATTCTTGAAGAATCTATCCTTTAGCATTTCTTAAATACTTAAGGACTCACTTGACAATTGCCAGGGTTCTGATCCTGGGCTTGCACTGATATCGTCTTGTACCGATCTTGGTACAACTCATATCAATGTTTTTCATACAATATGAAATATGTAAATCACCTTTCTGTGTATGCATAAAGGATTCTATTTACGCTTTATGGTTCTTTGGGAGTTAAAAGGGTACATTCCCTTTTAGAAAAGCAATTTCCTAGTCTGATTGGTATTGTCCTTTCATTTAAAGTTTATTTTTCGAGAAACTTCCTACATCTATCGTCTATCAATAGGGATTGAGATAATCCAATTATATCTTGAAATCTATCATTATAGATTTCCATCCCCTGTATATAGACTATGTCTCCCATATACATTCTATCATTATAGAACGTTTAAAGTCATAACTTTAACGAACAAGAATTCCTTTCATTTCCAAAATTAATATATCATATATGTGTTTAAATTTAGGAATATGATTAACTCCCACTAATCCTTTGTAAACCTAGTAAACAAAAGATTCATTTACATCTTTTTAAGAAATCAAATGATTTGATCTTTCTCTCATAAGACGCTTATAGCTCCCACTAGCTTGCTAAGATTCATGATGGATGGATCTCTACAACTTACACGTCTTGTGATTCCTAGTCTTAGACATATATTATCAAGACTATCTTGATAATGGTTTCGGAAACCCATATTATGTCCAAACATTGAATCACTGTTTAGTTGTAGCTAGCAATCTTTGAATTAATAGAAACCAAGACTACATCAAAGATGGTTTCTTCCAAGTCAACCAATCTCATTGATTGTAGTCATCTCAAGCTACCAAATAGCTATGGAGGTTTCACTATTTTGGGTCAAATGGTACTATACCATTTCCTTGAGTATATGTCATATATACACTCAATGTAGTCATAAGGATTTTCATTCTTATTTCCTTCAAATTAAGAGGTGTAACTCTGTGACATAGTCATAAATTTCAAACCATTCAACTGAGACGATTTATAGATCTTTCTCGACTACCTTGGAGCTAGTGGTGTAGGAACTAGGTTGTTATATTTGTTGATTATTATCTTGTCTCTCAAAGAACCCATTCTTTGAGTTCTATCTCTCGTTCATTTGCTCTATCTTAGGCAAATCCTATTGTAGGATCACAATGAACTACCCAACATATAACATTTGTTAGTTGGTTTATAGAAGTGATATCCAAAGGTTAATTTAAGGATATCCCATAAGATTGCTTCTCAAACAAATATTGCTTATTAGCACACAACCCTAAATCTTAACACGATTAAGACTTGTCTTTCTTTCCAACTACATCCTATGGAGTCATGAAAATTTTGGAAGATCATCTAATTGACAATCATATTATCGTAGAAGTATATATCCTATATATGGGTAATTGATAAAATCCAACGAACTACATCTTATTCGAGTTCGTTCTTCTCCCAATGGAGAAATCCATTATCTTATGATGCTACTTTCCTTGATATCCTTCAAGGAAACTCTTCTAAAGTGTTATTTTTCCTTGGATCAAATCTAAGGAGGTAAATACTTTAGATGTCTTACTCATCAACTTACATTCTTGAATTCTTTGAAACCTTTTGCAAAGTATTCGGACTTGTGTTTATTCAAAATAAATGATAGTCCAACCGAGAGCGATCTTTGGTGAATGTCATACAACATGAGTAGTATTATGTTGTGGACAAGTGCCAATAACATCTAAGTGAATTAACTTCAACAATTTTTTGATTCTTTCTTATTTTCAAAAGAATAAAGATTCAAACATTTCGCCTGTATACAATTTTAACAAGAAGGCATTGGATCCGGATCTAATGATCCATAGCATCCATCTATGACCAACTTGTAATTTATGTTTTAGAGGTGTCACAACTCAGTGGGATTAGTCACTACCTTGCAACCTTTTGGGTTTTAAGCATCGTTATATTCTAAACAGTTAATACTACCACATCATCTCTATTATAGAGACAAACAATTAGATTACAATAATCCAATCATTCATTAATAAATAACAAAGTTTTGTCAAACAAAACATTCATCCATCTCTTATATTGACGGAATTAAGTTCCTTATTCAAATTGGAATGTAAAGACAATCTTTGTCTTTCCAATTTCTTTGGTAGTTCATATGAGGAAGTAAGTATTATCTGCTTTCGTAGAGATCTATATTTTATTCACGTTCCAAATGTGAAGTACTTTTTCTTCTCTCATTAATCTTCTACTTGTTATTAGTCACAGTTTTACAACGATTGTTAAACATAGTTACTAATACAGAATCAAGCAATCAAGTATAAGAACCAACTGTTTTGAACCTTTCAAGAACAATTTACAACACCTTCGAAAGGTGTGTTCTTGACACTTGTAAGACATTTCTTGCAAATACCTCTTCCAATGTCCATCCTTTCATAAAGAAAGTTTGTTCCCTTTGAGTTATTTCACTTTCTTCATTTGACTTCTCCCTTGACTACAATAGTCATGGTCCCTAAACTCCCACTATTTCAATTGTGTTATACATATCAAACGATTTGGAGAGTGTGCGGTTATTGTTCACTAAATAATTTACAATAAACTTAGTGAACCATTTAGATAGGGACTCAAAGGTGAAGTCCTTGCCTAGTTTCCGTCTCCTGAAGTGGTTTAACACTTCAACACTCAATGATTCAAAATCATCATAAGTCCATGTTGATGGACTATTTATGTTAATCAACCATTATGTAATAAACATGATTACAAACTTTCAAGAGTTGTTCAAGGCAACTCTCATTTCTTCATACAACAATTTGTAAGTGAAGAATCATGGCACATAAAGTGTCCATGCCCTTGTGCTTACTTCTCAAGTTCCTTTTTCATGTAACAAAGAAACAAGCACTAGTGTTTGAGTTAACTAAGGGTTGTTCAAAGCAACTCTTATTTCTTCATATAACGATTTGTAATAGAAGAATTATGACACTAAAAGTGTTGTTCTTTTTATGATAGACTTATCTAACATGTTCTTCCAATGATACATTATCAATAGGAACATTGTGAGGATGAGACTACTTAGGTACATATACAATCCATTCAAGACAATCTATGAGATTGTGGTACCAAGTCCGGAAACTAAAACCTTTGGCTCTTCTTTGTCAAGTTTTGGATAGCGTTTGCAAATATATCGGTTAAGAAATACATAACCAATATAAATTAATTGATTTTAAGCTATTTGAACTAGGTCTTTAAATCAAATAGCACCACGCATTATTTTTGGCAAATTCCATATCCCTCATCAGAATTCGAGAGTTTTGGAGGAAACTCTTAGTAGGGTATAAGAGGCTCACTATTACCAAGCCCACCTCACAATGATATGATGTTGGCTAGCATCAATAATAATGAGAGTACGCTTACTCATTTCCATCTCATGTAAGTACCCATCTTATTTGGCCTCTAGAGAATGATGCTTCACAATGATATGATGTTGGCTCCATTGCACTTAGTTAAGTCATTCCCACCATGCAAGTTCGAGTAGGGGTTCAAGAACAACCTCACAATGATATGATGCTGATCATTCTCGTTGCCTACCTTCACAACATCATGTATGCATATAGAAGTCCTTCTAAGTGTAAGCACATACTTTGTACTCCCCCATGATAGGGTGAAGTTGGTGTATGAGTCATAAACGATTGGAGCCTACCATGGTGGAAGGCCATGAAAGAGTGTTCAAAGCACTCTCACGCTTGTCAACTTAATAATGGTTTGGTTGAGGGTTTTAGGTCTCATCACATATAAGCATGCATTTTAATCTTATTAAAACAATTTGGTCCTATTACAACTATTGGTCCATGTGATTGATTTAGTAGTATATGATACTCCAATTTCATGCATATCAAATAAAACAAGAAAATGAGTACTTGAAAGTAAAGAAGAGCTTATGCTCATTTACAACATTTGACCAAATCAAATTACTTTAAAGTAAAGAAGAGCTTATGCTCTTTTACAACATTTGATCATATCAAATTACAACCAAAATCTAATCTACACATTCCCATGGTTCAAACAAATTTGATAGACGGCCTTTCACATAGCTCAATTATCGTAGGCTTAGGTTCATAATCACCCTTTCTTCAATTAATTAACACTTTAACTAATTAAACTTGAATGCAACATTGGCATTTGGTTTTTGTATCCATAGAATTGATTTAGATGGAGCTAAATGAAATGAAAAGCCAATTCTCATTTAAAGATATAAAACTATTTTGTTCTCAACTAAGTTGGGCCAAAATGCAACAACCTCAACTTTTTCGGCTATATTGCAAAACACAAACTTTTGAGGTCACTTTGTAAAATCACAAAAGTTCACTACTTCATGTAATTACAACTAGAACCCAAAAACTTCAACAAATGCAAAAACTTCATTAAAGGAGCAAAACAATTTGTCCTTTAGTGATTTTGGGCCTTTACATAAAAATGTAAACTTTTGGGTCAAAGTACAAATACATAAAAGTATCAAAAATTTATGTAATTGCATAAAAGCCCCAAAAGTACCCCAATTATAGGGGTGGCCGGTCATGGTGAGTGGTGATGTTGTGTGTGAGTTGATTTGTGTGTTTGAAAAGTGATTGAAAGTTGTAAATGATTGGTATGGTGTGAATAGTAAAAGAAGTATGGGTGTTGTTTGAAAAATTCATACCATCCATTACTAACCAAACACCTTTTTGAATCAAAACAACAAACCTTTTTGTTCTTGGTATGAACAACAAGAACAAAGCAAGAACATTGAAGAACATCCATGAAAACCCATAAGAGCTCCATGAATGTTTTCACTCAATATAACTCAAATTTTCACTACTCAAAGAGGGTTAATATTCTAGGGTACTTAAGGGCTTGTTTGGTATCCTATTTGAAATTTTTTACAATTTCTCAAAACATTTCTTAAGAATTTTTCTTGAAAATAATTTTCTTTAAGACTCAAAAACTTGTTTGGTATGAGATTTAAAATTTTTAAATCTTACAACTTAAACTGGACAAAAAGATCCATAAAAAATGGGGCAGAGAAAGAGGAGAGAGGAGAAAAGAAAGTAAGAGATGATTGGAGGAAGGAGAAAGAAGTGAGAAGATCGGAGGAGATAGAGAGGAAGAGGAGTGAGAGAAAGAATCGAGAGAATGAAGAGAGCGGATTGGAGGAGAGTCGAAAAAGGTTAAAAAAAAAAAAAAAAAGAGAAGGGGGAGAGAGAAAGAAGAAAACAGAGATAGATTTGGAGTGAGAGGGGAGGAGGGAGAGAAAAGAAAGGAGTGAGTTTAAGTTTAAAAACTCTAAAAACTCACTTTTTGTGTTTTTAGATAATAGACTATATTTTGGAGTTAGTCTTGAGTTCAGTTTTTGAAAATAGTCCAACCAAACAAGTTTTTAAGGCCTAAAACTTGAAAACTATTTTTGAGTTTAAAAAGTTGGATTCAAGTAGAGTACCAAAAAGGCTCTAAGGGTTCCAAAAGTCACTTTAGAACACTTTTAACAAGACAAACATGAACCAAAAAATCCACCCTTTGGATTTGGCCGAATTTCCTCATAAACATGGCACAAAATTTTAGCTCCAAAATTCATGCTCATATGAACTACATCTACAACATTTGAAATGGCAAATTTTCAAGCAAAATTTACATTCAAAGAAGCAAGAATAAAGCTTGTAACAATTACAACATTCAAATCAAAGACTATGAACTACAAAACCAAAAAGGATTCACCAACTACTAGACCTAGGCTCTGATACCACTTGAAGGAGATATTTGTGAAAACAAGTTCATTTGAGCAAAATCTATGCATGCAATTAACAATTAAATGGAAGAATCATGCTTGTATGCACTCAAAAAAAAAAAACTTTACCCATGAAATTCAAGGCCTAGTAATTTTGGTGAACCAAGACCCAACTCAAATCTTAAAGAAAGGAGTTGAGAAACTTTTATATCTTTGAAGCACCTCTTTGCTTAGCATTGATGAAGAGATGAGAGACCTAGAGGAAGGAAGATTGCTAGCTATGTTCCTCTAGGGTGGCCGGACTTCTTTAGAGAAGAGAGAGCTTTGTGTTCTCTTCTCTTCCCTTAGAAAACCCTTAGGATGAAATGGCTATAAAGTTGCCTTTATACCACCTCACAATGGAGTGGTAAACTTGCAATTAACACAAGTTTGCCTACCTTCACCCTATGCCCGGCCTTGATTGGTTTATTGGGCTTTGAGTCCTTTTGTGTTTTCAAGTTGTCATACAACTTGAATTAATGGGCTTGACATTCAACTCCCATTGGGCCTTGTGATCCAAAAATAACCCGAGGTCTATAACAAACTTATTCATTTGATTAATTAACATATTAATTAATGCTAGCGATACATAATTAAACCATTTAATTATCCTTACTCATCTCTATTGTTTCTTCAATCTTTACCTTACTCAGTGTGCAATCCATTAGGTTCCTTTTAGTGAGGCAGTGGGCGATTAGAACTCTTCAAATCGATTGTGAATTGAAACAGACCTTCAATTCTCCCTTTAGTGATTATACACCTTTAGGGCTTCCATAAACCATGAGTGACACCTAGCAGTATATCATGGCTACACAAGTTAATCAAAAGAGGTGGACAACCTATTCAGTTTAGGATTACAATGCAATACGGTATTTCTCTAATACAATACTCTTGACCACATTGTTTGGTTTGATAGTTTATTCATATCTACTATCCACTGTGATTCTCTTACTTATATGATTACTTAAAATGTGATTTGGAACGACTTCCTAAATCTCATTCATTCTCTAGCCAGAGATTCTTAATCATATCATAGAGTATTCTCCCTTAAATGATTTGAAAGTTAGAGATCCCTTGTGGTGCACTCACTTGCCTCCCTGGCTAAGTGGCTTAACTCCAACTATGTGTTGGAAATGTGCCCTAAAGCCAATCATGTGATGATACTTTACGGACATTTCACATGTTAAACTAATCTAGTTTTACATATAAAGGGCATACATTATTGTTTGAGCCGTCTCATATAAATGTTATATGCTTAAACGATAAAGTCCAAGGAATATGTGATTGGGAGAATGTAATCTAATGAAGTTAGATTCATGAGACCATTCTTTCGTAGACACATCCTAAACGTTCCTGATCATAGGATTGTCAATTGGGCGTTGACGGTCCGTTAAGATCAGTACGTACTATGTCTTCTCTCAGGGAGAGTGATTAGTCTCGAGTCATTGGTGTGTGTGACATCAAGACAAGTACGTAGGTGCTCAATAGAGAATGAGTTCACTGAACGTGATCAACGAAGAGTTCTTATATTCCATGTCACATGAGAACTCATGGTTGGGATAATGCAAAGTAGTCCTTTGACCTGAGGCATCACAGTTGTCTTGTGGTTAAGTCCTTGATCTTTGATTATGTCAAAGTCACCCCCTCGGGGTGTCCACGGCATCGTTGGGGTTAAGCCACTTAGCTATGGAGACAAGTGAATGCGCAACAAGGGATCTCTAACCTTCAAACAGTTGAGGGAGAATACTCTATGATATGATTTGGAATCTCTGGCCAGAGTATGAATGAGATTAGGGAATGCGTTCCAAATCACATTCAAGGAAATCATATAAGCACACGAATCACATTGGATAGTAGACATGAATAAATAAACTATCATACCAAACAATGTGGTCAAGAGTATTAGATTAGAGAAGGACCGTATTGCATTTGTAATCCCAAACTGAATAGGTTCTCTATCCTCTTCTGATTAGCTTGGGTAACCATGATATGCTGCTAGGTGTCACTCATGGTTTGTGGAAGCCCTAAACGTGTGTAATCACTAAAGGGAGAATTGAAAATAGTTTCAATTCACAATCGATGTAAAATGGTTTTAATCGCCCACTACCTCGCTAAAAGGAACCTAATGGATCGCACACCATAAAAGGTGGAGATTGAAGATTAAATGGAAATGAGTAAGAATGATTAAATGGTTTAATCATTTATTTATGGCAAGGATTAATTAATATGTTAATTAATCAAACGAATAAGTTCGTTAAAGACTTCGGGATAGTTTTGGACCTTAAGGCCCAATGGGCTTCGAAGGTCAAGCCCATTAACTTAAGTTGTATGACAATTTAATGAATGAAGATTCATTAAAGCCCAAAAGCCCAAAATCCCCTAAATGGCAAGCCATAGTGTGATGAATTAGGGTTTTGGTTATTTAGGTCACTTAAAGAAGTGACTATATAAATGACTTTATAACTAAATATTCATTAAGTGATTAAGGGTTTATTTTGGGGAAAATTGGTGAGAATTGTCTCTCCATTTTCTCTCTAAAGAGGCCAACACCTTGGAGGGTACATCTAGCAATCCTACTACTCCAAGGTCACTCATTTCTTCTACAATCAAACCTTGGTGAAGAGACTTAGAGGTTCCCTATTTTGGGAACTTGGAGAAACCTAATTTTCCATCCAAATCCATGGATCTAAGAAGCAAGGAATGAAGGCCCTATCTCTTTGGGTGATTAGCCTTTGCTTATGCAAAGAGGAATCTACAAAGGTAATAATTTCAACTCACTTTGTTTTGAGTTGATCAATTGGTTCACCAATCTACTAGGCTTTGAATTTCATGGTAATGTTTTGTTTTTGAGTACATGCAAGCATGATTCCGCCTTTAATTGTTAATTGCATGCTATATGATGTTGCTCAAATGAACATGTTTTACAAAATAAATCCTTCAAGTAGTATCAGAGCCTAGGTCTAGTAGTTGGTGAATCCTTTTGGGTTTTGTAGTTCATAAGTTTGTGATTTAAAAGTTGTAATTGTTACAAGCTTTATTCTTGCTTCTTTGAAAGTAAATTTTGTTGGAAAATTTGCTATCTCAAATGTTGTAGATGTTGTTCATATGAGCATGAATATTGGAGCTAAAATTTGGTGCCATGCTTTTGGGAAAATTCGGCCAAATCCAAAGGGTGGAATTTTGGGTTCTTGTTTGACTTGTTAAAAGTGTTTTAATGTGTTCTTTGGAATCCCTAAGTACCCTAGTTTGGTTAGATGTTATTTCCCTTAAGTAAGAATGGTTTTGGAATGTTTTTGGGTGAAAAAAGTTCATGGAAAAATTTGGGTTTTTCATGGATGTTCTTCATTGTTCTTGATGTTCTTGCCAAGAACAAAAAGGTTTGGTGTTTTGATTCAAAGTTTTGATTTATTTCATAAAGTTTATGATATATGTTTTTCAAATGATTTATCATGTATTTAAAGTGTTAAATATTTGTATAAATGATGATGGAAACATCAATCATCAAAACATATATTATTTTTATGAAAGTATTTAAAGTGTTAAATATTTGTATAAATGATGAAAGAAATATCAATCATCAAAACATATATTATTTTTATGAAAGTTGAAAGCACTACTTGATTGTTTTTGACAAAACTAATAAATCAAAACATCCACCACTCCTTTTTATCCCTAAAAACCGGCCACCCTAATAAAATAGGGTATTTTTGGGGCTTTTATGCAATTACATAAAGTTTTGATACTTTTGTGTATTTGTACTTTGACCCGAAAGTTTACGTTTTGACGTTAAGGCCTAAAAACGCTAAAGGACAAATTGTTTTGCTCCTTTAATGAAGTTTTGAATTTATTTAAATTTTGGGTTCTAGTTGTATTTACATGAAGTAGTGACTTTTGTGTTTTTACAAAGTGACCCCAAAAGTTTATGTTTTCGCAATATGGCCCAAAAAGTTGTGGTTATTGCATGATGGCCCAAATAGGATGAGAACAAAATTGTTTTGTCTCTTTAAATGAGAATTGGATTTTTATTTTGTTTAGCTCCACTTAAATCAATTTTATGGATACAAAAACCAAATGAAAATGTTGCATTCAATTAATTAGTTAAAGCGTTAATTAATTAAAGGATGATTATGAACCTAAGCCTAATATAATTGAGCTATGTGAAAGGCGTTTCAAATTTGTTTGAACCATGGGAATGTGTAGATTAGATTTTGGTTGTAATTTGATTTGATCAAATGTTGTAAAAGGGCATAAGACAACACGCCTAAGACAACACGCCTTAATGTGATCAAATGTTGTAATTTGATTTGATCAAATGTTGTTAAAGGATGATTATGAACCTAAGACAACACGCCTTAATGTGATTAAACGCGTAACTAAAATCAATCTCCATCCCTAGACCGAGATTCAACACAAGGCTCGTGTTGAATCTAAACAAAGGTTCATAGTCATCCTAAGGCCCTAAGGCAACTATATAGTCCATCAAATGAATGCAAACCTTATGTTAGTAGTAACATATACTCTTGCTTTAAAAACCGTTTTAAAAGCATAGTGGGAGTATTATGTACAACTAAAACAATCATATGGACCAATAGTTGTAATAGGACCAAAATTGTTTTAATAGAGATTAAAATGTATGTTTATATGTGATGAGACCAAAAACCCTCAACCAAACCAATATTAAGTTGATAAGCGGAGAGTGCTTAGAACACTCTTTCGTGGCCTTCCACCGTGGTGGGATCCAATCGTTTATGACTTGTACACCGGCTTCACCCTATCATGGGGGAGTACAAAGTGCATGCTTATACTCAGGAGGAATCCATACACATATGATGAGGTGAGTGTAGGCAACGAGGATGGCCAATATCATATCATTGTGAGGCTATTCTTGAACCCCTTCATGAACTAAGCATGGTGGGAAGAACTTAACTAAGTGCAATGGAACCAATATCATATCATTGTGAGGTTACATTCTCTAGAGGCCAAATAAGATGGGTACTTGCATGAGTTGCAAATGAGTAAGCGTACTCTCTCATTATTATTGTTGCTAGCCATATATCGTATCATCGTGAGGTGGGCTTGGTAATAGTGAGCCTCCCATAACCTACTAGGAGTTTCATCCAAAACTCTCGAATTCCTATGAGGGATATGGAATTTGCCAAAAATAGTGGGTGGTGCTATTTGATTTAAAGACCCAAATCAAATGGCTTAAAATCAATCAATTTATATTCGTTATGTATTTGATTACCAATATATTTGCAAACGCTATCCAACACTTGACAAATAAAAGCCGAACGTTTAGTTTACGGACTTGGTACTACAAAACCATAGATTGTCTTTAATGGCTTGTAAAAGTACCAAAGTAGTCTCATCCTCACAATCTTCCTATTGATAATGTATCATTAGAAGAATATGTTAGAAAAGGTCTATCATAAAGAGGACAACACTTTTAATGTCATAATTCTTCAATTACAAATTGTTGTATGAAGAAATAAGAGTTGCTTTGAACAACCCTTAGTCAATACAAACACTTAGTGCTTATTTCTTTGTTAATTGAACAAAGAACTTGAGAAGTAAGCACAAGGGCATGGACACTTTATGTGCCATGATTCTTCACTTACAAATTGTTGTATGAAGAAATGAGAGTTGCCTTGTACAACTCTTGAAAGTTTGTAATTATGTTTAGAACATAATGGTTGGTTGACAAAAATAGTCCATTAACATGGACTTATGATGATTTTGAATCATTGAGTGTTGAAATGTTAAACCACTTAACGAGACGGAAACTAGGCAAGGACTTCACCTTTGTTTCCCTATCCTAATGGTTCACTAAGTTTATGGTAAACTATGTAGTGAACAATAACCACATACTCTCCAAATTGTTTGATGTGTATAACACAATTGAAAAAGGTTTCAAGAGAGATAGTGGGAGTTTAGGGACCATGACTAATGTAGTCAAAGGTGAAAGTCAAATAAAGAAGATAAATAACTCCAAGGGAACAAACTTTCTTTATGAAAGGATGGACATTGGAAGGGGTATTTGCAAGAAATGTCTTGCAAGTGTCAAGAACACACCTTTCGAAGGTGTTGTAAAATGTTCTTGAATAGTTCAAAACAGTTGGTTCTTCTACTTGAATGTATGATTCCGTATTAGTAACTATGTTTTACAAATCGTTGTAAAAGTGTGACAAATAAGAAGTAGAAGATATATGAGAGAAGAAAAGGTGCTTCACATACGGAACGTGAATAAGATATAGATCTCTGCGAAAGCAGATAGTACTTACTTCCTCATATGAACTACCAAAGAAATTGGATTATAGTAATGTAATTGATTGTGTCTATAGTAGAGATGATATGGTAGTGTTAACTGTTTAGAATATAATGATGCTTAAAACCCAAAAGGTTGCAAGGTAGTGACTAATCCCAACTAAATTGTGATACCTCTAAAACATAAGTTACGAGTTGGTGAAACAAGGATGTTTTGGATCGTTAGATCCGGATCCAATACCTTCTTGTTAAAATTGTATAGAGGCGAAATGTTCGAATCTTTATTCTTTTGGAAAGAAGAAAGAATCATAAAGTTGTTGAGGTTAATTCACTTAGATGTTAGTGGCACTTGTCCACACCATAATACTACTCATGTTATATGACATTCACCGAAGATCACTCTCGGTTGGACTATAGTTTATTTTGAATAAACACAAGTCCGAATACTTTGCAAAATGTTTCAAAGAATTCAAGAAATGTAAATAGATGAGTAAGATATCTAAAGTATTTACCTCCTTAGATTTGATCCAAGGAAAGGTAACACTTTAGATGAGTTTCCTTGAAAGATATCAAGGAAAATAGCATCAAAAGATAATGTATTTCTCCATTAGGAGAAGAACGAACTCGAATAAGATTTAGTTCGTTAGATGTTATCTATTACCCATATATAGGATATATACTTCTAAAACAATATGATTGTCAATTAGAAGATCTTCCAATATTTTCATGACTCCATAAGATGTAGTTGGAAAAGAAAGACAAATCTTAAGCATGTTAAAGATTTGGGGTTGTGTGCTAATAAGCAATATTTGTTTGATAACAATCTTGTAGGATATCCTTAAAATAACTTTTGGATATCGCTTCTATAAACCAACTAACAAATGTTGTTTTGTTGGGTAGTTCATTGTAATTCTACAGTGTGATTTGCCTAAAAGCAAATGAACGAGAGATAGAACTCAAAGAATGGGTTCTTTGAGAGACAAGATAGTAATCAACAAATATAACAACCTAGTTCCTATACCACAAGCTCCAAGGTAGTCGATAAGAATGAAAATCCTTATGACTACATTGAGTGCATATACGATATATACTCAAGGAAATGGTAAAGTACCATTTGACTCGAAATAATGAAACCTTCATAGCTAATTGGTAGCTTAAGGTAACTACAATCAAAGAGAATGGTTGACTTTGAAGAAACCATCTTTGAGATAGGCTTGGTTTCAATTAATTCGAAGATTGCTAGCTACAACTAAAATGGTGATTCAATGTTTTGACATAATATGGGTTTCCGAAACCATTATTAAGATAGTCTTGATAATATATGTCCAAAACTATAAATCACAAGACATGTAAGTTGTAGAGATCCATCCATCATGGATCTTAGCAAGTTAGTGGGAGCTATTTGCATTTTATAAGGAAAAAGGATCAAATTGTTTGATTTCTCATCAAGATGTAAATGAATCTTTTGTTTACGAGTTTTACAAAAGATTAGTGGGAGTTAATCATGTTCCTAAAATTTAAGTATATATGATATATTAATTTTGGAAATGAAAAGAATACTTCTTCGTTAAAGTTATGACTTTAATACATTATATGAAGATAGAATGTATATGGAAGATATAGTCTATATACATGGGATGGAAATCTATAATGATATATTTCATGATATAATTGGATTATATCAATCCCTAATAATAGACAATGGATGCTAGGAAGTTTCTCATATGATGATAAACTTCAATAAGAAGGACGATTCTAGTGAGACTAGCAAGTTGCCCTTCTCAAAGGGAACGTACCCTTTGACTCCCATAGAAATAATGCGTAAATTGAATCCTTTATGCATAAGCAGAAAGGTGATTTATGTATTTCATATTGTATGAAAAACATTGATATGAGTTGTACCTAGAACGGTACAAGACGATATCAGTGCAAGCCCAGGATCAGAACCGTGGCAACTGTCAAGTGAGTCCTTAAGTATTTAAGAAAAACTTAAGGATAGATTCCTCAAAGAATGAGGAAGAATTAGAGTAACGTAATGGAAGCGTAAATGTATTAGATTATGAATCTGATCCATCATTGGATGTTTCTTCATTATGAATGAAGAGATAAACAAATATCTCTTTATTATGACTAAAGAGATATTTGGATGGAAACATTAAAGTAATGACTTTAGTGTGTTCCATTATGAATGCAAGATATATTGCCATATAGAAGTTTACAACAATGTTGTTTGGATGGGAAAGTTCATTTATGAACTCTCTATTCGATTCCAACCAGAAAATGTATGACACTAATGGGGCGATAGCTCAAGCCTGGGAATCAAGGTCTCATCAAGATCCGAACACAAATGAGAGACTGAACCACATGATTGAGAATCATGTATAATGGTGACGTCGTTATTCTCAAGGGTTCTTCTGTGGATAACACACATAGATATCCACTGCCTAGGCCTACTATTCAGCTATTTATGAAATGACTACAGAAGAGGTATCATCAAGATGACCAAGCTGATTGGCTCTAGTGCAAGTGGGAGATTGTTGGAAATGTGCCCTAAAGCCAATCATGTGATGATACTTTACGGACATTTCACATGTTAAACTAATCTAGTTTTACATATAAAGGGCATACATTATTGTTTGAGCCGTCTCATATAAATGTTATATGCTTAAACGATAAAGTCCAAGGAATATGTGATTGGGAGAATGTAATCTAATGAAGTTAGATTCATGAGACCATTCTTTCGTAGACACATCCTAAACGTTCCTGATCATAGGATTGTCAATTGGGCGTTGACAGTCCGTTAAGATCAGTACGTACTATGTCTTCTCTCAGGGAGAGTGATTAGTCTCGAGTCATTGGTGTGTGTGACATCAAGACAAGTACGTAGGTGCTCAATAGAGAATAAGTTCACTGAACGTGATCAACGAAGAGTTCTTATATTCCATGTCACATGAGAACTCATGGTTGGGATAATGCAAAGTAGTCCTTTGACCTGAGGCATCACAGTTGTCTTGTGGTTAAGTCCTTGATCTTTGATTATGTCAAAGTCACCCCCTCGGGGTGTCCACGGCATCGTTGGGGTTAAGCCACTTAGCTATGGAGACAAGTGAATGCGCAACAAGGGATCTCTAACCTTCAAACAGTTGAGGGAGAATACTCTATGATATGATTTGGAATCTCTGGCCAGAGTATGAATGAGATTAGGGAATGCGTTCCAAATCACATTCAAGGAAATCATATAAGCACACGAATCACATTGGATAGTAGACATGAATAAATAAACTATCATACCAAACAATGTGGTCAAGAGTATTAGATTAGAGAAGGACCGTATTGCATTTGTAATCCCAAACTGAATAGGTTCTCTATCCTCTTCTGATTAGCTTGGGTAACCATGATATGCTGCTAGGTGTCACTCATGGTTTGTGGAAGCCCTAAACGTGTGTAATCACTAAAGGGAGAATTGAAAATAGTTTCAATTCACAATCGATGTAAAATGGTTTTAATCGCCCACTACCTCGCTAAAAGGAACCTAATGGATCGCACACCATAAAAGGTGGAGATTGAAGATTAAATGGAAATGAGTAAGAATGATTAAATGGTTTAATCATTTATTTATGGCAAGGATTAATTAATATGTTAATTAATCAAACGAATAAGTTCGTTAAAGACTTCGGGATAGTTTTGGACCTTAAGGCCCAATGGGCTTCGAAGGTCAAGCCCATTAACTTAAGTTGTATGACAATTTAATGAATGAAGATTCATTAAAGCCCAAAAGCCCAAAATCCCCTAAATGGCAAGCCATAGTGTGATGAATTAGGGTTTTGGTTATTTAGGTCACTTAAAGAAGTGACTATATAAATGACTTTATAACTAAATATTCATTAAGTGATTAAGGGTTTATTTTGGGGAAAATTGGTGAGAATTGTCTCTCCATTTTCTCTCTAAAGAGGCCAACACCTTGGAGGGTACATCTAGCAATCCTACTACTCCAAGGTCACTCATTTCTTCTACAATCAAACCTTGGTGAAGAGACTTAGAGGTTCCCTATTTTGGGAACTTGGAGAAACCTAATTTTCCATCCAAATCCATGGATCTAAGAAGCAAGGAATGAAGGCCCTATCTCTTTGGGTGATTAGCCTTTGCTTATGCAAAGAGGAATCTACAAAGGTAATAATTTCAACTCACTTTGTTTTGAGTTGATCAATTGGTTCACCAATCTACTAGGCTTTGAATTTCATGGTAATGTTTTGTTTTTGAGTACATGCAAGCATGATTCCGCCTTTAATTGTTAATTGCATGCTATATGATGTTGCTCAAATGAACATGTTTTACAAAATAAATCCTTCACTATGCCCTTTGATGGAGTGACTTTGGCATAGTCAAAGATCAAGGACCTAACCACAAGACAACTATGATGCCTAAGGTCAAAGGACTACTTTGCATTATCCCAACCATGAGTTCTCATGTGACATGAGTATGAGAACTCCTCGTTAATCGTTCAGTGCATTCATTCTTTATTGAGCACCTACATGCTTGTCTTGGTGTCGGTCACACCAATGACTCAAGACAGTCACTCTCTTTAAGAGAAGACAGAGCACATACTGATTTTAACGGACTGTCAATACCCAATTGGCAATCCTATGATCAGGAACGTTTAGGATATGTATACGAAAGAGAATGGTCTCATGAATCTAACTTCTTTAGATCACATTCTCCCAATTACATATTCCTTGGACTTATTGTTTAAGCATATAACATTTATATGAGACGGCTTTAAATAATAATCTTTGCGCTTTATATTAAACTAGATTAGTTTAACATGTGAAATGTTCGTAAAGTATCATCATATGATTGGCTTTAGGACATATTTCCAACACTTCGACATCTATCACACTTCAAGCCTCCCACACATTTACCCAGTATACCTTCATTGATTGAACATTGAAATTTAATCTTCAATCGCTGGACTTTTCCTTCCAAGCGCCCTGCATAATAGACTCAACTAAACATGTTCTTTGGAACAATGATCAATCATTTAATTGCACATTACAAATTTGAATCAACATAAACATTGTCAATAATAAGCTTGGAAAACTAACTCAATCTGTAGTGATACAAGGCACAATGAAACATGCAATAGTTTCCTTTACTCCCACATTTTAGCAAACTCCCTGGAATCATGCACTCCCACTTTTCAATAGCCGTTAAATGTTATACCCTAAAAGATCGCAAACCATTCATACATTCCTCTCTTTGGAAAAGAGTATTGACAAGTATTGAGTTTTAAAATCATAATTACATAATCCAGTTCCGGAAGTCTTTTCACTTTGGTGAAAAACATAGGTACACAATTCTTTTCACCAAGTGCTCATTCATGCAACTTGTTGATGCACAAAACTGGGAGGTCTTGGAACAACATAAATCCAACCATGAATCTGTAAGACAGTAAAGAACACAAAATGTATCGTAGTTCACCCCAATGTTTGGGCTACGTCCACACTGATATTGTATTTCTCTGTTTGTGAGAGGATTGTGAGGGAGATAGAGCTTCTCTTTGGGGATGTGAGACGTCAGGTTTGTGAGGGCGAGGAGGCCTTTTTATAGAATAAGGGCTCCTCACTTATTACATATTTGCCCTTTCATTTATTACATAATTACACTTGAGTCCCCTGAGTATTTATACGAGATCTAAATACAGAGCCCTAAGTATGGTACAAACAGTAGTCCCCCAAGTCTTCAATCAAGAGAGTCTTTTGGCTGGACACTTGAAATTCAGTCCATGTGTGGGCCGAAGTAACTAGATGTCGTCTTGAACTGATACTTAATATGAGGCGGTGCTCAAAGTGAAATGATGCTCAACTAAAAGTAGCACATGTTGCGAGGCTGTTCAGTTTGTGGCTTATGTTGCCTTGGTTGGCCCGGTTTGTGACGTTAAAGGTGAGGGAGTCCCTTTTATAGAATAAGAGCTCGCTCATCAATACATAAATGATGGGCTAGAGTTGATGCTCGTGGTGAGGCGGTTGCTCAGTAGGCGGCGATGCTCTCTAATGATGGTGAGGGAGTCCCTTTTATAGAATAAGGGCTCGCTCCTCAATACATAAGTGATGGGTTAGGAGTGATGCTTGCGGCGAGGCAGTTGCTCAGCTAGCGGCGATGCTCTCTAATGAAGGTGAGGGAGTCCCTTTTATAAAATAATGGCTCGCTCCTCAGTGCATGAATAATGGGTGCTCTCTAATGAAAGTGAGGGAGTCCCTTTTATAGAATAAGGGCTCACTCCTCAATACATAAATAATGGGCTAACTCCCCCAAGTATTTTTCGTGAGGCCCAATTGCGGAAGCCCAATATATGGTACATAGTGTAGTCCCCCAAGTCTTCAGTCAATAGAGTTTGTTGGCTGGAGACTTCAAATTGAATCCATGTATGGGCCGAAGTGGCGGTTGTTTCGAGGCGGTATTTGTATACCCTACATTGAAGCTTTGTAAATGAAGCTTTGAAGCTGGAGCTTTTGTAAATGAAGCTTTTGAAGCTGGAGCTCTCGAAGTAGGAGCTCTGTAAATGAAGCTTTTGAAGCTGATTGACATGAGTGATACTCATGAATGTTTATGTTGATTGACATGAGTGATGCTCATGGATGTTGACATGAGTGATGCTCATGAATGTTGACATGAGTGATGCTCATGAATGTTTATGTATGATTGACATGAGTGATGCTCATGAATTTTTATGTATGATTTGACATGAGTGATGCTCATGTATAATTTTGGAGTACTGGACGTACTTTTGATCACTTGGTTAGTGATAATAGCGGTAGGCTGCCGAATAATTTTGGAGTACTGGACGTACTTTTGATCATCAAGTGGGTGATAATAGCGGTAGGCTGCCGAATAATTTTGGAGTACTGGGCGTACTTTTGATCACCTGGTTGGTGATAATAACGACAAGGTGCCGAATAAATTTGGAGTAATGGACGTACTTTTGATCACCTGGTTGGTGATAATAGCGGCAGGCTGCCGAATAATTTTTTGAGTATTGGACGTACTTTTGATCACATGGTTGGTGATAATAGCAGCAGGGTGCTGAATAAATTTGAAGCCATAGGGCCTAGCTCCTTTGGGCATATGGGCCTTCACCCTTCACGTAACATTCCAGCCCATTATTTTGGGCTTGTCATTTTTTTTTATTTTTTAATTTTTTGAATTTTTTTATTTTTTTATTACCCTCTGATGGGGTTATACAGATGTCTCCGAAAGGTAAGAAAAATAAATCACATCATTCAAAAATAAATCTGACCCTCTGCTCAATGGGTCAAGCCCATAATTCCCTTTTCTGCATGCCATCACCATCGCAATTATGTATGCTTCTTTTTATCTTCTTTTGCTTTCTGCTTTTCTTTTTGCTTTTCTCCAGACATCCTTTTCCTTTTTCTTTTGTGGGAGTGGTTGAGCTGTCTGATGGTTTACAATGATCTCTGAGACTGATCGAGTAGTGGGTTGTATCATGAAAGTTTCATCATTCTCTGGTAGCTAGGGAGGTAATAATGATAAAGTAAAATAATAAAGAAAAAAGAAAATGGTCTCATCTTTTTCAGATTCTTTTGTACAGGTCGCTTCAGACTGCTTGACCGATTTCATAGCGCCGGTGCGGTTCCGCTGGCTTACTGCTGACTACCTCTGCGCCTTCACATTGAAATATTGTCAACCACCAACTTTACTCCTTCATTCTCAAATACTCTGTCATCTGGGTGGTGTTTGTCGTCGAGATCAAAAACATATTGGAACCAAAAACATCCACCAGTTTCTACACTCAAACGTAGCATCTTTCCCTCCACTTCATTGGCTTGTAGCCGTTTCATTCTTTTAACACAGGTATCGGTCATGTGAACGAAATCGAGGTCGAGGTCCGGAGATGGAGAAGAAGAGGATAGAAGCCTCTGGTTCTGTCTGATTTGAGCTACAAAGTAGGGCGCGAGCCGGTGAAGAATCAGAGATCACGGTGAGAAAAAAGCCTCTGGTGCATAAGCTTTGGAGTACTTCCAGTAGCATCAAGCATTACTGTTACTCATTGATAATGCACTACAGAACATCTTCGCATCGTTTCGAAAAATCGAAGTTGAATTTCGAACTTGGGGTTGAAGAAGAAGCGGAGGCCAAGGGGAGAAGAGCAAGAACTGAAGGGATTATTTTGAAAAACATGTTCATTTGAATAACATCTATAGCATGCAATTAACAAATTAAAGGCGGAATCATGCTTGTATGCATTCAAAAACAAAACATTACCCATGAAATTCAAAGCCTAGTAGATTGGTGAACCAATAATCAACTCAAAACAAAGTGAGTTGAAATTAATACCTTTGTAGATTCCTCTTTGCATAAGCAAAGGCTAATCACCCAAAGAGATAGGGGCCTTCATTCCTTGCTTCTTAGATCCATGGATTTGGATGGAAGAATAGGTTTCTCCAAGTTCCCAAAATAGGGAACTTCTAAGTCTCTTCACCAAGGTTTGATTGTAGAAGAAATGAGTGACCTTGGAGTAGTAGGATTGCTAGATGTACCCTCCAAGGTGTTAGCTTCTTTAGAGAGAAAATGGAGAGACAATTCTCACCAATTTTCCCCCAAAATAAACCCTTAATAATCTTAATGAATATTTGGCTATAAAATCATTTATATAGTCACTTCTTTAAGTGACCTAAACAACCAAAACCCTAATTCATTTCATCATGGCCGGCCATTTAGGGGATTTTGGGCTTTTGGGCTTTAATGAATCTTCATTCATTAAATTGTCATACAACTTAAGTTAATGGGCTTGACGTTCGAAGCCCATTGGGCCTTAAGGTCCAAAACTATCCCGAAGTCTTTAACGAACTTATTCGTTTGATTAATTAACATATTAATTAATCCTTGCCATAAATAAATGATTAAACCATTTAATCATTCTTACTCATTTCCGTTTAATCTCCAATCTCTACCTTTTACGGTGTGCGATCCATTAGGTTCCTTTTAGCGAGGTAGTGGGCGATTAAAACCATTTTACATCGATTGTGAATTGAAACTATTTTCAATTCTCCCTTTAGTGATTACACACGTTTAGGGCTTCCACAAACCATGAGTGACACCTAGCAGCATATCATGGTTACCCAAGCTAATCAGAAGAGGTGGAGAACCTATTCAGTTCGGGATTACAAATGCAATACGGTCCTTCTCTAATCTAATACTCTTGACCACATTGTTTGGTATGATAGTTTATTTACTCATGTCTACTATCCAATGTAAATCGTTTGCTTATATGATTTCCTTGAATGTGATTTGGAACGCATTCCCTAATCTCATTCATACTCTGGCCAGAGATTCCAAATCATATCATAGAGTATTCTCCCTCAACTGTTTGAAGGTTAGAGATCCCTTGTTGCGCATTCACTTGTCTCCATAGCTAAGTGGCTTAACCCCAACGATGCCGTGGACACCCCGATGGGGTGACTTTCACATAATCAAAGATCAAGGACTTAACCACAAGACAACTGTGATGCCTCAGGTCAAAGGACTACTTTGCATTATCCTAACCATGAGTTCTTATGTGACATGGAATATGAGAACTCTTCGTTGATCACGTTCAGTGTACTCATTCTCTATTGAGCACCTACGTACTTGTCTTGATGTCACACACACCAATGACTCGAGACTAATCACTCTCCCTGAGAGAAGACATAGTACGTACCGATCTTTACGGACTGTCAATGCCCAATTGACAATCCTATGATCAGGAACATTTAGGATGTGTCTACGAAAGAATGGTCTCATGAATCTAACTTCATTAGATTACATTCTCCCAATCACATATTCCTTGGACTTTATCGTTTAAGCATATAACATTTATATGAGACGGCTCAAACAATAATCTTTGCCCTTTATATGTAAAACTAGATTAGTTTAACATGTGAAATGAACGTAAAGTATCATCATATGATTGGCTTTAGGGCACATTTCCAACAATCTCCCACTTGCACTAGAGCCAATCAGCTTGATCATCAGTGATGATACCTCTTCTGTAGTCATTTCATAAATGGCTGAGTAGTAGGCCTAGACAATGGATATCTATATGTTATCCATAGAAGCAACCTTGAGAATAACGACGTCACCATTATACATGATTCTCAATCATGTGGTTCAGTCTCTCATTTGTGTTTGGACCTTGATGAGACCTTGATTCCCAGGCTTGAGCTATCGCCCCATTAGTGTCATACACTTTCTGGTTGGAATCGAATAAAGAGTTCATAAATGAACTTTCCCACCCAAACAACATTGTTGTAAACTTCTATATGGCAATATATCTTGCATTCATAATGGAACACACTAAAGTCATTACTTTAATGTTTCCATCCAAATATCTCTTTAGTCATAATAAAGAGATATCTGTTTATCTCTTCATTCACAATGAAGAAACATCTAATTATGGATTAGATTCATAATCTAATACATTTACGCTTCCATTACGTTACTTTGATTCTTCCTCGATCTTTGAGGAATTTATCCTTTAGTATTTCTTAAATACTTAAAGACTCACTCGACAGTTGCCATGGTTCTGATCCTGGGCTTGCACTGATATCATCTTGTACCGTTCTAGGTACAACTCATATCAATGTTTTTCATACAATATGAAATACATAAATCACCTTTCTGCGTATGCATAAAGGATTTTATTTACGCATTATTTCAATGGGAGTCAAAGGGTACATTCCCTTTGAGAAGGGCAACTTGCTAGTCTTACTAGAATCGTCCTTTTTATTGAAGTTTATCATCATATGAGAAACTTCCTAGCATCCATTGTCTATTATTAGGGATTGATATAATCCAATTATATCATGAAATATATCATTATAGATTTCCATCCCATGTATTTAGACTATATCTCCCATATACATTCTATCGTTTATAGAATGCTTAAAGTCATAACTTTAACGAAGAAGTATTCTTTTCATTTCCAAAATTAATATATCATATATATTTAAATTTTTAGGAACATGATTAACTCCCACTAATCTTTTGTAAAACTAGTAAACAAAACATTCATTTACATCTTTATGAGAAATCAAACGATTTGATCCTTTTCTCATAAAATGCAAATAGCTCCCACTAACTTGCTAAGATCCATGATGGATGGATCTCTACAACTTACATGTCTTGTGATTTATAGTTTTGGACATATATTATCAAGACTATCTTAATAATGGTTTCGGAAACCCATATTATGTCAAAACATTGAATCACCATTTTAGTTGTAGCTAGCAATCTTCGAATTAATTGAAACCAAGCCTATCTCAAAGATGGTTTCTTCAAAGTCAACCATTCTCTTTGATTGTAGTTACCTTAAGCTACCAATTAGCTATGAAGGTTTCATTATTTCGAGTCAAATGGTACTTTACCATTTCCTTGAGTATATATCATATATGCACTCAATGTAGTCATAAGGATTTTCATTCTTATTGACTACCTTGGAGCTTGTGGTATAGGAACTAGGTTGTTATATTTGTTGATTACTATCTTGTCTCTCAAAGAACCCATTCTTTGAGGTCTATCTCTCGTTCATTTGCTTTTAGGCAAATCACAATGTAGAATTACAATGAACTACCCAACAAAACAACATTTGTTAGTTGGTTTATAGAAGCGATATCCAAAAGTTATTTTAAGGATATCCTACAAGATTGTTATCAAACAAATATTGCTTATTAGCACACAACCCCAAATCTTTAACATGCTTAAGATTTGTCTTTCTTTTCCAACTACATCTTATGGAGTCATGAAAATATTGGAAGATCTTCTCATTGACAATCATATTGTTTTAGAAGTATATATCCTATATATGGGTAATAGATAACATTTAACGAACTAAATCTTATTCGAGTTCGTTCTTCTCCTAATGGAGAAATACATTATCTTATGATGCTATTTTCCTTGATATCTTTCAAGGAAACTCATCTAAAGTGTTACCTTTCCTTGGATCAAATCTAAGGAGGTAAATACTTTAGATATCTTACTCATCTATTTACATTTCTTGAATTCTTTGAAACCTTTTGCAAAGTATTCGAACTTGTGTTTATTCAAAATAAACTATAGTCCAACCGAGAGTGATCTTCGGTGAATGTCATATAACATGAGTAGTATTATGTTGTGGACAAGTGCCACTAACATCTAAGTGAATTAACCTCAACAACTTTGTGATTCTTTCTTCTTTCAAAAAGAATAAAGATTCGAACATTTCGCCTCTATACAATTTTAACAAGAAGGTATTGGATCCGGATCTAACGATCCAAAGCATCCTTGTTTCACCAACTCGTAACTTATGTTTTAGAGGTATCACAATTTAGTTGGGATTAGTCACTACCTTGCAACCTTTTGGGTTTTAAGCATCATTATATTCTAAACAGTTAACACTACCATATCATCTCTACTATAGAGACAATCAATTAGATTACTATAATTCAATTTCTTTGGTAGTTCATATGAGGAAGTAAGTACTATCTGCTTTCGCAGAGATCTATATCTTATTCACGTTCTGTATGTGAAGCACCTTTTCTTCTCTCATATATCTTCTACTTCTTATTAGTCACACTTTTACAACGATTTGTAAAACATAGTTACTAATACGGAATCATACATTCAAGTAGAAGAACCAACTGTTTTGAACTATTCAAGAACAATTTACAACACCTTCGAAAGGTGTGTCCTTGACACTTGCAAGACATTTCTTGCAAATACCCCTTCCAATGTCCATCCTTTCATAAAGAAAGTTTGTTCCCTTGGAGTTATTTATCTTCTTTATTTGACTTTCACCTTTGACTACATTAGTCATGGTCCCTAAACTCCCACTATCTCTCTTGAAACCTTTTTCAATTGTGTTATACACATCAAACAATTTTCGAGAGCATGTGGTTTATTGTTCACTACATAGTTTACAATAAACTTAGTGAACGATTAGGATAGGGAAACAAAGGTGAAGTCCTTGCCTAGTTTCCGTCTCGTTAAGTGGTTTAACACTTCAACACTCAATGATTCAAAATCATCATAAGTCCATGTTAATGGACTATTTTTGTCAACCAACCATTATGTTCTAAACATAATTGCAAACTTTCAAGAGTTGTACAAGGCAACTCTCATTTCTTCATACAACAATTTGTAAGTGAAGAATCATGGCACATAAAGTGTCCATGCCCTTGTGCTTACTTCTCAAGTTCTTTGTTCAATTAACAAAGAAATAAGCACTAAGTGTTTGTATTGACTAAGGGTTGTTCAAAGCAACTCTTATTTCTTCATACAACAATTTGTAATTGAAGAATTATGACATTAAAAGTGTTGTCCTCTCTATGATAGACCTTTTCTAACATATTCTTCTAATGATACATTATCAATAGGAAGATTGTGAGGATGAGACTACTTTGGTACTTTTACAAGCCATTAAAGACAATCTATGGTTTTGTAGTACCAAGTCCGGAAACTAAAACATTCGGTTTTGTCAAGTGTTGGATAGCGTTTGCAAATATATTGGTAAACAAATACATAACGAATATAGATTGATTGATTTTAAGCCATTTGATTCGGGTCTTTAAATCAAAATAGCACCACCCACTATTTTTGGCAAATTCCATATCCCTCATTGGAATTCGAGAGTTTTGGATGAAACTCTTAGTAGGTTATGGGAGACTCACTATTACCAAGCCCACCTCAGAAGAACTCCATATTGGCTAGCAACGATAATAATGAGAGAGTACGCTTACTCATTTGCAACTAATGCAAGTACCCATCTCGTTTGGCCTCTAGAGAATGATGCCTCAGAAGAACTCCATATTGGCACCATTGCACTTAGTTAAGTCATTCCCACCATGCTAGTTCAAGTAGGGGTTCAAGAATGGCCTCAGAAGAACTCCATATTGGCCACACTCGTTGCCTACCTTTCACTTCATCATATGTTTATAGGCTTCTCCTGAATGTAAGCACATACTTTGCAACCCCAGAACTGGACGAATACGGTGTATGAGTCACAAACGATTGAAGCCTACCACGGTGGAAGGCCACGAAAGAGTGTTCAAAGCACTCTCCGCTTATCAACTTAATAATGGTTTGGTTGAGGGATTTAGGTCTCATCACATATCAATATACATTTTAATCTCTATTAAAACAATTTTGGTCCTATTACAACTATTGGTCCATATGATTGTTTTAGTTGTACATAATACTCCCACTATGCTTTTAAAACGGTTTTTAAAGCAAGAGTATATGTTACTACTAACATAAGGTTTGCATTCATTTGATGGACTATATAGTTGCCTTAGGGCCTTAGGATGACTATGAACCTTTGTTTAGATTCAACACGAGCCTTGTGTTGAATCTCGGTCTAGGGATGGAGATTGATTTTAGTTACGCGTTTAATCACATTAAGGCGTGTTGTCTTAGGGGCGTTGGACCCAATTACTTCATTTTCATGCATATCATATAAAGCAAGAAAGAAATACTTCAAAGTAAAGGATGAGCTTATGCTCATTACAACATTTGCATAAAACAAATTACCTTAAAGTAAAGAAGGACTTATGCCCTTTTACAACATTTGATCAAATCAAATTACAACCAAAATCTAATCTACACATTCCCATGGTTCAAACAAATTTGAAACGCCTTTCACATAGCTCAATTATATTAGGCTTAGGTTCATAATCTTCCTTTAATTAATTAACGCTTTAACTAATTAATTGAATGCAACATTTTCATTTGGTTTTTGTATCCATAAAATTGATTTAAGTGGAGCTAAACAAAATGAAAATCCAATTCTCATTTAAAGAGACAAAACAATTTTGTTCTCATCCTATTTGGGCCATCATGCAATAACCACAACTTTTTGGGCCATATTGCGAAAACATAAACTTTTGGGGTCACTTTGTAAAAACACAAAAGTCACTACTTCATGTAAATACAACTAGAACCCAAAATTTAAATAAATTCAAAACTTCATTAAAGGAGCAAAACAATTTGTCCTTTAGCGTTTTTAGGCCTTAACGTCAAAACGTAAACTTTCGGGTCAAAGTACAAATACACAAAAGTATCAAAACTTTATGTAATTGCATAAAAGCCCCAAAAATACCCTATTTTATTAGGGTGGCCGGTTTTTAGGGATAAAAAGGAGTGGTGGGTGTTTTGATTTATTAGTTTTGTCAAAAAACAATCAAGTAGTGCTTTCACCTTTCATAAAAATAATATATGTTTTGATGATTGATATTTCTTTCATCATTTATACAAATATTTAACACTTTAAATACTTTCATAAAAAATAATATATGTTTTGATGATTGATGTTTCCATCATCATTTATACAAATATTTAACACTTTAAATACATGATAAATCATTTGAAAAACATATATCATAAACTTTATGAAATAAATCAAAACTTTGAATCAAAACACCAAACCTTTTTGTTCTTGGCAAGAACATCAAGAACAATGAAGAACATCCATGAAAAACCCAAATTTTTCCATGAACTTTTTTCACCCAAAAACATTCCAAAACCATTCTTACTTAAGGGAAATAACATCTAACCAAACTAGGGTACTTAGGGATTCCAAAGAACACATTAAAACACTTTTAACAAGTCAAACAAGAACCCAAAATTCCACCCTTTGGATTTGGCCGAATTTTCCCAAAAGCATGGCACCAAATTTTAGCTCCAATATTCATGCTCATATGAACAACATCTACAACATTTGAGATAGCAAATTTTCCAACAAAATTTACTTTCAAAGAAGCAAGAATAAAGCTTGTAACAATTACAACTTTTAAATCACAAACTTATGAACTACAAAACCCAAAAGGATTCACCAACTACTAGACCTAGGCTCTGATACCACTTGAAGGGATTATTTTGAAAAACATGTTCATTTGAATAACATCTATAGCATGCAATTAACAAATTAAAGGCGGAATCATGCTTGTATGCATTCAAAAACAAAACATTACCCATGAAATTCAAAGCCTAGTAGATTGGTGAACCAATAATCAACTCAAAACAAAGTGAGTTGAAATTAATACCTTTGTAGATTCCTCTTTGCATAAGCAAAGGCTAATCACCCAAAGAGATAGGGGCCTTCATTCCTTGCTTCTTAGATCCATGGATTTGGATGGAAGAATAGGTTTCTCCAAGTTCCCAAAATAGGGAACCTCTAAGTCTCTTCACCAAGGTTTGATTGTAGAAGAAATGAGTGACCTTGGAGTAGTAGGATTGCTAGATGTACCCTCCAAGGTGTTAGCTTCTTTAGAGAGAAAATGGAGAGACAATTCTCACCAATTTTCCCCCAAAATAAACCCTTAATAATCTTAATGAATATTTGGCTATAAAATCATTTATATAGTCACTTCTTTAAGTGACCTAAACAACCAAAACCCTAATTCATTTCATCATGGCCGGCCATTTAGGGGATTTTGGGCTTTTGGGCTTTAATGAATCTTCATTCATTAAATTGTCATACAACTTAAGTTAATGGGCTTGACGTTCGAAGCTCATTGGGCCTTAAGGTCCAAAACTATCCCGAAGTCTTTAACGAACTTATTCGTTTGATTAATTAACATATTAATTAATCCTTGCCATAAATAAATGATTAAACCATTTAATCATTCTTACTCATTTCCGTTTAATCTCCAATCTCTACCTTTTACGGTGTGCGATCCATTAGGTTCCTTTTAGCGAGGTAGTGGGCGATTAAAACCATTTTACATCGATTGTGAATTGAAACTATTTTCAATTCTCCCTTTAGTGATTACACACGTTTAGGGCTTCCACAAACCATGAGTGACACCTAGCAGCATATCATGGTTACCCAAGCTAATCAGAAGAGGTGGAGAACCTATTCAGTTCGGGATTACAAATGCAATACGGTCCTTCTCTAATCTAATACTCTTGACCACATTGTTTGGTATGATAGTTTATTTACTCATGTCTACTATCCAATGTAAATCGTTTGCTTATATGATTTCCTTGAATGTGATTTGGAACGCATTCCCTAATCTCATTCATACTCTGGCCAGAGATTCCAAATCATATCATAGAGTATTCTCCCTCAACTGTTTGAAGGTTAGAGATCCCTTGTTGCGCATTCACTTGTCTCCATAGCTAAGTGGCTTAACCCCAACGATGCCGTGGACACCCCGATGGGGTGACTTTCACATAATCAAAGATCAAGGACTTAACCACAAGACAACTGTGATGCCTCAGGTCAAAGGACTACTTTGCATTATCCTAACCATGAGTTCTTATGTGACATGGAATATGAGAACTCTTCGTTGATCACGTTCAGTGTACTCATTCTCTATTGAGCACCTACGTACTTGTCTTGATGTCACACACACCAATGACTCGAGACTAATCACTCTCCCTGAGAGAAGACATAGTACGTACCGATCTTTACGGACTGTCAATGCCCAATTGACAATCCTATGATCAGGAACATTTAGGATGTGTCTACGAAAGAATGGTCTCATGAATCTAACTTCATTAGATTACATTCTCCCAATCACATATTCCTTGGACTTTATCGTTTAAGCATATAACATTTATATGAGACGGCTCAAACAATAATCTTTGCCCTTTATATGTAAAACTAGATTAGTTTAACATGTGAAATGTCCGTAAAGTATCATCATATGATTGGCTTTAGGGCACATTTCCAACAAGAACATCGTTGCGAGGAGGGAACAAGTCCTCCAAAGTTCTCAGAGCGACCCTTTCGCTCACTTTCCTCTCCAAATCATCGGGTAAATCGGGAGCCATTTCGATCAAATCGTGCAAATGTGACAACCCAACCTCTTTGAATCCCGCCAGTGCTTCCAGCAGCCAGCCCCACGAGGTGGCCTCCTCTTTCTTCGTCATCTCGTCCATGGGTCGTCGGCACAATTGTATAGACGACAGTGGTCCGTCGAAGGAGGGAGGAGAGTGATCGGTTTTTCTGTCATTGTAAGCGACAACGTCGACGGTCTTGTGGGAGAGGTGAGATGGGTCGTCGACGTTAAAGACGAGTTTCTTGTTCCAGCAAGGATTGAAGTCTTTGGGCTTGGTCTGAATCCGCTGCCGCTGCCCTTCGAAGTTGACCTCAATGAAGGGACTCGCAAACCCGTCGCCGTCTTTGGGCATCAGGCTGCTTGCGTCGTGAACTTCCACCACGAGTTTAGTACTGGCCATGGCTAGCTTGACGAAGCTGAGAGACCTCAGAGGAGGTTGTGTCGTTGGGAACCGCCATTATTTGCGGCAAGTAAGGTTGATGGACAATTTAAGCTGTGAATTTTCTCCGGAGAGAGAGAGATAAAGGTGGTGGGAGTGTTTGTTACGTTGATGGGAATTATCTTGAAGTTAAAGTTCCGTCAGCAATTTAGACTGTTGGAGGATTTTGCAGAGAGAGAGAGGAGAGGGTGCAGTTTCCTGGGAAAGCTTTGGGTTCTTGGGTTTTTGCAGATTCACGGCAGAGGTGAAAAATTGAGAGAGAACCGACATAGTTTTTCGTGTCGATTCCCACAGATGGCGCCAAATGTTGATGCACAAAACCGGGAGGTCTTGGAACAACGTAAATCCAACCGTGAATCTGCAAGAAAGTAAAAAACACAAGATGTATCGTGGTTCACCCCAATGTTTGCACTATGTCCACACTGATATTGTATTTCTCTGTTTGTGAGAGGATTGTGAGGGAGAGAGAGCTTCTCTTTGGGGATTTGAGGCTTCAAGTTTGTGAGGGTGATGAGGCCCTTTTAAAGAATAAGAGCTCCTCACTTATTACATATTTGCCGCTTCATTTATTACATAATTACATTTGAGTCCCCCGAGTATTTATACGAGATCTAAATACGGAGGCCCTAAGTATGGTACAAACACAACTTAACTTAAAGAAGACAAAATTTAAGCACAAGTGAAAATTTATACACATCTTGCAAAAGTTAATGAGTGTGAAAACCAATTTTCTTTTCACTTCTTCTCCCATTTGGGCAAATACTCATAAATATATTCTTTCAAAGAATGAGCCAAATAAAATCGCTTCATATATTAGACATAAGAAAATATACCATAACCAACATAAGGTTGTCAAATTGAATTTCAATAATAAGTTACACTTACTTTAAATTTTACCATTATTGCAATTCATGGCAGAAAATTATGAAAATTTGCAGAAACATATTAGACATGTATATGCTAAACATATAAAAAAAATTAGTCATTGGGTGACCATTAGACATATCATTCATCTGACTTTAATCAAGACACGCAATCTGCCAGAAAAATTATGTGCATCTTTCATAAATCTATACATCCATAACAAATTCAATTTCACATCATTTCAATTTCGATGTCCAAAGGAAACTCAAGTAGTCAAATTTCATATTCTAAATGGGCATCATATTTCAAATTGAAAAGATTTACAAGCGTCATACTTAAACAATGTGTACTTGGGAAATCCTTGATTAATATTTATGAGTCCAATATTTTTGCATCAACAAGTCTCATAAAGAGAGTATATCATGATGCACCCAATTTCTATGCCACAAAACCACAAACTATAACTGGGCTCCTTGTGAAGACATGGAACTTAATCCCCAACGAAACTTTATGAAACTATTTTAATATACACCTTTGGGCAAGAAAATTAATTAGTTTCTAGTACTAGATTATATGTCACAAAAGTACCTTCATGAAAAACTTAAACACCTACGGGCAAGATGAAACTTTCACAACTCTTGTGAAATAAAATCCATACTATGCATGGTTATATAATTAAAACACAAAGTAATAATCGGCTGACCTGATTATAGCAATTGCCATGGAAGTTGAACAAGACCGACTTTGACTGGTGTAGCCATGGTTGGTTGTTAATCACAAACCAGAACTCTTCTACTCACTTAGAGACCTTTATATTGTGATAGACCCTTAACGCATAATCCTTTCTCTGTGAACATGGAATTCATTTTATACGGATGCAATGGTAGCCAACTTTCATCTATCGTGGAGGGTTGGTTGTTCACCCGTTGCACCAAATCCCAATCGTGTATGGAGTGGCTTTAGAAGCACGTTGGATGTATTTCCTTAATTATAGGATGTTGGTTTTACACGTATTCAAACTCTAATGATTTGCATTACCAACATATTACTTCTCCTTTATAACAACTAGTTGAGTCCATATAGGATTCTTACATTTCCACCACAAACACTCACTCTCATACACCGAGCTAAGTTCAGACCAAAAGAAAATTTGGTTGCCACCTATTCAATTTTTAGTTTTATTTCCGTCTTAAAAAACTTAGATTGTATATATTGGGACCTTCCAAAGTTAAAATTCTGGATCTACCACTAGATTAAGAAAATACATACTTTGGAGGATTATGCAAACTCACTATTACAGGTTGAAGCACAATTTGCACAAAACTATGAGCAAAAGATAGATATAACATGCATCAAACCACAAATTAGAGGTCAAGAACTACTGCAATAGATCAAAAAGAAAAAGAAAAAATACATCACTTTCGCTTCTGATTGATAAGGGAATTTTCCCGTCTCTCTCTAGAATCACATGATTATAGATAATAAACTCGTGCCTATCCATCAGGATGAATGGAGAGCTGTAATCTGTATCCAAGTGCCTGATTTTGGAGTGAAACACAGGATTTGAGCTAAGAACTAAGGTTGACAAATTATCACAATTGAGCAACGTTGGTGCAAAAACAACCAGATGTAAATCCTTAAAAACCAATTTAATCCATGAAACATCACCACCACAGTGAGCAAGTGCAATGTACACGACTTCATTTGAACTTTTAGACGCTGTAGCTTGTTTATTGGATTGCCATAAAATTGGATTAGGGCCCAAATAAACGATATAACCAGTAACTGACATTCTCATATTTATATGAGTTGTCCAATTTGGTCTGAATATGATTTTACACTATGTAATGCCAAACCACATTGCATTGTCCCCTGCAAATACCTGACAATTCTTTTTACCAATAGAAAATGTGAATTTGTAAGCCGGTACATGAATTGACAAACCATGTTTAGAGAATAAGCAATGTCATGTCATGTAAATGTCAGATATTGAGGTGGATATCATGTGGGATCTTTCAACACGTCTACTCACGTGAGACCTAATTAGTGGGTCACATGTGAGGTATCTACACATCGACAACCACGTACAGCCACTGGGACTCACCCAACACGTGGGGCTAAGGGAGCCACCATCGTTGCAAAGGGCTAAGGGAGCCACCAGGCCTGCTTCCTGGCTCTGATACCATGTTACATTATTAGAGAGACGGGTCAAAGGCCCACTTCCAACAATATTGATGTTGTCCCCCAACTTGTTAATTACCACGTGCATAGTTCGACATATGTGAGATTTTATTACAAAATACTTCAGTATTAGTTGAAGTAAAATTTAAATATTTAAACTCTTTTTCTTTTGTCTCTACTCGATGTGAAATATTTCAACATGTACACATATATCCCTAAATTAAATAATTGAAACGTTATTCACATGTACGAATCCCGAACGAATAACAAACCCCGGGAATGAATAACCTAAGTTGGCTAATCAGCTTAGCCGAGCAGGAAAAAGACTTGCTTTTTTTTTTTTTTATTCTCTTTATTTTTCTTGGGTTAGTGGAAAAATGCAGACATGGTCATTTAAGCTCATCTCATTGCCGACGTTCTAAAAGTGTAGGACCAACAAAGCATGCAACGTAGCGATCTCACCACCGCACTCCAGCATTTATTGAACACAATTTCTTTCTTATTTGAAACTTTATTTTTTATTACCAATTGCTGTGTTTCAGGAGAGATTTTTCAATGTGATCGGTACACGGGATAATACACCACGTGTCACTGTACAAATAGTAGGATATGTGTGCTATAAAGTTAATAACCTACAAAATAAAATTTTCCACCACTTCTATTAAAACACGTGATGTACCACTTGTATTCTCGCCACAATAAAAAATTTCTCGTGTTCCAGTGCTTTATTTCCAACTTCCTCTTAACTTTGTGGAACTTCTCTAAACGTGTCGTCCACCCGACCGAGAGATTTTCTCTTGAAATACATAAGGAAAGAGTTTCTTCGGAGTTCTAAGTTTTATCAAATGGCTAAAACTAGCATTAGCTCTATTATTTACACTGAAGTTAATTGGAATCTCATTTTTCGTGGTTTAAATAAATTTAGATAAATTATTTTGTCGTTTGTTAAAAAAGAGAGTTTATTTATGTATAAACACCACCAAAAAACACCATTTTACAAATGAAGTGATTTCGTTGCCTAATATTTTGCCGGGTGAAAATTAGAAAAACAACCGATCGAGCCCACCCAAGCCCAACCATCCCACCCACCTGAGCTCAGTCTACCCATCCCACCCGCCCGCCCCCACCTCGAACCCTTTTCCCATCCCCCTGCCCACCTCAAACCCCGTCTCCCCGCCCCCCCCCCCCCTCTTCTCAGTGTCTTTAAAATACCCACCCCACCGCTTCTCCCTCCCTAAACCCTAAACTGACCCTACCCCCTTTACCCGTGCGCACCTCAACCCAACCCAACCCACCCCACCCCTTCCCGATACAAATTCACAAATATGCATGCACAACATTTCACATATGAATCAAGCAATTCAAAGTATAAAATTTCAAATATAAAAAACTAAAATTCGAAAAAGTTTTAAATCATACCTTTGAGAGAGAGAGAGAGAGAGAGAGAGAGAGAGAGAGATGGCGAGTGATGGAGAGCTGAGACGGGATGAGAATTTGCAAAGGGGAGGAAGAAAAAAAAAAAAAAACAACAGCGCGAGGAAGAAAGAAGAAAACTCTCAGCCTCTTATAAAATCTCATGAATTTTGCCCGAACCCATTCGTTGAGCAATCCTAAAATATTCATCAAGCAAACGTAAACAAATGCGACACATGTATTATGAGCTTGCGTTTTTTTTTTTTTTTTGTCAGGCAAAATGACCAATTCGTCGGATAAAGATTGCATAGACATGTCCTCCCAGTTAAATTTTTGATACAAAAAAAAATATCGAGCAAAAAAGTTTACCCGATGAATTTATTAGTGTTGCCCAATGAAATAGGTAACGTTGCCAAACGAAATTTACCAATTTCGTCAGCCGAAAACCAAAAATTTAAATTTTTCCCTTTTTTTATTTATTTATTTTCAAACAGTTAAAAATTCTTTAAATTTGATGATCAGGTCAATTCAATTTGTGGTTTTTCCCTCAATTAGCATCCTTGCAAAAAAAAAAAAATATTAAAATCGGAGCTAAAGTAAACTTTAAATCGTGATGATACATTTCTAATTGTTAAAGGATTTTGTCTCGTTACCTAATCCCGCAAACTTGCAATTGGGTGATTTTTTGCTTAATGCGATCTCGTATTATATTCAAATAAGTTTGACATTTGGATTTTGAAAATTAGTGTCATAGACTACGTATCCCGTCAAAACAATATATTCAACAATCACTTAGAGTTTATTCTATACTTTTATTAAGTGGACGTAAGTTTTTGTGGTAACCACTAGTGTAAATATTATAAATAGATTATCAGATCAATTCATTATATTCTTCTAGGCTTGAGGATTCTAATTATAAAATCATCAAAATCAGAGCAAAAATAACCATTAAATCATGATGATACGTTTCTAACCGTTGAAGGATTTCGTCCCGTTATCAAATCCCTAAAGTTTGTTTTCAGTAATTTTTTATGTTTGCAGTCTTGTACTATATTCAAACAAGTTTGACGGTTGGATCGTGGAAATTAGTTTCGTAGACTATGTATCCCACTATCCCGTAAATACAATAGATTCGACAAAAACTTAGGGTTTATTCTATACTTCTATTAAGTAGAATGTAAGGTTTTGTGGTAACTACTAGTGTAAATGCTATAAATTGATGATCGGGTATGTTCATTGTATTTTTCTAGGTCGAGGATGTATTTGTAAAAAATCATCAAAATCAAAGCTAAAATAACCGTTAAATCGGGATGACACAATTCTAACCATTGAAGAATTTCGTCTCATTACCTAATCCTGGAAAACTTGCATTTGGGTGATCTTTGGTGTATGCGATCTTGTACTATATTCAAACAAGTTTGATAGTGGGATCGTGGAAATTAGTTTCCTTGATATGTAAAAATGTCTCTCACGTTTGCCCGACAAAATCTTCACTTTATCCGACAACTTATAAAACCTAAACCCTAAACCTTGAATCATAAAATATTCCTATATTGCCGACGAATTTTTGACCCAACGAACTTGGTTTCCCCGTAGGGTAAAAGTGGCATAATACTCACCAATGTTTTTTCCTTGTCACAAAATCTTTGCATGATGAAATTTGTTTGTGCGTCGAATATTTTTGTTGCCTAAAGTCTATGAAAAAAAGTAAATGTTGACCACTTCTGCCCGACCAAAATTTTTATTTCGTCGAGTAAAGTTACTTTATTTGACGAAATTTTGTTGGTCGAGCAAATAGTAATTTTAGGAAGTGAAAGGAAAAACCCCTACAAAATGAAGCATGTCTTCTCTTATGACAAATTTTAGAATGACTTTTATTTCTATTTGTCTGTAGACATCGAAATTTTGATGAAATAATACTTACCAACAAATTAAAATTTTGACATGTCAGGGCTTACGTGGCATTCATTGTAGGTCTCACAAGTTGTGACACACCCTGACCGAGATCGAGGCATACTGGCCGTCACGTGTGAGTGACGTAGCCATGTGCACAGTGCAGACGCAATAATGATAATAGAGAGTACGAATAAATAAAAAACCAACTCATAAGAGTCCTAGTTAAGACAAGTGCTAGAATATGTGTGAATACACAATCAGAGCGTAAGTAGCCTAAGTTCAGTCCAGAAAACAAGTACTAGTTAAAGACACCCAAAGATGCCCTACATTTGTGATAATCTGTTAGAACCTCCAATCAATCCTCGTGAGCCACCAACTAACAAGCTTATCTAAAACATGGAGGGGCTCAAAATAGAAAGTGTGAGTGGGCAAAAACAAAGCTTTTCAAAACCATTTCATTTATCAAATGCTCTAACTCCTCGCCATAAAACATGTATAACTTTCCCAGAAATGGAATATATATATATATATATTCAAATCATGCTTCACATATCCATATTCATAAGTATGCCATGCCAAAATATAAAATAGAATAAGTAACTTAGGTGAAAAAAAAATTCATGGAAAAATAACATATTAGCCGGAACCCCTGCAAAAGTCTGTATGGCTGAATTCATAGCTCATTAGTCAATCTAGCCGGAGTCACTGCAAGTGACCTATATGGCACTACACTGCACATGAGTCGAAACTACTATAAAGGTCTGTACGACAAGATTGGGTGTAATATAGTTATGCTCAATGCTACGCTCTCATGATAGCTGTGCGATAAATCACTAGTCACCTACAAGTCGAAACCACGTATGATGGTCTGTACGACAAGACTGTACACCTAAATTGGATCCAATGTGAGCATATGGTGAGGGAGGTGACATTATATACAGGCATGTGCCATATCTCTGGCTAAATCACTAACACCGGGGTGCAGGTTTATGAGCTCAATGTTTCTCAATTAATCACAACCGTTATTCACATTCACAATTCATAAACTCACATGGGGCTTACCTAAGTGTCCACAACACCACAATTATATATATATGCAAACATCATATGCATATTCTAAATGTAAAACATTTGGCATGGCAATTTAAATCATAACTCATTTAAATGCATTTTCTGGGAAAGATACCAAGCATATACATATATACTTAAAACCAAAAGCCCACTCACTGGTATGTTGAAGGATCGTAGCCCCCGAGCTGCCCTTGATTGCGCTCGTCCTCGGGATAGGTCTCACCTATATGTGAAATAATTGAATAAACGTTATTTAAAGCACATAGACAAAACTAGTTAATAACTTCTCATACATTGCTCAAATGGGGTGTTTGAATATACCAACGTGATCTACACAACGTCATGAACATCCCCATATTTTTAGAAAAAATTTCCGACCACCCACCCGTCAGCAAGGGCACGGCTAGACGCACCGCCCACGGGCGGGCACGTGCCAAGCACACTGATGGTTACCCTTACAGTGTTAGGGAATATTCTGTTAAATAATAGCATATACCGTTAAAACTAACTTGACCGCGTTAGAATATTCAGTCAAAGTTGACGGAATATTTGCTCGTCTTCTTCCGTCGACTTCGGTGACCGTTGCTGTCGCCGGAAAACTGGAAATTCGAAAAACCTTGATATTTCAGTCATTTCTTAACCGAATTACCTCAAATTTGTCCCAAAATGAAGCTTGTAACTAGAAGAACAAAACCTTACCAATTTCAAGGCTTGAAATCCACGGAATCTCGACGGAGAAAACTCGATAATCCGGCCAAAACTTGCAACTCGTCAAACTCGACTTCCCGACGTCCAAATTACTTGGTTTTTCTTCTCCGAGCTTTGTAAGGACGTTCTAAAGCTCCATATAAGCTTGAAATCCTCTAAAAATCATGCATTTATGACTGCATGAATAGTGCTCAAATCGGAGGTTATGGTTTCTCGAGTTTTTTCTAAGATTTCACATCCAAAAATGGTATACATGGGCTTGTGACGATGAGATGAAGATGAAGATGGTGTCTACAAGTTCGATCTGCGAAGAAATGGGTTAGTTTGGAGATCGTCTTTACGATTGTACGGATAATGAAGAAAATCCGAGAGGGAGGAGAGAGAGAGAGTACACGGGAGAGAGAGTGAGAGAGAGAGTGTGTGTGGTCCTAGTTTGGGCTACCAATCACAACAAACCAAAGCTTACTTCCCATTGGGTCCCCAAACTTAGGAGAAATTTTTATTAGCTAATATCCTTAGCCTAATACATACACACCCCTACCAAACGTTAAGGGCAATTTCATCTTTTCACATCTCCGAGAAAAATATTTCGGGACGGGCTGTCACAAGTTGCACGTATGACATGTGACTAATCAAAACCAGACGAGTCATCAAGAATAACACACATCGATACTAAGCGGACAACAATTAAGGAATTATCAATATTAACCTTGATTTAAATCAAACACATTAGTTGATTTAAATTAAAAGAAATAATTAACACATGAAATGGACGCCAAAGGAGTGAGATTGGCCAAATTAGGGTGGCCATATTAAGGATGAAGTAGATTAATTTGTTTGATTAAATCAAGATTATTTGATTAAATAAAAAATAATTTGATTAAATCAGGATTATTTGATGAAATCAAATCCTACACGAATCCAGTCCGAATCAAATCTTGGCTCTTTCGTTAATCAAAATAATTTGGTCAAATTGCCAAATTAATTGATTTGGTTCAAATCAATACCAATCAAGCCTTAATCAAGACATGGAGAGGCCTATAAATATGAGGATCCAACACAAATAAGGGATCTAATGGCATGGAAGAGGTACATCGGGTCTAAGTGATTAAAAATAAAAGAGCATGGAGACAACTTCCATTAGGCCTGGTAATTCCTAACACGACCCGATAACCCGACACGACACGACACAAAATTAACAGGTGTTCGGGTCAACACGATAACGAATCGGGTCGTTATCGGGTAACTTGATAAGCACCTGTTAAGATAACAAGTTTGTTCGGGTATACACGTGGGTAACACGATACACGATAAGCAAAATATTAATTTTATAATTTTATAACCCTAAAAAAATACTATAATAATTATATATATTAATTTAACAATTTTATACCCCTAAAAACTATAATAATTATATACATATATATATATATTAAATTAAATATTAAAAATTGTTGACCATTGGATCGGCTTAAATATACACACCATTCAATTTCTTTAGTGTTACACGTACAAAATAAATAAATTTAAATCTACTTAATATATATATATATACACACACCATTGAACTTGATGAGATACAAATTTTATGAAACTAATTTCAACGATCCAATCGTCAAACTTGTTTGTATATGCTTCGAGATCACATAAGCAAAAAATTGCAAAAAAAACAAAAAAAAACATTAAGAGATCAAGTAACGGGACAAAACTTTTCGACGGTTATCAACGAAAAATCACAATTTAACGGTTATTTTAACTCTGATTTTGATGATTTTTTACAGCTACACTCCTTAACCCTATATGAATACAATCAATGAACTCAATCTTCAATTTAAAATATTTACACTAGTGGATACCACAAAATCTTATGTTATACTTAATGAAAGTATGAATAAACTCTTCAAGTGTTAGTGAATCTAATGTTTTGATGGGATACGCATTCTACAAAACTAGTTTCAACGATCCAATCGTCAAACATGTTTGTATATACTTCGAGTCGCATACGCCAAAAATTGGAAATAACAAACATTCAGAGATCAAGTAACAGAACAAAACGTTTCAACGGTTATCAACAAAAAATCATAATTTAACGGTTATTTTAACTTCGATTGTGATGATTTTTTACAGCTACACTCTTTGACCCTATACTAATAGAATAAATGAACTCGATCTTCAATTTAAAATATTTACACTAGTGGACTTAATGAAAGTATGAATAAACTCTTAAGTGTTAGTGAATCTAACGTTTTGTTGGGGTTAAGCCCCTTAGCCATGGAGGTAAGTGAATGCGTAACAAGGGATCTCTAACCTTCAGACTGTTTGAGGGAGAATACTCTATGATATAATTAAGAATCTGTGGCTAGAGTATGAATAAGATTTAGGAAATCGTTCCAAGTCACATTCAAGGTACTCATATAAGTAAGAGAATCACATTGGATAGTAGACATGAATAAACTATCAAACCAAACAATGTGATCAAGAGTATTGTATTAGAGAAAGACCGTGTTGCATTGTAATCCTAAATTGAATAGGTTCTCCACCTCTTTTTATTACCTTGGGTAGCCATGATATACTGCTAGGTGTCACTCATAGTTTGTGGAAGCCCTAAAGGTGAGTAATCACTAAAGGGAGAATTGAAGGTAAGTTTTAATTCTCAATCAATTTAAAGAGTTCTAATCGCTCATTGCCTCGCTAAAAGGAACCTAAAGGATCGTACACCGTGTAAGGTAGAGATTGAAGAAACAACGGAGATGAGTAAGAATAATTAAAGGGTTTAATTATTGAAGGTTAGGATTAATTAAATATGTTAATTAATCAAACGAATATGTTCATTATAGACCTCGGGTTAGTTTTGGGCCACAAAGCCCAATGAGATTTGAATGTCAAGCCCATTAACTCAAGTTGTATGACAACTTCAAAGCACAAAGGGCTTGAAAGCCCAATGAACCCTTAAGGCTGGGCACATTAGAGAATGAAGGGTTTTGGTTCTTTTGTCTCTTAAGTGAAGGGACTATATAAAGAACTTTATAGCCAAAATTCATTTAGGGTTTTTTTTTAGGAAATTGGAAAGAACACAAGCTCTCATTTTCTCTCTAAGAGGCCAGCCACCCTAGAGGAAATTAGCTAGCAATCTTACTTCCTTTAGGTCACTCATCTCTTCATCAATGCTCTCCTTGGTGTGGAGACTTAGAGGTTCTCTATTTTGGGAACTTGGAGAATCCATTCTACCATCCTCATCCAAGAAATTCATGGAGCTAAGAAGTAAGGAATGAAGACCCTATCTCTTAGGTGATTAGCCTTTTCTTATGCAAAGAGGAATCAACAAAGGTATAATATTTCTCAACTCACCTTGTTCTTGAGTTGAGTCTTGATTCACCACACTCACTAGGCCTTGAATTTAATGGGTAAAATTTAGTTTTTGAGTGCATACAAGCATGATGTCACCTTTTAATTGTTAATTGCATGCATAGATGTTGCTTAAATGAACTAGTTTTCACAAATAGTTCCTTCATGTAGTACACAGGCCTCTGTTCCCCAAGTCTTCTTGAATCACAGTCACGCTGACCGTGCAGTCCGACACCGCAACTCGTCCACTGGTTTAGACAGTAGTAGTGGGTTAGACAAGTACTCATTTAGCTTCATGAATGCCTCATCGCACTCATCTGTCCAGAGTAAGCATTTTCTTTTGTTTATTGTAGCAAAGAAAGGTTTGCATTTATCCGTGTTGTGCTTTCATTTACACTGGATAACCAGTTTAATGGTTGGGTCTAGATAAAGGTGATGGCAGATGATGGAGGGGTCGATCCGCGACATATACTCCACAAACCATGTGAATACGTCTTTGTTGGCGAGTAGGAAGGTAGTAAATAACTCATTCTCACTTTCAGACAAATTCTATCGTATCCTGGTCTTTCACTCTGGTTTGTCAAGATTGAGCCTGATGTAGATGGCATATTCGTCTGCTTTAGATTTTGAAGTGTTGTCGTCCTGGGGTTGAGATCTAGATCAAATTGATTGTAGCTTGTTTTTTTACTCGCAACTTGTGATTGATGTGCTGATTCGCCCATTGGAGCATTAGTGCTTCACTCTACGTTGCGGATCATGTTCAAGTTCTCTACATCACAACATCGTGCTGCTACTTTGTCTCCCCTGATTTTCTTTTTTTTTTTACTCTGCCATGTGTTTTGTAATGAGTAGCTGATGGTAAAATGAAAGGACCACTCTCATCTTGTGAAGCTAGTTCCTACCGAGTATGGCGTTGTGAGGAATGAAGTAATCCATAATGTGGAAGGACACCATATAATTATATGGCTCAACTTGAACCATCAGCCTTACTATTCCCAAAAATCATATAAGAGTCTCGTTGAAGGTGTGAATGGTGGATTTACTTCTATTGATGGTTTGAATAAAAGGTAATTCATCAACCATTGACTTTGGCTTACCCTTGAATTCCTCATCAATTAAAATTATATGGTTAATTGGTTTGGTTCATTGAAAGAGATCTCATATTCCTCCTGACTATATCACTCTACCACTACTATGACTACTTCAATGCAACCACACTACAACTGCGCCGTCTCCAGGTGCGACACCACCTTTAGATGCGACACCACCTCTAGATGGAGCACTAACTCCATGAACGAAGATGCTCTCCCATGAAGCAAATTTGGGAAGGTTTACTCCATATCTATGCTACCATCGACAAGTTTTGAAGAGATTCACAAATCAAGGAGCCGATGAAAATCACTAACCTTGAAAGGCGTGTAAAGGCCCCTGAGGATATCATCGCTTGTTTAGACCTTAGTGAGAACTGTAGATCTAAACTCACATGTGAAGCGCTGACGCCACACTCCCGGAATCTCTCCCAAGAAGTCCAGAAAGACTCAAGGACCTTTTGAAATCCAGGGTTTAGTGGAGAGCCTTATGCTTAATGTTAACTACATTTACGGAGGGCAAGAATATCATGCTCAAACCAGGAAAGAAAGAAATGAAGCATGCAAGAAGCCCTGAATGGTTTCGACAGAGATTTGGAAGATGTTCACTCCCCTCATAACGATGCTCTAGTTATCAAAGTTCAAATCTCTAACGTGATGGTCAGTCATGTTTTAGTGTACAACGAGTTTGGGGTGAACATCTTCTTCAAGAATGCAACCGAGAGGATGGGGATCTTGAACAACATCATCAACAACAACAACAACAACAACAAAGCCTTTTCCCACTAAGTGGGGTCGGCTATATGAATCCTAGAACGCCATTGCGCTCGGTTTTGTGTCATGTCCTCCGTTAGATCCAAGTACTCTAAGTCTTTTCTTAGGGTTTCTTCCAAAGTTTTCCTAGGTCTTCCTCTACCCATTCGGCCTTGAACCTCTATCCCGTAGTCACATCTTCGAACCGGAGCGTCAATAGGCCTTCTTTGCACATGTCCAAACCCATTTTGTGTACGTGTTGATGCTTCACTGCCCAACATTCTGTGCCATACAGAATCGCCAGCCTTATTGTTGTCCTATAAAATTTTCCCTTGAGCTTTAGTGGCCTACGATGGTCACACAACACACCGGATGCACTCTTCCACTTCATCCATCCAGCTTGTATTCTATGGTTGAGATCTCCATCTAATTCTCCGTTCTTTTGCAAGATAGATCCTGGGTGCCGAAAATGGTCGCTCTTTGGTATTTCCTGATCTCCGATCCTCACCCCTAACTCATTTTGGCCTCCATTTGCACTGAACTTGCACTTTATATATTCTGTCTTTGATTGGCTTAGGCGAAGACCTTTAGATTCCAACACTTCTCTCCAAAGGTTAAGCTTCGCATTTACCCCTCCTGAGTTTCATCTATCAACACTATATCGTTTGCGAAAAGCATACACCAAGGAATATCATCTTGAATATGTCCTGTTAACTCATCCATTACCAACGCAAAAAGGTAAGGACTTAAGGATTGTTGATGCACAAAATGAGTGAGGACTTTGGTACAACAGAAAGTATTAAGTTTGTGATCTTCTCTAGATTGCTCTGGTCATTAATGTGGATAAGTATGTAAATGGATAGAGACAGGAAAGCAAACACAAGATGTACGTGGTTCACCCAGATTGGCTACGTCCACGGAGTAGAGGAGTTCTCATTAATTGTGAAGGGTTTACATAAGTACATAGGTTCAAGCTCTCCTTTAGTGAGTACAAGTGAATGATTTAGTACAAATGAAATAGGTTCAAGCTCTCGTCTTCACTTGCCTTATCTGTCTCATAGGTAGATGTGGCATCTTCTCTGGAAGTACTCTTCCTCCATCCAGGGGTGGTATCTTTAACTGGTGGAGATGCACAAGGTAATGTATCAATTTCACTTGAAGCTTACTTGAAGTTTCAGGCTTGGTCAAGCGCGATACAAACCATGTAGTAGGAGTCCCCCAAGTCGCCAAGCTAGGGGATCTGCTGAAAGAGGTGACAGACAAGGTAAGCAATCAGAGCTCCAAGCAATCAGTCCCAGATCAGAAGTTTGATTTCGCGTTCCGGCTGATTGTTCTCATTCCCCCTATCTTGCAGGCAGCATGAAAGACAAAGAGAAAAAAAGGAGAATAGATGATATGAGATACTTTTGCTTTTGAAGAAGTAACTTTCCACAGGCTTATTCTTGAACTGGGCTGGAGGATTTTCTGGTTTCGTCCAGAGTATAAGGCCGACTGAAGAATTTGAGGGTCAAAACAAGTCCATCAAATTTAGAGTACGTTCGACCCTGCTGATATGGGATACTTTTGCTGTTGACAAAGTAGTGGATGTATCGGCACGTGTTCTGTTACGCTTGTCTCCACATGCTTCCTTGTATCCTTCTCACTTTCCCTATCTGTTCCTTAGGCAAATGTGGTATCTTCTCTGGAAGCTTAAGTTGTTGAAGATGAGTACTCGAGAGCAATGCCAGGTAAATAATCAGGTAAGGGGTTCCAGGCAGTCAGTTCTTGACTGGAAGCTTGATTCCAAGTGCTGACTGATTGCTCTCTTTCTCCTTGTCTTGCAAGTAAGAACAAGGCTAAAGGAAAAGACAAGGAAAAAGCATGATATGGGATACTCTTGCTTTTAACCCTGATGATATGAGATATTCTTGCTCTGGTGTAGCTTGTTTGCAGAGGTATTATTGGGGGGAAAGAAAGCTGAGTATTTCGAGAGGCTTCGTTAGGAGTGCCTTCTCAGATATGAGGAAGGGTTGAGCATTTTTGCAGGTCTGCCTGTCCGTTGAGGATGGAGGTCGACATATATAGGAGTTTCCCTAACAACAAGTAGTAATGCTATTCCTTTACCCTGCTTAGTCATAGCACGGTAGTGGGAGCTGCCAGCTTCACGTGTGTTAGAGCACTTTGAAAAAGTGGTCTGTGGTATCTGGAAAGCTGATGTTGCGTGTGAAGATTACAGACAAGCTTTATCCAAGGAGATCTGGCTCTCGAAGTTGAGAAAGTGGTGCGTCTTCGGTTTTCGTACAAGAAATCCTGTCGGGGATCTGGCTCTCGAGATTCGGAGAACGGTGCCTCTTAGATTTTTGAGAGAGCAATCCTGCTTGGAGTCTGACTCTCGAGATTTGGAGAGCAGTGTCTCTTCGATTTTTGAGAAAGTAATCATGTTGGGAGTCTGACTCTCGAGATTCGGAGGACGGTGCCTCTTCGATTTTGGAGCAAGCAATCTTGTTGGGAGTGTTTTCTCGAATGTGAGTAAAGGTTGGGCATGTTTGCTAGTCTACCTTGCCACGGAGCACAGAGGTTGACACACAGGGACTTTCCAATTATCCAGCAGTGGTGCTGTTCCTTTACCATTGTGGGTAATAATATGGTAGCTAGACCTTCAAAATTTATGTGTCTAAACTTTGTTAGTGCTGTTTCTTTGCTATTCTTTTACCCTTCTTGGTCATAGCGATGTAGTAGGAGCTGCAACCTTCACGTGTCTAAACATTGTCAGAGATCTTTGGCAAAGTTATCTGTGGTACCCATGAGCTGATGGTGCGTATGGAAAGTGGATGATTGAACAGTCAGATTCACGTGCTTTCTACTTCACCAGAAATCTTCAACAGAATGCCCGTAATTTCAGCAAAGCTGAGTGTGCATGTGACAGGTGTTGACAAGGCCGAAAAAAGCAGGTGCCTCTTCGATTTTTGACATCGGCCTTCGTGGTCTCTGAGCAGCCCAGCTTTTGAGAAAGCAAGCGCCTCTTCGATTTCTGAGATCGGCCTTCGTGGTCTTTGAGCAGCCCAGCTTTTGAGAAAGCAAACGCCTCTTCGATTTCTGAGATAGGCCCTCGTGGTCTCTAAGCAGCCCAGCTTTTGAGAAAGCAAACGCCTCTTCGATTTCTGGGCAGGCGCCTCTTCGACTTCTGAAGCTCTGTCGAGTGCAGATTTTTATAGAGGCTAGCATTAAGTTCCAAAGCACACTTGAATCTTCACCTGTAGAAGCTCCCTTCTTGCACTTCTAAGATCTTGATTTGTCCGACCTCTTCTTTCTTCAACACCTTTGAAAATGTCTGGCCCCTCCGACCGTCGTTTTGACTTGAACCTTGTTGAAGAGGCAGCCACGCCTTCTCCAGACAACATATGGCGCCCATCCTTCTTATCCTCTACTGGTCCTCTTACCGTTGGGGATTCCGTGATGAAGAATGATATGAATACTGCAGTGGTGGCCAGGAACCTTCTCACTCCCAAAGATAACAGACTACTTTCCAAACAGTCTGATGAGTTGGCTATTAAGGATTCTCTGGCTCTAAGTGTTCAGTGTGCAGGCTCTGTGTCTAATATGGCCCAACGCCTATTTGCTCGAACCCGTCAAGTTGAATCATTAGCGGCTGAAGTGATGAGTCTCAAACAGGAGATTAGAAGGCTCAAGCATGAGAATAAACAGTTGCATCGGCTCGCACATGACTATGCTACAAACATGAAGAGGAAGCTTGACCAGATAAAGCAATCTGATGGTCAGGTTTTACTTGATCATCAGCGGTTTGTAGGTTTGTTCCAAAGGCATTTATTGCCTTTGTCTTCTGGGGCTGTACCGCGTAATGAAGCTCCAAATGATCAACCTCCGATGCCTCCTCCTTCTAGGGTTTTGTCTAGTACTGAGGCTCCGAATGATCCCCTTCCGGTGCCTTCTCTTTCTGGGGCTCTACCGACTACTGAGACTTCTCTTAAGCAACCTTTGTGAAGGTTCCCTCTTGTTTGTTTATTTTGACTCATGTATATGTACATATTTGTACTCTTCCACTTCATCCATCCAGCTTGTATTCTATGGTTGAGATCTCCATCTAATTCTTCGTTCTTTTGCAAGATAGATCTTAAGTAGCGAAAACGATCGCTCTTTGGTATTTCTTGATCTCCGATCCTCACCCCTAACTCATTTTGGCCTCCATTTGCATTGAACTTGCACTCCATATATTTTGTCTTTGATCGGCTTAGGCGAAGACCTTTAGATTCCAACACTTCTGTCCAAAGGTTAAGCTTCGCATTTACCTCTTCCTGAGTTTCATCTATCAACACTATATCATCTGCGAAAAGCATACACCAAGGACTATCATCTTGAATATGTCCTGTTAACTCATCCATTACCAACGCAAAAAGGTAAGGACTTAAGGATAAGCCTTGATGTAATCCTACAGTTATGGGGAAGCTTTCGGTTTGTCCTTCAAGAGTTCTTACAGCAGTCTTTACTCCTTCATACATATCCTTTATAGCTTGGATATATGCTACTCGTACTCATTTCTTCTCTAAAATCCTCCAAAGAATGTCTCTTGGGATCCTATCATACGCTTTTTCCAAATCTATAAAGACCATGTGTAAATCCTTTTTCCCATCTCTATATCTTTCCATCAATCTTCGTAAGAGATAGATTGCCTTCATGGTTAAGCGCCCTGGCATGAACCCGAATTGGTTGTCCGAAACCTGTGTCTCTTGCCTCAATCTATGCTCAATGACTCTTTCCCAGAGCTTCATTGTATGACTCATTAGCTTAATACCCTTATAGTTCATGCAATTTTGTACGTCGCCCTTATTCTTGTAGATAGGCACCAAAGTGCTATTTCACCACTCATTTGGCATCTTCTTCGTTTTCAAAATCCTATTGAAAAGGTCAGTGAGCCATACTATACCTTTCTCTCCCAAGACTTTCCACACTTTGATCGGTATATTGTCTGGGCCCACTGCTTTTCTATGCTTCATCTTCTTCAAAGCTACAACCACTTCTTCCTTCCTGATTTGACGATAAAATGAGTAGTTTCTACACTCTTCTAAGTTACTCAACTCCCCTAAAGAAGTACTCATTTCATGTCCTTTATTGAAAAGATTATGAAAATAACCTCTCCATCTATCTTTGACCGCATTCTCTGTAGCAAGAACCTTTCCATCCTCATCCTTGATGCACCTCACTTGGTTTAGGTCTCTTGTCTTATTTTCCCTTGCTCTAGCTAGTTTATAGATATCCAACTCTCTTTCTTTGGTATCTAGTCGCTTATACATGTCATCATAAGCCGCTAACTTAGCTTCTCTCACAGCTTTCTTCGCCTCTTGCTTCGCTCTTTTATACCTTTCACCATTTTCATTGGTCTTGTCATTGTATAAGGCTTTACAACATTCCTTCTTAGCCTTCACCTTTGTTTGTACCTCCTCATTCCACCACCAAGATTCCTTTTGGTGTGGAGCAAAGCCCTTGGACTCTCCTAATACCTCTTTTGCTACTTTTTGGATACAACTAGCCATGGAATCCCACCTTTGGCTAGCTTCCCCCTCTCTATCCCACCCACACTGGGTGATTACTTTCTCTTTGAAAATGGCTTGTTTTTCTCCTTTTAGATTCCACCATCTAGTCCTTGGGCACTTCCAAGTCTTGTTCTTTTTTCTCACTCTTTTGATATGTACATCTATCACCAACAAGCGATGTTGATTAGCCAAGCTCTCTCCTGATATAACTTTGTAATCCTTACAAGTTATACGATCCCCTTTCCTCATTAGAAGAAAATCTATTTGTGTTTTTGACGACCCACTCTTGTAGTGATCACATGTTCTTCTCTCTTCTTAAAGAAGGTGTTGGCTAAGAAGAGATCATATGCCATTGCAAAATCCAAGATAGCTTCCCCATCCTCGTTTCTCTCCCCAAAACCATGGCCACCATGAAAACCTCCATAGTTGCCTGTCTCCCTGCCCACGTGTCCATTTAAATCTCCTCCTATAAATAACTTCTCCGTCTGGACAATTCCTTGCACCAAGTCTCCAAGGTCTTCCCAAAATTTCTCTTTCGAACTCGTATCTAACCCTACTTGAGGTGCGTACGCACTAATCACATTGATGAGTTCTTGTCCCTGAGTTTTTCTGGACTTCTTGGGAAAGATTCCGGGAGTGTGGCGTCAATGCTTCACATGTGAGTTTAGATCTACAGTTCTTACTAGGGTCTAAACAAGCGATGACATCCTCAAGGGCCTTTACACGCCTTTCAAGGTTAGTGATTTTCATCTTCTCCTTGATTTGTGAATCTCTTCAAAACTTGTCAATGGTAGCATAGATATGTAGAAAACCTTCCCAAATTTGCTTCTTGGGAGAGCGTCTTCATTAATGGAGTTGGTGCTCCATCTAGAGGTGGTGTCGCATCTAAAGGTGGTGTCGCACCTGGAAACGGCGCAGTTGTAGTGTGGTTGCATTGAAGTAGTGGTAGAGTGATCTGGTCAGGAGGAGTATGAGATCTCTTTCAATGAACCAAACCAATTAACCATATAATTTTAATTGATGAGGAATTCATGGGTAAGCCAAAGTCAATGGTTGATGAATTACCTTTGATTCAAACCATCAATAAAAGTAAATCCACCATTCACACCTTCAACGAGACTCTTATATGATTTTTGGGAATAGTAAGGTTAATGGTTCAAGTTGAGCCATATAATTATATGGTGTCCTTCCACATTATGGATTACTTCATTCCTCACAACGCCATACTCGGTAGGAACTAGCTTCACAAGATGAGAGTGGTCCTTTCATTTTACCATTAGCTACGCATTACAAAACACATGGCAGAGTAAAAAAAAAAGAAAATCAGGGGAGACAAGGTAGCAGCACGATGTTGTGATGTAGAGAACTTGAACATGATCCGCAACATAGAGTGAATCTCTAATGCTCCAATGGGCGAATCAGCATATCAATCACAAGTTGCGAGTAAAAAAACAAGCTACAATCAATTTGATCTAGATCTCTACCCCAGGACGACAACACTTCAAAATCTAAAGCTGACGAATATGCCATCTACATTAGCCTCAATCTTGACAAACCAGAGTGCAAGACCAAGATACGATAGAATTTGTCTGAAAGTGAGAATGAGTTATTTACTACCTTCCTACTCGCCAACAAAGACGTATTCACATGGTTTGTGGAGTATATGTCGCGGATTGACCCCTCCATCTTCTGCCATCACCTTTATCTAGACCAACCATTAAACTGGTTATCCAGTGTAAATGAAAGCACGACACGGACAAATGCAAACCTTTCTTTGCTACAATAAACAAAAGAAAATGCTTACTCTGGACAGATGAGTGCGATGAGGCATTCATGAAGCTAAATGAGTACTTGTCCAACCCACTACTACTGTCTAAACCAGTGGACGAGTTGCGGTGTCGGACTGCACGGTCATCGTGACTGTGATTCAAGAAGACTCGGGGAGCAGAGGCCGGTGTACTACGTGAAGGAACTATTTGTGAAAACTAGTTCATTTGAGCAACATCTATGCATGCAATTAACAATTAAAAGGTGACATCATGCTTGTATTCACTCAAAAGCTAAATTTTACCCATTAAATTCAAGGCCTAGTGAGTGTGGTGAATCAAGACTCAACTCAAGAACAAGGTGAGTTGAGAAATATTATACCTTTGTTGATTCCTCTTTGCATAAGCAAAGGCTAATCACCTAAGAGATAGGGTCTTCATTCCTTACTTCTTAGCTCCATGGATTTCTTGGATGAGGATGGTAGAATGGATTCTCCAAGTTCCCAAAATAGAGAACCTCTAAGTCTCTACACCAAGGAGAGCATTGATGAAGAGATGAGTGACCTAGAGGAAGTAAGATTGCTAGCTAATTTCCTCTAGGGTGGCTGGCCTCTTAGAGAGAAAATGAGAGCTTGTGTTCTCTCCAATTTCCTAAAAAAAACCCTAAATGAATTTTGGCTATAGTGTTCTTTATATAGTCCCGTCACTTAAGAGACAAAAGAACCAAAACCCTTCATTCTCTAATGTGCCCAGCCTTAAGGGTTCGTTGGGCTTTCAAGCCCTTTGTGCTTTCAAGTTCTCATACAACTTGAGTTAATGGGCTTGACATTCAAATCCCATTGGGCTTTGTGTCCCAAAACTAACCCGAGGTCTATAATGAACATATTCGTTTGATTAATTAACATATTTAATTAATCCTAACATTCAATAATTAAACCCTTTAATTATTCTTACTCATCTTCGTTGTTTCTTCAATGTCTACCTTACACGGTGTACAATCCTTTAGGTTCCTTTTAGCGAGGCAATGAGCGATTAGAACTCTTTAAATTGATTGAGAATTAAAACTTACCTTAAATTCTTCCTTTAGTGATTACTCACATGTAGGGCTTCCACAAACTATGAGTGACACCTAGCAGTATATCATGGCTACCCAAGGTAATAAAAAGAGGTGGAGAACCTATTCAATTTAGGATTACAATGCAACACGGTCTTTCTCTAATACAATACTCTTGACCACATTGTTTGGTTTGATAGTTTATTCATGTCTACTATCCAATGTGATTCTCTTACTTATATGAGTACCTTGAATGTGACTTGGAACGACTTCCTAAATCTTATTCATACTCTAGCCACAGATTCTTAATCATATCATAAAGTATTCTCCCTCAAACAGTCTGAAGGTTAGAGATCCCTTATTGCGCATTCACTTACCTCCATGGCTAAGTGGCTTAACCCCAACTACGCGATGGACACCCCCTGGCGGAGTGACTTTAACATAAGCAAAGATCAAGGACCTAACCACAAGACAACTATGATGCCTCAGGTCAAATGACTACTTTGCATTATCCCAACCATGAGTTCTCATGTGACATGAGTATGAGAACTCCTCGTTGATCGTGTTCAGTGGACTCATTCTCTATTGAGCACCTACATTCTTGTCTTGGTGTCAGTCACACCAATGACTCGAGACCAGTCACTTTCCCTAAGAGAAAACATAACACGTACTGATCTTAATGGACTGTCAATGCCCAATTGGCAATCCAATGATCAGGAACATTTAGGATATGTATACGAAAGAGAATGGTCTCATGAATCTAATTTCTTTAGATCACATTCTCCCAATTACATATTCCTTGGACTTATCGTTTAAGCATATAACATTTATATGAGACGGCTTCAAACAATAATGTTTTCCCTATTTATGAAACTAGATTAGTTTAACGTGTGAAATGTTCATAAAGTATCATCATATGATTGCTTTAGGGCACATTTCCAATACTACGTGTCTAAAGCTTTCCTTGAACTAGAGAACCGACACCCAAAAATAGAAAAAATCATCCTGGCATTAGTAACAACAGCAAGAAAACTTATGTCGCACTGCCAATCATTCTGAGTAGTATACATGACATATCCCTTACGATCCATCCTGCAGAGTCTTAACACGTCATCCAGAATCATCAAATGGTCATCAAATTGGGGTTGCACGAATCATCTATCACCATAAAACCTCGATTACAACTCAAGTGTTTGCGGAGTTGGTGGCGAAGTTCCCACCAACAAATGAGGACATCATTTCTTTCCTAAATCTGCAGAAAACACCTGAGAATCCTCGTTTGTGGAAACTCTACGTGGACAGATCGTCAAATACAAGCAAAGTAGGGGCAAGGATGGTCTTGATGATATGGTCTCATGTTTCTTTGGACTTTAAGATCATAATACTATTCGAAGTCCTTTATAAAGGGTTCCCAAGAATGGGCCTTGAAGAAATATACCCAACAACTATTTTGGAAAAGTGGTAACTAAATTTTTGTCGATACTAAAGTGATTTAGATAGCCACTTAGTACTATGGTCTAACTAGTATTACTTTTCATTGGTAAGTGAAAGGTGCTAGATTCGATTTTCACCAAGGACAAATTTAAACCACATTATTGCTGACCATTGTGAGGCTTATCTTACTTCCCCAACCCCTTAGTATTAGATCGTTTGTTAGAAAAAAAAAGAAAGTGATTTGAATATTGATATGAAGTGTCCAATTGTTATGTTTATAATTAAATTTCAAAATTTTCCCACAAGATGTAAAAAGAAATTGATATAGTAGAGTCGAAGTTTGTAATATGTAAATAAGGTTGTTTTGTTTACACCCAGTACTCATCTTCAATTGTTTTAAGGTGCAGGGCTGTAAATCCACTCGAACGGTTTGAGTTCGACTCGTTCAAACTTGATTTGTAAGTAAAATGAGTTTAGTTTGGACTGAATATTAGACTCATAAAGTTTGTGAACGACTTGTTTATTTTTATAGGTCTTTAGATGCCTTACTCTTCTCATATTTAGGCTAAACATTTATGTGTAATTATTTTTTTTTGAAAGAAGGTACGATATTCATTGAGGATATGGTGCATACAATGGGTCGCGATAAAATCTCATTATTTTTTTAGGAACTAATCTCTATTACTTTTTTGAGGAATTAATCTCCATTACTTTTTTGATTTCATTCTTGTCTGTAACCTTTAAACTACCTTCATACTTATTCTGAGTTGTTAAAAATTTTGCCCCAACTGGCTAACTGATGTCTACCAAAGGTTTTTCCTTAAATGTTTTATATATTTACCCTAATTTTAATATATTTGTAGGTTATTTATATGTGCTAATTAAGTTTTTTTCTTTTTGCCTTCGGGAGATGATTCAATTTGTGACTATATGTAGCTTTTCTGGTTTAAAGTTTCAATATATATTTTAGATATGTTTGTACAAGAGGGAGACCTAGTATATATGAGAAGAAAAAGGGAAAAAAGATGGGAAGGATGACTGCAGCAAGCAGCCGACAAGAAAGAAGAAAGCATGTTGCCTACCTAATCTAAACCTTACACAAAGACATTACCCCGAACAGTCTTCTCCCTTAAATCAAGGGAAAGTTGATTTACAATAATACATTTAGCCTTACCCTTGCCCTAGAGATTACATTGGGCCTTACCCTAGAAGTCACCTTGGTAGCAGACTTTAAAGGCTAGGAAAGAACACACTTCAACAACATTCCCCCTCAAGCTGGATTAAGGATGTTGATCGAGCCAAGCTTGCCCAAAAAAATGATGGAATGAAGCAGATGCCAAAGCCTTCGTAAAGAGATCTGCCAGTTAATCATGGCTTCGCGTGAAGATGGTTCAGATGACTTGAGTTTGCACTTGAGCTCTAACAAAATGACAGTCGACTTCAATGTGTTTCGTTCTTTCATGGAACACAAGGTTAGCAGTGATGTGTATGGTTGCTTGATTATCACACATAAGAGACATGGGAGTAGTACTAGTAAACCCTAAGTCTGAAAGAAGCCCTTTAAGCCATATAAGTTCACATGTAATGGCTGCCATGGCTCGATATTTAGCCTCTGCGCCGGAGCGAGCAATGACATGTTGCTTCTTGCTCTTCCAAGTGACAAGATTTCCACCAACAAATGTGCAATAACCTGTGATAGATTTCCTATCAAGTGCATTCCCTGCCCAATCTGCATCTGTGTAGCCACTGATGGCAATGGAATTGTTGTTATGCATGATGATTCCTTGCCCTATCGAACCCTTGAGATAACGCAGGATTCTCTTAACCATGTTAAGATGATCAACCATAGGAGAATGCATAAATTGGCTTGCCAAGCTCACTGCATATGTGATATCTGGACGTATGATAGTGAGATATATAAGTTTGCCCACCAATCGTTGATAGTAGCTCACATCATGCATGGCTTCTCCATCTGTGTTAAGCCTTAGTTTAATGTCTAAATGAGTGATGGAAGGTTTGTAGTCAAGCATTTTTACTTCCTGAAAAAGATCCAATACATATTTTCGTTGATGTAGAAACAGTCCCTTTGAAGAAGTTGCCATTTCGATGCCCAAAAAATACTTCAGCTTCCCCATGTCTTTGATAGCAAAGGTTTGGCGTAGTGAGAGTTTTAGTGCCTCAATTTTAGCAGCACTATCTCTTGTGATGATGAGATCAACCACATAGATGAGCACCACCAATTTCTAGGGCTGGAAAAAATTCCCGAAAATCCCAAACCAAATCGAAAAAATCCCAAACCGAAACCGAAAAATCCCAAACTGAAACTATCCCGAACTTTGGTTATCCTGTACCGAAAAATACCGAAATATTCGGTATGGGATTGGTTTTCGGATTTCATTTCTTCGGTATTCCTGAAGTCTTGAAATCTTCTTTAGCTTTTGCTTTTGGTTCCTACTTTCCAGCGCTACATCTACAAAGAACAATGAAAAAATAAAATGAAAAGCAGAGCCTTTCGGTTCCACTAGCAAAGGCACAAAAATAAAATAATATGGAAAAGGCATGTGATGGTGATGCCTTGTTGGTTTGGGAGAAAAGCACAAAACTTTTTTGGAAACTAAAAGTACAAAGCTTTTGTTTTGGTTTTGAAACTTGATTCTTGAGGCAAAGAGAGAAGCAGTCTTCGTGTTGGGAAAGCAGAGATAGGAAGAAGCTCTCTCATTTCTGGCCTCGACCCATTTCTTTCTCTATTCTCTACATCTACAAAGAACAATGAAAAAATAAAATGAAAAGCAGAGCCTTTCGGTTCCACTAGCAAAGGCACAAAAATAAAATAATATGGAAAAGGCATATGATGGTGATGCCTTGTCGGTTTGGGAGAAAAGCACAAAACTTTTTTGGAAACTAAAAGTACAAAGCTTTTGTTTTGGTTTTGAAACTTGATTCTTGAGGCAGAGAGAGAAGCAGCCTTCGTGTTGGGAAAACAGAGATAGGAATAAGCTCTCTCATTTCTGGCCTCGACCCATTTCTTTCTCTATCCTCTCTGAAGCTCTCCCATCTCTGGGTTATGAATCCTCAGCGTTATGCAGGCACGATCCATAACCCACAACAAATAATTCCATTTGATGATCACTGAAGCTCGAGAGAAAAACATTGGATTTTTGCATGTGGGTTTTGAAGGATTTGTGCAGAAATGGCATTAGAAGATGTGATTATGGAGAGGAGTGGGTGTGGCCCTGTGGGGTTGGGAGCGAGGTGGACTCGGAGTCCCTGTATGCTCGAAGAAATGGCATGAGAAGATGTTATTATAGAGATGAGTGGGTGTGGGGTTGGGAGCTAGAGGGATTCGGAGTCGCCGCCGTGGTCGTTGCTTTCTGAGAATGGTGGAGGCAGCGGAGGAGAATGGTATTAAGATCTCTCAGGATGAGGCTTGTGAAGAAGCCATTGGAGATTGCTGGTGTTGGCTGCGTCCTGAACCGTACCAAAAAACCGAAAAACATTCAGGAATATTGAAATTCGGGAAAGGTGAAATTTCGGATCAGTTTCGGTTGCTGAAATCTCATCCCGAACTTTTTCGGTTTGGTATTTGATATATAGCTTTTGGTTTGGTATCCCATACCGAACCACCCCTACCAATTTCCCACTAGTGCCAGTTCTTACAAACAATAAGGAATCAGCATTACTTCGTAGGAATCCAGCATTCTTTATAACTAAAATGAGCTTGGCATACCAAGCTCATGGGGATTGTTTCAATCTATAGATAGCCTTGTGTAGCTTACAAACCATGTTGCCTTTAATACCATCATAACCTAGAGGAGGCTGCATGTACACTTCTTCTTGTAACTCTCCGTGAAGGAAAGCATTCTTCACATCCATTTGATAAAGCGTCCACCCACAATTGATTGCAACTGAGAGTAGAACCCTCATTGAATTCATCTTGGCCACATGTGCAAATGTTTGCTTGTAATCTACCCCACAGGTTTGGGTGAAACCTCGAGCAACAAGCCTGGCCTTGTGTCTCTCACTAGAATCATTGGCCTTGAATTTAATCTTGTAAATCCAACGACTTCTAACAACCTTTTTTCCTAGTGGTAGTTGAACCAAGCTCTAAGTTTTACTTTCTTCTAGAGCACAAAGCTCATCTACCATGGATTGATTCATTATGGGAGGAGATATGCCTCTTGAAAGCTTCTAGGTTTATTGTGTTTATCAATTTCATAGAGAAATGCAGCATGAGATGTTGAGAACTCACCAAGGCTAATACTTTCTCTAATAGGATACCGTGAGGCATAAGTAACAGTCTTGTAGCCTAGTTTGAGGTTTTCTAGTTCGATGATGATTTCTTCTAAGCCCTTGAGACTCTATAGGAAATTGTTAATGATCATTATGAGACTCCTCGTCTCTCTCATTGGCACGAATACGACTATCAGAGATTGAGTCAGTTTGTATTTCTTCAATATATCGTATCACAATAACTGAGCTTTCTTCCAACACTAGATTATTAATGTTCTGAGGAAGTGGAAACATTTCAAACAGTCCCTCCCCCTAACTTGCAATATTCCCTTTGTGAGTAAAATAAGGGCAATCTTTTTCAAACTTCACATCCCTTGACACAACACACTTCTTAGTGGCTGAATTGTAGCATTTGTATCCCTTTTGGGTGGAAGAATACCCCACAAACACACACTTGGTTGCCCTGGCATCTAATTTGTCACGGTTCACGGCTTGAATGTGAACAAAGCAAACACATCCAAATACCTTGAGGTGTGTTAAATCATTTTTCTACCCTTGAGTACTTCATAGGAAGATTTAAACCCCAGCACACGACTTGGGTGTCGGTTGATGAGGTAAGTGGCAGTGAGGATAGCAAATGACCAAAATTTCTTTGGAACATGCATGTGAAGCATAAGAGCACGAGTCTTCTCCAAGAGATCTCTATTTTTTCTCTTGGCTACTCCATTTTGTTGAAGAGTCCCTACACAGCTGGTTTGATGTATTATGCCCTGAGAACTTATGTATTGAAGCATGTTGTTGGATAGAAATTCAGTGCCATTATTTGATCTCAACACCTTAATGTCTGATTGAAATTGGGTTTTAACATGCATATGAAAATCTTTGAAAATAGTTAAGACTTCACTCTTTGATTTCATAAGATACACAAAACTCATTTGAGTTAAGTCATCAACACCTTAATGGCAGAGACAGGTCACGAAGGAAACTGCTCTAATACCATGTAGATTTTATGGTTTAAAGTTTCAATGTATATTTCTTATATGTTTGTACAAGAGTGAGACCAAGTATATATGAGAAGAGAGAGGGAAAAAAGAGGGGAAGGATGACTGCAGCAAGCAGCCGACAAGAAAGAAGAAGGCATGTTGCCTACCTAATCTAAACCTTACACAAAGACATTACCCCAATCAGTCTCCTCCCTTAAATCAAGAGAAAGTTGATTTACAATAATACATTTAGCCTTACCCTTACCCTAGAGATTACGTTGGGTCTTACCCTAGAGATTTACCCTAGGGGTCACCTTGGTAACAAACTTTAGAGGCTGGGAAAGAACACACTTCAACAACACTATATAATCTTAGTACATTCTTAATGGATGATTAACTTAGGGGTGCATAATATGATGAAGATTGTAGACAATGATGATGTGCCTAGGTAGCTGAGTATGTGAAAGTCTTTCTGCACAATTGGACAAGATTCCATTATATGTCTCAACTTACCTTCTAAATGAATATGAAGATAAACACCCAATTGCATGCAATTCCTCAACAGCAACAATGCCAATTCAACGGATGACATTTTGGATGATGAGCAACCAATTCATGTTCCTCAAGACAACGCCCAATTTAATGAGACTTCAATGGATGACATTTTGCAACCGTTTGAGTTTTTGAAGTCTAAATCTTTCCTCTTATGCTTGTTCAATGTTTAAAATTTTCACACTCAATGGGTTTTGTCTCCCACTCTTCTTTACTCGGCTTTAAAAATATTTTCCATAAAATAAATAAGCAACAATTTTCTATGAATTATAAAGAAGTGGTAAGAATTCTCCGTCAGAAAATTAAAAAAGAAAGCCCACAATTTTGTCTGGCAAATACTCCAACTTTGCACCTTCCTAACATAGGATCTATTCTTTTCCTCTAAGAAATATTATTCTCTCGTTGCCCGTTGGAATATGAGGGAATGTATATTCATGTCACATTTTGAAAATAACTCAAGTTTCTTAGAGATGGAAGGGAGAGAACAAAAGATACTAATTAGCATATTGCCGACATATTTCAGAAACCACCAGATTAGTAGTAAGGTAGATTGTTAAAGCGGTTTGAGAAACTTTCGTCTACAATATTATGAAGCAATGCAAACTAAAGTAATTGGTAGCTGAATGAAATTTTGGCAAAGATTTACATAGTAACTCTATGAAATTCATAAATAAATCATCTATACAGAAGCAGAAGCTCGCAGTCACGATGATTAAAATCTATAACATTTATTCGTGCATTAGTGCAGGGCTCGTAATTGTTGGATAAATATCAACAATCAATGATAAATTTATTGCTAATAAATAATAAATGCAAATAAATATTTAGGCAGAGTATAAATAAAACGAAATTAATATTAATCAGAGAAATTGAAGAACGAGGCTTGCATACCGCAATGTCCTTGAAGCATAATTTCATCCCTACTATGTGCTTGTAGTTCGATGGACGTTTGCTTCAGGAAGATTCAACGATCTAAGTCGAGATTCCATCATCGGAAAACTAGATTTCTAGTGAATATCTTTGTGGTACTCTTAATATGTTTTGTATGTATGTATTGATGATTTTCAGTGGGTTAAATGATATACAGATGCATGTGTTTATATGAATCATATGTTTGTTCGCAACAAACATGTTTTTGGGAGGCGGCTGTCCAACACAAAGGGTGTGTTGCTCAATCTTTTTCTCAGACTTTTTCAGACGCTCTCAAACTTTATTTGAAAAGATGAGTCCATTAAAAAATAAAAAGATTAATTAAATCCGAAATTAATTTAATTTATTAAATTAAATAATAAATTTAATTATTAGAGCCGGAGCTAAAGGGAAATAATGAGATTTATAGTGGGATTTCTAGTGACTAGCATGTATATACAATTCTAAATTTATATACATAAGAAACGGAAGCAGATTATCACATATTATCGAAGCTATAGTCATGCAAATCCCCTTCAAGAAGCATAGGTTCATATATGAAGCATCCAACAAAATATTGAAGAACAAAGTGAAGGTTGAGTTTTATACCTCTTGATCTAGACTTTAGGCCAAGGATGGACCACCGCCAAGCTCTTTGTTCTTGGAACTCCTTGAGTCTAGCCTCCCTCCTTGTTTCCTCCACCTTGATAGATTTGGAGCTCCTTTGATTCTCCTCTAGTCTCCATAGTAGAAGACCTCTAAAGATCCACACCCACTAGTGTAGTAAGATGGATGTTGGAATAACCAAAAAGGGAAGAGATGATTAGCTATATCCCCTTTGGTGGCCGGCTATGTATGTGTGTAGAGAGAGAGAGACCTGTTTTTCTCTTGTTGAAAAGTTCACATAAAAAAAAACCCTAATGAAACTTTTTCATTAAACTCCCTTTATAAAGGTAAAAGAAGTAAGTCAACTAATTGACTTTTTTCTCTCTTCTTTCCTCATCTTTGGCCGGCCCCTGAGGTGATTGGTATCAATCCAATTGATTAGTATTTATCAATTCATTTAGTGAATTAAAACTTACTTTTAATTCTCCTTCTTCTTTGATGACTACTTATTTAATCATCTAGAAGAACCCACAGGCCATGAGTGACATCTAACAATACATCATGGCTACCTAAGCTAATGTAGAATTTGGTCGGAGAACCTATCCAGTTGGAATTACAATGTAATTTGATCATTCTCTAATACAATACTCACAATAACATTACTAGGTATGGATACTTAATGTCAAACCCCTAACATGATTATACCAAGTTATATGATTCAATTCATTCATATAGGAATGCCTTCCATCATTACGCTCAATACTTCGACCGAAGATACCCAAATGATATCTTAGAGTATTCTTCCTCTCTTAACAAGGATTAGAGATCCCTTGTTGATCATTCACATGCCTCTAAGAATAAATCACTGACCCCAACAATGCATAGAACACATCCAAGATGATATGTGGTCACGTCTCATTATCAAATGATCAGCAACGTATCCCCAAGGCAATTATGATGTCTCAGGTCAAAGGATTACTTACATTATTCCAACCAGTAGAGTTACTTGCTTGACATGTGAGTAGACCTCCATGCAAGTACTCTCGTTTGATTGTGTTTAGTGAACTCATTCCCTTAATGAGCACCTACATACTTGTCATAGTGTTACTACACAAATGGCTTGAGAGTTTCCATCCTTCCCATTTGAAGGGGACATAGTATGTACTGGTCTATGTATTGTCAGTGTCCATTTGACGATCCTATAACCAGGAACCTTTTGGTCATTATGGTTTTGTGAAGAAGGTCTCCGCAGTCTGACATCATTAGATTACTTCTTCCTTCGATCCATTCTCCATGGATTCACTATTTTTGACGTATATCATTTATTGAGATAGTCCTAATGAGTGACTTGTCTTTTGCTGTATTAGAGTTATCTATACATATAGACATTGTCCTGAAAGGTTTCTTCCAAATATTGAATTTCAAGGCATATCTCCAACAATCTCCCACTTGCATTAAAGTCAATCACTTATGCATCTTATAGATGCTAATCAACTGATCTTGAGCTCATAGGTTAACTAGGTTATGTATTAATCCTTTTAACTTAGAAAATGATTTACTTCTTTAAATGTTTCAAAAAACATTTAACGTTGTCTCTTCCTTGTGTTCAAATACTTTGATGAGACCTTGATTCCATGGCTTGAGCTATCGCCCCATTATGTCGTAGTATCCTACTAATGACCTTATGGTTTGGATTCAATCATTGGTTCAAAATGAACCCCGTCTATTCGAAACACCTTTTGAAGCAGTTTCTAAAACTTTAATATATATCGACATATATTATGTTTGTATACTTATACAAACTTTGCTCCAACCTTGAGACCATTGTAGTACCATACTAACAATACATTCATATGATTAGTACTTCATCCATCATGAAGTTCCATTTGTTAAAATGGGTTATTGTCACTTTGGTTTATAACCTATGTGAATGCATGCTTCCAGAGTCTCGCTCTAATATTCCTTTCTCAAAAGTAATAATACTCTATCAGTTGCTATGGTTCTGATCCTGGGTTTTTAGTAATATTTGAAAGTGACAACCCCGATGGTTATTCACCTTTGGAGATCATCTCACAAGTCCATACATGTGTCCCTTTTGTGAAGTTGTGACATATTCTTTATAAGGGTCATGAAAATAGTTTTTCTATCATATGTAGAAATACTTTCTCTAATCTTCAACGTTGGAGATTCAATTTCCCTATATAACATTCATGAGATAGCCTTGCTATATCATTAAGTCCATTCTCAATTGACTTCATTTATGTCTAGTCTATTTTTAAGTCTGTACTTCAAAATTGATCGTGTCATAATTTGTCATTTTGAGTAACATCTATTTTTTATTTCATTAAGTCTATCAAATAGATTTTATTCATAATATGTTGCTCAAAAGTATGACATCACACCCACTGACCTTGTTGTAACTAAGCATTCATTCGAAACTTCAAGGAAAACTTAACGTTTAGAATTTCTTGATTCGAATGTATATAGCTCCCACTAACTTGCCTTGGATCTATTGACAATCTTTAAGATCCATTAGCTTATTGATGATGTCTCAACAGTTTTAGGACATTCAACCACTCTAGCTAACACAAGTTTTTTAAACGACATGCACAAAAGAATTCCTTCTCAAGTAATCCCATTTGAAATGTGTGACTTGTTTTATCAAGTCTATTCATTTAAATTATATGGTGTCAAACACCATACTTCAAGTTTTAGTTATACTAAGACCTTTAAAGTGTATAATTCTGAAGTATACAAGTAGAGGACATTGTGGAGTAGCTTCAAACCTTTTAAACCTTACTTTTAATTCTCCTTCTTCTTTGATGACTACTTATTTAATCATCTAGAAGAACCCACAAGCCATGAGTGACATCTAACCATATATCATGGCTACCCAAGCTAAAGTAGAATTTGGTCAGAGAACCTATTTAGTTGGAATTACAATGTAATTCAATCATTCTCTAATACAATACTCACAATCACATTACTAGGGTATGGATACTTAATGTCAAACCCCTAATGTGATTATACCAAGTTATATGATTCAATTGAGTGATGTAGGGATGCTTTCTATCATTACGCTCGATACTTCGGCCGAAGATTCCCAAATCATATCTTAGAGTATTCTTCCTCTCTTAACGAGGATTAGAGATTCCTTGTTGATCATTCACATGCCTCTGAGAATAAATCACTGGCCCCAACAATGCATAGAACACATCCAAGATGAGATGTAGTCACGTCTCATTACCAAATGATCATCAATGTATCCCCAAGACAACTATGATGTCTCAGGTCAAAGGATTACTTACATTATTCCAACCAGTAGAGTTACTTGCTTGACTTGTGAGTAGACTTCCATGCAAGTACTCTCGTTTGATTGTGTTCAGTGAAGTCATTCCTTTAATGCGAATCTACATACTTGTCTTAGACACTATTCGAATGCCTTGAGACTTTCCATCCTTCCGATTTGAAGGCGACATAGTATGTACTGGTTTATGTATTGTCAGTGTCCCTCTGACAATCCTATAACCAGGAACCTTTTGGACATTATGGTTATGTGAAGAAGGTCTCTACAGTTTAGCATAATTAGATTACTTCTTCCATCGATCCATTGTCCATGGATTCACTATTTTGGGCATGTATCATTTATTGAGATAGTCCTAATGAATGACTTTGCCTTTTGCTGTATTAGAGTTATCTATACATATAGACATTGTCCTCAAAGGTTTCCAAAGATTGACTTTCAGGGCATATCTCCAACAGGAGCCTGAGCCCAAGGCTCAACTTTTGATAATTAATTATATGTTAAATATATATCACATTCCAAAGCCCAAATCAAGGTTGAGCTTAAGTTTGTTATCCATAGTCCATCACTCCAATCAATATGTAATAAGGGCAAAGTCGTATAAAGTGAGGGAATCTTTTGATGGTGACCAATGTGAGACAATGAACTAGAATGATATTTCTACTCAAAAATTCCAATAGCAGTCATGATGATTAAAATCTAAAACATTTGTTCGTGCATTCGAGCAAGGGAAAGAATGGACTCAGCTTGGTTTCTATCAAGTGTCAACAAAATAACACATTTCAAGCTGCACAAAGCCAAATAAATACATAAGTGAGATAAAAATGGAACTTATCGCATGATTGTCCTCAATCATCATCAACCATGAATCATGAAGACCATGAATGTGTAAGGCCCAAATACTAGCACTGTTGGAAGTATGCCCAAAAAGCCACTCATTTGATGTAATAGCTTTTGGAATACTCATTATGTTAAAATATTATATGTTTAGTAAAGGGCAAAGCTTATTGTTAATCACTATTTATTGTATTATGTGTTTAAGCAATAAGGGAATCCAAGGAATGTATTTAATCTAAGAGAGAAGTGATCTAAGTAAGTTAGAAGGTGTCATGTAGCTTGAGCATCAATGTGAGTGGTTAGGCGTCACTTGGAGAGGCACGGGATCGAAGGATCTAAACACAATTGTAGTAAGATGTGTTGCAGTCGTGTCTTTAAGGTTAAGCTCGATTTGCGCTTATTGTGCTAGCTTCATGATGAGCTCCTTGAAGACGAAGCACTTACCGACATGATGACTTACGATAAAATGGTATTTGTAGTACCTAGGATCGTTAACGCAATTCATCTCTTTGGGGTGCTTGCATTCGGGTAACTCAATCGCCTTCTTTTCCAGTAAGTCGTCTAGCATTGCAGCCACGTCAGAGTCAGGAAAAAGGTACGTCTTCTGCTCTAGTTCCCTCAAGGTGTTTTTGTACCTGGCTTGGGTGCGAGAAGGCTCACCTTTCTTCATCTCCTTTGTTTTTTTTAGAAGAGATCTTGATGGGCAAGGAGGAGGTCTTGATAGGGGTAGTATGAATGGCAAAAGCTTCCTTAGTGGGTTTTTTTCCCAATCTTGTCTACCTTTGGGGCGAACACCTTATCCTTTTTTAAGTCGGTGATCGGCTCATTCTTACTATGATTGGCAATACTTAGCTCCATATCATGGGATCGAGTTGCCAATTCTTCAAATGTTCTCCATTTTTTGCCTTGGAGGATGTAATATAACCCCCAATGCATGCCTTGAACACACATCTCAATGACGGAGGTTTCAGAAAGCCGATCTTTGTAATCCAGACTTAATGAATGCCACCTACTGATGTAGTTGACGACAGGTTCATCCTTTCATTGTTTCATACTTGTCAGCTCCAGCATGTTTACGGTGTGGCAAGTGCTGTAGAAGCGGTTAAGGAATTCCCTTTCAAGCTGGTCCCAGCTGTTGATAAACTCGGGCTCGAGGTCGATGCACTAGTTAAAGGCATTACCTTTTGGCGAGCGCACGAACTGCTTGACGAGCTAGTCTCTCGCCATCCTAGCATTGTTTTAGGTTTCAATGAAATGGGCAATATGTTGCTTAGGATTGCCCTTTCCATTGAATTGCATGAATTTGGGTGGCTGATAACCCCTGGCATCCTGAAGGCATCAACCCTTTTAGAGTATGGCTTTGAGTATAGCATATAATCATGCGAGCTTCCTTCACATTGCACCTGGATGGTCCCTGTGATCATCTCTTGCAACTGTTGGATAGTGAGGCTTCCCATGAGCATCGTAGCTCAGTCCACCTCTAGCTTCTCCTCAGCTTTGTCCATTAAAGGCTCCTCTTTTTTGTCAGTTTCCTTCTTTGATGGATCAACCTTCAGGTCAGCTTTCTCGTCGTGTTGCGCCTCCAGACGATTGACAAGTGTAGCAATCTACAAGTCATTTTCCTCTATGGTCTATGTCAACCTTGCGATTGCTTCTCTCATTAGTGCCTGCTGCTTTTCGATTGAAGTTGCACCAGTAGTCATGACTTGCATGGTTACGGGATATAAGATGTTGTTTGAGTCGGCATTGGAAGTTAATAACTCGAAGTACCTTAACGAGCTTTCTTCCTATAGCGCCCTTAGCGAGGCCAGGGTGATCATGAGCTCGTGCCTCGGGTGCTCTTGCTCCTTTGGCAGATTTGATGTAGGGGTGGAAGGCAATATAGAGAAAGCTTTTTCCTTACTTCGAATTATGACGCCTAAAGTACCACTACTTGCAGCAAGGATGTTCTTGTTCTTCACGTTGGTTGCGGGAATAACTTGATCCTTTCATGATGCCATGTGTGTTTCTTGTGGACACAAAAATTATGTAACGAATGAAACGAGAACACGTGTACAAAGTAGATTTGTATTGATGAATTTGTAGGGTTACAATCTCTATTTACAATTTTTCTCTGATTCAGTCTTCAAATTTGATGTAGATGCATAGGTTGTTGATCCAAGGATCGCGATGACTTGATCTCAAATGAACGATTGAATGATTACTTCAAGTTTTGAGCTTGAAACAATGCATGGATAGTTTTCACCTCTAGGTTTGTGTATGACCTGCGGCAAAGATGATGGTTGTGTGGGATTTTGTTGATTCAAGGGTTTTGCCCGAGGACCTTATATTTATAGACTTCTTAAAGCTTGCTTTGGATGGATTTGGCTTTGATTTGTGTCTTAGTTCGTCCATGGGAGAATTTAGGCATGTTTTGTGTCTTAATTTCAGCCACTTTCCCTTGTTTGGCCAAAATGTATAGGACTTTCTTGCCTATTTTACGAGCAATCCTCAATTCTTGTTTGTTTTGTGAATATGTTTTATCTTACATTCCAGTTTTAGGAGCAATTTGGGCCCCTTCACCGCATTTTAGGAATACTTTTGAGCTTTCTTTGCTTGATTTGTGTCACATGTCATTGATGACTTGTTAATTTGCGATGTGTCATATACCATGTGGATCTTTGTGATGCATCATTTGCTACATGTCTACGCATGCATTGGTGGACTTTGTAGCAAAATTCACCGTAAGCTTGAAAGACACAGCAACTCAGCTTAAAAATGCCTAATAGGCAGCTGAGCACACCGTAGGCACACAAGCCCCACCTGTAGGAGATTTTTGGTGTTTGTACATTAACGGATCATCCAACTACCAGGGATCAGGAGCATGCCTAGTTATCACTACCCCGGATGGTTCGATGCTTGAGTAAACGATCACTTTAACCTGCAAAGCATTAAACAACGAAGCATAGTATGAAGCCCTACTAGTAGGTCTCCGATTGGCGAATGACCTAGCAATGAAGAAGCTCGCGATCTATTCTGATTCTTAGTTGATCACCAACCAAACCTCATGGGAGTCTGCATCAAAGCATTCAATGATGGCGTTATACCTCTAGAAGGTATGAGAGTAGCTAGTAACGTTTTAGGCGTACATGTTAACTCAAGTTCCATGAGCAGAAAATACCTACACAGAAGAACTAGCAGGCATAGGCTTTGCCTTAGACCATCAGCTTAAGCGCTCTATCCCGGTTTGGTACTTGGAAAAATTAAGCATAGATGAGGAACTAGTAGTTGAGGCGGTGTAGATCGACATAACTTCCAGTTGGCACGATCCCATCATGGACTTCATAGTTAATGGAACACTCCCCGTAGACAGACTGGAGTCCAAGAAGCTCCAAACAAAGGCAGCACACTATTACATGTGGAAAGGCATGCTCGTTTGCAGATCCTTCCCAGGACCACATGTTCGCTGCCTATCGCTTCCTGACAACATGAAGATTCATAGCTCAATTGTAACATCCCACATCGCCCAGGGGAGTGGATCATGTAAGCCTTATATGTATATTCCCATCTCCACCTAGCACGAGTATCGAGACATCACGAACCATCGTCGCCTATAACAATTATCAAATCATTCTAGAACATCCTTAGGGATATGTTTTATGTAAGTTACATGTTCTATCGATACCTTGAGTTGATATGACATGCCCCAAAAATGCTACTTGATCTAGCCAAAACTGGCATGATTGAATAGCATTTTTGGGGCATGTTATATTAGCTTAAGGTATTCAGGTAGACCCTCAAAAGGTGTCGGCCAGCTCAGCCTGATTCAGAGTCCTAGTGGACATTAGTTTGGTTTGGTTTGGGATGTTAATTATGAATAAAGTTTCTGACAAATGAATTTTTGTCTCACCTTACCTTTTCTTTACATCTTTCAATGACATTGATTGATAGGAGCATATTTATGCGACTTAGTTAGCTTGTTTTCTTGCACTTTTATAGTTAGTTTGTGGTTATTATAGTGTTTTAAGCTATTTTCGTGTGTTTGTAGGTCCAAATGACAAAGTTGGCGAGAAAGTACAATTTTGAGCCTTTTGAAGCAGTTTTTAGCATAAAATGGATATCACATGCTTGGAGTCAAATGGATGGACGAAATTGAAGATCAAAGGAGGCAAGAAATGAAGAAATGAACATGAAGAACAAAGAGTTCAGAATTGGAAACCAAAGTTTCTAAAGTTGGAAGTTGCTATTCTTGGAGGTTTCCATTCTTGAAAGTTTCTACTCTTGAATTGGAAGTTTCCTAATCCTTTTTCAGCTTTGTTCTAAGCCCATGCCACACCCTAGGGCCCTAATCCATCCACCCTAGGGTTGTGCCGCACCTAGTGTTCTAGAAGCCTAAAAATCTGCATAAAACCTTAATTCTTTTCTCCCTTGGATGGGCCAAGCCTTTTATCTCCAAAACCCTAACCTCTTCCCATCAGATTTTGTGGAAACCCTAGCCTATAAATAGATGTTTTAAAGCCTAAATTCGTCACCACCCTTCACACCATTCAAAAACACCTTGCTGCAACCCTAATCACCATTCTAAATCACAAAACACCATCCTACATCCATATACATCTCTGCCGCACCTTTTGGAGAAGAAGGAGAGCCTTGTCGTGCATTCCATTGATGAAGCAGGGCCTTATGCGCAAGCCATCTGCATCCTTGGGAGTTTTAAGAGTTCTTTCTTCCTTCGTTTCAATTTCGATGTCTATTTCAATTTGCTTTTCAATTGATATGAACATGTGGAACTAAATTCTTATTAGTTAGTGGTGAATTTGAAGCCATGGACATATGTTAATATGAATCGATTCCTTTCAGTTATTGTTTCGTAAAATATGAATACGATTTACTTATCTATTTGATTGAGAACTTATTCTTGTGTGTTAATTAAGGAGGCCTACTTAGTTAGCATGTTTGAATCTGGTGCTAAATTATAAGGGACTTTCACCTAATCGTTAGAAACTTATAATTACAAGTAGTGGAGATTGTTAGTCACAATCGTGTTAAGTAGATTCTTGGCAAAAGTATCATGCAGTTCATAGTTATAATTGCCTTGTCAATGCTTATGATTTCCATGGAATTTAATGATCTTTTAATGTATCTCTATCATGTTGTTCATATAGGGAACTTGAGAAGAATAATTTGGGTTGTTGCATGCATTCATCCAATTCAATGAATTTAGGGAAATCTGATAGTTAATTTGTGCATTCACAATTAATTTGGGGCATTGTAATTCATGGTTTAAAGAAACAATACTGGAAATTGATTTATGTTGCATATGTTCATGTGTGGAGAAGGATCCTCTAACTAGCTTTTCACCCTTGAATTCATCTCAATTTCGTTTTAGTTTACTTTGATTTGCAATTTGTTTAGTTTTAATTCAATTTCGTCAGAAATCAAACACCTTTTTCTGTTTTATGTTATTAGGTCAGAATCTGTCCTAATTAGGTTCTTTAGAGTGTTTTGAGTCAATATAGGTTAGGTTTAGTCCATAAACATTGTTTAGGTCTTAGTTTAGTCTTAAATTTTTCCAATTTCATCTCTAGAATCTGTCTTGAGTCTAATTGTTAGTATTATGCTGTTTTGAGTCTTTTAAGTGTTTTCTGAGTTAGTTAAGTTACAATCTGTTTTCTTTTAATCTTTTGAGTCAAAGTAAGTTTTAATTTCGTCCAAATCACTTGCTAGGTTTAGAATTGAGTCAATTTCACTAAGTTTTGCAGATTTGAGTGTCTTAGGTCAGATTAGAGTCTATAGAGTCTATTCTTATGTTTTTAAGTCTAGTTTAGTGTTTTAGAGTTTAATTTGAGTAGATTAGCAGCCCTAGTTAATCCCCGGTTTAGAACGATCCCTACTTACATCTTTGCTACAATTGTCATCAATAGGGTTTAATTTGTGTGTCAAGTAATTTTCACATCATTGATCATTTGGTATCAGAGCCAATCTTTGGCCGTAAGTGTGCCGACAAGGACGTCAGGCCCCTAAGGGGGTGTGGATTGTAAAATCCCACATAGTCTAGGGGAGTGGATCATGTAAGCCTTATCGAGGCCTTTTGGGAGCTCACTAGCTTCGGGTTCCATCGGAACTCCGAAGTTAAGCGAGTTCGCGCGAGAGTAATCTCATGATGGGTGACCCACTGGGAAGTTCTCGTGTGAGTTCCTATAAACAAAATCGTGAGGGCATGGTCAGCGCCCAAAGCGAACTATATCGTGCTACGGCAGAGTCGAACCCAGGATGTGGTGGGGGCTCGGGCCGAGATATGGCATCAATCCATGAAGGCATCTATGGAAACCACTCTAGAAGCCGTTCCCTGGCACAAAAGGCTCTTAACGCAGGCTACTACTGGCCAACCATGCATTAAGACACCAAGGAGTATGTACAAAGGTGCGACAACTACTAATGCTTTAAGCTCTTACCTGCATTACTTGCTAGCGAACTCCACCCGCAGACGAGCCCTTGGCCATTCATGCAGTGGGAGATTGACTTGGTAGGACCAATGCAGCCCATCATTAAGGGCAGAAGAATGATGATCATAGCGATTGACTACTTAACAAAATGGGTCGAAGCCGAACCCGAGACTACAACTACCCAGACAGACATATAGCACTTTATATGGAAAAACATCATCTACCTGTTGGAAATGTGCCCTAAAACAAATCATATGATGATACCTTACAGACATTTCACATGTTAAACTAATATTGTTTAATTTAAAGGGCAAAAATTATTGTTTGAAGCCATCTCATATAAATGTTATACGCTTAAATGATAAGTCCAAGGAATATGTAATTGGGAGAATGCGATCTAAAGAAGTTAGATTCATGAGACCATTCTCTTTCGCATACATATCCTAAACGTTCCTGATCATAGGATTGCCAATTGGGCATTGACAGTCTGTTAAGATCAGTACGTGTTATCTCTTCTCTTAGGGAGAGTGACTGGTCTCGAGTCATTGGTGTGACTGACACCAAGACAAGCATGTAGGTGCTCAATAGAGAATGAGTCCACTGAACACGATCAACAAGGAGTTCTCATATTCATGTCACATGAGAACTCATGTTTGGGATAATGCAAAGTAGTCCTTTGACCTGAGGCATCATAGTTGTCTTGTGGTTAGGTCCTTGATCTTTGACTATGTCAAAGTCACTCTGTTAGAGGGTGTCCACGGAATAGTTGGGGTTAAGCCACTTAGCCATGGAGGCAAGTGAATGCGCAGCAAGGGATCTCTAACCTTCAAACTGTTTGAGGGAGAATACTCTATGATATGATTAAGAATCTCTGGCCAGAGTATGAATAAGATTTAGGAAGTCGTTCCAAATCGCATTCAAGGTAATCATATAAGTAAGAGAATCACATTGGATAGTAGACATGAATAAACTATTAAACCAAACAATGTGGTCAAGAGTACTGTATTAGAGAAAGACCGTATTGCATTGTAATCCAAAATTGAATAGGTTCTCCACCTCTTCTGATTAGCTTGGGTAACCATGACATGTTGCTAGGTGTCACTCATGGTTTGTGGAGCCCTAAATGTGTATAATCACTAAAGGGAGAATTGAAAGAAAGTTTCAATTCACAATCGATTTGAAAGAGTTCTAATCGTCCACTGCCTCTCTAAAAGGAACCTAATGGATCGTACACCGTGTAAGGTAGAGATTGAAGAAACAACGGAGATCAGTAAGGACAATTAAATGGTTTAATTGTTTATGGCAAGAATTAATTAATATGTTAATTAATCAAACGAATAATTTCGTTTTAAACCTTGAGTTAGTTTTGGGCCTTAAAGCCCAAATTGGGCTTCGAATCGTCAAGCCCATTAGCTTAAGTTGTATGACAACTTAACAAAATAAATTCAAGAAGCCTAAAACTGCCCAAAGGCTTGGGAAAACCGGCCATATAGAGAGGGGTAGTGAACTTGGCTTTATTGCAAGTTTGCCACTCCATTGTGAGGTGGTATAAAGGCAACTTTATAGCCATTTCATCCTTAGGGTTTCCTTTCGAGAAAATTGGAGAGAACATGTCTCTCCCTTTCTCTCTAGGAGGCCGGCCCCTTGGAGGAGATTAGCTAGCAAGCTTTCATCCTCCAAGGTCACTCATCTCTTCTTCATGTCCCTCCTTAGTGTGGAAAATTAGAGGTTCTCAACTTCGGGAACTTGGAGAATCCTTTCAACCATCCTCATCCAAGAAATCCATGGATCTAAGAAGCAAGGAATGAAGGCCCTCTCCTTGGGTGATTAGCCTTTTCTTATGCAAAGAGGAATCAACAAAGGTATAAGATTTCTCAACTCACTTTGTTCCTGAGTTGAGTCTTGGTTCACCTTTCTACTAGGCTTTGAATTTCGTGGGTAATGTTTTGTTTTGAGTGCATACAAGCATGATTCCACCTTTAATTGTTAATTGCATGCCATAGATGTTGCTCAAATGAACATGTTTTTCACAAAATTTCCTTCAAGTGGTATCAAGAGCCTAGGTCTAGTAGTTGGTGAATCCTTTTGGGTTATGTATTTCGTAGTTTTTTATTTGAATGTTGTAATTTTTACAAGCTTTATTCTTGCTTCTTTGAATGTAAATTTTGTTAGAAAATTTGCCATCTTAAATGTTGTAGATGTAGTTCATATGAGCATGAATTTTGGAGCTAAAATTTGGTGCCATGTTTTTTGGGGAAATTCGGCCAAATCCAAAGGGTGAATTTTTGGGTTCATGTTTGTCTTGTTAAAAGTGTTTTAAAGTGACATTAGGAACCCCTAAGTACCCTAGTATGGTAATATGTTTTTTCCCTTAAATTTGAGAATTTTTGGGTTGGTGTCTTTGGGTGAAAAATGTTCATGGAGCTCTTATGGGTTTTCATGGATGTTCTTCATTGTTCTTGTTATGTTCTAACCAAGAACAAAAAGGTTTGGTGTTTTGATTCATAGTGTTTGATGTTTTTCATGAAGTTTTGTTTATGGTGGTTGGTGTGACTTTATTGTAATAAATGGTATCACATGATTTGTCATTTTTCAATCAACACCATACCAATCACTTACACATTTTCATTGTTTCAAGGAACCATGTTTTATGGAAATCACTTTTCAAACCTACCCATCACCTTTTACTTTTGTTGAAAAATTCAAAAGTTTTATGACACCATCTCTCATCCAAAATAGGCCACCCTATTAAATAGGGGTACTTTTGGGGCTTTTATGCAATTACATAAAGTTTTGATACTTTTGTGTATTTGTACTTTGACCCGAAAGTTTACATTTTTACGTGAAGGCCCAAAATCACTAAAGGACAAATTGTTTTGCTCCTTTAATGAAGTTTTTGCATTTGTTGAAATTTTTGGGTTCTAGTTGTAATTACATGAAGTAGTGCACTTTTGTGTTTTTACAAAGGGACCTCAAAAGTTTGTGTTTTGCAAAATAGCCCAATGGTTGAGGTTATTGCTTTTCAGCCCAAATTAGTTGAGAACAAAATAGTTTTGTATCTTTAAATGAGAATTGGATTTTCATTTCATTTAGCTCCATTTAAATCAATTCTATGGAAACAAAAACCAAATGAAAATGTTGCATTCAAGTTTAATTAGTTAAAGCGTTAATTAATTAAAGAAAGGGTGATTATGAACCTAAGCCTACGATAATTGAGCTATGTGAAAGGCCGTCTCAAATTTGTTTGAACCATGGGAATGTGTAGATTAGATTTTGGTTGTAATTTGATATGATCAAATGTTGTAAAAGAGCATAAGCTCTTCTTTACTTTAAAGTAATTTGTTTTGATCAAATGTTGTAAAAGAGCATAAGCTCTTCTTTACTTTGAAGTACTCATTTCTTGTTTTATTTGATATGCATGAAATTGGAGTAGTTGGGTCCAACGCCCAATAAGAAAAACACGCCTTAATGTGATTAAACGTGTAACTAAAATCAATCACCATCCCTAGACCGAGATTCAACACGAGGCTCGTGTTGGATCGAATCAAAGGTTCATAGATCCTAAGGCCCTAAGGCAACTATATAGTCCATCAATGAATGCAAACCTTATGTTAGTAGTACCATATAATCTTGCTTTAAAAACCATTTTACAAGCATAGTGGGAGTATCATGTACAACTAAATCAATCACATGGACCAATAGTTGTAATAGGACCAAATTGTTTTAATAAGATTAAAATGCATGCTTATATGTGATGAGACCTAAAACCCTCAACCAAACCATTATTAAGTTGATAAGCGTGAGAGTGCTTTGAACACTCTTTCGTGCCCTTCCACCGTGGTAGGCTCTGATTGTTTGTGACTTGTACACCGACTTCACTCTATCATGGGGGAATACAAAGTGCGTGCTTACACTCAGGAGCAGTTCTATATGCATACATGATGTTGTGAAGGTAGGCAACAAGAATGATCAACATCATATCATTGTGAGGTTGTTCTTGAACCCCTACTCGAACTTGCATGGTGGGAATGACTTAACTAAGTGCAATGGAGCCAACATCATATCATTGTGAGGCTTCATTCTCTAGAGGCCAAATAAGATGGGTACTTGCAAGTGATGCAAATGAGTAAGCGTACTCTCTCATTATTATTAATGCTAGCCAACATCATATCATTGTGAGGTGGGCTTGGTAGTAGTGAGTCTCCCATACCCTACTAAGAGTTTCATCCAAAACTCTCGAATTCCAATGATAGACTTATCTAACATGTTCTAACATGTACAACTAAATCAATCACATGGACCCAAAGAGAGGGCCTTCATTCGTTGCATCTAAAATCTATGGATTTGGATGGATGAAAAGGTTTCTCCAAGTTCCCTAAATTGAGAACCTCTAAGTATCTTCACCAAGGTTAGATTGGAGAAGAAATGAGTGACCTTGGAGTAGTTAGTATGGCTAGATACACCCTCCAAGGGGCCGGCCTCTTTAGAGAGAAAAGGAGAGACAAGTTCTCACCAATTTTCTCCAAAAGAAAAACCCTTAATGAATTTTGGCTATAAAGTCATATTTATACCTTAAGTCATTGGAGTGGCAAACTTGTAAATAAGTCCAAAACCCACTCCATCTCTAATATGGCCGGCCATTGGGATATTTTTGGACTAATTGGGCCTTTGTGAATCATTATTCATTAAGTTGTCATACAACTTAAGTTAATGGACTTGACGTTCAAAGCCCATTGGGCCTTAAGGTCCAAAACTATCACGAGGTCTTTAACGAACTTATTTGTTTGATTAATTAACATATTAATTAATCCTTGCCATATATAATTAAACCATTTAATTATTCTTACTCATTTCCATTGTTTCTTCAATCTCCACCTTACACGGTGTACGATCCATTAGGTTCCTTTTAGCGAGGCAGTGGGCGATTAAAACCATTTCAAATCGATTGTGAATTTGAAACTTACTTTCAATTCTCCCTTTAGTGATTATACACGTTTAGGGCTTCCACAAACCATGAGTGACACCTAGCAGCATATCATGGTTACCCAAGCTAATCAGAAGAAGTGGAGAACCTATTCAGTTTAGGACTACAAATGCAATACGGTCTTTCTCTAATACAATACTCTTGACCACATTGTTTGGTTTGATAGTTTATTTATTCATGTCTACTATCCAATGTGATTCGTGTGCTTATATGATTACCTTGAATGTGATTTGGAACGACTTCCTAAATCTCATTCATACTTTGGCGCCAGAGATTCTAAATCATATCATAGAGTATTCTCCCTCAAACGGTTTGAAGGTTAGAGATCCCTTGTTGCGCATTCACTTGTCTCCATGGCTAAGTGGCTTAACCCCAACGATGCCGTGGACACCTCGATGGGGTGACTTTGACATAATCAAAGATCAAGGACTTAACCACAAGACAACTGTGATGCCTCAGGTCAAAGGACTACTTTGCATTATCCCAACCATGAGTTCTCATGTGACATGAATATGAGAACTCTTCGTTGATCGTGTTCAGTGAACTCATTCTCTATTGAGCACCTACGTACTTGTCTTGATGTCACACACACCAATGACTCGAGACTAGTCACTCTCCCTGAGAGAAGACACAGGACGTACTGATCTTAACGGACTGTCAATGCCCAATTGGCAATCCTATGATCAGGAACGTTTAGGATGTGTCTACGAAAGAATGGTCTCATGAATCTAACTTCTTTAGATCGTATTCTTCCAATCACATATTCCTTGGACTTATCGTTTAAGCATATAACATTTATATGAGACGGCTCAAACAATAATCTTTGCCCTTTATATTTGAACTAGATTAGTTTAACATGTGAAATGTCCGTAAAGTATCATCACATGATTGGTTTTAGGGCACATTTCCAACAATCTCCCACTTGCACTAGAGCCAATCAGCTTGTTCATCAGTGATGATACCTCTTTTGTAGTCATTTCATAACTGGCTGAGTAGTAGGCCTAGACAATGGATATCTATACGTTATCCATAGAAGCAACCTTGAGAATAACGACGTCACCATTATACATGATTCTTAATCATGTGGTTCAGTCTCTCATTTGAGTTCGGACCTTGATGAGACCTTGATTCCCTGGCTTGAGCTATCGCCCCATTAGTGTCATACACTTTCTGGTTGGAACCGAATAGAGAGTTCATAAATGAACTTTCCCATCCAAACAACATTATTGTAAACTTCTATATGGCAATATATTTTTCATTCATAATGGAACACACTAAAGTCATTACTTTAATGTTTCCATCCAAATATCTCTTTAGTCATAATAAAGAGATATCTGTTTATCTCTTCATTCATAATGAAGAAACATCCAATGATGGATTAGATTCACAATCTAATACATTTACGCTTCCATTACGTTACTCTAATTCTTCCTCGATCTTTGAGGAATTTATCCTTTAGTATTTCTTAAATACTTAAGGATTCACTTGACAGTTGCCATGGTTCTGATCCTGGGCTTGCACTGACATCGTCTTGTACCTGTTCTAGGTACAACTCATATCAATGTTTTTCATACAATATGAAATACATAAATCACCTTTCTGCATATGCATAAAGGATTCTATTTACGCATTATTTCTTTGGGAGTCAAAGAGTACGTTCTCTTTGAGAAGAGCAACTTCTTAGTCTTACTAGAGTTGTCCATTTGATTGAAGTTTATCATCATATGAGAAACTTCCTAGCATCTCTTGTCTATTATTTAGGGCTTGATATAATCCAATTATATCCTAAAATCTATCATTATAGATTTCCATCCCATGTTTATAGACTATGTCTCCCATATACATTCTATCGTTATAGAATGCTTAAAGTCATAACTTTAACGAAGAAGTATTCTTTTCATTTCCAAAATTAATATATCATATATATATTTATATTTTAGGAACATGATTAACTCCCATATACATTCTATCTTCATATAATGTTTTAAAGTCATAACTTTAACCAAAAAGTTTTCATTTCATTTCCAAAATTAATATATCATATATATATACTTAAATTTTAGGAACATGATTAACTCCCACTAATCTTTTGTAAACCTAGTAAACAAAAGATTCATTTACATCTTTATGAGAAATCAAACGATTTGATCCTTTTTCTCATAAGATTCTTATAGCTCCCACTAGCTTGCTAAGATTCATGATGGATGGATCTCTACAACTTACATGTCTTGTGATTCATAGTTTTAGACATATGTTATTAAGACTATCTTAAGAATGGTTTCGGAAACCCATATTATGTCTAATCATTGAATTACCATTTAGTTGTAGCCAGCAATCTTCGAATTAATTGAAACCAAGACTATCTCAAAGATGGTTTCTTGAAAGTCAACCATTCTCTTTGATTGTAGTCACCTTAAGCTACCAATTAGCTTATGAAGGTTTCATTATTTCGGGTCAAATGGTATTTTACCATTTCCTTGAGTATATATCATATATACACTCAATGTAGTCATAAGGATTTTCATTCTTATTTCTTTCGAATTAAGAGGTGTAACTCTATGACATAGTCATAAAGTTCAAACCATTCAACTGAGATGGTTTATAAATCCTTCTCGACTACCTTGGAGCTTTTGGTATAGGAACTAGGTTGTTATATTTGTCGATTACTTTCTTGTCTCACAAAGAACCTATTCTTTTGAGTTCTATCTCTCGTTCATTTTCTCTTAGGCAAATCACATTGTAGGATTACAATGAACTACCCAACAAAACAGCATTTGTTAGTTGGTTTATAGAAGTGATATCCAAAAGTTAATTTAAGGATATCCCACAAGATTGTTATCAAACAAATATTGCTTTTAGCACACAACCCCAAATCTTAACATGCTTAAGATTTGTCTTTCTTTCCAACTACATCTTATGGAGTTATGAAAATTTTGGAAGATCTTCTAATTGACAATCATATTGTTTTAGAAGTATATATATCCTATATATGGGTAATAGATAACATCTAACGAACCAAATCTTATTCGAGTTCGTTCTTCTCCTAATGGAGAAATTCATTATCTTATGATGCTATTTTCCTTGATATCTATCAAGGAAACTCATCTAAAGTGTTACTTTTCCTTGGATCAAATCTAAGGAGGTAATTACTTTAGATGTCTTACTCATCAACTTACATTTCTTGAATTCTTTGAAACATTTTACAAAGTATTCGGACTTGTGTTTATTCAAAACAAACTATAGTCCAACCGAGAGTGATCTTCGGTGAATGTCATATAACATGAGTATGATTATGTTGTGGACAAGTGCCACTAACATCTAAGTGAATTAACCTCAACAACTTTGTGATTCTTTCTTCTTTCCAAAAGAATAAAGATTCGAACATTTCGCCTCTATACAATTTTAACAAGAAGGTATTGGATCCGGATCTAACGATCCAAAGCATCCATCTTTCACCAACTCGTAACTTATGTTTTTAGAGGTATCACAACTTAGTTGGGATTAGTCACTACCTTGCAAACTTTTGGGTTTTAAGCATCATTGTATTCTAAACAGTTAACACTACCAGATCATCTCTACTATAGAGACAATCAATTAGATTACTATAATCCAATCATTGATTAATAAAGAACAATGTTTTGTCAAACAAAGCATTTATCGATCTCTACTATAGTGACGGAATTAAGTTCCTTAAAATTGGAATGTAAAGACAATCTTTGGTTTTTCCAATTTCTTTGGTAGTTCATATGAGGAAGTAAGTACTATTTGCTTTCGCAAAGATCTATATTTTATTCACGTTCCGAATGTGAAGCACCTTTTCTTCTCTCATATTTCTTCTACTTCTTATTAGTCACACTTTTACAACAATTGTAAAACATAGTTACTAATGCGGAATCAAGCATTCAAGTAGAAGAACCAATTGTTTTGAACTTTTCAAGAACAATTTACAACACCTTCGAAAGGTGTGTTCTTGACACTTGCAAGACATTTCTTGCAAATACCCCTTCCAATGTCCATGCTTTCATAAAGAAAGTTTGTTCCCTTGGAGTTAATTCTTATCTTCTTCATTTGACTTTCACCTTTGACTACATTAGTCATGGTCCCTAAACTCCCACTATCTCTCTTGAAACTTATTTCAATTGTGTTATACACATCAAACATTTTGGAGAGCATGTGGTTTATTGTTCACTACATAGTTTACAATAAACTTAGTGAACTATAAGGATAGGGAAACAAAGGTGAAGTCCTTGCCTAGTTTCCATCTCGTTAAGTGGTTTATCACTTCAACACTCAATAATTCAAAATCATCATAAGTCCATGTTGATGGACTATTTTTGTCAACCAACCATTATGTTCTAAACATAATTACAAACTTTCAAGAGTTGTTCAAGGCAACTCTCATTTCTTCATACAACAATTTGTAAGTGAAGAATCATGGCACATAAAGTGTCCATGCCCTTGTGCTTACTTCTAAAGTTCCTTGTTCATGTAACAAAGAAACAAGCACTAATGTTTGCATTGATTAAGGGTTGTTCAAAGCAACTCTTATTTCTTTATACAACAATTTGTAATTGAAGAATTATGACATTAAAAGTGTTGTCCTCTTTATGATAGACATTTTCTAACATATTCTTCTACTAATACATTATCAATAGGAAGATTGTGAGGATGAGACTACTTAGGTACATTTACAAGCCATTAAAGACAATCTATGGTTTTGTAGTACCAAGTCCGGAAACTAAAGCTTTCGGCTTTTATTTGTCAAGTGTTGGATAGCGTTTGCAAATATATTGGTAAACAAATACATAACGAATATAAATTGATTGATTTTAAGCCATTTGATTCGGGTCTTTAAATCAAATAGCACCACCCACTATTTTTGGCAAATTCCATATCCCTCATTGGAATTCGAGAGTTTTGGATGAAACTCTTAGTAGGGTATGGGAGACTCACTACTACCAAGCCCACCTCACAATGATATGATATTGGCTAGCATTAATAATAATGAGAGAGTACACTTACTCATTTGCATCTCTTGCAAGTACCCATCTTATTTGGCTCCATTGCACTTAGTTAAGTCATTCCCACCATGCTTAGTTCATGAAGGGGTTCAAGAATAGCCTCACAATGATATGATATTGGCCATCCTCGTTGCCTACACTCACCTCATCAAGTATGTATATAGACTCCTCCTGAGTATAAGCATGCACTTTGCACTCCCCCATGATAGGGTGAAGGTGGTGTACAAGTCATAAACGATTGGAGCTACCATGGTGGAAGGCCACGAAAGAGTGTTCAAAGCACTCTCACGCTTATCAACTTAATAATGGTTTGGTTGAGGGTTTTAGGTCTCATCACATATAAACATTCATTTTAATCTATATTAAAACAATTTTGGTCCTATTACAACTATTGGTCCATTTGATTGTTTTAGTTGTATATAATACTCCCACTATGCTTATAAAACGGTTTTTAAAGCAAGAGTATATGATACTACTAACATAAGGTTTGCATTCATTGATGGACTATATAGTTGCTTTAGGGCCTTAGGATGACTATGAACCTTTGTTTAGATTCAACACGAGCCTTGTGTTGAATCTCGGTCTAGGGATGGAGATTGATTTTAGTTACGCGTTTAATCACATTAAGGCGTGTTGTCTTAGGGGCGTTGGACCCAACTACTTCATTTTCATGCATATCAAATAAAGCAAGAAAGAAGTACTTCAAAGTAAAGGTGAGCTTATGCTCATTACAACATTTGCATAAAACAAATTACCTTAAAGTAAAGAAGGGCTTATGCCCTTTTACAACATTTGATCAAATCAAATTACAACCAAAATCTAATCTACACATTCCCATGGTTCAAACAAATTTGAAACGGCCTTTCACATAGCTCAATTATATTAGGCTTAGGTTCATAATCATCCTTTAATTAATTAACACTTTAACTAATTAAATTTAATGCAACATTTTCATTTGGTTTTTGTATCCATAAAATTGATTTAAATGGAGCTAAATGAAATGAAAATCCAATTCTCATTTAAAGAGACAAAACAATTTTGTTCTCTACCGAATTTGTGCCAAAATGCAATTACCACAACCTTTGGGCAATATTGCAAAAACATAAACTTTTGGGGTCACTTTGTAAGAACACAAAAGTCCACTACTTCATGTAATTACACTAGAACCCAAAATTTAAACAATGTAAAAACTTCATTAAAGGAGCAAAACAATTTGTCCTTTAGCATTTTTGGACCTAAACGTAAAAACGTAAACTTTTGGGCCAAAGTGCAAATACACAAAAGTATCAAAACTTTATGTAAATGCATAAAAGGCCCCAAAAGTACCCCCACTAGGGGGTGGCCGGTTTTGGAAGAAGAAATGGAGTGATGTGTGTGTTGATTTGTGAGTTTTGACATAAAGCATGCTAGTGGTGCAAGTGGTGTGTGTGAAAGGAAATTAATCCTTACACACCCACCAATATTTCTTACACCATTTTAAACAAATATCTAAAACATTTAAACATTTGAAAATCATAAAACATAAACTTTATGAAATAAATCAAAACTTTGAATCAAAACCCAAAACTTTTTGTTCTTGGCTAAAATGTCAAGAACAATGAAGAACATTCATGAAAAAACTCAAAAAATTTCCATGAACATTTTTCACCCAAAAACATTCCAAAACCATTCAAACTTTAGGGAAATAACATATAACCAAACTAGGGTACATAGGGGTTCCAAAAGTCACTTGAAAACACTTTTAACAAGTCAAACAAGAACCCAAAATTTCACCCTATGTATTTGGCCGAAAATCCCCAAAATCATGGCACCAAATTTTAGCTCCAATATTCATGCTCATAAGAACTACATCTACAACATTTGAGATGGCAAATTTTCTAACAAAATTTACATTCAAAGAAACAAGAATATAGCTTGTAACATATTACAACTTTTAAATCACAAACTATGAACTACAAAACCCAAAAGGATTCACCAACTACTAGACCTAGGCTCTGATACCACTTGAAGGAAGATTTTGTGAAAACATGTTCATTTGAGCAACATCATATAGCATGCAATTAACAATTAAAGGCGGAATCATGCTTGCATGCACTCAAAAAACCAAAACATTACCCATGAAATTCAAAGTCTAGTAGATTGGTGAACCAAAACTCAACTCAAAACAAAGTGAGTTGAAATCATACCTTTGTAGATTCCTCTTTGCATAAGCAAAGGCTAATCACCCAAAGAGAGGGCCTTCATTCCTTGCATCTAAAATCTATGGATTTGGATGGATGAAAAGGTTTCTCCAAGTTCCCAAAATTGAGAACCTCTAAGTATCTTCACCAAGGTTAGATTGGAGAAGAAATGAGTGACCTTGGAGTAGTTAGTATGGCTAGATACACCCTCCAAGGGGCCGGCCTCTTTAGAGAGAAAAGGAGAGACAAGTTCTCACCAATTTTTTCCAAAAGAAAAACCCTTAATGAATTTTGGCTATAAAGTCATATTTATACCTTAATTCATTGGAGTGGCAAACTTGTAAATAAGTCCAAAACCCACTCCATCTCTAATATGGCCGGCCATTGGGATATTTTTGGAATAATTGGGCCTTTGTGAATCATGATTCATTAAGTTGTCATACAACTTAAGTTAATGGACTTGACGTTCAAAGCCCATTGGGCCTTAAGGTCCAAAACTATCACGAGGTCTTTAACGAACTTATTTGTTTGATTAATTAACATATTAATTAATCCTTGCCATATATAATTAAACCATTTAATTATTCTTACTCATTTCCATTGTTTCTTCAATCTCCACCTTACACGGTGTACGATCCATTAGGTTCCTTTTAGCGAGGCAGTGGGCGATTAAAACCATTTCAAATCGATTGTGAATTTGAAACTTACTTTCAATTCTCCCTTTAGTGATTATACACGTTTAGGGCTTCCACAAACCATGAGTGACACCTAGCAGCATATCATGGTTACCCAAGCTAATCAGAAGAAGTGGAGAACCTATTCAGTTTAGGACTACAAATGCAATACGGTCTTTGTCTAATACAATACTCTTGACCACATTGTTTGGTTTGATAGTTTATTTATTCATGTCTACTATCCAATGTGATTCGTGTGCTTATATGATTACCTTGAATGTGATTTGGAACGACTTCCTAAATCTCATTCATACTCTGGCGCCAGAGATTCTAAATCATATCATAGAGTATTCACCCTTAAACGGTTTGAAGGTTAGAGATCCCTTGTTGCGCATTAACTTGTCTCCATGGCTAAGTGGCTTAACCCCAACGATGCCGTGGACACCCCGATGGGGTGACTTTGACATAATCAAAGATCAAGGACTTAACCACAAGACAACTGTGATGCCTCAGGTCAAAGGACTACTTTATATTATCCCAACCATGAGTTCTCATGTGACATGAATATGAGAACTCTTCGTTGATCGTGTTCAGTGAACTCATTCTCTATTGAGCACCTACGTACTTGTCTTGATGTCACACACACCAATGACTCGAGACTAGTCACTCTCCCTGAGAGAAGACACAGGACATACTGATCTTAACGGACTGTCAATGCCCAATTGGCAATCCTATGATCAGGAACGTTTAGGATGTGTCTACGAAAGAATGGTCTCATGAATCTAACTTCTTTAGATTGTATTCTTCCAATCACATATTCCTTGTACTTATCGTTTAAGCATATAACATTTATATGAGACGGCTCAAACAATAATCTTTGCCCTTTATATTTAAACTAGATTAGTTTAACATGTGAAATGTCCGTACAGTATCATCACATGATTGGTTTTAGGGCACATTTCCAACAAATGGTTGGTTGACAAAAATAGTCCATCAACATGGACTTATGATGATTTTGAATCATTGAGTGTTGAAGTGTTAAACCACTTCATGAGACGGAAACTAGGCAAGGACTTCACTTTTGTGTCCCTATCCAAATGGTTCACTAAGTTTATTGTAAACTATATAGTTAACAATAACCACACGCTTTCCAAATTGTTTGATGTGTATAACACAATTGAAATAAGTTTCAAGGGAGATAGTGGGAGTTTAGGGACCATGACTATTGTAGTCAAAGGAGAAGTCAACTGAAGAAGGCGAAATAACTCCAAGGGAACAAACTTTCTTTATGAAAGGATGGACATTGGAAGGGGTATTTGCAAGAAATGTCTTGCAAGTGTCAAGAACACACATTTCGAAGGTGTTGTAAATTGTTCTTGAATAGTTCAAAACAGTTGGTTCTTCTACTTGAATGCTTGATTCCGTATTAGTAACTATGTTTTACAATCGTTGTAAAAGTGTGGCAAATAAGAAGTAAAAAATTAATGAGAGAAGAGAAAGTACTTCACATTCGGAACGTGAATCAAATGTAGATCTTTGCGAAAGCAGGTAGTACTTGCTTCCTCATATGAACTACCAAAGAAAATGGAAAAACAAAGATTGTCTTTACATTCCAATTGAATAAAGGAACTTAATTCCGTATTAGAAATGGATAAATGTTTTGTTTGACAAAACATTGTTCTTTATTAATGAATGATTAGATTATTGTAATCTAATTGATTATCTCTATAGTAGAGATGATATGGTAGTGTTAACTATTTAGAATATATCGATGCTTAAAACCCAAAAGGTTGCAAGGTAGTGACTAATCCCAACTGAGATTTGATACCTCTAAAACATAAATTACGAGTTGGTCATAGATGGATGCTTTGGATCATTAGATCCAGATCCAATGCCTTCTTGTTAAAATTGTATAGAGGCAAAATGTTTGAATCTTTATTCTTTTGGAAAGGAAGAAAGAATCACAAAGTTGTTGAGGTTAATTCACTTAGATATTAGTGGCACTTGTCCACAACATAATACTACTCATGTTGTATGACATTCACCGAAGATCGCTCTCGGTTGGACTATGGTTTATTTTGAATAAACACAAGTCCGAATACTTTGCAAAAGGTTTCAAAGAATTAAAGAATGTAAGTTGATGAGTAAGACGTCTAAAGTATTTACCTCCTTAGATTTGATCCAAGGAAAGGTAACACTTTGGAACAGTTTCCTTGAAAGATATCAAGGAAAGAAGCATCATAAGATAATGGATTTCTCCATTAGGAGAAGAATGAACTTGAATAAGATTTAGTTTGTTGGATGTTATCAATTCCCCATATATAGGATATATACTTCTAAGACAATATGATTGTCAATTAGAAGATCTTCCAAAATTTTCATGACTCCATAGGATGTAGTTGGAAAGAAAGATAAGTCTTAATCGTGTTAAGATTTGGGGTTGTGTGCTAATAAGCAATATTTGTTTGAGAATTATCTTGTGGATATCCTTAAATTAACCTTTGGATATCACTTCTATAAACCAACTAACAAATGTTGTTTTATTGGGTAGTTCATTGTAATCCTACACTAGGATTTGCCTAAGATAGAGCAATTGAACGAGGGATAGAACTCAAAGAATGGGTTCTTTGAGAGACAAGATAGTGATCAACAAATATAACAACCTAGTTCCTATACCACAACCTCCAAGGTAGTCGAGAAGGATTTATAAACTGTCTCAGTTGAATGGTTTGAACTTTATGATTATGTCATAGAGTTACACCTCTTAATTTGAAAGAAATAAGAATGAAAATCCTTATGATTACATTGACTGTATATACGACATATACTCAAAGAAATGGTAAAGTAGCATTTGACCCGAAATAATGAAACCTTTATAGCTAATTGGTAGCTTAAGGTGACTACAATCAAAGAGATTGGTTGACTTTGAAGAAACCATCTTTGACGTAGTCTTGGTTTCAATTAATTCGAAGATTGCTAGCTACAACTAAATGGTGATTCAATGTTTGGACATAATATGGGTTTCCGAAACCATTATTAAGATAGTCTTGATAATATATGTCTAAAACTATGAATCACAAGACATGTAAGTTGTAGAGATCCATCAATCATAGATCTTAGCAAGCTAGTGGGAGCTATAAGCGTCTTATGAGAGAAAGATAAAATCAATTGATTTCTCATAAAGATGTAAATGAATCTTTTGTTTACTAGGTTTACAAAAGATTAGTGGGAGTTAATCATGTTCCTAAAGATTTAACATATATATGATATATGAATTTTGGAAATGAAAAGAATACTTCTTCGTTAAAGTTATGAATTTAAACATTCTATAAAGATAGAATGGATATTGGAGACATAGTCTATATACATGGGATGGAAATCTACAATGATAGATTTCAAGATATAATTGGATTATATCAATCCCTAATAATAGACAAAAGATGCTAGGAAGTTTCTCATATGATGATAAACTTCAATCAGAAGAACAACTCTAGTGAGACTAGGAGGTAGCTCTTCTCGAAAGGGAACGTACCCTTTGACTCCCAAAGAAATAATGCGTAAATAGAATCCTTTATGCATACGCAGAAAGGTGATTTATGTATTTCATATTGTATGAAAAACATTGATATGAGTTGTACCAAGATAAGTACAAGACGATACCAATGCAAGCGCAGGATCAGAACCATGGCAACTGTCAAGTGAGTCCTTAAGTATTTAAGAAATACTAAAGGATATATTCCTCAAAGAATGAGGAAGAAATAGAGTAACGTAATGGAAGCGTAAATGTATTAGATTATGAATCTAATCCATCATTAGATGTTTCTTCATTATGAATGAAGAGATAATCAGATATCTTTTTATTATGACTAAAGAGATATTTAGATGTAAACATTAAAAGTAATGACCTTAGTGTGTTCCATTGTGAATGCAAAATATATTGCCATATAGAAGCTTACAACAATGTTGTTTGGATGGGAAAGTTCATTTATGAACTTTCTATTGGGTTCCAACCAGAAAGTGTCTCCAATGTACCGACACTATGACACTAATGGGGTGATAGCTCAAGCCAGGGAATCAAGGTCTCATCAAGATTTGAACTCAAATGAGAGACTAAACCACATGATTAAGAATCATGTATAATGGTGACGTCGTTATTCTCAAGGTTGCTTCTATGGATAACATATAGATATCCATTGTCTAGGCCTACTACTCAGCCATTTTTTAAATGACTACAGAAGAGGTATCATCATTGATGACCAAGCTGATTGGCTCTAGTGCAAGTGGGAGATTGTTGGAAATGTGTCCTATAACCAATCATATGATGATACTTTACGGACATTTCACATGTTAAACTAATATAGTTTAATTTAAAGGGCAAAAATTATTGTTTGAAGCCATCTCATATAAATGTTATACGCATAAACGATAAGTCCAAGGAATATGTAATTGGGAGAATGCGATCTAAAGAAGTTAGATTCATGAGACCATTCTCTTCCGTATACATATCTTAAACTTTCCTGATCATAGAATTGCCAATTGGGCATTGACAGTCCGTTAAGATCAGTACGTGTTATGTCTTCTCTTAGAGAGAGTGACTGGTCTCGAGTCATTTGTTGGAAATGTGCCCTAAAGTCCAAGGAATATGTGATTGGGAGAATGCAATCTAATGAAGTTAGATTAATGAGACCATTCTTTCGTAGACACATCCTAAATGTTCCTGATCATAGGATTACCAATTGGGCATTGACAGTCCGTTAAGATCAGTACGTACTGTGTCTTCTCTCAGGGAGAGTGACTAGTCTCGAGTCATTGGTGTGTGTGACATCAAGACAAGTACGTAGGTGCTCAATAAGAGAATGAGTTCACTGAACGTGATCAACGAAGAGTTCTTATATTCCATGTCACATGAGAACTCATGGTTGGGATAATGCAAAGTAGTCCTTTGACCTGAGGCATCACAGTTGTCTTGTGGTTAAGTCCTTAATCTTTGATTATGTCTAATTCACCCCCTCGGGGTGTCACGGCATCGTTGGGGTTAAGCCACTTAGCTATAGAGACAAGTGAATGCGCAACAAGGGATCTCTAACCTTCAAACAGTTGAGGGAAAATACTCTATGATATGATTTGGAATCTCTGGCCAGATTATGAATGAGATTGGGGAATGCGTTCCAAATCACATTCAAGGAAATCATATAAGCAAACGATTCACATTGGATAGTAGACATGAGTAAATAAACTATCATGCCAAACAATGTGGTCAAGAGTATTAGATTAGAGAAGGACCGTATTGCATTTGTAATCCCGAACTGAATAGGTTCTCCACCTCTTCTGATTAGCTTGGGTAACCATGATATGCTGCTAGGTGTCACTCATGGTTTGTGGAAGCCCTAAACATGTGTAATCACTAAAGGGAGAATTGAAAATAGTTTCAATTCACAATCGATGTAAAATGGTTTTAATCGCCCACTACCTCGCTAAAAGGAACCTAATGGATCGCACACCGTAAAAGGTAGAGATTGGAGATTAAACGGAAATGAGTAAGAATGATTAAATGGTTTAATCATTTAATTATGGCAAGGATTAATTAATATGTTAATTAATCAAACGAATAAGTTCGTTAAAGACTTCGGGATAGTTTTGGACCTTAAGGCCCAATGGGCTTCGAACGTCAAGCCCATTAACTTAAATTGTATGACAATTTAATGAATAAAGATTCATTAAAGCCCAAAAGCCCAAACATCCCTAAATGGCCGGCCATATTAGATGAATTAGGGTTTTGGTTGTTTAGGTTACTTAAAGAAGTGACTATATAAATGACTTTATAGCCAAAATTCATTAAGGAAAAATTAAGGGTTTATTTTGGGGGAAAATTGGTTAGAATTGTCTCTCCATTTTCTCTCTAAAGAGGCCAACACCTTGGAGGGTACATCTAGCAATCCTACTACTCCAAGGTCACTCATTTCTTCTACAATCAAACCTTGGTGAAGAGACTTAGAGGTTCTCTATTTTGGGAACTTGGAGAAACCTATTTTTCCATCCAAATCCATGGATCTAATAAGCAAGGAATGAAGGCCCTATCTCTTTGGGTGATTAGCCTTTGCTTATGCAAAGAGGAATCTACAAAGGTAATAATTTCAACTCACTTTGTTTTGAGTTGATTATTGGTTCACCAATCTACTAGGCTTTGAATTTCATGGTAATGTTTTGTTTTTGAGTGCATGCAAGCATGATTCCGCCTTTAATTGTTAATTGCATGCTCTATGATGTTGCTCAAATGAACATGTTTTTTCAAAATAAATCCTTCATCATTGTTGTGACTGACACCAAGACAAGCATGTAGGTGCTCAATAGAGAATGTGTCCACTGAACACGATCAACAAGGAGTTCTCATACTCATGTCACATGAGAACTCATGGTTGGGATAATGCAAAGTAGTCCTGTGTGCTGAGGCATCATAGTTGTCTTGTGGTTAGGTCATTGATCTTTGACTATGTCAAAGTCACTCCATTAGAGGGTGTCCACGGCATAGTTGGAGTTAAGCCACATAGCCATGGAGGCAAGTGAATGCGCAACAAGGGATCTCTAACCTTCAAACTGTTTGAGGGAGAATACTCTATTATATGATTAAGAATCTCTGGCCAGAGTATGAATAAGATTTAGGAAGTCGTTCCAAATCACATTCAAGGTAATCATATAAGTAAGAGAATCACATTAGATAGTAGACATGAATAAACTATTAAACTAAACAATGTGGTCAAGAGTATTGTATTAGAGAAATACCGTATTGCATTGTAATCCTAAACTGAATAGGTTCTCCACCTCTTCTGATTAGTTTGGGTAACCATGACATGCTGCTAGGTGTCACTCATGGTTTGTGGAGCCCTAAACGTGTATAATCACTAAAGGGAGAATTGAAAGAAAGTTTCAATTCAAAATCGATTTGAAAGAGTTCTAATCGCCCACTGCCTCGCTAAGAGGAACCTAATGGATCGTACACCGTGTAAGGTAGAGATTGAAGAAACAACTGAGATGAGTAAGGACAATTAAATGGTTTAATTGTGTATGGCAAGAATTAATTAATATGTTAATTAATCAAACGAATAAGTTTGTTTTAAACCTTGAGTTAGTTTTGGGCCTTAAAGCCCAAATTGGGCTTCGAATCGTCAAGCCCATTAGCTTAAGTTGTATGACAACTTAACAAAATAAATTCAAGAAGCCTAAAATAGCCCAAAGGCTTGGGAAAACTGGCCATATAGAGAGGGGTAGTGAACTTGGCTTTATTGCAAGTTTGCCACTCCATTGTGAGGTGGTATAAAGGCAACTTTATAGCCATTTCATCCTTAGGACATCTTTTGGATAAAATTGGAGAGAACATGTCTTTCCCTTTCTCTCTAGAAGGCCAGCCCCTTGGAGGAGATTAGCTAGCAATCTTTCCTCCTCCAAGGTCACTCATCTCTTCTTCATGTCCCTCCTTGGTGTGGAAAATTAGAGGTTCTCAACTTTGGGAAGTTGGAGAATCCTTTCAACCATCCTCATCCAAGAAATCCATGGATCTAAGAAGCAAGGAATGAAGGCCCTCTCCTTGGGTGATTAGCCTTTGCTTATGCAAAGAGGAATCAACAAAGGTATAAGATTTCTCAACTCACTTTATTCTTGAGTTGAGTCTTGGTTCACCTTTCTACTAGGCTTTGAATTTCATGGGTAATGTTTTGTTTTGAGTGCATACAAGCATGATTCCGCCTTTAATTGTTAATTGCATGCCATAGATGTTGCTCAAATGAACATGTTTTTCACAAAATTTCCTTCACTACCACTTCGGCATCCCTCACTCCATCGTCACAGATAAATGGTCCGTAATTTGTGGGCAAGGACTTCACGAAGTTCTTAGAAAAATATGGCATCAAGCAGCACATATCCACGGCCCGGTATCTACAGGGCAATTGGCAGGCCGAGGCATTCAATAGGACCATTCTCAATTGCCTCAAGAAGTCCCTATCAAACAAGAAGGGTAAGTGGCCAAACAAGCCCTTCGATGTTTTGTGGGCGTATCGCACCACCAATAGACGAGTAACCGGTAAAACTCTTTCTCCCTGGTGTTTGGCTCTGAGGCAATCATCCATCCTAATGTCATGGTGCCGAGCATCAACACAGTTAGACTTGGCGGAGGAAGAGCATGAGAAGGTTATCACCCATATTACAGCCTATCAGCATCATCTCCTCTCCAGCTACAACAAGAGGATAAAGATTTGGCAGTTCTAGCTTGAAGACTTAGTTCTCTGAAAGGCCTTCATAACCGCCCACCATGAAGGCTCCAAAAAGATGGCTCCCATCTGGGAAAGTCCGTACAGAATCAGCCGAGTATGCGAGAAGGGCAGCTACACCCTCACCACTATGAGCAACAAAGAGATCGAAAAGCAGTGGAATGTCTACAACCTAAGAAAGTATTGTGTATGACCTCCCACCACTCCTTAGACCCTGTTCAAGGCAAATAAAGTTTGAAGACTCAAGTAGCTCAACGAACAAGACCTTACATGTCGAGGACTATCATTTGCTATGCTATTACTGCCTACAAGCAAAGTTAATACATTTCTATATTTTTATTGAGGATTGAAGGAATTATACACAAGCCTGGGCCAAATGCATAAATAAACTAACCACGCAAAGGACACTTCTGCCCTTGCAGACATGGTGTGAGCTCTCCCATCCAGAGAAGGTAAATTGATTCAGGATATCTATATGTGGAAAGGTTATACGACTACTCAGTTTCCCTTGAATGCATTGACTACCTACGCCGGACTGCTCCCAAAATTGGGTCACAATAGGTTTTTTCCTAAAAGGACTTAGGTTACTGAAGGATTCAATTCCGCAAGAGCTTGGGTCTTTAACAGGAAGATGCCCAGCCGACGACCAAATGGTTGGTAGCCCTAGGCAATCTGTAAACTGATACTTACACCTGTTATGACTATGTGGACTCGTTTGCTTATTTAAAAGCAGCACCTCCAGCCGACGGTCTACAATTTAAGTCTTGCAAGAACTAAAGCTGAAATGTAAGACTATAGTAGCTACTGGAACTCCTCTGCTTTCTATGAGAAGCACATGTCCGGCTGCCGGCTCTATAAGTTAAAAATTTCATAACATGCCTTGGGAGGGCCAAGGGTCGTGCAGCTGCTAAGGCCAAGATTCATGATTATAGCAACTACGCAGACTCCTCTGCTTTCTACAACAAGCACGTGTCCGGCCGCCAGCTCTATAAGTTAAAAATTTTGTAATATGCCTTGGGAGGGCCAAAGCTCTTACAGTTGCTAAACCCGAGATTCACGACTATAGCAGCTACACAGACTTATCTGATTTCTATGAAAAACATGTGTCCGTCTGCTGGCTCTATAACTTAAAAATTTCAAAACACGCCCTAGGAAGGCCAAGGCTCGTTCAGCCACTAAAGCTATTCACGACTATAACAACTACACAAACTAGCCTACTTCCTATAGAGGCTAAGAGTTCGACAGCTGGCTCTATAAGAGAAATCTTGCAATTTTTCCTCATGCAGGTAAAGCTCTTTGAGCATTAAAATCAAAACTAAAACCTAGGTGACGATATGAATCGATTACTTCAATGAAGTAGTTTACCCAGCCGCCCGTCCTACGATAAAGTTTTGCAAAAGACATGGCGAAATAGAAGGATGAAGCAAAACAAGGAAAGTTTTTTATTGAATTTCTAGCTAAATGATAAATCGACTTGAAGGCCCACAAAGTTCAAATAAAGCAGAACAAAAGGGAAAAGAAGAAAATGACTACTCATCGGCAGCCTGCGCAACCACTAGCCCCTCGACTGCCATGCCTTCAGCAACCACATTGCTCTAAGTAGCCAAAGCTTCCATCAGCTCATCCTCAGCTACCCCTGCTAGATTGCCTAATGATGTGAAATATTCTAACACACAAATTAAACCCTCTTATTGACAATTGTAGTAAAGATGTAAGTAGGGATCGTTCTAGGCTAGGGATTATGAGGGATTGCTAATCTACTTAAAACTGACTCAAAAACATAAAACGATGCTGAAAACATTTAACTAGACTCTAAAGACTCAAAACAAACTAGAATGACTCAAAACAGCACAAAACAATGCAACTAACTCAAACTAGACACTAAGGATTACTTTGAACGAATTTTAACTTTAACTTGACTCAAAATACTAAAAGACACAAAATTGGACAGATTCTAACTAAAAGACACAACCAAGTAAAGGGGGATTGGGTTTTAGATGAAATTAAAGTAAAAACAAGCATATTGTAAACTTAACAAAGTTTAGCACGAATTTGGGGGAAAAGTATGGGTGATTGGCTAGCTAGAGGGTCCTTCTCCACACTTGCACACAAATCGATTTCCAGTTGCTTTTCCAATAAACCATGAACCTTAACGCCCTAGATTAACTGTGAACAACACTAATTAACCCTCAGAATTTCCTTAAGTTATTGAATTGGATGTACAGCGCATCGGCACCCAAATTATTCTTCAATAGTCCCTACATGAACAGCATAATAGAAATACAATCAAAGATCATTAAGCTTTATGAAAATCATACGCATTGATAAGGCATTCGTAACTATGAACAACATGATACTCCTGCCAGGAATTCACTTAACATGATTGTGACTAGCAAACTCCACTACTTATGAATATAAATTCATAACGATTATGTGAAACTCCCCTATATCCTAGCATCAAATTCATGCATGCAAACTAAGTGTGCACCCTTAATCAACATACAAGAATAAGTTATGAATCAAACAGTTAAGTAAATTGCATTCACGATTTATAGAATCATAACTGGAAGTAATCAATTCATATTGCAAATGTGTTCATGGTTTTCAATTTCCCCTAGCTAAAATGAGTTTAGCTCCTCATGTTCGCAAAACAAAGATAAATTAAATTAAACATTGGAAACAAAGGATGGATTACACCTAGAAACATTCCAGCAACCCAACTTGAATGGAAAGCACGTCCAAGGGTCCTCCTTCTTCTTCTTTGTTGCGGCACAAGGTGTGGGTGAAGGTTTGAGTGATGAATTGTATGGAAGAATGGCTGAAAGTATGAATGGTAGTGAATGGATTGTGTTGATAGTGAGTGGATACATTGAATGGTGCGGCAAGGGCCTTTATTTATAGGGGAAGGAAAGGGCACCGCTGGGAATTAAGTTGGGAAAGGTTTAAGACTCCAAATCCTCCAAGAAAAGGGTAAGTGATATGCGGCAAGCCTAGAAAGAAAAGGGAATGTGACTTCCTTGCTTGGCAAGGAAGGATTCCTTGCAGATTTGGTGCGGCACCCTATAGGAATGGGTTTATATCTTCTAGAATCATGATTTAAGTGTCCTAAAATAATTAAGGATCCTCTTTTACAGCTGGAAATTAAATGGTGAAGGATTAGGAAAGTTTAGGACAAAATAAGGTAAAGCTAACATTCCTTCTTTCTTGCTTGCATCCTTTACTTTCTTTTCTTGAATTAATTTCTTCATAACTTCAACATAATCCTAGCCTCTTTTGGTCTTCAAATTCGTCCATCCACCATGCTCGATGCATGTGCTAAGATTGATGTAAACATGTAGACTAGTGCTCACATATGTTTTAAACAAGGAAGGCATTTTCTGGAATTATTAATGCATGTATATAAATATGATCTCATGAACGGAATGCTACTACTTAGAAGCGAGAACCAGGGATTCCATATGCTCATACCATTTCCAAACTCCACAAATTGAAACACATAACACCCAAGATAGAAGTCTAAGGGTTGTAACGGCGCTAAGGTATTGGCTAACAAAGAAAGGTAAGGATAGACAAATGTTCTTAAAGCAATAGTAAGCAAAGTGATGAAATTGACACTTAGAATTCACTTTTGAATGCAAAAATCCACTTTAAACACAAAGGGAAGATTCACAAAACACTTAGGGCCAGATTCACAGTTCTGGACCATTTCTTCAACAACCAGCACTTGCAAGTTCATGCTCACTTATTTTCAACTCTTTTCCTTTCTTTTCTACACACTTTTTCCTTTCTTTTTCTTTTTCCACATTTTTTTTATCTTTTTTTTTTATTCTTTTTTTATTGGAAATAACCTTCCCTTACACTTGTTTTCTACATAATGTTGATCAAAATGAATTCCCTCTAAGTCATGCTCCACTATACTTTAAGAACAAGGGTATGGATAGTCCTATTCTAGGCTAGGTAGGGATAATGTGGCTAACAAAGAAAATAGGCTAAATAAGGCTCAACAGGGTTAAACCTACAAAACAAATGCATGGGATGAAGGCTTTTTGGCTCTGGTGGTAACTACTAAACAACTTCATCTTTTTATATGTTATGCACTCAATTTTAAGCTTTGAATGAAACGGGCATGAGTTCTAGTATTTGGAACTATAATGATGAAAATGCATTCCTAGTAGCAACCAAGTAAAGAAACAATGAGATCATGCAACAACTTTAGAAAACAAGAAATCATAGATTAATAACTCTCCAAACAAAGTTTAGGCTCAAGTCTCTCAGGGTTGTAACGTTTGTTTGAGTTCCTTCCTTCAAGCATGTTACAAATACTGATTTTTTTCCTTTGTGATTACATGTGAATTCGTAAACGTTAACTATAACCAAGTATGAACCAAAGAGCATATCAAACATCCACCCATGTTTGTAACTTTCTTTAACAGTTATGTAATTAAAAACCAAATCCTCATCATTGTGTTGGAAGGTACCCTCAGACACAAACACACAAAAATGACTCTTTTTTTGGTTTGTTTTTCAAAAAATTTTCTAATTTTTTTTCTTTTCAAACTTTCGTATTTTTCTTTCAAAACACACTAAAACAGTTCAAAACACACTAAAAACACTTAAAACCAGTAAGAAACAACATTAGAAGAGATAGGTGGTAAAATCCCACGAAAATCATGCAAAAATAGCTTGTTTACCCCCCCCCACACTTAAACCAAACATTGTCCTCAATGTTTCAAACATAGATTCACATATAAGCAAACAAACAAACAAACAACAAACTAAGCATGGCAAAATAAATGCAATGAAGATAAGGGTTTAGGAACGCAAATCTGGTTTTGAAGTGAGAATTCCATTGTTCCCTAGTTGAATGCACGGGTTGCCTCCCAAGAAGCACTTGCTTTAAGGTCTTGCAGCTGGACGATACCTCTCTTTAAGCTTCATTAGAGCCCACGACATGGAAGGGTATATCCTCCACAACATGCTCCTCGAAATTCCCCTGATTTGCCTCTATGAATGGAAGGGGATAGTGATCCTTCCTGATTATGGCATTTAGCTTCCTAAAGTCAATGTAATTATTCCCACCAGCTTGGATTCGATTGGGGACTTGCACCATACAAGGTAACAACCTATTATTTGAAATGGGAATTGGAATTGGAAGAGGTGGCTCACCAATGTGATGCAATGAAATGGCAGCATTGTCAACAGATGCACAAGGGGTGCTCTCAGCCAGATTTGGTGCTATGAGGGTTGGGACGTGTCCCTTATGCTTTACTCCAATTCCCTCTTCATTAGTGGTTCGAAATTCATCCTTCTTATTTAGTGCTGAATGTTCCTGCCCTATATTTTTAATTACATCAATGGCAAAACAAGAACGAACATTATTAGGATTCTCAATAGATTCAGGAATTTTAAAGTTAATCATATTGCCACCAAACGCCATAGTTAAGGCTCCCTTGGCCACGTCAATCTTGGTGTGGGCTATTTTCATGAAAGGTCGTCCAAGTAAGATTGACAATGGTGCAGAGTGGGCTAAATCCTCCATGTCAAGCACATAGAAATATGTAGGAAAAATCAAGTGGTCTACCTGCACCAAAACATCTTCCAAAACTCATTTCAGGTATGCATTAGATCGATTGACTAATTGAATAATAACACCATTGATAGGAGCATATTTATGCGACTTAATTGGCTTGTTCTCGTGCATTTACGTTGTGTTTCCTTAGTTATTTTAGTGTTTAAGGTCACTTTTGTGTGTTTTCAGATTCTAAGGGCAAAAGATGCATTTTGGAGCCTTTTGGAGCAAAATTAGGCTTGGAATGATAATCACATGCTTGGAGCAAAAGGATGGATGAAATTGAAGACCAAAACATGCAAGGAATCAGCCAAAGAGAGGAAGAAAAATTAATTCAAATCAAGGAAGGAAAAGGAATCCAAGAAGAAGAGGGATTGACTAAGTCCAAATTGCCTAATTTGGTCTTAACTTTCCTATTTCCAATCCATTCAATTTCCTGCAGCAAGGAGGCTTCCTAAATAATTTAGGACACTTAAATATAGCTCTTAGAAATCCTAATACCTGCCTAGGAAGTTGCCCAACCCTCCAACTTACCTTTATTGCCGCACCAAATCTGCAAGGAAATCACATTCCCTTTATTTTCTAGTCTTTGCCGCACATCACCTTACCTTTTCTCCTTTTAATTCTGATTTCTTACCTTTTCTTGGAGGATTTGGAGATTTAAACTTAGCCAATTTCAGTCCCAAACCGTGCCATACCTTTTCCTATACATATATGTTATTGCCGCATCCCCCTTGGCACTTTCCCTTAAGTTTCTGATTTGATTTCCTATTTCTAGAAGCTTTTGACTTAATTTCTGTTTACCTAAATAACCTAGGGTTTTAATTCCTGAAATCCCTTTAAATAAACTTCCTTTTGGCAGCCACAAACATCCAATCAATCCCATTCACGCCAGAAATCATCCACCACCTTTGCCGCACCCATCCTTCACCAATCTCCATAGTTTCTGCCCAAAAACACTCCTAGCCGCACCATACATCCATCCTAAACACCATTCCACCCTTCTACACCATCCATAACCCCCAAAACACAATCCATACACTCACCCACTTGTGTGCCGCAGCAAGAAGGAAGAAGGAAGGATCCTTGGATGTTCAAGCTTCATTGTTGGTGCATTCTAGGTGTAATTCGTTTTATGATTTCATTGTGTAATTCCTTTCCCTTTCGTTTTGCTATGAACATGAGTGGCTAAACCCCTATTGGTTAGGGGTGATTTCAAAGCCATGACTATGCGTGCAATTTGATTTGATAAATTCCAATTATGAATTCTTGAATCGTGAATGCAATTGGCTTCACGGTTTGATTAATAACTTATTTGTGTTTGTTAATTAGGGGTCGACACTTAATTGGCATGCATAAATATGATGCTATAATATAAGGATGTTTCACATAATCGTTGCAAACTTATATTCATATGTAGTGAAGGTTGCTAGTCACAATCGCGTTAAGTTCAATTCCTAGCATGAGTGACATGATGTCATAGTTGCAAGTGCTTTGTCATTGCTTATGGTTTTCATTGAACGTAATGATCTTTGATCGTATCTCTATTATGATGTCATGTAGGGGACTTTTGAAGAATGCTTTGGGTTGTCGAATGATGCCATCCAATCCAATAATACAAGGAAAATCTGAGAGTTAGCTAGTGATGTCACGGTTAATTTGGGGCAATGTCGTTCATAATTCTATGAAGGAATAATTGGAAATCGAATCATTTGCATATATGTCATGTGTGGAGAAAGAGCCTCTAACTAATCAATCATCCATTTAGACTCCCAAATTGTTTTACAATCTGTTTTAATTACAAAGTTTGTGTTTTGTTTCAATTTCGTCAAAACCAATCTCCCCTTTATTTTGAAGTCCTAGATTAGTTAGAAAGTGTTTTGGTTTGTGTTTTTAAGTGTTTTGATTCAAGTTAAAACTCAAATTCGTTCAGATTTGTGTTAGAGTTCAAAACTGCCCATAAAGTGTTTTTAAGGCAGTTTTGAGTCTTTTAGTTGCTGTTTTGAGTTTTTGGTTTATTTTAGTGTTTTAAATTTTAGTTTTGCATTCTTTGAGTCTAGTTTAGTGTTTTAAACTTTGTTTTTACGTTTTTAAGTCAGTTTTCAAGTGTTTAGCAATCCCTCCTAATCCCCGGTTTAGAAAGATCCCTACTTACATACTTTGCTACAATTGATAAAAAGAGGGTTTAATTTGTGTGCTTATATATTTTGCATCAACCATCATTTTTAAGCTCTCCTAAATTCATAGATGCATAAACAAAATATGGCATGACATTAATTGAATCTAGCATAGCATGTTCAAAGTTTGTATTACCAATTACACAAGGGATAGTGAAACTACCTGGATCTTTGCATCTAGGTGGCAGCTTTCTTTGTAACATTGCAGAGACATTCTCACTTACATGTACCACCTCTTTCTCCCGAATACGTTTCCTTGTTGTACAAAGCTTCTTCAAAAACTTAGTGTACTTCGGGATTTGCTTTATATCATCAAGGAACGGGATATTGATGTGCACCTTCCTAAAAGTCTCCAGAATGTCTTTTTCATCCTCTTTGTTCTTGGCTTCCATAAACCTGCCAGGAAAAGGTACATTGGGTGGAATAGGTTAGAATTAACCGAATTTGAACCAACCTTACCTAAATTGGCTGAATTGGAAAGTTTAAGGGACTGCGGCAAGGGTTGTGCAATCCTTTCTGTGGGTTTGTCCAATGTTTCATCCTCTTGCTGCAACTTTTCATCTTCCACTTGGCTAGATTTTGACGTTTTGGGGTTGGTTCCAACTTCTTTGCCACTTCTCAACGTGATGGCTTTGGCAGATTCAAATCCTACCCTTGGATTCACAATGGTTGAACTAGGTAGTTTACCTTGTTCTTTAAATTGTCCCATGAACTCTGCCATTTGCCCCATTTGCTTCTTCAATTCGTCCACTTCTTTAGCTTGATTTTGTACTCTCTGCGTCAAAGTGGTGAGCAATTGAATAACTTTATCATTATCTAAAGACATACCTAGATTTGTTTGGGCCGAATGTGATTGAGGTTGCATTGGTGTGTATGGCATTGGAAACATCCCAGGGGGTGGTGGTCGAAATCCTCCTTGTTGTGGTTGATGATGCTTCCTCCACTTCATATTTGGATGATCTCTCTAGCTCGGATTGTACGTGTTGGCATATGGATCATATTTGGGCTGATTTTGGCTTTCGAACCCAATAGCATTTGCACTTTCCCATCCTCCATTCTCGATCAATTGAGGGCACTTTTTAGATTAGTGTCCTTCCATGGAACACACGCCACAAATTGTATTTTCTTGCACTTTGGGTTTGTCAACAACCTGTGACACAAGAAAAGTGAGATTAGCAAATTGAGATTTAATTTCAGATATTGCACTTACTTCGTTGACATGTTGCTGCCGTGGGGGTTCCCTTTGTCCAACTCCTTCATATTGTTATGCATTCAAGGCTCGATTGGCAATTAAAGTCTTGGCAGCAACCGGTGCTTTGTCAACCAACGCACCACACGCTGAGGCGTCTAGCATTTGTCATTCAATGGGAAGAAGTCCTTCGTAGAAATATTGAATGAGAAGCTCTTCTTTCATTTGATGTTGGGGACATAATGCAACAAGAGCCTTGAAACGTTCATAGTACACCGGAAAGGATTCTCCTTGAATTTGTTGAATGCCACTAATTTGCTTCCTCAAAAGAATGATTCTTGATGTTGGAAAGAACTTCTCTAAGAATGCTCTTTTCATGCTCTTCTAAGAAGTGACGGTTCCAGGTGCCAATTGAAGGAAAAATTTTGTCCTAGCTAAGAACAAGTATGAACATTTGAATACACATGCAAGCTATCAACACTTTAAAGTAGGCATGCATCCAAAAACAATTCATAAAACCCATGACTTTCAAAGCCTAGTATATGGTGAACCAAAATAAACTCTTTAACAAAATTAAAGAGAAGTAAAGATTTAGTGATTCTTTACCCTTGAAGCTCATCCTTGTTTACACAAGGGATTCACCCAAGTGGAGGGCCTTCAAGTCACCTCCAAGCTCCTTGAATCCTTCTTGTGTTTTCCTCCCTTTAGTGCTCCTTTGATGATTAGAGGAAAAAGGATTTGTTCTCCAAAAACATCAAAAGCTTGATGTCTCTAAGTCTCTTCACCAAGGTTGTATATTGTGAAGATGATATGGATGACTTAGAGAGATTTTAGATGCTAGTAAAAATCCTCTAAGTGGCCGGCCTCTATGTAGAAAAAGAGAGAAAAATGTTTCACCCAATTTCTATTAGAAAACCCTAATGAGAAAATTGCTATAAAGTTGCTTTTATAACATTTTCTTTGGTGAGTGGCAAACTTGCAATTAAGCAAGCTTGCCCATTCACCCTAATGGCCGGCCTCTCCTTGTTATTGGGCTAATTTGCCCATTTTGTTTTAGTTGTCATACAACTTAAACATAATGGGCCTTGTGGACCAAAACACTTTTGGGCCCCGAAACCCAAAACCAACATATAAGCCCAATACGAACCTTTCGTATAATTAATTAACTAATTAATTAATCTTGACCATTCTTCAATTAAACCATTTAATTGCTTATCCATTTCATATAATTTCTTCACTAACATCCTTATGTGGTGTGCGATCCATTAGGTTCCAATTAGCGAGGCAGTGGGCGATGTTACTCTTAACAATCGATTGTGAATTGAAACCACATTTCAATTCTCCCTTAAGATTAGTGCTTGCTAATCTTCAGGGCTTCCACAAACCATGAGTGACACCTAGCAGCATATCATGGTTACCCAAGCTAAGTAGAATTGGTTGGAGAACCTATCCAGTTACAACTACAATGCAATACGGTCCTTCTCTAATACAATACTCTTAATCACATTGTTTAAGTGATAGTTTGTTTCATGTCTACTATCCAATGTGATACTTTCCTATATGATTCCTTTGAATATGATTTGGAACAAACTTCCTAAGTCATATTCATATGCTTTGGCCAAAGACTTTAGAATCATATCTTAGAGTATTCTCCTTCCACCATGGAAGGTTAGAGATCCCTTGTTGTGCATTCATATGCCTACATGACTAGATAGCTTGACCCCAACAATGCCGTGGACAATCCGAAGGAATGCCATTGACATGATCAAAGATCAAGGACCTAACCATTAGACATCTATGATGCCTCAGGTCAAAGGACTACTTTGCATATTGCAACTTTAGAGTTCATACATGACATGTATGTTCGAACTCTCTTTTGATCGACGTTCAGTGTACTCGATTACTCTTTCGAGCACCTATGTGTTTGTCTCAGTGTCCAACACCAAATGACTTGAGACTAGTTCATACTCACGTTTGAGTCAACATAACACATACTAACCTTAGCGGATTGTCAATGCCCAATTGGCAATCCTATGGCTAGGAACGTTTTAGGAATGATCATAAGAGAGAGGTCTCGATAATCTAACTCATTAGATCACTTCTCTCTTAGAACAAATACATTCCTTGGATTCCCTTATTGCTTAAACACATGATACAATAAATAGTGATTAACAATAAGCTTTGCCCTTCATTAAACATATAAAAGTTTAATACAATAAGTATTCCAAAAGCTATTACATCAAATGAGTGGCTTTGTGGGCATACTTCCAACACCAATTCATACAACCAATCCTTAGCTTTTTCCAAAAGAGAGAATGGAAAAGCTTTCATCTTCAATATGCTTCCATCGATGTTGACTGGGGTCATGCTTGAACAAACAACCTCAAATTCCTTTAAATGCTTGTTCAGATCCTCTATGGACAGCCCATCATACTTTGGAATGTGATGCAACAAACTAGACTTTAACTCGAACTCTTCGATCTTACCTTGAGTTGCTGTGGGATATTGAATGCATAGGAGCATAACATTGTCCAATCCTGAAGCTGAGAGTTCCTTGATTCTTCGATTGTCTGCTGCCATGACTTGTGCTTCCTCTAATTCCTGAGTCGTGGCCTCTTCTTCCTCTTCTACTTCTTCTTCTTCAAACTTGGGTTCAAGGCTAGGTGGATTAGATGCTTGCTGATTCCTCTTCCTTCTCTAAGTCCGTTCAAAATCGTCGTCAAAGTCAAAGATATGCTCATGAACTGGTTGAGAATTTCAAGTCATAAACTAGTACCTAAAAACAAGAAAATGAAACAAAGTCAGAAGCTAAAAACAAAAGACACGAAAATAAACAAAAAGAAACAATGGGAGATTAGCAAAGTTGCTAGTCCTCGGCAACGACGCCAAAAATTTAATGTGAAATATTCTAACACACAAATTAAACCCTCTTATTGACAACTGTAGTAAAGATGTAAATAGGGATCATTTTAGGCCGGGGATTAGAAGGGATTACTAATCTACTTAAAACTGACTCAAAAACATAAAACTAAGCTGAAAACACTTAACTAGACTCTAAAGACTCAAAACAAACTAGAATGACTCAAAACAACACAAAACAATGAAACTAACTCAAACTAGACACTAGGGATTACTTTGAACAAAGTTTAGCTCGAATTTGGGGGAAAAGTATGGGTGATTGGCTAGCTAGAGGGTCCTTCTCCACACATGAAACGCTTGCACACAAATCAATTTCCAGTTGCTTTTCCAATAAACCATGAACCTCAACGCCCCAGATTAATCGTGAACAGCACTAATTAACCTTTAGATTTTCCTTAAGTCATTGAATTGGATAGACAACGCATCGGCAACCAAATTATTCTTCAATAGTCGCTTACATGAAAATCATAAGCATTGACAAGGCATTCGTAACTATGAATAGCATAATACTCCTGCCAGGAATTCACTTAACACGATTGTGACTGGCAACCTCCACTACTTATGAATATAAGTTCACAACGATTATGTGAAACTCCCTTATATCCTAGCATTAAATTCATGCATGCAAACTAAGTCTGCACCCTTAATCAACATACAAGAATAAGTTATGAATCAAACAGTTAAGTAAATTGCATTCACGATTTATATAATCACAATTGGAAGTAATCAATTAATATTGCAAATATATTCATGGCTTTGAATTTCCCCTAGCTAAACCGGGTTTATCTCCTCATGTTCGCAAAACAAAGATAAATTAAATTAAACATTGGAAACAAAGGATGGATTACACCTAAAATTGTTTTAGCAACACAACTTGAATGGTAAGCACGTCCAAGGATCCTCCTTCTTCTTCTTTGTTACGGCACAAGGTGTGGGTCAAGGTTTGAGTGATGAATTGTATGGAAGAATGGCTGAAAGTATGAATGGTAGTGAATGGATTGTGTTGATAGTTAGTGGATGCATTGAATGGTGCGGTAAGGGCCTTTATTTATAGGGGAAGGAAAGGGCACGGCTGGGAATTAATTTTGGGAAAGGTTTAAGACTGCAAATCCTCCAAGAAAAGGGCACCAAATTAGAATCCCAAGAGGAAAAGGGTAAGTGATATGCGGCAAGCCTAGAAAGAAAGGGGAATGTGACTTCCTTACACAACAAGGAAGGATTCCTTGCAGACTTGGTGGGGCACCCTATAGGAATGGGTTTAAATCTTCTAGAATCATGATGTAAGTGTCCTAAATTTGTTAAGTATCCTATTTTTTAGCTGGAAATTAAATGGTGAAGGATTAGGAAAGTTTAGGACAAAATAAGGTAACTTTGGTTAACATTCCTTCTTTCTTGCTTGCATCCTTTACTTCCTTTTCTTGAATTAATTTCTTTATAACTTCAGCATAATCCTAGCCTCTTTTGGTCTTCAAATTCGTTCATCCACCACACTCCATGCATGTCCTATTCATTCCAAGCCCAAAACTGCTCCAAAAAGCTCCAAAATGCACTTTCTTGCTACTTTAGCCCTTTGTACCTACAAACACACGAAAATAGCTTAAAATACATAAATAACTAGGAACTAACAACATAAATGCAAGAAAACAAGCTAACTAAGTCGCATAAATATGCTCCTTTCACCTAACCATCAACTGTTCCAGCATAGGCAGCCACAAACGAGAAGTCAAACAGATCAACTGGAGAAATAGAGAAAGTCTCAAAGTCCTTCTCGAATAACTCATCATCTGACGACCTACCCTGAAGATGGTCTACATAGCTAAGCTTGTAGAAATTGGCTTGACAAGAAGCAAGCGCCACTCCATGACCGACTTTCTCATTCTTCAGCTGTACATTCTCCTCAAAAAGCCTAGTGTGAACATCCTGCAGCTTACCCAGTTCCTTTTTTAGGTTCTTGCTAGCATACAACGCACCTTGCAGATCTACTTCCTTGGACTCAAGCCTACTGGCAACATTTTTAGACAAGGCACTTCAGCATGCATGAAGACAAGCTCTTTATCTTTGGCGAAAAAAGAAAATTATAGTTTCGAATTGACATTCTTAAGGTCATTGACCACCAATGTAACATGACTGACTTCATTCTCTGAAGTTTCCAACATCGTCTAAGTCGCACTAAGCTTAGCCTTCAAATGGATGACCTCTTGATGAATGGTTTCCAGCTGCATAGAAGTGGGGGCAGAGACATCAGACTCCTTCAAAACGATGAGTTCAGATTCAAGCTTCTCGATCTTTTCAGCAGCCGAGTGAAGTTAAGCTATCAACACCACTTTGGCTTCCATACCACACTCGACAACATCCTGATCGATGGGCATAGACTCAGCTGCCAAGATCTAAGTCTTATGCATTGTAACAATTAAGGAGGACCTTCTCCAGTAGGCAAGACGCTTCGCAAAAGAGTTTGAGTGGACATCAACTTTCCTAACACTATCAACAAACTTGGCGCATGCATAGATATCCTCAAGCAGGTCAGCCTTCAGCATCGCATAGATCTTAGGAAACTCCCCAGCTTCAGACTCGATGGATATCTCACAACTGCCTATGCGAGCAGACTTCCCTTTCTCAGCAGACGAATCAGTCGCAGCAGACAGAGGAATAGGCCAAGGTGCCACCTTAGCAGTAGAATCCACTTTCCTGCTCTTCATAGCGGTGAGCCTTTTAGAAGCCAAACAGATTTAGCTCCTGACGCCCGCTTCTACACAAACCCAGACACTGGGAACACCACCAAACCGTTATGTAGGGCAATCTTCTCAGCAATGGTCGTGGCTACCTTTGGAGTAGCAGGTTTCATAGGTTCAGACTCAACGGTATTTTTCGTCGTCTTGGGAAAAGTCAGATCGATAACAAGCTTCTTAGCAGAAGAAGAGCCCCTGCGAGCAGCAAAAGAAGTCATTGGCTTCTTCTTGACTGAAGGTTCACAAGCAAGTGAGGAAGATCTCTTTTTTCCACCTTCATTGGAAACAGGCTCTACAACAGCGATCAGACGAACAAACGCGTCACCTTTTATTGGCTTTATCATTTCATTCGAAGGTTGCCTGCCTTTTTCCTAGTGAAGAGGACTGAGTAGCCAGTGCCACTCACTATACTCAACAGGAATGCCCAAGGTGATGTGCACAATTTTCATATCTGCCGAAGTTCTTGGAGTTGAGCCAAATTCTGAATTTACACAAAGTAAGAAAGATAATCAATAAACTGAAGTCATGGAGTAGCTCAACAAAAATTCAAGCAGGCCAGGAATGAAGTAGTTTGCATACCATTGATAAAGACAGTCAGAACACGTAGCTCACGAGAGGAGTCAAACTTCCACTTTCCACTTACCTCCAAGGTATCTCTCGCCCACTCATGATCACTTTTGTAGGAAGCATCAAGTAGCCTATGGCGAGACCTCAGTTGCCCCACACCTTCCTTGTTATCAATTTCAAAGAAGTACCAGAACTCATTTATGGTCAAGCCAGGATCAAACAACCTACTCAAGTTCGAGAACCCCATCATCGCACGAACTACATTCGGGAAGCACTGAGTAGGCATGAATTTCATATAGTAGACCACATCCTGAAAAAGACACGACATGGGAAAAGTAAATCCCAACACAAAGTAATACAGATGGAGTTTGATAGCCTTTTTCCTAGCAGTGCCACCCTCGCCACACAATTCATGGCCGTTATTGTCCTTCACCTGCTTGATGCGAACCCTTGACGGAATCGCATGCTTGTATGTCTCAAGAAAATCCCAAAATATCTCATTGAAATTGATCTTGACATGTGCAGCCTTGAAGTAGCTCACCTTGCCGGATAAACCCTTTGATTGTACAAAGCTGGAGGGTATTCGTCACTTTTACGATCAAAGGAAAACATCTCAAAATCCCTACTAAATGTACAAAGAAAAATATTTAGAAGGCAGCTCGCGAGAAAAGAATAAAAAATATATATTTAAAGGAGGACTGTAGAGCCCAGTGCCTACTCCACGACCTAGCTCCCCAGCTCGGCCAGGCCACAAAGGCCTAACCCTCTCTCTCCTGCAACACGACCCAAAGGCCCTTGGTCCTTTATGCATGTGGCCCATGCCGTTCAGCCCAACATGGGAGGAGGCCAGTGCCTCCTTCCCCTTCTCTCTTTCGTTCTTAGCGCACTCCAAGCAGGCCCAGGCCTTTTGGCCTAGGTCACAGCAACTGGAGTCCAGTGCATGTTGGTCTCTTCCACTTTCTCTCCTCTCACATTCACGGGCTCGTGCCTAGCAGCCATGAAGGCCTAGCCGAGCTCTGTCGTCGCAATACCTGTGTACAGCAGCCCTGTGGCACCCTTGCCACGTCTTTCACGCCACCTCGGCCTTGCTGAACCACTTTTTCAAGTCTCAAGACTCCTAAAAAATCAAGAAGAAGGAAAAATTCAATTTTTTCTTACCTTGGTGCGGCACGGAGAAGAAGAACAACAACGAGAGACAACTCTTTGCAAGGGAAAGAAAAGAAAAAAGTTAGGGGAGGAGGGAACAAATTTCCTCTGGCTTCTCTCTTCCTTGTTCGAATTATGATTGTTCTCCAAATTTAATTAATCCCCTGCTTAAGGCATAATTAAATAAGTATTGGGGCCAATTGGTTTCCTTTTCTTAAAAGAAGTATATCTTCAAATCAAGAAAGGAGATCTAGTTCAAATTGGGAAATAACTCTATAAGCCCATCCATCATAGGATTTCTACACCTACTGTTGTTTTCCTACGAGCAGCCTAGCAAGTGTTGGGGCATTTGTGGAGCCTAAAATAATCCTAAATATTCTGGAGGCGACATGTGGACTTTTGCCCAAGAAAGACAAGTTTGCCTTCATTAAATGGGTAGGCTTCTCAAATACTCCCACACGCAGCTCACACCTCTGAAGATCCCTGCAGCAGAATACGACTGCCCACAGCTCACCTGGCCTTAGCAAGAAAAAGTCAAAGCATTAAAGATAAGGATTAATTACCCAAATCCTATCTTTAATACATTCCCAATTGAAGATTGACTTCATTTAAGTAAGTAATCCTTATTTAAATCAAGGGAACTTTCATGAAAATGGTTTAAACTAAGTTTAATTTAATCAAAAACCACCCTATACTATTATTTAACCAAAAGGGCTTCATATTTAATCATAAGGACAAAGTAATCTATATCAGACCCATAAACATTTAACACACATGGGCTGAACTAAAAGCCTAAAACGAAATGATTTTTTCTTTCCACCTTTGCACCTAACAACAATGTTATTTTGTCAACCAATTCTGTTAGAAATAAACTTTCCTTTATTTATAAGTATGCCATTATGTCAGCCAGTTCTTTCTCTCTTTCTTTTTTCTTTTGGCCGTTTGTTCTCTCTTCAGGTTTTGCTTTTCTTTTCTTGTCTTCTTCTTGTCATCCCCCTTCCTCCTGAAAGGGAGGTATAACTCAACGTGGGTGAATGAGAGTGGCCACCTCCTCAAACCATTTTGCACGTTTAACGAAAATGGGAGCAATTGCTTCCCCAATTACTTTTATTACACGCGAGCGAGCACGCGCGCACACACACACATATACATACATACATACATACATATATATATATATTAATATTATTTTATTAATTTATTACTTATTTGTAATTAGGTGGTTCAAATTCTTTTGCTGATCAATTTCCCCTCTTAAATTTGCTTACCACTTAGAACCCATTTTCCAAGAATGCAGGAGCCATTTCCATTGGAAATTATCCCAGTTTCATTTTTAGTTTTTGAGTCTTTGTAGATTTGCAAGTAGGGTCTCGACTCTTGACAGATAAAACAGTGGCTTTGGAGATTTGCTCGTTAAGCTTCGCTATTTTCAACGCCTCAGGTGTTTTCAATACCACCATCTTCTCCTTGTTATATGCCTTTACCGGCAATGTTGTTCGTGGCTTTGTTATGTCCTAGCAACAACCTGAAAACAAATCAACAAAAAAATGCATTGATATCGTACTAACAATTTGATACTTTACGTATTCAAGTAAAAAAAGAAAGAAAACAAAGAAAGATCAAATAGCTACAATATTTCCCCAAGTAAACAAAATTTTCAATTATAAACATTGAACACTAACTATTTCTCGAATTGGATAGGTGTCACAACCCGTCCTGAAATAAATTTTTCGATGGTGTGAATTGTCTAAAATACCCTTGGATGTTGAGATGTGTTTGTGTGATATGTTTTTGGTTGTGGTCCAATTCCTAATTTTCCTAGACTTTTGGAATTATTTAGGATTTAGGTTTATTTTCTTTTGTTTTTGGTTGGCTGCAAACTGGACCACACACACTCACACATCCATACCCATCCCATTGACTCTCTCTCTCCTTCTCTCGGCTTCCATCCATTGTCCGTACAAGTTGTACGGTCACCCTTTGAACTCAGCTCTCAAATCACAGATCGACGTCGAGGAGGTTGCTTTTGTGTTCTTTGTGAGCTCAGGAACACATCCATACCTTTAGTTCGACGTGAGAACTCATAAAACCTGAGAACCCAGAATCTCAGATTTTGAGTACTGTTCATGCACTCGTAATCGTGAAGTTTTCAAGGAGTTTTAAGCTTATAAGGAGCCTTAAAACATCTTCACGAAGCTTGGGGAGTAATTTTGAATTGATTTGGACGTCGAGAAGCCCATGTTTAGCGAGTTGTAGGTTTAGCCAGAATATCGAAGGTTTTTCAGGCAACTTTCTGTTGGTTTTAGGTCCCTAAAGTGGTATGAATATGTTCTTCTCATCTTAAGCTTCATTTTGGAACAAAATTCGTGAATTTTGGTTGAGAATCGAAGAAGATATGAAGGTTTGATTATTTTTACAGTTACGGCAATCGTAGCGGTGACCGGCACTGGACTCCGACGAAACAAGGAAGAAGGAAGAGAATATTCTATCAAAGTTGACAGAATATTCTGACGCCGTTAGGTAAACATAACGGCATATTCTGATTTTTAACGGAATATTCCCTAACGCCGTTAGGGAATCCGTTTGGTGTGCCAGGCACGGGCCTGCGCGTAGGTCGCGTGTCTGGCCGTGCCTTGGCCGGCGCATGAGGGCACGTGGGGTCATGAAATTTTGTTCTAAAAATATGGGGATATTCCTGAGGTTGAGTAGGTCATGGTGGTATATTCAAATACCCCATTTGAGCATTGTATGAGAAGTTATTTCCTAGTTTTGTGTATATGCTTTAAATAACGTTTATTCAATTATTTTGCATATAGGTGAGACCTATTCTGAGGACGAGCGCCATCAATCAAGGCTCGAGGGCTACGACCCTTCGACATATCAGTGAGTGGGCTTTTGGTTTTCCGTATATACCTATATACTTGAGATTATTCCTAGAAAATGAATTTGAATGATCTCAAGTATGAGATTATACCTATATACCTATTTTATTTATGCATTAGTAGTTGCATATAATTATAATTGGTGATGCGGACGCAGAGGTAAGTGCTAGGTAAGTTCATAAATTAAAGATATGAGATTGCTTCAGTTATGCGAGATATGATGTGATGCATTGAGAGCTCATAAACATACACCCCGATGTTAGTGCTCCCGCCTGGAGTTAGGGCACAGTCCTTCACGTGATGTTCACCTCCCGCACCATATGCTCACCTTGGATCCAAGTTAGGGGCACAGGCTTGTTGTATAGACCACTTTAGGTGGTTCCGACTTGTAGGTGACCCGCGATTATTCGCACAGTCTTCATGTGATCGTAGCACTAGAGCATATTTATTTTACATCTAGTCTTGTCATACATACCATTTTAGGTGGTTCCGACTCGTGTGCAGGATTTGATTTGATATGATTGAGATTGATTATGAGCTATATACTCAGCCGCACAGGTGACGTTAGGTGGATCCGGCTGATATGATATCTGGCATTGATACATTTTAATTGGATTACTTTTAGCATTTCATTAAGATACTTTGGAATGGTATATTTCTATGGGTTTTCATCCTGAGTAGGATTTCTGTTATAGTATATTTATTTTTCTAGGAAATTATACAGGCTTTACGACGAGGGGTTAGAACTTTTGAGAAATGAAATGATTTTGAAAAGCTTTGTTTTGCCCACTCACACTTTCTATTTTGTACCCCTCCAAGTTTTAGGTAGAAGTGCTTTGGTGGCTCACGGGGATTTCGACGGTGGTTCTGACAGAACATCACGAATGTAGGATCACCTTTGGGTGTTGTGTAATTAGTATTTATCCAGTCGGACTGCACTTAGGCAATTTATGCTCTGATTGGCAATTTCCTACCTAGCACTTTAGTTGATTTTTTTTTTCTTTATTCGTAATTTCGCACTGTACACATGGTTACGTTACCCTCACGTGACGGCCAGCATGCTCTGATTTAGGTCGGGATGTGTCAACTGTTGGAAATGTGCCCTAAAGCCAATCATGTGATGATACTTTACGGACATTTCACATGTTAAACTAATCTAGTTTTATATATAAAGGGCATACATTATTGTTTGAGCCGTCTCATATAAATGTTATATGCTTAAACGATAAAGTCCAAGGAATATGTGATTGGGAGAATGTAATCTAATGAAGTTAGATTCATGAGACCATTCTTTCGTAGACACATCCTAAACGTTCCTAATCATAGGATTGTCAATTGGGCGTTGACAGTCCGTTAAGATCAGTACGTACTATGTCTTCTCTCAGGGAGAGTGATTAGTCTCGAGTCATTGGTGTGTGTGACATCAAGACAAGTACGTAGGTGCTCAATAGAGAATGAGTTCACTGAACGTGATCAACGAAGAGTTCTTATATTCCATGTCACATGAGAACTCATGGTTGGGATAATGCAAAGTAGTCCTTTGACCTGAGGCATCACAGTTGTCTTGTGGTTAAGTCCTTGATCTTTGATTATGTCAAAGTCACCCCCTCGGGGTGTCCACGGCATCGTTGGGGTTAAGCCACTTAGCCATGGAGACAAGTGAATGCGCAACAAGGGATCTCTAACCTTCAAACAGTTGAGGGAGAATACTCTATGATATGATTTGGAATCTCTGGCCAGAGTATGAATGAGATTAGGGAATGCGTTCCAAATCACATTCAAGGAAATCATATAAGCACACGAATCACATTGGATAGTAGACATGAATAAATAAACTATCATACCAAACAATGTGGTCAAGAGTATTAGATTAGAGAAGGATCGTATTGCATTTGTAATCCCAAACTGAATAGGTTCTCTATCCTCTTCTGATTAGCTTGGGTAACCATGATATGCTGCTAGGTGTCACTCATGGTTTGTGGAAGCCCTAAACGTGTGTAATCACTAAAGGGAGAATTGAAAATAGTTTCAATTCACAATCGATGTAAAATGGTTTTAATCGCCCACTACCTCGCTAAAAGGAACCTAATGGATCGCACACCATAAAAGGTGGAGATTGAAGATTAAACGGAAATGAGTAAGAATGATTAAATGGTTTAATCATTTATTTATGGCAAGGATTAATTAATATGTTAATTAATCAAACGAATAAGTTCGTTAAAGACTTCGGGATAGTTTTGGACCTTAAGGCCCAATGGGCTTCGAAGGTCAAGCCCATTAACTTAAGTTGTATGACAATTTAATGAATGAAGATTCATTAAAGCCCAAAAGCCCAAAATCCCCTAAATGGCAAGCCATAGTGTGATGAATTAGGGTTTTGGTTATTTAGGTCACTTAAAGAAGTGACTATATAAATGACTTTATAACTAAATATTCATTAAGTGATTAAGGGTTTATTTTGGGGAAAATTGGTGAGAATTGTCTCTCCATTTTCTCTCAAAAGTGGCCAACACCTTGGAGGGTACATCTAGCAATCCTACTACTCCAAGGTCACTCATTTCTTCTACAATCAAACCTTGGTGAAGAGACTTAGAGGTTCCCTATTTTGGGAACTTGGAGAAACCTAATTTTCCATCCAAATCCATGGATCTAAGAAGCAAGGAATGAAGGCCCTATCTCTTTGGGTGATTAGCCTTTGCTTATGCAAAGAGGAATCTACAAAGGTAATAATTTCAACTCACTTTGTTTTGAGTTGATTATTGGTTCACCAATCTACTAGGCTTTGAATTTCATGGTAATGTTTTGTTTTTGAGTACATGCAAGCATGATTCCGCCTTTAATTGTTAATTGCATGCCATATGATGTTGCTCAAATGAACATGTTTTTCAAAATAATCCCTTCAAGTGGTATCAGAGCCTAGGTCTAGTAGTTGGTGAATCCTTTTGGGTTTTGTAGTTCATAAGTTTGTGATTTAAAAGTTGTAATTGTTACAAGCTTTATTCTTGCTTCTTTGAAAGTAAATTTTGTTGGAAAATTTGCTATCTCAAATGTTGTAGATGTTGTTCATATGAGCATGAATATTGGAGCTAAAATTTGGTGCCATGCTTTTGGGAAAATTCGGCCAAATCCAAAGGGTGGAATTTTGGGTTCTTGTTTGACTTGTTAAAAGTGTTTTAATGTGTTCTTTGGAATCCCTAAGTACCCTAGTTTGGTTAGATGTTATTTCCCTTAAGTAAGAATGGTTTTGGAATGTTTTTGGGTGAAAAAAGTTCATGGAAAAATTTGGGTTTTTCATGGATGTTCTTCATTGTTCTTGATGTTCTTGCCAAGAACAAAAAGGTTTGGTGTTTTGATTCAAAGTTTTGATTTATTTCATAAAGTTTATGATATATGTTTTTCAAATGATTTATCAAGTATTTAAAGTGTTAAATATTTGTATAAATGATGATGGAAACATCAATCATCAAAACATATATTATTTTTATGAAAGTATTTAAAGTGTTAAATATTTGTATAAATGATGAAAGAAATATCAATCATCAAAACATATATTATTTTTATGAAAGGTGAAAGCACTACTTGATTGTTTTTGACAAAACTAATAAATCAAAACATCCACCACTCCTTTTTATCCCTAAAAACCGGCCACCCTAATAAAATAGGGTATTTTTGGGGCTTTTATGCAATTACATAAAGTTTTGATACTTTTGTGTATTTGTACTTTGACCCGAAAGTTTACGTTTTGACGTTAAGGCCTAAAAACGCTAAAGGACAAATTGTTTTGCTCCTTTAATGAAGTTTTGAATTTATTTAAATTTTGGGTTCTAGTTGTATTTACATGAAGTAGTGACTTTTGTGTTTTTACAAAGTGACCCCAAAAGTTTATGTTTTCGCAATATGGCCCAAAAAGTTGTGGTTATTGCATGATGGCCCAAATAGGATGAGAACAAAATTGTTTTGTCTCTTTAAATGAGAATTGGATTTTCATTTTGTTTAGCTCCACTTAAATCAATTTTATGGATACAAAAACCAAATGAAAATGTTGCATTCAATTAATTAGTTAAAGCGTTAATTAATTAAAGGATGATTATGAACCTAAGCCTAATATAATTGAGCTATGTGAAAGGCGTTTCAAATTTGTTTGAACCATGGGAATGTGTAGATTAGATTTTGGTTGTAATTTGATTTGATCAAATGTTGTAAAAGGGCATAAGACAACACGCCTAAGACAACACGCCTTAATGTGATCAAATGTTGTAATTTGATTTGATCAAATGTTGTTAAAGGATGATTATGAACCTAAGACAACACGCCTTAATGTGATTAAACGCGTAACTAAAATCAATCTCCATCCCTAGACCGAGATTCAACACAAGGCTCGTGTTGAATCTAAACAAAGGTTCATAGTCATCCTAAGGCCCTAAGGCAACTATATAGTCCATCAAATGAATGCAAACCTTATGTTAGTAGTAACATATACTCTTGCTTTAAAAACCGTTTTAAAAGCATAGTGGGAGTATTATGTACAACTAAAACAATCATATGGACCAATAGTTGTAATAGGACCAAAATTGTTTTAATAGAGATTAAAATGTATGTTTATATGTGATGAGACCAAAAACCCTCAACCAAACCAATATTAAGTTGATAAGCGGAGAGTGCTTAGAACACTCTTTCGTGGCCTTCCACCGTGGTGGGATCCAATCGTTTATGACTTGTACACCGGCTTCACCCTATCATGGGGGAGTACAAAGTGCATGCTTATACTCAGGAGGAATCCATACACATATGATGAGGTGAGTGTAGGCAACGAGGATGGCCAATATCATATCATTATGAGGCTATTCTTGAACCCCTTCATGAACTAAGCATGGTGGGAAGAACTTAACTAAGTGCAATGGAACCAATATCATATCATTGTGAGGTTACATTCTCTAGAGGCCAAATAAGATGGGTACTTGCATGAGTTGCAAATGAGTAAGCGTACTCTCTCATTATTATTGTTGCTAGCCATATATCGTATCATCGTGAGGTGGGCTTGGTAATAGTGAGCCTCCCATAACCTACTAGGAGTTTCATCCAAAACTCTCGAATTCCTATGAGGGATATGGAATTTGCCAAAAATAGTGGGTGGTGCTATTTGATTTAAAAACCCAAATCAAATGGCTTAAAATCAATCAATTTATATTCGTTATGTATTTGATTACCAATATATTTGCAAACGCTATCCAACACTTGACAAATAAAAGCCGAACGTTTAGTTTACGGACTTGGTACTACAAAACCATAGATTGTCTTTAATGGCTTGTAAAAGTACCAAAGTAGTCTCATCCTCACAATCTTCCTATTGATAATGTATCATTAGAAGAATATGTTAGAAAAGGTCTATCATAAAGAGGACAACACTTTTAATGTCATAATTCTTCAATTACAAATTGTTGTATGAAGAAATAAGAGTTGCTTTGAACAACCCTTAGTCAATACAAACACTTAGTGCTTATTTCTTTGTTAATTGAACAAAGAACTTGAGAAGTAAGCACAAGGGCATGGACACTTTATGTGCCATGATTCTTCACTTACAAATTGTTGTATGAAGAAATGAGAGTTACCTTGTACAACTCTTGAAAGTTTGTAATTATGTTTAGAACATAATGGTTGGTTGACAAAAATAGTCCATTAACATGGACTTATGATGATTTTGAATCATTGAGTGTTGAAATGTTAAACCACTTAACGAGACGGAAACTAGGCAAGGACTTCACCTTTGTTTCCCTATCCTAATGGTTCACTAAGTTTATGGTAAACTATGTAGTGAACAATAACCACATACTCTCCAAATTGTTTGATGTGTATAACACAATTGAAAAAGGTTTCAAGAGAGATAGTGGGAGTTTAGGGACCATGACTAATGTAGTCAAAGGTGAAAGTCAAATAAAGAAGATAAATAACTCCAAGGGAACAAACTTTCTTTATGAAAGGATGGACATTGGAAGGGGTATTTGCAAGAAATGTCTTGCAAGTGTCAAGAACACACCTTTCGAAGGTGTTGTAAAATGTTCTTGAATAGTTCAAAACAGTTGGTTCTTCTACTTGAATGTATGATTCCGTATTAGTAACTATGTTTTACAAATCGTTGTAAAAGTGTGACTAATAAGAAGTAGAAGATATATGAGAGAAGAAAAGGTGCTTCACATACGGAACGTGAATAAGATATAGATCTCTGCGAAAGCAGATAGTACTTACTTCCTCATATGAACTACCAAAGAAATTGGATTATAGTAATCTAATTGATTGTCTCTATAGTAGAGATGATATGGTAGTGTTAACTGTTTAGAATATAATGATGCTTAAAACCCAAAAGGTTGCAAGGTAGTGACTAATCCCAACTAAATTGTGATACCTCTAAAACATAAGTTACGAGTTGGTGAAACAAGGATGTTTTGGATCGTTAGATCCGGATCCAATACCTTCTTGTTAAAATTGTATAGAGGCGAAATGTTCGAATCTTTATTCTTTTGGAAAGAAGAAAGAATCACAAAGTTGTTGAGGTTAATTCACTTAGATGTTAGTGGCACTTGTCCACAACATAATACTACTCATGTTATATGACATTCACCGAAGATCACTCTCGGTTGGACTATAGTTTATTTTGAATAAACACAAGTCCGAATACTTTGCAAAAGGTTTCAAAGAATTCAAGAAATGTAAATAGATGAGTAAGATATCTAAAGTATTTACCTCCTTAGATTTGATCCAAGGAAAGGTAACACTTTAGATGAGTTTCCTTGAAAGATATCAAGGAAAATAGCATCATAAGATAATGTATTTCTCCATTAGGAGAAGAACGAACTCGAATAAGATTTAGTTCGTTAGATGTTATCAATTACCCATATATATGATATATACTTCTAAAACAATAAGATTGTCAATTAGAAGATCTTCCAATATTTTCATGACTCCATAAGATGTAGTTGGAAAAGAAAGACAAATCTTAAGCATGTTAAAGATTTGGGGTTGTGTGCTAATAAGCAATATTTGTTTGATAACAATCTTGTAGGATATCCTTAAAATAACTTTTGGATATCGCTTCTATAAACCAACTAACAAATGTTGTTTTGTTGGGTAGTTCATTGTAATTCTACAATGTGATTTGCCTAAAAGCAAATGAACGAGAGATAGAACTCAAAGAATGGGTTCTTTGAGAGACAAGATAGTAATCAACAAATATAACAACCTAGTTCCTATACCACAAGCTCCAAGGTAGTCGATAAGAATGAAAATCCTTATGACTACATTGAGTGCATATACGATATATAATCAAGGAAATGGTAAAGTACCATTTGACTCGAAATAATGAAACCTTCATAGCTAATTGGTAGCTTAAGGTAACTACAATCAAAGAGAATGGTTGACTTTGAAGAAACCATCTTTGAGATAGGCTTGGTTTCAATTAATTCGAAGATTGCTAGCTACAACTAAAATGGTGATTCAATGTTTTGACATAATATGGGTTTCCGAAACCATTATTAAGATAGTCTTGATAATATATGTCCAAAACTATAAATCACAAGACATGTAAGTTGTAGAGATCCATCCATCATGGATCTTAGCAAGTTAGTGGGAGCTATTTGCATTTTATGAGGAAAAAGGATCAAATCGTTTGATTTCTCATCAAGATGTAAATGAATCTTTTGTTTACGAGTTTTACAAAAGATTAGTGGGAGTTAATCATGTTCCTAAAATTTAAATATATATGATATATTAATTTTGGAAATGAAAAGAATACTTCTTCGTTAAAGTTATGACTTTAATACATTATATGAAGATAGAATGTATATGGGAGATATAGTCTATATACATGGGATGGAAATCTATAATGATATATTTCATGATATAATTGGATTATATCAATCCCTAATAATAGACAATGGATGCTAGGAAGTTTCTCATATGATGATAAACTTCAATAAGAAGGACGATTCTAGTGAGACTAGCAAGTTGCCCTTCTCAAAGGGAACGTACCCTTTGACTCCCATAGAAATAATGGGTAAATTGAATCCTTTATGCATAAGCAGAAAGGTGATTTATGTATTTCATATTGTATGAAAAACATTGATATGAGTTGTACCTAGAACGGTACAAGACGATATCAGTGCAAGCCCAGGATCAGAACCGTGGCAGCTGTCAAGTGAGTCCTTAAGTATTTAAGAAAAACTTAAGGATAGATTCCTCAAAGAATGAGGAAGAATTAGAGTAACGTAATGGAAGCGTAAATGTATTAGATTATGAATCTGATCCATCATTGGATGTTTCTTCATTATGAATGAAGAGATAAACAAATATCTCTTTATTATGACTAAAGAGATATTTGGATGGAAACATTAAAGTAATGACTTTAGTGTGTTCCATTATGAATGCAAGATATATTGCCATATAGAAGTTTACAACAATGTTGTTTGGATGGGAAAGTTCATTTATGAACTCTCTATTCGATTCCAACCAGAAAGTGTATGACACTAATGGGGCGATAGCTCAAGCCTGGGAATCAAGGTCTCATCAAGATCCGAACACAAATGAGAGACTGAACCACATGATTGAGAATCATGTATAATGGTGACGTCGTTATTCTCAAGGTTGCTTCTGTGGATAACACACATAGATATCCACTGCCTAGGCCTACTATTCAGCTATTTATGAAATGACTACAGAAGAGGTATCATCAAGATGACCAAGCTGATTGGCTCTAGTGCAAGTGGGAGATTGTTGGAAATGTGCCCTAAAGCCAATCATGTGATGATACTTTACGGACATTTCACATGTTAAACTAATCTAGTTTTACATATAAAGGGCATACATTATTGTTTGAGCCGTCTCATATAAATGTTATATGCTTAAACGATAAAGTCCAAGGAATATGTGATTGGGAGAATGTAATCTAATGAAGTTAGATTCATGAGACCATTCTTTCGTAGACACATCCTAAACGTTCCTGATCATAGGATTGTCAATTGGGCGTTGACAGTCCGTTAAGATCAGTACGTACTATGTCTTCTCTCAGGGAGAGTGATTAGTCTCGAGTCATTGGTGTGTGTGACATCAAGACAAGTACGTAGGTGCTCAATAGAGAATGAGTTCACTGAACGTGATCAACGAAGAGTTCTTATATTCCATGACACATGAGAACTCATGGTTGGGATAATGCAAAGTAGTCCTTTGACCTGAGGCATCACAGTTGTCTTGTGGTTAAGTCCTTGATCTTTGATTATGTCAAAGTCACCCCCTCGGGGTGTCCACGGCATCGTTGGGGTTAAGCCACTTAGCTATGGAGACAAGTGAATGCGCAACAAGGGATCTCTAACCTTCAAACAGTTGAGGGAGAATACTCTATGATATGATTTGGAATCTCTGGCCAGAGTATGAATGAGATTAGGGAATGCGTTCCAAATCACATTCAAGGAAATCATATAAGCACACGAATCACATTGGATAGTAGACATGAATAAATAAACTATCATACCAAACAATGTGGTCAAGAGTATTAGATTAGAGAAGGACCGTATTGCATTTGTAATCCCAAACTGAATAGGTTCTCTATCCTCTTCTGATTAGCTTGGGTAACCATGATATGCTGCTAGGTGTCACTCATGGTTTGTGGAAGCCCTAAACGTGTGTAATCACTAAAGGGAGAATTGAAAATAGTTTCAATTCACAATCGATGTAAAATGGTTTTAATCGCCCACTACCTCGTTAAAAGGAACCTAATGGATCGCACACCATAAAAGGTGGAGATTGAAGATTAAACGGAAATGAGTAAGAATGATTAAATGGTTTAATCATTTATTTATGGCAAGGATTAATTAATATGTTAATTAATCAAACGAATAAGTTCGTTAAAGACTTCGGGATAGTTTTGGACCTTAAGGCCCAATGGGCTTCGAAGGTCAAGCCCATTAACTTAAGTTGTATGACAATTTAATGAATGAAGATTCATTAAAGCCCAAAAGCCCAAAATCCCCTAAATGGCAAGCCATAGTGTGATGAATTAGGGTTTTGGTTATTTAGGTCACTTAAAGAAGTGACTATATAAATGACTTTATAACTAAATATTCATTAAGTGATTAAGGGTTTATTTTGGGGAAAATTGGTGAGAATTGTCTCTCCATTTTCTCTCAAAAGAGGCCAACACCTTGGAGGGTACATCTAGCAATCCTACTACTCCAAGGTCACTCATTTCTTCTACAATCAAACCTTGGTGAAGAGACTTAGAGGTTCCCTATTTTGGGAACTTGGAGAAACCTAATTTTCCATCCAAATCCATGGATCTAAGAAGCAAGGAATGAAGGCCCTATCTCTTTGGGTGATTAGCCTTTGCTTATGCAAAGAGGAATCTATAAAGGTAATAATTTCAACTCACTTTGTTTTGAGTTGATTATTGGTTCACCAATCTACTAGGCTTTGAATTTCATGGTAATGTTTTGTTTTTTAGTACATGCAAGCATGATTCCGCCTTTAATTGTTAATTGCATGCCATATGATGTTGCTCAAATGAACATGTTTTTCAAAATAATCCCTTCATCAATATGGGTACCATTACTATTTCTTAAATAGACCACTAGTATTATTTTGATTTCTTAAATTGAACACTAGCACTATCACTATTTCCTAAACTGAATACTAGCACTATCACTATTTCTTAAACTAAACACTTACTATTTCTTAAATTGAGCATTTCTTAACTGAACATTCACTATTTCATAAACTGAGCACTGCTATTATCACTATTTCTTAAATTGAATACTCACTATTTTGTATACTAAACACGGGTATTATCACTATTTCTTAAACTTAACACTAAAATTATTACTATTTCTTAAACTGAATACCGACTATTTTTTAAGCTAAACACTGACTATTTTTAGAATTAAACAAATTTACTGTCACTATTTCTTAAACATTGATTATTTCTAGAACTGAAAAATGACTATTTATTAAATTGAAAACTTCTACTATCATTATTTGTTAAGCTAAATACTAACTATTTTTCGAATTGAATAAATGTACTATCACTATTTCTTAAATTGAGTACTGATGTTATTACTAATTTTAAACTAAACACTATTTCTAGAATTGAACATGTGTAGTATCACTATTTTTTAAGCTGAACACTGTTATTATCACTATTTCTTAAACTTAACACTGACTATTATCACTATTTCTCAAACTGAATACAAATACTATCATTATTTCTGAAACTAAATATTAGTACTATCACTATTTCTTAAACTGAAAACTGACTATTTCTAGAACTCAACACTAATACTTCACTATTTTTGTAACTGAACATTAACATTACAACTATTTTTAGAACTAAACATTGCCACTATTTCTAAAACTAAGTAATGACACCATTTGCAGGACCAAATTTGAAAATATCAATTTTGTAGAAGCATTTACATGGAAAGGAAGCGCATGAGGAGAGGATTAATCTTTTATTTTATTTTTTTTGGATGGAGAACTAAAATTTCGTCAACTAAACAATTACATAAATTCAACAATTATTTCTATAACTAGACAAATGTACTATCACTATTTCATAAACTGAATAATTACTATTTATAGAACAGAACATGGGTACCATAACTATTTCTTAAATAATGTGCATTATTTTGCTGTATTTCTATAAATAATGTTTATTTTGTTCATTTCAGAAATAGTGTGGATTTTTTTATTCACTTTTGAGTTATTTTGGTTAAATTTCAGAAATAGTGTTTAATCTTGCTATAGTTTTAGAAATAATGTGAGTTATTTTGGTTCAATTTCAAAAATAGTGTAGGTTATTTTGGTTAAATTTTAGAAATAGTGTGTACTTTTGTTGTAGTTCCAGAAATAGTGTGAGTTATTTTGGTTCAGTTTCATAATTAAGTTATTTTGATGCAGTTTCATAAATAGTGTGAATTATTTTGGTTTAGTTTCAGAAATAGTGTGAGTTATTTTGATTCAGTTTCAGAAATATTGTGTAATTTTGATGTAGTTCTTGAAATAGTGTGAGTTATTTTGGTTTAGTTTCATAAATAGTGGGTTGTTTTGTTGTAGTTCCAAAAATAGTGTTTATGTTGTTCTCTTCCAAAAATAGTGTTGGTTATTTTGCTATAATTCTAGAAATATTATGAGTTATTTAGTTTAGTTTCATGAATAATGTTCGTTAATTTCATGTAGTTTTAGAAATAATGTGTATTTTTTTCATTTTCATAAATAGTGTGAGTTTATTTCGTTCATTTTCAGAAATAGTGTAGGTTATTTTGTGTAGTTTAAAAACAGTGTTTATTTTGTTTCCTTCTAGAAATAGTGTGTTATTTTGGTTCAGTTTTCAGAAATAGTATATGTCATCTTGCTATAATTTCAAAAATAGTGTGGATTATTTCAGCTCAGTTTTAAAAATGCATGCATAAAAATTTCTTAATAAAACTCTAAATATATTATAGGACGCAAAATTATCGTAGTGCTAAGAAGGATTGTACGCTTTTGACCTTTTGTCATGCTTAGCGTTTTCTTGAGTTTAAGTTACACTAAGTTGGCAATATAAAGCTGATAACAAGTAACCAAAAGATAAATAACTTTTCTAACTTATCACTGTGACCATAAGGCAAATAGATTTGTGATCAAAATTCCTCCTGGTCCAAGACCAAAGTCTGAAGGGGTTGAATGCTTTGAACTAATAAGAATGAACATATTTGTTAAGGTAGGATAAGGATCAAACTTTTTAAATTGTCCATTATATCAACCATTCATCCACAAGCTTACCATTTGAACTCCAAAATAATTTCACTTATCATGTCAACCATCGGATATCAATTACCTTTTAAATGCTTAGACAAACACCATCCCCCAATCCAAACCACAACAAAAGGAAAAAAGAAAGGTCTTAGTTACACAGTTCAAACACGGGAAAGCATTGTATTAAAGGTCTACAATTACACGTGAACCAATGTCTCAGAAAACTATGATCAGGCACCTAAATGTAGGTGAGGCAATGCGAGTCGCCCAGGAAAAGGCTAATGCAACCTGCTCCGCTAAGCAATTGCCAACAATCCTAAAAATGTAAAAACATTTGACGATTTTGTTTGCTTGTTTGCTCAGAATCAAGATTCGAATTGAAAGTGAGAAAGAGATTGGGTGGAGAGAGAGAGAGAGAGAGAGATTGCAAAAATGGAGGAAGTGAAATTGAGTTGGAAATAAAAGCAATAGCAGAGAAAAGATGGAGGATCGAGAAAGGGAGAGAGAGACGTTAAACAGGGAAGGGCATGCCGTAAGGGTAAAATAAAAAATTCATTGTTTGGGCCATTTTGATTAGACTGATTTAATGTTGGGCTTTGTCTTAACCATTAAATAAAGTTACTATATGATTTTTGGTTAACATTGAAAGTTTTCAAATCATTTTCATTAGTTTTCTTTTAAATCAATTAGGGATAATTACTCCATTATCTCAAGATATTATTTTCTATTTAATATCTTGAGAATATTTCTCCATAAAACCTTGGCCAAGAGGATGCCGCCATGTGTAGGGTATACCCCCTATTTTACCAAATTTTAGTGCTACACTAAAAAGCTCTAAACACTTTACTCTTCTCAGATAAACTAACTAAGACATCGGAGATCCAGTGGCCTAACCGCCCCCTATCTCGTGGGCGCGTGAGGCTTAAGTCCGTTTTGGAGGTGCATTTTCGTCAAAGTTAGAGACGACATAAATTTGCATCGACATGCACTACGCTTAGTTTGTCACCCTGATCAATTAAATCAAATAAGGAGCACATTTATCTCCATATCAGTCCATACAAAACAAAATACATAAACATTAAAAAAAAGAATTCAATATTGACCAGTTTTTCTATGTGAAACTGACACTTAATTCTTTCTTGAGAAATTAGCAAGATTTAAAAATACACAAAATTTACTTGAATTTAGTCCTCAATTGAAACAAAGGCCACAAAGATATAAGAAGTGAATGAAGTGGTATACAAAATCAACTCATATCATCACCACCCATGAAAGGAACAAGGAATGTGGGGATCATCACAGTAGTTCCCAAGGCCAAAATGTAGTGCTAGAAACCCGACAAAATGTAGTGTTGAAAAATGAGAACCAAAAATGGGAAAATTTTAAAACCCAACAAAAAAGTCGAAGGGTTTGAGAAAGAGATGAAAAATAAACATACCCCAAGAGGGATTTGAGTCAATGCAGTACTCTAAGCCTTGATGTTGGTCCATTGCTGAATGGCTTATCTCTTATGGTTAGCTGCATCAAGCCAAGCCAAGCCAGGCAAATAACAGTTACTTATGAAATTGGTTGTGTTGGATATATGCTCTGAAAGTCAATCTTTGGAAGAAACATTTCAGGACAATGTCTGTATATATAGATAACTCTAATACACCAAAAGACAAAGTTACTCATTAGGACTATCTCAATAAACGATATACATCCAAAATAGTGAATCCATGGACAGTGGATCGATGGAAGAAGTAATCTAATGATGTTAGACTGTAGAGACCTTCTTCACATAACCATATTGTCCAAAAAGGTTTCTGGTCATAGGATTGTTAGAGGGACACTGACACATACATAGACCAGTACATACTATGTCCCATTCAAATGGGAATAATGGAAAGTCTCATGCCATTCGTGTAGTGAAACTAAGACAAGTATGTTGGTGCTCATTAAGGGAATAAGTTCACTGAACACAACCAAATGATATTACTTGCATGGAGTTCAACTCACATGTCAAGCAATTAACTCTACTAGTTGGAACAATGTAAGTAATCCTTTAACCTAAGACATTATAGTTGTCTTAGGGATACGTTGCTGATCATTTGATAATGAGACGTGACCACATCTCATCTTGGACATGTTCTATACATTGTTGGGGTTAGGGATTTATTCTCAAGGGCATGTGAATGATCAACAAGGGATTTTTAATCCTCATTATGAGAGGAAGAATACCCTAAGATATGATTCTGGAATCTTCGGCTGAAGTATCGAGCGTAAAGATGGAAGGCATTCTTATGCTACTTAATTGAATCATATAACTAAGTATAATGACATTAGGGGTTTGAAATTAAGTATCCATACCCCTAGTAATGTGATTGTGAGTATTGTATTAGAGAATGATCGAATTAGACTATAATTCCAACTGAATAGGTTCTCTAACAAAATTCTACATTAGCTTGGGTGACCATGATATATGGTTAGATGTCACTCATGGCTTGTGGGTTCTTCTAGATGATTAAATAAGTAGTCATCAAGCAAGAAGGAGAATTAAAAGTAAGTTTGAATTCACTACGTGATTGGATAAATACTAATCAATTGGATTGTTACTAATCACCTCACTGCCTCGCTAATTAGAACCTAAAACGATTGTACATCGATACACTCTTGTGGTGAGACAAATAAAGGATGATGGAATTAATTAATTGGATTAATTAGGTGTTATGATTAATTAGAAAGTCTAAATAAATCATAGAAACGATGAAAGATCGTTTCAGGCTTAAAGAAAAGTTCAAGTTCATAGAAAGTCTAAATAACTCAAGCATAGGATGAGTTGAAATGATAAAAACCCAAAGCCCAAATCAACAATTAGTGGCTGCCCAAGGATGAGAAAAGAAGAGAGAGAAAGTGTCAATTTGTTGACTTACTTCTTTTACCTTTATAAAGTGAGTTTAATAAAAAAAGTTTCATTAGGGGTTTTTGTCTGAACTTTTCAACAAGAGAAAAACAAGTCTTTCTCTCTCTACACACATACATAGCCAGCCACCAAAGGGGGATATAGCTAATCATCTTTTCTCTTTTTGGTTATTCCAACATCTATCTCACTACACTAGTTGGTGTAGATCTTTAGAGGTCTTCTACTTTGGATACTAGAGGAGAATCAAAGGAGTTTCATATCTATCAAGGTGGAGGAATCAAGGAGGGAGGCTAGACTCAAGGAGTTCCAAGAACAAAGAGGTTGGAGGTGGTATGTCCTTGGTCTAAAGTCTCGATCAAGAGGTATAAAACTTAACCTTCACTTTATTCTTCAATATTTTGTTAGATGCATCATATACGAACGAACCTATGCTTCTTGAAGGGGATTTGCATGACTGTAGCTTTGATAATATGTGATAATATGCTTCCGTTGCTTATGTATATAAATTTAGAATTGTATATGCATGCTAGTCACTAGAAATCCCACTATAAATCTCAATATTTCCCTACACGTCAGGCTATCAAACACAGGGTTAGTAGTGAATTACAAGTCGGGCCAATTGGAGAATCGAGCAAAGCTCTCCTTCCATGCAATAATGTGGTGGCAAATGAGCTGAGCAGAAGGAAAAGAGGCTCCTAGCAAAAGGTAGCTTGTTTGAGAAATCTTAAACTATCGTAACACTTTCTCACCTAGTTACCACTCGACCCGATCCAAGTTATCAACTCAACTTGAGCAAGAAACTGCAAAAAACTTACTTCAAAAGAGAATTTCACCTCAAAAGGAATTAAATTCAGCTCCAATGGGAGATTGGATGGGGCACGGGGCATGTGGTTCGGGGCCTCGACAATTTGCGTACAACCATGAGAGAACCCTAATCTAAGCCTCGGGTGCATCTTGACCAACCGATGCCAAACAAGAGGGCTAAGCTTGGCCCCTCTCGATTGGCATTTACCAGCCATTAGAGCTAGTAAGATAACCTACAGTGAATACCCTTAAAGAACCGCATATTTAGAGAGCACGTAGTTATTGATTCATATGTTGATATATGTTCATTTGCTTTGTTCACGGAGCATTATACCAAAAAACAAGAACAGCGTTCTCAGATTTGAACAACTGAGTTGTTATGGAGTTATCTCCAAGAAGATTCTTGCTTCTTTCATATGCCTTCCTGTTTCATCTAAGTATGTTTGGGCTAGATCGTTGTGCTCCTGCAATCTCTTGGCAAAATTATGGGCATAGAAAATCTGATTGTGGAGAGGGAAGTGATTCTTATCTCAATCCATAGAGACAAAGTGTCATGGCGGTGCGACGAGATGGTGATTTATGTATAGACAAATAGATCTGCATGCCTATTGATTTACCATAGATGCGAATCGATTGACCGGGGAAGTATTGAAAATATGTCATTCATGTGTGCCGATTTCCTTATGGTCGACTTAATAATTGGGATACAAGTTTCATTGTACTTATATTTTATCTTTCATAACAGCCTTGGTTTAACTCCTAGCTCGAAACGCTACCAACTCTTTACTAGGGGGTTAAGATCGTTTACTTACTGGCTGATAAGTTAGGTAGCGAAGCAATGGAAGGATCAGAATTGACCCTAAATAGGAATGACATGAAGAGTCTTTTTCAAAACCTAGCATTAAAGGCGTTATGACGATATACTAAAGGCAATGGTTAGGTGGAAGTGAAGTGAAGTGAAGTGGGCAATCTTTGCCACTGGGCCGCTTGCTTAAAAAAATTATTTTATACAAAATAATAGATGATTTCAAAATTTGCACTAATGACAAGCACATGGGAACAATGAGTTATAGCAATATCCTGAGCGATAACATCCACATACGGCTTTGTGAGAAGAGCGGTGTATAGAAATGGCTTTGTTGTACCTCACTCTCGTCTTCAATGGGGTCTGCTCCCTAATGAATGATCGGCTCATGTTTGAGTATGATGAATCACTTCGCGCTGGCCTGTTGCTAATAAACCTTCCGGCCCTCAACCATCGGCAGTTTGATCAATGAATGGAAGAAGGGGAGCAGATGTAGATGGATTGGTCCTACCCTTACTTGACAGAATGCCCCCATTTCATAGTGTCCAGGGAACTCAAACTTGTAGCAGCCATGGATTCTATCCAATTCAAAACCTTAATTTGCCTCTAAATCCAAAAAGGTTTTTACCAAATTTATTAAAGAACATTGTGTAGACATGCATATTTCTGTGAAAATAAATGATCACCAAATACATTAAATTTTGGCATGCAAGGGATTACATGACATGCAAGGGCTTACGTGGCATATGACTCATCAAGACCGGATAAGTCATCAAAGATACATGTCAACAATCGGTGGAAATTAATATTTGATTTTAATTTAGATTAAACAAATTAATTATTTTCAATTAAAGGAAATAGAAATGCCAAATTGGGCAAGGTTGATTATTTGATTTTATTTAAATTAAATAATTTATTTATTGATTGATTGATGGAAATAAATCACGAACCAAGCCACAAATCAAGTCCAAATCCACCCGTAGGCAAGGCTCAGAGAGTCTATAAATACAAGACCCCAAGGCAAAGGAAAGGGATCCAGAAATTATTCAAGCACCTAGACGCTACCAAAGCTTATACACGCAAATCCCCAAAACAATTTGAAGAATTCAAATAGCTCTCTGCGTTCTTCACCAAACCTTCGAAGAATCATCAAACACTACTACCCGTGTCGATCCTTCAAATCGCCAAGAGCCAAAACCTTGCGAAAACAGTTCATCCGAGATGAAGTCATCGCGACCCTTAGATTAACAACCTATACATCTACACATCTTTCAGAGAACAAATAAGAGGAAACTTGTATATAAAGATTGTAACCTTACAAAATCGTTAATACAATACAATTATTTTGTACACATGTTATTGTTTCATTGCTACTGGATTTTCGTTTTTACAAATTTGGAACGCCCGATAGGACCATCTCTGCCTCTCATCTCTTTCTCTATTCCACGAACAAACACCAACGAAATCAATGGCATCAAAGAAAGGTTAGACTGCTCTCGCAATCAAGGCAAAGAGTATGAGCATCTTAGCCGTAAGTGGAAAGTCCATCGACGTCATGACCTGAAGCAAGGTGAGGGCAATCACCATTTAACTGGCCACCTCCAAGTTTATGCCACTGAAGGAACAAGGGGAGCGTCAGAGGCTCAAGCCTATCATCAGCTTGGTCTCATTGGGGGCATCGAAGCAAGCCGTTTTGTGAAATAAGACAACCCGGAGTGACGAACTGGGTTATTTTAGGTCAAAAAATTCAAGGGAGCGCTCATTATCACCAGTCTTAGATGCAAATTCAAGCAATGGATCTTACCATGAATCATCAATTGACCATCGCCACGCGAAGACTTCGGTAACACCTTCGATGTATGCAGGGGACTCTTATCCTGTGATCTGCAAATGATGATTATTGATGCCACGTCTAATAAGGAACAACTAGCTCAGATGAATGAGGCAATCGTGAAGCTGACATGGATTGCCGAATAGAATGACATGCAGATCGCCACTCTCATGAATAGGCTAGAAATGCAACATGAAGGGGAAGTCAATCCCTGCCCGAAGAAAACCAGCTGGACAAGGAGTCTGCTGAGAAAGAAGAGCGTCAGGTAAAGAAAGAAGGAGAAAAACAGAAGCTAGAGTCTAAAGTTACTTCGATGGGCTTTCTTTTCATCTAGCAGCTCAAGGACATGATCGTTAATACTATCATAGTGCAGTACGATGGTACTTCATGGGACATTATACTGTATTCAAAGCCATACACTAGGAGGATTGATGGCTTGCGAATGCCAACAGAGTACCAGCTGCCGAAGTTTATGCAGTTTGATGGAAAAGGCAACCCAAAGAAACACATTGCCCATTTTTTTTAGACTTGCAATAATGCCAGAATGGTGGGAGACCACTTTATGAAGCAGTTTGTCTACTCCTTGAAGAGGAATGCATTTGACTAGTACACAGACCTGGAGCTCGAGTTCATCCACAATTGGGATCAAATGGAGAGGGAATTCTTGAACCGTTTCTACAGTACTCGTTGCACCATCAGCATGATGAAGCTCACAAGTACGAAGCAGTGGAAGGACGAGTCGGTTGTCGACTATATCAATCGATTGTGCTCATCAATTCTCGACTACAAAGACATACTCTCAGAAACCTTGTAATCAAAATTTGCATATACGGCATAATCTGGGGATTACATTACATTCTCAAAGGCATCAAGCCATGGACCTTTGTAGAGTTAGCTACACGTGCCCATGATATGGAGTTCAACATTGCTAATCATGGGAAGAAAAAGCCAATCGTTGACTACAGAAGGGACAAAGTCTTCGGCTAAAGGTAAAAAAGACTGTGAAGAAGCTTACCCAAGAGGCAATGATGGTCAACACTATGCCTACCAAAATCTCTACATGATACACCACTACTGTTAAAATCTCCTTAAAACACAAGAAGAAAATGCCAAGCGGAACGAGCTTTTTCTTGGCCAAAAGAGGTATAAACACACCTTTAAAAAGCTAGAAGAGAAGACTTACCCATTCCCTGACTTTGATGTGGCTGCCATGTTAGAAGACGTTCTCGACAAGAAAGTAATCGAGTTGCCTAAGTGCAAACGACCAAAAGAAATGAATCGAGTGAATGATCTGAAATACTGCAAGTATCATCGCATCATTAGTCATCCAATAGGCAAGTGCTTTTTCCTCAAAAAGTTGATCATAAAGCTCGCCCAGGAAGGAAGAATTGAACTAGACTTGGAGGAAACGGCAATGGTGAACACAACAACCATCATGTTTGGGCCTTTTGATACAATACCTTTCTATGCATCACCCATTAAGCCTCAACCACATTCGTCTAAGGTGTGTCATGAAATGGTTCATGCAAGAGAAACAAACACCCCGAAAGGAGCATGCCACCACAACTCATCTGTCGACGATAATGAAGGGTGGATGTTGGTGACATGAAAGAATGTGCGAAAACTGTAACCGTAAGGTGCTCACCCAAGGGGGAAAAGAAAAGAGGAAGACCTCACCACCATGCTAATAAGACCCTTTTGAAGGAAACCATAACGGGGACAAAGCCGATGCTTAGAGAAAAGCCTAAGATCTAAAAGCCGCGAGCTCCCACAGTTCCGCATAAGTATTTTCCCAAAGGTTTCTTCTAACACAGTTCAAGCACAATTTCTTGCTACATGGTCGAGGAGGAAGAGTCCTCAAATAAGAAGAATGTTGTTGATAAAGAGGAGGAAGTTCCTTCATGAGTGAGAGGCATTGCAGCTGCCCAAAGAAATACGAAGGGCATTAGTGGAGGTATTAATGACTCCCGATGAATATCTGGAGCTTTGGACTCATAAGTGCTCTATGTGTTGTGCCACATGTGCTGCCATCAACTTCATTGACAAAGATCTACTATTGGGGTTAAAACCACATAATCACCCACTCTTTGTCCCAGGATATGCAAGAGAACAGAAGATCGGTTGCATGCTTGTTTATGGAGGTTCAACAATAAACATCATGCCAAGGTCAACAATGATGGTGATAAGGATTAAGACAGACGTGCTATCTCGGACCTGCCTTCTAATCTAAGGTTCAACCAAGGTGGGGAAATGGCTGTTTCACATTATTGGTGTAAGGACTTCCTACAACTTGCTCTTAGGAAGACCTTGGATTCATGAAAATGGAATTGTACCGTCAACCCTGCATCAGTGTCTAAAGTTCTACAAAGGTGGGGTGAAGACGATACAGGGGAACATTAAGCCATTTACCAAAGCAGAGTCATATTTCGCCAACGCCAGGTTTTACATGGATGAAGACATGGTGCCGGAGGCTCTTACCACTAAGATCCAATCAATAGGCAAAGCCGTGCCTAGGAAGGAAAAGTTGCAAGCAGGGTCATCTCCAAAGAAAAGTGGCGACAAGCACTCAGAGCACTTGACATCCGAGGAGAGCAGAGCATCCTCAAAATGATCGAACGCAGCAGCCCTCCGATACATTCTAGTGTCAAGAATAATGAATGGGCAATCACCATTTGAGAAAAAGACAAACAAGAAGCATTCAAGAAAACTTAAAAAAGAATATGTAAAGCTCCTAAAGGCAGCCACAATTGTGTCGTTACTTAAGCTAGATAATTTAAATGTATCGAAGCCATCATCGCCGAGTTCCATTAGACCAATGCAAAATGTGACCGAGTTTGGCTTTGTTCCTACCAAAAGGACTAAAGAAGGTGACTTCAACACTTACAAGCATATGTTAAGGACTAGGTATGACTTCGCCTCATCTTCAACACTCGGAAAGAAGGTTCAGGACCTCACTAAAATTTAGAAAAAGTTGAAGGAGCATGGTTATGAAGTCTACCTTACGAAGGGAAAGATAAAAAGGTTAGTACTTAACACATTACAGTGGATGTCATGGAAGATGAAGAAGAGTTGAAGCCCATTCCACGAATATTGGTGTTCGATCGCTAGATCAACTTCACGCCTCGAACTTCTGGTTAGATTGCATTGGGAGTCAAGTTCGAATTCTTGTCATCAATCAACAGGCTGACTGGCTCTGGAGGATAGGAAAATGTGGCCAGTTTTCCTCGACGAAGGTCAGCCTTGGAAAGATTCACAGTGGCAAAAGATCTGTCTAAGGAAAAGAAGTCGGTCTCAACAAAAATGAAACGTATCGATTTAGTCAAAGATTGTGAGATTCAAAGTTTAATCCAGTCACTTATAAAGTGCTAGTCAACACTTGATGTGAATTTGGATGGACAGCTGAAGGTGAAGCGACGAATAATCATACACACTAGTCAATCTTGTAAACAAGTAAACCGAGAGGAAATGGTCCAAGGTGTTTAGTAGATGGCAATCAAAAAGGTCGACCAGGATGAGGACGCTGAATGAGACGTCAAAGAGGCTCCACCGCAGCTCGAAGACGAGGGGCATGCGATTGTAGATGAGGGGAAAGAACTTAACTTAGGCACGAACTAAGACCCAAAGCTTATCCTTGTTAGTGCTCTATTATGAACAAAGTGGAGGAATATTACTAACTGTTGATGGAGTACATAGATGGCTTTGCATGGACATACAAAGACATACCAGGCCTAGATCTCGTCATTGTCGTGCATCACCTCTCGGTTAAACCAGGGGCAAAACCGGTCAGGCAAGCTCAGAGGTATTACCAATTAGGGCTCATTCCCCAAATCGAAGTTGAGAACAATAAATTGATCGAGGGAGGTTTCATTCGAAAGGTAAAGTACCCCAAGTGGATCTCAAACATAGTCATTGTTTTTAAAAAATGGGGATAAATTCACGTTTGTGTAGACTTCCACGACTTGAATGATGCATGACCAAAAGACAACTTACCTTTGCCAATCATTGAAATCATGGTGAATGCAACCAGGGGTCACGAAGTGTTATCCTTCATGGACGGTTCGTCTGGTTACCACCAAATAAGAATGGCCCCAAAGGATGAAGAATTGACAACCTTTTGCACTCCTAAAGGTATTTATTGCTACAAAGTGATGCCCTTTGGTCTTATAAATACTAGAGCGACCTATCAGTTAACCATACAGAAAATTTTCAATGACATGCTTCACAAGAATGTCGAATACTACGTTAACAATATGGTGGTCAAGACAAATAAGAGGTCGGATCATTTGAAATGCGAATTTTGTGTCACGTCAAGGAAGTTCCTTGGCTTCATCGTCAAGCACCGCGACATTAAGGTTGACCAATCAAAGATCAAGGCCATCAAAAGCATGATCGAGCCAAGATACTTGAAGGAGTGGAAAAGCTTGCAAGGGCGACTAACTTTCATCAAATGGTTCATTTCTAACCTAGCAAGGCATTGCTAACCCTTTAGCTGGCTAATGATGCCATTCGTATGGGATATGACATGCCATAATGCTTTTGAAAGTATAAAGAAGTACCTGTCCAACCCATATGTCCTAGGTGTTGGAAGTATGCCCACAAAGCCACTCATTTGATGTAATAGCTTTTGGAATACTTATTGTATTAAACTATTATCTGTTTAATGAGGGGCAAAGCTTATTGTTAATCACTATTTATTGTATTATGTGTTTAAGGAATAAGGGAATCCAAGGAAAGTATTTAATCTGAGAGAGAAGTGATCTAAGTAAGTTAGATTAACGAGACCTTTCTCTTATGTTCATTCCTAAAACGTTCCTAGCCATAGGATTGCCAATTGGGCATTGACAATCCGCTAAGGTTAGTATGTGTTATGTCAACTCAAGCGTGAGTATGACTAGTCTCAAGTCATTTAGTGTTGGACACTAAGACAAACATGTAGGTGCTCGAAAGGGTAATCGAGTACACTGAACAACGATCAAAAGAGAGTTCGAACATACATGTCATGTAAGAACTCGTTAGTTGCAATATGCAAAGTAGTCCTTTGACCTGAGGCATCATAGATGTCTAATGGTTAGGTCCTTGATCTTTGATCATGTCAAAGGCATTCCATCGAGAGTGTCCATGGTATTGTTGGGGTCAAGATATCTAGTCATATAGGCATATGAATGCACAACAAGGGATCTCTAACCTTCCATGGTGGAGGGAGAATACTCTAAGATATGATTCGGGAGTCTTTGGCCAAAGCATATGAATATGACTTAGGAAGTTTGTTCCAAATCATATTCAATTGAATCATATAAAGAAGTATCACATTGGATAGTAGACATGAAACAAACTATCACTCAAACAATGTGATTAAAAGTATTGTATTAGAGAAGGACCATATTGCATTGTAATTGTAACTGGATAGGTTCTCCAACCACTTCTACTAAGCTTGGGTAGGCATGACATACTGCTAGGTATTACTCATGGTTTGTGGAAGCCCTGAAGATTAGCAAACACTAATCTTCAACAAAGGGAGAATTGAAATGTTGTTTCAATTCACAATCGATCGTTAAGAGTAACAATCGCCCACTGCCTCACTAATTGGAACCTAATGGATCGTACACCGAGTAAGGATGAAAGTGAAGAAATATAAATGAGATGGATAAGCGATTAAATGTTTTAATTGAGAATGGTCAAGATTAATTAATTAGTTAATTAATTTTACGAAAGGTTCGTATTGGGCTTTTAAGTTGGTTTTGGATGAGTGGATGCAAACAAAGACAAAAACAAAATGGGCAATTAGCCCAATAACAAAGACAAGGCCGGCCATAAGGGTGAGTGGATGCAAACTTGAATTAATTACAAGTTTGCCACTCACATGTGATGTAGTATAAAGTCAACTTTATAGCTTTTTCTCTAAAAGGAGGCTGGCCACTTAGGGAAGAATTAGCTAGCAATCTTTTCTTCTCTAAGTCATCCATTTCATCTTCACACCTCATCCTTGGTGTGGAGACTTAGAGACACCAAATCTTTGGTGTTCTTGGAGATCCTTTCCTCACATCCTCAAGGAGCAAAGGAGCATCAAAAGGAAGAAAAACACAAGGAAGATCCAAGGAGATAGGAGGTGACTTGAAGGCCCTCCACTTGGGTGAATCCCTTGTGTAAACAAGGATGAACTTCAAGGGTAATGAATCTCTAAATCCTTCCTTCTCTTTAATATTGTTAAAGAGTCTTGTGGTTCACCATTCACTAGGTTTTGAAAGTCATGGGTTTTAGAATTGTTTTTGAATGCATGCCTACTTTAATGTGTTATTAGTTTGCATATGTGTTCAAATGTTCTCACATGTTCTTAGCTAGGACAAAAAATTTCCTTCAAGTGGTATCAAGAGCCTAGGTCTAGTTTATGGTGAATCCTTTTGGGTTTTGTGTTTTTTTATGGCTTGGGATTTAAATGTTGTAAATGTTACAAGCTTTGTTCTTGCTTTTGAATATAAATTTTTCTTCAAAATTTAGCATCTCAAATATTGTAGATGTAGTTCATTTAAGCATGAATATTGGAACTAAAATTTGGTGCCATGTATGTGGGGAAATTCGGCCAAATCTAAAGGGTGGATTTTTGGGTTCATGTTTGTCTTGTTAAAAGAGTTTTAAAGTGACTTTAGGAACCCCTAAGTGCCCTAGGATGTGAACCCTCTTTTGTGTAGTGAAAATTTGAGTTTTATTGAGTGAAAACATTCATGGAGCTCTTATGAGTTTTCATGTGTGTTCTTCAAAGTTCTTGAAGTTTTTACCAAGAACAAAAAGGTTTGGTGTTTTGATTCAAAGTGTTTGATGTTTTTCATAAAGTTTTGTTTATGGTGGTTGGTGTGACTTTATTGTGATAATTGGTATGACATGACTTGTCATTTTCAATCATTTTTTCCACCCATCCCTTTCACTTTTTTTTTTTCAACACTCTTTAAAATTTTGAATTTTCACCGAAACCATTCCCCCCCCCCTTTTTCACTACCAAAACCGGCCACCCTGCAAAGTAGGGTACTTTTGGGGCCTTTATTAAATTACAAAAAGTTTTGCTCCTTTAATGAAGTTTTTGTTATTGTTGAATTTTTTGGGTTCTAGTTGTAATTACATGAAGTTGTGGACTCTTGTGTTTTTACAAAGTGACCCCAAAAGTTTATGTTTTAACATTGTGGCCCAATAGTTGTGGTCATTGTTTTTCGGTCCAAAAGATGATGAGAACAAAATGGTTTTGTCTCTTTAATGAGAATTGGATTTTCATTTCATTTAGTTCCATTTAAATCAATTCTATGAATCCGAAAACCAATTGTTTAAGTTGCTTTCTTAGTTAATATGATTGATTAAGAAAATGGTGATTATGAACCAAAGGCCTCGATAATTGAGATATGTGATTGGCCGCTTTACATTATGAATGCTTGGGTTAAGTAGTTTAGATTTGAATGTAATGTGATTAGTTCAAATTTGTTGTAAATGGACATAAGTCCATCAAATGTGTTGTAAAAGGGCATAAGCCCTTCTCTTTATTTCAAGTATTCCTATTTGTTTATTTGTATGAAAATTGGAATGGTTGGGTACAACCCCCAATAGGAAATAACAGTTTAATTAGATTAAACGCGTAACTAAAATCAACAACTACCTACCTTAGACCCAAGGTCCAACACAAGGCTCGTGTTGGATCAAATCAAATGATTCATAATCATCCTAAGACCTATTATGACTATATAGTTCATATGAGGATGCAAAGCATTCGTTAGTAGTTCCATATAGTCTCGCTTGTTTCATCGAAATAGTGGGAGTATTATATACTACTAATTCATATTAACTTGGACCAATGGTTGTGATAGGCCCAAGTTCTTTTAATAAGATTAAAATAAAATTGATGTAGCCCAACACTACTCCCTCAACAAAACGAATATTAAGTTGATAAGCAAGAGATGCTTTGAACATCTCTTCGTAGGCCTTCCACCATGGTGGGCTCCAATCATTTGTGACTCCTACACCGGCTTCACCCTATCATGGGGAAGTTCAAAGTATGTGCTTACATTCAGGAGGAGTCCATATGTACATACATGATGTGGTGAGGTAGGCAACGAGGATGGTCGACATCATATCATTGTGAGGCTATTCTTGAACCCCTAAACGAACTAGCATGGTGGGAATAACTTAACTAAGTGCAATGGTGGCAACATCATATCATTGTGAGGCATCATTCTCTAGAGGCCAAACTAGATGGGTAATTACAAGAGTTGTAAATGACTAAAGCGTTATTCTCTCATCATTACTTTTGCTAACCAACATCGTATCATCGTGAGGTGGGCTTGGTAATGGTGAGCCTCCCATACCCCGCTAAGAGTTCAACATAACTCTCGAATTCCATTGAGGGATGTGGAATTTGCCAAAAATAGTGGGTGGTACTATTTGATTTAAGACCCAATCAAGTAGTTTTAAAATCAACAATCTAATACGATTTCTGTTACGTTATGTAGTTAACGACATGCCTAAAATTACACCCACCATTATACTTGACAAAAGGGGCCTTAGGGGCCTTGCTTGGTATCGCCACATTGAGAATGTCTCAAAGGTGAAAGGCATATTGTATGTGCTTATGCAATCCCCTCCTCATGTACCTCCTACGAAACTAGCTTCAAAGGAGGAGTGTCCAAATTATGCTAGACACTATGAGCATAACTTACAAGCCAAATGCTTAATCCTCACTTCAATTAGTGAGGAGCTTATGAAGCTACATAAGCACATGGACACTTCTTGTGCCATGGTTGAAAGTTTGCATAAGATGCATAACATTGAGACTAGTAATGTACGATTCTCAAATGTTTGTAGTCTATTGAATGCCAAAATGGCAAAGGGGACATTGGTCCATAAACATGGACAAAAGATGGAAAGGATCTTTCAAGATCTTGAGAGTTTAGGAACTTTCATCGATGGGAAAATGGCCCAAGACTTTTTCCTTGCATCTATCTCGGATGATTTCACTAAGTTTATTGTAAACTATAAAGTGAATAGATTCGATCACACCTTTACCGAAATTATTGACATGTGCTGTAAATTTGAACAAGGATTTAAAAAGGACAGTGGGAGTGAGAATGCAATCACAAGGAAAAGGTTACATAAGAATAAGGCAATAAAATCCAAAGGAACATGCTTTCATTGTGGAAAGGATGAACGTTGGAAGAAGAAATACAGGGTGCGCATTACAAGCCTTATGACACGAACTTTTGAAGGGACTATTTCTGTCATAGAGAGTGTTTTTACAGTGAGCTCCAATTCCTGGATATTTGATTCAGGCACTAGTCAACATATCTGCAATTCATTGTAGGGACTAACAGGGAGCAGGACACTGCACAATGGGGAATTGATTGTGCAAGTTGGGAATGGCACTAAGATCTCTGCAAATGCAATAAGCTCTTACATGCTTAAACTACCCTCTGGGAAGTCCTGGAACTTAAAAATTGTTTATATTTTCCTTCATATATAAAGAATTAGATTTCTATCTCTATGCTTTTACGAGATGGGCACTCAGTATTGTTTGACAAAATGAGTTGCACTTTATACTTGAACGGTTGTATTATCTCTCATGGAAATATGATAGAGGGACTTTTTCACCTAGAGACAAGTAGTGGGATGCATTGTATTGAAAGCGGGAATACCTCAAAACCCAAAAGGGCTAGAAAAAAAGTTAACAGAGAAAAGATGTGGCATCTTAAACTTGGACATGTGAACCTTGATAAGATTTGCAAGATGTCGAAAGACGGATATTTCCGCCCATTAGGTAATGACCGAATGGGTACTTGTGAATGTTGCTTAAAAGGGAAGATGACCAAATCTCCATTCATTGGGAAATGAGAGCGTGCCACTGAAATTCTAGGGTTAATCCACACTGACGTATGTGGACCTATGTCTACTACGTCGAGAGGAAGCTTCTCCTACTATATCACATTCACCAACGATCACTCTCGGTTTGGCTATGTGTATCTTATGAAGTATAAGTCATAATCCTTTGAAAGGTTCAAAGAATTCAAGAATGAAGTTGAGAAGCAAACTGGGAAACAGATAAAGATCATAAGATCAGATCGAGGGGGAGAGTATCTAAGTAACGAGTTCCTAGATTTTCTCAAAGAGTGTAGAATAATATCACAGTGGACTTCACCGGGAACTCCACAACTTAATGGAGTTTCTGAAAGGAGAAATCGAACCTTGATGAACATGGTTCGTTCTATGATGAGTTCCGCCGATCTACTAGTAACATTCTTGGGATACGCTCTATATACAGCAGCTTACTTGCTTAATAGAGTACCTTCTACATCAGTTTCATAGATGCCCTATGAGATATGGCATGGAAGAAAGCCAAGTCTTAATCACATTAAGATTTGGGGTTGTGAAGCATATGTCAAGAAGCTTGAAGCTACTAAGCTTGAAGTGAGATCAGTTAGGTGCTATTTTGTGGGATATCCTAGAGAAACTATGGGATATGAGTTCTACCATCCTGACGACCAAAAAGTCTTTGTCGCCAGAACTGCTAAGTTTCTAAAGGGCGAATTTGTTTTCAAAGAAACTATAAGTAAAACGATGGAAATTAATGAGATTAATGATGAACCACAAACAAGCACTCGACAAGTTGACAACCCTGTTCCTGAACCCATAGCTCCACGTAGATCTGAAAGGGTTAGCAAGCCACCTAAGAGGTATGGCTTAGGTAATGACTTTGGGGAATTGCACCTTGTAGGTGACAATGACACAAAGGAAGACCCTAGGGACTACACTGAAGCAATGTCCGACATTAACTCAAAGAGATGGCAAGAGGCTATGAAAGCTGAGATGGATTCCAGTGAGGACTTTGGTACAACAGAAAGTGTTAAGTTTGTGAGCTTCTCTAGATTGCTCCAGTCACTAGTGTGGATAAGTATGTAAATAAATAGGGACAGGGAAGCAAACACAAGATGTACATGGTTCACCCAGATTGGCTACGTCCATGGATTAAATGAGTTCTCATTAATTGTGAAGGGTTTATACAAGTACATAGGTTCAAGCTCTCCTTTAGTGAGTACTAGTGAATGATTACAAATGACATTAGGAAATATTGTGAGAGAATGATCTTTATTTATAAAAGAGAGTTTCTAGTTTCATTATGACATTGACACGTGTCGCGCTATGATTGGCTTCTGATGTCGACACATGTCGCACTATGATTGGCCTCCTGGTTTGAGGGAAACTCTTTTGGATCCTTGACGGTATTATGTTAACCGGTGCTTATTAGTTTCGGGATTGATCAAGTATGGTACAAACACAATGTTTAATTTCTTTTCCTTTCATTTTGCTGTAAACATAAGTAGCTAAACCCCTACTTAGCTAGGGGTGATTTCAAAGCCATGATTATGTGTGCAATATGAGTTGATAAATTCCAGTTATGAATTCTTGAATCGTGAATGCAATTGGCTTAACTATTTGATTGATAACTTATTTGTGTTTGTTAATTGAGGGTCGACACTTAATTAGCATGCATAAATCTGATGCTAGAGTATAAGGGAATTTCACATAATTGTCACAAACTTATATTCATATGTAGTGAAGGTCGCTAGTCACGATCGCGTTAAGTTTAATTCCAAGCATGAGTGACATGATGTCATAGTTGCAAGTGCTTTGTCAATGCTTATGATTTTCATCGAACGTAATGATCTTTGATTGTATCTCTATTATGATGTCATGTAGGGAACTTTTGAAGAATGCTTTGGGTTGTCGAATGATGTCATCGAATCCAATAATACAAGGAAAATCTTAGGGTTAACTAGTGATGTCACGGTTAATTTGGGGCATTGTCGTTCATAATTCAATAAAGGAGTAACTGGAAATTAATTCGTTTGCATACATGTCATGTGTGGAGAAAGAACCTCTAGCTAGCTTATCATTCATCTAATTCAACCAAATTTGTCCAAAATCTATCTTAAGTTTTAGTTACTTGTTTTTATTTTAAATTCGTCCAAACTTTATTTTAAACTTGTTTCAAATTGTTTTAAACTTGTTTTGTTTGTGTTTATAAGTGTTTTGAGTCAAGCCCCACCATTCCTTGGAATGCCTACAACCTAAGAAAGTACCACGTTTGACCTCCCACCATTCTTTGGACCTCGTTCAAGACAAATAAAGTTCAAAGACTCAAGTAACTCGACGAACAAGACCTCGCACGTCGAGGATTATCCGTTGTTGTGCCATTACAACCTATCAGCATAGTTAATAAATTTCTCTATTCTCAATGAAGATCGAAGGAATTATTCACAAGCCTAGGCCGAATGCATAAATAAATTGACCTCCCCTGTGACAAGCAGAAGACAATGTCTTTGCAGACATGGCATATGCTCTCCAATAAGGAAAGGGTAAACTAATTCGGAATATCTAAACGTGGATGGGTTGTACGACTGCTCAGTTTCCCTTGAATGCAATGACTACTTGTGCCAGACGAATCCCAGAATTGGCTAAGATAGGTCTACATACAATTTGTGGGATCCTGGGTCTCTAATTGGAAGAAACGCTAAGTGTAAGATTCTTGCCCATGAAAGAGTTCGCTTTACTAGATGGTCTATCCTCGACGTACAAGTCTTCATGAACGTAGCTTGGTTTTAAAGTGTTGCAATACTAGTTACAACTCGGAAGGATGTGGCATCTGAGCGCTTACAACCGACGGTCTACGATTTAAGTTTTGCAAGGACTAAATCTGAAATATACAACTATAGGAGCCACGCGGATTTCCTCTACTTTCTACAAGAAGTAAGTTTCCAGCCAATGGCTCTATAAGTTAAAAACTTCGCAACAGACCTCATGAGGGCTAAAGATCAAGAAGCCACTCAAAGTCGAGGTACGACTATAATAGCTACGCAGATCTTCTTTGCTTTCTACGAGAAGCAAGTGTCCGACTGATGGCTCTATAAGCTAAAAACTTCACAACGCGCCCCGAGAGGGCCGAAGCTCAAAAAGCCACTCAAAGCCAAGGTACGACTATAGCAGCCACTCAAATTTCCTCTACTTTCTACGAAAATCAAGAGTCCGGCCAACGACTCTATAAGTAAAAACTTTGCAACACGCCCCGGTAGGGCCAAAGCTCGAGAAGCCATTCAAGGCTAAGATTTGCAACTATAAATAGCTACACGAGCTCACCTACTTCATACTAAGGCGATAGGTTCGATCACAGGCCCTATAAGTTAGAAATCTCGCATTTTTTTTCCTCTTGCAGGTAAAGCTCTTGAAGCCCTGAAGACGAAACTAAAGCCTAAGTGATGACATGAGATCACCTGCTTTATTGAGGCAGCTCGCCCAACTGACCATCCTAGGATAAAGTTTTGCAAAAAAAAAAAAAAAATGGCCAAACAGAAAGATGAAGCAAAACAAGGAAAGCTGTTTATTAAATTTTTAGCAAATTGATAAACAGCTCAAAGGCCAACAAAGTTCAAATAAAGCAAGATAAAAAGGAAAAGAAGAAAATTCCGAAGCCTGAGCAACCACTAGTTCCTCAACTGCCACGCATTCAACAGGCAAAGCTTCCATCAGCTCATCCTAAGTCGCCCCTACCTGGACTGGCTGACCCTCAGCTACTCCACCAAAGGCAGCCTCAAACAAGAAATCAAGCAGATAAACTGGAGATATGGAGAAAGTCTCAAAGTATTTCTTGGAAAACTCATAATCTGATGGCCTGCCCTGAAGATGGTTTAGATAGACAAGCTTGTACAAATCGGCCTGACAAGAAGCAAGCGCCACTTCGTGACTGGTTTTCTCATTTTTCAGCTGCATATTCTCCTTAATAAGCCCATTGTGAGCACCCTACAGCTTAGCCAGTTCCTTTCTCAGGTTCTCGCTAGCAGACCGCACACCTTGCAGATCCACTTCTATGGACTCAAGCTTACTAGCAACCTCTATGAGATGAGACACTTCAGCATGTATGAAGACAAGCTCTTCGTCTTTGGCAAAATAAGTAGATCGTAGCTCCGAATTGACACACTCAAGGTCCTCGACCACCGGAGAAACACGACTGACTTCCTTCTTTGCAGCTTCCAATATTGCCTGAGTCGTACTAAGCTTAGCCTTTAAATGGGTGACCTCTTGATTAGCAACCTCTTGATGAGCGATCTCGATGTTTTCAGCAGCTGAGTGAAGCTAAGCCACCAATGCCACTTCGGCCTCATTTGTTCACTTGAGAGCATCATAATCAACGCTCATAGACTCAGCTGCAAGGATGAAAGTCTTATGCATTGTGGCAATCAGGAAGGACTTCCTCTAGTAGGTAGGACACTTCACAAAAGAGTCTGAGCAAATGATAACTTTCCCAATAATGTTAATAAACTTAGCGCATGCATCGACGTCTTCAAGCAAGTCAGCCTTTAGTAGCGCACAAACCTTAAGAAATTCTTCAGCTTCAGACTCGGTGGATCTCTCACAACTGCCCATGGGAGAAAATTTCCCTTTCTCAGAAGACGATTCAGTCAAGGCAGAAGGAGGAACAGGCCCAGACGCCACCTTAGTGATAGAATCGACATTCCCGCCCTTCATAGCAACAAGCTTCTTAGAAGTCGAATTGAACTTAGCTCCTGACGGACGCTTCGATACAAACTAGGACATCGAGGGTACCACTGAAACCTTCCAATGGGTAAGCCTCTTAGCAATGGATGTGGTCACCTTAGGACCAACAGGTTTTACAAGTTAAGGATCAACGAACTTTTTCATCCCCTTTGGAAAAGTCAAGTCAATGACAAGCTTCTCAGCAACTGACGAACCCCTGTGCAGCAGAAAAAGTCTTTGGCCTCTTCTCGGCAAAAGGCTTACAAGCAGGTAAGAAAGATCTATTCTTTCCACTCCCATTGGCAGCAGGCTCTACACTAGCAATTGGATGAGCAAATGCCCCATCCTTTATCCACTTTATCTTTTCCTTCAAAGGCAACCTACCTTTCACCCAACAAAGAGGACTGAGCAGCTAGCGCCACTCACAGTACTCAGTTGGAATGCCCAAGGTGATGTGCACTTTCTTCATATTCGCGAAGTTTTGAAGTTGAGCTAAATTCTGAATCTACATAAAGTAAAAAGGACTATCAGTAAACTGAAGTCATGGAGTAGCTCAACAAAAATTCTAGCAGGCCAGGAACGAAGCAGTTCACTTACCATTGACAAAGATAGTCGAAACATGCAGCTCAAGAGAAGAGTCAGACTCCCATTCTCCACTAACCTCCAAAGTGCCTCTCGCTCACTCCTTATCGCCTTTGGAGGAAACATCAAGCAGTTTATGGCGAGATCTCAGTTGTCCCACACCTTCCTTGGACCAATTTTGAAGATGTACCAAAACTCATTTATGGTCAAGTCAAGATCGAATAACGTGCTCAAATTCGAGAACCCCACCATCACATGAACTGTATTCGGGGAGCACTGAGCAGGCGTGCATTTCATGGAGCAGATCACCTCCTGGAAAAGACACGGCATGGGAAAAGTAAATCCCAAGAAGAAGTAATACATATGGAATTTGATAGCCTTTTTCCTAGCAGTGGCACCCTTGCCGCACTGTTCATGGCTGCTATCATCTTTCACACTCTTAACACGAACCCCTAATGGAATCGCATGCTTATACGCTTCAAGAAAATCGTGGAACAGCTCGTCAGAATTATCTTGACATGAGCACTCTTGAAATAACCCGCCTTGCTGGAAGAACCACCTTGACGGTACAAAGGAGGAAGATACTTGTCACTTTTATGGTCGAATGAAGACATCTCAAAATCTCGGCAAAAAGTACAAAGACAAATATTTAGAAGTCAACTCGTAAAAAATAAAAAATAAAAATGACCGCAAGACCAACACTCTTGCACCAGGCCCCACAGCCCTCACACTCTCCCTCAGCACGGGCCCAAGTCGCAGGAGCCTAGCAGTAAGCCAAGGTCCATGGCCCAGACCCAGCTCTCCCTCTCTCTCACCTAGTGCTCCACGACACAACCCAAAGGCCACAGGACTACAAAGGGCCTAAGGCCACACGACCTGACATACTAGCAAGAGATCCGGCTCATGTTGGTCTCTCTCTCTCCCTCACCTCTCACCAACACAGGCCTGTGCTTAACAGCTTTGAAGGACCAGCCCAAGCCGACCTCCCCACGCCTCTCCCCTCAGCTTGAGCAGAGCCAAGCCCCTGGCCCATGCCAGCTAACTCCTTTGCCACGTATTTCACACCTCATCGGCCCTCGTCGAGCCAATTTTTCAAGTCCCAAGACTCTCAAAAAATTCAAGAAGAAGAAAATTCAAATTTTTCTTACCTTGGTATGGCACAGAGAAGAAAAACAACAACGAGAGACGACTCTTTGCAAGGGCACGAGAAGAAAAAAGCTAAGGGAGGGGGAAGAAAAATTTCATCTAGCTTCTCTTCCTTGTTGGAATGAAAGTTATTCTCCAAGTTTATTTAATCCCCTGCTTAAGGCCGAATTAAATAGGTATTGGGGGCAATTAGTTTCCTTTTCTTAGAAGAAGTCTATCTCCACATCAAGAAAGAAGATCAAGTTCAAATTGGGAAACAACTTTACAAGCCCAAGCAGCTTGGTATTACTACACCTACTACCATTTTCCTGCATGTAGGCCAGTAGGTGTGGGGGCATTTGTGGAGCCTAAAATAATTCCAAAAATTCTAGAGGCGACACGTGCACTTTTGCTCAAGAAAGGCAAGATTGCCCTCATTAAATGGGTAGGCTTCTCAGATGCTCCCACGCACAGCTCACACCCCTCCCAGTAGCTGAATACGATTGCCCACAGCTCACCTGCCCTTGGCAAGGAAAAGTCAAAGCATTAAAGATAGGGATTAATTACCCAAATCCTATCTTTAATACATTCCTAATTGAGATTGACTCCAATCAAGTAAGTAATTCTAATTTAAATCAATTAGGGATAATTACTCCATTACCTCAAGGTATTATTTCCTATTTAATATCTTGAGAATATTTCTCCGAAAAACCTTGGACAATAAGATGTCGCCACGTGTAGGGTAAAACCCTTACACTATGTTGGAAATGTGCCCTAAAACTAATTATATGATGATACTTTACAGACATTTCACATGTTAAACTAATCTAGTTTAATATAAAGGGCAAAGATTATTGTTTGAAGCCATCTTATATCAATGTTATATGCTTAAACGATAAGTCCAAGGAATATGTAATTGAGAATGTGATCTAAAGAAGTTAGATTCATGAGATCATTCTCTTTCGTATACATACCTCAAACGTTCCTGATCATAGGATTACCAATTGGGCATTGACAGTCCGTTAAGATCTATACGTGTTATGTCTTCTCTTAGGGAGAGTGACTGGTCTCGAGTCATTGGTGTGACTGACATCAAGACAAGCATGTAGGTACTCAATAGAGAATGAGTCCACTGAACACGATCAACAAGGAGTTCTCATACTCATGTCACATAAGAACTCATGGTTGGGATAATGCAAAGAGGTTCCTTGACCTAAGGCATCATAGTTGTCTTGTGGTTATGTCCTTGATCTTTGACTATGTCAAAGTCACTCCATCAGAAGGTGTCCACAACATATTTGGGGTTAAGCCGTTTAGCCATGGAGGCAAGTGAATGCGCAACAAGGGATCTCTAACCTTCAAACCGTTTGAGGGAGAATACTTTATGATATGATTAAGAATCTCTGGCCAGAGTACGAATGAGATTTCGGAAGTCATTCCAAATCACATTCAAGGTAATCATATAAGTAAGAGAATCACATTGGATAGTAGAAATGAATTAACTATCAAACCAAACAATGTGGTCAAGAGTATTGTATTAGAGAAAGACTGTATTGCATTGTAATCCTAAACTAAATAGGTTCTCCACCTCTTCTAATTAGCTTGGGTATCCATGACATATTGCTAGGTGTCACTCATGGTTTGTGGAAGCCCTAAAGGTGAGTAATCACTAAAGGGAGAATTGAAAGTATGTTTCAATTCACAATCGATCGTTAAGAGTAACAATCGCCCACTACCTCGCTAAAAGGAACCTAATGGATCGTACACCGAGTCAAGTAGAGATTGAAGAAACAATGGAGATGAGTAAGGATAATTAAATGATTTAATTATTTATGGCTAGGATTAATTAATATGTTAATTAATCAAACGAATATGTTCATTATATACCTCAGGTTAGTTTTGGGCCGCAAGGCCCAATGGGATTTGAATGTCAAGCTCATTAACTCAAGTTGTATGACAACTTGAAAACACAAAGGGCTTGAAAGCCCAATGAACCCTTAATGGCCGGCTACATAGAGAGGGATAGTGAACTTGGCTTAATTGCAAGTTTGCCACTCCATTGTGAGGTGGTATAAAGGCAACTTTATAGCCATTTCATCCTTAGTGTTTCTTTTGGAGAAAAGATGAGAACACAAGCTCCCTTTTCTCTCTAAGAGGCCGGCCACTCTAGGAAGGTTTTACTAGCATCTAAATCTTCCTAGGTCACTCATATCTTCATCAATGCCTCCTTGGTGTGGAGACTTGGAGGTTCCCTTTTTTGGGAACTTGGAGAATCTGTTCTACCATCCTCATCCAAGAAATCCATGGAGCTAAGAAGTAAGGAATGAAGGCCCTATCTCTTGGGTGGTTAACCTTTGCTTATGCAAAGAGGAATCAACAAAGGTATAATATTTCTCAACTCACTTTGTTCTTGAGTTGAGTCTTGGTTCACCACACTCACTAGGCCTTGAATTTCATGGGTAAAGTTTTGTTTTTGAGTGCATACAAGCATGATTATGCCTTTAATTGTTAATTGCATGTTGTAGATGTTGCTCAAATGAACTTGTTTTCACAAATATTTCCTTCACAATATGGCCGGCCCTATCCTTATAAATACTCCATATTTTACTAAATTTCATAAGCTTTTGCTACCCTAAAAAAGCCCATGTTCAAGAATTAATACTTTATTCCTCAAAAGGTTCGACTAATGACCATTAGTCTTATTACATGGAAAGCAAAAAAAATAAAAAATAAAAAGAAAAAAAAATAAAAATTACACTAAATACACTACTTTAAAACTAAGTCCTTGAAGCCATGTCGTCTGGTTTCAAACAAGCCCTCTAAGGTCTTCAAAGTATTGGCATCAGTCAGGTTTCAAGTAGTCATAACCTTCTCACCCTCCAAGCAGGTGATCTTATCTCGATGCTGAAAAAGGAAAACCTCATGCTCAAAAAGGGAATGTTGAAGTCAGGATACCTCGGCTTCTAAAGTTCTCAAAGCAGGTGCTCTTATTCCTTCTTCAATGCCTCTATTCGCAAGTTCGTAGAAGCTAGAGAGTCTCTCATAAGTGGATAACGATCGGTGGCAGCTTGCTAAAGTGATCAAGCTTGAGTAAGAGACAAGCTGCTAGTCTCGAACCTCTGGAATTTTCTTATTTGAAGAAATGACATGCAAAGAGGAGTACTCAATCGAAATAGCCATAAGCTTGGCAATTCCGGCCCTAAAAAATGAGGAATCAACTCCAAGACTATTGATTGCAGAAGCTAGTTTGGCTAAGTCATCTCTGAGCAATGGAAGTTCTTCCAAGAAGCACTTCCAGATTCTCTTCTAGATATGGTTTCTGATGCCAACAACTGCTTGAAGGTTGATGCGGTGGGTAATCTACTTAATACCACATGGGTTAGGCACTCTAAGCAAGATCTCATAATTAGCTGGCCAGCTCATCGAATGCGAGATAGGCTCTTGTGTATGTAGACCTATGTTAAGCCCTCCTGGAATAATAGATGCTCCAATAACAACCTTTGTCATAGGTGGATCGCCAATTTCATCCTTCGTAGGTAGGTTGCTTCCATACAACATCATAGTGAAGGTAGGAACCATCATGCCCACCATATCCACCGAACTAACAAGCACAGTCTAGGCAATGGTATGTGTCAGAAAATGAAGACAAAAGATGAAGAAAAAAAAATGATGACAAGAAAAAGTCACAAGAAAAAGTACCTCATCCCCATGAATCAATTCCAAAGACGAAGGGATGCCACCAAAGACCAAGTTACCAAGTGGGAATAAGTCATGGTCATCATGATGCGAAGGTATTGAAGTTTTCTTTTGGTGTCTGAAGTTCACATTGCTATCATCTTGAACGTCCTCAAGTGGTCGTTTGCCGTGCAATACTTTATGTCGCCTCCTCAAAGCAAGTTGATCCTCGTGTTAATTGACTACACCTCATTCTTCTTCAGAGTCATCGGTGCATTGAGTGGAGCATGAAGACAAATGTGAAAGTTGAGGAAGTAAGGGTGTTGATCTAACTTTCAAAGAAGCTGCACTGGCACTATCAAGAGGCGCTGACCTCACAAAAGCAGGGGGACGATCCTCTGTCAACATATCATCTTGCAGACAAGAAGATTGTATTGCTCGCCACCCTTACTAAGTCAAAGCGATGTACCCTTGACCCCCAACTAACATAGGCACGAGTAATCGGGTTATTTTTTAACTCGTATTTGGTAGGCATAGTTATCAAAGAGTTGGTACCAACCTAGGTGCAAGATTCCTAATACAAGTACACAGACTGTAATTAACCTGTCCAAATATAACCTTTTATCTTACTAGGGACATGCTGAACAAAACCAAACTGCTTGTTAAACCAATGAGGGCTATAAGGTTGAATAAAGCGCCAATTCTCTTGTCTCAAATTAACATACACAGAACAGAGGCTCATAAGGTAAACTAAATCCAAAAGGCGAAGTTGCAAGTTGTTAGTGAGTTTTCAGCGCCCTGAACCTACTCTAGCTAGACGATCCATTCGAAAGCTTTCACAATCTCTCAACAAAACACGCGCCTGTGAATCATCAAGGTTCTTTGTAGAATGCACTCTAGAATACTTAGTCATTTGAGGCTTGTTGAAAGTTTGCGATGAGAAGTGGGTGTTGATATATTCGCCCAACCAACCATACATAGATTGGAAGGCGAGGACAGCTGCACAATCTTTAGGATTTGCTAAATTCGAAATCTCATTCAAGCAGTCATATATATTGGCCAACACCGGGATAGCAAGACTAAAGAGTTTACCCGTGGCAATTTTACTAGCAACTTTGAACACTTCTCGGTGAATAAAATTGACGTCTTCTTTGGGAAAAATGAAAATGCATAGCCAGCAAGCAAGAAACCTAGCCAAATAAAATTCATTTACATGTTCAAAAGCTATACGTAACTCATCAGATACCTTTTGCTCCGCGGAAGTATGTCGTCTAACCGACCCAATAACACTTGTTGGATTAGAGTCACCTTTTGGCTTTGTGGTTTTGTTCCTTCCATTCTTTTTAAGAAGTTTCTTATACTTTGTCCTACTCAAATACCAAAATCGTATCCACAAAGTGACCTTGACCCTAGATTTACCTTTGATTTCTTGAGAAAGCTTATGATATGCAAATAACAAATACTGATAACTAGCAGGTAGGCCTTGGCTATTTCGATGAGAAAACTATTCAACACAAGGAACAACTTCGTCATAGAATTTCCCATGAATCGGCATGCCACTAATCTTGTGCAGATCCCAGAGCGAAACATATAGCTCCCCTTATGAGGTCTGACAAGTGTTGGTCGCTGCACACCAATGTTTTAGGAAGGCACGAACGGCTGGAGGATGACGATCATAGCTAAACAAAGAGGTGAACACGGTGTTGTAAAGCCCCACACTCGTAAGAACGTCTTTTGACCAGCTCAGAAGGTCTTCAAGCCCCTCCTAATAGAGCTCCAAAAATACAAACTCTCAGGCGGTTGGAGGGTTACCACTCCATGTCACAGTCCCATTAGGATATGGTCACCAAGGAGTTCGAAAGAGCCGGATGTGCTGTCACGAGCATGATGTAAAGAGTTTAAAATCAAAATGTTGGATGCACATTCCCTATCATTAGATCTGGACCGCCTGAAGTCCGTTACCTCCCAATTCACTTCATCAGTCCACGACTCAATATGCATGTAGTTATATTTTTTCGAACAGATAAGCACCTTAGGACCAGTCAATGGTGCATGAAATGGTAGCGTGGTTCCCTTGTCTTGAGATTCCCCGTCTTTTGTAAGGATGGTGATGGTATTATTCTTGAAGCACTTAAGGAACACCATAACTGCATAAAAAAAGAAAAGGAAATATAAATAATAACGACAAAGGTACGGCATACAAAATCTGCCTCACAGAGGTCAATAAATAAAGACAGTTAAAGGCACTCCTCGCATCTTTTTCTGTTTAAAGTAGTAAGCAGTAGCATTGCAAGCAGCAAGCACAGCGGCAGGCAGGGAGCACAGCAGTAGGCAGCGCCACAGTACGTAAGCAGCAGGGACAATAAAAAAAAACAGGGTTGACAATGAAAAAACAGCGACGACAATGGGAAAAAAAACAGTCATGGAAATGACAAAGCAGCGATGGCAATGGAAAAAATAGCAATGGCAATAGAAAACAAATAGCGATGACAGGAGCATATTTATGCGACTTAGTTAACATGTTTTCTTGCACTTACTTAGTTATTGCTTATAAGAGTGTTTTAAATCATTTTCGCATGTTTGTAGGTCCTAATAACAAAGTTGGCAAGAAAAGTGCATTTTGGTGCATTTTGGAGCAATTTTGGGCTGAAATGGATTGCATGCACTTGGAGACATGAGGATGGAAGTTTTGGGAAGATTAGAATTCAGCATATGTGTGTGCAAATGGGCAAAGGAAACACACACACATGGGCAAAGAGAAAAGCACACATGGACAGCTTGGCATGGACAGGTTGGAGGGCAGAAAATGTGTTTGTTTTGTGGTTGAAATGATGAGGAACATGTGTATGCAAATGGGCAAAGGAAACACACACACATGGGCAAAGGAAAGGCATGGCATGGGTAGAAAATACACCACTACATTCACTCATTACCACAACACTCACCCTTGTCCCCTTCATTATTTCTGTTTTCATGCACCATTACATTTAATCATTGCACTCAAGTGGTGCACATCCCTTGTCCCTTTCACCCATCAGATTTTATTCACTTTCACCTCCACTACATGCACTCATTGATGCACCACTCCTCCACTTTCCTTGCCCATGCTGTGCATCATGAATCCACCTGCACCTATGACTCATTTTTGCACCATTCCACCTCCCTTTCCTTTATCTACCATGTGCACAATCATTCATGTTCCCCACTTGCATTCATAGCTGCAACACCACTTAATTTCACCCCCCATGCTTTGCATCATTACTTCACTTTCACCTTTGAATCATTGCTAACACCACCATCCATCCCTCCATGCCATGCACTTCCTCTATAAAAGGAAGTGTGTGTGGCAGCCATTACATTCAGTTTTTGCTATAGAATTCATCCCAATTTCGATACAACCTTCATCCAAACACTTCCATTCATCCTCACATCCATTCCTCCATACAAACAAACCTTCAAACACTCACCAACACCTTGTGCCGTAGCAAAGGAAGGAAAGGAAAGTGCTTGGATGTGCTTGCTGTCCAACTTGGATCGTTGGAGCATTTAGGTGTTTTCTTTCTTTTGTTTTCAATGTCTAAATTTGTTTATCTTTGATTTGTAAGTATGAGAAACTAAACCCCCCTTAGCTAGGGGGGAATTCGAAACTATGTTCATGCTTGCAATATGATTTGATTACTTTCAGTTGTGAATTCAATTTACTTATCCATTTGAATTAAAACTGATTTGTGTATGTTGGTTGAGAGTGCACGCTTAATTTGCATGCATAAATATGATGCTAGGATATAAGGGAGTTTCACCTAATCGTTATGAACTTATATTCACAAGTAGTAAAGGTTGTTCGTCACAACCATGTTAAGTAAATTCTTGGCATAAGTTTCATGCAATTCATAGTTACAAGTGTTTCGTCAATGCTTATGATTTTCATAGAACTTAATGATTCTTGCTTGTATCTCTATTATGCAATTCATGTAGGGAACTTGTGGGGAATGCTTTGGGTTGTTGTATGCAATCATCCAATTCAATGAAATTAGGAAAATCTGAGGATTAATTTAAGCGTACCTAATTAATCTGGGGTGTTGAGGTTCACGGTTTATTGAAAAGCAACTGGAAATCGTTTTATATGCAAGTGTGTCATGTGTGGAGAAAGACCTTCTAGCTTGTCCATCATCCATTCAAATCACCAAATTCGTCCAAAATTTGTTTTAAGTCTTTAGTTACTTGTTTTTACTTAAATTCATCCAAAACCAAATCCCCCTTTACTTTAGACTGTCTAATTAATTAGTTAGAATCTGTCCTAGTTGTGTTTTTAAGTGTTTTGAGTTAAGATAAAATCAATTTTCGTCCAAACTTTGTGTTAGTGGCAGAAACTGCCTTAGAGTTGTTTTTAGGCAGTTTTGAGTCTCTATAATCTATTTTGAGTCTTGTGACTTTGTTTTGAGTCTTGTAAGCTTAATTTCATACTTTTAAGTTTGTTTTCACATATTTAAGTTAGTTTCAAGTGTTTTAGCAATCCCTCCTAATCCCCGGCCTAGAACGATCCCTACTTACATTCTTTACTACAATTGACAACAAGATGATTTCATTTGAGTGCTTAACTTTTATCGCATCAAGCGACAACAGCGAAAAAACAGTAGTAGCAGTGAAAAGTAGCGACGACAATGAAAAAATAGCGATGGCAAGGCAACAACGATCTTTGTCGCAGCAAGGAAGGCATAGCAGCTCAAAATCGTAGCACCAACAAACTGTAAAAGCTATGTAGTCCAAAATCAACGCAGATGTAGAAAGAGCACCTAAGGAAAAAAATGAAATTTAGAATACAAAAAAACAAAAGTCAAAAGAAAAGGTTACAACAACAACAACAACAAAGCCTTTTCCCACTAAGTGGGGTCGGCTATATGAATCCTAGAACGCCATTGCGCTCGATTTTGTGTCATGTCCTCCGTTAGATCCAAGTACTCTAAGTCTTTTCTTAGGGTCTCTTCCAAAGTTTTCCTAGGTCTTCCTCTACCCCTTCGGCCCTGAACCTCTGTCCCATGCTCACATCTTCGAACCGGAGCGTCAGTAGGCCTTCTTTGCACATGTCCAAACCACCGTAACCGATTTTCTCTCCTCTTTCCTTCAATTTTGGCTACTCCTACTTTACCTCGGATATCTTTATTCCTAATCTTATCCTTTCTCGTGTGCCCACACATCCAACGAAGCATCCTCATCTCCACTACACCTACGTGTTGATGCTTCACCGCCCAACATTCTATGCCATACAGCATTGCCGGCCTTATTGCCGTCCTATAAAATTTTCCCTTAAGCTTCAGTGGCCTACGACGGTCACACAACATGCCGGATGTACTCTTCCACTTCATCCATCCAGCTTGTATTATATGGGTGAGATCTCCATCAAATTCTCCGTTCTTTTGCAAGATAGATCCTAGGTAGCGTAAACGGTATCCTCACCCCTAACTCATTTTGGCCTCCGTTTGCACTGAACTTGCACTCCATATATTCTGTCTTTGATCGGCTTAGGCGAAGACCTTTAGATTCCAACACTTCTCTCCAAAGGTTAAGCTTCGCGTTTACCCCTTCCTGCGTTTCATCTATCAACACTATATCGTTTGCGAAAAGCATACACCAAAGAATATCATCTTAAATATTAAGTTTGTGATCTTCGCTAGATTGCTCCGGTCATTAGTGTGGATAAGTATGTAAATGGGTAGAGACAGGAAGCAAACACAAGATGTACGTGGTTCACTCAGATTGGCTACGTCCACGGAGTAAAGGAGTTCTCATTAATTGTGAAGGGTTTACACAGTATATTGGTCCAAGCTCTCCTTTAGTGAGTACAAGTGAATGATTTAGTACAAATGACATTAGGAAATATTGTGGAAGAATGATCTCGTAATCACGAAACTTTTAAGTACCGAAGTGTGGTATCGTCTTCACTTGCCTTATCTGTCTCATAGGTAGATGTGACATCTTCTTTGGAAGTACTCTTCCTCCCTCCAGGGGTGGTATCTTTAACTGGTGGAGATGCACAAGGTAATGTATCAATTTCACTTAACGCTTACTTGTAGTTTCAGGCTTGGTCAAGCGCGATACAAACCATGTAGTAGGAGTCCCCCAAGTTGCCGAGCTAGGGGATCTACTAAAAGAGGTGACAGACAAGGTAAGCAATCAGAGCTCCAAGCAATCAATCCCAGATCAGAAGTTTGATTTCGAGTTCCGGCTGATTGTTATCCTTCTCCTTATCTTGCAGGTAGCATGAAGGATAAAGAGAAGAAAAGGAGAAATGGTGATATGAGATACTTTTGCTTTTGAAGAAGTAACTTTCCACAAGCTTATTCTTGAACTGGGCTGGAGGGTTTTCTTGTTTCCGCCAGAGTATAAGGCCGACTGAAGAATTTGAGGGTCAAAACAAGTCCATCAAATCTAGAGTACGTTCGACCCTGCTGTGTTGGAAATGTGCCCTAAAGCCAATCATGTGATGATACTTTACGGACATTTCACATGTTAAACTAATCTAGTTTTACATATAAAGGGCATAAATTATTGTTTGAGCCGTCTCATATAAATGTTATATGCTTAAACGATAAAGTCCAAGGAATATGTGATTGGGAGAATGTAATCTAATGAAGTTAGATTCATGAGACCATTCTTTCGTAGACACATCCTAAATGTTCCTGATCATAGGATTGCCAATTGGACGTTGACAGTCCGTTAAGATCAGTACGTACTATGTCTTCTCTCAGGGAGAGTGATTAGTCTCGAGTCATTGGTGTGTGTGACATCAAGACAAGTACGTAGGTGCTCAATAGAGAATGAGTTCACTGAACGTGATCAACGAAGAGTTCTTATATTCCATGTCACATGAGAACTCATGGTTGGGATAATGCAAAGTAGTCCTTTGACCTGAGGCATCACAGTTGTCTTGTGGTTAAGTCCTTGATCTTTGATTATGTCAAAGTCACCCCCTCGGGGTGTCCACGGCATCATTGGGGTTAAGCCACTTAGCTATGGAGACAAGTGAATGCGCAACAAGGGATCTCTAACCTTCAAACAGTTGAGGGAGAATACTCTATGATATGATTTGAAATCTCTGGCCAGAGTATGAATGAGATTAGGGAATGCGTTCCAAATCACATTCAAGGAAATCATATAAGCACACGAATCACATTGGATAGTAGACATGAATAAATAAACTATCATACCAAACAATGTGGACAAGAGTATTAGATTAGAGAAGGACCGTATTGCATTTGTAATCCCAAACTGAATAGGTTCTCTATCCTCTTCTGATTAGCTTGGGTAACCATGATATGCTGCTAGGTGTCACTCATGGTTTGTGGAAGCCCTAAACGTGTGTAATCACTAAAGGGAGAATTGAAAATAGTTTCAATTCACAATCGATGTAAAATGGTTTTAATCGCCCACTACCTCGCTAAAAGGAACCTAATGGATCGCACACCATAAAAGGTGGAGATTGAAGATTAAACGGAAATGAGTAAGAATGATTAAATGGTTTAATCATTTATTTATGGCAAGGATTAATTAATATGTTAATTAATCAAACGAATAAGTTCGTTAAAGACTTCGGGATAGTTTTGGACCTTAAGGCCCAATGGGCTTCGAACGTCAAGCCCATTAACTTAAGTTGTATGACAATTTAATGAATGAAGATTCATTAAAGCCCAAAAGCCCAAAATCCCCTAAATGGCAAGCCATAGTGTGATGAATTAGGGTTTTGGTTATTTAGGTCACTTAAAGAAGTGACTATATAAATGACTTTATAACAAAATATTCATTAAGTGATTAAGGGTTTATTTTGGGGGAAAATTGGTGAGAATTGTCTCTCCATTTTCTCTCTAAAAAGGCCAACACCTTGGAGGGTACATCTAGCAATCCTACTACTCCAAGGTCATTCATTTCTTCTACAATCTAACCTTGGTGAAGAGACTTAGAGGTTCTCAATTTTGGGAACTTGGAGAACCTATTCTTCCATCCAAATCCATGGATCTAAGAAGCAAGGAATGAAGGCCCTATCTCTTTGGGTGATTAGCCTTTGCTTATGCAAAGAGGAATCTACAAAGGTATTAATTTCAACTCACTTTGTTTTGAGTTGATTATTGGTTCACCAATCTACTAGGCTTTGAATTTCATGGTAATGTTTTGTTTTTGAGTGCATACAAGCATGATTCCGCCTTTAATTGTTAATTGCATGCTATATGATGTTGCTCAAATGAACATGTTTTTCAAAATAAATCCTTCAAGTGGTATCAGAGCCTAGGTCTAGTAGTTGGTGAATCCTTTTGGGTTTTGTAGTTCATAAGTTTATGATTTAAAAGTTGTAATTGTTACAAGCTTTATTCTTGCTTCTTTGAATGAAAATTTTGTTTGAAAATTTGCCATCTCAAATGTTGTAGATGTAGTTCATATGAGGATGAATATTGGAGCTAAAATTTGGTGCCATGATTTTGGGGATTTTCGGCCAAATCCAAAGGGTGATTTTTTGGGTTCATGTTTGTCTTGTTAAAAATGTTTTAAGGTGACTTTTGGAACCCCTAAGTACCCTAGGATGTTAACACCATTTTGAATGGTGAAAATTTGAGTTTTATGGCTTGAAAACATTCATGGAGCTCGTATGGGTTTTCATGGATGTTCTTCAATGTTCTTGATGTTCTTGCCAAGAACAAAAAGGTTTTGTGTTTTGATTCAAAGTTTTGAATATTTCATAAAGTTTATGTTATATGTTTTTCAAATGATTTATCATGTATTTAAAGTGTTAAATATTTGTATAAATGATGATGGAAACATCAATCATCAAAACATATATTATTTTTATGAAAGTATTTAAAGTGTTAAATATTTGTATAAATGATGAAAGAAATATCAATCATCAAAACATATATTATTTTTATGAAAGGTGAAAGCACTACTTGATTGTTTTTGACAAAACTAATAAATCAAAACACCCACCACTCCTTTTTATCCCTAAAAACCGGCCACCCTAATAAAATAGGGTATTTTTGGGGCTTTTATGCAATTACATAAAGTTTTGATACTTTTGTGTATTTGTACTTTGACCCGAAAGTTTACGTTTTGACGTTAAGGCCTAAAAACGCTAAAGGACAAATTGTTTTGCTCCTTTAATGAAGTTTTGAATTTATTTAAATTTTGGGTTCTAGTTGTATTTACATGAAGTAGTGACTTTTGTGTTTTTACAAAGTGACCACAAAAGTTTATGTTTTCGCAATATGGCCCAAAAAGTTGTGGTTATTGCATGATGGCCCAAATAGGATGAGAACAAAATTGTTTTGTCTCTTTAAATGAGAATTGGATTTTCATTTTGTTTAGCTCCACTTAAATCAATTTTATGGATACAAAAACCAAATGAAAATGTTGCATTCAATTAATTAGTTAAAGCGTTAATTAATTAAAGGATGATTATGAACCTAAGCCTAATATAATTGAGCTATGTGAAAGGCGTTTCAAATTTGTTTGAACCATGGGAATGTGTAGATTAGATTTTGGTTGTAATTTGATTTGATCAAATGTTGTAAAAGGGCATAAGTCCTTCTTTACTTTAAGGTAATTTGTTTTATGCAAATGTTGTAATGAGCATAAGCTCATCCTTTACTTTGAAGTATTTCTTTCTTGCTTTATATGATATGCATGAAAATGAAGTAATTGGGTCCAACGCCCCTAAGACAACACGCCTTAATGTGATTAAACGCGTAACTAAAATCAATCTCCATCCCTAGACCGAGATTCAACACAAGGCTCGTGTTGAATCTAAACAAAGGTTCATAGTCATCCTAAGGCCCTAAGGCAACTATATAGTCCATCAAATGAATGCAAACCTTATGTTAGTAGTAACATATACTCTTGCTTTAAAAACCGTTTTAAAAGCATAGTGGGAGTATTATGTACAACTAAAACAATCATATGGACCAATAGTTGTAATAGGACCAAAATAGTTTTAATAGAGATTAAAATGTATGTTTATATGTGATGAGACCTAAAACCCTCAACCAAACCATTATTAAGTTGATAAGCGTGAGAGTGCTTAGAACACTCTTTCGTGGCCTTCCACCGTGGTGGGCTTCAATCGTTTGTGACTCGTACAATGTATTCGTCCAGTTCTGGGGTTGCAAAGTATGTGCTTACATTCAGGAGAAGCCTATAAACATATGATGAAGTGAAAGGTAGGCAACGAGTGTGGCCAATATGGAGTTCTTCTGAGGCCATTCTTGAACCCCTACTTGAACTAGCATGGTGGGAATGACTTAACTAAGTGCAATGGTGCCAATATGGAGTTCTTCTGAGGCATCATTCTCTAGAGGCCAAACAAGATGGGTACTTGCATTAGTTGCAAATGAGTAAGCGTACTCTCTCATTATTATTGTTGCTAGCCAATATGGAGTTCTTCTGAGGTGGGCTTGGTAATAGTGAGTCTCCCATAACCTACTAAGAGTTTCATCCAAAACTCTCGAATTCCAATGAGGGATATGGAATTTGCCAAAAATAGTGGGTGGTGCTATTTTGATTTAAAGACCCGAATCAAATGGCTTAAAATCAATCAATTTATATTCGTTATGTATTTGATTACCAATATATTTGCAAACGCTATCCAACACTTGACAAATAAAAGCCGAACGTTTAGTTTACGGACTTGGTACTACAAAACCATAGATTGTCTTTAATGGCTTGTAAATGTACCTAAGTAGTCTCATCCTCACAATCTTCCTATTGATAATGTATCATTAGAAGAATATGTTAGAAAAGGTCTATCATAGAGAGGACAACACTTTTAATGTCATAATTCTTCAATTACAAATTGTTGTATGAAGAAATAAGAGTTGCTTTGAACAACCCTTAGTCAATACAAACACTTAGTGCTTATTTCTTTGTTAATTGAACAAAGAACTTGAGAAGTAAGCACAAGGGCATGGACACTTTATGTGCCATGATTCTTCACTTACAATTTGTTGTGTGAAGAAATAAGAGTTGCCTTGTACAACTCTTTAAAGTTTGTAATTATGTTTAGAACATAATGGTTGGTTGACAAAAATAGTCCATTAACATGGACTTATGATGATTTTGAATCATTGAATGTTGAAGTGATAAACCACTTAACGAGACGGAAACTAGGCAAGGACTTCACCTTTGTTTCCCTATCCTAATCGTTCACTAAGTTTATTGTAAACTATGTAGTGAACAATAAACCACATGCTCTCCAAAATTGTTTGATGTGTATAACACAATTGAAAAAAGGTTTCAAAAGAGATAGTGGGAGTTTAGGGACCATGACTAATGTAGTCAAAGGTGAAAGTCAAATAAAGAAGATAAATAACTCCAAGGGAACAAACTTTCTTTATGAAAGGATGGACATTGGAAGGGGTATTTGCAAGAAATGTCTTGCAAGTGTCAAGGACACACCTTTCGAAGGTGTTGTAAAATGTTCTTGAAAAGTTCAAAACAGTTGGTTCTTCTACTTGAATGTATGATTCCGTATTAGTAACTATGTTTTACAAATCGTTGTAAAAGTGTGACTAATAAGAAGTAGAAGATATATGAGAGAAGAAAAGGTGCTTCACATACGAAACGTGAATCAAATGTAGATCTCTGTGAAAACAGATAGTACTTACTTCCTCATATAAACTACCAAAGAAATTGGATTATAGTAATCTAATTGATTGTCTCTATAGTAGAGATGATATGGTAGTGTTAACTGTTTAGAATATAATGATGCTTAAAACCCAAAAGGTTGCAAGGTAGTGACTAATCCCAACTAAATTGTGATACCTCTAAAACATAAGTTACGAGTTGGTGAAACAAGGATGTTTTGGATCGTTAGATCCGGATCCAATACCTTCTTGTTAAAATTGTATAGAGGCGAAATGTTCGAATCTTTATTCTTTTGGAAAGAAGAAAGAATCACAAAGTTGTTGAGGTTAATTCACTTAGATGTTAGTGGCACTTGTCCACAACATAATACTACTCATGTTATATGACATTCACCGAAGATCACTCTCAGTTGGACTATAGTTTATTTTGAATAAACACAAGTCCGAATACTTTGCAAAAGGTTTCAAAGAATTCAAGAAATGTAAATAGATGAGTAAGATATCTAAAGTATTTACCTCCTTAGATTTGATCCAAGGAAAGGTAACACTTTACATGAGTTTCCTTGAAAGATATCAAGGAAAATAGCATCATAAGATAATGTATTTCTCCATTAGGAGAAGAACGAACTCAAATAAGATTTAGTTCGTTAGATGTTATCTATTACCCATATATAGGATATATACTTCTAAAACAATATGATTGTCAATTAGAAGATCTTCCAAAATTTTCATAACTCCATAAGATGTAGTTGGAAAAGAAAGACAAATCTTAAGCATGTTAAAGATTTGGGGTTGTGTGCTAACTAGCAATATTTGTTTGATAACAATCTTGTAGGATATCCTTAAAATAACTTTTGGATATCGCTTCTATAAACCAACTAACAAAGGTTGTTTTGTTAGGTAGTTCATTGTAATCCTACAATGTGATTTGCCTAAGATGCAAATGAACGAGAGATAGAACTCAAAGAATGGGTTCTTTGAGAGACAAGAAAGTAATCAACAAATATAACAACCTAGTTCCTATACCACAAGCTCCAAGGTAGTCGATAAGAATGAAAATCCTTATGACTACATTGAGTGCATATACGATATATACTCAAGAAAATGGTAAAGTACCATTTGACTCGAAATAATGAAACCTTCAAGCTAATTGGTAGCTTAAGGTGACTACAATCAAAGAGAATGGTTGACTTTGAAGAAACCATCTTTGAGATAGTCTTGGTTTCAATTAATTCGAAGATTGCTAGCTACAACTAAATGGTGATTCAATGTTTTGACATAATATGGGTTTCCGAAACCATTATTAAGATAGTCTTGATAATATATGTCTAAAACTATAAATCACAAGACATGTAAGTTGTAGAGATCCATCCATCATGGATCTTAGCAAGTTAGTGGGAGCTATTTGCATTTTATGAGAAAAGGATCAAATCGTTTGATTTCTCATAAAGATGTAAATGAATCTTTTGTTTACTAGTTTTACAAAAGATTAGTGGGAGTTAATCATGTTCCTAAAATTTAAGTATATATATGATATATTAATTTTGGAAATGAAAAGAAAGCTTCTTCGTTAAAGTTATGACTTTAAGCATTCTATAAACGATAGAATGTATATGGGAGATATAGTCTATATACATGGGATGGAAATCTATAATGATATATTTCATGATATAATTGGATTATATCAATCCCTAATAATAGACAATGGATGCTAGGAAGTTTCTCATATGATGATAAACTTCAATAAGAAGGACGATTCTAGTGAGACTAGCAAGTTGCCCTTCTCAAAGGGAACGTACCCTTTGACTCCCAAAGAAATAATGCGTAAATTGAATCCTTTATGCATACGCAGAAAGGTGATTTATGTATTTCATATTGTATGAAAAACATTGATATGAGTTGTACCTAGAACGGTACAAGATGATATCAGTGCAAGCCCAGGATCAGAACCATGGCAACTGTCAAGTGAGTCCTTAAGTATTTGAGAAATACTAAAGGATAAATTCCTCAAAGATCGAGGAAGAATCAAAGTGACGTAATGGAAGCGTAAATGTATTAGATTATGAATCTAATCCATCATTGGATGTTTCTTCATTATGAATGAAGAGATAAACAGATATCTCTTTATTATGACTAAAGAGATATTTGGATGGAAACATTAAAGTATGACTTTAGTGTGTTCCATTATGAATGCAAGATATATTGCCATATAGAAGTTTACAACAATGTTGTTTGGATGGGAAAGTTCATTTATGAACTCTCTATTCGGTTCCAACCAGAAAGTGTATGACACTAATGGGGCGATAGCTCAAGCCTGGGAATCAAGGTCTCATCAAGATCCGAACTCAAATGAGAGACTGAACCACATGATTGAGAATCATGTATAATGGTGACGTCGTTATTCTCAAGGTTGCTTCTATGGATAACACATATAGATGTCCACTGTCTAGGCCTACTATTCAGCCATTTATGAAATGACTACAGAAGAGGTATCATCAAGATGACCAAGCTGATTGGCTCTAGTGCAAGTGGGAGATTGTTGGAAATGTGCCCTAAAGCCAATCATGTGATGATACTTTACGGACATTTCACATGTTAAACTAATCTAGTTTTACATATAAAGGGCATAAATTATTGTTTGAGCCGTCTCATATAAATGTTATATGCTTAAACGATAAAGTCCAAGGAATATGTGATTGGGAGAATGTAATCTAATGAAGTTAGATTCATGAGACCATTCTTTCGTAGACACATCCTAAATGTTCCTGATCATAGGATTGCCAATTGGACGTTGACAGTCCGTTAAGATCAGTACGTACTATGTCTTCTCTCAGGGAGAGTGATTAGTCTCGAGTCATTGGTGTGTGTGACATCAAGACAAGTACGTAGGTGCTCAATAGAGAATGAGTTCACTGAACGTGATCAACGAAGAGTTCTTATATTCCATGTCACATGAGAACTCATGGTTGGGATAATGCAAAGTAGTCCTTTGACCTGAGGCATCACAGTTGTCTTGTGGTTAAGTCCTTGATCTTTGATTATGTCAAAGTCACCCCCTCGGGGTGTCCACGGCATCATTGGGGTTAAGCCACTTAGCTATGGAGACAAGTGAATGCGCAACAAGGGATCTCTAACCTTCAAACAGTTGAGGGAGAATACTCTATGATATGATTTGAAATCTCTGGCCAGAGTATGAATGAGATTAGGGAATGCGTTCCAAATCACATTCAAGGAAATCATATAAGCACACGAATCACATTGGATAGTAGACATGAATAAATAAACTATCATACCAAACAATGTGGACAAGAGTATTAGATTAGAGAAGGACCGTATTGCATTTGTAATCCCAAACTGAATAGGTTCTCTATCCTCTTCTGATTAGCTTGGGTAACCATGATATGCTGCTAGGTGTCACTCATGGTTTGTGGAAGCCCTAAACGTGTGTAATCACTAAAGGGAGAATTGAAAATAGTTTCAATTCACAATCGATGTAAAATGGTTTTAATCGCCCACTACCTCGCTAAAAGGAACCTAATGGATCGCACACCATAAAAGGTGGAGATTGAAGATTAAACGGAAATGAGTAAGAATGATTAAATGGTTTAATCATTTATTTATGGCAAGGATTAATTAATATGTTAATTAATCAAACGAATAAGTTCGTTAAAGACTTCGGGATAGTTTTGGACCTTAAGGCCCAATGGGCTTCGAACGTCAAGCCCATTAACTTAAGTTGTATGACAATTTAATGAATGAAGATTCATTAAAGCCCAAAAGCCCAAAATCCCCTAAATGGCAAGCCATAGTGTGATGAATTAGGGTTTTGGTTATTTAGGTCACTTAAAGAAGTGACTATATAAATGACTTTATAACAAAATATTCATTAAGTGATTAAGGGTTTATTTTGGGGGAAAATTGGTGAGAATTGTCTCTCCATTTTCTCTCTAAAAAGGCCAACACCTTGGAGGGTACATCTAGCAATCCTACTACTCCAAGGTCATTCATTTCTTCTACAATCTAACCTTGGTGAAGAGACTTAGAGGTTCTCAATTTTGGGAACTTGGAGAACCTATTCTTCCATCCAAATCCATGGATCTAAGAAGCAAGGAATGAAGGCCCTATCTCTTTGGGTGATTAGCCTTTGCTTATGCAAAGAGGAATCTACAAAGGTATTAATTTCAACTCACTTTGTTTTGAGTTGATTATTGGTTCACCAATCTACTAGGCTTTGAATTTCATGGTAATGTTTTGTTTTTTAGTGCATACAAGCATGATTCCGCCTTTAATTGTTAATTGCATGCTATATGATGTTGCTCAAATGAACATGTTTTTCAAAATAAATCCTTCATGCTGATATGGGATACTTTTGTTGTTGACAAAGAAGTGGATGTATCGGCACGTGTTATGTTGCGCTTGTCTCCACATGCTTCCTTGTATCCTTCTCACTTGCCCTATTTGTTCCTCAGGCAGATGTGGTATCTTCTCGGGAAGCATAAGATGTTGAAGATGAGTACTCGAGAGCAATGGGGTTCCAGGCAGTCAGTTCCGGACTGGAAGCTTGATTCCAAGTGCTGACTGATTGCTCTCTTTCTCCTTGTCTTGCAGGTAAGAACAAGGCCAAAGGAAAAGACAGGGAAAAAGCATGATATGGGATACTCTTGCTTTTAACCCTGATGATATGAGATATTCTTGCTCTGGTGTAGCTTGTTTGCAGAGGTATTCTCGGGGGGAAAGAAAGCTGAGTATTTCGAGAGGCTTCGTTGGGAGTGCCCTCTCAAATATAAGGAAGGGTTGAGCATTTTTGCAGGTCTGCCTGTCCGTTGAGGATGAAGGTCGACATATATAAGAGTCTCTCTAACAATGAGTAATACTATTCTTTTACCCTGCTTGGTCATAGCACGGTAGTGGGAGCTGCCAGCTTCACGTATTTTAACTCTGCCAGAGCACTTTGAAAAAGTGGTCTGTGGTATCTGGAAAGCTGATGTTACGTGTGAAGATTACAGACAAGCTTTATCCAAGGAGATCTGGCTCTCGAAGTTGAGAAAGCGGTGTGAGGATTACAGACAAGCTTTATCTAAGGGGCTCTCGAAGTTGAGAAAGCGGTGCCTCTTCGGTTTTCGAACAAGCAATCCTGTAGGGGATCTGTCTCTCGAGATTCGGAGAACGGTGCCTCTTCGATTTTTGAGAAAGCAATCCTGCTAGGAGTCTGGCTCTCGAGATTCGGAAAGCGGTGTCTCGTCGCTTTTTGAGAAAGTAATCATGTTGGGAGTCTGGCTCTCGAGATTCGGAGGACGGTGCCTCTTCGATCTTGAAGCAAGCAATCTTGTTGGGAGTGTTTTCTCGAATGTGAGTAAAGGTTAGGCCTGTTTGCTAGTCTACCTTGCCACGGAACACAGAGGTTAACACACAGGGACTTTCCAATTATCCAGCAGTGGTCCTGTTCCTTTACCCTTGTGGGTAATAATATGGTAGCTAGACCTTCAAAATTTATGTGTCTAAACTTTGTTAGTGCTGTTTCTTTGCTATTCTTTTACCCTTCTTAGTCATAGCGATGTAATGGGAGCTGCAAGCTTCACGTGTCTAAACTTTGTCAGAGATTTTTGGCAAAGTTATCTATGGTACCCGTGAGCTGATGTTGCGTGTGGAAAGTGGATGATTGAACAGTAACATTCACGTGCTTTCTACTTCACCAGAAATCTTCGACATAATGCCCGTAATTTCCGCAAAGTTGAGTGTGCATGTGACAGGTGCTGCCAAGGCTGAAAAAGCAGGTGCCTCTTCGATTTCTGAGATCGGCCCTCGTGGTCTCTGAGTAGCCCAACTTTTGAGAAAGCAAGCGCCTCTTCGATTTCTGCGATCGACCTTCGTGGTCTTTGAGCAGCCCAGCTTTTGAGAAAGCAAACGCCTCTTCGATTCCTGAGATCGGCCCTCGTGGTCTCTGAGCAGCCCAGTTTTTGAGAAAGCAAACGCCTTTTTGATTTCTGAGCATGCGCCTCTTCGATTTCTGAAGCTCCATCGAGTGCAGATTTTTATAGAGGCTGGTATTAAGTTCCAAAGCACACTTGAATCTCCAACAGTAGAAGCTCCCTTCTTGCATTTCTAAGATCTTGATTTGTCCGACCTCTTTTCTCTTCAACACCTTTGAAAATGTCTGGCCCCTCCGACCGTCGTTTTGACTTGAACCTTGTTGAAGAGGCAACCACGCCTTCTCCAGACAACATATGGCGCATATCCTTCTTATCCCCTACTGGTCTTCTTACTGTTGGGGATTCCGTGATGAAGAATGATATGACCGCTACGGTGGTGGCCAGGAACCTTCTCACTCCCAAAGATAACAGACTACTTTCCAAACGGTCTGATGAGTTGGCTGTTAAGGATTCTCTAGCTCTCAGTGTTCAGTGTGCAGGTTCTGTGTCTAATATGGCCCAACGCCTATTTGCTCGAACCCGCCAAGTTGAATAATTGGCGGCTGAAGTGATGAGTCTCAAACAAGAGATTTGAGGGCTCAAGCATGAGAATAAACAGTTGCACCGGCTCGCACATGACTATGCTACAAACATGAAGAGGAAGCTTGACCAGATGAAGGAATCTGATGGTCAGATTTAACATGATCATCAGAGGTTTGTGGGTTTGTTCCAAAGGCATTTATTGCCTTCGTCTTCTGGGGCTGTACCGCGTAATGAAGCTCCAAATGATCAACCTCCGATGCCTCCTCCTTCTAGGGTGTTGTCCAGTACTGAGGCTCCGAATGATCCCCCTCCGGTGCTTTCTCTTTCTGGGGCTCTGCTGACTGCTAATTCTCCTAAGCATCCTTTGTGAAGGCTCCCTCTTGTTTGTTTATTTTGACTCGTGTATATGTACATGTTTGTAACTTCTTAGAGATATCAATAAATAAGCTTTGTTTCATTTCAACGTATTGTGTTAAATACACCAAAGCCTTCTTCACTAAGTTCTTTGAATTTTTCTTTTGTTGAAGCTTGTATGTCGAAGCTTTGTGAGTGGAGCATGTAAGTTGAGGTAGTGTTCCCTTAATTTCCTGAGTGGGGAAAACTTCTCGATTGGAGACTTGAAAAATCTAAGTCACTGAGTCGGGTCGGCTATATGAATCTTAGAACGCCATTGTGCTCGATCCTGTGTCATGTCCTTCGTTAGATCCAAGTACTCTAAGTCTTTTCTTAGAGTCTCTTCCAAAGTTTTCCTAGGTCTTCCTCTACCCCTTCGGCCCTGAACCTCTGTCCCATAGTCGCATCTTCTAACCGGAGCGTCAGTAGGCCTTCTTTGCACATGTCCAAACCACCGTAACCGATTTTCTCTCAGTTTTCCTTCAATTTCGGCTACTCCTACTTTAGCTCGGATATCCTCATTCCTAATCTTATCCTTTCTCGTGTGCCCACACATCCAACGAAGCATCATCATCTCCGTTACACCCATTTTGTGCACGTGTTGATGCTTCACCGCCCAACATTCTGTGCCATACAGCATCGACCTCCCAATATAAGGAAATAAAATCCCACCTTAACAACGATTCCCATTCAATTCTTCCAAAAATCAAACCAGGAAGTGCAATCTTTCAGCCAAAATTAGGAAAGGAATCAGCGAAGATTTATCAAGAAAAAAAATTGAAGAAAAAGAGAAAAGATCGAAAAAAAAAGAGGTCAAATTTTTAACAAAAAAATAGGAAACATGCAAAAAAAGACGCAGTTGGAATTCTTGTAAAATGTGTCCGAGCTCCAGTTTCGATGGGCCATACCTTTCCTCAAACTTTTCATTTTTTATCCAAATTACTCCCATTACACTCCCCTAGGCTCCCCTACATCCTTGGAGAAGTTTGGAATCATTACATGTTAGAATTCATCATATCCTCGAAGAAGAAAGCTAAGGCAATTAAGGCTGTGTGGTACTAAAGGGGCAAGGTAAAAATGGGCATTTTTTTTTTACAAAGAGAAGTAGGAGGCTCCAAATTACAGGTCCAAAAGAGGAATGTGTTTCTCCAACTAAATTAAATAGTTAATTTATTGATTGATTGATGAAAATAAATCACGAACCAAGCCACAAATCAAGTCCAAATCCATCCGTAAACAAGGCTCAAAAAGCCTATAAATAGAAGGCCCCAAGGCAAAGGAAAGGGATCCAGAAATCATTCAAGCACCCAGAAGTTACCAAAGCTCAAGCACCCAAATCGCCAAAACACTTTGAAGAATTTAAAAAACTCTGCATTCTCCCCAAACTTTCGAAGAATCGTCAAGCACTATGACCCGTGTCGATCATTCAAATTGCCAAGAGCCAAAACCTCGTGGCAACCGTTCATCTAAGATCAAGTCATCGCAACCCTTGAATTAACAACTTACACATCTACACATTCTTTCAGAGATCGAATAAGAGGAAACTTGTAAATAGAAATTGTAATCTTACAAATTCATTAATACAATACAATTATTTTGTACACGTGTTTTTGTTTCATTTGTTATAGGACTTTCGTGTTTACACACTGATTTGAACAAAACCAAGAAAATTCCATTTTTCCATTTTTGCATTCATCAACCTCCCCCTTGTGCAGACTGACAAAACTGCCCCAAAATCGCGCCCGTTGGATTTGGATCGAAGCGGGCAAAAGAGTCATTTTGACCCTTTCTGTGCAACTCAGCCCAACATACGGGACAGTCGACCTCGGACCCAAATGCACCAGCCCAACCCGTCTGTTTTGGTGAAGAACGGCCCAAATGCATAGACCCAATGGAAAAACTGTGAATAATGCAAAATCAACTCCCTGATGAATAGTACAATTGAATCCCCGACTTTAGACTACAGTTATGTTATCAGGCAGTAGTTAACACCACACATAAAATAGGTGCAGAAGATCTGGTCTCCAAGTTTAGCGTAGATTCCGTAGGAGAAACGGTCTTTGCTAAAACACGTGGTGGCATTGTCATTATCTTTGCAACTCCTCAATATTGCTCATTCCCCACAACCCATGAATGAATTGCGTAATTCTCTGTTTGCGTCTGTGTTAAGATAAAAGTAAAGACAGGTGAAATGTCTACATCTGATTTTACGCCATAAATTGTATCCATTTCTTGAGCTCAAATGTCAAATAAACATGTACTTATTGTGATGTTTTTCTTCTTAGACTAAACTGCCGATTTCTACTCTAAACTTTCATGTAGCTTTCGATTTATCCTCTGAACTTTTCTATTTGAAAGTTCAGGACTTAAACTAATTTGTTTAGCCACTTTCTCCCCTCCCATCAGTTTTACATATACTCCACCCAAATTAAATTCTCTATTTTTTGTAAATGAAGGATATATACTTGCCTGCATGCCTTATACAGTTACAAATGAAATAGAATCTTTCAACTCGTCTTTGTTTACGCCAAAACGTGTTTTCTTTTCTTTTCTTTCTTGTTTTTGCTGAAAATGTCAAACTTGTTCATAGCAAAGTTAATTTACGCGTTACTTGTCACAAAATGATATTTTGAATTTTTAAGATGATTCGAAAGCAGCATAGGGAAAAGGATATTTGCACTTTAATTTTAATATTCCATGGTCCATTCTAGCGTACATAATTTTCAATTTTCCGACGTTGGCATATGATAAAACTTGGCCACCAAGTTTTGAGCATCATCCAATGCCCATAATTTGACCACGAGGCCTGCTTTTGCTCGCGACTTTCATTTTCAAGAAAGGAATTTTGCTGCCTTTACGATTTGGTCAAGGATTAAGTAAAAGCCTATATTTAATGAAATATTAGCTTGTCAACCCTTACAGTAAGTTCTGAACTAACCGATTCAATTAAGTAAATGTATTAAAATATTAGCTCTCTTTCTTCTTGTTTAATGCTATTTGCAAACTAATGAAATTTGTTAATTCATAATGAGTTTTAGTTTTAAAGTTGGTGATAGGAGCATATTAATGCGACTTAGTTAGCTTGTTTTCTTGCATTTTCATAGTTTATTTGTGTTTATTATAGTGTTTAAGCTATTTTCGTGTGTTTGTAGGTCCAAATGACAAAGTTGGCAAGAAAGTGCAATTTGGAGCATTTTGAGGCAGGTTTGGGCATCAAATGGATAGCTTATGAATGGAGCAAGATGGATGGACGAATTTGAAGTTCAAGAGGCTAGGAATGTGCTGAAAAGATGAAGGAAATAAATCCAAGACAAAGAAGATAAGGAATCAGCTCAAAAGAAGGAACATTATCCAAAACCTTATCCAACCTTATCTTATCTTATCCTTGCCTAATCTAGCCTTATCTTATCTTATCCAAATCAGTTTGTGCCTTAATTCCAGTTATTTCTAAGGGATAATTATACAATTAAAACACATTAAAATTGGTTTCTAGAAGCCTTATCCCTATCCTACTTTGGTGCCGCACCTATTCTTTCTAGAAGACCTTTTCCTTAAGTTTTCTAGAAGGCTATACTCCTTGTCCTTAAAACCTGGCGCCTGATCCCTTTAGTGTTCTTTCTAGAAGTCGTGTATCCCTTGTCCTTGCTAGTTTTGGTTTCTGATTGATTTAACCCATTCCACTTGGGTTTTGGTTACACAATCCTTGTCCCAATTTGATTTCAGAAACTTATCCTAATCCTCAGGGATTGTGCCGTGGGTTTGCCCTATAAATACAAGCTTTTGCCGCACAAATCATTCACCACCCTCTACCATATATTTCTACACTCATACATCCCTCAAACACATTCATCCCTCTAGTGCCGCAGCTTGCAAGGAGAAAGAAGAGGAGCCTTTTTGCGTGCCTGTGCCCAAGCCTTGGGAGTGTTAGAGCGTTCTTAGGTGTTTTCCATCTTTTATTTTCAATGTTTAATTTAAGTTATCTTTTTTTATTTACGAACATGAGGAACTAAGTTCTTTATAGTTAGAGGTGAATTCGAAGCCATGATCATATGTTTTATATGAATTGATTTCCTCCAGTTATTGTTTCATGAATCGTGGATGTTGTTTACTTATCTGTTTTATTAAGAACTTGTTCTTGTGAGTTGATTAGGGATGCATACTTAGTTTGCATGCATGAATTTGATGCTAGAGTATAAGGGAATTTCACATAATCGTTATGAACTTATATTCATGAGTAGTAAAAGTCGCTAGTCACGATTGGGTTAAGTAAATCCTAGGCAAGAGTAACATGCTTTTCATAGTTATGAATGCCTCGTCAATGCTTATGGTTTTCATTGAACTTAATGATCTTTGATATGTGTCTCTATCATGCGTATTCCATAGTTAGGGGACTTCATAAGAATAATTTGGTTGTGATGCGTTATCCATTCAATTCAATGAATCTAGGGAAATCTAAGAATCAATTGGTGTAATCTAATTAATTCGGGGCATTGTCATTCATGGTTTATCGAAAGAATAACTGGAAATTGATTCGTATGCATATGTTTTATGTGTGGAGAAGGAACCCTCCAACTAGCCTTTCACCCATTCTATTTCATTCAATTTCGAGTTTTTAAAGTTTGTTTTACAAGTTTCTGTTTTTAAGTTTTAATTTTGTCAAAACAAAATCCCTTGTTCTTAAGTCTTGTTTATAGAGTCAAAACCTGTTTTCTTTAAGTCTTTTGAGTCAAGTTAAGTTTTATTTTTGCCCAAATCACTTGTTAGGTCTAGAATTGAGTCTTTTTTATTGTTTGTTGCTGTTTTGAGTATTTTAAGTCAGTTTTGAGTATATAGAGTATAGTTTAGTGTTTTTGAGTCTTATTTGCATTCATTAGCAGCCCTAGTTAATCCCTGGTCTAGAACGATCCCTACTTACATCTTTATTACAATTGTCAATAATAGGGTTTAATTTGTGTGTCGAGTTAAACTACACATCAGTTGGCTTTTCCTTTGGTTATAGATTTTGCTTTCTAATATCAATATATTGTTATAAAATAATCTAGTATTTTCTTGAAATATTATGTTAAGGACTATCTTGTTTATCTTTTTTACATAGAACTCTTTTTTTCTCAGCGACAACACTGATAATGAAGGCTGTAAACTTGATAATATATCATGATCCATGTAAATGACACCAGATATACAAGAAAATGATGTGAAAATAAACTCGACACACAAATTAAACCCTATTAAACATGTAATTGTATTATTAAGCAAGTAGAGATCATTCTAGACCAGGGATTAACCAGGGCTTGCTAATCAACACAAATAAGACTTTAAAACACTAAACTAGACACTAAACCACAAAACTAGACACTTAAGACTTAAAATTGACTCAAAACAGCAACAAACAATAAAAAAACTCAAAACTGACTCTAGGAACTATTTGGACGAATTTAAGACTAGTAAGACTTAAAACACTAAATTGGACAGATTTAAACACTTTTCCAACTAATCTAAGACGCTTAATTAAAAGGGGGATTGATTTGGATGAAATTTAACTAAACTAAACAGATCACAAAACAAAGTAAATTAGGTGATTAAATAGAGAAAACTTAGCCAGAGGATCCTTCTCCACACATGAGCCATATGTAACATAAACCAATTTCCAGTATTGCTCCTTAGACTATGAATGACAACACCCCAAGTTAACCGTGACAGCACAAAACTCATTGAATTGGACGGGATACGCATCACAACCAAATTATCCTTATCAAGTTCCCTAACTATGAAAAAGCATGATAGAAAGACATATCAAAGGTCATTAAGTTCTTTGAAAACCATAAGCATTGACGAGGCATTCGTAACTATGAAAAGCATGATACTCCTGCCTAGGATTCACTTAACACAATCATGACTAGTGACTTTTACCACTTGTGAATATAAGTTCATAACGATTAGTTGAAACTCCCTTATATTCTAGCATCAAGTTCATGCATACAAATTAAGTATGCATCCTCAATCAACATACATAAACAAGTTTTGATAACTTAGATAAGCAAATCACATTCAAGACTCAAGAAACAATAACTGGACATAATCAGTTCATATAAAACATATAATCATGGCTTCGAATTCACCTCCAACTATAAAGAAATTAGTTCCTCATGTCTTTGAAAACATAAAACCAAATTAAAAGAAACATTGAACTAAAACTAAGGATAGAATACACCTAGAAATGTTCCATAAATCCAAACTTTAATGGCAGGTACGACTCCAAGGGTCTCCTCTCCTTCCTTCCTTGCAAATATGCGCACAAGTATGTATTTTCTAATGCTTTGGCTCTTGTATGTATGGTCTAGAAAATTGTGGTGATAAATATATATTTATAGGCCTAGGGTTTGCACAATTTTTGAAGGAAAAATGATTGCACAATCCTAGGATGAAAGGGAGTAGGATACATGGCAGGTTTCTAGAAAAGAAGGGATTAAATTCGTCAGATTTCTAGGGAAAAAGGGATCAGGTTATTTGCATTGTTTCAGGGCTTCTAGAATAAGATATTAAGTATTCTAATATGATAAGGAGTCCTCCTTGCAACTAGAATTAAGGTAGGATAAGATTAGGATAGGATAAGATAAGATAAGGTTGGATAATGTTCCTTCTTTTTGGCTGATCCCTTATCTTCTTTGTCTTGAATTCATTTCTTCCAAAAGCACATTCCTAGCCTCTTTGAACTTCAAAAACGTCTATCCACCTTGCTCCATGCACGTGCTATCCATTCTTGGCCCAAAACTGCTTCAAAATGCTCCAAAATGCACTTTCTTGCCAACTTTGTCATTTGGACCTACAAACACACAAAAATAGCTTAAATCACTATAATAAACAGAAACTAATTATGAAAATGCAAAGAAACAAGCTAACCCAGTCGCATAAATATCCTCCTATCAAATTCCCCCACACTTAACTTTTGCTAGTCTTCGAGCAAAACAAAACAAATAAAACAGAACCTAGACCTTCCAACAATTGCCTCAGGGATTTCCAATGGAACATGACACATTAAAAATCCCTACTCCCACAGATTTTAGCTATCCTTACCCTCGAGCAAACACTTAATCACAATCACCACTCACTAGCTTGCATTTAATCAATTAAAACAACATTTTGAATGTAGTAACATGCCTTAGAGAATTCCCTCAATTCCTCACCGGATGTACACTCTATTTTCACACAAATTTTTTTACTACACTCCCTATACAAGATATATGTGAGAAAATTGATGTAAACATGAAAACTAACACTCACATATGTTATAATCAAAGAAAGCACTTTCTAGAATTATTAATGCATGTATATATATATGATCTCATGAACAGAATGCTACTACTTAGACACGAGAACAAGGGATACCATATGCTCATACCAATCCCAAACTCCACATATTGAAACACACAACAACCAAGATAAAAGTCTAAGGGTTGTAACGGGGTTAAGGGTATTGGCTAACAAAGAAAGGTAAGGATAAACAAAGGTTCTTAAAGCAATAGTAAGCAAAGTAATGAAATCAACTTAGAATTCACTCTTGAATGCAGCAAGTAACTCGAAACACTAAGGGGATTTCATACATACTTAGGGTCATATTCAAACCTTTTGGACTCTTTCTTCAACAACCAAAACTTGTGAGTTCATTCTCACTTATTTCACAACTTTCTTTCTTTCTTTTTCCACTTTTTCTTGTTTTTTCACATTTTTTATCCTTTTTTCTTTCTACTCATGTACATAACCTTCCCCCACTCTTGATTTCTGCAATATGTTTGATCAAAAGGAATTCCCTCTAAGTCATGCTCCACTATACTTTAAGAACAAGGGTATGGATAGTCATATTCTAGGCTAGGTAGGGATAATGTGGCTAACAAAGAAAATAGGCTAAATACGGCTCAAAGGGGTTAAAACAACAAAACAAATGCATGGGATGAAGACTTTTTGGCTCTGGTGGTAACTACTAAACAACTTCATCTTGTTATATGTTATGCATTCAATTTTAAGCTTTGAATGAAATGGGCATGAGTTCTAGTACTTGGAACTAAAATGATAAAACGCATTCTAAGTAGCAACCAAGTAAAGAATAATGAGATCATGCAACGACTTTAGAAAACAAGAAATCACAGATTGATAACTCTCCAAATAAAGTTTAGGCTCAAGTCTCTCAGGGTTGTAGCATTAGTTTGAGTTCCTTCCTTCAAGCATGTTACAAAAACTGATTTTTTTTCCTTTGTGATTACATGTGAATTCGTAAACGACAACTACAACCAAGCATAAACTAAAGAGCATATCAAACTTCCACCCATGTTTGTAAATTTCTTCAACAGTCATGCAATTAAAAACCAAATCCTCATCATTGTGTTGGAAGGAACCCTAAGACACAAACACACAAAAACGACTCTAAAACAACTCTTTTTAGGTTTTTCAAAACTTTTTCTATTTTTTTTTCAAATTTTCGTATTTTTTGCTAAAGACACACTAAAACACTTCAAAACACAATAAAAACACTTAAAAACAATGAAAATCAACTCTAGAGGGGATAGGTGATAAAAACCCACGAATTTTCAATAAAAACACTTGTTTACCCCCCCCCCCCCACACTTAAACCAAACATTGTCCTCAATGTTTCAAACATAGACTCACGCAGAAACAAGGAAACAACATAATGAACAAACATGACAAACATGGCAAAGTAAAAGCAAGAAAGAGTAGAGTTTAAGAACACAAATCTGGTTATGATGCCGGAGCTTCCTCGTTCTTCTTTATTCGCATGGGTTGCCTCCCAAGAAATGTTTGCTTTAACGTCTTCCAGTCGGACGATACTTCCATTCAAACTCCCCTAGGTCCCACGACATGAAATTGATCTTTGAATGGGAGGTGATGCTTGAAATGATCCGATAATGGTTTAAATTCTAGAGTGGGTGTCTGAATCATTAACAAAAAATTAGTATAAAACAAAATTGAAATTCGAGGAGATGGCTTACCTATGTGCTCCAGCATGAACTCAAGAATAAACACCCCTTCGAAAGTTGTAGGACTAGAAAATTCAGCCAGATTTGGTGTTTTGAGAGTTATGACTTGTCCCGTGTCATAAAATCCAACTTCTTTGGGAATTGTTGTCTCAAGTATATCCTCTTTGATGAATTCTAGGCATTCCCAATCGACTTCTTGCTCTTGATTCTTTGGAAAGGTTTCGAAGATGCCTTTATCACCTTCTTCTTCCTTGGATTGCATGATTCTGCAAGGAATAAGGACATTTGGTGGAACGGGGTTAAGACGAATTGAATTCGGGCTTACCTTGGTTGTGGTGGACGGCATAAAGGGCAGATGGGGCTACAACAAGGGTGTTGGGGCTAGGATAAGCTGCGGCAAGGGTGGTTCTTCCCTTGCTGTGGCCTTGTTATCCTCATCTTCTTCGAGTAGCAGCTGTTCATCCATGTTTTGGTTTAGTTTGGACGTCTTGGGTTCATCTCCAACCTCCATGCCATTTTCCAAGGTGATAGCTTCAGCAATTTCAACAGTTAAGTCAGATAGTTCACTTTGTTCTTGCATTTGCCCCATGAATTCCACGATCTATCGCATTTGATTCTTCAATTCGCTCATCACTTGGGCTTGATTTTGTGATTCCTGTGTCAAAAAAATTAGTACATCAAGAATTTGGGCACAATCTATTGACAAGCCTGAATTCGGTTGGAATTGTTGCGGGGCAGGCTGTGGTGGCTGCATAGGCGTTGTATAGAACTCCTTATATGGCTGCCAATATTCTCCTTGTTGAGCCTCCTTGGCTTGACTTTGTGAGCCCTGCACCAAAGAAATTAATTCATCAAGAATTTGATCACAATCTGTTGACGAACTTGAGTTTGGTTGGGCATATTGTATATAAGGTTGTGGTGGTTGTGCAGGTCTTGAATAGAACTCCTCATATGGCTTCCAATATCCTTCGTGTTGAACTTGTTGAGATTCCCACCACATAGAGTTTGAATAATCACTCCAATCTGAATTTTACATGTTGGAAAACAAATTGTTCCTTGATTGATTATGCTCTTGATAACCCCAGGTATTGACATTCTCCCAACCTCTTTGTGGATGTTGATTTTCTTGATATTCTTGCCTATAAGACGCACCAAATGTAGGGACACTTTGCCTTGTGGTCCTTTCAATATATTGCGTTAACGGAGAAGTAAGATTCGTTATTTGAGCTTGAAGATTAGCAATTGCCATGTCTTACTTCTCTAGTACCTAAAATCAAAGAGAAAACTAAATCAAATATCAAAAGTAAAATAAACAACATAGGGTGATTAGCAATTTTGCTAATCCCCGGCAATGGCGCCAAAATTTGATGTGAAAATAAACTCGACACACAAATTAAATCATATTAAACATGTAATTGTAGTATTAAGCAAGTAGGGATCGTTCTAAATAGGGGATTAACTATGGCTGCTAATCAACACAAATAAGACTTTAAAACACTAAACTAGACACTAAACCACAAAACTAGACACTTAAGATTTAAAACTGACTCAAAACAGCAACAAACAATCTCTAGGTACTATTTGGACGAATTTAAGACTAGTAAGACTTAAAACACTAAATTGGACATATTTAAACACTTTTCTAACCAATCTAAGACACTTAATTAAAAGGGTGATTGATTTGGACGAAATTTAACTAAACTAAACAGATCGCAAAACAATTTAAATGGTGAAAACTTAGCCAGAGGATCCTTCTCCACACATGAGCCATATGCAACATAAAACAATTTCCAGTATTGTTCCCTTAGACTATGAATGACAACACCCCAAGTTAACCATGACAGCACAAATTAACCATCAGATTTTCCTTAACTCATTGAATTGGATGAGATACGTATCACAATCAAATTATCCATATCAAGTTCCCTAACTATGAAAAACATGATAGACAGACATATCAAAGGTCATTAAGTTCTTTGAAAACCATAAGCATTGACGAGGCATTCGTAACTATGAAAAGCATGATACTCTTGCCTAGGATTCACTTAACACAATCATGACTAGTGACTTTACTTGTGAATATAAGTTCATAACGATTTGGTGAAACTCCCTTATATTCTAGCATCAAGTTCATGCAAGCAAATTAAGTATGCATCCTCAATCAACATACATAAACAAATTTTGATAACTTAGATACGCAAATCACATTCAAGACTCAAGAAACAATAATGGGACATAATCAGTTCATATAAAACATATAATCATGGCTTCGAATTCACCTCCAACTATAAAGAAACTAGTTCCTCATGTGTTTGAAAACATAAAACCAAATTAAAAGAAACATTGAACTAAAACTAAGGATAGAATACACCTAGAAACGTTCCAGCAATCCAAACTTGAATGGTAGGCAAGACTCCAAGGGTCTCCTCTCCTTCCTTCCTTGCAAATCTGCGCACAAGTATGTATTTTCTGATGTTTTGGCTCTTGTATGTGTGGTCCACGAAATTGTGGTGATAAATATGTATCTATAGGCCTACGGTTTGTACAATTTTTGAAGGAAAAAGGATTGCGCAATCCTAGGATGAAAGGTAGTAGGATACATGGCAGGTTTCTAGAAAAGAAGGGATTAAATTCGTCAGATTTCTAGGGGAAAAAGGGATCAGGTTATTTGCATTGTTTCAGGGCTTCTATAATTAGATATTAAGTATTCTAATGTGATGAGGAGTCCCCCTTGCAGTTGGAATTAAGGTATGATAAGATTAAGATATGATAAGATAAGATAAGGTTGGATAATGTTTTGGATAATGTTCCTTCTTTTTTGCTGATTCCTTATCTTTCTTGTCTTAAATTCATTTCTTCTAGATCTTTAGCACAATCCTAGCCTCTTTGAACTTCAAAAACATCCATCCACCTTGCTCCATGCATATGCTATCCATTCTTGGCCCAAAACTGCTTCAAAATGCTCCAAAATGCACTTTCTTGCTAACTTTTCATTTAGACCTACAAACACACGAAAATAGCTTAAATCACTATAATAAACAGAAACTAACTATGAAAATGCAAAAAAACAAGCTAACTAAGTCGCATAAATATGCTCCTCTCAGCAAATAAATTACTAATACCTCTTTTGGCATCCAAAATCTAAAGATTTACTTTGCTGTCTTGAACTGTTTACTAGAACCTTTGTGACACACCCCGTCCCGAAGGAGGGCATGCTGGCCGTCACGTGAGAGTGACGTAACCATTTGCACAGTACGGAAGCTTTAAGATACAATTTATAAGTTGATACACCCGAAGGTGAGTCCTAATTTTGTCCATTCTGTCAGAACACCGTCGAATTCCTCGTAGTCACCACACCTTTGTGATTCCTGAACCTGGAGGGGTGCAAAACCAAAATTGAGTGGGTCAGTAAAACAATTCTTTTCCAAATCCAAACATTTCTCAAAACGTTGTAACCCCTCTCCGTAAAACCTGTATACTTTCCCAGAAATGTAAAATATAAATATACATATATATTCTCAAAACTTCATTTTTACTATCTCAACATTTTCTTTATCAATCATGCCATGCCATGTCTAATTCAACAGTTAAGTATGGATGCATCAACAATAATCATATCAGGTGCAAGAAAGTAATCAACCGGAGGCCCTCTAATAGCCCTGTACGGTTGAACCTAGAGCTCAAATTCTATCACTCTCACTCTACCGGAGTCACCTCTGTGACCTGTCCGGCCTTCTGCACACAAGTTACGCTCTAGTGCTTTCTCATCAATCATCTGTGCACATAATCTAAGGTCACCCACCAGTCGAAATCTCACTAACACTCTTCGACTGGCCCGTCGCACCCACTCCGCGTGGACTGTGCGACCAGCATCTACTTGGATCCAAGGCGAGCGTGCGATGCGGTGAATACTATAAGCACTAAACCATGGTGCAGGATTTGAGCTCAATATATATCAACATCATCATAACAGTATTTAAATACTCACCTGATACTCACCTGTGCGTCCGCCGCACCAATTCATACATATGCATCATATATCAATTCATATCATTTCATGCATGGCAATTCGATTCACGTTTTTCATATAATTCTATATACTTTTCGCATACTTCTATGCATGGCATTTCAACTAATATATCTCATATACTTTTATACATTTTCATTTAAAGTATAATTTCATGCATTTTCAATTTCTGGGAAACGGCAAGTATATATGTATACGGAAAACAAAACTGCCCACTCACAGAATACATCGACGTGTCGTAGGTCCCTGAGCCTCCCTTAGTCATGCCCAACGTTCGTACAAGCCTCGCCTAAACGAGAAATAACCGAATTAACGTTATTTAACGCATAACCTAATTCTTAGCTAATAACTCCTCATATATTGCTCAAATTGGGTATATGAATATACCACAGTGACCTACACAACCTCAGGATCATCCCCATATTTTTAAAATAATTTTTGGAGGTCTCATGCGCCCACACGCGCCTGACGTGGCACGGACCTACGCGCCCCCCACGCGCGGCCACGTGCCAAGCACACTGACGGTGTCAATTGACGCCGTCAGGAATATTCCGTTAAAACCCTGGAATATTCCGTTAACTTAACCTTTTTCCGTTACTGCCGTTAGGAATATTCCGTTAAATATAACAGATTATTCCTTCTTCTTCTCCGGTCGTCCCTCGCCGGACTCCGGTCACCGGAAACTGGGGAATATTTCAAATCCACTATTCTCCTTCGTTTTTCATCCAAATTTCTCGAATTTTACACCAATTTGAAGCCCTAAACATCTACTATCACGTTGGACTAGTTTTAGGGTCTAAAAACAACGGGATCAAACTTTCAAAAATTCAAGAAATCGGCCTACCTTCGAACTAGGTGATCCCGACGTCCAATTCATGCCAACGAAGCACTCCGAGCTTCCTTGGGACTTCCTTAAGCTCACTGTGAGCTTGGTTTCACCTAAAACAAAGACAATTCGAAGTTCATGAACAGTGCTCTTTCACGGGGAGTTTAGAATCTAGGTTTTCCGAAGTAAAACTTACCTGAAATTGGTGTCTACGTGATCGTGGAGTCCTCAGGAGTGCAATGGTAGTTTTAAATCCGGCGTTGGTATAGATTTAGGGTGGTTTTGATGGTTGCCCGTGTGTTCGAGAGGGTGAGAGAGAGAGAGTGAGGTCTGAGGAAAAGAGAGAGAGAATGACAGTATACGGGAAATGAGGAGGGATTTAGGGTGTGAGGCCCTACCTGAACCCCAAACACAAAATCAAACGTAGAAATGTAAACCTAAATCCTAGTTTAAGTTCCTAACACCAAATAACTTAGGAACTTTAAGTAAACCAATTGTTAAATTTTCGCCCCTTAGTCCCGTTTAAGGGCATTTTCGTCTTTTCACGTCCTCGGAATTAAAATTCCGGGACGGGCTGTGACAATCTTCCCTCCTTATAGAATTTCGTCCCCGAAATTCCTGCAACCAACTAAATCAACCATACTCCAACAAACATAATTTTCTACTGAATGATTTCCTTCACAAAGCTTTTACCACTTACTCTGTCTTACTTTTCAGGACCTTCTTTTTCCAATCCAAAGTCGTCCTTGGTTCCTTATCAAGTCGAATCCAATTTAATTCTCAATAGTTGCACCAGAATCTCATGTGACGAATCTGCCACCTAGTGACAACGTATCGAACCCAAAATACATTATGTGCCTTAGCCAATTCTGAAGGCATCACAAACTTGTATGCAACTTCGTTGATTCCTTTAGTGATCAAAAATGGTCTGATGTGTCTAAATCTTATCTTGTCTCCTTTCCAATTCTTGCCATTTCTGTTCGTGGTGAAATTTCCAAAAATATCAAACCATTTACCTTACACACTCGATTAGTGGCATATCCATCTGTTAGTCTCTTTTGCCATTCCTGGCTACCTTCAGGTTAACTTAATCACCTGAATACTTTGAGGAGACTCATCCATAGTCTCAGGGTCTACTAAAACTCTTTCTTGATCGAATCTTTCTCTATTCAGAAGCATTCCATCCACAATTCAGCAAAAATCGACACACATGACACGCTTCATGGACATTATGGCGTTACTTTGGAAACTGGCGAAACCAACAAACTTAAGAAACTCAGCAGTTCCGTAAACCAATTCTTCTTTCCATAAAACAAATAAGTACCGTTGCCCTATCTGGAAAAAAAATTTATTACTCAGCACTGGAGTAATTGTACTAACTTGGTACATTGACCAACCATCACCTCAAATTCGATCATAACCATCTTATGTACAAGATAGCTTGTACACATAATCCAAAAATAATATTTTTCCATTTCCGTTGCGAAACAGAAAATAGCTGCCTCAATCCAAAGGTTTATTTCTTTCTGCCTTAATCTGCTGACCAATACAACGTCGAATGGTATAATAAATCTTATTACTTCCGGAATATTGCAGAAGTTAAACAATGTACTTCGTCCAAAATTACTTACTTTAAATCCTTAGCATTATGCGCATACTTTTTGTTTTCTTATATCCACATACCATTTGATTCACGAATCATGTACTCATTCTTTTTCCTTTCTTTCTCTGCCTTGGTTAATTCTTAAATTTCTTCGTTAACCATTTGAATCTCGAGTACGACCTTACCAAACAGGCCTAACTTGAAAATTAACAAGTATAACTTATTCTCGATCTTCCATTCTTAATTTTTCTTCCGTTGGTTTTCAATCCACAAGATGATACTATTGGCAACGTGCCAGACATTAATCTTACTGTAGTCTTCTCAGCAAGTGCTTCAGCTAGAACAATTTTACGATCACCCTGGTCGTACAATCATAATCACTAAGTAACTCAATCCACCTTTGTTGTTTAAAATTAAGGTCCTTCCGAGTAAACAAATATCGGAGACTCTTTTGATTTGTAAAATCTTGCATTCTCACTAAAATATAATGTCTCCATAACTTCACAGCAATGATGGTAATCGTGACTTCCAAATCACCAGTAGGGTAATTCATCTCATGAGATTCCATTTGTCGTGAAACGTATGCAATCACCCTAACATTTGCATCAACATGCATCCAATACCATTCAAGAAACATCACTAAAAATTTATGATTACCACTATTCTCTGGGATTACTAAAATACGTGCATGAGTGAGGAAATACTTCAGTTGTTGAATCCTTTGCTCACAATTTCCTTCCCACTCATACATAACCTCATTTCTCAACAGTCTCGTCAATGACAAAGCAATGACTAAAAAATCTTTCACAACCATCCAAAATAGCCTGGTAAGTTAAGAAATTCCAAATCTCAATTACGACTCGTGGTTGTTCCAAATTCTCAATTTCTGCTATCTTTTAAGGATTCACTTGAATACCTTAAGCAGATATAACAATTCTTAGAATGCCACTTGATTCATTTAACTTTAGCCTTTGCTAAACTTAGCATACAATCAACGTTCTCTCAATCTTTGCTTCATCGACTTAATACGTTTACATGCTCTGCTCTGGCTCAGAATATGCCAGAATATCTTCAATGAAAATGATATCAATTTATCAAGGCATTATTGGAATACTTCATCCATCAACTCATAAAACAGCATGAGTATCCACATAGCAACACCAAACTTCATAAGGACCATAACAAGTCCAGAAAACCATCTTATGATCAACGTCACTTATAATATTCAATTGGTAGTAACCAGATCTCAATTCAATCTTTGAATCTTCGCAATTACTTCTGAGCTGGTTAAATAAACATCAGTACATCACCATGGATAATGGTTCTCGATCGTTACCCGACTCCATTGTCTATAATCAATGAACAGTCTCAAGATCCATTTTCTTCCTCACCAACAAACTGGGCTCCTCAAAAGTGTTGTACTCGGTTGAATAAAACTTTTATCAACCAATTCTTTAACATAAATTTATACCTGGCAACAATTCAATAGTGAACCTCATATCTCTGCCTGAAGGCAATCCAGGTATACTTTCAAGGAAGACATCAAGAAAAGTCTAACCCTTTTGACATTATTCACACTACTCCAAACAACATCATTTAGTACCACATGAACTAAGTATTTTTGGGCAGCCTTTCAAGACAATCTCTTTGCTTTCACAGCATAAATAATGGCTGAACTCACTTCACTTTGCATGCCCACTCATTAAGGTAACCTCTGATTAATCAACTCGATGGAAAGTAACTGGTTTCCCGTAACATTCCATCTAGTCACAACTATAAACAATCACTCTAATGGAATAAAATTAATTGACCCAATACATACTTTATTACTACTAAGCATTCTGAATAAGTACAATACTAACATAAAATAATCTACCGGGTTGCTTGCTTAACGAATCCACGAATGAGTTATTAATATTACGGTCTGCAGCCCGCAATACTGATAAATCATCGTTGTCTCGATAAGTAGGCAACCACTCTCAAAGATATAATAATACTATTTTGTTACTCAATGCAAAATACATACACTCGTCTCAACTACATTTATTTACTACTCTCTAGGCAATATCAATCATAATAATAAAAATATATATATATCAGCCGGAGTCAACTAGAATGACCAATACGGCTGATTCAACTCTTATCTCAATAATACGTCGGCCGGATCCACTCCGCGTGGTCGGTACGGCCGAGCCTATAACTCACCAATTTCTCATGCGTCAGCCAGATCCACCTCTCGTGGCCTGTACGGCTGAACATATAACTCATCAAATCTCTCTGTACCCACGGTCAATCCGACCAAACTACTAAGTCCATAAACCTGCTGAATCGATACTACGATGTCATAGAAAACTGTTGGGTACAACTGATTCTAGGGACGATTCACAATTCTGTATCCGCTCTGTTCACATAAACACATTCATTAATTTCACATTTCCCAAAGTGTTAATTTTGTACCTGCTGCACAAGGTACATTTCCTTTACTCGAGACACCTTGTCTCAAATATCTGGGATTACCAGTATATCCATCACTTTTATTCTGACCAGCGACATTAAAACCACAGCTGGAAGAATTAACTCTAGCTTCACTTCTTTCGAAGCTCTAAATCTTTCTATATCCTTGATATGACGAATCATTAACTTTATCGTCTTCTTTTAATTCCCATTCATTTCTTATTCTTCTTTATTCTCGTTGCTCATGTTCTCAGAGTCCTCAAGACTCAACAGCATCTCGTATATTCCTGGTAAGAAGTACAATGGATAGTGGTCACTCAAAGAACGCCGCTTTTTCTTACTATCCAGCATAAACAACATAACACCTCAACCAAATTAACAGTAATATCTGGATGGAAACGAGGCTAGTCTGAAAACTTTCTATAATATCCCTCGATCATCACCTACCTTGTCTCATATTTGTAAACTCTTGTTTACTACCATCGATAAATGCCGGAGGGATAAACTTTTCCTTAAACAAGTCCTTAAACAATTTTAAATCGGCTGATTCCTCTGGTGACAACAATTAACAATCCTGTTTCCACCAGGATACAAATTCATACCCAAAACCAGGTAGTCGTCTCGACCCCCTGTCAGAAGGAAGATTCCTTTGACTTGCATAATCTAAAACATCTTTTCCAATTGGTTAAACCGTTACTTCGCTCCCTCAGGTTCATCATTTCTCTTAAGTGATTCAAGTTCAACTCATTACCCATCCTAAAATGTCCCTTTAGACAATAGACTGAATTACCATAGTAATAGTTTCCCCTAAACCGCTAAATCAGGGAGACTAAATTCCTCTAACTACGTGGTTTGCTACGAGGCGGTGTAGTTCTGACAGAATTCACAAGAAACTTCTCAAGATGTCCAAGATTGCAACCATGCTCTGATACCAACTGACACACCCCGTCCCGAAGGAGGGCATGCTGGCCGTCACGTGAGAGTGACGTAACCATTTGCACAGTACGGAAGCTTTAAGATACAATTTATAAGTTGATACTCCCGAAGGTGAGTCCTAATTTTGTCCATTCTGTCAGAACACCGTCGAATTCCTCGTAGTCACCACACCTTTGTGATTCCTGAACCTGGAGGGGCGCAAAACCAAAATTGAGTGGGTCAGTAAAACAATTCTTTTCCAAATCCAAACATTTCTCAAAACGTTGTAACCCCTCTCCGTAAAACCTGTATACTTTCCCAGAAATGTAAAATATAAATATACATATATATTCTCAAAACTTCATTTTTACTATCTCAACATTTTCTTTATCAATCATGCCATGCCATGTCTAATTCAACAGTTAAGTATGGATGCATCAACAATAATCATATCAGGTGCAAGAAAGTAATCAACCGGAGGCCCTCTAATAGCCCTGTACGGTTGAACCTAGAGCTCAAATTCTATCACTCTCACTCTACCGGAGTCACCTCTGTGACCTGTCCGGCCTTCTGCACACAAGTTACGCTCTAGTGCTTTCTCATCAATCATCTGTGCACATAATCTAAGGTCACCCACCAGTCGAAATCTCACTAACACTCTTCGACTGGCCCGTCGCACCCACTCCGCGTGGACTGTGCGACCAGCATCTACTTGGATCCAAGGCGAGCGTGCGATGCGGTGAATACTATAAGCACTAAACCATGGTGCAGGATTTGAGCTCAATATATATCAACATCATCATAACAGTATTTAAATACTCACCTGATACTCACCTGTGCGTCCGCCGCACCAATTCATACATATGCATCATATATCAATTCATATCATTTCATGCATGGCAATTCGATTCACGTTTTTCATATAATTCTATATACTTTTCGCATACTTCTATGCATGGCATTTCAACTAATATATCTCATATACTTTTATACATTTTCATTTAAAGTATAATTTCATGCATTTTCAATTTCTGGGAAACGGCAAGTATATATGTATACGGAAAACAAAACTGCCCACTCACAGAATACATCGACGTGTCGTAGGTCCCTGAGCCTCCCTTAGTCATGCCCAACGTTCGTACAAGCCTCGCCTAAACGAGAAATAACCGAATTAACGTTATTTAACGCATAACCTAATTCTTAGCTAATAACTCCTCATATATTGCTCAAATTGGGTATATGAATATACCACAGTGACCTACACAACCTCAGGATCATCCCCATATTTTTAAAATAATTTTTGGAGGTCTCATGCGCCCACACGCGCCTGACGTGGCACGGACCTACGCGCCCCCCACGCGCGGCCACGTGCCAAGCACACTGACGGTGTCAATTGACGCCGTCAGGAATATTCCGTTAAAACCCTGGAATATTCCGTTAACTTAACCTTTTTCCGTTACTGCCGTTAGGAATATTCCGTTAAATATAACGGATTATTCCTTCTTCTTCTCCGGTCGTCCCTCGCCGGACTCCGGTCACCGGAAACTGGGGAATATTTCAAATCCACTATTCTCCTTCGTTTTTCATCCAAATTTCTCGAATTTTACACCAATTTGAAGCCCTAAACATCTACTATCACGTTGGACTAGTTTTAGGGTCTAAAAACAACGGGATCAAACTTTCAAAAATTCAAGAAATCGGCCTACCTTCGAACTAGGTGATCCCGACGTCCAATTCATGCCAACGAAGCACTCCGAGCTTCCTTGGGACTTCCTTAAGCTCACTGTGAGCTTGGTTTCACCTAAAACAAAGCCAATTCGAAGTTCATGAACAGTGCTCTTTCACGGGGAGTTTAGAATCTAGGTTTTCCGAAGTAAAACTTACCTGAAATTGGTGTCTACGTGATCGTGGAGTCCTCAGGAGTGCAATGGTAGTTTTAAATCCGGCGTTGGTATAGATTTAGGGTGGTTTTGATGGTTGCCCGTGTGTTCGAGAGGGTGAGAGAGAAAGAGTGAGGTCTGAGGAAAAGAGAGAGAGAATGACAGTATACGGGAAATGAGGAGGGATTTAGGGTGTGAGGCCCTACCTGAACCCCAAACACAAAATCAAACGTAGAAATGTAAACCTAAATCCTAGTTTAAGTTCCTAACACCAAATAACTTAGGAACTTTAAGTAAACCAATTGTTAAATTTTCGCCCCTTAGTCCCGTTTAAGGGCATTTTCGTCTTTTCACGTCCTCGGAATTAAAATTCCGGGACGGGCTGTGACATTTGTCTTGGATTAATTGTTTATAATTCCCAAGCAGGTCGTTACAAATAGTGGTTTGTGGTCCGAACCTTGGATTGTTTACCAGGTCAAATCTCCACCGTCTTAATGGATTTGGTATGTTAGTTGAGGTTAGAATTACGTACATGATTCATTAAGATATATTTAAATATATTACCAACTAATTACTTAACCTGCAAAGCCATGTGCCCATGTGGGTATAAACTGAGATACATGAATGAGGTTGCAATAGTTAAATATTCTAAGTAAAACCTGAACAGCAAATTGATCTGAAATTTTAAGTCAAAGGCAATATTTTCGTGATATGGTAATCATGCATATTCCCTGCTTTACAAATATATTAGTATTAGATACTGATAACCTTAATTTTTCATAGATGATGACTTAGCAAGCGTCACTTGGTAATTATGTAATCACGTACGTATGGTTAATATAAGGGATAATTTGATTGCGGTCCTAATCCTTAACATTATTTGATTAAAACCTTAATAGTATTCAAAGTTTGATCAAGGTCCCTTGACTTTGTACACCTCATTATATTACTATTAATATTTATATTTTTATAGTTTTGACATTAATTGTTTGATATTTTATGAGATTTATAATCCTATAAATTTAAAATCCCTCATTATAATACTATTAGAAACGGTTACAATAAAAAAATTCAAACATTTTAATTGAATAAATGGATAAAAACTATGTAAAAATAAGAAATAATAAATGGCAAAAGAATGTATCCATAGTGTTAAAAAAATTGGTACATTTCACATATAACAAAGTGGTACATTAATAAAGAAGAATGGGTACATTATAAATAAATTAGGGTACAAATAAAAAATTAAAAATTATGAGTACAAATGAATTTTTAAAAATATAGATGCTAAAAGAAATTAATAAATGGGTACAAAATAAAACTAAAAAGAAAATACTACAAATTTAAAAAAAAATGTTGCAAATTAAAAGTGGGTACAAACTAAAAATATAAATTTATGATACAAAGTTTAGGCATAAAACATAAATATACCATATGTAATTTTTCTATCATTGATTAAATATACAATGTCACGTAATGGTATACACATGGGTACAATCACAAATAAAACTTTAAAAAATATGGGCACAAAAAGAAACTAATATATGGGTACAAATTAAAAATGAAAAGAAAATTGGTACAAATTAAAAAATATTTTCAAATTAAAAATTGGTAACTAAAAATAAAAATATATGATAAAAAATTTAACCATAAATATAAATATACTAATTGTAACATTTTTAACAATAAAGGAATATATTTAAAAATAAAAATATTTTATTATTCAAATAATTAATGATGTTATTAATACCCAAGGACCTTGATCAAAAATTGAAAATAAATAGGATTTTAATCAATGGAGTAATCAATTGAAAATTGAAAATTGTACTCAAAATTTTTAATTTTTTATTTGTACCCTAATTTATTTATAATGTACCCATTCTTCTTTATTAATGTACCACTTTGTTATATGTGAAATGTACCAATTTTTTTAACACTATGGATACATTCTTTTGCCATTTATTATTTCTTATTTTTACATAGTTTTTATCCATTTATTCAATTAAAATGTTTGAATTTTTTTATTGTAACCGTTTCTAATAGTATTATAATGAGGGATTTTAAATTTATAGGATTATAAATCTCATAAAATATCAAACAATTAATGTCAAAACTATAAAAATAAAAATATTAATAGTAATATAATGAGGTGTACAAAGTCAAGGGACCTTAATCAAACTTTGAATACTATTAAAATTTTAATCAAATAATGTTAAGGATTAGGGACCGCAATCAAATTATCCCTTAATATAATGGAGGCAACCACTCAATTGTGTACGGCCTTCAACTACTATAACTTTCTTGATTTGGGGGAGCGGGATTTTTTTTTTCTTTATACAACTATGTTGGCATTTGTAATACTGAACTCAAGAGTTGAACTTAAAAGGAAAAATTAGTATTCAGTTTCTAGTTACTAATATTTATTAGCTGAGACATTATAAAGACTAGTAATTGATTTAAGGTTTTAATACTCACACCCTTATTAAAGTCTTAATTAATTTTCAATTCAAAATAAATAAATAAATTAGATTAAGTTTTTACCCATTAACTTTTTTGTGAAAAGACTTTTAATTTTTTAATTTAAAATGTACCCATTCATATAATTTTTTTTATATAAATTTTTTAGTGTTAAATGTATTCATTCTTAAATATATCAATTTGTTATATGCATTCAATTTTTTTGTAATTCATTTTTTAAACTTATATGGGTACATTCTATATAATTGATATGAGAATATCCGCATGTCAAGTTTAATCGAATAAATTTAATATTGATATCAAGCCTGATATCAATTATTATTATTTTGTGGTTTTGAAAAATGTACCCATGTAACATCCCACATCACCCAGGGGAGTGATCCTTAAATGTATATTCTCATCCCTACCTAGCACGAGGCCTTTTAGGAGCTCCCTAGCTTCGGGTTCCGTAGGAACTTTGAAGTTAAGCGAGAAGGAGGCCAGATGTCACAGCCCGTTCCAAAATATTACATTCGTGGCTGTGAATGGACGAAATTGCCCTTAAGAAATACTAAGTATGTGAAGCTCAAGTTGATAATTATTTAGGTTCCTAAGTTTTGAAAATAAAATGGAATTTAATAAGGATGGAACTTAGATTTTTAGGTTAAAATTTTGTGGTTTAGAGTTGGGGATTGGAAAAGGACCACGTGGGATCCCCATTCCTTATTTCCCTCCCCATTTCCCGTATACTGTCCTTCATACTCTCTTTCTCTTCCTCAGACCTCACTCTCTCTCTCTCACCCTCTCGAACACACGGGTAACCATCAAAACCACCTAAAACTATTACCAACGCCGGATTTAAAACCACCATTGCATTCCTGAGGACTCCACGATCACGTAGGTACCAGTTTAAGGTAAGTTTCACTTCGAAAACCCTAGTTTCTAAAGTTGCCGTGAATGTGTACTGTTCATGAGCTTTGAATTGGTTGATTTTTAGGACAATCCAAGCTCATAGTGAGCTTAGTGAGATCCCAAGGAAGCTTGGAGTGCTTCGTTGGAAGGATTTGGACGTCGGGATCACGAGGGTTAAGTTTGGCCGGTTTTGCTTGGATTTTTCCGGTGAGATTTAGTTGTTTTTGAAGCTTAAAAGTAGTATATTGTGATTCTACATGTTGAGGGCTTTAAATTGATATTATACGAAGAAAATGGTTGAGAAACGAAGGAGAACGAAGCATTTGAAAATTCCCCAGTTTTCCGGCCACCGGAAAAACCAGTCCGGCGAACCCGCGAGGAAGAAGGTGCGCGTGGGCGCGCGTGGACCCGTGCCTTCCTTGGCGCGTGGGGGCGCGTGCTACAGTAAAAAATTATTTTAAAAATATTTCGACGTCCGTGACGTCGAGTAGATCACTGTGGTATATTCATATACCCAAATTGAGCACCGTATGAGAAAGTTATTAAGGATTGTTGGTTAGGTGTTCGAATAACGTTTTATAGTTTTCGCATTAGGTGAAAATGTGAATTGATGATCCGACCGTTGGATCGTTACCAAACTTTAATACGTTGCAATACGTAATGTTTGAGGATTATTGGAACTTACGGATTGGGAATCCGAGTTACGGATCTTCCGGAATTGGAGTTGTAAGTTCATAAAATAAAATGTTAACCGTCACTTAGTTTTGGAAATTGACGGAGATCCGACCGTTGGATGGTAATGAAATTTTAGGATGTTATCCTAGAGATATATTGTGGACCTCTGGAAGTTATGGATTTAAAATCTGAGTGGTGGATCTTCCGGATTGAACTACGTAGTGACGTATTTTATATAAGTTATATATTCTATCGATATGAATTCTGAGGTTGGAATTGATTATTGTTTTAGGCACCGATCGTCATGACGCCTTGGCGTATTGTGCTAGGGAGTTGTAGGGCGAACTCCAGGTGAGTGGGCAGTTTTGTTTTCCGTATATATATCTACTTGACGTTTTCCCAGAAATTGAAATTGAATGAAAGTATGCTTTAAATGCAATGTATAAAATTATATGAAAAGTATATTGAAATGTGAATTGAGATGCCATGCATAAAAGTATATGAAAAGTATATATAAATGTGAATCGAATTGCCATGCATGAAATGATATGAAAAGTATGAAATTGAGATATGATGCATATGAATGAATGGTGCGGCGGACGCACAGGTGAGTATCAGGTGAGTATTTAAATACTGATATGATGATGTTAATGTATATTGAGCTCAAATCCTGCACCATGGTTTAGTGCTTATAGTATTCACCGCATCGCACGCTCGCCTTGGATCCAAGTAGATGCTGGTCGCACAGTCCACGCGGAGTGGGTGCGACGGGCCAGTCGAAGAGTGTTAGTGAGATTTCGACTCGTGGGTGACCTTAGATTATGTGCACAGATGATTGATGAGAAAGCACTAGAGCGTAACTTGTGTGCAGAAGGCCGGACAGGTCACAGAGGTGACTCCGGCAGAGTGAGAGTGATAGATTTTGAGCTCTAGGTTCAACCGTACAGGGCTATTAGAGGGCCTCCGGTTGATTACTTTCTTGCACCTGATATGATTATTGTTGATGCATCCATACTTAACTGTTGAATTAGACATGGCATGGCATGATTGATAAAGAAAAATGTTGAGATAGTAAAAATGAAGTTTGAGAATATATATATATATATTTATATTTTACATTTCTGGGAAAGTATACAGGTTTTACGGAGAGGGGTTACAACGTTTTGAGAAATGTTTGGATTTGGAAAAGAATTGTTTTACTGACCCACTCAATTTTGGTTTTGCGCCCCTCCAGGTTCAGGAATCACAAAGGTGTGGTGACTACGAGGAATTCGACGGTGTTCTGACAGATTGGACAAAATTAGGACTCACCTTCGGGTGTATCAACTTATAAATTGTATCTTAAAGCTTCTGTATTGTGCAAATGGTTACGTCACTCTCACGTGACGGCCAGCATGCCCTCCTTCGGGACGGGGTGTGTCAGTTGGTATCAGAGCATGGTTGCAATCTTGGACATTTTGAGAAGTTCTAGTGAATTCTGTCAGAACTACACCGCCTCGTAGCAAGCCACTTAGTTAGAGGAATTTAGTCTCCCTAATATAGCGGTTTAGGGGAAACTATTACTATGGTGATTCAGTCTATTGTCTAAAGGGACATTTTAAGATGGGTAATGAGTTGAACTTGAATCACTTAAGAGAAATGATGAACCTGAGGGAACAAAGTGACGGATTAACCAATTGGAAAAGATGTTTCGGATTATGCAAGTTAAAGGAAATTTCCTTCTGACAGGTGGGTCGAGACAACTACCTGGTTTGAGTTATGAACGTGTATCCTGATGGAAGCAGGAGTATTAATTGTTGTCACCAGAGGAAGCAGCCGATTTAAAATTGTTTAAGGACTTGTTTAAGGAAAAGTTTATTCCTCCGGCATTGATCGATGGTAGTAAACAAGAGTTTGCAAATGTGAATCAAGGAAGTTGACGACAAATGAGTATTATAGAAAGTTTTCAGACTTGCCTCGTTCCATCCAGATATTGTTGTTAATTTGGTTGAGGTGTTATGTTGTTTATGCTGGATAGTAAGAAAAAGCGGCGTTCTTTGAGTGACCACTATCCATTGTATTTATTACCAGGAGTATACGAGATGTTGTTGAGCCTTGAGGACTCTGAGAACATGAGCAACGAGAATAAAGAAGAATAAGAAATGAATGGGAATCAAAAGAAGACAATAAAGTTAATGATTCGTCATATCAAGGATATAGAAAGATTCAGAGCTTCGAAAGAAGTGAAGCTAGAGTTAATTCTTCCAGCTGAGGTTTTAATGTCGCTGGTCAGAGTAAAAGTGATGGATATACTAGTAATCCCAGATATTTGAGACAAGGTGTCTCGAGTAAAGGAAATGTACTTTGTGCAGCAGATACAAAATTAACACTTTGGGAAGTGTGAAATTAATGAATGTGTTTATGTGAACAGAGGGGACACAGAATTGTGAATCGTCCCTAGAATCAGTTGTACCCAACAGTTTTCTATGACATCGTAGTGTCGATTCAGCAAGTTTATGAACTTAGTAGTTTGGTCGGATTGACCGTGGGTACAGACATATTTGATGAGTTATATGTTCAGCCGTACAGACCATGAGAGGTGGATCTGGCTGACGCATGAGAAATTGGTGAGTTATAGGCTCGGCCGTACCGACCACGCAGAGTGGATCCGGCCGACGTATTATTGAGATAAGAGTTGAATCAGCCGTATTGGTCATTCTAGTTGACTTCGGCTGATATATTTCTTATTATGTATGTTATTACCTAGAGAGTAGTAAATAAATGTAGTAGAGACGAGTGTATGTATTTTGTATTGAGTGACAAAATAGTAATGTTATATCTTTGAGAGTGGTTGCCTACTTATCGAGACAACGATGATTTATCAGTATTGCGGGCTGCAGACCGTAATATTAATAACTCATTCGTGGATTCGTTAAGCAAGCAAACCGGTAGGTTATTTTATGTTAGTATTGTACTTATTCAGAATGCTTAGTAGTAATAGAGTATGTATTGTGTCGGTTAAATTATTTCCATTAGATTGGTTGGTTATAATTGTGACTTGATGGATTGTTACGGGAAACCAGTCACTTTCCATCGATCTGGATGATCAGAGGTTACCTTAATGAGTGGGCATGCAAAGTGAAGTGAGTTCAGCCATTATTTATGCTGTGAAAGCAAAGAGATTGTTTTGAAAGGCTGCCCAAAAAAAAAAAAAATACTTAGTTCATGTGGTACTAAAGGATGTTGCTCGGAGAAGTGTGAAAAAAATGAAAAAGGGGTTAGACTTTTCTTGATGTCTTCCTTGAAAGTATACCTGGATTGCCTTCAGGCAGAGATATGAGGTTCACTATTGAATTGTTGCCAGGTATAAATTTATATTGGAGATTGGTTCAGGATGAGTTAAGGGAATTGGAAATTCAGTTGAAAGAATTGGTTGATAAAAGTTTTATTCAACCTAGTACAACGCTTTGGGGGAACCCCAGTTCGTTGGTGAGGAAGAAAATGGATTTTTAAGGCTATCCATTGATTATAGACAATGGAGTCGGGTAACGATTGAGAACCGTTATCCATGGTGATGTACTGATGTATATTTAACCAGCTCAGAAGTAAATTGCGAAGATTCAAAGATTGAATTGAGATCTGGTTACTACCAATTGAATATTTTAAGTGACGTTGATCATAAGATGGTTTTCTGGACTTGTTATAGTCTTTATGAAGTTTGGTGATGCTATATGGATACTCATGCTGTTTTATGAGTTGATGGATGAAGTATTCCAATAATGCCTTGATAGATTGATATCATTTTTCATTGACGATATTCTGGTATACTCTAAGCCAGAGCAGAGCATGTAAATGTATTAAGTCGATGAAGCAAAGATTGAGAGAACGTTGGTTGTATGCTAAGTTTAGCAAAGGCTAAAGTTAAATGAATCAAGTGGCATTCTGAGAATTGTTATATATTCTTAAGGTATTCAAGTGAATCCTTAAAAGATAGCAGAAATTGAGAATTTGGAACAACCACGAGTCGTAATTGAGATTTGGAATTTCTTAACTTACCAGGCTATCTTGGATGGTTGTGAAAGATTTTTCAGTCATTGCTTTGTCATTGACGAGACTGTTGAGAAAAAGAGTTATGTATGAGTGGGAAGGAAATTGTGAGTAAGGGATTTAACAACTAAAGTATTTCCTCACTCATACACGTATTTTAGCAATCCTAGAAGATAGTGGTAATCATAAATTTTTAGTGATGTTTCTTGAATGGTATTGGAGGCATGTTGATGCAAATGTTAGGGTGATTGTATATGTTTCACGACAAATGGAACCTCATGAGATGAATTACCCTACTGGTGATTTGAAAGTCACGATTATCATCCTTGCTGTGAAGTTATGGAGACATTATATGTTGATAAGAATGCAAGATTTTACAAATCAAAAGAGTCTCCAATATTTGTTTACTCGGAAGGATTTTGATATGAGGCAACAAAGGTGGATTGAATTACTTAGTGATTATGATTGTACGATCAGGGTGATCGTGAATTGTTGTAGCTGAAGCACTTGATGAGAAGACTCCAGTAAGAATTAATGCTTGGTATGCTTGCCAAGATTATCTTCTTGTGGATTGGAAATCAACTGAAGTAAAGTTGAGAATTGGAGATCGAGAAGAAGCTCTACTTGCTAATTTTCAAGTTAGGCATTTTTGGTAAGGTCGTACTCGAGACTCAAATGCTTGACGAAGAAATTTAAGAATTAACCAAGGCAGAGAAAGAAGGGAAAAAGAATGAGTACATGATTCGTGAATCAAATGGTATGTGGATACAAGAAAACAAAAAGTATGTGCCTAATGCTGAGGATTTGAAGCAAGCAAATATTGGACGAAGTTCACTGTTCAACTTCTGCAATATTCCAAAAGTAATAAGATTTATCATACAATTCGACAGTTTTATTTGGTCAGCAGATTGAGGCAGAAAGAGATAAACCTTTGGATTGAGATAATTATTTTCTGTTTCGCAGTGGAAATGGAAAGATATTACTTTGGATTATGTGTACAAGCTTCCTTGTACACAAGATGGTTATGATCGAATTTGAAGTGATAGTTGGTCAATGTACCAAGTTAGTACAATTACTCCAGTGCTGAGTAATAACTTTTTCCCAAACAGGGCAACGGTACTTAATGTATTTTGTGTTCGATGCGTTGTCGCTAGGTGGCAGAGTCGTCACATGAGATTCTAGTGCAACTATTGAGAATTAAATTGGATTCGACTTGATAAGGAACCAAGGACGACTTTGGATTGGAAAAAAGAAGGTCCTGAGAATTAAGATAGAGTAAGTGGTAAAAGCTTTGTGAAGGAAATCATTCAGTAGAAAATTATGTGGGAGAAAGAGAATCGGATGAGAGAGATTTACCCGAAGCTATTGTTGGAGTATGGTTGATTTAGTTGGTTGCTGGAATTTCGGGGACGAAATTCTATAAGGAGGGGAGATTGTCACAGCCCGTTCCAAAATATTACATTCGTGGCTGTGAATGGACGAAATTGCCCTTAAGAAATACTAAGTATGTGAAGCTCAAGTTGATAATTATCTAGGTTCCTAAGTTTTGAAAATAAAATGGAATTTAATAAGGATGGAACTTAGATTTTTAGGTTAAAATTTTGTGGTTTAGAGTTGGGGATTGGAAAAGGACCACGTGGGATCCCCATTCCTTATTTCCCTCCCCATTTCCCGTATACTGTCCTTCATACTCTCTTTCTCTTCCTCAGACCTCACTCTCTCTCTCTCACCCTCTCGAACACACGGGCAACCATCAAAACCACCTAAAACTATTACCAACGCCGGATTTAAAACCACCATTGCATTCCTGAGGACTCCACGATCACGTAGGTACCAGTTTAAGGTAAGTTTCACTTCGAAAACCCTAGTTTCTAAAGTTGCCGTGAATGTGTACTGTTCATGAGCTTTGAATTGGTTGAGTTTTAGGACAATCCAAGCTCATAGTGAGCTTAGTGAGATCCCAAGGAAGCTCGGAGTGCTTCGTTGGAAGGATTTGGACGTCGGGATCACGAGGGTTAAGTTTGGCCGGTTTTGCTTGGATTTTTCCGGTGAGATTTAGTTGTTTTTGAAGCTTAAAAGTAGTATATTGTGATTCTACATGTTGAGGGCTTTAAATTGATATTATACGAAGAAAATGGTTGAGAAACGAAGGAGAACGAAGCATTTGAAAATTCCCCAGTTTTCCGGCCACCGGAAAAACCAGTCCAGCGAACCCGCGAGGAAGAAGGTGCGCGTGGGCGCGCGTGGACCCGTGCCTTCCTTGGCGCGTGGGGGCGCGTGCTACAGTAAAAAATTATTTTAAAAATATGTCGACGTCCGTGACGTCGAGTAGATCACTGTGGTATATTCATATACCCAAATTGAGCACCGTATGAGAAAGTTATTAAGGATTGTTGGTTAGGTGTTCGAATAACGTTTTATAGTTTTCGCATTAGGTGAAAATGTGAATTGATGATCCGACCGTTGGATCGTTACCAAACTTTAATACGTTGCAATACGTAATGTTTGAGGATTATTGGAACTTACGGATTGGGAATCCGAGTTACGGATCTTCCGGAATTGGAGTTGTAAGTTCATAAAATAAAATGTTAACCGTCACTTAGTTTTGGAAATTGACGGAGATCCGACCGTTGGATGGTAATGAAATTTTAGGATGTTATCCTAGAGATATATTGTGGACCTCTGGAAGTTATGGATTTAAAATCTGAGTGGTGGATCTTCCGGATTGAACTACGTAGTGACGTATTTTATATAAGTTATATATTCTATCGATATGAATTCTGAGGTTGGAATTGATTATTGTTTTAGGCGCCGATCGTCATGACGCCTTGGCGTATTGTGCTAGGGAGTTGTAGGGCGAACTCCAGGTGAGTGGGCAGTTTTGTTTTCCGTATATATATCTACTTGACGTTTTCCCAGAAATTGAAATTGAATGAAAGTATGCTTTAAATGCAATGTATAAAATTATATGAAAAGTATATTGAAATGTGAATTGAGATGCCATGCATAAAAGTATATGAAAAGTATATAGAAATGTGAATCGAATTGCCATGCATGAAATGATATGAAAAGTATGAAATTGAGATATGATGCATATGAATGAATGGTGCGGCGGACGCACAGGTGAGTATCAGGTGAGTATTTAAATACTGATATGATGATGTTAATGTATATTGAGCTCAAATCCTGCACCATGGTTTAGTGCTTATAGTATTCACCGCATCGCACGCTCGCCTTGGATCCAAGTAGATGCTGGTCGCACAGTCCACGCGGAGTGGGTGCGACGGGCCAGTCGAAGAGTGTTAGTGAGATTTCGACTCGTGGGTGACCTTAGATTATGTGCACAGATGATTGATGAGAAAGCACTAGAGCGTAACTTGTGTGCAGAAGGCCGGACAGGTCACAGAGGTGACTCCGGCAGAGTGAGAGTGATAGATTTTGAGCTCTAGGTTCAACCGTACAGGGCTATTAGAGGGCCTCCGGTTGATTACTTTCTTGCACCTGATATGATTATTGTTGATGCATCCATACTTAACTGTTGAATTAGACATGGCATGGCATGATTGATAAAGAAAAATGTTGAGATAGTAAAAATGAAGTTTGAGAATATATATATATATTTATATTTTACATTTCTGGGAAAGTATACAGGTTTTACGGAGAGGGGTTACAACGTTTTGAGAAATGTTTGGATTTGGAAAAGAATTGTTTTACTGACCCACTCAATTTTGGTTTTGCGCCCCTCCAGGTTCAGGAATCACAAAGGTGTGGTGACTACGAGGAATTCGACGGTGTTCTGACAGATTGGACAAAATTAGGACTCACCTTCGGGTGTATCAACTTATAAATTGTATCTTAAAGCTTCCGTACTGTGCAAATGGTTACGTCACTCTCACGTGACGGCCAGCATGCCCTCCTTCGGGACGGGGTGTGTCACCAGAGCACTCCCAAGATGGGTGACCCACTGGGAAATTGCTCTTGAGTTCCCAAAAACAAAACTGTGAGGGAATGGTAAGCCCAAAGTAGACAATATTGTGCTACAGTGGTGGAACGGGCCCTGATGTGGTGGGTTAGGGCCGGGATGTGACAAATTGGTATCAGAGCCAATCCCTGGCCGGAAGTGTGCCGATGAGGACGTCGGGCCCCTAAGAGGGGTGGATTGTAACATCCCACATCGCCCAGGGGAGTGATCCTTAAATGTATATTCTCATCCCTACCTAGCACGAGGCCTTTTGGGAGCTCACTGGCTTCGGGTTCCGTAGGAACTTCGAAGTTAAGCGTGAAGGAGGCCAGAGCACTCCTAAGATGGGTAACCCATTGGGAAATTGCTCGTGAGTTCCCAAAAACAAAACTGTGAGGGAATGGTAAGCCCAAAGCGGACAATATCGTGCTACGATGGTGGAACGGGCTCGGGATGTGGTGGGCCGGGGCCGGGATGTGACAAATTGGTATCAGAGCCAATCCCTGGCCGGAAGTGTGCCGATGAGGACGTTGGGCCCCTAAGGGGAGTGGACGTGGGCGCGCGTGACCATATTGTACAACCACTTTGGGCAGCGCATAACGGCGAGTCCGGTCTCTGGCCGGCGTGTGGTCAACAAGTGTGTGTTCGTATCGTCGAGTAGATTGATTTCATATATTTAAACCCTAGGTTTGAGCAAACTATGGGGGTTTTATTTAGGTTTCCGTTATGTGCTTTAATTAATGTTATTTTAGTTATTTCACATATAGGGGAAACTTATCCCGAGGATTTATGAGGCCAAGCTAGGCTCGGGGGCTATGACCCAGCAATGTACTTGTGAGTGGGCAGTTGTTTTATACCTATACATATTTATAGTTTCCATAAATGCGTATTTACTTCACTTTTACGCTTATATTGCCAAGTATCGTTATTGTGATATATATTGTGATAAATGCTGCTATATGGCTGAGATATTACTATCATGACATTCATACATACTTATATACATGCTCATCTTGCTGCACCCTGATGTTAGTACTCGCCCCAGGGTTAGGGCCAGTCCTTCACATGTATGTTCACATTCGCACCATTTGCTCGCCTTGGATCTAAGTTAGGTGCCAGTCCTGTCGGGTAGATTGCATTAGGTAATCCAACTTGTATGTGATGTGCTTCTGCACCAGTCTTCACGTGATCATAGTACTAGAGCATATTGATTACACCCAGTCCTGTTCGTGTCAGAAACTATCTGTTCGAACTTGTGTGTCCACTTAGATGGATGAGCACTTAGTTATACTTGATTATCACATGATTATTATTGTGGCATTTGATACATCATTACCTAGCATATTCCTGGTTACATTATTGCCATAATATTATCAAATTATTGTTTATATACCTGAGTAGTATGTTTTAAGGAAACTATACTTGTTTTATGGCGAGGGGTTAGTATTTTCAAAGTTAAAGGTTTTCTTATAAGCATTGTTTTGCTGACCCACTTAACTTTGTTTTTTGCCCCTCCAGGACCTAGATAACTGTACTCTTTGTGGCACTCGAGGAATCTCGGCAGTTCTGACATTTCCTTCTGTTTAGACGTACGAACTTATCACTATTACGTAATAAGTGTACTTTGGTTGTTTTGACTACTGTTCTGTAGTCTCACTGTCTATTACGCTCTGAATAATTGTATTGGGTTTAACTTACGATTGCGCACTCTTTCACTGTGTAGTTCTAATTAGTTTTAATTTTATTCACTTTTTGCATCGCTTACCCTTATGGTTACATCACCTCACGGTGATGGCCAGTATGCTTTGACCTTTCCAGGTCGGGGTGTGTCAATTTGGTATCAGAGTATAAGTTTAGATAGTCCTGCACTTCCTAGTGTGTTTTAACTTTTGTTTTCTTATGTCAGAACCATGCCACCTCATAGAGAGCCACGTTATCCAGCTGAGAATAACTTTCCAGACTTTGGGTAGTTTGGTGAGGCTATCGCCACTGCTATTCAGTCTTCATTCCATCGTACCCCGAGGAATACTCTGGATATTATATCTCACTTGAAGATTAATGATATCTTTGGTAATGAGGGATCGGAGAAGTTAGAGATATGGTTCGATCATGTGGAGAAGACTTTTCGAGTTATGCACAGGCAGGGTAATCTTTCCCTAGAGAGATGAGTTGAGACAGTGACCTGGTTCTTTCTTAGTATCATCGAAGGTTCACAGACTTATCTCGTTATTGCCCTGAGACTTCTGCTAATCCCCAGGAGATGCTTCGTTTATTTAAGAGGGGAACTTGCAAGAAATGGTGTACTATAGCAACCTCTACTCCATGTGCTACTTACCAGGAGTTCTTCGAGGTCTTGCTTCAGATTAAAGATTCGAAGAATGCTCTTGATGATGAAAATGAGGATATTGGTGGGAATGTACAAAGGTACGGTAACAGGAGGCAATTATCACTTGGCCCGAGAAGGGCTTGACATTTTAAAATGAGTGGAAAGAGCTCTGGATCATCAAGCGGGGGTTATAACTCCGGTACACCTCATAGAGAAGGCAGATCTGTTGGTGGTTCTTATTTTCAGAATGAATGAAACTCTAACAGTTCAGGTGTTCAGTTTTGTCGCAGGTGTAACACCCTCACTATGACGAGTGTAAGAGAGGAATCAGAAGATGTTTCACTTGCGAACAAACAGGGCATATGGCCTATAATTGTCCTCAGAATCAAAAGAATCAACCTACTAATCTACCACCAGCAGTCCCCCTATAGCAGCTTCTAGCAACTGGTAACCGTCAGCAGATAGGCCACGGTGGAGCTTTCCACTACCAAGGGGCGTAGCCCCGAGTCAGGGAGGACCATACCAGTATACACTTGAGGTTCCCTACTGTCAAAGAGGTTATCTGATAGGAGCATATTTATACGACTTATTTAGCTTGTTTTCTTGCATTTTCATAGTTAGTTTCTACTTATTATAATGTTTTAAGCTATTTTCGTGTGTTTGTAGGTCCAAATGACAAAGTTGGCAAGAAAGTGCAATTTAGAGCATTTTGAAGCAGTTTTGGGCCAAGAATGGATAGCACATGCATGGAGCAAGATGGATGGATGAATTTGAAGACTAAAGATGTCAAGGAATGTGCTAAAGAGTTGAAGAAATAAATCCAAGACAAAGAAGATAAGGAATCAGCTCAAAAGAAGGAACATTATCCAAAACTTTATCTTATCCAAACTAACCTTATCTTATCTTATCTTTTCCTAATCTAACCTTATCTTATCTTATCCTGTCCTAATCTAGCCTTATCCTATCTTATCTTATCCAAATCAGTTTGTGCCTTAATTCCAGCCATTTATAAGTGATAATTATGCATTTAAAATACATATTCCAGATTCTAGAACACTTATCCCTTATGTGCCGCATATATGCCTTCTACTTGGTGATTTAGGACTTGTAATCCTTCTCTAAAACCCTTGCCATGTATCCTTGTCCATTTAGGTTCAGAAATAGGTGCTGAAACATCCTTTCTAGAAGGTTAATACCTGTCGTACCTTTCTAACCTAATTCCCCTTGGTTTCTGATTGTTTTAACCCATTCTACTTGGGTTTTGGTTACACTATCCTTCTCCAAACGTACCTATGCCGTGCCTAGCCCTATATATACAACATTATGTCGCACAACTCAGACTACCACCCTCTACCATATTTTCCTACACCACACACCCATATATTCAGATACAATTGAGACAGTTCTTGGAGCCCTTTGCCGTGCCTTGCCATTCAACATTGGATTGCTGGAGCGTTCTTAGGTGTTTTCTATCTTTTATTTTCAATGTCTAATTTAAGTTATTTTTGTTTAATTACGAACATGAGATGAATTCGAACCCATGATTATATGTTTTATATGAATTGATTACATCCAGTTATTGTTTCTTGAGTCTTGAATGTGATTTGCTTATCTGAGTTATTAAAACTTGTTTATGTATGTTGATTGAGGATGCATACTTAGTTTGCATGCATGAACTTGATGCTAGAGTATAAGGGAGTTTCACCTAATTGTTATGAACTTATATTCACAAGTAGTGGAAGTCACTAGTCATGATTGTGTTAAGTAAATCCTTGGCAGGAGTATCATGCTTTTCATAGTTACGAATGCCTTGTCAATGCTTATGATTTTCAAAGAGCTTAATGACCTCTGATATGTTTTTTGTCATACTTTTCATAGTTAGGGGACTTGAGAAAGATAAATTGGTCAGCGTATCCCTTCCAATTTATGCTATCACGGTTAACTTAGGGTGTTGTCATTCATGATATAAAGGAATAATAACTGGAAATTGGTTTGTATGCATATATCATGTGTGGAGAAGGACCCTCTAACTAGCCTTTCATTTTTATCAATTCATCAAATTCTTTTTCTTAAAGTGTTTTATGCAAAGTTTCTATTTTAAGTTTTAAATTCGTCAAAAACAATCCCCCTTTCATTAAATCTTGTTAGTTGAGTCATAATCTGTTTTCTTTTAGACTTTTGAGTCAATTTAAGTCTTATTTTCGTCAAAATCACTTGTTAGGTCTAGAATTGAGTCTTTTTTATTGTTTGTTGCTGTTTTGAGTGTTTTGAGTCAGTTTTAAGTCATAAGAGTCTAGTTTTCTGTTTTAGAGTCTAGTTTAGTGTTTTTGAATCTTATGTGTGTTGATTAGCATCCATAGTTAATCCCCAGTCTAGAACGATCCCTACTTACATCTTTACTACAATTGTCATCAATAGGGTTTAATTTGTGTGTTAAGTTAATTTTCACATCACTATTAGCAGACTCAGGTAGGTTATCCATAGTTCCAGGGAGACTATACGCCGTATCAAGGCGGCGGAGCACAAAAGATGTATACTAGAGGGCAGTATCAGAACCTAGACGTAGCGTCTAGCAGTGAAGGTTCAGGCAGACAGGCAAATCCACCCCAGCAGGGCTGAGGTAATCAGGGTCGAGGAAATCAGACTCAAGCAAACAGGGGTCGTGGAGGCAAACAATAAGTTCAAGGAAGAGTTAACAACATCACCCTTCAGGATGCTCAGGTTAATCTGGACTTGATCATGGGTATGTTGAATGTTCTAGGCCATTTTGCTAAAGTTTTAATTGATTCTGGTGCTACACATTCAGTTATTTCCCATAAGTTTGCTCAAATGACTCAACCACATCCTACTTCACTCAAGTTGGAGTTCTCTATGCCTATAGGTGAAATCTGTTATGTTAGTTGGGAATATCAAGGATGTCCTATCCTTGTCGAAGATGTAGTCATGTCGGCTAATCTGGTTCATTTGGATATCGTTGATTTTGACGTTATCTTAGGCATTGATTGGTTACACTATAATCGTGCCAGGTTAAACTGTTATGAGAAGGTTGTTACTTTTCATCAACCGGGCATGCCTACTGTTACGTTTGTTGGTGAACGTAGTGGTCTAAAGCACGGAGTTATCATTGCCATGAAGGCGAGACGATTGTTGAGTAAAGGTTGTCAAGGTTACTTAGCTCATGTTGTGCTAGCGGAGGAGACTACTGCATCTATAGAGGACGTTGAAGTAGTTAGGCACTTTCCGGATGTTTTTCCTGAGGAATTACCTGGTTTACCCCGAGATCGTGAAGCGGAGTTCACCATCGATCTACTTCCAGTTACTAATCCTATTTCTCTTACACCTTACCGTATGGATTCTGTAGAGTTAAGGGAACTTAAAACTCAGTTGCAAGAGTTGGTTGATAAGGATTTCATTCAGCCAAGCACTTCCCCATGAGAAGCTCCAGTTCTATTTGTAAGAAAGAAAGATGGAACTTTGGGGTTGTGCATCGATTACAGGCAGTTAAATTAGGTGACGATTAAAAACCGTTATTCGTTACCTCGTATTGATGACCTCTTTGATCAACTCAAAGGTGCTTGTGTGTTCTCGAACATTGACCTGAGGTCTGGTTACTACCAAGTGAAGATCAGAAGCAAGGACATTCCGAAAACAACTTTCAGAACTAGATATGGTCATTACAAGTTCCTAGTGATGCCATTTGGATTGACTAATGCACCAACAGCTTTCATGAACCTGATAAATCGAGTATTCAATCCATATCTCGACAGGTTCATCATTGTTTTCATAGATGACATTTTGGTGTATTAAAAGAACAAAATTGATCATGCCCATCTGCGTGTGGTTCTAAAGACGCTAAGGGCAAATCGGTTGTATGCTAAGTTCAACAAATGTCAGTTTTGGCTGGATTAAGTGTCATTTTTAAGGCACGTGGTATCAGCTTAGGGTGTGCTTGTGGATCCTCAGAAAATAGCAGCTGTGGAAAATTGGGAACAACCTCGGATAGTTATGGAAGTTCAAGGCTTTCCTGGTCTTGCTGGTTATTATCGACGCTTCGTGAAAGACTTTTCGACCATAGCACTACCTCTGACAAAATTGACTAGAAAAGACGTTCCTTTTGTGTAGAGTAGTGAGTGTGAGCAGCGTTTCCAGCAGTTTAAGTATCTTCTCACTCATGCACCTGTCTTAGCATTTCCTAATGATGGTGGGAATATCGAGATCTATAGTGATGTGTCATTGAATGGTCTTGGTTGTGTGTTAATGCAGCATGATAAAGTGATTGCTTGTGTATCGTGGCAGTTAAAGCCCCATGAGAAGAACTATCCTACTCACAATCTCGAGTTGGTAGCGATCATCTTTGCCTTGAAAATCTGGAGGCATTATCTTTATGGGTAAAAGTGTAAGATCTTCACTGATCATAAAAGCGTTAAGTATATCTTGAATCAGCCGAACCTCAATCTTGGGCAGCGGAGGTTAGTAGAGTTACTCAGTGATTATGACTGCACCATTGAGTATCACCCAGGTCATGCCAATTCAGTAGCTAATGCTCTTAGTATGAAGTCTCATGGCCAAATTAATGCTCTTTATGCTAGTTGCGTTCCTCTTTTGACTAACCTAAGATCCACTAAAGTAGCATTGAAAGAGGGTTGTCGAGGGGCCCTAATTGCCAGTTTTCAGGTCACACCGGTTATGTTGGATCGTGTTCTGAAAGCCCAAAGGAATGATACAGAATCTCAAGATTTGATACAGAATCTCAAGATTTGATACAGGCAGTATTAGACGGGAAAAAGAAGGACCTCTGGATTAGAGATCTTGACGACATGCTTATGCAAGGCAAACATATGTATGTACCGAATGTTGAGGAACTGAAGAGAGACATATTGGATGAAGCGTATATTTCTGCTTATGCGATGCATCTAGGGAGCACCAAGATGTATCATACCATCTGACACTTTTATTATTGGCCAGGTATGAAAAGAGAAGTTGCAGAGTATGTTAGTCGTTGTGCAATTTGCCAGCAGGTTAAGGCAGAAAGGAAAAAGCCGTTTGGATTGCTACAACCACTCTCGATACCTCAGTGGAAATGGGAAGATATTACAATGGATTTCGTGTACAAATTACCTCGTACGCAAAGTGGTTACGATGGTATCTGGGTGGTAGTTAATAGACTTACCAAGTCAGTGCACTTCATAGAGAATTACTCATTAAATTAGTTGGCCAAATGTTTCATCTCTGAAGTGGTTAGGTACCACGAAGTCCCAGTTAGTATCATTTTTGACCAGGATCTACGATTTACTTTGAAGTTATAGGTAGCTTTTCGGAAGCTTTGGGATCGAGATTACTCTACAGCACTGCCTATCATCCTCAAACTGATGGGCAGTCAGAGAGAACTATCCAGACTTTGGCAGATATGTTGACATTGCCAGTTCTACAGTTTGGAGACGCTTGGCACAAGCGCTTACCGTTGATAGAGTTCGCATACAACAACTGCTTCCATTCTAGCATTGGTATGGCACCATTTGAAGCATTGTATGGGAAACCGTGTCGTACTCCACTTTGTTGGTTTGAGGTCGATGAGCGGGTTTTAGTGGGCCCTGAGATCATGGATGAGACGGCACACAACATTCAGGTGATAAAGGCTAACCTGAAAGTGGCTCAGGATCGACATAAGAGTATCGTAGATAAACATTCTACCAACAGAGTTTATAAGGTTGGTGATTGGGTATTCTTGAAGTTATCGCCGTGGAAAGGTGTTGTGCGATTTCGAAAGAAAGGGAAGCTCAGCCCTAGGTACATCAAACCGTACCAGATCGTTGAATGAGTCGGTGAAGTTGCTTATCGACTTGCTTTGCCACTAGAGTTGGCGAGAGTGCACAATGTGTTTCATATATCGATGTTACAGAGGTACGTTTCTGATCCGTCACACGTAATCCCTCCTCAGCCACTAAAGATCAATCCAGATTTGACCTATGATGAGGTTCCAGTGACTATCCTTGATTGGAAGGATAAGGTTCTTAGGAACAAGACCGTGCGGATGGTGAAGGTTTTGTGGAGGAACCACTCAGTGGAGGAAGCCACTTGGGAGAGAGAAGAGCGTATGCGAGATTTGTATCCACGTCTGTTTTATGGCTTTGATGGTAGTTAGCATTGAAATTTTGGGGATGAAATTTTTATAAGGGGGTAGATTGTGACGACCTGTCCCTAATTTTCATATGTAATTTCTCCCTGAATATGTAATTTGACAATTATGCCCTTCTTGGCAAGTGATGTGGACTTATTCTTATCTCTTTCCTTTTTATTTCTCGCTATCACATTTAATTGTACACGTTGTTACGGGTGCACGTAAATATTGTCAGTACGAAAATACTATTCTGAATAGATTTTCGATACTCTTTTCTATACAAAAGTCTAAAGTCTATCCCTAGCTTCTACCTAGTCCATCCCGTGCACCCTCCTCCATTATATACTCCTTCACCTATCCTATCTCTCACTCATTTCTATCCCCCAATCAGAAAAGCAACCTCACATCACTCTCTCTCTCTCTTCTCTCTCTCCCTCGCCGAGCTCCTTCTTCCTCTCTGCAACCTTCATAAAAACACACTGAAACTCACAACTGTGACAAACCATCTACACCATTATGTTCATCTCAGTCCCACGATCATAACCATGTCCTTGAAATTTGGTGTAGACGAGTTTTGACTCACCAACTCGGAAGGTCGACTCGACGAGTTCGACATAACGATTTTCAGGCCATTCATGGCTTAGGTAAGCCTCGAGAAACCCTTAAAACCTTCTTTTCACTTCTATAGGTTGATATTGATCTTTTATTTGTGTTTTGAACATTTGGTTTTACCTAGAAAACTCAAGAAGAAGAAGAACCTGCACGTTTTTCAGTCAAGGACCGTGACCACTTGGTCACTTTCAACCCATTTTTTCGGTCACCCTTGACCACATCTGGGCTCCTACTAGATACAAACTTGTTCTCTAAATTCCTAACTTCATAATGGCTTTTGAATCACTAAGTTTGGTTAAGTAACGAGTTAGAAATCAACTCTGGAATTTGGGAAGAAAATTTCAGTTTCTTGAACATTTGCAACTGTGGTCATTTGGCCACTTTCAGGCCAAATGTCTGAACAACACGGACCGTATTCAAACTTTTTGTGAATCGGGATCGATACTTCACATTCCTAACTTTAATTTGGCTTTTGTAGAAGTAAATTTAGTTGAGAATCGAGCTCGTTAGGAGCTCTAGAAGTTGGCAAAAAATCTGCAAAAACTGCAGAAAATAGTGAGGAAGGCAAGTACGCTTGTACTCGTCGGCGCGTGGGCGCGCGTGACGGCACATCCGACATGTGGTCGACACTTGTGTGTTCGTGTCGTCGAGTAGATTGATTTCATATATTTAAACCCTAGGTTTGAGCAAACCATGAGGGTTTTATTTAGGTTTTTGTTATGTGCTTTAATTAATGTTATTTTAGTTATTTCACATATAGGGGAAACTTATCCCGAGGATTTATGAGGCCAAGTTAGGCTTAGGGGCAACGACCCAGCAACGTACTTGTGAGTGGGCAGCTGTTTTATACCTATACATATTTATAGTTTCCATAAATGCGTATTTACTGCACTTTTACGCTTATATTGCCAAGTATCGTTATTGTGATATATATTGTGATAAATGCTGCTTTATGGCTGAGATATTACTGTCATGACATTCATACATACTTATATACATGTTCATCTTGCTGTACCCCGGTGTTAGTACTCGCCCCAAGGCCAGGACCAGTCCTTCACGTGTATGTTCACATCCACACCATTCACTCGCCTTGGATCCAAGTTAGGTGCCAGTCCTGTCGGGTAGATTGCATTAGGCAATCTGACTTGTATGTGATGTGCTTCTGCACCAGTCTTCACGTGATCGTAGTACTAGAGCATATTGATTAACCCAGTCCTGTTCGTGTTAGAAACTATTTGTTCGAACTTGTGTGTTAGCTTAGATGGATGAGCACTTAGTTATACTTGATTTTCACATGATTATTACTGTGGCATTTGATACATCATTACTTCACATATTCGTGGTTATATTACTGCCATAATATTTGCTGACCCACTCAACTTTGTTTTTCGGCCCTTCAGGACCTAGATAGCTGTACTCTTTGTGGTACTCGAGGAATCTCGGCAGTTATAACATTTCCTTCTGTTTAGGCGTACGAACTTATCACTATTATGTAATAAGTGTACTTTGGTTGTTTTGACTACTCTTTTGTAGTCTCATTGTCTATTACGCTCTGAATAATTGTAGTGGGTTCAACTCTCGATTGCACACTCTTTCACTGTTTAGTTCTAATTAGTTTTAATTTTATTCACTTTTGCATCACTTACCCTTATGGTTACGGTCACCTCACGGTGATGGCCAACATGCTTCGACCTTTCCAGGTCGGGGTGGGTCCTGGAATTTATCAGTTAGGATTATGATTTTGAGAATAGTTTATATTATATTGTTGTTCTTTTATATTGATTATTATATAATTTTATATAAGCAAAAAAAATAAACATATAATTTTATGGTACTATTTTCTACTAGCCCACCCAAGAAAAAAATCTTGGCTCCGCCCTTAAGTACAAGTTCATATGACATTTCAAAAATTATCCTTCAATTCAGTGAAAGTACACAACACAATTAATATAAATCTAAACACAAAGCTAGTAGAAAAGAAAAGAGTATCCAATGAATTCTCTTTTCTTGACCAATACTGTTGATTCTCTGATAGATTAGTTCTTCCAACCTTCAACTAATTAACACGTTCTTTCATTTCTATACGCATCATTCACCAATTGCCAAGCAACTTCGCACATACATATTCCGCACACATATATATTTACCATTTGCAACTTAATTATTAACACATATTTCCTTTACATCACATTCATCAACTTAAAACATTGGTCTTCGTTCTCCAATTTAACATGAAGACGGACGAGTGGTCTTTATTGAGCCGCCTTAGGATGGCCGTGAAGAAGGTAAGCTTACTACTAAACCTCAACGTGAATCGCTGGCGAATCGCTTCGGTGATCGGCCGTACTATTTCTGGCGACCACCGGTTGATGAGCTTCAATGACCGCCCGGGGCTGAGAGCGGCGTGTAGCGATGAGAACAGCTCCGAGGAGGACTCAGGGTCCTCTAGGGGATATCTTCAGAGGAACATAATCTATCCATTGGATCAAGATGATATTGACCAAAGAGCAGAGATGTTCATAGCGAATTTCCGTCGCCAACTTCAGGTGGAGAGACAAATTTCGTTGGAGCTTCGGTATTGCAGAGAAAATAGGTTTGACTTGAAGTCTCCTTGATCACTCTGATTGGTGTTAGTGGTGGAGCTAGGCAGTGATTTTTTGCCATGAAGGTCTCCATTGAAATTTTATGATCCTGATAGGAGTTTGTTTTATTTTTTTTATTTTTATTTCCCCTTTTTTATTTTGGGGTCAAGGACAAACAACATACATTTTTTGATACTTTTATTTATTTAAAGTTATGTTACTTTATTTTCATTCTTTGTAATATTTATTCTTTGAACTTAGGAGATATTTTGTAAGGCATTGTTTGGGGATGATATTTGGGATTGATTTGTAAATTGTCTGTATCTTTTAGCTGGATACATAGATATTGTGGCTGATATCAAGTTTGTCATTATAGTTTTTGTACATATTTTGGAGAAAATTTTAAATTTTGAACTGAGGTAGATTATCAATGTAATTACAACCTTATTATTTTCACAAATTGGAGCTCAGATGAATTTATCTTGCAGAAACAGTTTTGCTTAATTAATTGGAAACCATTACTAGACATGTCGATACTAATTAACTGAAAAATACAAAATCCAAGAAACTGAAAAAACCACGGACAATTGGGGGAATCAACGCAACCTATGTGTTCCCAGGAAAAAACAGGACAGCGAGTGAATTATTAAATATAGGTTGCTATCACAACATACAATGTGTTGCACCAAGTCTTGAATCGCGCTTAATGGGAATGATTGGGATTGGGATTGGATACGGCTGATGCAGAAGTGGAGGCAGTACAGTTGTCAAAGCGACTGCCTTGTGTGAGCCTGAGATTACTGCTCACATGATCCGTGACACGCTTAAAGGAATCATGCATTTGCTTGAGTCCTTGCAAGTCAAGATCCTTTATAGGAGGTTTCCACCAGACTTTCTGTTCGCCGCTTCCCCTTTGTCCTTCCAATTGTCGGAGCGCCTTGCGGCACTCTTTCACTACCTCAAGGTGCTCTACCGACTCATTATAGTTCTCTATGGCCTGGAGGATTTTTTCCTGCCGGTAGGCCTCCAGAATAGGTTCCTGCTGGTTATGTAAAAACCGGTTCAATACATAATCAATAGAGGGATTACCGAAGGAATGAGGTTTTCCCATTGGCGAAAACACTAGAATGCCTACTTGTGCACCGCATAACGCCCCTAACTCAGTAGCCTTCTTGTATATTCCTGATCGGCGTTTTGAAAAGACAACTAGACGATCATCTTCCTTTTCTATCCTCTTCATCTCAGTCTTTTGCCTGCCTCTGGTCTTCTTGGCTTCCATAGTTTCCCAAGGTTTTCAACTGATGGACAAAACTCAAGGAAGGGCAAAACAAAAGCTACATACAAGTAACTGGGCCTTTTCCTTGGCTTTCTTTACCTTGATTGGAGATTTTTTCTATAGAAAGAAATTGAATCCGAAGCTAATTCATTGTATTAGTTGACTAAATTAGGTAATATATTTTGTCGATGTAAGTTGTCATTTCCATTTTACACGGACAACCAAATCTAAGTAGAACAAACCATTTGTGTTTGGCACTTTGCATTTGAAGTGCATGCATATCGTATAGTGTGGCGTGGTGCTGTGTGATGTGGGTTTGCATTGCGGTAAACTTCAAAACAAACGACCACGGCCGAGAAAAGAATCTCTCACCCTTGAGTTCTATGGCTTGAAGGCAAGGCTGTTTAAATGTGAAGCTCTCGATCTTGGTTGTTGGGTTTGGCGTCAGAGATAATATTGGTAACGACGAAAGTTTGCCTAACTAAACACAAGATATCGGACAGAGATCTAGACTCCTCCAATTAAAGTTCCATCCCTCATGGATTATGTCCTGCCGATTGTGGAGTAAAAATAATCAAAAAAATTATGGAAGTGACACATTCACTTAAAGGTAAAAATGACAAAATTATCCTCGAGACACACCAGGATTCCCACGCGCATGCAACAGACAATAACGACTCAATCAAGGAAGAGTCAAAGGTGATCAAAATGGTATTTATTCAAAACCCTCCCATCACTCCTCATCAAATCCCCACTCAAAAGGTAACTCCCAATTTTAATTTGGGATTAATTGTCAAGTTAATTGCAAGATATTATTGTTGTAGTTTTGAGCTCCTCTAAGTCCCACATCGGGGAACTCAAGGAAAGTTGAGGTCCTTATATTACTTTAGTCTCCTTTATTAATGATTAGGTGTTGGACCATTTGGAATGGTGATTGAGGCTTGGGTCACTATTTGTGTGGATTAGGCTTGGTGATTATATCATAATATTAATATAAATTAATATTAATTAATCAAGACAAGAGCCTTGGGCCTCCTCAGGTCTATCGAAAATGATCTTTTCTTCTTCTTTCTATTCCGTACAAATATTCAAAGAAAGTAAACACACAAATCAATTCGCTAGAATTCTATAATTCAGTGCGGGTTGTAGAATTAGGTAGTTGTATCCTGGTCGAACAGACAATGTAGAACCACAAGCACAAGAGTGGGACGGAAATACTGTTCGAATGACATAGCTTTAGCGCTAGCCTCTACTGGTTGTAATCAAGTTAGTACCATTTTAATTCTTGTATTTGTTTATGTAATTTCATTATGCATAGCAAGTATTTTTTGTTAATAAAGTATTACAATTTCAAGTTCTGTTATTTTTGTTATTTTATTTATTTTTGAATTGTTCTCCAACAATCTTCGAACAGTATGGAACAATCAGGAACTAGACCTCATTTTGAAAAGCCTGAGAAATGTAAGGGCGGAGACTTCAAAAGATGGTAGTAGAAAATGCTGTTTTATTTGACAACCTTGAATTTGGCTAATGTTCTGCGCGAGGCTGTATCTACTACAGATGGAGAAAATATTTTTTCTGCAGAAACTTTAATGGCTATAGATGCCTGGAATCATAATGATTTCCACTACAGAAACTATATTCTCAATGTATTAGATGATTCGTTGTATGATGTCTATGTGATATGTAAAACAACCAAGGAACTTTGGGAATCACTTGAGAAAAATATAAAACCAAGGATGTTGGTTCAAAGAAATTTGTCATGGGAAAATTTTTGGACTACAAAATGGTGGATTCCAAGTTCGTTGTCTCTCAAACTGAAGATCTCCAGAAAATCATCCATGACATTCATGTTGAAGGGATGGTGATCAATGAGTCTTTCCAAGTGGAGTCCTTTATAGAAAAACTGCCATTTTCTTGGAAAGAGTTCAAGAATTATCTCAAGCACAAACGTAAGGAGATAACCCTTGAGGATCTCATTGTAAGGTTGAGAATAGAGTAAGATAACAGGAAGAATGAGAATGGCCTGGTTTCGAGTATGGAAGCCAAGGCGAATGTTGTTGAAGGAAGTACATCAAAGCGAAGGCCGAAATTCCAGAAAATTAAGAAGAAGGAAAAGCACATTATCCCTGGTGTGAAAGGCAAAGACTTCAAGAAAATTAAGGGAAGTTACTGGGTTTATGGAAAGCAAGGCCATAAGGCTCAAGAATGTCGCCATCGAATGGATCAAGGTCCTAGATATTAAGGCAACAACAACCGCGCAAACCTGATTGAAAACAATGTGGATGCCTTGGCTGCAATGATTTCTGAAATCAACCTTGTATCTGACCACGCTAATTGGTGGATAAATACCGATGCTTTATGGGAAATTAATCCGCATTTGTTATGGCTGGAATAGGGAAATGTGTTCTAAAATTCACTTCTGGAAGGGAATTAACCCTCATTGACGTGATGCATGTCCCTGATATAAGAAAGAATCTTGTTTCTAGTCTTATCCTTAGTAATAAAGGATTCAAACTAGTTTTTAAGTCCAATAAGTTTGTACTAACTAAAGGAGGAATGTTTGTAGGGAAGGGTTACCTTGCTGATGAATTATTCAAACTAAACGTACGTGTGTTGACCCTAAAAACTACCAAGCCTACGTGGTGCGCAGGCCGAGTAATCTATGAGCTAACTACATCCTTCGGTGAATGCGAGGCGTGCCAACTTGTCGGCCGAGCTCGGTCGAGGAGTAAAATTTGTTGATGTTGCGTTGGGTGAGCGGCTGACTTCTGCGTCTTGTGATTGCGGCTAAGGTAGGAACACGTCTCGACCTCTTGGGTTCTCGAACCTAAAGACAAGGCTACTATTCTTACGAAGTTCACGAATCATCGTCGTCGAATTCGGTCACAGTGATGGTATTCGTCAGAGTAAACTCCCGCCGAATCAACAACAAAGTGTAAGGGCACAAATATTCCAAGCGGATATAAGTCTTAATAGTGAACGTGGTTCGACCATCTGAATGTCGAACTCTAAATCCCATTTGAGAGTATCCAATCATAAAATAACCCGGCATGCAATGCACCGAGCTCAGTAAGCTGTAACACCTTACTTCGCCGAGAAGGCTAATGAGATGACCTCAATCAATAAGGATTCGAAAATCCTTCTCGACCAAGACTTGGATGCCAACGGAAAATGCTGCGAGATCAGTTGATTCTACGACGACAGAGTTATCTATGCCGACTAAAGATATCACCGGTTGCTTTCATAGTGCTGTTGATGCCAACGGAAGATGTGTCAGCGAAAAGAGAAAATAAAAAATCTCAAAGTTGTTAAGAGAGTTTGCGCATGGTAGTTGTGTGTTGAATTGGAGAGGGTTGAACAATGCACAGCCTCCTCTATTTATAGCATCAAATACTTCCTAAGTAGAGTTAATCCGAGTAGTTAAACCCTACTCGGATTAGGACTTCTTCTTCTAGTCAAACACCATCTCGAGTAATCCTACTCCCATCAGGATTTTGGACCTAACCTTTCTATCAGGTCGCATTCAAAATGTATCTTGACCTCCTCATCTCACCAGGACTCCTTATCACACTAGGATTTCTGTTAACCGCAGAACTTCCCCCGCCTCTTCTTTATCCAGGCCGTTCATTTTCCTACTAGGATTCAAACGACCCTAACCATGCGGCCCATGAACAAGATGACCCCTAGCAGTTTTTAAATAAATCCTTCCAGGCTGAGAATGATTCTATACTCGGCCTAAACCAATATTTTAGGCCTAAACATTGCCCCCTTGCTTCTGAGGTCTTCGGCCTGAATTCTCTGGTCGAGTTCCAACCTGGAAGAAGCGAATCTAAACCTAAGAATCTGAATACTCTATTTCCATAGCGCATTAATGGAGCATGATTGCATGTCCTTGATCCTGTCAACCAGTCCACCATGTGGCATCTTCTAACCCGACTTCCCTCTAATAATGACGCTTAAAGCGTGTGGCTTACTGAATCATTTCGTTATCACAACCCTATTGCTGAACACAACCACACCACCTTGATCCATGAACGCTCAAACATTGTGCAGACGCCAAAACGTCCTTTCACCATAAATCTTGCTGCCACACGCAATCGTGCGTCCCCTAGAACACGAAATACTCAGTCCTTTCAACCAAATTCCCTGAATGTTCGTAATGATTAGCGAATTCTTCGGTCGATTTTACCCTTTATTTTGAATTTCAAACGTTTGACCTTCTTCCTTTCCACAAGCCTATAAATATCGAAATTTTCCATTTGTACTTTACGCTTTCAAATTCTCTGAAACTTCTTGCCATTGTTATCCAGAAAATCCCCTTTTTTTAGGTCTTCGTCTTCACCCTAACCTAGAAGATTCTTTTCTTTTCATCCCTTCAAACCACTCACGATGGCCTCTTTTATCTCCAAGCTTTCTAAGGAATGTGACCAATGCCAGAAAATCATTAATTGGAGTTCAATCAAGACCATATGTTTTGAAAATGACATGAGCACCCCTCACCAAATTCTTGGTCCTCTTTTCAAAGTGTCGGCGCCACTAACTTTCACCAGACTTCTCAAAGAACACTGCCTATCATCCCTGCTACAAGGATTTGAATGGTCGAAGTGGGATTTGGCAAGGCCTCAAGGCTCTTGGCCCTCAACCACTACAACCTGGGCAGCATGGGTTGTACAAATGGAAAGCCCTAGGCATCTATAACGCCATTCATCTTTCATTTATGGACGTCGTCCTGGACAAGGAGCTCCTCCTAACAGCCTTATGCTTCTGGTGTTCGGCCACCAACACCATGGTCCTCCCTCTCGGTCCCGTTGGTCCTACCATTCTCGATATTACCGCTATTTTTGGGACTTCCCCATCTGGAATCCCAATTGATGATGCCCGCTCTGGGTACCCGTCGAACCTTGACCTGAAGACGCTCTTCGAAAAACGAGCTTGAAGGAAATTTTGTGAAAAACATGTTCATTTAAGCAACATCTATAGCATGTAATTAACAATTAAAAGGCGAAATCATGCTTGTATGCACTTAAAAACAAAACATTAACCATGAAATTCAAAGCCTACTCGATTGGTGAACCTTGACTCAACTTAAAACAACATTTGTTAGTTGAGAAATTATACCTTTGTAGATTCCTCTTTGCATAAGCAAAGGCTAATCACCCAAAGAGAGGGCCTTCATTCCTTGCATCTTAGATCTATGGATTTGGATGGATGAAATGGTTCTCCAAGTTCCCAAAATTGAGAACCTCTAAGTCTTTTCACCAAGGTTGGATTGGAGAAGAAATTAGTGACCTTGGAGTAGTAGGATTGCTAGCTAAACCCTCCAAGGAGGCCGGCCACTTTAGAGAGAAAGGAGAGCTTATGTTCTCATCCTTTCCCCAAAAGAAAACCCTTAATGAATTCTGGCTATAAAGTCATATTTATACCTTAATTCATTGGAGTGGCAAACTTGTAAATAAGTCCAAAACTCACTCCATCTCTAAATGGCCGGCCTTAGGGTATTATTGGGCTAATTGGGCCTTTATGAATCATTATTCATTAAGTTGTCATACAACTTAATTCAATGGGCTTGACGTTCGAAGCCCATTGGGCCTTAATGTTTTTCATACAATATGAAATTCATAAATCACATTTTTGCGTATGCATAAAGGATTCTATTTACGCATTATTTCTTTGGGAGTCAAAGAGTACGTTCTCTTTGAGAAGAGAAACTTCTTAGTCTCACTAGAGTTGTCCTTTTTGATTGAAGTTCATCATCATATGAGAAACTTCCTATCATCTTTTGTCTATATTTAGGGCTTGATATAATCCAATTATATCCTAAAATCTATCAATATAGATTTCCATCCCATGTATATAGACTATGTCTCCCATATACATTCTATCTTCATATAATGTTTTAAAGTCATAACTTTAACAAAGAAGTATTCTTTTCATTTCCAAAATTAATATATATCATATATATATATATATATATATATATATATATATATATTCAAATTTAGGAACATGATTAACTCCCACTAATCTTTTGTAAACCTAGTAAACAAAAGATTCATTTACATCTTTATGAGAAATCAAACGTTTTGATCTTTCTCTCATAAGACGTTTATAGCTCCCACTAGCTTGCTAAGATCCATGATGGTTGGATCTCTACAACTTACATGTCTTGTGATTCATAGTTTTAGACATATATTATCAAGACTATCTTAATAATGGTTTCGGAAACCTATATTATGTCCAAACATTGAATCACCATTTTGTTGTAGCTAGCAATCTTAGAATTAATTGAAAACAAGACTACGTCAAAGATGGTTTCTTCAAGGTCAACCATTCTCTTTGATTGTAGTCACCTTAAGCTACCAATTAGCTATTTAAGGTTTCATTATTTCGGGTCAAATGGTACTTTACCATTTCCTTGAGTATATATCGTATATACACTCAATGTAGTCATAAGGATTTTCATTCTTATTTCTTTCGAATTAAGAGGTGTAACTCTATGACATAGTCATAAAGTTCAAACCATTCAACTGAGACGGTTTATAAATCCTTCTCGACTACCTTGGAGCTTGTGGTATAGGAACTAGGTTGTTATATTTGTTGATCACTATCTTGTTTCTTAAAGAACCATTCTTTGAGTTCTATCCCTCGTTCATTTGCTCTATCTTGGGCAAATCCTAGTGTAGGATTACAATGAACTACCCAACAAACAATATTTGTTAGTTGGTTTATAGAAGTGATATCCAAATGTTAATTTAAGGACACCCACAAGATAATTTTTAAACAAATATTGCTTATTTAGCACACAACCCCAAATCTTAACATGATTAAGATTTGTCTTTCTTTCCAACTACATTCTATGGAGTCATGAAAATTTTGGAAGATCTTCTAATTGACAATCATATTGTCTTAGAAGTATATATATATATCCTATATATATGGGTAATTGATAACATCCAACGAACTAAATATTATTCGAGTTCGTTCTTCTCTTAATGGAGAAATCCATTATCTTATGATGCTTCTTTCCTTGATATCTTTCAAGGAAACTGTTCTAAAGTGTTCCTTGAAACTGTTCTAAAGTGTTACCTTATCTTGGATCAAATCTAAGGAGGTAAATACTTTAGACGTCTTACTCATCAAATTACATTTCTTGAATTCTTTGAAACCTTTTGCAAAGTATTCGAACTTGTGTTTATTCAAAATAAACTACAGTCCAACCGAGAGTGATCTTCGGTGAATGTCATACAACATGAGTAGTATTATGTTGTGGACAAGTGCCACTAACATCTAAGTGAATTAACCTCAACAACTTTGTGATTCTTTCTTCTTTCCAAAAGAATAAAGATTCGAACATTTCGCCTCCATACAATTTTAATAAGAAGGCATTGGATCCGGATCTAACGATCTAAAGCATCCATCTATGACCAACTCGTAATTTATGTTTTAGAGGTATCACAACTTTAGTTGGGATTAGTCACTACCTTGCAACCTTTTGGGTTTCAAGCATCGTTATATTCTAAACAGTTAACACTACCATATCATCTCTACTATAGAGATAATTAATTAGATTACAATAATCTAATCATTCATTAATAAAGAACAATGCTTTGTCAAACAAAACATTTATCCGTTTAACATATGGAATTAAGTTCCTTTATTCAATTGGAATGTAAAGACAATCTTTGTTTTTTTTCCATTTTCTTTGGTAGTTCATATGAGGAAGTAAGTACTAACTGCTTTCGCAGAGATCTATATTTTATTCACGTTTCGAATGTGAAGTACTTTCTCTTCTCTCATTAATCTTCTACTTCTTATTAGCCACACTTTTACAACGATTGTAAAACATAGTTACTAATACGGAATCAAGCATTCAAGTAGAAGAACGAACTGTTTTGAACTATTCAAGAACAATTTACAACACCTTCGAAAGGTGTGTTCTTGACACTTGCAAGACATTTCTTGCAAATACCCCTTCCAATGTCCATCCTTTCATAAAGAAAGTTTTTTCCCTTGGAGTTATTTCGCTTTCTTCTTTTGACTTCTCCTTTGACTACCATAGTCAAGGTCCCTAAACTCCCACTATTTCTCTTGAAACTTATTTCAATTGTGTTATACACATCAAACGATTTGGAGAGTGTGTGGTTATTGTTCACTATATAGTTTACAATAAACTTAGTGAACCATTTGGATAGGGACACAAAGGTGAAGTCCTTGCCTAGTTTCCGTCTCTAAAAGTGGTGTAACACTTCAACACTCAATGATTCAAAATCATCATAAGTCCATGTTGATGGACTATTTTTGTCAACCAACCATTATGTTCTAAACATAATTACAAACTTTCAAGATTTGTTCAAGGCAACTCTCATTTCTTCATACAACAATTTGTAAGTGAATAATCATGGCACATAAAGTGTCCATGCCCTTGTGCTTTCTTCTCAAGTTCTTTGTTCATTTAACAAAGAAACAAGCACTAGTGTTTGCATTAGCTAAGGGTTGTTCAAAGCAACTCTTATTTCTTCATACAACGATTTGTAAGTGAAGAAATATGACATTAAAAGTGTTGTCCTCTTTATGATAGACTTATCTAACATGTTCTTCCAATGATACATGATCAATAGGAAGATTGTTCGGATTAGACTACTTAGGTACATATACAATCCATTTAAGACAATCTTTGGGATTGTGGTACCAAGTCCGGAAACTAAAGCATTCGGCTTTTCTTAGTCAAGTTTTGGATAGCGTTTGCAAATATATTGGTAAACAAATACATAACGAATATAAATTGATTGATTTTAAGTCATTTGATTCGGGTCTTTAAATCAAATAGCACCACCCACTATTTTTGGCAAATTCCATATCCCTCATTGGAATTCGAGAGTTTTGGATGTAACTCTTAGTAGGGTATGGGAGACTCACTATTACCAAGCCCACCTCACAATGATATGATGTTGGCTAGCATTAATAATAATGAGAGAGTACGCTTACTCATTTGCATCTCTTGCCAGTACCCATCTTATTTGGCCTCTAGAAAATGTAGCCTCACAATGATATGATGTTGGCTCCATTGCACTTAGTTAAGTCATTCCCACCATGCAAGTTCGGGTAGGGGTTCAAGAACAACCTCACAATGATATGATGTTGGCTATTCTCGTTGCCTACCTTTCACAACATCAAGTATGCATATAGACTCCTCCTGAGTGTAAGCACGCACTTTGTACTCCCCCATGATAGGGTGAAGCCGGTGTACGAGTCACAAACGATTGGAGCCTACCACGGTGGAAGGCCACGAAAGAGTGTTCAAAGCACTATCACGCTTCTCAACTTAATAATGGTTTGGTTGAGGGTTTTTAGGTCTCATCACAAATAAATATTCATTTTAATCTTTATTAAAACAATTTTGGTCCTATTACAACTATTGGTCCATTTGATTGAATTTAGTTGTATATAATACTCCCACTATGCTTATAAAACGGTTTTTAAAGCAAGAGTATATGATACTACTAACATAAACTTTGCATTCATTTGATGGACTACATAGTTGCCTTAGGGCCTTAGGATGACTATGAATCTTTGTTTAGATTCAACACGAGCCTAGTGTTGAATCTCAGTCTAGGGATGGTGATTGATTTTAGTTACGCGTTTAATCACATTAAGGCGTGTTGTCTTAGGGGCGTTGGACCCTCTACTCCATTTTCATGCATATCAAATAATACAAGAAAGGAGTACTTCAAAGTAAAGATGAGCTTATGCTCTTTACAACATTTGAATAAAACAAATTACTTTAAAGTAAAGAAGAGCTTATGCTCTTTTACAACATTTGATCAAATCAAATTACAACCAAAATCTAATCTACACATTCCCATGGTTCAAACAAATTTGAAACGGCCTTTCACATAGCTCAATTATCGTAGGCTTAGGTTCATAATCACCCTTTAATTAATTAACACTTTAACTAATTAAATTGAATGCAACATTTTCATTTGGTTTTTGTATCCATAAAATTGATTTAAATGGAGCTAAATGAAATGAAAATCCAATTCTCATTTAAAGAGACAAAACAATTTTGTTTTCAACTTAATTTGGGCCAAAATGCAATAACCTCAACTTTTGGGCTATATTGCAAAAACATAAACTTTTGGGGTCACTTTGTAAAAACACAAAAGTCCACTACTTCATGTAATTACAACTAGAACCCAAAAATTTCAACAAATGCAAAAACTTCATTAAAGGAGCAAAACAATTTGTCCTTTAGCGTTTTTGGACCTAAACGTGAAAAAGTAAACTTTTGGGCCAAAGTGCAAATACACAAAAGTATCAAAACTTTATGTAATTGCATAAAAGCCCCAAAAGTACTCCCATTGAGAGAGTGGCCGGTTTTGGAGAGGTGAAAGGAGTGATGTGTGTGTTGATTGGTAAGTTTGACATAAAGCATGCAAGTGGTGCAAGTGGTGTGTGTGAAAGGGAATTAATCCTTACACACCCACCAATAATTCCATCACCTTTCTAAACAAATATCTAATACATTTAAACATATGAAAAACATAAAACATAAACTTTATGAAATAAATCAAAACTTTGAATCAAAACACCAAACTTTTTGTTCTTGGCAAAAATGTCAAGAACAATGAAGAACACTCATGAAAAACTCAAAAAATTTTCATGAACATTTTTCACCCAAAAACATCCCAAAACCATTCAAACTTAAGGGAAATAACATATAACCAAACTAGGGTACATAGGGGTTCCAAAAGTTACTTGAAAACATTTTTAACAAGTCAAACAAGAACCCAAAAATCCACCCTTTGGATTTGGCCGAAAATTCCCAAAAACATGGCACCAAATTTTAGCTCCAATATTCATGCTCATATGAACTACATCTACAACATTTGAGATGGCAAATTTTCTAACAAAATTTACATTCAAAGAAGCAAGAATAAAGCTTGTAACATATTACAACATTTGAATCAAAGACTATGAACTACAAAACCCAAAAGGATTCACCACTACTAGACCTAGGCTCTAATACCACTTGAAGGAAATTTTGTGAAAAACATGTTCATTTAAGCAACATCTATAGCATGCAATTAACAATTAAAAGGCGGAATCATGCTTGTATGCACTTAAAAACAAAACATTAACCATGAAATTCAAAGCCTAGTGGATTGGTGAACCTTGACTCAACTTAAAACAACATTTGTTAGTTGAGAAATTATACCTTTGTAGATTCCTCTTTGCATAAGCAAAGGCTAATCACCCAAAGAGAGGGCCTTCATTCCTTGCATCTTAGATCTATGGATTTGGATGGATGAAATGGTTCTCCAAGTTCCCAAAATTGAGAACCTCTAAGTCTCTTCACCAAGGTTGGATTGGAGAAGAAATGAGTGACCTTGGAGTAGTAGGATTGCTAGCTAAACCCTCCAAGGAGGCCGGCCACTTTAGAGAGAAAGGAGAGCTTATGTTCTCATCCTTTCCCCAAAAGAAAATCCTTAATGAATTTTGGCTATAAAGTCATATTTATACCTTAATTCATTGGAGTGGCAAACTTGTAAATAAGTCCAAAACTCACTCCATCTCTAAATGGCCGGCCTTAGGGTATTATTGGGCTAATTGGGCCTTTGTGAATCATTATTCATTAAGTTGTTATACAACTTAATTCAATGGGCTTGACGTTCGAAGCCCATTGGGCCTTAAGGTCCAAAACTATCCCGAGGTCTTTAACGAACTTATTCGTTTGATTAATTAACATATTAATTAATCCTTGCCATAAATAATTAAACCATTTAATTATTCTTACTCATCTCCATTGTTTCTTCAATCTCCACCTTACACGGTGTACGATCCATTAGGTTCCTTTTAGCGAGGCAGTGGGCGATTAAAACCATTTCAAATCGATTGTGAATTGAAACTTACTTTCAATTCTCCCTTTAGTGATTATACACGTTTAGGGCTTCCACAAACCATGAGTGACACCTAGCAGCATATCATGGTTACCCAAGCTAATCAGAAGAGGTGGAGAACCTATTCAGTTTAGGATTACAAATGCAATACGATCTTTCTCTAATACAATACTCTTGACCACATTGTTTGGTTTGATAGTTTATTCATGTCTACTATCCAATGTGATTCGTGTGCTTATATGATGACCTTGAATGTGATTTGGAATGACTTCCTAAATCTCATTCATTCTCTGGCCAGAGATTCTTAATCATATCATAGAGTATTCTCCCCCAAACGGTTTGAAGGTTAGAGATCCCTTGTTGCGCATTCACTTGCCTCCATGGCTAAGTGGCTTAACCCCGATGATGCCGTGGACACTCGCGGATGGGGTGACTTTGACATAATCAAAGATCAAGTACCTAACCACAAGACAACTATGATGCCTCAAGTCAAAGGACTACTTTGCATTATCCCAACCATGAGTTCTCATGTGACATGAGTATGAGAACTCCTCGTTGATCGTGTTCAGTGGACCCATTCATTATTGAGCACCTACATGCTTGTCTTGGTGTCAATCACACCAATGACTCGAGACTAGTGACTCTCCCTAAGAGAAGACATAGCATGTACTGATCTTAACGGACTTTCAATGCCCAATTGGCAATCCTATGATCAGGAACGTTTAGGATATGTATATGTAAGAATGGTCTCATGAATCTAACTTCTTTAGATCACATTCTCCCAATCACATATTCCTTATCGTTTAAGCGTATAACATTTATATGAGACGGCTCAAACAATAATCTTTGCCCTTGATATTAAACTAGATTAGTTTAACATGTGAAATGTCCGTAAAGTATCATCATATGATTGGTTTTAGGGCACATTTCCAACAGAGCTCTTGAGACATTGAGCGGTGAGGATCAAGCACCATCGAAAGAAGAAGTTCAGAAGCTTCAAAAGAACTTTTTCAACTACGACACCCTCTATCTCCATTTTGCCGGCCGAGGAGAAGAGGCTGTGCGAGAAGGGGAACACGAGGCTTTCCTCTTCTATGGGTATAACAAATATATCTGTTGTACCAAATCTAACAAGTGCCTGGTCGAGAATATACCAGTGGTTGAAGCCCTGGCTAGCGGTTACACTCTGGCACTTAGCTCTGCCGTTCTCACCCATCTCTTGCGTTGCTTGGCAGAGACAACCCAACACAAGATCGACCAGTAGCAGAACGGTCCCCTCTGGGTCTTTCAACTCTGGCTACAAGTTTACTTTGCCTCTCTTCGGCCAGAGATTGTCCATTTTTCGCCTACGGAAGCGTTTAGACCTTAGCTGGCTTCCCAGCCAACACCCCCTCACCAAGCCAAAGAGGTATTTAGATACTTTTTTATCCTCGACGACCTTTCTGACGATGAGTTCTTGATATGTCGTCGTCGAGAATACCCTTCATCAATTAAGCTTCCTACATTAGCATGGGGCGTGGGTGAAGATGCTGACCTTCGTCAGTCTTGGGGGTCATTTATGCTTACCCGTGACCTGCCCCTTGATTGTGATAGCCGCCGAGCGGGCTGGGAAGTGTATCATCCCAACTTTCTCACTCGACAGCTTGGCTACCTCCAAGGTTGCCCGGTCCCCCTTTTTTCCTCACGATCTGTCCTAAGCCGTGGACGCGAACCTGGTTCTTTAGAGAAGGAATGTAAGGACGCCAAAAGGGAGTTTCAGGAACAGTGCCAGAAATTCTACCTTCGACCAACCGTTCCAGAATCTCTTTGCATTGACTCTTTCAGTGATTGGTGGGAAGAGTATACCCAACACTTTTTTGGTGTTCCAGTCGAATCGTTCTGAACCAGATCTTCGGCGGTCGACCTAAGAAGGCCTCTGCCCTCCAATCCTAAGGTAATGGTTTATTTCCACTTTTTTCCTTCAACTTTGAACTCTACTGATTTGCTTTTACTTTCTAAGAGGGCTAAGACCACTGCGCAGGCCTTGCTGAGCAAACGACCTCGTCAAGAGGCCAAGCTAGCCATCGAACCCCCTCGGCCTGCCAAACGGGTCAAAAAACTGGTGGAGAAAGGAGAACGGGAGATTCATGTTATCTTCAGTCAAACTACGGGAGCCACGATTCCTAGTGTTTCCCCTTCTCCCCCCATCGCCCAAGCCTCGGTGGAGAAACGGCCAATTCCGGCCGAAGAAACAACCCAAGTACGGCCTGTTTCTAAAGTCGCTAAACCAGCTAGTGCTCTACTGGTCGAGGCGTCTGTGGTTTCGGGGTCAACCACTACACCTATCCTGAAAGAGGCAGTCCCTTGGCCGAGAGAACTCATCCTAAAAATCTAAAACACGCGGCAGTCGTTTTAGAAGAGAGCGACGAGAGCAACGAGATTCCACTGGCAAGTCACCTTTAACCATGCAATCAACCTCCCCCTGCGTCTGAGGCAGCTATCTAAGTCGGCCCTTCTACGGCCGACCATGGTAAACGACCTGCCGTAGAGCCAGAAGCGGCGGCGGAAACGCCTATTCACCTGCAGGACCAGGACCTCAACAGTTATCCCCAAGAAGCCACTTCGGCCTTTGTAAGTACCCCTACCGCTTTTCCTTGGTTATTTTTCTGCCTTAGAGCTCTAAACCATGAAAATACTAAATGTCAGGTGCCTGCCCACTCTTTTCATCAAACATTCTATGCACCGAAAGGTGTTATCTATATTTCTTGGCATCCTCGGTGGCCATCCAACGTAGATAACCTCTATTAACTGCGTGAACTAAGAAGCAGTCTAAGACACTAAGCTCGGCCATTAAGTTATTTAGGTTCGAGCAACGAACTTGAAGACATGGCCGAAGTCTCCTCTCAGTAGGTTTAAAACAAAACCTTCTTGCTATATTTTTCGTGATTTCCTTGAGCTTAAACTGATTTTTGTGTGCAGCCTTCATGGGAAGTAGAGTTCAAAGCTCTTTTGTCAAGCACTACCGAAGCGGTTAGTCCTTCGACCACTACAACTAAACCCGCTGATTCAACTGCTTTGATTCAGTTGCAAGAAGTCTTGTCTCTCTCGGCGTTGCAAGTCCTTGAGTGCAAAGGTCTTGATTTGTTAGGTGTATGCCTAAACGACCTCGGAGCCGATGGTTAAATGAGCGCTGAGGCTATCGTTCAAGCGTCGTCCGCCTTGGAGCGAGTTTGGGAAACCTTTAGTGTCCTCGAGAATGCTCTGAGGGCTGAACAAGATCTAAAAGCTGCCGTGGTCGTCTATGACACTCTTCGTCCAAAGATCGATGGTTTAAAAGTGAAAGGAGAAGCCTTGCCGACCTTGATCGTCAAATGGCTGAATTGGGAAAACGAAGGTTGGTTATTATTTTTGAGCTTGCAAGGACTTCGAGTCGGGCGGCAAAGATTGTTTAACCAAATATGCAGCGAGAACAAAGTAAATCGAGCAGTTGAAAATGGAAAAGAAGAACCCGTAGGCTGAGGTCATAATGGGCGAGGTGCGGTGGCTGAAGCTGAAGGCACTTCTTGGAACTCTTCTTCCTTCGTCGCCTTAGAATATTTTGACTGTAACCCATCTTATTCATGAAATAAAAGAAAACTTTTATTCTTGCATCTCCCATGTGACTGGGTAATATTTCTTTAAAAACTTTCCATTAATTGGCAACCTGTGAATAACACCGGTTCGATCTTTAAGATGGTATGCCCCCTTGCCGAGGACTTTATGGATGACGAACGACCCTTCCTAGTTCGACGACCATTTGCCGAACCTGGGGTCTTTAATCCCCACGGGTAGGACAGTTTGCCAAACTAATTCCCCCTCGCCGAACGTTTTTTATTTGACCCTTTAATTATATGCTCGCTCGGCAATTTTCTTTTATGCCACTAGGAGGTTATAGGCGTCAAGTCGATCTTCTTCCAAATCTTCTAACTCTTGTAACATGGCCTGGTTGTATTCGGCATTGGACAAACTACTCTGCTCGATCATGAGTAACGAATTTACACTTAGCTCGACTGGTAACATCGCGTCATGTCCATAGGTTAGCGCATATGGAGTGGTCCCTGTTGCCGACCGAGGTGAAGTCCAGTATGCCATAAGGCTTCATTCAATTTTAAATGCCACAAGCCCGGTCTTTCTTTTATCATTTTTTCGAGAATACCGATCAAAACCTTATTACTTGCTTCGGCTTGTCCATTCGCTTGTGGATAGTATGGTGTGGACTGCTCAAGCCAAATTTTTAAGCTTGTCGTATACTCTTTGAACCTTTTGGCTATGAAGACTGTGCCATTATCATTTATGATCGTTTCTGGTACGCCGAACCTGGTCACAATATGTTCCTCCACAAAATCACAAACCTCATTGGATGTTAATTCGGCATATAATTTTGCTTCAACCCACTTGGTGAAATAATCCGTTGCCACGAGTATCCATGCATGTTTTGCTGCTCCAAAGGATGGTGTGATTTTGCCGATCACGTCCATTACCCATCCTTTGAACGACCAAGGTTTAGTGACCGAATGAAGTAATTCGGCCGGGGACCTTTGGATAGGTCCATGAATTTGACATTGGATACGTC